>NW_022631010.1:10735411-11935411 GCF_010015895.1 Lontra canadensis
AAAAAATTAAACTAAAATTAAATTAAAGAATTTTAATTATAATTAAATTATAAAAATATAATTAAAGGGGTGCCTGGGTGGCTCAGTGGGTTAAAGCCTCTGCCTTCGGCTCAGGTCATGATCCCAGGGTTCTGGGATTGAGCCCCGCATTGGGCTCTCTGCTCCGTGGGGAGTCTGCTTCCTCCTCTCTCTCTGCCTGCCTCTCTGCCTACTTGTGATCTCTGTCTGTCAAATCAATAAATAAAATCTTTAAAAATATATATATAATTAAAATTATAAACATCTCTAGTATCATTATTTTTACATGAATTATAATGGGTGGTACAGTAAGAAAAGAGAAAATTATTTTTTAGGAAGGATTTCTCAATAATTATGACAGATTATTTTTTTATTCATGTTTGCTCATTGTATTCTTAGAAAGCCCTTTCACATTATATTTTATATTAAAATAAATAAACTGTGTTAAAACCTAAATAAACTATAGGTAAATATTTTTTAAATATTGGGTCAGACAGAGGAAACCAAGTGAAATTACAAATATAGTATACAAGATAATGTTTTTCTGCAGTGATGAGAGGTAACAGTGGGATGGGAAGGGGTCATATTTAGATGGGTTATTATCAAAACCCATCAGCTACCTAGGTGATAAGTAGCTGATGAGTACATGACATATTTTTAAAACAAATTAAATAAATAATATAAAAATAAATAAATAATATAGCCACAAAAGTAGGCTACCCATGAGAGCATCACAATCCAATTCTGCACAACTAAAGTCCTGATACAAAAAATAATAATAAATATATTTTTTGTTTTAAGTATATTTATGCTTTACACTTCAGAGTATATGAGCAAAAGAAACATTGTAACACGATAGTTATACTCATGGGCTTCAGAGTCAGAGAGACACGAGTTTACATCCTGACTTTACCCCTTAAA
Source organism: Lontra canadensis (assembly GCF_010015895.1). NCBI lineage: Eukaryota > Metazoa > Chordata > Mammalia > Carnivora > Mustelidae > Lontra > Lontra canadensis. The sequence goes on from NW_022631010.1 coordinate 10,736,351, forward strand.
TCTAATGAACCTTGTGCAAATTTGGTAACGGTTTTGAAGCCTCAATTTCCTCCTCTGTAAAAAGAGTAAAAAAACTTTGAGTTGATTTGAGATTTTTAGATAAAGAACATGAAATCATTGATACCAGTGATTTACAAATATTTTGCAAACATTTTCCAAATAGAAGGGGAGAGTGAATAAGTATTTTTGGGCAGAAGCAAACAATAATTTTCCATAAGCATGAACTTTCTTTGGAAGTGGTCTATTGTCTCTAACATTTCATGCTAATTTTGACAATTTTTAGGTTCTCCTTGGAAAATGTTTCAAATCACTTCTCATTAGTGAAAATGGGGAAAAATAAAACTGTTGACAGAAGACCCAGGGAGAATTCAATGTGAGAGAGAGAAAGAGAGAGAGAGTGAGTGTGTGTGTGTGTTATAGCAAGGTGATCCCATGCTTGGCTCTGGGCATGGGAGCCAAATGCTGAGATGAGGAAAGGTGAATTATCAAGAACGAGGGAAGCTTCTAGAAAGATGGACCAGTCTTTAGCATATCTAAAGTCAGGCTTGTCCACTCGGGCCATCAAATGCTTGATGTTTGATGGGAATCTCATAAACTCTCATAGAGCCTTAAAAGGGAAAGTGGTATCAATTTTCCTTGTCTCTCCGTAATAGATACGGGGAAATGTTTTGGAATTTCTTCCTTTTTAAGAAAGATTTATTTATTTGTTTGAGAGAGAGGGAGATTCAGGGGGAGGGGCAGAGGGAGAGTGGAGCCTGATTCAGAGCTCGATCTCATGACCCTAAAATCAGAATCTGAGCCCAAATCAAGAGTCCAACATTAACCTACTGAACCACCCACACACCCCTGTTTAAGAAATTCTTTTTTTTTTTTTAAGATTTTATTTATTTGTTTGGCACAGAGAGAGAAAGAGAGAGAGGGATTCCAAGTAGGAGAAGAGGAAGAGGGAGAAGCAGGCTCCCCCACTGAGCACAGACTCTGACTCAGGACTTGATCCCGGAACCCAGGATCATGACCTGAGCCGAAGGCAAGTGCTTAACTGACTGAACAACCCAGACACCCTTAGAATTTCTAAGGTACAAGACAGGTACAGGCAGCTAATCGCTTCTGCAGTAACAAGATCTTTGGGGAGAAGGACTGGCTGTTATAGGCTGAATCCTTGGAGGCCTAAGCTAAGGGATCTTGCAGTCAATCTGAGCATGGAAATAGATAGGGCTTTGCAGGGCCATGGCAATCCCAACACAGCATGGCTTAGCAGAATCAGCAAGAGAAGAGATCTGACAAATGGGTACATTTTTTCATCAAGGAGAAACAGTAGGAAGAGCCAAATGAGAGTTTAAGACATTAAGATTTTTGTCCATGAAGGAGTACAGTCTAAGATCCATTGGTCTGGAATCCTCAGATGTGGGGGGCAGCATGAATTTGACACAAGAATTTGACACTGGCTCTCTTTTAGAGCATGCCTAAACAAATTCTAATTTAATTTCAACAATAAGTTAAAGTGATACTCCTTGTACTCCCATTTTCATGAAACAATTCTTATCTGTTTCTGCCAAGTTAATAGGAGAGATTATGTTGAATCAGTATTTTCATACCAGAAAATCGGGCCAAACTGAAGAGATTTGATACCTTACACAGGCAATGTCTCTTTTCCATTTTTGCAACCCAATATTGTGAGAACCCAGGCTTACCCAAATAGAGGTTCCAAATAGATTGGTTACAAATAGAGGATTGGAACCAATTATAAATATATTTATTTTAAAGATATAATTCAGAGTGGAAACAAAACTACTAGGTACCTAGTAATAAATTAAAAAGAAAAGCTGTATAAGCCATTTTTGGTAGGAAATTTGTTTGAAGAAATGATTTAAAAAAAAAAACAAAAGAAAGGCATGATTAGATGGTGAGATATATCATATTCTGGATAAAAGAACTCAATATAAAAAATGTCTGTTCTCTCCTTTCTAGCCATGCCAGGGAATGCAGTCAATTCCAATAAAATAGTAAACAAAATTTATCAAAGATTTTGACAAACTCATTCCAAAGCTTGCATAGAAGAGGAAAAGTATAGGAATAACCAAGACCATTTTCAAAATGGAGAAGAAAGATGAACTGCCTGTTTCTTATCAAGATTCATAATAAAGCTATAAAAATTAAAAGAATGTTTTTAAAAATATTGTAGTAATGGTCCCTAAATAAATAGACCAACAGAATAAAACAAAAGAAAATAAAAGCACACATGAGACATTGATACAAGAAAATAAAAAGGATTTGAAATTTGTGAGGGAAGGATGACATTGGAATTTTTGGTTTTCTATGTGGAAAAAAGTAATCCATAATTCACATTATAAAATAAAACAATGTAAAGACAAGCTTTACAAAAAAAGGAAAAGTATAGCTTTTACTACCTCAGAATATAGAATGATTTTTTTAATGAAGAGATAAAGAAAAATGTAAAACCAGAAACAGATGTTGTTATCCAAAGTAATGATGAACACATTGGATTGCACCATGATTAAAAATTTAAAACAACCACCACTTATTACTCTTATGGGTGAATGGCTCACCTTAGTAGTTCTGCTGGTCTTGCTCAGGCTCATCCCTGTGTCTGCTGTCAACTTCTGGGTTGGCTGGGGGCTGCATGATCTAGCATAGCTTCAATGGGACAATTCCAATCCAGTCCACATACCTTATCCTTCTGCAGGCTCATCCGATTACGTTCTTGTGGTAGGGGAAGGGACCCAGGAAAGAAAGTGAAAATACCCAAGTGCTTTTCCAAAGCTCCACAGGGATCAAAAACCACCTTTACACAGCCAAAATCCATGTAGGAAAACACTCCCAAAGTGTGCGCCTGCCAAGAAGTGTGAAAAATTTGTGACATTAATGGAACTCATCTACCATACATGCTTATAAAAAGTCAAAGTTTTTCTTGTAGTTCTTTTGATGAAATTTATTAACCTGGTCAATTTCAAAAACAAACCAACCCCTATAGTATTATTAAATTGGTAACTCTATATTATTTGTGGTGCAAACTACATTCTTTAGTTAAACTATTATCTTTTCTGCCCCAGTTGTCAATGATGGAAGTTTGAAGGTGACTTTACTCCCCTTGACAGCTTGGGTCCACTCCATTGGAGATCAGACGTCTGTAAGTGCTCCTGACTATAGAATAGAGCAATCCAGCGCATTTGGCCTTGCTGTGTTGGAAGGGTTCTGGCTGCCAAGGAAGGCTGCTATCTCCTCATCTTGAAGCAACCATGAGTGGAAGGGAAGACATCTTGACTGGTACTAGATTTTGCTCAAAGTAGACTGACCTTGGGAAGGAAAGTTGGTGTTCTCCTACCTTCTTACCCAAACACTCTTTTCCCAGAGTGATGGAGAGACAGATGTGCTATTGGTTGCTATTTGATGGACATTGAGATTGCCATGGAAGAGTTTCTAGGGTCTGCCATGGCTTCTGTTGATAGTCTGCAGAAGAATGTTCTGTAGGCAAATGAGATGCTATGCACACTAGTGAAAGTGTCCTTGCTGGTTGGGGACAAACTTGCTGACTAACCTGTCTCTCCTGGTGAGGAGAGACCCTTGTTCTGCTGCTACCATCAAAGCCATAGCTGAGAATGTTCTTGGCTTGGACAGATTAGTTGAGAAGAGATAAATTCAGGCTATTATAAATTCTAAGGCTCAAGCCCTGTCAGTTTTTGCATTGGCTTCTTCTGGCTTGAGGAAGACCCAATTCTGTTCTTTAAAATAACTCTTAAGCCCACAATCATAAACTATCCCACCAATCCCCTGCTAGACTCTCATGTTGGAGCTGAACTTTGAATCCATTTCTCTGCAGGCTTATAACTTCCAACTTTTCTGTAGCCCTTCCTTGCTACAGTTGCTAAGTGGTTGTCACTGTGGTTCAGATTTGTGAATGAATCTCTCTAATTTTGGACATCACTTAGCAGGAAGTAGTTGGATTTCCTCCTTCCAGGAGATCCAGGGCTCCTTATACAAATTGGTTTACTTCCTCCATCTGTGACTGACTCTGATAACCAAGCAATTCCCTTCTTGCAGCATCTTCCTTTGACTGAGCATTAAGAATTTGTCTAAATGATCTGATTTAAAACAAGGCTAAAAAAAAATAAAACCACTGTTATCACACCAGGCTTTGGATTGGCAGAGAAAAGCAAGTGGCACGCTCAAAGAAGGTTAGGTGTGTAACCTGCAGAGGGCTGAAAAGGTTTGATTCAGTTTGCCAAGTTAGCCCCATTGTAGATGTGGCGCTATATTTCCACCCATAAATCTGAGTTTCTCCTACATTCACTAAAAAACAGACATGGTGCATAATAATACATATACACGAATACATACAAATAATATATCACCAAGATTAGTGCATTCATGAACAGTCCTTTGCTCAGTACCCACCTCAAGCCAGGCACCATGCTAAGTACTGGGGACAGGAAGACAAACATGATAGCACTGTTGTTCTTGACCTCCTGTACAATTTTAGGGAGGAAAGGCTGTAGAATAAAAATGTGAATTCTGCCATGAGTATATTGTTTCTAATTTTACACAAATATAAACACACATTGTTCATCATGGGAGCTCAGAATAAGAACATGGGTAGTTTGTGTGCAATTCACAAAGCTAACACAGTTTGTAGACCTACAGGGATTGTTTTAAAATAAAAGTTTCAGAACGGAATTTATCAGGAGCAATCCTATTGCATACTTGGAAGAGATAACCAAGGTTAGTCAGTTCCTGGCTTTTTCTTTTGATATAACTCAGATGACTGTGATTTTGCCAAAGTTATAAATAGCCGACAGCCTTGAAACACATTTTCTTTATCATGAAGTGTAAGTTTTATATCTTCTACTTTGGTAAATTTTATAAATACCAACTAGAAGCAGCCATTTTGGAGAAAAGGCATGTACCCAAGGTTAACAGAGATGCCTGCCTCTGGGTCCTCACTGACTGTGTCTTCTCTAAGTTTTATTTCTGGAAATTCTCCTTATGCATAATTATTAATTAATGGAATGTCCTTTCAACTGATGTCTGCATTCAGAACTAAAATGATTATTGTGTAATTTCTCCCTCTTTGTCCCCTTAATGATTTTACTCTGAGCCAAGCTTGGCAACTATAGAAACAATTAGGCATTAGGACATCATTTCACTTTCAGTAATTTCAAATATAGGGTGATAACCAATTTCTATAATTCATACTCAGATCTAAAGTAAAAAAAAGACAGGCAGAGTACGAGAGAGAGAAATAGAGAGAGAGAAGGAACAAAAGAATTTCCTATCTAGATTCCACAGGTAGAAAGAGACTTAAATCTTTGGTGATAGTATTAGGAAATAACTTTTCTTCCCACACATTAAAGTGGCCCTTGATATAGGGAAAGAATCCATTGTCATTATTTTAAAGGACTGAAGCACAACAGTATATTTAAAAACATATACCTAACACATGCAGAGAGTATGAGACATTACAAAAGAATACAAGTCATAAAACAATATTTGAGGACTAGATTTTAAACATCTAAAGAATTGGGAACTGGTATCAGTCAGTTCCCAACAATTGATCATGCCTTTGGCAAAAAAAAAAAAAAAAAAAAAAAAATGTTTAAAAACAAAACAAAACAAGGTTGAGGTTACCCAATCATGGGCAACTATCCATGGTCAAGAGGAGCAGTAACTTTAAGGATGCTAAATAGTAGATCTGGCCTACATTTTTAGAGGGTTTTAAATACATGGTTTGATATTTTGTGCAAAGGTCTTTAAAAATGCATAAGATAATTTTCCAGGATGAAAATAAAGATGATCACTGATTGTTTTTATGTTTATCCTAGCAAGCAATAAGATTGCTGGGAATTAAGTCTTTACCCAGGATAAATTTTTGTCATCAAAAGATATTCTTTTATTATACAAAGATGTAAAAATAGACCTTCAATGGAAAAAAATGGAGTTCTAGGTCCACTTTTGGAAACTGTCAATTTTCTAGTTAATTACCAGGCCCTGTCTGTTCCTGCTAGAGGACACTGGTCATGAACTCCTTTCGATTCTCAGAGAATTCAAGTTGCTGCATTCCTGTGTCTGTCCAGCCCCAGGAGACCACTGACAGAAGTCAGAATCATGAACGGAGGGTTATCAGGAGCCTTAAACACTGGAGGGAGAAAAAATCTGATGTCATGAACATACATATCTTTCCTGTTTTCTGGAAATGCCTGTCTGATCTCTCATGGGCAAAGCCTGGGAGGAGTCTGAGCAATAGGGACTTTTAAATTTTTTTAGTAGAAGTAACACTTCCAATTAATTTAGTCATTTATATTCTCCCATGGCTTTGAACTTAATTTAATTTTATTCATTTTTATTATATGGATTAATGCATGGATTATATTACTAAATTTTGTGATTAAAATAGCAAACAAAACAAAAGTGCTTTTGAACAGAGTATTGGGAAAAAACCCTCAGTTTTCCCTTCTCTATTTCTTCTGTTTTATACAGCTGACATTTTACTTCTGACACTTCTGGTCACAAATACATGGCAGTCTTCCTGCATACGGAGTAATTCTCCACAACATCAGCTGGTGTCCTACAATTTAACTCCACTATGACACTATGTACCTGGAGATAAGGGCTCAGTCCCCCAGGACTGCTCTTACCCTCCTCCAGATGCCAATCATATGTAGTAGGTCCCCAGGTTCCCCAGGTTGTCCAAAACTTCTGGCTGATTTGGCTACAAATAGGAGATTCTCAAGACTTCCTCCCCTCCCCCAGTTGGGTTTGATTAATTTACTAGAATGGCTCCCAGAACTCAGGGAAACACTTATGTTCATGAGTTTATTAAAGGATATGATAAAAGATATGGATGAACACCCAGAGCAAGAGATACATAAAGCAAGATCTGGGAGGATCTTGAGGTCCGAAGCTCTCTGAACACCACACTGTTGGGATTTCAAGGAAGGATCCCCCATAGGCATGATCGATTATTAATTCTACTTCCAGACTTTCTCCCTTCTCAAGAGAATGGGAAGCAGGGCTGAAAATTCCAAGCTTTGAAGCATGGCGTTTTCTTTCTGGTGACTGTCCCTTATCCAGGACTATCCAGGAGCTGACCCAGAGCTGCCTCATTAAAACAAAAGACATTCCTATCACCTAGGAACTTCTCAGGGTTTGGGGAACTGTGGTCAAAGGCCAAATATTCGAACAAAAATGCTCCTAGGGCTCTTATCACTTAGGAATTCACAAGGGTTTTAGAAACTCCATGTCAGAAACTGAAGGCAAAGACCAATATAAATATTACATACATAGTTGTGTATATATTGTTTTTATTATAATAAATCACAATTTCACAAATAGCCACCAACCCCAGCCCCTTCAGACTATATCCCGACATCTCTTTTGTTTTTTGTATATATGAGCATGTGAATGTGTGAGGATAAAAAAGCGTAGGTAACGAGGGCAGTTTAACATATTTTTATTTAGTTAATGGCCATTTACATTTCCTCTTCTCTAAATTTCCTATATAAGAACTTAGAGAAATATAGACTTGGACATATATGGAGATCTGCGGTATAAGAATGGTTTCATAGGGTTATATTACTACTGTATGTGTCACGTAGAAATGTTTTAGAGATCCTTCCTTGTCAGAACATACAGAACTGCTAATTTCTTTTTAACTACCATATACACTTATTCCATAGGAGAGAACCAACGGCTTTATTTAACCATTCCTTTTATGTGCCTCTCTGCAAAACTGTCATATTTTTTTTTCAGCATCACCAGAAGCAGAATTGTTCAGTTAAAGGGGATACAAATTTTAATTTTTAGGAAACCCTGCCAAATCCTCTTCCAAAATGGCTGTGCTAAATTATTCTCACCAGTCATGCATGAAAGTTAATGTATCTCCCACCCTTGCCAACACTTGGGGTTAACAAACATTTCGATTGTTGCCAAGTTGATACAAATCATTGCATCGAATTTGTTTGAATTTTCAGTGCCCTGGGTAATGAGTGCATATTAACATATGTAGTTATTGGTCAGTTCTACTTCTTGCCTTTGAATTTTATGTTTATGAAAGAAGAAATGCAGTGGATTGTTTTTTTTTTTTTAAAGCTTCCCCCCCGCCCAAGATTTTATTTATCTACTCGAGAGAGGACACAGTGAGAGAGGGAACACAAGCAGGGGGAGTGGGAGAGGGAGAAGCAGGCTTCCTGCTGAGCAGGGAGCCCGATGCAGGGCTGATCCCAGGACCCTGAGATCATGATCCGAGCCAAAGGCAGATGCTCAATGACTGAGCCATCCAGGCGTCCCAAAATGCAGTGGTTTTGTTGAAGTTTATTATAGTGTTTATCTTTTAGCTACATGTTATAAAAGTGCTTTCTTGCTGAAGTAAAAGTTATTTATATGTGCTGGGTATCTATTGAATTTGTGTTAAAAATGGTTTCCTCTATTTTACTACTTGTCTTTTAACCATAATAATGATACATTTTGTAATTATTTTAATAATTAACTTTAAAATTATATGGTTAAAATTTATCAAATTTTTTTGTCTGTAACATTTTCAGGACTTTCCCAAACTCATAAGCATATTCCCTCATTTCTGTTTATATATTTAGATGTTACTCCATCTGGAATTAATTTCTGTGAGTGGTGGGTGGGAGATAAGATTTGAATTTTATTTTTTCTGGTGGGAAAAACTATTGTCCCAATGTCATTTAGTGAATGTTTCATTTCCTCACTGATAAGAGAGGCCACCTAATTTACATATGAAATTCTCATAGATTTACATAATATGAGCTCTTATCTCTCTAGTTTGTCACATCTAAAATTAAAAAATTATGCCACTTAGAGGGGTACCTGGCTGGCTCAGTCAGAAAAGCACGCAGCTCTTGATCTTGGGGTTGTAAGTCTAAGCCCCACATTGAGTGGATAGATCACTAAAAAAAAAAAAAAAAACTTAAAAAAAGTAAAAGTAGGGGCACCTGGGTGACTCAGTTAAGTGGCTGACTCTCAGTTTTGGCTTAGGTCACGATCTCAGGGTCCTAAGATCCAGCCGCTCTGTGTCTGGCTCTACACTCAGCAGGGAATCTGCTTGTGGATTCCCCCCTCTCCCTCTGCTTCAGCCCCTCCTCCTGCTGGTGCCCTCTCTCTCTCTCAAATAAATAAATAAATAAATCTTTTTAAAAAGTAAAAATAATAAAAATAAAAATTATGTCACTTACAAATATCAGGAATTTATTACTGGCAACAATGAATTATGATCTTCATTTATCCAACCATATTTACTGAGGACCAATAATGTGCCAATCATACCACTCTAGACCCTGGGAGAAAACAGTGAACCAAACAGCGTAAGTGCCAGCACTCATGGCTGTTCTGTTCCATGTTGGGCATAGGAGTGAGGTGGGCATTGGAGAACACCACACGACCAGTGATACAGCTGATCTGTAAGATGTCAAGCTCAAAAATATTTGACCTTCTCTTATGCCGTGTTGAAGAGTATAGATCCACATTAGCTATGCCAAGGAATGTATAAGGTATTTTTTTGTCTTGTCTGTTTATTTTCACTGACCCATTTCTAAACTTTGCTTCAGAGACCATCAACATGTGAAACTCTGAAACTACAGAAAACAAAAACAAAAACAAAAACAAACTAAAAGTTTGGGGCACCTGGGTGGCTCAGTCATTAAGCAACTGCCTTCAGCTCAGGCCATGATCCCAGGGTCCTGGGATTGAGCCCCTCATTGGGCTTCCTGCCCAGCGGGAAGCCTGCTTCTCCCTCACCCACTTCCCCAGCTTGTGTTCCTTCCCTCGCTCTCGCTCTCTCCCTGTTAAGTAAGTAAATAAATAATCTTTAAAAAAAAATGTAGACTTTTTTTTCCTTCAAAAATATTTCAAGTATATGTAGGGAAATGAGACATAAATAATCAAGAAGATATGATATAAATAGACAAAAGCAACGATCAATGAGAGGCTTTGGGATAGTATAGCATTAATTTTCAAATTAATAGGATAAGCCATAAAAACCATGGCAACTTGAGGCACCATGATGTGGAAAGACTGAGCAAGACTCTGCATGTAGCTACGGGGATGCAAATAAGTAGACACAAAGGGAAGGGCACTCTTGATCAAGGAAGTTTCTCATTTCCTTAGGTCAATTTTACTGAAATGAGAGGAGTCTGTGTCATTGCAGAATAGACTGAAAAAGCACTATAGAGAGAGTTCTGAAAGGGCTTTAAATAACTAAAAAGTTTTGATTGTGTATGTCTCCCAACCAGATGTACATATGTCTCCCAATCAGACGGCAGGGGCCACCATATGTGGGCGACTCCAGGGAGGAGGGTGGTGGTGCAGGAGGTGAAAGGATTCTCCCAGGGCAGAACAAAGGAGATAGAAGTTTACTGAATACACTGCAAGGGAGTGATGGGCAGGACAGCAAAGCGCAGACCGTCCGCCACGAGGCTGTGGTGGTGGTGGGGAGCTGTCGTTTAAGGGGGAAAAGTGAGGAGATATGGGAATATATGGCCTTTCCCTTTTTTGGTACTTGTGCCCAGTTGTAAACAGCCCATTGGTCACCTAGTGCTTATGGATGTTTTGAGGTGGGTTGCCGAATGGGCCCGTTGTATTGAGCCTGGCCCCTTCGAACTTACTCCGGTTTCCACTGTTCAAGTTGGTTGTCTAAAATTGGCCTCTACATTATATGCATCGAAGGAAGGCAAAGGGAAAATTTTAAGCAAAATAAGGACATGGTCAACATGTGGTTTCAAAAAACTGGTGCTCCTGGAAAGCTCAAAGGCAGAACTGCCCTCGACAAAAATCCGTCTCCTTAACCTCCGTGCTCCTTGTGGAGTTCCCTCTTCTCCCCAAGTACTCAGTGTCATCGTGTTGACCTTTTCTCCTGTGGTAATGCTCTTTTATATTCTGGATACCTCAGAAAAACTAAATATTGTTCTCTACTCTTCAACCCCCAAAGAAAAATGAAATAGCCTTTACCACATGCGCCTTGAATCTAAAGATGATTTATATTCCTGGATTATCACGGCTGTTCCGGAACAGAACCCTCCCGTGAAATACATTTTCTTTTAACATAATTTGCTGGAGGGGATCAGGAGATGGATACCCTTTACTAGAAAGTATGTGAAAATTTAAGATTCTGGAGCAATGTAGGAAAAGCTATGTTTTGTCTCAGGAAAAGTTTCAGGCTCATGTTCTAGCCTCTAAAATAGCCCCCAGCACCTGGGTGGCTCAGATGGTTAAGGGTCTGCCTTTGGCTCCGGTCACATGATCCCAGGGTCTTGGGACCAAACCTGGAAGGGGTGGGGGGGGGGGCGTCCCTCCTCAGCAGGGAGTCTGCTTCTCTCTCTCCCTCTGACTCTCCGCCATTTGTGCTCTCTCTCTCAAATGAATAAATTTTTTAAAAAATCTTTAAAATGGCTCCCAGTGGTCCCCTCCCACTCTGGGTTCCCATGCCTTATGTAATCACCTTATTCTTGAGTGTAGGCTGGACTTAATGACTTGACTCTAGAAAACAGGATATGACAAAGGTGACGGGATCTTACTTCCAAGATTAAGTTACAAAAGTCTGGCTTTCCTCTTGCTTGTTCTCTCTGACTCTCTTTTGCTCACTTTAATGCAAGCCAATGCCACATTCTAAACTGCCCTATACAGAGGCCACATGACAAAGAACTCAAGGAGATCTCTTAGTCCAGCAGCCTGTGAGGAACTGAATCCTGTCCACAATCAGATGGGCAAACTCTCCCCCAGTAGTGTCTTGAGTTGACTCCAGCCTAACACTATCACAGCAACCTTGGGGGAAACCTTCAGATAGAAGACCCCAGCTAAGACACACCTAGTTTCCTGATCTACAGATTCTTTGAGGTCATCAACAGTCATGTTGGTTGTGCTAAGCTGCTGCTAAATTTGGGGTAATTTGTTATGTCACATAGATAACTAATACAGGCCACCTCACAACAGAACATGCTGTATTATAAGGAATTTCAAAATCTTAGAATTGGGAGTTATTTGACAGTCAACTAGCTCCATGTCCCATTAGATGTTTGAGACCCTCCTAATATTCCTGCTAGTGACAGTCAAGTCAAACTTGAACACCTCCATATTCTCAACATTTTAATACAGCGTGTTTTCAGTTGGGCGTGGAAATTCCTGCCGTGATAGTCACTTCAGAATGATGAACCTCCGGGGTGCCTGGGTGGCTCAGTGGGTTAAAGCCTCTGCCTTGGGCTCAGGTCATGATCCCAGGATCCTGGGATCGAGCCCCACATCGGGCTCTCTGCTCAGCAGGGTGTCTGCTTTAAAAAAAAAAATATATATATATATATATACATATATATATATATATATATGTCCAAAATGATGAACTCCCATGTTTCTGTGACCACCTATCATTAATACCGATTTCTCATTTAGAAATAAGGAAAATTACATTATTGGCTAAGACCGATAAAAAAAAAAAGCGTGTTATTGAGGGAAAGGTTATGTGTTTGGTCTGATGAGTCTTTCTGTGGTCAATTTCCCTATAGAGAGCCCATCATCTCAGAAAAGTTAAATGGAAGATGGGCAGGGTACAATAGGGCTCAGGAACTGTAACAAAGAATGAACACTAAGTTATCATGAGAGTTGTATTAAATACCCAAGGACTATTTTGTTGTTGTTGTTGTTGTTGTTGTTGTTGTTTTTCCTAAGATAAAACACAGGACAAATTGCATAGATACATCAATGATTTGGCTTCTTTGGGGAGGAAATCTGTACAGTGATAATCCAACTCATAAAACTTTATGAACTTCTCTTAATAACAAGTCTGGCACAGCTGTAGTGGTCTTGAGCCTCGCATCATTTCCCAGTGAGGCCCCTAACAAATGGAAGTCATATGCCCCAAAGTGGTGAACCAACGCATTCAATCGCAGCTGTGACAGACTCCGGAAGATAATTGAACTGGCAATGAAAATTTCTTTAAAAAGCTGCATTCCTGCATGATTTATGCAACTGCAGCGACTGTTAGCCAACTCTTATCCCCTTGGGTCTCACCCCTGCATTGTGAAAGCTGCTTAGAGCAAACACCTGCTGCTCTCTGCCTAGGAGCTTGAATTCTGACCCATGCCCAGAGCAAACCAAAAATGCCAGAGGGAGGATAATGCTCTGGAGGCAAACTCCAACCAATGCTGGGGCAGAGGTTGAGACCCCAACTTTCTTGCCACTCCGTTGGCATAACTTGTGTGCATGTTCTACCTCGTCTCCTAGAGTTCACCAGCTGAATTTAAGCTGCAGATGGACCATACTGGTAACTTGCTTGATAATGTAACCAAAAGGGTCTGATTTCTCTTTCCTAGGTTAGTTTCCTACTCCACCACTAGTGTTTCCTGAGATCACTTCTTTTTTTTTATTATTCAATTAATTAACATATGGTATATTATTCATTTCAGAGGTAGAGTTCAGTGATGCATCAGTCTTATATAATACCCAGTGCTCATTACATCACCACCCTCCTTAATGCCCATCACCCTGTTACCCCATCCCCTTAACACCCCTCTCCTCCAGCAGCCCTCAGTTTGTTTCCCATAATTAAGAGTTTCTTATGGTTTGTCTCCTCCTCTGATTTCGTCTTATTTTATTTTTCCCTCCCTTCCCCTATGTAACTCTGTTTTGTTTCTTATATTCCACACATGAGTGAGATCATATGATAATTGTCTTTCTCTGATTGACTTATTTAGTTTAGCATAATACCCTCCGGTTCCATTCACATCATTGCAGATGGCAAGATTTCATTTTTTGTTGGCTGAGTAATATTTCATTGTGTATATTACATATATTATATGATATATAATATTACATACTATTATATATGTATATATCCCCCACATCTTTATCCATTCATCTGTTGAGGGACATCTTTGTTTTTTCCATAGTTTGACTATTGTGGACATTGCTGCTATAAACATTGAGGTGCGGGTGCCCCTTTGGATCACTACATTTGTATCTTTGGGGTAAATCCTGAGATCATTTCTAAAAACTACCAGTGCCTCAGGGGTCACCCAAAGTATCTGGACCCAAATTCATGTCTCAGTTCAGTTGCTAGCTGCATTCAAATTATGTCTGAGAAATCCAGCCTCAGACAACTGATTTGGCAGCTACATTTTTTTTTTAATTTTTTTAATTTATTTGACAGAGAGAAATCACAACTAGGTAGAGAGACAGGCAGAGAGAGAGGAGGAAGCAGGCTCCCTGCGGAGCTGAGAGCCCAATGCAGGTCTCGATCCCAGGACCCTGGGATCATGACCTGAGCTGAAGGCAGAGGCCGTAACCCACTGAGCCACCCAGGCACCCCAGCAGTTGCATATTTTAATCAGCTTTCATACGCTAAAAGAATTTGGGGGAGTTTTTATCCACTGAAATGCTTAACACTAAAACACGCAAAATCCAGTAAAATTTCTAGATTTAAGAACCAAAACCAGACCTGGGGCATCATCTTAATGTTTTTATCTACTGTTGTTACATTTTTTTTCTTCTCTATCTACAATTTTGGGGTTATACCAGCAGTCTATCTACTTTTATTACAACAGAGATTTCAGACATGTTCTCCAAACTTTCATGAAATAGAAGATAAAATAGAGTATTCCTCAAACCAAGAAAAGATGGATTCATAAAGAAACATTCACAATACAACAATAATCATAACTTACAAATATTTAGTATGTGTCAGGAAATGTGTTCTATGTTCGAAATAACCTTAAAATTTAAGTATTGTTTCCTTTGTGATTTTTTGTCTCCTCTAACACAAAAATTGCACATATTTGCAGTATTCTTTTTATAATTCTGGACCTATGTATACACCCATGAAACCATAACCACAATCCAAGGAGTAAATATCATGTCCATAACCCTTTCCTCATGGTTTTTTATAATCCTGCTCCATTCCTCTTCTCCCCTTGCCTTCCTCAGAAAACCGTCACTATAGATGAGTTTATCTTTCCTAGAATCCTAGGAAAATGAAATAATCTGTTTATTCTTTTGTTGTCTGGTTTCTTTCCCTCATAATTATTTTGCACTACATCCATATTGTGTACATCTATAATTCATTCCCTTTTACTGGTAACTTTATTCCATTGTACGGACATTCTACAGTTTGTTTACTCATTCATCTGTTGAAAGATGCTTGCGTTCTTTCCAGCTTTTGACTACTACGAACGTGAACATTCATGTACAATACCTTGCATGGACATATGCTTTCCTCTGTCTCGGATAAATACTTTGGGGTGGAATGAATGGATCCCACTCCTAAGTATTCGTCAAAAAGTGTATGTCACATTTTAAGAAATGGCTTTTGTACCACTTTATATTCCACCATCAATGAGTGAGAATTTCAGTTTTTCCACATCCTTACCAGCATTTGGTACTGTTATTTTTATTTTTAGCAATTCTTAAAAGCATGGTGCTTAGCTTTTTTTTTTTTTTTAAGATTTTTAAATTTTATTTTTTTGTCAGAGAGAGAGAGCACAAGCAGGCAGAATGGGAGGCAGAGGAAGAAGCTGGCTCCCCACTGAGCAAGAAGCCCAATGTGGGGCTCCATCGCAGGACCCTGGGATCATGACCTGAGCCAAAGGTAGAAGCTTAACCACTGAGCCACCCAGGTGTTCTTGTGGTGCTAGAGTTTTAATTTGCATTTCTCTAATAACTAATGATATTGAGCATCTTTTCATGTGCTTATTTGTCCTCTGTATATCTTCTCTGGTGAAGGGTCTGTTCAAATAACTTCCCCTCTTTTATTTGGTTTGGTTTTTTCTTTTTGAGTTTGAGAGTTATTTATTTATTCTGGATACAAATCCTTCATCAGATATATATAACTGGCAGAGATTTTCTGACAGTCTGTGGTTCATCTTTTCATTCCCTTAACACTGTCCTCTAAACAAAATAATTCTTAATTTTGATGAACTCTAAGTTATCAGTGTTTTCTTTTATGAATTATGCTTTAAGTATTTTATGTAAAAACTCTTTGCCTGATCTCAAATCACAAAGATTTCTCCTAGAAGTTGTAGCGCTTTTAGTTTACCATTGATGTGTATAATTCATTTTGTGTTAATGTTCTATGTGGTAAGAGAACTCATCAAAGTTTATTTCTGGCTTGTATATCTAATTGAATCAGCACCCCTTAAAAAGTCTATCCTTTCTCTACTGATTTGTGTTCTCACTTGTTCCTAAAATCAGCTGTCAGTATATGTGTGAGTCTCTTTAAGTTAGATGATCGTGTTTTTCAAATCTTCTCTATTGCTTTTGGCTTTCCGTCCTCTTGTTCTATCATTGTCTGAGAGAGAGATAGTGAAAACTGACTATAATTTGGATCTGTCACTTTTTTCCTGCTGTTCTATCAGTTTTCACTCATATATGTATATTCAAACTCTTTTTATTGGTGCATAAGCAATTAAGGTTATTATGTCCTCTTGAGGGACTGATCTTTTTATTATTATACAATGATCTTATACCTACAATATTGTTTACTCTAAAATCTCCTTTGTCTGATATTAATATAGACTCTCCAGTTTTCCTTTGCTTAGGACTGACATGGCACATTGTTTGTCATCCTCCTACTTAAAACCTGTTATTTCATATTAAATTATATTTTGTTTCCTGTATACAACACATAGTTGAGCCTTGATTTTTTTCAATCTAATGCTCTGTGCCTTTACACTAGAGCTTTTAATAATTTGCATTAAGGGGCACCTGGGTGGCTCAGTGGTTAAGCTTCTGCCTTTGGCTCAGATCACGATCCCAGGCTCCTGGGATGGAGCTCCCCATTGGGCTCCCTGCTCCTTGGGAAGCCTGCTTCTCCTTTTCCCACTCCCCCAGCTTGTGTTCCCTCTTTCACTGTGTCTTTCCTTGCCAAATAAATAAATAGAAATAAATAATTTGCATTTAATATGATGACTTGTTATACGACTCTCATTAGCTCTTTGTTTTCCATTTGTCTCTTCTGTGCTTCGTTCCCTTTATTCTCCCCTTTGTTTGGATAAATTGAGCATTTATTTTTTTAACTGTTTTTTATCTACTTTGTTGGCTTATCATTTATAACTTTTTGTTTTGTTTGCTTAGCAATCTCTTTCTGATTTATAGCATGAATCTTCAAAGTTTCTCATTCTGCTATCAGTTGTTATTATGCCACTTAGAGAGTTTAAGAATCTTAAAACAGTATGTTTCCATTTCTCCACTCCCAGATTTTATGACTGTTGCCATACTTGTTTATGCATATATCTGTTGTAAACCTTACATTACATTGTAATTATTTTTTGTCTAAACACTAAATAATCTTTTTAAAGAAATGTCAATAATAAAACAAAATGATCCTTATCTATTTACCCATGTAGTTACTATTTCTAGTGCTCTTTATTCCTTTGTGTAGATCTAGATTTCTGTCTGGTATAATTTTTCATTTGTCCAAAGGAATTCCATTAAGACTTCTTATGGCATCGGTCTGTTGGCGGTGAATTCTTTAAGCTTTTATATATTTAAAAAAAAAAACCAGGGACCATCTTTATCAGTTTGTCTTCTGTATACATAAAATTTTGTACTGAACTAGTATATATGTTTCCCAATCCACAAAAGGCTGATAAGCCCAGAAGTGACATCTTACAATCTTTTCCAGCCCTATGATTCTATCTAATGAATTCTAACCATTTCTCATGGATTGCAGTAGCTGGCAGGTAATACTCTGCATTTGGTAGCTGAGAAAATGATGTTTATTGCAAACCTTGAAGTGGGAAAAAAATACTGAAATGGTTTCCTTTCTTCCTCCATATCTGCCTCTATCCTACTAGAGAGCCTGGCCTAGTGCCTAGGACAGAGTAGCTCCCTAATAAATTGGCACCTTGTTTCTATGAATGAAAACTCTTTGGGGATAAAAATATTATTGAGGGAGAGAATAATGTGGCATTTGAGAGAAAGGAAAGGAAGGAATGAGGGAGGACGGTGTGGCATGGCACTCAGAATAATTTTCATCCACACGGGAATAGGAAGATAGGTAGAAGGTGTGGATAATACAATGAAGAACATAAACCATCACATTTTCTTGCAGATCAAGGTCAAGTTAACGACATCTCCAAAGGCTCTAAAAGTGATAAAGGGCTCATTAAGCGCCGCTTACCATCATTTCAATTAACACATTGGAATCACCTCTACATTCAAAGAGGGTTTTGAGACTACTGAATCAAGAAAAAAAAAATGCAAGTCTGAAGGTTTCAACAGGATTGGGGGATAAGGGAGAGTGGAAATATATATTAAAGGTAAATATTTGAGGTAAATAAGTCAGGTTTGGAAGACAAATGTCTCCCCCACTACAGTGTTTCCTCATTTTTGGTTATTCTGTGCTGACTCTTGTGACTTTATTCTAATTTGCTTACTAATGCTTCAAACTTAAAAAAAATGTTTTGCTGGGGCTCCTGGCTGGCTCAGTCAGTTAAGCATCTGCCTTCGGCTCAGGTCATGATCCCAGGATCCTGACGTCAAGTCTCCCCTCAGGCTCCTTATCCAGCAGGGAGTCTGCTCCCCCCCACCCCCCACCTCAAGCTTGGTCATGTGCTCTTTCTCTGAAAGAAACAAAATCTTAAAAATGTATTTTGCCTATTTAATGTCATTGAAACAGGAATTGTGACCATAAAAATCTACAAATGCTTAATCACACATTTTATACAGTGAATATAAACCTCTTCCTTTATCCTTTCAAAAAAAATCTACCTTCCAATATCTCATATAATCACCTCTCGTGAAATTATTCAGTTGAGATGTGCTCTTTTCTTTTGCAATTTATTAGTATTTTTGTGTCCAAGCCCACCATACTGTGTTGATTTTCACTCACCTCTGTAGTTCTCTTCTGTTTTTTCCTCCCTTTTCAGACAACAGACGTATGATGATTTCAAGTGTTGGGTTGTTATCTGCAACTCCCAGAAGACACGGTTCCTTAGACATTCTTCATATTTCATGACATGCCACAGCAATGTGCATTTAGGAATGAAATGGAAAGAACTAAGTGTCCACTTGTGCAGGATATTTCTGTGGTTGCAAAAATTATTCTGGAGAAATTACATTTTTCCTCCTCCTTCTTATCATTTAATAGCATGCTTTGAAGTGCATACACTTTCAGGGAGATATGTTGTCTCTCCAATTGGGTTGCTGACCCTTCTCATCAAACCCTCATGGACCCTTTCTCTAGACCTAGTTTTTTTTTCATATGTGTATTTAGCTCTGAATTGGAAAATAAATGGTATCCAGGGCTGAGTGACTTAGCAAACGAATGATGCTTAGAAATTTCATAGCAATCTCCTCTCTTGAATTGTCTTACAAAATCGGTTTAATGAGATGGAGAGGACAATTAACTTTTCCCAATGATCATTTCTCTGATTCAACATTCAGTTGCTGAGTGTCAAAGAGAGCTCCACAAATCATCCAGGGGTCAACAATTAAATGCCATGACCGGGGTTTTAATGATCTCACTTTCTCTTTTTGAAATGAATTTTGATGTTTATTTAACATGCCATCTTCCATTTCAAAATATCGGCCTGTGGGAAGTACCTCTCCTTTGCTACAAAAACACAGGGGAAAATCTGTTTTCAAAATCTGAGGGCTTCAGCGAACTTCTTTATCTTTATCTAGACCAGGAAAACCACAGCCAAAGAACATGATGTGGGGATGAAGAGAAACTGGATCTGAATTTCGGTTCTTCCCTACCTGAATATGAAATATTGGGCAAATTGCATAGAGTCCAGTCCTTTACTGTAAAAGGGGAATAATATCAGCTATTTTTTTTTTTTATAGAATGGGAAAGAGGGTCAAACGGACTAACATATGTAAACTGCCTGACAGCAAATACCAATTCCTTGTTTTCATGTGAAAACACAACACTGTGAGTTTGAATCTTGCTAGTTGCTAGAGGTAGAAGAATCAGGGAAATGTCAAAATTCACCCTCCAGGAATCATGGCTTGCAGTGATGGGGGGACCAATTTAATATTATAAGTAACGCTGTTCTCTCCTGGCAGATTTTTTTCCCCAAAAAAACTTGCAAAATTCATCTTAGTATTTCTCAACTCATCACAGTCCTAAAGGCAACTAACTGCTGTGAGGTATGTAGGAAAACTTCATGGCTTACGCAGAACCCAGCAGATACTTTGACTCTGCCTGCCTACTCTAGAGGTGTGCTCTGATTCAACTCTCTTTTAGTTTGTCGATGAAACAACACCTTCTCCTCCAAATCTGTAATATCCAACATTATGTTCCGCAAATGCTCTTCAGTAAAAACACACTGACAAATGATATGTATGCACTTCCATATGAATGCACTTCACACGTTTGAAAACACAGATGAAATGAATGGAAACACAAGCTTTAATACGGTCTTGCCATGTCCCGAAAGATCGTCTTGCGTCTGGCATGGTGTGCATTCCATTTGAGACAGGATGTCATTCCTGTTGGAACCTGTGTGATGGTAGGGAAGGAAGGAGGCAGAGCAGTTGACGCTAAAGACTAGCATTGTTTTGTGTTGGCCATATTTGTGGTGTGACAGATTCTCCTGATCTCATTTTATGGGCAGCTGAGTCAGCTTCCTTTACTTTGCCAACAAGGACTGGAGGAAACTGGACTCTTGGCTGAGGGCCAGCCAACGCTTTTGCTAGCTTAATGCTTTCATAACCAAACATTGTGTCCTTTGAGATTTTCAAAATTGGCTTGAATCCCTACCCGGAGTCCTGTGCAAATTTTCTTGCCCACTCTAAGATTTCCACAAGTTCCAGGAAGGGTTTACATCCCATAGTTACCTCTCCCTTCACTCCCTTATTCTTGTAAAATTCTCTCTCTGGTTTATCCTTGCCATCCTGCAGGGGTTCTCTCTTCTCTACTGGCGCCCACCCAAGGGAAGGATATGGGGCACTAGCATAGTGTCGATAATTATAACAGCTAAGGAGAGGCATTACATCACAGCATAGACGAGCAGATATTTACAATGAAATATTACTACCCTGTGATGTTTATTCTTATATCCCCAGTCTTTATCTGTTTCTGTGTTCAATTTCCTTTTAGATGTTCCTGAGCTTCCACTGTGGTGATATGTCAATCTCTCTCAAAATTATGTACCCATCACCCACTATCTTGGACAATTTTTTCAAAGAGATTAATTCCAGGACAAGGGAGGACCAACACCAGACCTATGTGATATACTCCACACAACAGTTGTTAATCCTTTTGCCACAACATTGATCACTGATGTGTCACAAGCAATTTTGAAGTGTGAGACAAGTAATTTTTTTTACTATCATACTGTGAATAATATTTATTACTAATGGAGAATAGATTTAAGTTTACTCCCATAATAATCACTTTTACTTCTCTGAGCTGTAATATAAACTCCAGAGTGGGAGAGGAAGGGATAGAGTTGTAATACGTGTGCTGCAAAATGTGCCTGAAATTGGTATATCCATGACAGCAAACCCCAAACATGAACACCACCACTGTGTTCTCTTTAGTGAGGAAATCTTGTGTCTCTCTTATTTAGACAAATCAATCTCCAATGTGGGGTCCATACCCAGAGGAATGATCAAGTTGACTGGGGCAAAAAAATACTGCAACTTATGTTGATGTTTATTTTGATCTCATGCTTTTAAGTTTATCTCTTGCATGTGTATAATGGGCTCCTGCAGAATTGTACAACATAGCCCTACATTCTTTGACACTTCTCTCATGAAAAGGTAGGTCCTGGGGCACCTGGGTGGCTCAGTGGGTTAAAGCCTCTGCCTCCGGCTCAGGTCATGATCCCAGGGTCCTGGGATCAAGCCCCGAATCGGGCTTTCTGCTCAGCAGGGAGCCTGCTTCCCTTCCTTTCTCTCTGCCTGCCTCTCTGCCTACTTGTGATCTCTGTCAAATAAATAAATAAAATCTAAAAAAAAAAAAAAAAAAGTAGGTCCTTGTCCTCTTCCTTTCAACTTGAATTTACTTGCATCAGTAGAGTATGCCAGAAGGAAAACAATGTGACTTCCCAGGCTAGGTCATAAAAGGACACGCAGCTTTCACCTTGTTTGCTCAAACAGTTGCCCTTGAAACTGGAGCCACCGTATAAGAATTTCAAACACTTGGAGTCCACTATGCTATGAGGGAGCCCAAACTACAGATGCAATGGTCCTTCAGAAGTCCCACTGGGGCCCAGCCTCATTACCAGACATGCGAGGAAAGAAGCCTTCAGATTCCAGACCTCCGCACGTGTTCCCACTACAGATGCTTCTATGGTGTTCATATCTTGTTTTTGCCATTTTAGTGGACTTATTTCCAAGCCTATTTTTTCTTCATCTAGAAAACACTGAAACACCTACATCTGTAAACACCACACAAAGTTATTGGAAAAGTGGAAAATCGGTACAAATTCCCTCACAGTGTCTGACACATGGCAAGTTAGAACTTTCATAAAGTCTTCTCTGTTCCTGATCTTACCAACTTGATAATGTTTTGAGTTATTCTCCATGAAATTATCTTCTACAATTAGCTATGACAAGTAGAGTATGTGATAGAGTGTTATGTGTTATCTTTTAAACCTGTGTGGTTTTAGCTGCAACCTCATAGACTAATTACAGAATTAAAAACCTATTAGCTCAAATAACTAGTTATGTCTGTCCTGCTTGCCTTTTGTATTCTAGGCAGCAACTTAACTTTGGGGAAAAGACATGCTTTTTTAAACAGACAGCCTTTTCAATAATTCAAGTGCTTCCATTCCATTATAACAGGTGACATTTCTGGTGCTCATCAGCTGCTGTCACAGTCATGCTTTAGATAGTACACATCACCCATGAATGGTTTTTTGGATTTCTTTGTAAGAGATTCTACTGTTTTGTTTCTTTTTTTAAGTTTCCCTGGAAATGAGAACAAGATAACTGCCATTTAAATTTTTTGTTAATTTCTTATAAAAGTAATATATACATATAAAAACAAAAGTTCAAATAAAATAGAACAGTACAAATGAAAAGCAATTGCCTCCTTCCTTCTGAATCCCCAATTCTCAAGGAGAATCATGTTTTTACCAATTTTAAGTCTTCTACTTGTTACTTCTATAATTCTAAATAATATGTTAATTCTTCTAATTTTCTTTGCAAACTTAAAACTGTTCATTGGCATTGATTAAGAAGAGTAACTTACCTCATTTTTACCCCTGCCCTATTTATTTCCTTCCCTTTTCAACTTCTGTTACCCTCGTTTTCATTTTTAGTTAGTTCACTGGCTATCTTTGTAATTTCAAATAATACATTTATTCCTAGTTATTATTTTCTTGCTCAATGTCGTCAGTGTTTTTGAATTTTCTCTGTAGTTAGTTGAAGTACATTCCCAACTAGGATTTTTGGAAAATTTATTTGAATCTTTTCATGTCAGCAAACATCTTTATTTATCCCTTATACTCATTTGATTGATAATTGGAATGAATATGGAATTTTTGTTCAAAGTAATTTTCTCTCTAAACTTGGAAGGTATTGCTATATCATCTTCTGACCTCTATTGTTACTGATGAGAAGTCTGGTGTCACTCTCATTCTAACTTCTAAGGTAATCACCTTATTGGTGTTTTTCTTCTTTGAAAGCATTTAGGCTCTCTCTCTCTTTTTAATTGATTTCAGATATGGATATTTTTTCTTTTCCAAATCTCAGTGAGCCTTTTGGGCAGCAGACTTATTTTTAATTTGGCAATGGGAAACTTGTTGCCATGGTGTCTGGGTTTATTTCCACCAGTCCCTAACCCCCAACCCCAATTTCTGCTTTCTCTTTCTGACACATCTATTAGGTGGATGTTATCCTTCTTTAGACTGACCCTTGATGAGTTTTAATTGTTCTTTAAAATAATTTTCCTTTTTTTTTCTTTGTATTTGTGTTTTCAATCTTGGTATTTCATTTCTTCTCAACACAGAATGTACTGAGTTTAACATAAGTCAGATCATGACATTCTTACTCAAACCCTAGAGTGGCTTCTGAGAGTAAAACATTTTTCATTTTTTCATTTTCATTTCATTTCTCATTTTTCTGAGAGTAAAACAAAATCTATGGAATAGCCAGTAAAACCACACTTGATCTGCCTCTGGTACTTCTCTGGCTTTAGCTTCTGCTACACTCACTCTTACTCATTCCAATCCAGCTACACAACCACTCTGCTCTACCCCTACCTACCCTGGGCACATTTCCTGCCTTAGAGAGTCTACGTAAACTGTTCCTTCTCCCTGGAACTCCCTTCCCAGGTACTCTCTTAACCCACTCTTTCATCAGTCTCAGGTCTTTGCTTATGTTAAACTGATAGGAAAAACTGGCCCTGATCATCCCATTTAAATTACAAAACCTGCCTCACCCCTAAACCCCACATATACTAGATGTCTGTTTTCATGCTCACTCACTTGTCTAATACTCTGATTTTTCACCCATTTATTACGCTTGTATTTATTGTCTGTCCACAGCAGCTAAAGTCAGCTCTGAATGACAGGAGTCTATGTCTGTTTCCACTAGTATAATCTAAGCACATAGTAGTACATACTATCAGAATCAGGCACATAGTAGATATTTAAGATTCAGTGACTGAATGAATAACTTTATGTCCTGGAAAATTAAATTATTGGTCTTCTTTCACTTTTCAATTCAACTTATTATTCAGTAATTCTCTTCCAAATTTACATTAATCCGTTCTTTTTCTCAAATTGTTTCTGGATCATAGCTTCCTGCTTTTTTTGTACAGTTGTAAAGTCATCTCATTCTGCTCTATGAATAGGAAGGAATATATTTATAAATTATTTTTTCCTCAAATTTTCTTAAGAGAAAAGGTGAATCCTAATTTCAAATTTGTTCAGTCTTTTTCATTTTTAGTTACATGGCAATATGAAATAATCAAGACTTGATTGTCAGTGCCAGATATTAAATCAAATTAGTTTAAGTAAAGAAAGGATTTTTTTTTCTGCTGATGTAATTAAAATGTTCATGGGTATATCTGTCTTAATTCCTGGGTGAATCATTGATCTCCATCCTTTGCATAAGCTCTCTCCTTATGGTAGACAATGTGTCCATTGTCAGTTCACTAACCCCAGTGATACATGGGAGTATCTCCAAGTAGTTGCAACAAAACAGTTTCAGTGAAGATTCTGCTTGGCTTGCTTTGGGTCACATGACTAAACTTAAGTCAGATTTTGTGGCCAGGTGTTTGGAATTCAGATTTTTTAGACCTGGGTGTCCTGTTCCTAAGGTGGGAAGAAATAAAAATATGAGCAGCTTCACGTAAACTACATAAATAAAGATTCCCAAAACAAAGAACAAGATTTTTGTTGCCATGAGGAGAGAGAAAAATTGTGCACCCAGCATAATCCCTGCATGTTTTGAAGAAAATAATTGATTCTTATGTTTTGATCAATAGCTTCAGCTAGAAGGTTAGATAAAGATATAGAAGATCATTCATGTTCAAAGAAAGACACCTGAGTACAACCAGTAAATTATTTTATTAATTGTTTTTTAAACTAGTTGTAGCAGTATCTTCTAACTCATGTATGGACAGTTATTTATAGCTGAATGAATCAGGATTCCATTGTCTTTATGATTTAATTATTATAGTGTACCCATAAATATCACTTGCTAAATATAAGATTAAATCCCTAAGATTAGATGTTCAAGATATTCATTCTTATTTCTTCAAATTCATGGTAGGCAAAATTTTTCCTGGAGACAAAGTAATACCTAAGTTTCTGATAATGTCAGAGAGGAACAAACACTACAATTAATTTACTTTAAAAGGGTAAGGAGTAAAGCAGGTAACATAGTAATGTAATAATAACATTAGAGTAATACTTCTAATAATAAATTTATAAATTTACTGTTGAATATTCTTAAGTATTTCAAAATGTTTCACCGATATCATTGAATCACTTGTTTTTTCATCTCATGAAATCAGCAGGTTGGATATCATTGTGCTCATTTACCAAATGAGAAAACTGACGGTCACTGTAGGTAAACATAACATCTATATAAGTCACCAGAAAGCTTTTATCATATTGTATGAGTGATCTTTGTTTATGTCTCTACCTCATCTGTTAGGATTATGAGCTACATGAGGGTGGATATCTTTTATTATTTATTTTTTTATTCCCAGGTCCTGGCCCATGCCTGGCATATATCAGATGACAAGAAAAAAAAAAAGTTTTCAAAATAAAATTTAATTGTCTGTGGTCACAAAGCTAAGTCACATATGGCTGGGATGAAAACCAAATCGTGTGCTTTCAATACAGCATGTAGACTGCTCATTAAAATGCAATCAATGTGTCACATGTGTTTTTAAATAAATGAACACAATAACCTTGAGTGGGTCCAATAAGATGCTATCCAACAAAGTATGAGTCAGGGGTCCCAGCAGGAAGCAGATGATGTACTCTGGGTAATTGAGGAAGGTTAATAAAAGGACTATTATAAAGGTTAGGGAAGAAAACAAGGGATGGTCCAGACCCTGGTAGTAGTAATAATCACAGGGAGTCATTATTACCACTCTTAGACCTGAAGAGGCAAGGAGAAGTAGTTCCCAGAGCCCGTGGTTCTAGAAAGCTGCAGGGAACTTTACAGGAAGCATTGTCCTCAGTAGATGAAACCAGCCACCTCACAGAGAGATCCAGCAGGCAGAGAGCCAGGATAAAAAAAGACCCTGACTTTATCTTCCTTCTTTCCTTCCGTGTCATCCTAGTGCACACCATGACTAAAGCCAACCAGATGACAGAGAGCAAGATACTCGTATGAATAAATCCAACCAGGTTAGCATCCCACAGGCCAGGGCACAGAGCAAAATGTAGAAGAAAAGAGAGTGGATCTGGAAGGGTCAAGGGACACAACCAACATGGCAAGTTTCTTATCCCAAGCCTTAAGGAATAGAAGTGAAAACTCACTTGAGTACTTAGCCTACGCTTGACTGGAGACTGAGGAAGCTAATGTACTTGAAAGGACCTGGTGTGCTAATGGGGCTGCTGCCAATCTTTGGAAGAGTAACTTGTTCTTGTCTAGAAGCATAAACAGATGGGGTCCATGGTTTAACTCACCACTTATGCTGCGTGCAGCTGTCGGTTGTGGCTATCGTCCTGGGTTCCAGAGGGTTGCAGGCTGTAATCTGTATCCAAATTCTTCCAGAGAACAACTGGCATACTTTCTGCACAGTAAGTACAGACTCAATCCATCCACACTGCTGGTATCAAAGGATATTCTTCATTAATTGAATGTGACAGTTCCCTTACCCCTCCTTTTTTAGAGAACAAAATACTGATTCAAAGATTGTTCTATGAACTCCAAACAACACACACAGCTGAAGCCAGTGAATCAGTTTGGTCTATTTCTTCATGAATAGGTCCTTCTGTGTGGTGTGTCTGAGTGAGTCCCAACTTGCAAAGTCTTCACATGGCTCACCCAACACTAGTCTTCTTACGTGGCATGGCTTTTCCTCTAGGGCCATGATGATCTCAGCTGTGTTGTTGTGCAACTTGTAACATGCAGAATATTTAAGGAAATGACCTGAATAAATCTCTTTCAAGCAAAGGGTCAGACTCAAACTTCTGGTATTAGTGTCTAAAAACTGGGAGATACCACATCTGGTTCCATCATTGTAGGACCCTGGTGAACTCATTAACCTTTCTAAACTTCAGTATTTCCATCTATGGAAAGAGATGTTTAACTTCCCTTCCTGCATTGTCAGGGTTTTGAAATCCCTAAAGTGCTACCTAATTATAAGTTATTATAACCATGTAATATATAGCTATTGAACATAAATATTAATATGAAATATTTGAAAGGGTTTATATTTCATGGGGCTCATGAAATAACATGCTTTAATTAGACTAGAAGAAAGGTACTTTTATTTCAACCTATCATGAAAAATTGTGTGAAAGTGGAAAAGTCACTCATTTTTTAAACTATTATTTTCTATTTATTTTATTAACATATAATGTATTATTTGTTTCAGGGGTATAAGGCTGTGAATCATCAGTCTTACACAATTCACAGTGCTCCCCATAGCACATAATCTCCCCAATGTCCATCACCCAGCCACTCCATCCCTCCCACCTCTCTCCCCTCCAGCAATCCTCAGTTTGTTTCCTGAGATTAAGAGTCTCTTATGGTTTGTCTCCCTCCCCAGTCCCACCTTGTTTCATTTTTCCCTCCCTTCCCCCACTCATTGGCTTTTAAGGTTCAGATTTCCTACGTGATAAATGAAGATGATAAGAACATTTAACTCCTGAATTGTCTCTGGACATATAAGAATATAAAAGAATACACACTTAAAAAAAATCAAGTGTCATAAAAATGAAAGTTATTCCTTAGTTTAGTGTAGATGATGAGTCATAACATTTAATACGTCAATTTATTTTGAAGTTACGTAAATAGTGTTTTGTTACTCTTGACTAATATTAGAGTCAGAATTCTAGTCCATGAAAATGGAATTTTTTAGGATTTCTCAAAAGAGCATAGGAAAGTTATGACCTGAATGATTTCGGTTAAGTGGAAGCAAACTCTGGATTTGCAAAGAAAGAGAATACTAAAGAATTGATTTTTACAATTACGAGTTTTGTAAGATTCTAGATTAATAGCTAGGGATATCCACACTCATATCATTTATCTCTTCCTGCAACAATGCTGTTAGAAACCACCCAACCTAGTGGGTTAAAACAACAGATATTTTTACTGCTTATGAGTATGTGGGTCAGCTGGGCAGGTCTTCTGGTCTTAGCTGGATAGACTCATACATTTGCAATCAGTTACATGTGGGGAGGCAGCTCTGTTGACCTTGGCCGGGTTCTCTCACATATTTGGGGGTAGGCTGGCCCTAAGCTGGTCTAGGATGAGTTCAACTAGAACGAGTAAGTTCTTCATTGGTTTCTCACATCCGGGGCTTAGCCCATGGTGGCTGGACATGGCTGAGGCTGGGGCTCAGAGCTGGCATATTGCACTTCTGTGCCATTTTTCTGGGCACACTAAGTTACAACACCAGCCCAGATTTGAGGAATAGGCAAAGACTCCGCTGCTAGATGGGAGAAGCTGCAAAAGGACATTGCAGAAAGTATAGATCCAGGGAGGGATAGAGAATCAAAGCCACCTTTGCTTTCAGTCTACCACACCACTCTACTTGAACTTTCTTAGGAGCAATAGTTAAAGGCTTATAAACATCTATGAAGCTTAGAAAACTAAAGACATTGTTACACCAGCCTGCTACTACAACAAGCAGCTTTCATACAGAAAGGCACATTTGTATGTACAGGGATCTGTAGGATATGCCAACTATTTTTGTAAATGTATGAATTTTGCTGGCATGTATCTTAAAAATCTGAAACAACCCATTTGTGCTACTTCAGCAAACCAATCAGATGCATTAAATGGTGATGTGATATCCTTCTCAGCTACCCTTATAAGAGGATAATTCTTAGACTGCTATTTATTTCACATATTGGATTTAATTTACAGAATCGATGGATGTCATTTTCTGAACTTTTTCATCTTGCTTGCTTGTAATTTTAGAGGGAGGAAAGCTATTGTTACTTAATCATATTTGAAAATAGGGGCCCTAATACAAAGGACAATTATATAGCATATTTACTAACATCTCTAAATACCAAAAGGTATATCTGTGACAGAGTGGAGGGAGGTGGTTACAATTCTTTGCTTCTGTAGACCACTTCTTCATTTATTTTTATTTATTGATTTTTAAGATTTTATTTATTTGTTTGAGAAAGAGAGAGAGCATAAACACAGGGGGAGTAGCAGACAGAAAGGGAGAAGCAGGCTCTCCGCTGAGCAGGTAGCCCAATGTGGGGCTCAGTCCCAGGACCCTGGGATCATGACCTGAGTGGAAAGCAGACACTTAAGTGCCTGAGCCACCCAGGTGCCCTTAGTCTACTTCCTCATTTAAACACAGAGCTTCAAAGAGGAATTTAGATTAATGACAATAACGTTTTTTGCTAGGCCTTTGTTAATAACAAAAGTTTTTTTGCTTGTGTAAATACTGAATACAGAGGGGCGCCTGGGAGGCACAGTGGGTTAAGTGTCCAATTCTTGGTTTTGGTCAGGTGGTGATCCCATGGTCTTGAGATCCAGATTCATGCTGGGCTCTGCGCTGAGCACGGAGCCTGCTTGAGACCTCTCTCCCTTTCCCTCTGGCCCTCCCCAGCGTGCTCTCTCTCTCAAATAAATAAATAAATCTTCTTTAAAAATTTATTGGATCTGGAGAAAATAAAATTAGAAGGTATTATTGGGAAAGTAAAAATAGATAATTGCAATGAAATCCCTTAAATCACTACAGAAAATGTAAAATAATACAATTAAGGTATCGGTGGGAGGATGGCGAAATGCATGAATGCGGTCAAAAGATATAAACTTCCAGTTATAAGATAAATCAGTTATGGGATCTACAGCCCGGTGACTATGGTTAATATTATTGTATATTGTATATTGTAAATAATAATAATTGTGTATTTGAAAGTTCTCATCAGACAAAAAAATTGTGACTATGTGCGGCAAAGCATGGGAACTAGATTTGTGATCATTTTGCAATATACACTGATATCAAATCATTATGTTGTACATCTGACTAATATGTTTTATGTCAATTATATCTCAATTAAAAAAAACAAACAGTGACTATAGCCCCACTGATGTTTTAGATACTTCCGAATACAGCTGAGGGAACTACCTAGCCACAGTTACGCCTCAGAAAATGTCTGGAGTTACAAGTTAGAGTAATGTATTCAGAGTAGACAACAGCTTTTCAAATAATCATGCAGTAGAAAAATAATCTTTCCTGCAACGTTATCATCGGGCTTTAAAACGTCAGTTAACACAGAGAGCACACATAGAGTGAGAGTTATATATAAGCTAACCCAGTGGTTTGCCATCCGAAGGTCTAATTTGAATTCTTGTTTCAAGTTTTCATTCTCTGCAGTGGGCTGAACTGTTTTTGAACCTATGGGCCTGTGCAAATCTGCATGCTACCTGTGGAGATGAAAGTCTTGGGCCGTGCTTTGGTTTCAGAGCTCTGTTTAGCTTATATTTATCCAATCTTACTGATTATCTATTGTAACCTCCTGTTCGTGGAATTCATATATTTAATTAACTGAGACACTTATATCATTCTAAAATAACATTGTTAAACCTATATTGGAGAAAGCTGTTTTGGATTCGAATCCTGAGACCCACAGTACTCACTATATGACATTGAGAAGGAGACGATCCATTTCCCTAAACCTTATTTCCTCACCTTTAAGTTGCAGATAATGATGTCATTTATCTCACATGATTACGTTAGTTACACAGTAGGTCATGTGCCTAAAGTAAATATTCCCTAAGCTTTTTTAAAATAGCGATAGCTAGAAGTCACACTTGTTTTAAAATATGCCGATATCCTAACCTGTGGGAGAATCTTTGCTGGGAAAACTGACAATTATGAGTGAAAAGACTAGATATGATGATATTGAAGTTACTCAAGGAAACAGCCCAGTCTGATCATTTTACAGTATGATCCAGACTTTGTAAGCTCTGCCCATGTATTCAGAGCTTTCAATCAGCTTTTTTCCTTGCTCCAACTCTTTAAAATCAACTAGCAACCAAAGGTCACCACATATCTGTGGGAAGTGTCTGATATGAAAAATAGAGGTAAAACAAGCAGGAGAAAGCAAACAGGTGGGAACAAAGACTAGCCATTGGAAGGATAATTTAAAAATAAATTATCATTATGGAGAAAATTGGAAATGAGCCAGAAATGCTATAAAAAATGATCATTCAGAGAACAAAAAAGAGCTCTTCAAAATTAAAAACATGACAGTAGAGAGGAAAACCAAAACAGAAGGGTTGGAAGTGTAACTGAGGAGATGGCACAGAAAGTACAGCAAAAAGACAAAGACGTGAGGGCAGGAAGGAAAAGATAAGAAAATCAGAGGAATGTTCTAGAAGGTCCAATATCCAATATAGAAGGTGTTCCAGAAAGAGAGAAGTTCAAAAGGGGAAGTAATCAATGATGTAAGAACATTTCCCAGAATTCGGGAACATTTTCCCACAATTTTTGAAATTAAAATACCCCAATAAATGCCCATTATAGTGAATAAAAATAACCCATAGTCCAAAATTCATGTAAATTCAGACCACTGGGGACAAAAAGAAGATTCAACAGATTTCCAGAGAGGAAACAAAGAAATCTTTTTACATGGAGGATCAAGACAGGAAGTCAGATTTCTCTAAAACAATACTGACAGCAAAAAGACAATGGGAAGGGCGCCTGGGTGGCTCAGTGGGTTGAAGCCTCTGCCTTCAGCTCAGGTCATGGTCTCAGGGTCCTGGGATTGAGCCCCGCACCAGGCTCTCTGCTCAGCGGGGAACCTGCTTCCTCCTCTCTCTTTGTCTTCCTCTCTGACTACTTGTAATCTCTATCAAATAAATAAATAAAATCTTAAAAAAAAAGACAATGGGAAAAAGCCCTCTAAATTCTAAGACAAAATGATTTCTCAACTAGAATGTTTCTGTTGAGCCAAAATGCCAATTAATCGTAAAGGGCAGAGTAAAAATATTTTTATACATGTCAACTCTCAAATAATTTATATCCCTAACACACTGATAGGAAGCTACCTAAAGATAAAATCCTTAAAGTCAAAAGTGTTAAGCAAAAATGAGGAAGACAAGAATTGAGAGTTAAAATGCAGTGATGAGACAAAGGGAATTCTCAGCCCGAGGAACGGAAAGCTCCAGAAGATGGTGGTCCAGAACTTGAAGGACAGAGACTCCAGATTGGAGAGCATGAGGAGTCCCGGCAGAAGACTTCTTTAAGAAGAAGAGATTGAGAGACTATTAGGTGTGCTTATGCATATCACAGAAGCTTTGAACAACTCAGGCTCTATCTGTTGAAACTAGTGGTAACTATAAGCTGATCAAGTGATAAAACAAGTCATTGAGAATAAAAGTGTACAGGAATGAAAGGTAATCATGACAGCTGCATGACTTAGTTATGAATAGTGTATACACACACACACATATACATACATACATATATGTATATATACATACACACAATGTAATCATGCATTATTACAATATAGGTGTGCTATATTTCTACATGTACATATGTATTCATATACATATATGTGTGATGTGTGTGTATATATATATATATATGAATAACAATGTAAATATGAAATAAAGCCTAAACAAAATGAAGATACATCTACACCCATGGTGGGATAAGGAGGGCAGGAGAAAGATGGGGAAAAGATGCCGATGAAGAGCAAGTTCGTCATCTTCCATGTTGAGAAATTAACAGTGAACAGAATGAATCATTAAGTAGTAAGCTAAATATATCATTTAATGACATGAAACTGAATGCCCAAATAATCAGGTGGAATAATTGGAAAGTACTTATATCTGGAGAGAGGGAAATTGGATAGGGTTGGGACAGGAGGCTGCATCTCTTTATAAGAAGCTTGTAGATTTATTTGGCACTTAAATATTAAGTGTTTGTATAATTGGAGGATCATAAAACCTAAATGTAGCTATGACATTGTTCTTATTGATTCAATGTCCTGAAAAATATAGACAAATATTTACCCAATAAACAGTTTAGGGGGAGCACGTGTGCGCACACACACTGTCCCCATGCACGCATTGATGTCATTACTATCACCAGCCACTATTTTCTAGATGTGAAACCTATTTTTCCTGTGTGAGTACTACAGCTATTTCTCTAATTTTTATGTGTAGATTTAATCTCACATTCTTGAGAACCCAAACCTGTCAAGCAACTTTCAGCTAAGGCTGAACAACAAGAAAGCAGTGACCAACTGTCACCTTCTGCCCCTTCCTCTGGAATAAAAAACAAATATACAGGATGCCTGAGTGGCTCAGTTGGTTAAGCGATTGCCTTCAGCTCAGGTCATGATCCTGGAGTCCTGGGATCGAGTCCCACAATGGGCTCCCTGCTCAGTGGGAAATCTGCTTCTCCCTCTGACCCTTTCCCTTCTCATGCTCTCTCTCTCTCTCATTCTCTCTCTCTCAAATAAATAAATAAATTCTTAAAAAAAGAAACAAATATACAGATGTAGGATATACTTCATTACTACGATTATATGCATCCCAAAAGGGACCAAGACGATACTTGGTCTCATCAAAATTTACAAAAGTCTTTGAACTAAATGAGGGATCGAAAATTAAATACATTCAAAGGAGATAAATAATTATGTGGATAGATGATCTCAATATTTAAAAATTCAAGTATCAAGTATGAGCAACTTAGAATCATGTAATGCCCTTTTTCTGAGTAACCCTGGTCATTGTACCGTGAGGACAAAATCAATTCTCTCAACATTCAGGGATGAGAAAGAGGAAAGGCATGAAGACAAATGAATTTTCTGGGTATGGACATTAAGTAGCATGTTAGCTTTCTCATGTAGTTCAATCATAACTTTCCACCAGAGCACACAGAAGCATATCCTAATGTGGGTAACTGGCTGACTGGTATGTTATCCATGGAGTGGAGAGTCAACATGGATTCTTTTTGCCCAACTTCGACAACCCATCAAAACTTAGCGTGTTACTCCATTATACAGAGTTGGCTTCAGCTATTCTTGGAAAGAATATACGTCTCAGGAGATGAGGTTTATGATGTATGCTTGGAAGGCTCTATGATTATTTTATAAACTAAAAGAGTTAGAGTAGCCTCAATGCCAAGCTATTCTTTGATAAGAAACTGGTCCCAAGGAAGTTGGAACCAGGACTCCAGGTCTTTGGAGAAGCACTTACTTGATTGTGGTTCTAATATACTACATAGGTGCTTTCCAACTCCAGCGTGTGCACCCAGCCCTTGGCTTTTTGGCTCATGCATTCTCTGATATAGCAGATCTGAGATGGGGCCCAAGATTCTGTATCTCTAACAAGCTCCCCAGGGATCCTCATCTGACGACCACAGATTGAGTAGCAAGGTGATAAATGGCACCGTAAACCTCTCATTTACAAATTCCTAGATTTCATATGTTGGCATAAAAGAGAGAAAACTAATTGTATAGTTTAAAAGCTTGCCTATCACACAGTAGGAACTCAATTAACACCTTTCGAGTGAACACGCTTTCTTGGGACAAGTATGAAGTTGAGGAGAAACCTCAGAGAACATATCTTAACTATATTTAATGAGAGTTAGCTTATTATCTACATATGATTGGTGCAGTTTCATATTTCATTTATAAAAGAAATGCTAATGAGAAATGCTATTTTAATAACCACATTTCTCACATGGTTATAGGAAAGATTAATTTGAATAGTTATGAATTAGATACACCAAACATTATCTTATGGGGAACATATATTTTGCAAGATGATTTCCTTAGATTTTTCTTTATTGTGAATTTTGCTGTTGCCAGGCAGTGTTTGCTGCTACTGGGTTGTTACGGGCCAAAATTTTATATTCACTTGCATTCACCTAGACAGACAGTTGCTTGACTTCATATATAAAACATACCCTGCTTCAAATCTGTTGTATCATGTAGGCTTACTCTTTATAGCATACCCTTTCGAATTAAAGCTATGCATTCCTTACCACAAAGAAATACAGCAATGATACACTTATGAAACAATAAGTGCTCATTTCTTTTTTTCTTCCTTTCTTTTCTTTCTTCCTTTCCTTTCTCTCTCTTCTTTCCTTCCATCCTTCCTTCCTTCCCTCGCTCATCTTTCTTTCTTTCTTTCTTTCTTCCTTCCTTTCTTTCTTTCTTTCTTTCCTTCCTTCCTTTCCTCTTTTCATTTTTCCTTCCTTCCTTCCTTCCTTCCTTCCTCCCTTCTTTCAGGTAGGCTCCACAATGCCGGGCTTGAACTCACAACCCTGAGACCAAGACCTGAGCTGAGGATCAAGTGTCTGATGCTTAACCAACTGAGCCACTCAGATGACCCTTTGCTCAGTTACTTTGAAAGAGTTTCAAGAAATCTGGAGCTTACTTCTCCTGTACAACAGGAGTTTGCAAACTGCTATCTATGGGCCAATCCAGGCAGGCTTCCACTTGCTTTTGTAAATAGTCTTTTGGGGGCACCTGGGTGGCCCATTTGGTTCAGCATCTGGTTCTTGGTTCAGGTCATGATTTCTGGGTTGTGAGATCCAGCCCTGCCTCAGGCTCTATGTTTATCAGAGAGTTTGCTTGAGATTCTTTATCTTTGCTTGTCTTGGCCCCTGCCACATACCACTCACCGCCCCCACCACCCCCGCTGGTGGGCGTGTGCTTTCCTTCAAATAAATAAATAAATAAATAAATCTTTTAAAAAAAAGTTTTATTGGGATACAGGCACACTCTTTCATTTGCATACTGTCTACGGCTGTTTTCAGTCTGCAATGGTGGAGTTGAGTAGTTGTAATAAAGGATCATATGAACAGCAAAATCTAAAATACTTACTCTCCAATCTTTACTTTACAGGGATGCCCATTCCTGACCTACAACTAAAGATGATATTCTTCCTAATAAATTATTTTGAATAGGTAACAGGGGAGATAATTATCTTCACTGGGTAAGATTAGAATTACATTGTTTCAGCCTTTGGAAGAATCAGTGGCAACATAGCTCGGATAACAGACTATAATTTGTTCCAGCGGGGGAGGTTTTCTCCCTTGTGTTTATTTGCAACTTAATTTTTTTTTTAACCACTCCCCAAAACAAAAGCGAGAACTTGTTTTTAAAGCATTTTCATTGTTTTTTCTTTGCAGTCAAGAATAGGGGGTGTTTCTGCCTCTTCATATTGAAAATTTTTTTTGTTGCAATTTTATGTAAACCGTTTTCCAAGTTATTTTTCTTTTTTAATTTGTAACATAATCACTGCCATCTGTTGCTTGGCTTAGCTGTTCTCTGCTCTTTGTACATATCTGTATATGGGAGTCTGATATTTAATATGTACCAATGGAGGTAATATACAGTAGGGAAATGCATATATATTTATAAAATATCTTAATCTACCTAACATACATATGTACAAATTGATTCAATTTTTTTTTTTTTAATCTGCCATGAGATGTGAACCTGGCACTTTTTTGTGAATACAAAATCCCAGCTCAACATTATTCTTTATCTATATGATTCAGTTTGGCATTATAAAGTCTGGTCAACGATGCTGGGGAATTATTTATTTATTTCAGCCTTTAAAACTGGAAGGGAACTGGAATGTATTTCTTTCCTTTGAGTTATGCTGTTTAGTTCTATGAAGAATGAAATTGTCAAGCCCTTATTCTGTCAGTTCCCTAGAATATTATAATGTCAACGTTAATGTAAAAGATGGTTTTCAAGTGAGAAAAAGAAAACTTCACAGTCTCTGTAAATCATCATAGCTTGACTTACATAGTGACAACTATCTCTAATTATGTAGCTGCTACTGTAGCATTGGGGCTTACTTTTAATAAAATGCATCACTATGCTACTCATTACTTACCCTCACAAATATTTTGAGTACAATTCTTTTCTATGAAAACCAATGTTTCTGTGCTGATCTTGAATTGGTGGAATGACTGAGAACCAGCAATTTCTTCAAGAACAAAAACCCTGGGGAAATACATGGAAAAAACAAAGACATTTTTCCTAACCTGCTAGTGCAGAGCATTGGAACGTATTTGAAAACTGATGTAGAGCAAAACAATAACACTAGAAGCCACCAGAGCATTTGGTGCTTGCTTCTCTATCAGTTAGGGTCAGTTGTGGCTGCCTGGGCGGAAAACCCCCAAATTATAAGGACTTAAACAAGGTAGAGACTTCTTTTTTTTCTTCTCATTTTAAATCTAGATGATCAAGGTAATGTGATGGTTTGGAGATCTAAGGAATTCTTTCTGCTCTACCAGTCTATCTCCTGGCTTCCATTCTGAAGGTCAGCTTCTGGCTGGCTCTTTGGCCATCAAGTGGTCATTACATGGCCAAGAAGGAGAAAGGAGGAAGGAGGGAAGGTGAACAGAGCACATTTCTATTCCAAATTAAATTGAGGTCTGTTGGAGGAGGTCATCAAGAGGACATGACCATGGATTGACCCACGAGCTGGACCCAGGCAATCAGAATCTCCTCACTCCCTCTCTCGTTCCAGAATGTATGTTCTGCCAACCATTTCCACAGTAGGAGCCATTTTCAAAGATGCAGCCTGGAGAGTTAAGGTGTTGTTGAGGAAACTTAGACCACATATGTGTATATAAACTTTTAAGGTTCTGATGGATCTCCTTCTCCTACTGCCACCAGGACATGACTTGAATAAGTTCCTTTGCTTTTAAACCTGCTACCATCTGATCGATCTGGAGGGTCTACCTCTTTCTTTTGTTTCTCCTAGTCCCCTTCCCCCTCCCGCCCCCCCACTCCGCCATCCTCCTTGCCAGAGCTATGTAATGGGGCCAGTTATAAATCTCCCCTTACGGAACTCTGGAAGTTTCTAATCAACAGAGTCCTATTGCTAATGGGCTCTGGGAGAATGGATACTGGATGGACAACTTGAGCCTCTCTGAAGAGCCTTTTAGAAAAGAAAATTTCCCTCACTGCCTTCGTATGTTTTTAAATAATAATATGAATAGTTATAACCAAAGAGTTTGCTCTTAGATTGCTAAGGTGGGGCAATGACAGTGAAATGAGAGAATGCCAGACAAAAAAAAAAAAGCCCAATTGGAAATAAAGCCATGTCGTTGTTTGTTAAAAGACCCAGAAAACGACAAGGGCTGATACAGAGAACTCCCTATTTTGGATTAGTAAATGATGACTGAAATCTTTGTATAACAAGAAGAGGTACAACATTTAACTCTAATCAAGAAAAGGATTATTACCTGAAACCAGTCAGTAGGCCAAAGGATTTTTTTTTTCCCAAAGTGTGAATCCATTCATTGTGTTCAACAGCTCAAAAGTAAAAAGAAATTTCCTTTAAATTCTGTCGAGATATCACTAGAGACTCAAAGCTTGGTGGTTATATTTGAAGTGAGAGAGGATTATGGGTGTGCTGACGTTTATTTTTATAGAACAGTGCAGATACATGTCTGGAAGATAAACTGGCTCTTGAAAATTGTATCTTGACACTTTGGAGGGTCTGACGATGGCAGGAGGGATGAAGGGTGAGGTGAAGAGGTCTTTCTTCAATGCTTCCAATCTGTCCTGAGGCTTTGCTTCTGTGGTCCTCACTCCTGCCTGCATTTTCTGTGAAAACCAGATTCTGCTGGGAGTGTCTCTCTTTAAACATTTTTGGAACTGCAATTCCAAATTCATTTTTTTTTTAAATGGTGTTTAAGGCGATCAGCCAGACTTCAACGAAAGCTTTTGCTTTACATGAAGGATAAAATGGAGCTTAAATGAACATCAGGTCATTTTTCTTGTTTTTCCAAAAGAAAAAAAATCCCACCATTTTTGTAACATAACTAAATCAATCTGAAAGCTTTTTTCTTTTGTGCAATAGAATGTAGACAAAATGCATTGTGCTATTAAGAAAGGGTTCAAATAAGAACCTCCAGGGAAGAAAAAAGTATAGTTGGTTTTTTTTTCCATGTGCTGGTGATAATTTTAAGTTTCTTTTGATCCTCTGCCTATCTCAGTGTTTTACTTGATAACAGATCTCACTGAGTCAGAACTTGGCAATTTCATCATGATGCATGTTCTTATTTACCATCTAAGATGTATAAACCTTATCTCTTATATTGATGTGAACTATAAATACGATACTAATGATACTAATGATATTTACTTCTCAGCTTACGTACTCTGAAAGCGTATTTCTGGTTCACATAACTGTACTGAGCAGGTGAGCAACTCATCAGGGTGACCTTCACCCTGCCACCAACCAGGGACCTGGGCTAACAGAGGCTCTGCCTTCTTCAACACATGGCTCCCAAGGTCACCATGGGGGTCATCTTCATTACAGACAGTCAGGCAGGGAAAGGGTATGGAGCAGCACACATGGAGGGTTTCATGTGCCAAAGACTACTTAATGTAACCCAGATGTAGTTATTTTAAAGCTGGTTCTGGGAAGTTTTTCTCCATATCTCTCTGTTATTCCAGAAAGGGTAGAGTTAGAGGAATCTGATGCTTGCATGCAATTAGAACTCATTTATTCATAATGGAAAAGAGCTTTTGAATTCCAGCAGGTTAGAGATAAAAATGGGTATAATTAAAGTTTAGAGAACCAATGCAAGCAAAAAGAAGTTGACTAGATCTCAGACTCCAGAATTAGGCTGTTGTCTTTGAATACTGTTCATAAAAAGTTATTCTAAGGCACATAAAGGCAAAAGAGTACACTTTTGGAATAGTTATAAATGCATTACCTACCACCGATTAGCACTATGTGACAGAAGACCACACACATGATTTCATAGCATAGTGTGGTGAGTCCATGTACTGGCTTAGAGCCAAACTAAACTGTCTGGGTTTGAGTCCTGGTTCTTCCAATACCAGCTGAAAAATCGTGGACTAACATTTAACCCTTGTCTGACTCAGTTTTCTCCACTATACAATAGAGATAAGAATAATAATCCAGGTGATGGGTTCATGTGAGGATTAATGAACTGAAAGTGTGATGGCTCTTACAACAGTGTATGGAACAGAGTAAGTTTTGATCACCACCATTCTTTGCCCATTACCATATTAGGCTATTGTATGGAAATATAATAATGGAAATATTCCAATGGGTAAAAGACTTTCCCAGGGACACACAGCTAGCAGTTGGTAGAACTGGCTGCTAGAAAGTATGTCTGTTCAAATTAAAACACCTGTTCTGCCCATGATGGCAGGCCAGAAGTGAATTATAAGAGACTCGGGTGACACACCATAGTTTTCTAGGGAAATTGGGAATATTTATACCATATTGTGGTTGAAAGCAGGGAGAAATTGCTCAGATCTGAGTTGTAGGTTCTAGAAGTGACTAGCATGGCGGTGAAGGGGCAAGTTCTAAAGTTGGCGTTCTTTGGTCTGAATCTCACTTCTAATGTGTGCGACCTTGACCAGGTTAATTCATCCCTCCAAGACTCAACTTCACAGTTAGTAAAGTCGGGGATAATAATATTGTCCACTAGATCATCTGGGAATAACAATATGGCTTAAGCAATAAAGACACTTATTACCTCACTTATCAGGAAATCTAGAAATGATAAAAGAATTAACAAGCTCGGGAAGGGCCATATTTGCATATTTCTGCTTGGCCACTCTCTTTACACAACAATGTACTGCAAGAGAGAGAGAGTTTGGGGGAGAGAAATGCTTCCCTACAGCCCTATCTTTTTAATTCATTGGCCAGATTTGGGTCTCTTAACCATCTCCTAAACTAATCAAAGACAAAGGAGAATGGGATTCTATAACTGGTTTAGACGAATAGACCGATAATAGTTTATTCCCTGGGAAGAGGATGGAGCCACCTTCCTCAAGCATCTGAATCAAATACAGGTTTGCTTACAAGAAAAAGAGGGTGGGAGGGTGCTATTGAATACTGAGTGTCTAGGTATTGCTTAGCTTGGTTCTCTAGCCTATAGTAAGTACTGAGTGTTACTGAGTGTCTAGGTATTGCTTAGCTTGGTTCTCTAGCCTATAGTAAGTACCCAATAAAGGTTACCCAATAAAGGTTAGCTTTGCCAACTCCCCGAAGCTGACACTCTGGAGGGCAATTCTGTGCTCTCACAAAAAAAACAAAAACAAAACCCCAATACAGAACTTTCTATTGTTTTAAAGACAGAACGGAACACTGAACTTGATGGATCGTAGGCCTGGCTCACACAATTTTGGATGTCCCTACAGGTCCCTCTGTATGAACAAAAATCCCCGCACCCCAGACCTCAGCACCTGGGCACCTATGGGAACCCCTGATGTAGCCCTGGGAGAAAGCCCCTCAGCCACAGAGAAGGGACGAGGGTCCTCATGCTGTCGGGGGTGGGGTGGGGTTCTGGCTTCTCCCACTTGTTCCCCACTGAGGATACATGTGGTGGGGGTTGTGGGGAGGCAGCTTTGCCACAGC
Organism: Lontra canadensis; assembly: GCF_010015895.1. Lineage (NCBI taxonomy): Eukaryota > Metazoa > Chordata > Mammalia > Carnivora > Mustelidae > Lontra > Lontra canadensis. The sequence goes on from NW_022631010.1 coordinate 10,778,318, forward strand.
CCCTCTGAGCAGGTGAGGCACTCTCTTGCCTTCAAGGGTGTCCTCAGGGGATAGAGTGACCCCACCATCCAGAAGGACAGGTGCCTTGTACGCCTTGTATGCTTACCCAGAGATGTGGGAAATGAGGGGGTTGAACCAACCTGTCTCAAGCCTCATTGTACATGTTGAAGAGATTTATCTCGTAGACTTTCTGGATCAAACTGCATCCTCTTGTAGACATGGGAATTTCTGGGAGCCCATGTTTGTCTTGAAAGACCAACACTCTTCAGAATTCTACAGCGTGATTCTCCTTCTTATACACACATTCAAAGCGACAGCTGGGAAGGAACAAGAATACTATATGAATGACTCAACCAGCTATTGCTACCATAATCATAGCTAACAAATGACCCTCTAGCTCAGTAACATTCAACAATGAGCATCTATTGTCATGTTCACAAGTCTGCAGGTTGGCTGGGTTCTGGCAAAGTTGCTTGGGTTCTGTTGGATCATCCTCCAAGCTGGAGATGAGGCCTTGGTCTGCCCCATATGGCCCCTTGAGATGTGTTTATCTCATGGCAATGACAAGAAATCCAAGGGGGAAAGCCCATCCTCAAAAGCATATTTCAAGCCTTTGCTCATATCACATCTCCTAAATCCCATTGGCCAAAGCAAGTGCTACAGTCTAACATTAATGGGGTGGATAAGTCATAGGCGTCTAGTTGAAAACTGCAAGGTCACATGGCAAAGCGTGTGGATACAGAAAGGGGCATGGAGAATAAGGCACCACAGAAGCTAGGTCTATCTTTTCGTTTGGCTACAGTCCATCTTTAATCCTCCAAATTCCTCTTCTAGAAGACACATCTCTTGTCTGTCTTGCCTTCCTAAGACACTCTAGTGGGCAAAGCCTATTTAAACAAGAATCCTTCCCGTAGATAATGGAAAGATTACAAGAGGAAAGAAAAAACAAATAAAGAGAAAAGACAGAATAGGAAAGACGAAAGAACCACTCTGGTGGGATCCACTGTAAGGACAATTGAGAAGGCCAGGAACCCTGGAGGAAGTCTTGCTTCATCCTCTAAAGTAAGGAAAAGCAACTTGGGATCATGTCTGGTGCCTTTTGCAATGTAACTGGCAAGCCAGGGCTGCCTTTTAGAAGGTCTATGGAGAGTTTTACTTAGGTTTTAGTTTAGAGACATGTGATCCAGATGAAACAAGTCAGTCTTTACAGAGATTCTCTCTAGCAAGTGGCTTCCAAGGACAAGGTGAGCTTCCTGCCGCCACCTCCCTGCAGAAGAGCAGGAGTCAGGGGTCAGGTTCAGCAGGTTATCCCTGGTGATTCTTATAGTGCCTAATACATAGCTGGTGCTCAATACGTATTTTTTGAATTCTCTGAGCTATTTAATAAGGAAATTTCCCCATTGGAGTTTTGGTAATGTTTTTACTTAGTTTATAAACACTGGTCCTGGAAAGCCCTAGGGGCAGAGGACAGAGAGAACAAATGCTTAAGAGAAAGAAAGATTCCTCTCATTCTTTCTTAGTTCATATACTGTTTCTTCTTTAAAAAAAAAAATCAGTTTTATTGAGATAAATTTTCTTTCTTTTTTTTAAAGATTTTTTTTTATTTATTTGACAGACAGAGATTACAAGTAGGCAGAGAGGCAGTCAGAGAGAGGAGGAAGCAGGCTCCCTGCTGAGCAGAGAGCCCGATGTGGGGCTCGATCCCAGGACCCTGAGATCATGATCTGAGCCGAAGGCAGAGGCTTTAACCCACTGAGCCACCCAGGTGCCCCGAGATAAATTTTATTTCTGATAAAATATAATAATTTTAGTTCTATGAATTTTGACAAATATGTACCTGCATGATATAGAATATTTCCAACACCCCCAAAAGTTCCCTGGTGCTCCTTCTCTGTCAATCCCTGCCCATTCCTGGCCACAAGCAACTAATGACCTGTTTTTGCCAATATAGGCTAATTTCCTTATTCCAGGATTCCTCAAATGGAATCATGAAGTATAATATCCAGCTTCATCTAGTAGGTTTAAAGCTTGCACTTCCTTGTGGTACACACCCATTCCTTTTTATTGCTAAATAGTATTCCATTGTTTGTTTTCCCCTTAAACCTGTCGATTGGCATATGTAGTTTCCAATTTGGGCTATGATGAAGAAATACACGAACACTGTTACATAAGTCTGTGTGAACATATGTTTTCATCTCTCTTGGGAAAGTCCTGGGTTTTATGATAAGTACGTGTTTAACTTTTTATAAGAAACTGCTCCAAAATGGCTTTACCATTTTATACTCTCTCCAGCAACGGATGAGAGTTCCAGTTGCTTTATATCCTCTCAAACATTGGTATTACCAATCTTAAATTTTACCTATTCTGGTGGAGTTTCTCTCTCTTTCTTTTTTAAGAAACAAGAAATGTTCGTTGGATGTGGATATTCTTAAACTCATGTTACTAAATGAGCAAGTTTCCATCCGTAAGACACCTCTCTTCTTTGTCTCTGTCTCCTCTCTGTCTGTCTGTCTCTGTCTCTCAAACACACACACACAAATACCACGTGGAGAGGAGAGGGGGCCTTCTGTCTCCATGGGAAACAAAACCATTGTTTCTCCTAGGATGGGCTTTCTTTCTCAAAAGCACGACTTAACCACATGCCCCTGCTTCAAGACCAGCGCGCTGCAAACTCTCAGGCGCCACAAGGTTTCCCCAAAGAGCTCTCACGCCGCCTCTCAACTGCTCTCTTCTCTACCAATAAATAATAATTGTCTTTGCAAAGAGCTGGGTTGTGGCCGGAGCTGGAGAGCTCCAGCCAGGGGTTGCTTCTCTGATTCTTCCCGACCTCTCCCTTTCCCCAGCCAGTTTGGAGCCGAAGACATTCCAGGTTCAGGAGCAAGTTGCCCGGAAAGCCCCAGGGAACGCGCGGCTCGTGGGCACCCCGAGCACCCCTGCAACCGGGGCATGGGGCATGCTCAGAGGGCGCGCGGGCGGCGCAGGCGTTGGCTGCAGTAGGGCCCAGGAGCCGGGAGGTGCCGCTGCGTCCCCGCTTCCCGGCGCCTGACCCAGCGCGCAAAGTTGGGCTGGAAGCAGCCGGGGGAAGGAGGGACCGAGCCAGCTAGGGTGGCGGGGAAGCGGGGCGGGAGGAGGAGGGAGGAGGGGAAGGAGCGGGTGGGGGGGGGGCGCCGAGCGTGTGTCACTCGCGCTCTCCCTCTGTGTATAGAGGATGTGCTGAATGGTACGCTTCGAGGCGGCGGCGGAGGAGGAGCAGTACCCGGCGGTAGCTGGCAGCCTCGGCAGCCCGGCTCGGCTTCCCTTTGCTTTCCGAGGCTCCGCAGCCACCGCGGGCGCCCGACCCCGCGTCCCGCCCGGGGCATGGCCGGGCGCTTGGCCCCCGCGCGCCCCGCCTGCTGAGCCGCGCCGGAGGAGGTGCGGAGGCCGGGAGGCCGGGGGAGGCCAACGGGGGAGCAGAGTCGAGCGCCTCGCGAGCCGAGAAAGGAGCCCGCGCCCCGATCCCCGTCGCTGCCGCGCTCGCCCGGGCCGCCCGGAGCCCCGATGAGCCCAGATGGCCGGGGCTCAGCCCGGAGTGCACGCTTTGCAACTCAAGCCCGTGTGCGTGTCCGACAGCCTCAAGAAGGGCATCAAATTCGTCAAGTGGGATGATGTAAGTCGGGGGCGGCGGACTCGGGGCGCCGGCGGGGGCGGGGGCGCGGGGCACGGGGCCGGCAGCGGGGCGGTTTGCGTGGGGGTGGGGCGAGGGGCGCGTTATGCAATGGGCGCTCGGGATCCGGCCCGGGCGGCCTCGGGGCGCGCGGGGTGGCCGCTGCCGAGGAGGCTGGCAGAGAGCAGCGGCTTCGCGCGCGCTCCTGGGCTCCAGGGGTTCAGGAGTTGCCTCCTGGCCGGGTCTGGTAGGCGCCCCCAGAGGGTCTTCTGTCTTTGGGGCCAGTGGAGCAGGAGGGACAGGCTTTGTCAGGCGACGTCCTGAGAGTTTGGAAAGTGTGAAGTTGGGACCAGCTGGAGAGCGCTGGGGTGTGACCAAGGCGCGCCCCTCTCCGCCCGCAGACGCACCCCCACATTACCTCTTTTGCCCCTTCTCAAGAAGGTACGGCCTCGAAGTCCGAAACTGTTCAGTGACTACAGACCCTCTTGGCGCTCTTATGGGAGCCCACGCGGCGGAGAACCAGCGGTCCAGCCGACAGGTGGTCGCTGGTGCCAAACTTCAGCGCCTGGCTCGGGAGTGAGGGGGCCTTGAGAAGGGCCGGTGAGGACACAGCTGAGGAGGACTAGAGGGCAGAAAGGGGAGCACTGAGGGGTCTAGGAGTGCTCAGTGGCCTGTGGGCAAATGGGGATGGCTAGTTTTTTTGGGGGGGGGGAATTGAGCTGGCTGGAATCTTCAGCTTGGAACAGACCTGGCAAAGCTTTCCCCCACCATTTATGTACGTCTTTTGCCAAGTGGAACAGAGCTTAGCCCAGAACTGGATCTCCAGGGTTTCACATGAGCCCCGGACCCCAGAACTTCAAGTGACACCCCCCCATCTCCTTCAAACACTTATATTAATAATCTTACTGAAAACATGGGTATCTTCAGATGGGGGACATTATCGTATCAATTTATATGTCCTGGGTGTCATTCAAAAGATTTGATAAGAACAACCCACGGGGGTCAACCTGAGCTGTCAGGATCTAGAGAAATTTAGGTCCAAATGACGAATACATCTCTTAAACAGGAGGAATTCTAGGAGAATAAGGTGTTCTTCTTGCTGAAAAGATTTTCCACCTAGTAAATTATAGCCTGTTATCCTCCAGGGTATTTTTCTTTAATCTTCTTAAGCCATTTCCAGTGTCTGAAAACAATTTAAATATTCCAGGTAGTGAATCCAATTACTTAGCTGAGTGAGTCTGTGTCTATATTTTGTCCAGTTGGAAGAGCAAACGGAACTTGGAGTATGAGCCACAGCTTCCTTGAAAGCTAATGCCAATTATTAAATGCTGTAGGCTAGGATGCAAACATACATCCTTTTACTGAGGACACTTCTCTTCTTCCGTCCCACTGCAACAACCGGATGTTTTTGTAAATGAAATAGAATCTAAACAATAAGTTCAGACATAGATTAAATGCTTTGCTTGTGTGAAGGAAAAACAACAGTGAAAAAGAAAATGCAGTTCAGCAACAAAACCGTCCTGCCCATCTAGAAGTCTCGACTAGAGAGCCGATGTGATGAGCAAGAGGGTAAGGGCAAGAAGGGAGCGAGAGTTTACAGGATATAAAAGGGTATTTCACCATAAGCTTTGGATTTATTCACAGAGATGATTTTTTTTTTAAGATTTTATTTATTTATTTGACAGATCACAAGTAGGCAGAGAGGCAGGCAGAGAAAGGGGGGGGGACCAGGCTCCCTGCTGAGCAGAGAACCCGATGCGGGGCTTGATCCCAGGACCCTGAGATCATGACCTGAGCCGAAGGCAGAGGCTTAACCTCCTGAACCACCCAGGCGCCCCCACAGAGATGATTTTAAACAATGGTCCAGAATGTCTTATTGGGAAGAAGATAGGCAGCATCCACTTTGAAAATGAGGCTTTTCTGTGGAATGCATTTTGATACATCCCAGTAGATGGTTTTTATTATATGCATTCATGGCATGGGTATTTTTTTCCCTACCTGCTAATGCCAGGCCCTATCCTAGCTCATGGGGTGGTGACAAATGTAGACAGAGTCTCTGCGTTACAGACCTTACATGATAGGTGGAGGAGACAGAAAATGACCGAGAACACGGATCATATAGAGATGAGGAGTAATGCAGTGAGAGTAAGGGAGAGGCCAGCAGTGAGACACCACTTGAAGAAGTTGAGAGCCATTCCCTCTGAGCATTGTAACAGTGAGTTTCCTGGGAAACCCTACAGGAAGGATGTAGGCACTAAGGAACAGGAACCTCAGATCTTCTACAGAGGAGAACCTAGACTGCACCCAGGAGACAAGTTGTCTGGAGTATGATGAACTCTCCTACAAGTTCCTTGGCTCTCTGTCTCCATGATGATCTGTGAACCAAGAGGAGACCAGAGTTTCTGAGGTCCCCCCGTATTCTCCTCAGGTGGATACAGGTGGCTTAAGTTCACAGCTGAACGTGGATTCTGGTTCATATTTGCCCTTCCAAAATCAAGCCAGTTTACGTGACCTGGCTCATTGTATTGAATCTTAGTGATAGTGTGTGATGAAGACAAAAGAGAACTAGATCTTCAGTCCAAAGGCTTGAGTTTACCAGCTAGTTCTCTTGCCAGTCAGCTGTGTGACTTTAGGTTAATCACCTAAATTTTCTGAATCCTTGCTGCCACTTGTGCAAGACTGTGAGAATGCATCTTCTTCTTTTTTTTTTTTTTTTAACCTATTTTACATATAGTGGTTGGGAGTAGCCAGTAGGATAAAGTAGCACATTTCACACTTGGGCATGCCTCAGAAAGAAACATCAGGGGGGGCTTGGTAACACTCAGATGGCTGGGTCCCATCCTGAGTTTCTGATTCAGAAAGGTCTGAGGTGGGGCCTGAGACTCTGCATTTCTGCAAACCCTCTTGGCGCATAGGATCTTGAGAGCCACTGAGGCTGGCCGTCTGAGGGAACCACACGTTGAAACCACAGAGATAAGGTCTGTGAAGTAACTTAAAGCATATGATAGCAAGCTCCTGTGATCTTGTCAGCTTGTGTCAATTTTTGATAGTTTGTGATTTTAATTTTATCTCTATGTTTGCTTGTTGAGAAATTCATCCAGTCGTCATCTTTCCATCTAGGAGGTAGAAGGACCTCAATGACAAAATCATGAACAATTTTTTAGATTTTATGGCATATTTTATGAAGTGTCTCTGATGCCTAGGCTGGCTTAACTCCCATTCATACGTGTCTTTTGAATTTCCTCTATGCAATGAAAAATTTGCAGCCTTGTCGCCTGCTTCTAGTGGGACTGTTAAGAAGGGAAAGAAGCTAGAAGATTTTTGAGAGGCCGTCTAGTGTGTCTTTGAGCAGGGGAGACTGCTGTACTTTTTCCTTTGGGCTCTGACTTTGGGAAATACCCGCTGCCCTACTCCCCCATCCCCCCACCCCCGCCCCAAGGGTGGTGCGTCCCCCACCTGCTTGTCTAGAGGAAAAATAAATGCTGGAAATAATTTTAAAATCTCTTAAATATCTGCTCTCCCTTAAACACTGTAGAACCCTGCTTTCTGCTTTCCTTAAGAAGAAAGATGGGCAAACTCATAAAACCGATTCTCAATAGCCGATTAGAAAGCATAATAATACATGTGCAAATGATGAGTATGGGGCTATTTGGAATTGTGGAGAGATTATATCTTGTTCCTTGAGTGGTTAAAACACCATAATCACCCATCCTGTTTTTCTGACCACCATGTGGAATGGAAGATGTCCCCTAGCAGGGGCACTGCCCTTTATAATCTGTTGGCTATCTGCCAGCATCATGGCTGTGGGTGCTCCGAGAGCAGTAGTCAAAAACTTTGACATAGGTACTAACCAGTCACGACAGACAGTAGGTGGGCGATGGAGTGGGAGCAGGATCCTGGAGAACACCCTCTTGCACCAGGACCAGGCACTGGTCTTTCTTTGGCCTGATCACGAGGAAAGCTGAGGGTCCCCAGGGTCTGTGGGGCACATAGAATTATTTCAGTGTTTGCACAAGTAGTAAGAGCGTATGCAGTCAGAACATCAAGGGCAAACCTTGTCCTCCAGAACTTGATCAGCATATCCAGGACTGACCTATCTTGGTTACCTGTTTTACCAAGGATATCAAAGGATGCAACTTTATCCTTGCTTTTATTTTGCATTTGTATATTCTGAGCCCCTGTCAGGGAGGTGGGTGTAACAGGCTGTGGACGTTGTGGGAGAATTTTGGTGAGATGGACAGTGGAGGGGGGGTTCCCTTCTGCATTGGAGTTACGGAGCTGGAGAGATTGTGAGTCTGGCCCCCCTCTCTCCTGGTGTTTGGTGTTGCTCTGTGTTGGAAAGTCTGTTGGAAAGGAAAAGAGGAAGACTAGAAACCATACAGTAGGCCCTCCCAGCCCCTGATTTGCCCCTGTGTAAGCTCCCAGGACCCTGTCTCCTTGTTCCACAACCTCTAGGGCATGGAAGGCTTCTCATTTGTTTGTTCTTTCTTTCTCTCTATTCTCACCATCCACATTCCAATCTCACTGTAAGTTACTTAATGCACCTCAGCCGCAGAGTCCTCATCTGTGATGTGAGGATTGTAATATTGCCTGCTGCACACTACAGCTGTTAAGGTTAAATGAGGGGAGGCACATGGCCATGTTTTGTGTAGTGCCTGGCACACACATTAAGGAAACCTTTAATAAAACCCAGTTTTAAAAATCATCATCCCTCCAGCAGGTAGAGGGCCATGAATTTTGTCATAGTGGCTGTGTATGTTAGATGATTCTTTTATTCTATCAGTGGGAAGATCCAGACCTTCCTTTTGTTCCCTTTATTTTTATTTATTTACTTTTTTAAAGATTTTATTTCTTTATTTGACACAGAGAGAGAGCACAAGTAGGCAGAGCAGCAGGCAGAGGGAGAGGGGAAGCAGGCTCTGTGCTGAGCAGGGGGGCCCAATGTGGGGCTCAATTCCAGGACCCTGAGATCATGACCTGAGCTGAAGGCAGAGGCCAAACTGACTGAGCCACCCAGGCGCCCGCTTCTGTTCCCTTTAATGTATGCTTTGATTTTCATATTTTATAATTTGAAAAAGAAAAAAATCAGATTTTTATCCTTTTTAAAAAAAATTCAGGTGTTTCAGAGAAAGCGAATCTATATAAAAAGCATTTTTATATAGACACATTTTCTTTAAAGCAAGCTGTTTATTTTCATTTTTTTAAAAAGCAAATCAGTTTAAAAAACATCCAAAAGTTTTATTTATACTTAAATTATTAATATATACATATGTTATATGGAAGGAAGAAACAATTACACAAAACTCTTATAATTTAATAAGAATATATATATATATATTTAAGATCTATATAAAAATAATCTCTGTACTTTCTGGCTTACAAGCACAGTCTAACTCAAAAGCTGTAATTGTGACTGGCTAAGTTGTTTGAGGAGAAAGCTGAGGAAGCTCAAAGTTTTGTATTTTCACTAATGCCCCATGGATTTGAAGCAAGTAGCACCCTCCTCCCTGTCCACCACTGCTCCCCCCACAAACAAAATCTCTGCAGTTAAAACAGGTAATGGGCAATGTGTGGTGTACTACCCAGCATCATACACAAAAGCTTAGTTAGAATACTTGCATTATGTAAAATCCGCAGTTACAGTTTCCAAAAGGATGGCAGCAGAATGATGGATGACCCAGACAAGATTCATGAGGGAGCAGAGGGGAAGAGTTCACGAGATGGGCATTCAACAGTGCTCACTTTGGAAAGGTTATGGGAAACAGGGAAGAAACAGCTCTGGCTGGTAGGTGGTGGATCCGGATGGGGGCCCCCATGGAGTGAGAGGCTGATTTTAGACTGGAAAACTGGCAGGTGCCCTCTAAAAGCCCACTCAAATAGGCCCAGATATGTCCATTTTTGATGTCCAAAGAGCTTTTGTGGATTTCTCATTGATAGTAATTACTTCAAGTGTGAAAGTATTAACTTTTCCAAAAGCTAGTCAAATAAAGCTATTTTAAGCTTTTTATCAGAGCGTAACATGCATGCCGTAAAAGCAAAAGATCTTATGTCCCCTTGGATTCGTGTTCACAAAACGAACACCTCTGGTAAGCAGCCCCAGATCAAGAACAGCACTGCCGGCCCCAGGTGTTCCTTTCACGTCCCTACACTTCTTTCCAGGGCTGACAGTCATCCTGGCTTAAAACCGTAGATTGGCTTTGCCTGTTTTTTGATCTAAAAAAACCCCTATTTTCAAAATTTCCAGTGAAAACAAAACAAATCCTCTTCAGCCAAAAGCATATTTTTATAACTGCTGAATAAACCTTCTTGAACAATAACAACAAAAGTGACTTATCTTCTGTTTAGATGGCACTGGATTAGGTCCTTATCTGTCCTAAGGTAAAGCCTGGGAAGAGAAGCAGGTGTAAATGCCCCAAAGGAGGAAACAGTTAAAAGAAAACTAGTCATTTAGCAAGGAAATGTATTGCCTGCAGGCTATCATTGGCACAGGAAAGCAGACCAGCAGAGTGCTATTTGTGGGATCACTTTCTCTCTTCTAGATTTTCTCTCTTATCTTGCCTGACTTTGATATTCCTACCTGTGGTGCATGAGGATAATTTGCTCTGGCTATTAGCATATCTTGAATACTTCCCTTGAAAGTTCAGCCTATCAACAAATAGCTTCAAATTATATTTACCTGCAATGATGTTTAAATGGAACAGGAACATTTTCCTTTTTTACGTCGAACTTGGTAACCCGTGGTTAAATGTTGCTTTATCAGGATTGGTTCATGTTATCATGAACAAGGAGTGCCAGCTGAAAATGGAATGGGATTGATTGTGAATTGTTGACTAATGCTATGGGTCTCACCTAAATAACACATCCATGGTGACTGAAAATGTTGGCTCTCCTGTTACCCAAGCTGATGTTAGGTTCATGCAGCCTTTTCAAATCATGTCGTAAATTCCATCTGCTCAGGCAGATTTCGTAATTCTTCCCTTTCCCCATCTATGCCATGTCTGATGCTCCAATCTAAGCCGTGCTCCTGTGTATGAGTCGGGAAGGGGACCGGAGACATATCCCTGAGCTCAGTTACACATGAGATTTTAAGGAAGCCATCAATTTCTGTAACAGGCTAACTGAAATATCATGTAAAAAGGGCTAGATTCTTTAAGAGTTCTTGTTCCCCTCTGATCACTTTAAGTTCTATTATTTGATTTTATTATCTTTTTCACAGGTTAATTTCAATTTTTGGAAATTTTACCTTTAATTGGCATCCTGAAAAAATGCTTGGGTCTGTGTCTTAATTGCTGCTGGCTAAATCTGTACATTTATCAAGAACCTTAATTGTCATAAATGAGAAAAGAGACTATTATGTAAAAGAAGAAAGAATACTCAGTATTTAAACAGAACAAAAGCATCCCACATCTGTTTTTCATTTCAGGGGCTCTTTTAGTTCATGATATTTGCTTTATGTTTTGTTTCTTTTTATTGCATTAAAGTTTTAAGAGCAGGTTCAGGGAAAGTGGATTATTGGCAAAGAAAACCATTTTCCCTGAACCCGTCATGGTGAGGGGTATCAGTCTATAACATTGATACCTAAAAGATTAAGAGATTATTTTGGTGTTAAAAAATCAGATTTTCTTGGGAGCTTGTTTATAAGTGAGGTAAGAGAAAGTTAATTTGATTCATTTTATAGAAGAGGCCATATGAACTCAAAAAGAGATGGAAGACCACAGAACAAACCAGCCAGTAGGCTAATAGATGTAAAAAAAACAAAACAAAACAAACAGGAAGGACACGAAGCATGAAGCTTTTCTCAGGTGTTCTGTCTCAGGTATGGTTGAGTCTCACGTAGCACTAATTTTCACATCCTCTTTGTGGGACTTTTCAAAATGCAGAGTCCATGGGGCGCCTGGGTGGCTCAGTGGGTTAACCCTCTGCCTTCAGCTCAGGTCATGATCTCAGGGTTCTGGGAACGTGTCCCACATCAGGCTCTCTGCTCAGCAGGGAGCATGCTTACCCCTTTCTCTCTGCCTGCCTTTCTGCCTACTTGTTATCTCTCTCTGTGTGTCAAATAAATAAATAAAATCTTAATAAAACAAAACAAAATGCAAAGTCTGGAAATCTAAAGCTACATTCGCCAGCCTCTCTAGAGGCCTCTAATATTCTGGCTGTAAATTAAGGTCCAGTAGAATGGGATGTACTCACAGATGTGGAGGGCGGAGGTGTGAGAGAGGCCACCTTGCTGCCTTCTTGGTCTGGTTTCCATATATACGTGAGAGTTGCAGGAAGACGAATTACCTTCTCTAACTGTTCGTCAGTGGGACCCTGGGTGTAAAGAGGCAACGGCAAGAGGGTGCTGACTCTCCTCAGATGACGCTTCCATTGTCTTCAGCTAAGCTGGTGTGGTCTTGACCCGAGGAGTTCCTTCTGGATTCCTTACCTCTTCCGAATGTTCTGGAGGCAATGGCTCTCCTCAAGGGTCAGTGCTGTGGTGTTTTGGGGTCATTTGGGGATGCCCAGCCTGACTCCTGAGTCACCAATCCTTGTGATTTTGTCAAATGCTTAATAACCTGTAATCAAATCCTTTTATATTCAAATTTTCCAGAGAGATTTCTGTTTTCTTCACTAAGCCCTGCCTGATAGGCTTTTTATGGTTCTAGGACTTCATGATTTTCAGTCCTTAGGTGCGATCACCATGTCCGTCCCATGTAGTTTTCTCCTTCAATATCACATTTGAGTAACATGGAGTTTTGCCAAAATGCTGCCTTTGGAGGTCAATACCTCCAGAGTGAGTCCTAATAACAGGCACTTTTAGTTATAAAGCACTGTTATTTATTTTCATTCTCTCCCTTCAGTCCTCAGGACCACCTTGAGTGGTAGGAAAAGGGCAAGCGTTATTCCCATTTTACATAGAAGCAAACTGAGGCTAATGAGTTGTGACTTGCCCAAGGACATACAACTGGTTAGCTAAATTTAAAATTAAGTCTGGTTACGTTCTGGGCTCATGCTATCTCCAAACAGAATCCTTTCAGTAGTAAAAGACTTTCAATAGAATCCAGATCAATACTGGTTGAAGAAGATAACTTGACTTCTCCAAAGCATCTCCCACATTTTAGGATTCATACAAATGGGGTTTAGATCCCTACAAACTTACACCTTTTGGCTAGTATTATATTTATATTTACAAAAACTATATTTTATATTTTTATATTTATTTATATTTATTTATTTATATTTTATATTTATTTATACATATATTTATATATTTATTTATATAAATTTATTTATATATAAATATAGTTTATTTATATATAATTTATATCATTTATATATATTTATTTATATAATTTATATTTATATATAATTTATTTATATATAATTATTTATATATAATTTATTTATTTATATATAAATTTATATAAACATAAATATATTTATATTTATAATATTTATTAAATATTTTTATATTTATATTTTTATGGTGTATATGCAAAATCCACTTTTGTCTACATCGCGTTACATGGGAACATAGGAAAGCTTCACTACGACTTTGAGGCACAGAGGCCAGTATGTACCGCACTCTGCAAATGTTCTGTATCTCTCGTTCAGTATAGACACATGGTATATGTCGATATTCAGGAATGGTGTTAAAACAAAGGTCGTTTTTTTTTCAGTGCCTACGAAGTGATACTTCTGTGTCTAGCAAGACTCATTATATGTGCTTCTCCATGTTTTTCTCTTCTCAACATTGTTGCAAAATGTTGTCTTTGTTGGTTTCCCATTAAGACGGGTTCTGTGGCTTCTTATGGAAATTGTTGATCTTGGAAACTTTGGTCGGCATGAAGGAAATGTAGACGATGACCCCAAGCAGGACACAGAGTGGCTTGAATTCGAGGTAGTGTCATTCGAGGGGCCAGATCTAGATTACCGGTGCAGAAAGGTGGATACAAGGAAATGGACAGAACTGGTCTGTGTTTTAATTGGGCCAGGGCACCTGGAGGACTATAGCTTTATGTTATTTACCTTCTTTCTTTCCCTAGGACAGAGCATAGACTTGACACTGGGTAGGTGTTGAGGAAATGTCTGTGGAATGAAGGAAGTGTCTGGTGTGTGTCTGCAGTGGGTTCACACTGGGGAGGCAGACCCGGAGGGTGGTAGGCCTATTCTGAAGAGACCTTCATGACACACTGTCCGTGGCGTCAGTTGGAAAGCCCTACCTGACATCCTTCCATTCTATCTGAAATCTCTCGGAGTCCTTAAGGGACTCTGGCTTTTTTAGATAGGGTTTCTGGATGAGATTTGGAGAAGCAAAATGTTTATTGTCAATACAGAGCTGACAGCTCTTACAGAACTGATTTCCTGTAAGGTATAAATATGGCTTAAGGTTGAGGGTATACTCAATTGTAATTTAATATTGGTTGAAAATTATGATGCTCAATGTATTTGCGTCCCATATTCTGAATGTTACCAGGGGGTTCTGTTTTCTGAAAAAGATGCTCACAAAACTACCCGGGTATTGCTGTGAAAATTACCCTTAAAGAAATTCAGACATGTTGGGAGTGACAGAACAAAAGACTGATGGTTGTGAAAACATTCCCTTTATTATGCTAATGATCCACAAAGACTTCCTTCCTTCCCCACTCCTCATTTAATTACTGGGGCCACCTACATTCTCCCACCTTACCTCTGGGCCCTGGGAAAGCATACCTCTCTGGGTTCTGGATCCCATGTTTCCTGGTTTCTCTGGATCCTGACTTTATTATTACCTCCCTTTGATACTTGCTGTGAAAATTTTCCCTCCTCCAAAACTCCTCCAAGAACATACCAATATGCCTTTTAGTCATTGAAATCTCAAGGTAGAATTCAGCACAATGTTCTCCAGCTTTCCTCATGTACTTACTGCCCCCTCCATCATTTTCCCGCCATGACCGAAGTGTTGCTTATACCCACCATCCCCCTTTCCTGACATCCCAGCCACTCCTCAATCCTCCAAAGCCTTGTTCTGCCTTTATCATTGCTTTGAGATTTTCTCTTGCCAAGGCTCCTGGCAACCTGCTGGGCATCAAACCCAATCCATCCTTACCAGAACCTATCTTTGCTTCCTTGCCTCTTTTTTCCTTTTGTAGCTTTCTGTCCACCCATGCAGTATTCATAATGACAGGATGTGTTGATGCTTCTTTTACAGTAGACATTTTTAGTCTACTAAACTACTAAACATTTTTAGTGGGGTGGAGTTGTGATTATAAATGGTTTGGTCCCTGCCCTCAGGGAGTTTGTATTCTATTGGAGGAGATAAATGCCAAAGAAATAGGAATAGAATTGTTTCATTGTAGCGGTGTAAGTGCTACAGAGAAAGGTACAGAAGTACTTGTGAGGGGGCACCTGGGTGGCTCAGTGGGTTAAGCCTCTGCCTTCGGCTCAGGTCATGATCTCAGGGTCCTGAGATTGAGCCCCGCATCGGGCTCTCTGCTTGGCAGGGAGCCTGCTTCCTCCTCTCTCTCCGCCTGCCTCTCTGCCTACTTGTGATCTCTCTCTCTCTCTCTCTGTCCAATAAATAAATAAAATCTTAAAAAAAAGAAAAGAAGAAGTACATGTGAGGATAAGAGATGTGGAAGGGTCCCCTGGATGCAGTCTATTTATGGAAAGACCTGGGTTGTAAGTGGGACTTTGTCAGGCCATCAAGAGGAGGGGGGAGTGTGTCAGGCCAATGGAATAGCACATGGGGGCATTCCAAGGATCAAAGGATGGAAGTCCTTTGAAGGACAGAGCAGAATAAGCAGGTGGGGAGCTTGTGGTTCAGTAATGCTGGCAGGATGGCAAGCGGCCTGCTGAGGCCGCTGCAAGGTTTTATCATAACGTCGATGGGAAACCATTAAAGCCGTGTTCTGAACTCAGTGCTATTGACATTTGGGGTTAGGTAATTCTCTGTTGTAAGGGGCTGGCCTGTGCATTGTAGTATGTTTTGGACCCTCCCTGACCTCTACCCACTAGATGTCAGTAGCAGAAGCCCCAGTGTGACAAACCAGGTTATCTCTGGACATTGCAAAGTTGCCCCAGTTCAGAACCACTGATGAAATGAAACCACTGATTTAAATCTTAACTGATTTTAAAAAATACTGGGCTAATGCATGTGTGTGCGCACACACACACACACACACACACACACACACACAAGGCCAGTAAACACATGAGAAGTTGTTCAACATCATTAGTCGTAGGGAAATGCAAACTCAAACCACAGTGAGGTGCCCCTTTCTATCCGTGAGAGCTCTATCTTACTAAAATAGTCCCTTTCTTCAGCTGATGCTCCCCTAGACCACAGCACCTTGGATGACTGGGAATCTGGGCTCTTATTTGAATCTGGACTACAGTGTCTGAAGTAACCTGTGTGGTATCTGAGGAAATAGGTTTACAACTTTTTGGGAACATGGTATTGTGTTAAGAGAGATTTTTATACCTGTTGGTAAAATGCAAATATTGAAATGGGGCTTCTCTCCACTTTTTTGCATCTTCTCTTCTGGACCTGGTAACAGACCTCCTCTGCTTTCCTTTGTTTGGGGGGACATTTCAGACTGGATAGACCTGTGGAAGGATATTCCCATCAATGCTGATGCATGTAGAAGTCTGACCTTACTGACCCTAAGCCAATACCATAGCATCCTTTACTGTTTTATTTTTACTTTTTGTTGGCATAGTTAGGGCTGCATTGCCCATGTTTGATGTGATCACATCTGCTTTTCTGTGTGACCCTTAGAATTCTTTTCCACCCTTTACACAGCTGTTTTTCCTGCAATGTATATATTTGCCATCTTTGGCTCTCCTTTTCCGTGACACAGGTCTTGGGCAGTCCCTCTGGAACATTGTTATTTTTCCTTGTTGACTATAATAATGATTAATTTTAGAAGTGCATGTTTTTATTCATATGTGTTCTCTTGTAACAGCATAAAAACATAGAATCACTGTGGAGTTAGGATTGTGGTCAATGAGGGCCCATAGTTTCTGATAATGGGACTAAGGGTCTGTGGGTGAAGTTTAGGGTGATTCTCTGCGTGATTTTGCTAGAGCTGCCATTACAAAGTTCCACAGACTGGGGGGTGTAAACAACAGAAATTGATTTTCTCACAGTTTTGGAGGCTAGAAATCTGAGATCAAGGTGTGGCAGAGCTGGTTCCTTCCTTTTGGGCCCTGAGGGAAACATCTGTTCAGGCCAATGGCCTAGACTCAGGGTTGGCCGACTTTCCCCTGTGTTGCCACTTTGTCTTCTGTTTCTGTGTCCAAATTTCCTCTTCTGTAAGGACGCCAGCCTCACTGGATTTGGGCCCACCCTTGTGACCTCCTTTTAACGTAATCACCTGTGTACAGACTCTGAAGATGGTGACACTTATTTTGAGGAACTGGGGTTAGGACTTCAACATAGAAATTTTTTGTGGGGGGCACAATTGAGCACACAACATACTTCTACCTGGCAGAGTATTTGGCTCAGGGGGTGGCAACATGCTGGCTCTATTCAGATATTTGAAGAATTGACGCTTAGAGAAGCAACCAGATTTGTTTTGCGCTACTTAGATGTTAAAACTGGATGATAACTGCGTAAATGGAAAAAAACCCAGAACTGGCTAGGTGGGATTATTTGACCAAGATTGTTTTGTAAAAAACATTTCCCTACGAATGAGAAACCTGGTTTCTCCATAAGTTTTAGAGCTGCGTTACCCAATAGAAATAGACTGTAAGCCACTTAGGAAATTTAACATTTTTCTAGGAGCCATATTAAAAGAGGTAAAAAGAAACAGGTAGAACAGAGTTTATTTAACCCAGTATGTTTATATCAATATAAAATCAATACCAATAATTATTAATGTGTTTATTTTATATTCTTGCTTTCATTCCTTGTCTTTGAAATAGCACAGCATATCTCAGTTGAACTAGTCACATTGTAACGGTTCAGTGAGTCCATCCTGGACATGCAGACACAGAGCATGGATTCTCAGCTGGGGCCAAATCGCCTCCAAAATAACCGGAAAATGGTCTTGAGGGACAAAAAAAAATCTTTTTTAATTTTGTATAAAGACATACGTATGACACATAAATAGATAAGAGCATCTGTGATATTAAAATTTCATTAAGGATGATTAGAAAAACAAATGTCTAAAAGGGCTTCTTAGTGAGGCAATAATGAAAAAAAAACAAGTTGCGAAGCAGCAGCTTCTTATATCATTATATTAGTCTCACTGTGGATCTATTGATGAGCTAGGGATGCGAGTAAAACAGTTTCTATCAAATAAAGAGAAGTAAATGGAAATTTACTGCGCATTATCCACTGTTACGTAAGACAGGTGTGTTTACTGGTGTTCTCTTTTCAAGGCAGATGTTGATTGGGAAAACAAAACAAAACAAAACCTTATAACCTGCAATAAGCAAGTTAAAACTGGATTCTTAGCGGTACAGTTTTGTCTGCATTCTGAGCTCATCGGTTCTCCTTGGGACTTTATATCGCTGTGTTCCTGACCCAAAGCTTTGCCCATCGTAGGCCTGTCTGAGTTGATCTCAAAGTGCGTGGTCCCTGGACCAGCAACAGCAGCAGCAGCGGTGGCAGCAGCACTGAGGGCTTACTAGAAATGCATGTTTTTGGAATGCCTGCCTGGTTCAGTCATTTAAGCATCTGCCTTTGGCTCAGGTTATGATCCCAGGGTCCTGGGATCGAGTCCTGCAGGGGGCCCCTTGCTCAGCAGGAATCTGCTTTTCCTTCTGTCTGCTTTGCCTGCTGTTCTCCAAGCCTGTACTTTCTCTCTCTCTCTTTCTCTCTGAAAAATAAATAAATAAATAAATAAATAAATAAATAAATAAAATAGTGGGAAAAAAAAAAAGGAAAGAAAGAAAGAAATGCATGTTTTCAGGCTCTAGTCCAAATCTACTGAATGAGAAATGCTGGGGAAGGGGCCCAGGAATCTGTTTTAGCAAATCCTTTTAGTAAATCTGATGCACCCAGAAATTTGAAAACCACCGTCTTAAATGGAATCCATGTCTTATGGATACTGATGGAGAGAAATAAAAAAAAAATAGACCTTCGGAGAGTTTTCTCCATTTTTCTGCAGTAAAATGCGGCAAGAGTTATAGTCTCTCTGCAGTTGCCTTGGAAATGAAGGATGACCATATATTTCAAACTTCAAACTGGAGCATATGTTCTGACAATTAAGAATACTTGTGATCTGGGTTGAGTGGCTACTTTGGTACGGAGAGAATATAGACACTTGCAGCTATGTGGGAGGTGGGAAAAAAGCAGGTGGAATTGAAAATGGATATGCATGTATTTCTGGGTCAAGTCCTGCCTTGGATGGCAAGACTGCCAGGTTCCAGCTGATCTTGGAATGTTAGAGGTGATTATGGAGGAAGCAGACAGGTAGCTGAAATAAATGATCATTTAGCAGAAGGACCGTGGCCGGAAGAGTGGGGTCAAGAAAATATTGAACAAAGGAGCTGTAATCTTGAAGGAGGAGAAGGAAAAAGCTAGAAATAGCAGTATCAGAAGCAAGTGAGGCGGACTAGTACAGTGTTCTAAAATATAAATTTGAGTAGGTTTACCTTGTTGAGTTTAAATATTTCATTGTCTGGGATCCTTGCAGTGAATTGTCACCAAGAGCCAGATTAGAATCTTGTCAGATGCTCTTGTGAGACACTCTGATAAGAAAAGGAACCGACCTGGAACAATACGTTAAAAACTACAGGTTAATTCCAGATTCACCGGAAGTGGGGATGTGGGCTGTGTGCGGCTTGTCTGAAAGTTTCATTTTGCCCGACTCTAGAGGATGAGAGGTGATAAAGCAGACCTGAAAATACTGCTGTGATTTATTGCAAATATTGCTGTGACCTTTTATGCCCATAATCTCATAGAAGCAGCTTAAACTATTTTAAAAATTGTTCTTTCATTATCATATTAAATTTGTTTTCAAATGTCTTTTTTTTTTTAACATTTAGAAGTGATTTTGAAATCTTAAAATTCCAGCTGAATTTCCAAGCAACAACACAATCCTTGTAAAAAGAGAGTTTGCAAACTGCACGTTAAGAATACATCTTATGTATATCAGGATAAAACAGGACGGCAGTGCTTCAAAAACTTAAAACAGGACTGTCCAATGATCTAGCTATTCCACCGCTGGGTATAAAACAGCTGAAGGCAGGGATTCAGATATTTGTGAAGCTGTGTTCATAGCAGCATTCTTCGCAGTAGCCAAAGGGTGGAAACTACCCAAATGTCCGTTGACAGATGGGTAGATAAACAAAATACGATCTGTGCATACAATAGAATATTATCCAGCCTTACAAAGAAAGGAAATTCTGACACCTGCTAGCTACAACACGGATGACCCCTTGAACACATGATGCCAGTCACAAAATCAACCAGTCACAAAAGAATAAATATTGTATGATTCTACTTATATGAGGTACCTAGACGAGTCCAATTCATAGAGACAGGAAGTAGGTGGAGATTGCGAGGGCATTGCGGGAGGAGGGAATGGGGAGTTTGTGTTTAATGAGTATGGGATTCCAGTTGGGAAGATGAAAAGTTCTGGAAATGGATGTGGCAATTGCTGCACAGCAGTGTGAATATACCTAATGCCATTGAACTTTATACTTACAAATGCTGAGTTCTGTATGGTATGAACCATGATAAAAAAAGAAGGCCATGATAAATTTTCATTTACTATTTTAATAGTTTTAAGCATAATCCACTAATAATAAATAATTTTATGAGCCAAGCGTTTCATCCAAGTACTTTACCCAAATTATCCTCTTTAGTTCTCACGGAGACCCTCTGAGGTAGATATTATTATTATTTTGGTTTTTGGTTTTTGTTTTCAGTTGTAGTTCTGTAAATTCAGCCCACTCATTGAGGACAGGCATCCCCTTCAGAACCTAGCTTTATGATAAGACTCACCATGTAGACTAAAACCATTGCTATGTTCCTCCCATCGGGAAAACAATCCTCCATTCCCAAAATTATTTCTGCAAGTTCTAATTTTCATTATAAGTCTTTTTGATCAGGTAGAGAATATGTCATACCTTATGTGTGTATGAAAAACTTGAAATTAACTGGTGATTTACGTCCCTTTTAAAAATGTAATTCCTGCAAAAGCCCAAGTATTTCAGAATAAAAATCCATATCCAGTGACATGTGTTTTCTTGTGCAGATGGTATGCCTTTTTGAAAATTGCCAAAAGAAAAGAACACATATTTTAGAAATGTTTAATATTATAATTACAGTGCATGCTGTTTTGCTTTATAATGTGCATGCTTTAAACTCCGAAGACTATTTGCTTGTGATGTTTTATTTTATCTCATGAAATTTAAATTTGCAACAATTTAGTGTATATCTTTGGGAAAATGTAGACCATGGGCTTATTTACTGTTACCTTGGAAACAGCAATGTCCAAATAGTATGTTTACTCTCCTTAGTACAATTAAAGATAATTTTATAGCACAAATGTAATTTAAAATGTTACCTTCAAGCATGGGTTTTAATTAATTTTACATATATAAAATAGGTAATGGTGTTTAATCTTAAAATTATTTGGAGAAGTAGATATCGCTTTTTAATAGAAAACATGTCAATTTGTCTTAATCAATAAATATATGCATTGCTGAGCTTTTTCTTTACAAGTAATGCACAGATATTCTAATTACTAGTAAAGAAGCTTAGTTACATAATTAATAATGCTGTGAAGTTAGGATGCCTTGTCTATTTTTTTGAAACTTTCGCTAATCATTGGCGACCTTGGAGAAACCCTTAACAATTACTACTTGTTAAACAACGCCTGGATAGGACTTTCTACAGTGATATATGTTGATATTCGTATTTTTTCTTAATTTCTAGGACTCTGCTATTGTCACTCCAATTATTTTGAGGACTGACCCTCAGGGATTTTTCTTTTACTGGACCGATCAAAATAAGGTAAAAAATGAGATATGTCTTCCTTACATTTTCCAACTGGTTGCTGATTTGCCAAGTGTTTAAGTTACCTACAAGTATATCCTTGTACCTACGAGTCACCTTTACATATATCTATTTCATGGATGACAATTTTGTAATTTATTTTAAGATTCTACTTAGAATCCCTAAGGTGGACATGTCTTAGGATTTTCCAAGGATACTAGTCCAAACTATTAGATATGCTAAATCCTAGAACAGTTCGTATTTTTTCAAAGACAAGAACATGGACACGTGAATGACATTTTGCTGTAGAAGAAAATTAGCCAGCATTAGGGACTTAAGTCCCCCCTCCAGGTTGATTCATCAAGAATAAAGAAAAATGATAAGAAAATCACTTTGATCCAAATGACTATGAGTTTGGCTTTCCTTTACTCTTCCTTCTCCCCTTGGCTGCTTATTAAAGAGTTCTCCCAGCCTCGGGAGGAATTGGGTCATGATCATTTGTTCACATTAGAAAATTTAAGAATATGATCCTTTTAGCTCATACCTTCAGTTTTTCAGGATTTGTTTTTTTCATTTGAGCTTCCTGTCTACCATTATCATGAATTTAGGATCTCATTAACTATGAAACCAACTGAGATGAATTTAGGATCTCATTTACTATGAAACCAATTGAGATGATTCCAACTTGAATTATTAAGAAGTAGAATGTCTGCAAATTTCAAGATTTATTTGGAATTTAATGGGCAGAAAGAAAAAATTCATAGGAAAGTAGTTATTCAAGAGACAATGAATGCCATGGTTCCATACCTGAACCCATGAGGCTACAGAACACAGAATATTTTTGACCTTATAAATTCTATTATTTGGAGAGATGGGTAAGTTTTATTGAGTGTGCTAAATACATATCAAAACCAATAAAATACCTGGTATCACCTTGTGAAGGACTGTTAGTCTTTTCACATCCCTGAGTTAGGTCTCTATAGCCAAAGTTATTGGAATTTGTCAGCCTTCCCTTCTCCCTTTGGGGCAACCTCGACCTCATCTGTGAGTAGTGGTCTGGAACTAATCTTTTGTAATGACATGTTTGGGGTCAGGGTGGAGCCTGGGGGAACCCCCAGAGTAGTGGACAGTGCTGTCTGGCTCCCCGAGCCAGTCCTAGACATGCCTGTTTACACTCATCCAAAAGATGAATTTTAGCCTTTTAGCCTTGAAGTTAATTTCTAAATACGGGTATGCTGGAATCATCTCTGGCCATAGATGCAGGGCTACACCGTAGACTCCAAGCTAATGTAAAAAAAAAAATGTATTTGAGTAAGATTTCCTACTTAATGTTCATGTTTATTACTGGGTGTGTTAATCACTTTGGCTTTGACATTCTGTTTGGTTTCCTGCTGTTATGTATAAAACAATGGCTTGAAAGAGTTTTTTTTTTTTCCCCTCCTAAAGGCTATTTTTAGAACTATTGAAGCTATTTCATGAAAGATATATTTATAATGCCTAGGGCATTTTTAGAGGTTGGGTATTTGTACAAGGGACTAAACTGTCAGTTTGATTTTTCAGCTTGTAAATCAAGCTTCTATAAAAGCAACAGAAGGTATTTTGGGGGTTTTTAATAATTCATGGCAACTCAGTTAAGCTCCCTTCTAAGACCAATCATAAATATTTCTTTGCTTAAGAAAAAAAAAGGGTTTAGGACAGAAGGTTCTCTGATGCATCTCTATTGTTCTGTGAACCCAGGATTTTGACTTATGCCTATTTTCAGGTGTAGGAAAATTTCTTTCAATTTTTTGCAACAACCATTTTCTCTTGGTTGTGATGCTGTTAATGACCAATTGAAACAAATAATGTGGTAGCAATTCCTTTTATCTCTTTATTGCTTTCCCTCTCCTGGATATTAATCTTACAGTTCTGCCAAGAGATGTTAAATTTCATTTCTCACTTTTTAAATACCTAAGTTATCCCTCATTCATATATCAGAGTTAGGAGGTTTATTTTCTAGTCAATGATCATATATCAGTATACAAAAGATGAGAGGATTTAAGGAAAAAAATTAAACTTTTCATGCTTCTAAGTTTGTCATTTTCTTCTGGCTTTAAGCCTGGTCTTGGAGCCAGAAAGAGTGATACATCCACTTCTAGGAGATGGACAGGTATAAGTGACATATTAGAGGAAATGTATGCTAGAAGATGATGCTCTCAGATGAGGATGGCAAGCCAAGCTTTTAGTCCATGTTTTTGCATAAGATCATTGGATGATACCTGGCCGCGTGGCACAATCATGATGTTACTTAGAGGCCCATTTTCTTTAAAATATTTTTTTCTAGCAATGACTCTTAGTGATGTGAATCTTTCCCATGTATTATAGAGACCGTGTCTCAGAGGGAAAACAATAAACTTTAAAGTTTATTCATTGACTTTATGCACTGTGTTTTCTGTGGGTGCGGAACCTTGCATTGGTATTTACGATAAGAGGCTTCTCGGCCACTTTTGGATTTCTCCCCACCTTGTTTTTCCTTTGCCATGAAACCTGTGCCCGAGCGACACCTGGTCTGCTCAGAGGTGAGCTGAGTGGCTTTAAGAAGCTCTTAGTAAAGAAGCTCTTGTAACGAGATCTTTCTATTTATAGCTGTGGAGGAAAAATTTCTCATTTTACACAATGTCTTAGCCATGCCTTCTCTCCTGTAGAGGCTACATGATATTCCATGATACATTACACCATCCTATAGGTGATGCTATAGTCCCCAATTTCACCCTTTAAGGAAAGTGACATGCTCCCTTCCTCTAACTCCCGCTTTGATTTTTCATCATAGATATGATAGGTGGCAAAGAAGACAGGGAGTAAAGGAGATAGATTTAGGAATTAAAAGCTGGAAATAGTAGAAAGTAATTTTTAGGTAGCAAACATGTGCTTTGGTGAAACATTGAAAGACTATTTGGGGCTGGTGGAAGCAGATACATATGAACATGATCTTAAGGGATAAATGTTCATACTTTGTACCAGCTCTGAACTTATTTTAATCACTTTCTTCTTTACTGTTGGCTCTGTACATCTTAGTGACTATAAGTAGCAACAAGAAGTTTCCGAATAGGACTGTTTTGAGCACGGAGGTTTTTCTTATGTCAGTGTATAGTATGGGAAGAGGATGAGCTTTTTTTGTGATTGTGGGTGGGAAGGGGCTCCTGCACAGCCAGAGTATTTAAGAGGTTGCCAACATTAGGCTATGCCTTTTTGTTGGTCCCATACTGGGACCTGGAACAAACACAGGAAGTGTTAGCCACAAAAACCATTTAAGTACAAGAGGAATCTGCCTCACAAGTTTGGAGGAGAAGCCAAAAAGAAAAAAGAAGTCAATGTTAAAGAGCTATTACAAACCTATCCTCCTAGAAGATGAAACAAAGTAGACCTTTGCCTTGCAACTTGATTTCCTGCTTCTGTGCCAAGATTGGTGTAAACATAAAACTAGCTACTATTAGTTGGGATCCAAGACTTTCAGTGCAGCTCAGTGGGCTCTTCCTTGTATCCTTAGAAGAGGAGCTTGGAGGGAGATGGAATGGGAGCACATAATTACATTAAATTGAAAAAAAAATAGGAGGAAGAATAGACGTTTATAAGTGAAGGACTCCTAATACTTTTTTTTTTGAAAATTACAGATTTTAATTATTTTTAACTTTATGAATAATACACAAATATGATCTTTGTGTTAAGAGAGTGAAGCAGTATAAATGTTCTTAACCCCTTTCCATCTGACCCCAGTCTTAGTCTTCTGACTAGAAGTCAACCCCCGGTATCAGTTTCGTGGTATCTTTCCAGATATCCTCTGAAGGAATTTTACATGAGTAACTATGGAAATGTTTACGATTGTTTGTACCCTAAATACCATCATATTATTTTTACTGTTCCATGAACCTGTGTTTTACTTTATAATTTGTCTTAGAGAACTTTTCATGTAAGTACCTGCATATTTACCTCATAGTTTTAAATCCATATCCCATAGAATGGATTACTAAATTTTATTTAATGATAATCTCTCATTGACAGACTGTTTGGCCTTTGTTTCTAGTTTGGGGCTATAGAAAACAATCCTGCGGTATACAGTAATAGTTAGCCCGTGTCTCCCACTCTGGGTATTTGGGTCAGGGGTTCCCTGAGGTAACTTCTCGAAACTACAATTGCTGATTGAAGGCTATACATATCCTAAATTTTAGTGAATAGTTGCATCACTTTATAACCCTGCCAGTCTTGTGCGACAGGAACCGTTTCCTCAGGCCTTACCAACACTATTAAGAAACATTTTAATTTTGCCAATCTGATGCAATGGTTCTATCTCTTTGTTTTAATTTGCCAGTGTCTAACTTGCTGGTAAGCTCTGTGTATTTTTATACATTTATGGACTGTTCCTGTTTTCTGTTACATAAATCTTATATCTCTTGCCTTGTGTTGAGAGTTTTCTATGTATTCTAGATGTTAATCCTTTAGCTGTTATAGATGTTGCAAATACTTTCTTCCTGTTTGTGGTTTGTCTTTGAGTTTCTTAACTTTTAACTTATGCATGGCAGAAGATGACTTGCCATTTTCAATTTTGATGTATTCACATTTCGTTCTTTCTTTCTTTATTTATTTTTTTTTGGTTTTTGCTTTCCTTAAGGACTTTCTTATTCCTCATCGTTATGGCCATCATCATTATTAAGTTTCTAATCTTAGTCTGTTCAAGCTGCTATCACAAGATACCATAGACCGGGTAGCTTATCCAGGACAGTTCTGGAGGCTGGAGTCCAAGGTCAGGGCCTTCTTCCAAGTTGCAGACTTCTCCTTGTATCTTCACATGGAAGGGACTGGAGAGATCTCTGGAGCCTCTTTTTAAAAGCACTAACTGCATCCTTGAGGACTCTGCTCTCAAGACCTAAGCACCGCCTAAAGACCCCACCTTCTAATCCCATCTTTGGGCATTAGGGTTTCAGCATATGAATTTGGGTCAGGGCCTGGGGAGGACACAAGCATCTGGACCATAGCTATCATGTAATGTGTTTTGAGGACTAATGTGAGGTGGGGCTCTAAATTTAATTTCTTCAAGTGGGTAGCCCTACGTGTTGGTGGTTCCCTGTCCCTTCTGGTTGGAACCAGCTATGACCGCACTCTTTCCCCTGTGGTTTTCTTGTAGTTCAGGATGTGGGAGGTGGGAGGTGGGAGCTGAGGTGTCGGGTTGATCTGAGTTGATGGTCCTATTGTGTTCCTAATACAGACCCCTTCACCACCACTTCGGCCCATAGATCTGCTCCTATGTTTTAATGCCTATGGTCTTCAGGGATGTCATTTCCCACGTCATTTTTTCCCCATTTTATCTAATGCTTTTCATACTTTCTGATGTAATAAGTACAACTCCCTTTCTGTTTATCCATAACCCTACTTTGTAGACATAAATTTCTACCTGCATATTGAGTCATTTTGAGGGACTTAGGACAGGAGGAATGGACTCTACCATCTGCCCCATTTGCCATTTTCTTCTGGTCTGTGATTTGCATGAGACACCATTTGGATCCTTGTACAGAGTGATGATCAAGTTTCTATTAAGGACAAGTATAGACTATCCTCTCTTATGGTAATCTTAAATTTCCATACAGAGTTCAAAAGAAAGTTTAAAAATTAAATATTTACATAAGCCTCAATGATGTTTTTTTCAGCATGAGTGTCCAGGGTTCACAGATATTCTAAATGATGATTCATAGATCTCCACAAGAAACTCTAGGAATATCCTATTAAAAACTTAGTCTGGCCTTTATAAAGAACTGCCAGGCACCACACATTACAATAACCATCATTTAGCGATGATGGTTCTTCTTTGGGGCACACTGGTATATTCCAGAAACATCAATTTTGACCTTTTTTGTGTATGGTAAATGGGATATGAGTCTATTGAGTACAATAATGTGGTTATAAACTTAAAAAAGATGAACTCTGTTCATTTTTATTTAAGTAACTTTCCCCAAAGTCTGAAACAATAACTGAAATTACCTCAGGAAACAGCAAAATGCATGTGAGGATTGCTTTCTGAGGGCTGGGATCATTCTTTGGCCTGGAGCAGTATACCAGTCATTACTAACTAACCAGCATCATCTAGTGACTGAATCTTTTCCTTCACTTTCTCCGAATGGCTTCACCATTATTGAAGAAACTGATAGTGTAGATGCAGCATGAAGTCTGTACCCAAATCCTTACTACTCCACATGCCCCAGGTTGGCTCCTAGTGGCCAGCACTTGCATTCTTTTTCTGTTTCTGGTCGCTAGAGCTCACTTTGGCACCCTGGAAGACCCTGGGAATTTACACCCACTCTAACCCAAGGAGTTTGATAGGTAAATATCACTGTTCTCTCACCTCATGGGTGGGGTAACTCAAAGGTGCAAGCTTTATGTTTTTCTTCCCAGCATTCTTTGGTGGGATTAAGCCCATTTATCCACAGTGGTAACTGGCACGCAAACACACCCATTATGTCCTTCCTTCTTTTCCTTTCTCAGTTCCTCACTCCTGATGTGTCCTGAAACCACCTCTAAAATAAGCTAATTTTACTAGAATCCGTCTCTAGGAACTGCTTAATATAGATGCTTAATGCTTGACGTCTTAATATAGATGCCCCCTAATTAAGGGCATTAAGAGGATTTCTTAGTAAGAGGCACTGGAATCTATTAGATGAATACTTTTGTTTTAAGCCAAGCAGTTTTCTTAAAACAGCCATAATTTGGGAGCCTGCAAGCTGTTTAAGAAAACCAGCTCTGGAGTCAGACAGATGTGGGTTTGAGCTTTTGCTCAACCTTATTAAATGAATGACCTTGTCTGAAATTTCTTTACAATCTGAGCCTGGGATTTGTTCATCTGCAAGATGGGGTATTACTTTCTTAGGATTGTTGTTAAGTGTATTATGTGAAGGGAGTAACACAATGCCTGGCACTTTGTAAACTTTCAATCCTCTGTGGGTTTCTTTTTTTTTTAATTCAATTTTTTAAATTTAATTTTAGTTTTAAAAATTTCAGCTTTATGGAGGTATATTGATTAGTTAATAATTTATTGACAAATAAAATTGTAGGATATTTAAAGTATACATCGTGGGGATTTAATATACGTATATGTTGCGAAAGAGTCCTTGTGGAATTAATTAACACATCCATCACCTCACGGATTTATATATTTTTTCATTTGTGTGAAAACATTTAAGTTCTACTTTCAGGAAATTTCAATTATACACTACAGTGTTTTCAACTGAGTTACCATGTTTTACATTAGATCCTCAGACCTTATTAATCTTCTAGCTGAAAGGTAGTAGTACTCTTCTATTAACCTCTTCTTATTTCCTCCTCCCCAACCCCACCCCAGGCCCTAGCATCCACTTTTGTAGTGTTTCTGTGAGTTCAGAATTTGACTTATTTATTTATTTTTAAGATAACCACGTATAAGTGATACCATGCAATGTTTGTCTTTCCATGGCTTATATCACTTGGCATAACACCCTCAAGGTTATTTGTGGTGGCTTTTTATTATTGGGATATATAATAAACCCTAGTTTCTGACTAAATAATTAGTGTCTCTAAGTAATTATTAGGGACCACAAATGTGCTGTTTTGAAAGCCAGGTGATCATCTGTTTATGTGTATTTTAAAATATATCTTTTTTTTTTTTTTTTTCTTCTTCAAGGTAATAGTGACTCGTGTTCTGTTTAGACAGAGCTATGGTCTTTTGATCTAAAGCATTGAAACTTAGGTCTGTTTGGGCACACAAGATGTTTATTTATGTATTTCATAATGTTTTGGGAACAGAGCCATGGAAGGCAAAAGAAGAGATTTATTGTTTAGAAGGATTTTCCTCTGAGGATAACTCATTAATAAGTACTCCATCATAGGTGAAAGTTTCTTGGACCCTCGGGAATCTGAAGCATCTTATGGAATAAACTTTAAGATGGTTTAAAAGTCTTGGATAAGAGGAAAAAGGTATTATTCACAAGAAGAATTGGACTCCACCATGGTTGTGTCTTTTTTCCTAAGATAAATCGTTTTAGGATTGTCCCAGCTATACCGACATCAGGCAGCTCTTCTGCTTCCAGGCTGATCAGATCCTTAGTGAGTAGAGCTATAGTGTTTTCAAGTGTAATTTAGATAGTCATTGGTTTGTTTGATTGCTGAGGAATGAACCTCTCCTCATCAAACCCACTTCTAGATTAAGCTCCATTTATTCTCAACACTACCTTCTTCTCACCACCAGGAGCCCCAGAGTTTTTTCCTCAGTGAACTCTAACTAGTATACGATAACCAAATGTGATGATTGCTTGGGTTATGTAGACTCAACACAAGAAAAAATGTTATTATGATGAAACCTCTCACAAATTCTTCTTGGAGATTGTGTTTCGTGGATTTTTAGCAGAATTTCTCACTGAAATGTCACCTCTTCAAATGTCTTTTGAAATCAGGGTGGTGATTATGAAACAGCAGCTTTGCGGTTTTTTGGGGGTTGTTTGTAAAGTAAAAGTGCATTGATATGATTTTCATGCCCCTCTCACTGCACTTCATCATGCCAATAACAATGCCAATGCCTGTTCGAATCCGCTGTGGTCAGAGTTGAGAAATACAAAACGCCCTGGCTTTAATTCAAAAGAATTTACTCCTAATATAATTTAATTAAAAATTGTGCCTCAGTTTTATGAGTTGCTTATATTTGGTTCTTCCCAGTCTTGCAAGGAAAAATTAAATTGTGTGCTTTCCCTGCAATGAGGCTATAGATAATGGGATATTTGTACCTTTTGATACCAACATTAGTTTAAGGCACTAGATTGGAGGAATGTGTGGAAGAAATACATTTGATATATTGTTCTTAATTTTACTTCCTGTTATGTGGAAAATGTGTTTGCCTTTGTTATGAATAGATACTTGTTTTGCTCTTTTGTTTGATTTACAGACGTTGTAGGTAGAGTGAGTGTTTTTGATTGTTCTCTGGTTCCTTCTCTTGCCAATCCAAGGTGGTTTGATCTTACCCATGGGGTCCTTGTTAAGCCTTTTCTGTACTTACTCAGCAAGACAAGTCTTACCCTTCCCCCTTCTGGTAAAATAAATTTAGGTGGACAGTTGAGTCATTTAAGCACTTACTACAGTCAAAATAGACTAAAATAAGAATATTATTAGTTATTTCTCCTCCATTTTTTCCTGATTTTTTTGTTTAACTGATTTAAAAATGGAAAAACATGAACCTTGAGCAATCATTTTATTAGTAAGTTGGTGTTCAAATATAATACATACGTTTTTTAATATGCATGAATCCAATTTGCACATACCTTGTAGTTATCGTTGTTATCATGGCTACCATTGTCACCAATAATAGCAAACACGTATGTGATATTTTCCACAAGCCACTGTTCCAATATACATATGCGTACACAGACACACTCATTTAAATCTTTTCCAAAAGCCTATGACGATAGTGCTATTATTATCCCCATATACAGGTGCGGACATTGGCATATACACAGAGATTAAGTAATGACCCCTGGTCATATGGTTGGTTACTAGGAGAGGCAGGATTAGAATCCAGGTAGTCTGGTGTATGTCCTGGCTCTTAACCGTTTGCTTTTTAAAGAACCTGTTTAATCTTTTATAAGATTTGTCTGAAGAGAAACCTCAGTAGGCTTACATTCGTGAGAAGAGGCCAACAGTCTGAAGTGATTCTCAACTTGAGCTGCACGTTGAAGTCACCAGGGGAGCTTCAAAAATGCTGATTCCTGGGCTGTACCCCCCAGAGAAGCTGACTTGATTGTTCCAGGGTCTGGTCAGGCCATTGGACTTTTTCGGGGAAAGCTGTTCATTTGATTCTAATGTGCAGCCAAGGTGAACACCAACAGAAAGCAAGCTGACATCACAAATTAAGTCAGTAGACTTCCTGAGAGGATGTGCTCACTCTACCTTTCCTGTCCGTGGCCTAATTTCTATCAGAAGTAATACTCAGCTTGAGCACCCAGAGGCCCTACAAGATTTTGAATTATTTGTCTATGATTGAATAATATTCCCTATACTGTACTTAGGAAGGCAGGAAATTACTAGCATTTTTCAGAGAGATTCACAGTATCCAAGATTGAATAAAAATAGATTTTTTTTTTTACATTCCGTTGATTAAAATTCATTTTATTTTACATTCTCCAAATGTTCCAGGTATGAGCTATTTGTTTTATCCTTACCAAACATGTCCTAAACATTGAAGCCCCACTTGTTCATGTTTTTCTTGACCCTCTCTTGGACCAAGTTGCTGTTTCAATTCTATATTCAATTAAATTCACTCCACTCGAGTAAGCAAAGGTGGTTGTAAGAATGATTGTATGTACTTATGTCATTTTATAACTTAAATTTGTATTATGGGTACAGAAACAGATATCATCTTGTTAAATTATAACATCATGTCATTTCTTATTAATTTGTAGGAATCTTCCTTTATTGACACATAACCCCACCAGGGAAACCAGAGAGAGCCAGATCATATGCAGGTGTGACAGGAAGCATGTGATTTAATCACCTCTACATAATGCGTTTGAGAGTGGTAACCTTCATGTGTCTCCCAGTAGAATTTGTGGTTTTCAATTCTGTCTTCTACAGGGAACATGGATTGTGATGAGAATGATTCTGCATGAGATTTCTCTTTGGCATGTGCAAAACTCCCCACTTACTTAGGCACCGTGGTCTAGAAATTGTATTGTGGCATGGCAAACTGCACCTGTTTGAAGTGAATGCCTCCATGAAAAGTTTTATGGGGCAGAACTAGTTGCTATGCTAAGAAACTAACAACTGTGCTGGTATACATAATGGATTCTATTTTTAGATGAACATTTGTTCCTATAGCATGGCATCATTATGCAAGAGGGCGGCAGTTTCAGCACCGTATTGTGAATATTGAATTATCAGAATACCAGAGTGGAGGCCACTTTGGACTATGTTGTGAATCTTCCATATATTTTAGCCCTGGACATATTTCATTATTATAGAGAGAAAAGACAAAAAGAAAAACAAAAACAACCAAACAAAATAAAAACAAGTGAAATACTAAAGCAAATTCAGGTTTCTGGTGTTTGTAGGTTGAGTTCTTCCAGCAGCTGACCCCAAGGCAAGGGTTCAAGTTCAAGTGGTTTATCTGGAAGGTGACCCCCAAAAGGGGCAGGGCGGTGTGGGAGGGAGACAGGCAAAGTAAGGCAACATAAAGGGTGAATTATCAGATAGTTTCTACTCTGGGTGTGGGAAGGTCCATGCCACTGAGGAACTCTGGGAGACAGTGCAGAACATACCTTAGAATTATCCCAGTTGAGGGGCCAGTCAGTGACTATAGGCATCTCTCCTCTGGGCTCTTAAGACCTTAACATTTCTGCCAACCCCTCTTGATGGC
Source organism: Lontra canadensis (assembly GCF_010015895.1). Taxonomy (NCBI): domain Eukaryota; kingdom Metazoa; phylum Chordata; class Mammalia; order Carnivora; family Mustelidae; genus Lontra; species Lontra canadensis. The sequence continues at coordinate 10,811,273 of NW_022631010.1, forward strand.
CGAGAGGGCTTCATAACAGTGGGCCCCAGGCTTCAAGAAAGCTCTCAGACGTAGCTGTGGTTGGAAACTGTCGCTTGGCATGTGTCAGAACACATGGGCATCTCCAGCAGCAACTACTCTGAAGGCTTTAATTTTCAGTGGGTCAGCCTTTATAAATCTCTACCACAGGGTGCAAACTGCAGGTTAAACCCATTCACAATCTTGTTTGGTTTGCATAAGTCATTAAAAGTATAAACCCGAGAGGCCAACACTGAAACATCTGGAGAGTTCCTTTACAAATCCGGATTTCTTATCTGAAGGCATGGCGGGCATCGTTGGCTGACACACCCCCATGGCCACACTTGGCTGGAGCAGAGTGGTAGCTGCCTGCTTTAGACACAGTGCGTGGTATCCATTCATTCGCAGTCCCCACCAGGCCAGCCTGCTTTGTTTATATTACCCCTTAGGCTCTTTGGGTCTTTTGAGTGTGAAATAGAAGACCTCTATGGTCACATTCTTTCTCGGAAGCTGCAGTAAGCCATTGATTACAAAGCTTCACGTAGAATGAAGTTAATTCTGTCACAGTGGGCCTATTGGAGCGCTGTCGCGTGAAGACTGAATTCTACAGTGGAAAGATGGCTGAAGGTCAGCATACCCAGGCCCTGCTCAGAACTGCCATAATGAAAGAAATTGATGCTTTAAGCCCATTTCTTCTCTGTGAAATATGGATCTGAAGTGCGCAAGCCCTCAGGTCGCTCTCAGCTTTAAAAGGCTATTATTTGAAAGTGACTTTCACGTGGCATTGTCCTAGGTAAGATTTATAAATACAACTCCTCGGCAAAGGATCTCACTTGAATTGGGCCATTAATCTCTGGGAAATAAAAATGGTGGGCTCCGGGACACCAGGCAGAATGACTTCCCTTTGTGGAATGAACGGATTCACTTCACCCCCAGCTCAAGGCAGCGTGGGCACTGGGGTTAGGCAATCAGCGTACTCCACCCTTCCCTCGCTGCAGAGCTGTACTATCCCACACAGGAGCCTCTAGACACGTTGTGCTTTTTACATTTAAATTTTGATGAATTAGAATAAAATGAAAAAGTGGTTTCTTAGCCAACTTGAGCCACATTTTGAGTGTTTAATGGCTATTTGTAAGCCAGGTAGAGAACGTGCAGTTAGAAAACATTTCCATCATTGCAGAAAGTTCTATTGGAGGTCACTGCACAGGGACTGGCTCTAGAATGGTCTATTCAGAACCCGTCCAAAGTAAGGGGAGGTTTCCTTGAATTTACGAAGAAAGAACTTTTCTCTCTTTTGCTGGATCATGTGTTGCAAGGATATTGGATGAACCTGAATTTGTTATTTTATTCTCATGAATGAAGATATTGGGATAGTTTGGTTAACACGTTCAGAGCCTAAAGGGTAAGCTGACCCTGCAGAGGACAAGCCAGTGAAGAACCAAATCCTTTTGATGTCATCTGAGATGCCAGATTGGGCCATTGAGTGTATCAAGCCCTTCATTGTCTAAGCCCCATTTAAGATGGCCTATTGTCTTTTTGCAGTCAAGATTGTCAACTGATACATTGATCATACATTTTTTTTTTAAAGGAAGGAAGGACTCATGTATCTAGGATCCAGCTGCATCTGGCTCGTAAACATGAAAGAGAAAGAAAAGGAGAGAAAGAACTTGTGAATTTTCTATACCCCCAGTGTCTCCAGTTCCCTATGTAGGACATTGTTAGTTATCTTGTATGTTTTTCTAAGTTGGGGTTTTGCTATCAGGGATTACTTTAATGGCTTCTAGCCATCATTAGGGGAGACTATGTTTTGAGAAACATGGGAAGAATTGAAAATTTGTGCAGACAATGGAAGTTTGTGACAACTCTGTGGATTAGCCCAATAGTCTCATTGGTACTGGGAGGATTTTGAGAGAAGGAAAGTAGAACTTATTGATAATTGTTGTGTTGTAGACATCATGCCAACATACTGTATGGTGACAGTCTTATTAATGAGTCTATTGATTTTCCTCATTTTGCATTCGGGAAACTGAGGCATTAGCTAGAATGGCTCTTTCTTGGAAGGCCGTCTCTAAAACTTCCAGTCTAGAATGGACCCCCTTCTTCTGTGCTCTTAGAATTCCTTATGTTTTCCTTCATGAAGGCCGTTAAAGCTGTGTTAATTTTGTTTGACTCATTTTACTTGCCCAGTAGAAGATGGAGTCTTTGAATTCAAAGACTTTAATCTGATTTTTCTAGTACACTGCTAGTATATAATACTTGCTCCATTATTGTTGGTCAAATGAAATATTTAGACATGTGGTGCCACACATCTAAGGTTGCAGGCCACTAAGTGGCGGATCCCACGTCTGTCAGGCTCCAGAGCTAATGATCTGTCCTGCTGTTACTCATTCATTAGAACCTTCTCCTTGTTCCAGTCTCTAGCTGCCTCCCTCCTGGTAGTTTACGTGACCTCTTATCTCCTGGAGGAGAGAGGACGCCCTGGAGGACATCTCTACCTCCATGCCGCTGCCATCCCCAGAAGTCCACCATGGTCTTCAGCTCTATCTTTCCCTCTGTTTTCCTCCTCCCCTTCCAGGCCATCCCTCCCTCCCTGGTCCTGGACCCTGATTTCTTAATGATTTGACACTAACATTTATCCCTTCTCTTTCTTGTGTTGTCAGTATTTCCCTTTCACCAGGTCTAGACAATCAATATTAAACACGACAGGCCTCTCCCCTCTTCAAAGAAAACCGTATGCCCTCTCTTGACCCTAACTGACTGCTTTCCCTTCTTTCTCGTTTTCATTCACAGAGAACATCTTTAAAGACTTTACCGTACTCTCTGCCTCTGTTCTCTGTTCTCACCTCTCCCTGGCTCCTCAGTCCATATCAGCCTGAATTCTGTCCCCATCACTCCTCCAGACTTTTTTCTGAAGCCACCGATGACCTTCATATTGTGAAGCCAGTGGCCATTTTAGCTCCCTTTGTGCTTGATCTTTTATTAGATTTTAGATTTTGATTGTCCCATTTTCTTGACTTCCTTGCTCGCGGATTTTCCCCACCTCCCTGACCACTCAGTTTCCTTTGCTGGCTCTGACTCACCGTCCTCCACTCACTGGACTGTCATCCCTACATACAGCTTCATTTATGCCTGTACACAGTGGCCCTGTTTTGCCGCACGATCCAACACCCAGCCCCCAAGATACCCGAAACCCCATTCTAGGACTGGCTTCATTCTCTTCCTCCCTGCGCCCCTGACCTGGTCCTGCTGCCTTATGAAAGTCACCCCCCCTTCACAGGGTTGCACAGTCTGAACCCCGGAAGTCTTTCTTAACACCTCCTTCTCCACCTTCCCTTCAAGCTCTTGGCCCCTTGCTTTCCATACTCCAACCACACTAACCCCACTTGCCTTCCTCCATTTCCTCAGACACAGCATATTCCTTTCTGACTGAAGTCTTCACAGAACTTTCCCTCTGCTTGGAGTAGGTGTTGTCTCTTTATGCATCACCCTTTCCCCTGCTTTACCATACTTCTTGATTGTACCAAAATGTTTCAGACCTACTTATGTAATAGCTAGCTTGCCTTTTAGGATGTTGACTCAGTGAATGAAGAATCCAGGGATGTCCTGGTTAATGTTTAACAACTGCCTGTCCTGGTGGGAAAACGGATTTGTAACATTCGCTGATGTCCACGTTTTAAAATATTCCCGTGGCATCTGACTCCAAGCTACCAACACGTTGCCAGTGAACATAGATTTGGGAAGAGAGGGAAACAGTTGACTCTCGTGACCTTACAAGAAAGCTCCAGCACGCCGCTGGGGCATGTCTGTCCTCTTCCATGCTCCGGACTGGGAGTGGTCTTGAAGATAATGACAAAGCTGGAGGGTTGAATGAAGTGTTTTTTATCTCCTCCTAGAAATGTAGTGATAAAAAAATATGCTAATGTCTCAAACAAACAAAAAAAAAAATGCCATAAAATCCTGTATTTTAGAATTGCACCAGGTCTTAAATGTTTTCTCAACCAATCCCTTCATTTTTCTCTCCTCTAATTGAATGTCAGGGAGTGGGACCTGCCACAATCACCCAGCTTCCAGAAGAGCCCGAGTTAAAGTGCACGTCTCCTAATTACCAACCAACACTCATTCCACTACATCACATTACCATTTAAAAAAAAAAAAAAGTAGTTTTAAAAATACTAGTGATTTAATTCAAGTTGTATTGTTCTATGGTGGTGGAGTTGAACGAATCATAAATAAATCTACTTTACCAAAAAAAAAAAAAAAAGTAACATTTGCTTATTCCTAACAAATTTGGGTTGTGTGGAGAGGTGTTTACCCTGTATCATATTTTCCCCTTACTTATCTGCTATAGCTGTTTCTAGAATAGATATATTAGCCAATTTTTGCTGTGTAGCAAACCACTCTAAAACTTAGTGCCTTAAAACAACAACTGTGTATTTAGATCACTCCTGAATGGTTTGATAGATTGGCGTGGACTCAGGTAGATCATTTTTCTGGTTCAGCTGGGCCCCGTGTTGGCTGGCTCTGGGGGGTGGTTGTATGGTTTGGCTGAGCGGCACTGCCCTCTCACGTGTGAGGCTGCAGCTGGGGTGGCCTGCCTGACATGAATCTGGCCTTTGTGGCCCCTCATTTCCCACAGGCTAGTCCAGCTTGGTGGGTTGGCCAAGTTCTGAGAGAGGATGGAAGTTGCCAGGCCTTAGAGTCATAATGGCCATATTGGCCCTGCTGCCACATTTTAGATGCCAAATCAAATCATTCATAGGGTGGGGAGATAGATGCCAATTCTTAGTAACAAGGTCTACAAAGTCACATTACAAAGGGGCCTGGGTACATATAAGGGAATATGATTAAATACAAAAAGGAATTGTTTCCTCAAAGTCTAGAAGGTTCTTTCTGTAATAGTGAAATGTCTCCATGGAATGGAACTGACCAATGGCTTCCTCACCTTCAGAAGTATCAAGACAATGTTAAATGTCTTAGCCAGGCAGTTGTGTTAATTGTGTAACACAGCTGAGATGGGTAGGGGTGTCTCTCTCTACACCCTAGACTTTGGGGTCCTCCATTGATGTTCCAAGAGGAAAAGATCCCTGTGAGGTGTTGGGGAGAGTAGAGCCATATTCCAACCCGGGATGCACTTGGGCAGAACCCTTGTAGCAATGGCTCTTAAGACCAAAAAGTGTTTTCACAGGTGTTGAGGATGAGGCTGGGTTGGGGCAATTGCAACTCTTCATCTTTACGGCTAGAGTCTGCTGGTATCATGCTCTCGCGTTCTGTGGTTATTACTTTTTCTCTTCCTAAATGTTTGTGTTTTTTTTTAAAGATTTTTTATTTATTTATTTGACAGAAAGATCACAAGTAGGCAGAGAGGCAGGCAGAGAGAGAGGAAGGGAAGCAGGCTCCCTGCCAAGCAGAGAGCCTGATGCGGGGCTCGATCCCAGGACCCTGGGATCATGACCTGAGCCAAAGGCAGAGGCTTTAACCCACTGAGCCACCCAGGTGCCCCTCTTCCTAAATGTTTTTGAAGTGATTTTTTTTGTGCCTGATACATTCATCTTTCCTTTCTTCAATCCTTCCTTCCTTCCTTCCTTCCTTCCTTCCTTCCTTCCTTCTTTCCTTCCTTCCTTATAGTCCTATGTTGGGAACATGGAAATAATTCAAAATCTCTAAGGACGTTGGGAAAATGGAAATTAAGCCTCAGAATCCTTCACTGTAGGGAAATGATCAGGGGTAATTTTCCATAGTAGAGAGGTAGAAATCATCGCAGATCTCTTCTTCTAGACTGGGCCACAACATGCATTTTTCTGGGATGAGAAACACATGAGTTTGACTGAGGGAGAGATCGGTAGGTTTTGTCAATGAAGCATGGGAAGGGATCAGTCCTTACTCTGAGCTCATCTTTTTTTAAGCTGAGTCTGCTCTGGGAAGATGCAGGCATTAGCGTATTTGTATCCAACTGAGCCAACAGAGCATGCAGTGAAAAGGAAGGAAGGCCATTATCTGGTGAATGTATTTTGGGTAGGGAGTCATTGAGGTTAAAACATTCATTGCCATCTCTTTACTTACTTTTCAGAATTAGTGTGGGGCCTTCATAATTGTTCTCTTGTGAATACCTTGTGTAAGATCATGGACTCTGAACTCCAACTCCCTGGGTCTGAAATCTGGCGCAGACACTATGTGTGTCTCTAAAGAAGTCATGTAACCACACTGAGCTTTTGTTTCTTCTTCTGCTAACTAGAGACAATGCATCTACTTTGCAAGAATCTGGTGGGCATCAAATGAGATCACACATGTGACATACTAGTTACAGCATAGACAGTAAGTGCTCCACTCCTGCCTGCGACTTTTAATAGAATTGAGTAAATTTGAATGCACATAGATGGTGGGAATTGTTGAAGTATGAGAAGCATTCAAGTATTCAATTCTGAATATTCTGTATTGAATATTCAGTTTTCAATCTGAATTGAGAGGTATTCAATTCTGGTTCATGTTTTAAATCCTTCTGTGCCCAATCTGATTGAGAAATTGGGGTACCCAAGTAATGCCAGGGTCTCAGGTTGCAGATACATTCCTGAGTAAGTATAGATTGGGGAGCTATTGAATAATTAGCAAATCTACTAGACTTCAAGAGCTCTGGAGTATAGATCTAGATGCCAGAACTCAGCAGGGATGTGAGACCTGTGACCTACGTCTGTGAATCTTAGGAGTGGAAGGCTGAGGGGTAGAAAACAGTTGGTCACCCAAACCAAGGTTCTGGACAATCTCCTTGGGCCTGCCTGCCTGGCTGACCCTAGAAAACAAGGTTAAATTCTCTACTTTCTGAAAATAGGAATCATGTCTGATTTTTCTTCATGTCTCCAGCAACTTTCAGCAAGGTTTTTTTCTTCAAACAATGGCAATAAGGTCTCCATCAAGATGACCTGAGCAATCCGTTAGAGAGACACTGATTTAGTCATTCCACAAGTTAGTGTCAGCTTGTTCTACCCAGATTTCCCAGAATACCTCTGCACCCATCCCTTTGGAATGACTACAACGTGTTCGTCCTCACTGTATCTGAGAACTCTAGCTGGTGGGGTGGCCCTCTCAAATTAATAATTGATTCTGTCTTCCTTAAGTACGATAGAAAATCTTACTGACCCTGGGGAAAAACGGCATTTTTTATTTTTTCCCCCAGAGAAGATCTCAATGCCTAATGTATCTACATTTGGGCATTTACAGAACACAGGTGATAAACTCTATTTAAAAACAGAGGTAAGAAGGGGGAAGTTGATGAAAATATAACTTTGGAGTAAATCACAGTTTCATTAAACGTAAGTGGGAAAATTGGAATAGGAAATAATAGCATTTGCAGATTTATTTTAAATCCTATTTAAGTCTTTAGTCTTGCAAAGTTTGGGTGGAAAAAAGTATAATTGCTTAAAACTTCTTAGGAAAACAAATCAATATATCAGTAGGAAATAGACTATGCAGTGGGCATTGTTCTGGTTTCTGCTTTCTGACCTGGAAGGATATTATATTAAAAGGGTATGTTAGGTACATAGAAGCAAGGTGACCTTTAATCTCTGACTTTATATAAACATAAAACCATGAATAAAAAGGACTTACATCAAGAATGACAAAAAAGGAGGCCTGGATCTGTTATGCTGAACCATGTGAAATTGCCATAATTGTAGGTCAAAAACGGTCAAACAGGGCAGTTTGCTATAGCTTCAACTATATAGTCATCCAGAAAGAGCAAGTGTTACTTTTGCTAAATTGGCCTTTTCATAATGACAGTGTAGAACCTGACAATGACATGGCAAATAGCAGTTACCTTCCTCTATTGTTAATGGATATGATTTTATTCTAATGCATTGGCTTGTTAATGGATATAATTTTATTTTACATTGATAGAAGGTACGACATTTCATCAGTAAGAGGGGACAATGTGCTTCCTTTAAAAAATCTGTACAGGCTTCTCATACTGAATTGTATGCATTTAATTGAGTACAAGTATAACTTTTGCATGAGAGGTCAGCTTCCCATTCAAGTTTGGAATGAATTCAAATTTGGATGAATTTCACATATATTTATCATTTTATTTGCTCATGAGTTATGTTCCTTTTTTTTTTTTTTCTTCTTCTTTCTCTTGTGTAGGAGACAAACCAATTTAGGTTGTTTCTTTTACAATGTAGGGTGGTAGCAAAAAGTACAGACTCTGAAGCCCACCTGCGTGGGCTTGAGTCCCAGCCCTATAACTTGTGTGCTGTGTGACTGCGAGCAAGTGATTTAACCTCTCTGTACTGCAGTTTACATGTATCTAAAGGGACAGTAAAAACTAGATTTCCTTGAAAGGCTCTTGTGAGGAGTACATGAATAAACAGAATATGTTCAACCAGTGCTTATCATGTTCAAAGCACTATGTATTTACCTTTATTATTTTTCATTGTACTTTCCTTTATGTAATTTGTGTACAAGGATTTTCTGGAGAATGATTACTTGTCCTTCAAAGGGAGAAGCTATACTAATTCCTCTAGCGTTCCAGAAATTCATCTTTGCAGAGTGCCATTTGGGTGGGAATCAACTGCCTTCCAGTGTTCACTTGGCTGGGAACTATTTCCCCTGCTGTTGCCTTTTGTAGGTTCTAGTGCACTTTCTTTCCACGTGATTTCTTTCCCACAACAGAATCCTTCCAAACCCAAGTAAGTGACAGATGAGTCATTGTACATGAACGTGTGTCCTGGTATTAATTCATTTATCCAGCAGTTTTACTGAGCACCTACTAAATATCAGGCATTCTTGTAGACAACACACAACCTCGTCAATGCAAAAGTAAAAGGGTGACAGTGATGATGATGTAGGGAAGGCAGGGAAGACATCTCTGAAAAGATGGTATTTTGAGCAGAGATTAAAGGAGCGGGGGTACCAGCCATGTGGCTATCGGGAGGAAGAATATTCTAGGCAAATGAATGAATGAATGTAAAGATGTGTAATTTCTGGAAGAGTTTGATGAGCAGGAAAGTAGTCACTTGACTGGAGCAAAGTAAAGCGGGGGTTTGGGCTATAATGGGAGATAAGATCAGAGAGGTCACTGTAAGGCAAAGGCAAATTATGTTGGGTTTTCTGGACTATTTTAAGGTCTTTGGCTTTTCTCTGAATGAAATCTGAAGCTGCTATAAGGTTTTACCTTTAAATTTTTTATTAACATAGAATGTATTATTAGCCCCAGGGGTACAGGTCTGTGAATCGCCAGGTTTACACACCTCACAGCACTCACCATAGCACATACCTGCTATAAGGTTTTAAACAAAGGAATGATGTAAGTAACTTGTGCTTCAAAAAACAATCATTCAGGGGCACCTGGGTGGCTCAGTGGGTTAAGCCTCTGCCTTTGGCTCTGGTCATGATCTTGGGGTCCTGGGATGGAGCACCACATCAGGCTCTCTGCTCAGCAGGGAGCCTGCTTCCTCCATTCTCTCTGCCTGCCTCTCTGCCTACTTGTGATCTCTGTCTGTCAAAGAAGTAAATAAAATCTTTTTTTTTTTTTTTAAAAAAAAGGATCATTCAGAGTTAGGATCCAGTCAAGAGGCGTAGATTTGTTTCTCTCTGCTGTTCCACGCTAAGTACAACTAGAAATCTCAGAAATAATGCAAGCAGCAAACAATGCAGAACTCTGAAAGTGGCTAAGAGAAAGGCGACGTGATCTGTCGTCAGGACGGAAGGAACAGCACAGACAGCTGGAAGTGGGTAAGAGCAAGGTGACCTGATCTGTCGTCAGGACGGAAGGAACAGCACAGAACTCTGGAAGTGGCAAAGAGAAAGAGGAACGGATTTGTCATCAGGATGAAATGAACAGTGCAGTGGCAGGGCGTCTCATGTTCCCCCCAAACAACAAACAACTCAGACCCAGCATTACCTGACCCCTGACCTAGAAACAGAAGGTGGCCTTCCTTTCGTGGATCTAATGGGAGCCCTTCCACTGTCACCAGAACAGCCCAGCTCCGCTGACAAGGGGAGATCACCTGGGATCTCACTTATCTCAGTAAGTGGCCAGGAAAAGTGCTCTCCTTCCTCACCAGGCCTGAAACCTCCCATCACCAAGAGATAAACAATGTGCGGACAGCTGGGTGGCCTTGGCAAAACGGAGACTGGCCTGGGAAACTTTGGTCCCCGTGTGCCTGAGACTTTTGTCCGCCACCCAGAGACACTGGGGCTGAAGAAACCCCTTCGGCTCCCTCAGGCGCAAGGACCTGTGGGAGCCCCAGCAGTATCAGATGAAGCAAGCGGACCCAAATAACACAGTAAGGGCTCTGAAAATTAAACTTGTCATCAGAGCCACAGCCCACAAAAGGACACCAGGACCCACATGACAAACAAGCAGGGTGATTGCCTGCTAACTAATAAGACTTAAATAGGACTCAGAGTCTTCTAAAATAGTAGACCAGACCTCCAGGATACACTTGAAAATTGCCCCTCATACCAAGAACCAGTGAAATCACAATTTGAGTGAGAAAGACAATCTACTGAAGTCAACATTGAGATAAATCAGACGTTGGAGTTACCTGACAAGGATTTTAAAGTAACCATCATAAAAATAACTTCAATAATCAAATGAAAATTCGTTTGAAACAAATGCAAAAATAGAAAACCTCAGCAAAGAAATAGAAGTTAAAAAAAAATGGAAATGATTAAACGTGAAAAAAAGGCAATGGCCAAAAAATACATATTTTAGTAATAGTCACGTACATATGTTGGAATAGCCAGAGCAACCACTATGAAAACTATACAGATACCCACTGAAAATAAAGATGGAATCGTAAAGTATAAAATGACCCCCAAGAAGGCAAGAGAAAGAAAATAAGGAATCAAGAAACAAGAGTAAACAAATAGAAAACAAGTAATAAGATGTCAGGGTCAAGCTCTAACATAGGAAAAATTGCCTCAAAGACAATAGCGTAGAAAACCCAGAAACAGACATAAAGAAATGCACCCAACTGATTTTTTAATTTTTAATTTTTAATTTTTTAATTTATTTATTTGACAGAGATAGATACAGCAAGAGAGGGAACACAAGCAGGGGGAGTGGGAGAGGGAGAGGCAGACTTCCCACTGAGCAGGGAGCCCGATGTAGGGCTCCATCCCCAGACCCTGGGATCATAACCTGAGCCAAAGGTAGATGCTTAATAACTGAGCCACCCAGGCAGCCCTGCCCAACTGATTTTTGACAGAAGTGCAAAATCAGTTTAATGGGGGAAAGATAATCTATTAACAAATGATACTGGAGAAATTGGACATCCATTAGCAGTAAATAAACATAAATAAAACAAAACTCTACCTAAACCTCACACTTTATACAAAAGTGAACATAAGTGGATTATGGATATAAATGTAAAAAATAAAACTAAGCAACTTCAGAAAAAATAAAAACACAGGAATATCTTTGGCTCTAGGACAAGGAAAAGAGTTTTTCCACTTGACACCAAGACATAATATGTAAAAAGAAAAGTTGAGTCTCATTGGAACTAAAATCTTGTACTCTGTGAAAAACTCTGAGAAGTGGATGAGAAGACAAGCTATAGACTGGGAGAAAGTATTTGCATACCACGTTTGTGACAAAGGATTTATAATTAGAATACATAAAAAACTTTAAACTCACTAGTTGAAAAGCAAAACTAAGCAATCCAATTAGAAAACGGGCAAAAGACATATGCAGACAATCCACCAAAGAGGATATACAGATGGCACATAAGCATATGAAAAGATGTTCAACATCACTAGCCATTAGGGAAATGCAAATTAAAATCCCAGTAAGATATCACTACATACCTATCAAAGTGGCTAAGATGAAAATAGTGACGTTACCAAATGGTAGCAAGGATGCGGAGTCTGGATCACTCCTGGGTCACTGGGAATGTAAAATGGCACAGAACTCTGGAATAGAGTTTGACAGTTTCTTTTAAAACTTAACCGTGTAGCCATCATGTGATATTGCAATGTCTTGAGCATTTATTCCAGAAAAGTTAAAATGTAGGCTCACACCAATATCCTGTACACAAATGTCCATGGAAGCTTTATTCACAATAGCCAAAAAAATGAAAACAACCCAGATGTCCTTCAGTGGGTGAAAGTTTAAATAAATGGCGGTATATCCATATCATGGAATGATTCTCAGCAATAGGAAAGAATGAACTATTGGTGCACTCAGCAGCCTAGATAATCTCCAGTATGCCAAGTGAAAAAAGCCAATCTTAAAAGATTATGTACTATATAATTCTATTTATATAAGCATTTTGAAATGATAAAATTATAGGAATGGGTAATATATTTGTGATTTGTAGGTTATTAGTCGTGGATATAAGGACGGAGGGAGTTTAGTGTGGTTATAAAAGGGTAACATAAAGAATCCTTGTGGTGATGATATTGTTCTGTGTCTTGACTGTGGTGGTGGATGTATGAACCTACACATGATAAAACTGTATAGAATTAAGTGCACACATACACATACGCACATACCTATAAGCATACATAAATGGATACTAGTAAAACTGGAGAAACCTGAATGAGATTGCTGGATACTATCAATGTCAATATCCTGGTCGTGATACTTGCATTGTATTTTGCAAGATAGTATTGTTAGAGGAAACTAGGATCTCTCTGTATTAGTTCTATCATTATCTCAATAAAAATTTCAATGAAGTAACAGGACCAGCCAGATTAGCACCTGAGAATTCTTAGTAATAGCCTTGATACCCGAACATCGCTAAACAAAAATGATAGAGTGAGTCTCTCTTTAATAAAAGTTTCTTTCATAAGGTGGTATTACCACTATTCCTTTCTCAGTGATCAGTATGATGTTCTTACGAAAGTAACGCTTGGTGTATCGGTAAGTGATAGTTAAAATAATTTCACACAAATGTGCAAATGACAGATTTAGCTCTTCGGGGTGGGATTTACATTTAAGAAAAAGAATGATGTTGGGGTGTCTGGGTGGTGCAGTTGGTTGAGTGCCTGACTCTTGGTTTCAGCTCAGGCTGTGATCTCAGGGTCGTGAGGTCCAGCCCTGCATGGGCTCTGGATTCAGTGCAGGGTCTTCTTCAGACTTTGTCTCCTTTTCTCTCGGCCCCTTCCCCATGCACGGTCTCTCTCTCTCAAATAAATAAATAAATATTTAGTAAAGGAAAAGAAAAAAATAGTGATTGACCCCAAATAAATATGATTGCTATGAGAGATGATTCTGGACAATACAGCTTTATGGTTTGTGTTCCTACTCTGGGCTACTACACCCTTCTATAAAATGCAGGGACAGAAATTTGCAATGCCAACCTGTGCTTATGAAGCGTGCCATGCAGTGCCCATGTATTATTATTATTATCTTTATTATGATTATGAGTTTATTTTATCCTTAATGAGAAGATGAATTCAGGATAAAATTTCTGGCAAGTACAAAGTGCTGTGGTAATTGTATATTCCCAGGATTGTATCAGAAACTGGATGGGTTGTTTGAATTTGGAAATAGGGGTTAAGTATTAGGCCCAAAGTGAGAAATAAGGGGTTGTATGATATACTTTCTGAAATCCAAAGTCCAGCTTGTTAAAAAAAAGAAAAAAAGTTTGTCAATTCTTTATTGCAAGTGAAGTAACTCATTGAGGTAGCTCACAGAATATATGGTATCCAGGAAAATAATAAATGAGGCTATAAATCTCTAACTGGTGATAGGGGATTGATTGAATCATGGTACTTGCAAAGTATTGTAGCACCAAAACTCATGCTATAGGTATACCCTTAGTGCCATAGAAAAATGTGTATGATAACTTAAATTTGAAAAAAGGACTTTCATTTTGCATTTTGTATACATACCAATAATAGGTAAGTGTGTGTGTGTGTGTGTGTATAAAAACAAGAAAAAGAAAAGACTAGAAGAAACTAGCCTGATAGAAGATGAAAGACCATGTGGAGCAGAGATGAGTCATACTAGACCACCCTGTTTTCCCTTGACTTGCTAGTTGACCAGACGTGCATGAGGAAGACAAGCCCAATTCAGCCGAGGCTGGTCCAGATCAGCAGATCTAATGATCTGAAGCATACGCTCATCAACAATGTTAAATATTTATTACATGCCATTGAAGTGTTGTAGTTGTTTGTTACACAGCGTTATTGTGGTGACAGGTAACATATATCTGGCTTCATCCATTGTAGAGAAGGAGATACGAATTATGTAGCATTTAGAGTTCTGATCCTCATTCTTCATTAAATGAAGATACGTGAATTTCATTAAATATTTTGTGTGACTCTCACATTAGATATGTAACTTTCATTGAATATTTTAAGCCTTCCTGAGCAACATATGTAAAATTGGGAAAAAAAACCCAAACCAACCAAACAAAACAAGAATGATTTTCTAGCTAACTCAAAATTGCTAGATAGAAATGAAATATTTCTAAAAGTATTTAGTAGCTGCAACATACAATTCAAGGTTAGGTTATTTAAAACTCTCCTCTCTACAATAACATAATATTATAATATAATAATACAATAATATACCATGTTTAATTTTTTTTAAAGCATCTGGAGAGCTTTTTTTTTTTAAAGATTTTATTTATTTATTTGAGAGAGAGTGAGAGAGAGCACGAGAAGGAAGAAGGTCAGAGGGAGAATCAGACTCCCCGTGGAGCTGGGAGCCTGATGTGGGACTCGATCCCGGGACTTAGGGATCATGACCTGACCTGAAGGCAGTCGCCCAACCAACTGAGCCACCCAGGCGCCTCCCATGTTTAATTTTTTTAAAAAATTCTTTACCTTTAGGTACTGCATTAAACAAACATATAAAGAACATTTTAAGTTCGTGCCAATCAGTATTAAATTAATCCAGACATGTTTTGATAGCCCAATATCAAAGTTGAAATTAACTACAGAAGAAAACTTTTTAGTTTTTGTAAACATGGCTTACAGATGGGGACTTTAAATAAAATAAAGCAAAACAAGCTTTGACTTATTCAAAGGAACTTTTTAATGCAGGATGTCAGATATGACTGTCAGTCTCCAGGCACTTCAGGGCGTGAACTCATAGCACCCTTGAAAGTAAAATTTGCATGCTCTAATCGGGTAACAGCATGTGCAAAGAGGTAATTAATTGTAAATTGGCCCAATTTAAATACATTTGCAGCTTTTGTTGCATAGCCCACAGATCCTTGTATGATTTTAAAATATAGGAGAGAATTTCTCAAATTATATCTCATCAACATTCAAAGTTTTATTTGCAGCCATAGAGATAAAAATTGACTCTTGATATCTTTAACTAGTTTATTATTAGAATAACCCAAAATAATGCTCTTTTGTCTCTATCTTTCCAAGAAAAGAAAACGGTTTTCTTGGTTTGACTGTAGATTGCATTGTTTGCAGATATTACCTTGAAAATTCTGGATATTTCTAGTTTTAAAATAATGTATTTTTTGGTAATAATAATATGTAATCATTATAGAATTTAAGGTAATAAAGAGACTATAAATGAATAAAATAAACTAAAAATTATCCAGATACCCACACCCAGAAACACACACTGTTGACTTTTAAAGACTATAATTTCAGATACCAGCCTATGCATCTATCCATATAGAAAGAGAATGCATAAATATGAATACTTTTGGAGCAAGTATAACATATCAGGCAAACTAATTCAATGAACATTTTATATTTAATTTTACTTGAAATTAAGCATAAAAAAATAAACTGAATATATTCTGAAAGGCTGAACGCCAGATAATAGTTTCACTGCTGGATATGTTGTTGCTAAAGGATCCCCCTAAAGTTAAGAAAAATATAATTATAAAAAAATCTGAAGTTCAAGTCATTAATTATGTAAGTAAAATTTTGCTCTTTAATCATATTTAATTCTTGCTGTGAATGATGAAGAAGTTAGATTATGTATGCGTTTTTCCTCACTTTACTATTTCATCCCCTAAATATATTAGTTATAATATTATTTTTATGTTTAAGTCTTCTGTTATGCCATGATACTTTGTGGTAATAATTCCTGAAATTTTTTAAAACTAATACCATCAGAAAACCAACAATCCAACCAATGGGAAATGTAGTGTGCTTAGTTCTAAAAAGGGAAACCCAAACCCATTCATAATAGTAGAAATGCATATTATAACCACACTGAGTTTCCATTTATTACTTATCAGATTGTCAACCATCTAGAAGTCTGCCAACATCGTCTAAAGGTGAGGCTGTGGGGAAATAAGCCTTATCATGCATCTCTGGGAAAAGGGCAATTAAGCATCACTCTTTTAGAGGGTTATTTCGTAATAGCTACCAGAATTATAAATGCATCTTATCTTTTGACTTGGTAATTTCTTTTCTGGGTGTTTATCTTTTTATGTGTATCTGTACATGTACAAAATTATATATGTACAAGGTTATTTATTTCAGAGTTGCTTGTAAAAGCCTGCGTTGGAAACAACTTGAGTGTCCATCAATAGGGGACAGGTTGAATAAATTACAGGATATTGCTACTATTTTGCAGCTAAGCTGAAGCAGGGGAAAAGGAGAGGAAGGAAGAATACATCTTTCTATTGATGTGGGAAGATCTCTAAGATATGCTGATAAGAAAAAAAATCATGTCCAGAAAATATGTAATAAAGGGAATTAATAAGAATATACTTGTTTGTATTTGCATATAGACAATATAGATGACATTAATGAAAGTGTTTATCTGGTATACAGGAAGAGAGGGGATACTGGTAAACTCTAGCTCTTTGAATTATTAATCAGTGACCATTACTTATTACAAAAAGAAAATTAAAGCATTAATTAAATGGATTCCATTCTCAACAGTACTTCTTTTGTCTCAGACTCTCCATTTGTGACTTTTTAAATTTGATAACTTTTTGGTTATTTCGTTAGCTGGATTTTGTCCTCCAGCTAATTTAAAAGGAGCATTCACAAGTATTCTTAATCTTAAATTGCTGCATGAATGAGAATATCTGTCTATCACAATTTTATCCGTGAAGTCTTACTTGAAAAACCTTTAAAATCCTTTTGTCTCATTTTGTTCTGGCTTAAAGTGTCATTCCACTTTCTTCTGGGATGGGATTATGACATTTGCATCAAAGTGGAGGTTTTTTTCCTACACTGTACTTTTATTTTTTGTTGTTGTAGTTTCAGTGATATTTTTTAAAGTGCAGGAGTTCACTAAAAATGGCTTATACCCTTTAATGTTACCCAGACATTTGGATTTCTTTTTAGATTATCTTTTAATGTTATATTATTTTGTGGATGTTAGCCTTATCTCCAACTTTGTATTGTGACATATATTCAGGGAAGAACTTTAGCTCAAGAGATTTAACTCAAAATTTTTTCTGTGAAATTATTCATATATTCTCCATGAACATGTGAATGAGATACAGGGATAATCTGAAGTTCGGTATGTGTTTAAATTGCATGTATCGTGGAAATGATGTTGATTTTCATAACTCTATTCTGTTTAGATTTTGAATTGTATGAGTGCTCTTTAAAAGGGAGGCAGGTTACTTGATAGCTTTATTCTTTTTTGACTGTGATATAAGCCTTGTAGACAAATTTTTTCTGTGTTCAAAAGGCACAAAATGTCTTGCAAGGTTCTGTGAGTTTGCCTCCACGATGGTAAAAGACCCTGAAACAATAAGGGGAAGAAAGTCCAGATTCTCTGAGAAGCACATGCCAAAATGGTATCAAATGTACCAAGATTTTGGAAGAGAGAGGGAAAGAAAGAGAGAGAAAATGGGCAGGGAGACCAGAGGGTGAGGAAAAGAGTGGGGGCAAAGAATTTCAAACAGACTCCCCCCTGAGCATGGAGTCTGACACAGGGCTCGATCTCATCACCCCCATATCATGACCTGGGCTAAAACCAAGAGTCAGATGCTTAAGCAATTGAGCCACCCAGGCATCCCAGCTATGCAAAGATTTTATTAGGGGATGCACCTCTAGTAAGAATAGGCAGGGGCTGGGAGAGGCGGAGAGAGCCTTCTGACCTTGATGCAAGTTTGACCTTGACTGAAGGGGAGAGGGAGAAGACATTGGGGAGAGGGAGAAGACATTGGTGGGAGGTTTCCCAGACTAGTATGCGTTTTAAGGAAGGTACAGGAAAATTGAAGGAAAATCCTTGGGTCAAAGTCAATTAGAGGAGTCCCCTGTGTGCCAGGAATGGGCCTGTGTTCATTTCTCTGTTGGGACTGATCACTGGCTGGGAGCACCAGAAGGGGCTGTGTCCTTGGCATAAGTGTGGTGGTGGCTTTCAGAGATCAGCAGGCTCAGCCTACAGTGCATCTTTCCAAGGCTTGCACTGGGCCTTTTATTTTATATTTGTGTATTTATTCTAGGATGACCTCATCTACTCCTAGCATGTGAACTGTCACCTAGTCTCAGTCTACAGTCCTGATCATGCCAAACCTATTTCCCAGTTACCTATCTCCACTTTGCTGCTCTGCAGACTCTCCAAACTCAACACCCCACAATCAACTCATGAATTTTCTTGATCTGTCCTTTCTTAATGATCCGTGACCCTCTATCCCTCTTTTAGTTTACCACACTATTTTCCTTCTTCCCAAGTTAAAAACTTTGGAGTCATGTGTCCCTTTAACTCCGCTTCACCCCAATCATCTACCTAGCCATCATGTCCTTTGCATGTATGCCAGACTCTGATTCCTCCTTCCTATTTGGGTCTATAGGTTCCTCTTCATAATTAATAGGTTTAATTAAATTAATTATTTAATTTGATTCACTTTTTGGTTAGCTGGATTTTGTCATCCAGCTAATTTTAAAGGAGGTTTCATGAGTTTTCTATTTCCTAAATTGCTTCATGAATGATTAGAGTGGAATGGTTGGGGCCTGCCACTCCATTTTCTAACAGTAGTGACTCGTAAGCATCTCTTCTTCGAATTCTCATTGCTGTTCTTGTCCTTTTCCATTGTTCTTCAGCACTTACACTTGTAGAAAAGGTCAATATCTTTAATGATGGAAGCAGACAGAGTAGGGACAATTTTTCTATCTCTTCTTGTCACATTGGCACTATCAATTATAATATTTTATGATGGGAAACTTCCAGAGACTAGAGCCAGCAATGCTTAATGCCCATACAGTAATACAGAAAGTATCAAAAATCGGTGACTAAATGAGTAAATGTATAGGACAGTTAAACATATTGTGGTGGTGGTGGTGGTGGTGGGGTGTGTGTGTGTGTGTGTGTGTGTGTGTGTGTTTATACATACAAATATGACATAGTTTACATAACTGATTACTGCCTCAGTAAGTTATTTTTGTAACAAACAACCATAGAATCTCTGTGGCAGGAAACAGTGATCAATATTTCCAGCTGTCTTGCCTGTATGTTGGCTGTGGTTTGGCTGATATAGGCTTGGCTCAGCTGGGTTCGACTTCAGGTTATGATCTAGGCCTACCTTGTTCCAGGCTCTAACTGTAGGCTAGACACAACATGTCTTCCCAACATGCGTTCCTTGTGTGTCCCAGCCTAAGGAGCCAGCAGCCATCTGGAAGAGGCTCTTCTTGGGGTAATGGCAAAGGTGCTAGAAAGCAAGACCAACCACACAAGTACCTTTGAAGCCTTTGCTTATGTCATGTTCACTAACATTCCTCTGGCCAAAGCAAGTTACACAGCCAAGTCCAACATCAAAGAATCTAGTGGGAGGAACTGCAAAAGGAAGTAGACACAGGGAGGGGTGAAGTCCTGGGAACAATGATGCAATCTAACACAATTGTAATGATTGCTTTCCATAAAAAGAAAACAAATATAAAAATATCTAGGCCTTCTTATGTATAAATGACTTTCAAACTCATGGTTAATCTCATTAGGAGGGGAGATGCATTTTCCTGCTAATATTAAATTGGAAACTAACAGAAGGATAATGTGAATTTCTAAACAAAGGGAGATTTATGGCATTATTGCATGTTAATCTTCTGATAAGAGTAGCCACCTACTTATAAATAACTTTCACAGTTCTTTCGGAAGCTTCCTGGGAATTGTCCGTTTTCATTCACATTTGTAATCTCTGACCTATTCAAAGAGTGCAGTATAGTGTGATGTATTTTATTTTTAAAACTAGTCTTAACCCTGTTAGTGTATTATAAAATGAGTTGGTCAAACATTAACCCATAAACATTGAATACATCAGGAAATGGATTCCCAGGGGTGAATTTGTAATTCTTAAAGTATTGCATAGTTGACTGCTAAAATTAGTATATGTTTGTGCTATTGTGATTGGATTGGTAATTAAAATATCTTGTAAATGTTTCAGAGGAGAATTGTGTAAAGCAAATGATTTAAAAATTAAAATGAGAAGTGCCCCAACAGGTAAGTAGTTGTAATATTTAAAAATAATGTTACCTAAATGAACAAGATGTACGTTTTCTTTTATTAGTATTTAGAGAATTATAATTGCCTATGTAGATGCAAGACATTTCTATTTTAATTTTACATAGAAGCAAAGATATGGAAAGATAAAGAAAAGCAAAGATAAAGGAAAGACAAAAAAAATGGGTCTTTCTTACTCTATACCAGAAACATTGGCAGGCATACTTTTATCCAAACATAGGAAATACAATGAACTTGTAGTAGAATGTGCTAGAAATTTATATCAAATTGTAAAATTTGTCAAAACTTCAATACATTATCATCGATATCTTCTTAAGAAACATGGATATGATAATGAATTGAATTTTCAGTCACTCAAATTTTCTCCAGTTGTATTATTCATGATGAAACTCATTCAACAAATTTATCTGTTTCAACTTGGAAGGATTCAGAAACTGACAACTTCCCACCACTTCGGTATTTGTCATCCTCAGATTACCTTAGAAACCTTAATACTCAGCATTTACCATGCTTTAAGGGAATGTCTCGGTAGGGAAAAAAAAAGAGTTTGCACAAGTGTGGAAGAAAAGAAAAAATAGGATTTTTACAGAATATCCAAGAAAAGCTCATAATGTATAAACTATTTAGTATGTTCCTAGCGCATCTTGAATTAATAGTCAACATGTGGCTTCACTGATTTTCTTTTCCCCATATACTGATACATAAATATGTGATAAATACGGATTGCATATCAAGCACTAAAGTCAGAGTTCTTATGTAACATACCACCTTTGAAAAACTGAATTCTACATGGCAGGAGGCCCCAACACCCACATGTTATTAAGTGTGGTCTGTGTTCCCCATTTTGTTCTGGCATACGTTCCTACTCCCCTTTTTGTGAAACCTGATTAATCATTAAACAGGTCAGAGTGTACACATCACCTGAAATTCTCAGATAAGTAGTTTCTTAACATCTCTCTTTGTTATTTGTTGTTAAAAAAAGTTAGAATTATTTTGGCTCGATTATGTGAAATTGTTCACTTTGCACATTCTTTTGAAACAAATCGTTTCTAAGTACCAATACTGTGATTTTGAAGTGGAAAACGCTTTTAACTTCCCCATAATGGACAAGTTATGTTTTGTAGTTGGTGAGCTCAATCCCCACGTGCAGCTTCGTGTTTATGGTGGCACAACAAAGTGAAGATTTCAGACAATTATCTTGACAGTCAGGCCTCCAGGTCTGCTGGGTGCTGTGTTTATAGGTAAAGCAAGCTGGACGGCTGGACTGTCAATGGGCAACCTGTTAAGTACATTATGCTCTGATTGCCTTCTCTTCTCAGCACCCAAGTCTTGCTGGTGTAAGTTGGGTATTTAAGGTGAGCATTAACTCTCGTGGGTCACCAGGGAACCATTTAATAAGTAACTAAAGGCCTGGAGATGTTCATGTATTTCTCTGAATGCCCTGGTTTTGTTACGGGTGCAGTTCATTGACGGTCACTCCACAGTTTCAAATATTTAATGTCTTTTCCCAAGTGAGTGACCCAGGTCTGGTAGACAGGAGGGCTGATAGGTTATTTGTGCTAGCTAGCCGGTCAGTAGTAAGATAATCAAGTACATAATGACTGTATTCTGGCAAGGAAAAGCTGATCGACAGATATAATGGGGGTTCAGAGAGGCTAAAATAAATCTGAGAGATGATAAAAACCACCTCATTAGACAAGAGTGTATATATGCGTTGTTTTGTGGATTCTTTGGTAAATTTTTATTTTGATATATTTTAAACTTAAAGAAAATTTTCAAGATTAAAACAAGGTACAGCTTTCCATCCTTTACACATATTTGCTGATTATTTATCATTTTCCCCACTTCTTTCATCTTTCTGTCTGTCTACCATGCTGTTGGTCCACATTGAATGTTTCTTCCTGAATGGGAGAAAGGTGTAGTCATGATACCACTTGACCTCTCAGTAATTCAGTTTATATATTCAAAGAACAAGGACTTTTTAAAAACAGAAACACAGGGCATAATTATCCAAATCAGGACATTCAGTCATGTTCTATACATTATTATAATAATGATACATGCATGCTATGAGATGACTATGGATATTTTCTTTTTCTTTTCTTTTTTGATAAATTATATGGAGAGAAACAAGAAAGTGAAAATGAATGACTTTAGCTCCAAAATACCATCACATTAGTTGCTCTGGGGCAGATTGTTATGCTACATCACTGTGAAATGAAGCTGACTTAATTATTTAATGGTCACATGTTAGACGAAATTCCAGTTATATAGTTGCTAGATGATCCAAACGCCAATTAGATGAGGGTAACTTATTCAATAACTCCTGTGCATATTTTACTCACTTGGAAGGTTTCTTTCTTTCTTTTTTTTTTTCCCCCAATGACTTACCAAGGAGATGATTATGGGCACTTATTCAAACACTTTCACATTGCATTTGTAAAGCACGTTTGAATTAAAAATGCAAGGAAGGTTGACTTTGACCTTAATATTCGGCCATAACTGCCCCTCTTTGGAAATGAATATTCAGGTGAACTTTATTGCTCCTTGAACTTGATCACTTTCATGTTGGATTTCTGATTTTAAGTATAGAATTTAGTGCAGTTATAATTAAGATATGATACAAGGCAGATAAAATCCATCTAAAATAAAGAGAACTGTTAATTTAACAACATACCTTGCAGGAGAGTCAGTATAATGATATACGTAATACGAACAGGCTTGCTATTTGGATGTCAGATTTTTTTTTTTTTAAGTGTCATCAATTTGTTCAGATGTTCTAAAATGGCACTATTATAGCAATAATTAATAAGGTTAAATCCTTCTTCCTGAAGACTTTAGAGAGATGCCTGTCTATTAGAGTCATCTGTTCACACTTGACTACCTCAAATTCATTTTTACAGTCTTTGTTTCAAGAAATTATATTAAGCCCAATGGACTTCTCTTGCCTTAGAAGCCAAAACAAAGAACATAAGGCTGGACTGTAGACTGGTAAGTTGTGAGGTGACAGTGAACTCTGAAGAATAACATAAAGGGCACCTGGAGCCAGTTGGATCACTCGGTAGGTCAGACATATAGGAGAAGAGCCCTCCTTCAGCTACACATCTAGAGGACTGTAGCATCTAAGCCTCTTGGATGGCATGGGAGTTTTTAAAAAAATAAATGTAACATCACTTGTACCATCAAGTCCATTTGGAGCCCTAAGCCTGAAGCCACGCATGGAGGCAGGACTACACTCCTATCACTTACAGCAGTGGGATCGGTGTAGTTAACCTAAGCATTCAGGGAATTAGGAGAGTATCTTTTAGATAAATACAGAAGACTTTGAGGGAACTGGATATGCATAGAGGTGGAAAGAGAACATTCTAAGAACTGGTGTAAATGAAATTATGTAACTACAAAGAAACAGGTAACTGCTGAGTGGTGGCTAAATACACTGGGACCTGGGGGTTGATGTGTGTGACAAGGGTGACAAGTTTGCTGCCGGTTCTCGAGAAAATAGGATGCATGCTAAGGAAATGGTGTCTAATGTCCCATTAGTAGAGCAAGCTGTCCCTGATAGGTGGATGCCTTCAAATATTCAATTACACATATCATTGTGTAAGACGTTCGATCATGTACCTCTTACGATAATGAAGCCAGTCTGGGAATTTCTGCTTTTGCATATAGAATTTATGGCATAAATAATAGGACACAATGAGAAGCTGACAAAGAACATCCAGAATGAAGAAGACTGTTAACATGACACACATTTTGCAAGAGAGACTGTGGGAACACAGGCATGCTCCCATGTTGCTGGGAGTGGTGTCAGGGATTACGACATACCAGGAGAGCAACTTGGCCATTTCTATCAAAATTACAAATTTGCCCTTTGCCCTGCAGTCCAGCTTCTGTATTTTTTTCTTACAGAGTCACTTACGCATAATGCAGGAGAACTTAAGTAACTTGTTCGTTAACAGAAAAAGATCAAAACCCAAATCAAATGTTTGAAAATGGGAACCAATCAAATAAATCCTGATAGACCCAGCCATGGAATACTATGCAGCTGTAGAAGAAAAATGAAAAGAAAAAGAAGAATTAAGATATGCTCCTTGTAATGACTTGGAGATAAGTCCTGAAAGCAAAACAAGAATACTCTCATTTGCATGTGTTTGCATAGGGAAACTAGAAGGAGATTAAAAAAAAAAAGAATAAAAATGTTGTATGGTGGGTGGAAACAGGCAGATGGACTTAGGGGTGGGTGTAAAAGTCTTCACTGTGTAAACCTTTTCATACTTAAAAATGTTTTGATCTGTGTTCATGTACTAGTTAGTGAAAGAAATTAAAAAGAGTTCTATTGTATTCATATATGCGGAGACTGCTAACTTTTCACCCCAACACCTGTCTTACTTGTTTTAATTTTAAACTGAAGCCCTGTCCTCTAGGCTTTACATAATTTTTTCCAGCTTCCCTTGCAGCTAGGTGTGGCTCTGAGACCAATGAGATAGTTGTGTGAGATATATTGGTACTTTATACATGAATCTATTAGGGCATGAGGGCCTTTGTATCTTGCTTTCTTCTTCCTAAACATGGATTTGATGTCCAGAGCCTCAGTAGACATCTCAGACAATAAAATGACCTTGATATTGAAAACCATTTATGAGACAGCAGAAGAGAGAAGAAAGAAACATGAAATCCTTAACACTATGGATCCAAAATACAGGTTTCTTCCTGGTTTCTCTTATGTGAAAAGCAAGCAAACAAAGCTTCTAGCTCTTGTGCACCACTCTTACTTTGATTTTTATATTGGTGATTATAATTTGGAATTAAATCCACTATTTATCCCCAGTATAGGAGACTTTGTCTTCCTTTAAGACCATTTCCTTTGTGAACTTTGCTAAGACATTCTAAACCTCTAACCTTATTTCAAATCTAGTCCCTCTTCAAATCAACCTCTTTGGGTTGATAAAATATGGCTGTAATAAGTGTTTCTGAAGAATCATGAGGTATGAATGTTAACTGTCACTTGCATTTTCAGTCCTAAGTGTCGATGTTGGAAAGATTCATGTATGTGCATGATGTCACTTTTCTTTTTAATGTAGATATACAGCTGAATTTTTAATATGTAATAAGCAGTTCAAAGAATCATACTTGCCATGTCAAAGTAAATGTTCAGATTTTCAATCATGGACTTAAACATGTGAAAATACATCAATTTTAGGAGAGGTGCATGTCTGTTTTATTGCTATACATATAATTCAGGCAAAAAAAGTGTGATGAGAAAGGGGAAAGGACATGGAGACATGGACACATTTATTTTTTATATTCATGGATGTTTGCTGAATTGGTGATGGAAAAGACTGATGTATGTTCAGCCAAGACATTTGCTAATATGACTGTAATAAATAAACTATATCCACTATATAAATATTTGCCCTTTTTTCAAAAGGATTTGATAGCAGGGTGCCTGGCCGGCTCAGTCAGTAGCACTTCAAACTCTTGATCTCTGGGTTGTGAGTTCAAGCCCCACCTTGGGGAGATTACTTAAAATGAAAACAAAACAAAACAACTCCCCAAAAGACTTGATAGCAAAAAGATATTGTTATCTCATTGCCTGAAGATTCACATTTTTTTTTGTATTAGAAGGGGGAGGGAATTTGATTGCTGGTCACATGATACTATCTGTCTAAACCAACTCTTTGCTCACTGAAGTAATGTACTAACCCCACTAAAGGACAGAGTTAATGGAAGGAGCAGACGATTGCAACTGGTGTTTCATAATAGCTAATTTTTTTTAGAGTTGGGATGGTTTCTTCAGGGTACCTTATACTGAACCTAATTTGCATACCCAATATAGCAGCTTCTTTCTCTACTTTAAATAGAAAAAATATTCTAAAACACATTTTACATAATTATTCTACTTATGGAGATGGGCTTTCCCACAGGCTATTAAGCAGAAAATCTTTCAGGAAAACAAAGAAGAAACTATGCAAAAATAAAATATTTTTTTGAAAGAAGCTTGGAAGATATGGCAATAATTTATCCTTATATTATTCAAGATCAAGCTCCTTCTCTTCATAACACAATCCTTTATAAAGATAAGAGGTGATATGGCCTTTATCCTAAAGATAGTCTTTATTCATTCATTTCTGTATTCATCATTCTGAAAATAATTTATTAATCATCTACTTTGTACCAGATGTCATAGAGCTTTGTAAAGGAGTCTTACAATGAATGAATTCTTCAGGAAGTGTTGGTGATTATCCATTGAGATAGGCGCTATGGAGGGGGAGTGGGTCATTCTGGAAGAGTGCACGACAAAGGAACCTGCCTCAAGCTGTGGGCTGAGTGTGAGGAGCTAGTGGGGGCTGAGGTCTAGGTAAAGTGTGGTTGCAGGTGGGGTGTGTGCCTCATTTCTTGGTGAGTGAGCCCTGTAGAGTTTTGCAGCATGGGGGAGTTTTATCTTTGTGACCTGTGGAACTTTACAAGGTGAGGCCAATGTGGATGGAGCGTGGATAGCCAAAGGAGGAAACAGGTGAGATAAAGAGGAAGAGGGACATGGGGTGGGCAAGGCCATTTAAGACCTTAAGGATGCCTTTCTTTATTCTGCAGTCAGTGGGAATCCATTGAAAGGTTTTGGAGAGATAGCAAGTAGGAGAGAGAAGGGTCACAAGAGTGGATGCCAAAAACTAGTAGAGTGAATTGACATAAGTGGGAGGTTGAGGTGGTGGTGAATTAAGGTGGTGACAGAGGAGATGGAATAAAACTACATATCTGAGAAAAAATTAGGAGAATAAAACTGATAGGAATGGATCATGTATATTTTGGTCATTAGCAGATTAGGAAAACTATATTAATCTCTTATTTTGAAATAATTTAGATCTATGTAAAAGTTGCAAAAATAGTACAGAGTATTCCTGTATACACCTCATTCAGTGTCCCCTATTGTTGGCAGGACATCAACTATCTTTTTTTTTTTTTTTTTTTTTTTTTTTTGAGAGAGAGAGAGTGTACCTCAGTGCGGGGAGGGACAGGGAGAGAGGGAGAGAGAGAATCTTAAGTAGGCTCCAAAACAGACTCCCCACCTAGTGTGGACCCTGCCTGGGGCTCTACCTCATGACCCTGAAATCGTGACCTGAGCTGAAATCAAGAGTTAGATGCTTAAGTGACTGAGCCACCCAGGTGCCCTAGGACGTCAAATATCTTTTTCATTCTAATAATTTTTTCTGAAGATTCTCTTGGATTTTCCACATAGAAAAGTAATAAATATGTAATATGTACAAAATTACATTTTTCTTTCCAAATACTTTTACCATTATTTAATTTATTATTCATTCATTCATTTACTTCTTTCATTCATTTATCTTCTTGAATCATCTAGGGCCTCTGGTACAATACTGAATAAAGGCAGAGATATCTGGTCTGAGTATTTTCCCTGATCTTAAAGTGCTGTTTCTCATGTTCTACTCTTGAGTATGATATCATTCTCAAATATGGAAAAGATAATCCTTTAACCCCGTTAAAGAAGTTCTCTTCTGGATCTGATTTATTAAGGGCTTTATAGTAGTCATAAATAGGTGTTAAGTTTTTTCCAATAACTTCTCTGCATATATTGAAATGAGCTTTTCTTCTCTCACATGTTAAGATAAACCCTACTAGCTCATTGCTGCAGTCTGCTTGCTAGTTTTTATTTTGCTTCTATCTTCACAAGTGAGACAGATCTAGAATCATTCATTCTTGTATTTTCCATGTTCAATATCAAGATAATATAGCTTTAAAAGATAAGTTGGAAAAATCATCTTATTTTTTTATTAGTTACTTAATTTTTTATGTTATCACATCTTCTCAGTTATTTCCTTTTGTCCCTTTCTTGTGTGTTATTAAAATAAGGCTCCTTTGTCAACACTATAAAAATAGTCACCTACTTCTTATATTTTAGATATTGTATTTTATTCAGTTAGCCTTTACATCTTGAGTAGTTAATGTAGGGTTTGCTCCTCCATATACGTGACCAAGATGGGGTTATACAATTCTTATTTTAAAGCCAGAGAAAATTTTCCGAAGCTGTTTTTAGCAGAAGCTTCAAATATATTCTTCATGATACCAGCTGGGATGCCCAAGAGAATTGCTATAGGTTTCAGGCTTAAAATAAACCCAAGTCTCTACCTAATTCAACAATGATTCTGTGCTTAATGCAGAAATAAGCCTTAATCTCAAAATACAACTGGAGAAGAAAATTTAATTTAGGAATCTATCCAATTCATATAGACTATTATTCAGCCAGAGCTGAGGATTTACTTCAGCAAGGAGTTGGAATTCCCAAGCATACAGAGCCAAGGTGATGGGGAAAAAAAAAAAAATGTGATGTTCTGCACCCGTGGAGCAAAACTTGAGATTTTCAGGCAGTGACATGATTTTAGATTAATGTAGAATGAACTTAAAGGAAAATAATAAAATGAGCAGAGACATGAAGAATACCATTTACCTACAATATGAATGAAGAAGTGCACAGTTTTTACCTCTGATGGGCGTCATACGTCCTTGATTCCTGACTATATTTAGTACCAGTGTTAGAATGACAATTTCCAACACGGCTAATCTTAACATTAATTTTTCCCCCCTCAGCCAGGTTATTCAGGAAGGCAGTATTTTGGGATGTTGTTGTTGTCTTCTTGGCATTTATCTACTTTTTTTGTTTTTTTATTGTTGTTAATGTCAATATTATACTTTTGGAAACTTTGACCATTGTATGTATGTGTGTCCATGCACATGCTTACCCTTAGTACAACAGTCTCTTCCTACAATGACATCTATTTCTGTGGGTATTTATAACAGATATGCAGACATTCAAATGCAGAAGCCATTCAAATATTTGTTGGACTAGATAATTCTGATATCACACGTGGCAGGTTGCTTGTTTATCTGCTTAATGCACTGACATATGTTGACAGTACCTTGTATACTAAGCAATGCGTGGTGTTCTGGGTTTTCAAACAGTGAAAAGGTCATAACAGAAACGGGACTGTCAACAATGATCACATCACATAATATAATGATTGCTATTCCATATCATGAATAAGGTGTTGAGGGAGCACAGGGGAGGAGTCAATCTGTTTGCAGAGGTTTGGGGTGGATATGGGAACAGATTTGAGGGACACACAGAGAAAGTAGAATTTGGTCTAGTCCTAAAAGGGAGGCTTATTTCAGGTAGAAGGGGGCAAAGCACTGAGTGAAGGATGCACTTTGCTTCCTTTGGGAATGGCAGATAATACAGGATGTATGGGGAGCAGTGAATGTGATTACAGAGCAGAAAGAGTTACACTGGATGGGCATATCGTTTGTCCTTATATAGACTAATCTGGCATTTGTATGGAGTATCATTTGCAATCTGGAGAAAGTAAATAAAGAGCAGGGCAGAACTGAGAATGCACTTTGGAGTCTGAATAATGGTGGTAGTGATAGGAATGTAGAAGAAACATGACAGAGAGAAACTGGATGACAAATTTAATGCGGAGAAGAAGGAGGACAAAGAAGCAAAGATGATGGGGACAAAGAAGCAAAGATGATGGGGAAAGGTCTATTTGAGTAACCAGGAGGAAGGTGATATCCAAAATGGCATGGAGAATTAAGGAGAATAAATTGTTTATTTTATTGTAAAATTATTTCTGGTGTGGTGATGAAAAGAAAAAGACCATGAATTTTGTTTTGAACCTATGGTGCTCAGGAGCCTGCCTAACTACTTAGATAGAGATGTCCGTGTGCAATGAGGAAGATGAGTCTGCAGCTTGGAAATAGTGAGAAGTGTGGATCACCAGAACATGGGTTGTAGAGTAGGGAGAGGATGAGCGTGTCCAGTGAGAGATGCACACAAAAACCAGGTTCCTGATCAATAGAAACTTCTAGAGGGTGTGATGGGAAGGAGCCAGCCCTTGCTGGCAGACAGTTAGTGAGATATGGAAGTAAAGTTAGAGAATATTCTCTTGAAAATGGAAGGGCAAGTGTTTCTAAAGGGAATAGCCAATAAGATCATAGATGGGAGTTGTTTCATAAATTCCCTAACTTCATTGCACTTTCACTGGTATGACCTTGAAGCATGTTCCACACAGTCTTTGAGAATTCCCTTGCAGGATTCAGCCCCAGTTTCCACAGTGAGTAACTTGCTTATTAGAACACACCTGATTGCCTTTCTTGCCTTCCCTCTCTCCCTTCTCAACTCCCCTCCCCAGAGTCACCTCAGGACAAACTACTCGCAATCCCATTCTTGAATCAGGATCTGCTTCTGGGAGAAAACAAACTTGAGACAAAATGGAAGTTTGCTTCATTCTTTCTAAAAAATGAAAGCCTGCAGTGGATTAGAAGGAAAATACACTGTGAAAAGAGAGAACTTGGTTGTGATAGGATAGGGAAAAAATTGAGTAAGTGGTATTCAGAAGAACTGAGGAGAATGAGAGGTTCTCTATCCCCTGAGCCTTGAGGGAAGAGATTGGAATGAATAAAGTTTGAGGTATGATCATTCTTGATCATTCATCCTATCATTTCCCACAGAAGGAGACAGAGTTTTTTTATGGAACACACCTTTGGGATAGTCCATTCATTCCAACTCTATTGTCATTATTCATTCAACAAATATTTATAAAGCACGTACTCTCCTATATGTCACACACTTGTGATTTTCTGTCTTAAAAGATAACGTTTCCTTCCATCGCTTTTTCCCCTTCCTTGTCACTTACTTGACAATGCTGGTTGTTTCTACTTTGTTGACATTGACCTCAGTTAATCTTACTCTGCTTTGCCATCTATTATAATAAGTTATTCTAGAAATATGTTTTGAATTTAAATTGACTATCTATAGTTAAGTTGCCTTAAATTTGTTGTGATAAAATCCAGTGATTATAATAACCAGGAAAGACAAGATAAAAAATTATTTAAAATAGTCAATTTAATAATGTGATGAAATACATAGCAGGACTATAGAAGATAATTAATTTTCTAAAATGTGATGAATTAGAGCAAAATGATTTTGTTTTTCCTAGTCTGACTCTCTTATCTGGCAGTCATGGTCTTTTTGGCATTTAACTTAATTAGCATGCACATAATACATTTACATATTTAAAAGTCTTATTGATATACTATTATGAAGTAGTGTTGCAAAACAAAAGCAAAAACCTGACATTTATTTATTTTTTTTAAGATTTATTTATTTAAAGGTGGGAGAGGGGCGGGGAGAGGAGAAGAAGGAGGAGGAAGCCATTCACTCACTGCTGAGCTCAGAGCCCCATGGGGATGGTGGTGGCTCAGTTTCCTGACCCAGAGATCATGACCTGAGCTGAAAGCAAGAGTGGGTGCCCCCAAACCCGACATTTATGAATCCCTAAGTCCAGCTAGGGATTTATTGGAAATACTTAGAAGAGAAATATGTGACTAATTCATAGGGATACAACAGGTCTAATAATAAAGTATAGGAAAAAGGAAACCTCAGGACAATCAACCTGTTTTAGTCAACAAATAAATTTCAAGAAAAAAATAAGGCAGAAGGAGAAACTATAGTTTAAAATAGCATTTTAACCAATTGCAGTGAATAGCCCTTATTTATATTGAAGTTAAAAAAAGAATTGTGACATTTATGAGAAACTTTGAAATTTGATTATTTGATGTTATTTAGGAATCATTGTTAATTTTAAGGTGTTTTTGTTATATTCAGAGAAAGAATCCATACCTTTAAAGAGATGCATTCTGAGTTATTTACAGATACAATTATATGATATTAGGACTTAATTAAAATAGAATAGAGGAGTGGGGGAAGAAGGTCGGCTATGGATAGGGCAGATAGTTTGTGAGAGTGGCTTATGGCTCTGGGGTGTTTGTTATACTAGTCTGTTTACTTTCGTGTATGTTAAAAATTATCCATGAGAAAAGTTGGAAAATTAAATTAATAATATATAGTATAATATAAAATATAATTATAAATTATGCATAAATTAATGATACATTTAATATATGAACAGAACATGGTTTATATGTCTATTAAAATGTTTTATTATGTAATACTGTGAATTCTTAAATTCATCTATTTAATAGATGTAAGGTTAATCAAGCATAAGAATCAATTAAAATCATCCTGTAATAACTTTCATTGCAAATCCGGCTTTGAAGTTTTGACCTTTGCTCATGGAAGAAGAGAATACAAAAGAACACATTTAACCTTGTCCTTTCCCTTACTCATGATTTGTACAGATGTTGGCACAGTAGGATCTTTTTTTAAAGCTAAGATTCTTTCCGTGTTATTTACCTTTTTTCCATTTTCCTTTTATCCTTCTTTATATTTTAATCATTAATATATATTGACAGAATTTTGAATATGATGTCTACGTCTTACATACTGTTCTTCCATTAAATTTGCTTAGTTTCAGGACTGTAGGAAATGAAATGTGGTGGGATGATGGGTCATATAATAATAGAGTATGAAGGGTTATCATCATTTTCACATTTTTAAAGGAAATGTCCTTAGTCTGGCTTGGAAATCATTAAAGTCTCTTGTATAAGAATTTGGTAAAATTAATAAAATTCATTTTTTATATTACATGTAGACTTTGCTTCTTCCTAAAATAATACGAACTACACAATAAATAATACCTTGTACTGTATCTTCATTAACAATGGAGTTTTTAATTATGTTCACTCCTAAGAATGGTAAATCTTTAAAACAATTTAAATTATCCATTCCTAAGCATGGCAAATCTTACCATTTATTTTAAATGGGTAATTTTAAATCATTTAAAATCTTTAAGGTGACTAGGTTATGGACATCAGTGAGGGTATGTGCTATGGTGAGTGCTGTGAATTGTGTAAGACTGATGATTCACAGACCTGTACCCCTGAAACAAATAATACATTATATGTTAAAAAAATAAAAACAACAGCAATAACAACAAAAATAAAAATAAATGGTAAATCTTTAAAAAAAGAATTATCAGAATTGCTATGCTGCATCATGTAAATATATCCCAAGAAAATATCTCAGAAGAAGAAAAAAGTAAACATGCACAACATTGGTCACTGTAGTGACCATTTTCTTTTCTTTTTTTCTTTCTTTTTTTTAAAGTAGGCTCCACACCCAGCATGGAGCCCAATGTGGGGCTTGAACTCAGGACACTGAGATCAAGACCTAAGCTGAGAGCAAGAGTTGGACGCTTAACCAACTATACTCCCAAGGCACTCCACTGTAATATTTTCAAGACTTAAAGTATTAGACACCAGTTAAATGATAACAAATTGCAAAAAGTAGAATTAAATAATGGTACTTCAGCAACATGAATTATTGAACTACCATGAGAAATAAATTTTTAAAATGAAGCAATATGTAAATATTTAGATATAAAATTAGGAAAAGACAAGCAGAACAAAAAATTATGTTTTCACTCTGATAATAAATATGCAAAATATGTTGGTTTATAGATAAAGACTGGAAGAGGATATTAAAATAATGAAGCCAGCTGTTGCCTTATAATGGTGATATTAATGGTGATCTATTTTTTCTTTAAAATTCCCTTCTGTTGTTATAATATTTATAAAATTTGAAATTATTCATGCCATAGAAGGCTCTAATTATATTGAAAATAAAGTCCTAAAGGGAAGAAAACGGAAGATTAATTTTAAGTTAACACTAAGCAATGCAGTGAATAAATTGCAATGAACTGCCACATTTTTTAAAGTCTCATTTGTGTTATAAGAGATAATGCAGGGCATCTCATGGCTCTGTCCTTTGTAGGCAGACAAAAATGGCACAGTAAATCCTGCATCCTAATGAATCACTTCATCTCTGAGAAGATGGGGTTGATCCATTTTCCTCTCAGTGATGACCTGGCGTCCAGCAAGCACAGTGCCTGGTCCCAGGTAGGCACTTAAGAAACACTACTGGATTGATCAAAGCGATGCTGTTGAGTTTCTTTATCTCATAATCAGTGCTTCCCAGAAGCAGTATTTTCTTTGATACTTTATTTCCCTTTAATAGAGTTCCTTTTTCAACAACTGCCTCCCTCCTCCAACTTTAGAATTGCAGATAAGTGTTTTCTTGTGCTAACACTAAATAGTGATTTTCCTATATTCTTAAAAAAAAAAATTTAATTCGAGTATATTTAACATACAGCATTTCAGGCGTACATGATTCAGCAATTCCATATATTACCCAGCATGCTGCTCATGACCAGGGTACTCTTAATCCCTGTCATCTGTCTCCCCAATCCTTCCTCCCACCTCCCTTCTGGTAATCATCAACATGTTCTCCACCGTTAAAAGTCTGTTTCTTGTTTTGCTTCTCTCTCTTTTTTTCTCCTTTGCTCGTTTGTTTTGTTTCTTAAATTCCACATACAAGTGAGATCATATGGTACTTGTCTTTCTCTGACTAACCTATTTCACTTAGCATTAGACTCTCTAGCTCTATCCATGTTGTTGCACATGGCAAGGTGTCATTTTTTTTTATATATATAGCTGAGTAATATTCCTCATCTTTATTGTAATTTTCCTGTGTTCCTTTTTTAAAAAGATTTTATTTTGGGGACACCTGGGTGGTTTGGTTTATTAGCATCTGCCTTCAGTTCAGGTCATGACCCCAGGGTCCTGGGATTGAGCCTTATGGCAGGCTTATTGCTCAGTGGGCTGTCTGCTTCTCCCTCTCATTTTGCCCCTCCCTCTGCTTGTACTCTCTCTCTTTCTCTCTTTCAAATAAAAAACCAAAATCTTAAAAAAAAAAAAAAAAAAAGGAAAAGAAAGAAAGAGGGGTGCCTGGGGGGCTCAGTGAGTTAAGCCTCTGCCTTCAGCTCAGGTCAATGATCTCAGAGCTCTGGGATCGAGCCCCGCATCAGGCTCTCTGCTCAGCAGGGAGCCTGCTTGCCCTCTCTCTCTCTCTGCCTGCCTCTCTGCCTACTTGTGAGTGATCTCTCTTTCCATCAAATAAATAAATAAAATCTTAAAAAAAAATTTATTTTAAAGTAATCTCTACATCCAACATGGGGCTTGAACTTAAAACCCCACGATCAAGAGTCGTGTGCTCCCCACACTGAGCCAACCAGGAGCCCCAAATTTTCCTATATTCTTGAGGGATATTTGCATGTGGGTGGAAGAAAGAGGTGTGGGAGGGAGTTGGCTTTTTTTGTGAGGGGTTATTGCACTGGGAGAGAGTTTTGGAACCTCTGGATGTTTTTTCCCCCATTGTTAGGATCCCAAAGAGGAGACTGGTATTGAACCAAACAGTAGGTCACTGTTTCCTTTTTCTCATTTTTTCTGGTACACTGATAACTAACGATTCATTCCATAGACTTAAAGAAGTTCTTGGAACGTGGGATTAGAAGGCAAGATCATGTAACTGGATGGGGTTCTTCTTTAGCTAATTCCTTTTTACCCCACAACTAAGTTAAAATTAGATACTCTGGAAAGCTGGCTGCTTTTTAAAAGAGATTGTGGACATTATCTTTGATAAGCACTGGCAATAGAAGACAAGGGAAGAGTGGTCATTTTTTTGTATATTTGGAAACTGTAGACGTGCTTGGTTCATTCTATCACTGGGACGTGGCTGCTGTATTACTCTCCGTCTTGTTTATGTAGTGCATTTTTTTTTTCATGCTAATTCGAGGGTTTAACAGGCATTATCTTACTAAACACACAGAAGTCTTAATAAAACATTAACCTGCGATTTTGTTACATAGATGTCACAAGGAATGTTCTTGGAATATAAAAACAGGGCCCATGTTCCAAGGAGTTTATATATACCTTTTTCTACCCATGTTGTATAGATTCCGAATAGGAGGAAATTTGGAAATCAAATGAGAAGTGAGGACTAACACACTGGTTTCCATTTATTTCAAGAGATTATTGAAAATAGTGTAATAGACTATGAAAATATTGTTTCAGAGAAGCTAGTGTGCAAAACACGCCTTTTATTGACAAATTTAATTCATTTACCCCAAACCACAGATCAATTAGTGAAGGGAAATAGAAAATTTTGGTCTTGAATGATATTAAAATTTTCCTCGGTTTTTGTCTTGGCATTTCTAGTGAAGATTATGATCAGGTAGTCAAGATTAAATTAATGTGTTTGTTTCTAAAAATGCTTTGCTGGCAGTTGTCTTTGGAGAGGATGATTAATAGCGGCAGAGATAACATTAAAGAAAACTGGTTCTACTGACTGTCCAGATGGTCTTGAGGGGTGACCACCCTGACCAGTGGGACTCTGATTGTTATTTTAATTAAACTTGAGGCCAGAAGAAAAGGGCCTTTTGGGGGGGGAGAATAAATATTCAGGTGATACATTGTGTTTAACCTTGAAATTGTCAACAGTTATGGAATAAAATGAACAGTTTACAGGAACAAACCAGTATGCAGTTTTTCAGTTCAGCAATCAAATGACTTTCCCATTGAAGGGAAAGTAGGAAATAAATTGCACTGGCAAATATAGTGTTTGTTCTCAGAGGAGTTAGTTATTGTCTTAAAACAATGGGTACATGTAAAATGTAATTTAACAAAAGAAAAGGAGTCTATAATCTCATGGTGATTTCACTGTGATGTGTTACATTGTTTTACTTCTCTGAACTTAAAAAACATGTTTTTGTCATGTTTTTATTTTTATTTTTTATTTTTTAAAAGATTTTATTTATTCATTTGACATACAGAGATCACGAGTAGGCAGAGAGACAGGCAGAGAGAGAGGAAGGGAAGCAGCCTCCCTGCTGAGCAGAGAGCCCAATGTGGGGCTTGATCCCAGGACCCTGAGATCATGACCTGAGCTGAAGGCAGAGGCTTAACCTACTGAGCCATCCAGGAGTCCCTGTAATGTTTTTAAATGACAAAAGTAGGACTTGCTAATTGGAAATAGGTGATAATTTTCAAATTCCCAAGTCATAATTCATGTTGGAAAAGAAAAATCAAACATAATCTGGATTTGAAGTACGGGACATAAAAAGTATTGTTCTCTCTTGATTTTCTGACCTACCTAGAGGCCATCATTATGATCGGTTGGATATGTTGCTATACAGAGTATTTTTTTCTAAAACAACATTTTAATAGCATTTTATTCGAAGAGGAAAATACATATGTATGTGTATATGTATATGTATGTATATATGTATCATATCTAACATTCATGAGTGTTTATCCCAGCCCTGCCTCTCTTTAAGTGCTTTTGGACACATTCAACGTTGATTTTACATCCCTCTATATTAGGTGCTGT
Source organism: Lontra canadensis (assembly GCF_010015895.1). NCBI lineage: Eukaryota > Metazoa > Chordata > Mammalia > Carnivora > Mustelidae > Lontra > Lontra canadensis. Next base: position 10,848,811 of record NW_022631010.1, read on the forward strand.
TATCAACCTATAGATGAGAAAACGAGACAGAGAGAACTTAAAAGTAATTTGTGTGAGATCACACAGTTAGTAAAAGGCTGAGTTGGGATTCGAACCCAAGAGTATGTCCTCTGAGCCAAAATGCCTTATTACCACACATAACCCTAAATAAATAACCTGAATATTTATGTATGTCACGACGTATATAATTTTTGTTTATAAAGTTAGGGCCATTCCATGCACCTTCTGCATTTTCTTTCTTTGGGTTGTTTAACAATAAATCGAGCCCATTTTTCCATGTCTATTATATAGCTCTATCTTATTGTTACTAAGCTTTATGACTTTTAATAATTCCATAGCTTGTATACACCATTGTTTGTTTTAGAGATCTTTCCTTTATTGAAGACACTCAAATCATTTCTCTTGTGGTCCTATGTAAAACAGTGGTGGACATTCTTTCACATACATCTTCATGGTCATGAAACAGTATTGCTGGTAGTGTGTTTTCTCAGAATTATCTGGCCCAAAACCGCATTGATTAGAAGTTGTGAAATTGCTTAAATATTCTGCCAGTTTACATTCCTACCAAAAGGGCCAGGTGTAATAGGAGGATCTGAGAATAATATAATAATTTATCAAAGAAGTAATTGAGTTATATGCTGGGCATTCAGAAGACCTATCAGAAAAGAACAATATATGATCCTTTACTACTGGCAGCTTCCAATTCATTTATGAAGGGGGGAGATACCCAAGATGACACAAGCAATTTGTGCCAAAAAGCATGTCCATAGTTAACGATGTGTCGCAGTCTCTTCACATGGATCTACTTCTCCTAAGGTCACAGTTCATGGGCAGCAGATACTTGAATCTCCCTTAGGCTGTTTTTTTAGATCCAAGGTGATTAAATGTTTTAACTAATGTACCCCTGAAAATAATTTGAAGATCTATGTATCCCTTGGAAATGTTGAAGTTAACATCTTTTAATCTGAAGTTTAGACAGCTGCAAAAGATGTAACGTCTAGCTATATTATTTATTTTTAAAAGATTTTTATTTATTTATTTGACAGAGAGAGAGATTACAAGTAGGCAGAGAGGCAGGCGGGGCAGGTGGGGGGTGGGGAGCAGGCTCCCTGCTGAGCAGAAAGCCCGATAAGATAAGGGGCTCCATCCCAGGACCCAGAGATCATGACCTGAGCTGGAGGCAGAGGCTTAGCCCACTGAGCCACCCAGGTGCCCCCAAGTCTAGCTATTTATTAATATGAACATTGGGAAGAGAAAACTCTTTCATCACCCTTAATTTATCTAAAGATATCCAAACGTCATCGCCATTCATGCCAATAATACCCAAACAGAACATTTAAGTTTTCTTTTTGAAAGAGATTTATGATTGATTTTGCTTTAACTTGTAGTTCTACATGACTTTTTCCGTAGAATTTTAATCTGACATATCTGTTGCTGAAATGCTTATACTTATTATTTTATCATATTTTTCTGCAACAAAAGCATATATGTGTGTGTGTGTGTGTGTGTGTGTGTGTTTATATGGGAATTAGAAATAAAATTGTGATCATTGTCTCTAAGCATTGAAAACATTATTCTAGATGGACTATTTCAATTACAATTTGTTAGAGTTGACAGAAACAACTGTTTCTTGATAGATAATGATTAAATATCCTGTAATTTATATATTATGATACGTTTAATATAAAAAGTAAATCGTTATTGCAAATATATCTTTTAATGAGATGAGCAGAGCTGTGTTTTAAAAATTCATGTGTCTGCTGTGAAAATTAGGATTTCTAAAATGAAATAAGCTTCAACATAAATAATACTGCTTTTATTAACATACATGCTGAGAAGTATGCTCGCATAAATAAATGGGTGATAATAGACTTTTTTTTGTCCCAGTGCCCCTCAAGTCTTTGAAATCCTTAGTTATATCCCAAGAAATATCATCACTCATCTATCACCAAAAAACATTTTGTCAGTCTATTAGTTAACAAGTTAATTAGGCTTTCCTGCAGTTTTATTAAGTTGATAGAATTGGAGATAACCTGACACCTAAACAGGGTTTGTTTACCAGTATCTTATATCTTTTGTTTACCAGGTCTTTTACTCTCTCAGTTTCTGGGAGAGACATCATGAAATCATTCTCTATACCAGTGAGTTCACACAGAAGCATCATATATTACTTAGATTTCAGGAAATCAGAATATTAGTAATTTCAATATACTTTGACCATGTAGTATTTTCTTTTGAGAAAAACTGCAATCATAAATTTAAGTCTAGCTGAACCTTGGAGCTACAGGTTTAATTCATTCATTTTATGGGACATATTCATCATATAACTTAATTGGGAAACCCACCCCTTATTGTCAGAAAAAGTCTAATCTCACTTTTCAATTCAAATCAATAGGTTAATAGCGTGCCATGATTTTCATCTCATATTGGTATTTTTAAATTTTAAAAAAATTTAAACATGTTATTAGAGAGAGGAGAGAGAAAAGGAGAGTGCGCACGCACAAGCAGGGGGAGCTGCAGGCAGAAGAAGAAGCAGGTCCACCCAAGGCAGTTGCTTAACTGACTGAGGCACCCAGGTGTCCCTCATTTTGGTATTTTGAATGTGAGACCCAAGAGACACAAAGCTTTGCCAGGCTTTCTTGCTTTGGTGAAGGAATACTCTGCTGCTGTCAAGATATCTTACCACTTTGTTTACATTTGTTTTTATGGGACTCTCCCTCAGGATGGATGCACTCATTCTTATTAGCAGGGAATGGAAGAGACTAGTGTGGTTAAGTGAAAATCATTCACCCTCCCATTGCCTTACTCTGCAATATGTCTGGATTCAGAACATACTTATGATGGATGCAGGGCAGATCCAGAGTGCCACGCGAGCTTGTGATGCCTGGGGTGAAGGAGATTACTATACCCCTTTGTTTGGTGCCTCAGAGGATTTTACTGTCTGGGATAATGCACCTTCATAAGGTTCTGGTTGGATGAGGGGCATGGCTTTGTTTGCTGCGTAAGGAATGAGAAGGTAGGTGGGTGAGAAGGAGGGGGCCACCTTACTACCTGTGCCTTAGACCGATTGGATTTAGAAGATTGAAAATTTGCTGCATTCTCAGTCCCTTAAAACTGCCTCCATGCTTGTGTTTCTCTTGGAAAATGTTGGTGGGCCCTCATATCTCTGTTTGATTAATAGCATTCTAGATCATTGAAGTGTAAGAATTAGTTGGTTACTATGAGAAGTATACCAGTGATAAGCGTTACCAAATTCTACTGATTTGAACTTTCAGATTCTCTACACAATTATATTCAAATGAAATTGTCTGGGTTGTGGATTGGTTTATAAAAGTCTTCAAAAAAAGGGAAAGATGCCGAACTATGGATATTAATGATGAAGTAAAACAGGAAAGTATTAGCCATATTGGCTATGGTTGCCAAAATTCTTTAAGTACATCTGTATTTTGTATTAGAAGACATGTTTATTCTAATTTCTATTGGAATGTATTGCAATTTTTCCTTGAATTGTGATTGGAAAAGATTGCAAAATCTCTTGGTGTATCAATTTTCCTAAAATAAATTTTTCGAAGCAGTTCATTATCTGTAATTCTACCCTGAGTTAAAATAAAAATCTGCTTTCTAGGTCAATCTTCATTAAGCTATTAATATCCTTTTCATATTATAAGACTTCTTAATTTCCTTTATTAGCAACTGCAAGCAGCTGAAATATGAATGCCATTGCTTTGAGTATTAATTGATTTTTGAATTATCTTCATTGGTTTTGCTCTGTTGTCAGCAGCCTTTATTCTAGTACACAAAGGGACAAGGTCTACATTTACTGAATCATATTTATGTCTTGATTTTATGTCTGCTGGTAGAGGTACCTTTTTTTCTCTCACTTGCACGGCAACAAATTTCAAGAATTATCACAAGGGCATTCAGTTATTGGTGAATTTGGAAAAGCTGGAATTTTATTCTGTTTTCAAGAACATAAAAACCCCTTGAGCATAAAATCAGAAGTCAGCTTACAAAGTTCAGAACAGTGTCTGACTTTTTGGTTTACAATATTAGTTGATGCTATGTAGTTTCTTCCAAAACAGTGTTGAAACATTTTATATACATTATTCTAAATCAGACTCACATTGAGGAAATACATGATTGGTATAAAGAGCCCTGGAGTAGAAGTCAGCAACAGACTTTTCCTTTTTGCTCTGTGACCTTTGCCAAATAAACCTATCTCTGAGTCTCTATGTTCTAATTTATGAAATGAAATGATTGAATCACAGTGATATTCTTATTCTAGGCTCTGTATTTTAGGATCTATGACATAGTAATTTTCATTGTCATTGTGTTTTAGATTTATAAAGGTAACATAAAAGAGAAAAACATATAGCTATACATAACACAAAGGGCAAAATCTCTTTTGTAATTTAAAAACCTTGGCTAAAGGCACTGTTCACTGTTTGCTGATGGCTGCATGGTATGCCCTTGCATGAGTATACCATTATTTATTTACCTATTCAAGGACATTTGGAGCACTTCCAAATTTTAGTTACAGCCCCCATGCAGACTCCCAAAGAACATTTTTCCATATGTTTTAGAGTTTTTATGTAACAATGCTTCCTCAAAGTATGTATAAATGTAAACTTTCACCTGTATTACCATAAAAGATATAACAAAAATGGACATTATGGATTTTTAAGATTTCTTTGCAAATTCAAAATTTGGAAAACAGGGTCTCTCCCTTGTTGAGTATCTTCCTCTACTCGTTAAAACCTCCCCAGGTGCCCTTTGGGTTTTACACCATGTTTCCTCCTGGTACTCGAGAACTCTATCATCTCAAAGCTTGATGGTGATAAAAGTGTATTCACTGATTCACCAAAGAATTTATTGGGCCCAGGATTATACTGAAGGCTGAGGCTGCAGTAGTGAACAAAAGCAGTATCTTCCATAGTTGCTTTTATGGTTACAGTCCAGGTGGTCAGAGATGAAGATGGTGATAATTACAGGAATGCACCTGAATTTTCCATTTGAGGGAGACCTGTGAATACAGAAGGACCTGCACAGTCTGATGGTGGCAGATAGCAGGGAGAGAGGACCTTCAGGGGAGGGCCCACTGGGAAGTGATTCTAGTTCTGAAGATAAATAAGAGCTAATTGTCTAGTGTGGTGGGTATAGCAGGTGGGCTGGGAAGAAGAGATTTTTAATCAGAGAAGACTGAACATGCAAATGCCCTGTGGCAGGAGGGAGCAAAGCCAGTTTGAGGAGCTGAAGGGAGGCCATGTGGCTGAGCCCAGAACACACAGTGAAGTTTGGTGCAAAGTAGAGCCAGAATGTGGGCTAGAAGCAAGCTAGCCTGTTGGTCAGATCTGATTACATCTTCAGTGTATCTAAGGGAGTGAGAAATTTAAGCAAAGGCCGAATAGAGTTGGTGATGGGGTATGTGTGTCCATAGGCAAGCAACACAGCTAGCTTTCCATTAACATAAATTGTAGTAAAATATGAAAAGAATGTTAAATTTTTAAAAAGCTGTGATTTTGTTTACCTTGTACCATTCACCCACATAAACAGTTCATAATTCTTTGGAAGGTAGTTCTCTTCAACTATACAGTTATTTTCTGGAGTTCTGAAAGGAAATACTAATAAAGTCATTTTCCTATTGAGCAGAGAGTCCCGGTCCAATTTCGCATCCACAACTAACAGTTTCCATACAATTTAATCCTTAACTACTCAACCAAAGGAAGGATAATAGCCCATGTGTTTAAAAAATCTTCCCTAATAAGGCTGCTAAAAAAGCAAAAGTTAAACAAAGGGGGTTTCAGTAAAGGGCAGGTTTAAGTGCAGTGTTTCAGTTCTAGGAATGATGTACGAATAATTACTTAGTAAAAATGGGTTCAGTCCGTGCTGATGAAAGTGACTTTGTCTTCCTTTATTAAAAAGCTACTGAAATATACCAAGGACCGCATTTTGTAGCCTTGCTTTTCCCTCAGTTGGGACTAATGTCTTGTTTCAAGGACTAATGTAGCCTCATTCTTTCTTAATGTGATGATATTCTCTGATGTGGCCAAGAGTTGCCCCTTAAGCAATCATGGGGTTTGGAATGGTGGTTTTGGTAATGTGCTATTTAACTTTCTTTTTTCTCCTCTCAGAAACAGGAGGGGCTAGGCACCACTTCTAAATTTGGGGGAGGGTGCTGTTTGCTTAAGGGTTATGTCTGTGGGGCTGCTAAGACTATAGGAAAAGCCAAGCTGACTTGAACATCTTGTGCTTATTGCTGAAATAGGTCTCTTACCATCTAATTCCTCTGTGTTATCACTGGCTAAGGAAGTCTTTTTCTTTCCCAGCCCACCTCAGCTTCTTCAGGACTGAGATGAATTTGCTTAGCTAGGCCTAATGCAAAAGCTGTGTGTTCTACCATGTGGGTTTGAGACCACTTAGAAGATTATTTTATTTTTCTGATCTGTTGATGTCCTGAAAGCTCCCATGAGCCTTTTCTCCTCTCACTTATCACCACACTATAAATAAAAGCAAACCCATAGGCACCCCCTTAGTTGTATTTGCTTCTTATATTTCTGAATCAATTTGTTAATCTCTGAAGGCCATAAAAACCTGCACACTTAAATAGCTAACAGTGGAAAAAAGAGTTAAACCAATTCCTAGATGACCTTGAAGCTATGTTGTTTGGGGGGGCATCTTTGCTATTTGTTGAGAGATTAGAAGTGGCAAAGTCATATTACTGAGCAGGACATAGGATTGTTCAGAATTATAGCCAATCAGGAGAAAAAGTCTGTTTTTTAAGATGGTAATGGCCAGTTTATTTTTTTCCCTTCCAATAGCTGACAGTTCCCTGCTTCCTCCCCCCTCCCCTTGCCCTCTCTATCCCCTTTGGAGCACTTCAGCCATAGATTATGCAATCCATTTGGAACTCTCCTTAAGCAGTCCAGTTTGAGGCTACGGCTGGGATGTGAACATTGGGAGCTTTTGGTCTCTCTTGACAAACTTGATTTCACTGGATGCTCAGTGACCATCAGCGGCATTGTTTTGGTTATACAGACCAAGGGCTCTGGGCTTAGATCCAAAACTTGCACAGAATGACCCTTAAAGGCAGCCTGAAGATCTTTGAAAAGTACTTAAATGGGACAAAATATTAGCCTACCCGATTTAAAATTTTATATATGTATATATATATATATATATATACATATATATAATTTTTACACGTGTAACTTACAGAAGGGAGTACTACACATACCATAAGTAAGAGAGATCTCCGTTTTATGCAGAATTAACTTGATGATACCCTTGCCACTTAATAATTCAGTGCTAAGCTTGCTTTACTTCTTTTTATTCTTTTTATTTTAAAAAGCTATTTATATGATTTTGAGGAGTTTGTTAAAATTAGCTGATATTTTAAGATCCTTTTGACATTTTACGTGATTATAGGACTTGGGGACACAAGTTCAGAAAAACTGGAAGGCTCTCACAGTTGAAGAACTGCCATATTTGGGAGTTCTTGGCAGAGTTTTATGTAAACTGTATGTTTTTCACTTAGGCATCTTTACAATGGGATTAAAAGCACCCACCATACTTTGTGCATGGACTTGTAGTCACAGAATGAATTTAGCAAAGCTATCGAGCAATATGGAATTTGAAGTTAGAAGAGAATACAGAGCACGAATACAGATCTAAAGGCATTATGGATCTCAGACTGATCACCAGTCTGCAAGATTCGTTCCTGCAACTTGAGACAAATAAGAATCAGGGATGGTGGCTGGAGTTGTCAAGTTCTCTTCCACAGAGCCAAAGCAAAGTTTGCTGTGTTCTGCTTGGGCCTCTACAGTTTGAGAGGATCTTGTAAAACAGACACAGAATGCAGAAATAAATTCAAGCTTAAAAATACAATTGTGAGTAAAGATAGAAAGTGGGTATATTTATGTAGAAACGTCTAATCAGGATTCCTGGTGTCCACCCAGCTCAAGGCAGTTTCCTGGGAAGTAGGAGATCCTTGCCCTCAAAGAGGTCAGAGAAGGGGTCTCACAAATACTTCTATTTAAACTTGAATTACAGAACCACACACAAAATGATATAGCATCAGAGAAATTCAGACTGTTTCCCTTATGGTATGTAAACACAAAATCTTTGCCATCAACTATGGCTGTATAGAAACCAGAGTTGCTTAGAGCTCTAAGTTGACTGATGGAACATTCATAAACCAAACCAAATGGTAATTCACCAACCAAAATGGTAATGTCAACCAGTTTCCTTGACGTGACACGATTAGTACCATAGGCCACTGTTCTCCTGCCTCCTCAGAGTCATTCTCCCAAAGGTGCTCTCTCTGTATGACTCACTGCTGAGGTGCTTTGACTTATTCCCTTTCTCCATATACTTTCAGTCTACTTGAAGGTGAGTGGCTACTGTGAAGCCTTGATCTACCTCTCCCAAAGCCTGATTGATTTTATTTTTTTTTTTAATTTTTGTTGTACTGATATCCATGTATTCATCCAACAAACATTAATTGTAGGCTTATAGTATGAGACTATATGATGTAGCTGTGAGATACATTTTTTTTCCCACTGAGGTATAGTTGGTACACAATGTTACATTCCAAACCTTCATTTTATTTTTTTTTTAATATTTTATTTATTTATTTGGCAGACAGAGATCACAAGTAGGCAGAGAGGCGGGCAGAGAGAGAGGGGGAAGCAGGCTCCCTGCTGAGCAGAGAGCCCGATGTGGGGCTCGATCCCAGGACCCTGAGACCATGACCTGAGCTGAAGGCAGAGGCTTTAACCCACTAAGCCACCAGGTGCCCCCCCAAACCTTCATTTTAATCTACTTGACTAAAGGTAACATTATTCCCAGTCATTTCCAGAACACATCCCTTATCCACACTTTCATTTTAAAGCAGCTGGAACCTTGACACAGAAGCCAAAATATGTTATCTGATTCCTAGTAAAGACCCTTCAGCTATGAGGGGACTAGGGGTAGTGTTAGGATAGGGTCTCCAAAGCAGATGGGGATGAAGAGAGAAGGTCAGAGTGTTAGAAGATGGTAGAGTTGAAGAGAAAATAAGCTGATCAATTAGTTGACAAGAAGGAAAGCTCACAGGAACAAAGGGTTGAGTCAAGAAGAAAGAAAAATGGTGGGAGATGAACCATGCCATCTCCTCCTGAGGATTAGAGAACAGATAGAAGGACAGTACAGAGAAATGTCCAGGTGGAGAGATGGGGGGACCTATGCAACAACCTGAAGGAGATAAGAAGGAATTTGTGAGAATTTGATATCAATGACCTCAAACTTCTTACTGAAATAAGAAATGAGGTCATCTGCCAGTAGCATGATGCATAGAGCTGAAGGTCCGGAAGAGAACTGGAAAGGGCTGGGCTGAGTACTGAAGTGAATTTTTAATTCACATGTTTTCATCCACCCATTCAGCAATATTTAGCTTTCTCTCCACTCTTAACCTGAGGCCCTTGTAGCGCAGGTGTCGTCCTTGTTTTCATCAGTGGGGAATCTAGTGTGTCACCTTGCTACCCCACATCTAATGGAAAGATGAGTAGTATCTCCATCCCTAAGGAGAATGTTAGAGATGAACATCTCTATGCACATTAAAAGTGAGAAGAATAGGTGTAAGGTAGAGTGTTGATTCTAGAGCCAGACTACCTGGATTCAGATCCCTGAGAGTGCTTACTAGCTCTGTGGTCTGGGGCAAGTTTTTTAAATGTCTGTTTGCTCTCCTATTTGCTCTTTTACTGGGAGTAAAAGAGTAATACCTATTTCATGGAGTTGTTGTGAACATTAAATAAGTTAGTATTTTGGCATACCTGGGTAGCTCCGTCAATAGGGCATCTACCTTCAGCTCAGGTCATGATCGCAGGGTCCTGGGAGCGAGTCCCTCATGGGGTTCCCTGCTCAGTACGGAGTCTGCGTCTCCCTCTCCCTCTGCCCCTACCCCCTCCTCATGCTCTCTCTCTCTTTTTCTCTTTCATTGTCTCAAATAAATAAAATCTTTAAAATATAAGTTAATATTTATAAACTGTCTGGGCACATGGTAAAGTATTGATAGATATAAGTAGGTAGTTAAAGAGAGAAAATCCAGAATATAATAGACGACAGAGAGCGTGAAGCAGTGTGTCTCAAGGTGGGTAGTACCATTCCATGGAATCTGTTTTAGAAGTTTGTGGGGAACTGGATGGGGAATATGATGGGAAGGGGCTAGCACATCCTCCACAAGTTTCAAATCTCCTAGCAGACATTTGTGTGTTGGGGGGGCGTGGAGGACAACAAACCCAGTTTATAATGTTCTGAAGCTACTCACAACCCCATTGTACACGTACTTGCAAGAGGTAGTTATTTCAGAGTTTTATTATACACTGAATTTTCCAGGACTGCAGCTGCCTTGTAAATTGAAGGATGATTGTACTTTGTTTTGTTCAGAACGTTACCAAGAATTATTCACCATTTCAGAATGCCACTAATGTACACCAGTCTCCGCACACAAGTCTTGAGGCAACGTACATGAGTTCCGAGGCACTCACTGTGGTTCTTCCTTATTTGTACAAGAATCCAGAGACTTCCCATGTCTTCCAGTGAAGCTGTGACCACACACTGATATATTGAAATGCATGTACTTTTAGAGCAATTTACTTTCCTTTTACTTCTTTGTATTAAAATCAGGGCAGCATGTTGTGTTTTAAAGACATTGTATCACAGGATGGGTAAGTTATGTGATCAGTGGATTTTATTTTATTACAAATATTTGTTAGACAGTGACAGAGTTGGGACTGATATGGGTGGGAACCACAGGTTTAAGCAAGTGCCCGGGAACAAGTGTCAGTCAGAGGTGTGGGGCCAGATGGTTGTTGGGAGTTGGACAGTGGCTGCTGTCGTCATTAAATGGACACAAAGTGTCACATGAGGGATTGAATGTAGTTTTAGCTTGCCAAGTTCTTTTTAGGTATTGACAGTTTTCTTTCAACCTTTATAAACAAGGTAGAAGTTCATGTCTTTCTGATGGAATGTAGTCACTACACATAAGCTAGCTTCTAATTTAGGTCCAAACCCATTTATAAGTTTGATAAATTCTTACTACTTTTAAGGATATATGGCCAATTTAAGCCATCTGAGAGTTTCAAAAATTTTTTTTTCTTCTAGTTTCCAAACTATTGGCAGACATGGAATCGATTTTGAATGTCATCGTGCCCCTGATAACTAAAATAGTGCCTGGCATAGAACAAGAATGCAATGTGTCTTTGATGATTGGATGAACTTTTGTGTGGGGGGCTGGTGGATTTGGGAAAGTAAACTGAGTTGAAGACATGCATTCTAGTTTTCACTTCCAGATCTGTCATTGAACTGAGTTTTGAACTTGGATAAGTGACTTTATTTTTTTTTTTTATTTTTTATTTTTTTTAAGATTTTATTTATTTATTTGACAGACAGAGATCACAAGTAGGCAGAGAGGCAGGCAGAGACAGAGAGAGGGAAGCAGGCTCCCTGCTAAGCAGAGAGCCCGATGCGGGACTCGATCCCAGGACCCTGAGATCATGACCTGAGCCGAAGGCAGCGGCTTAACCCACTGAGCCACCCAGGCGCCCTGGATAAGTGACTTTAAAATCTCAGTGTCATCATCTAAAAACTGCAGTTAATAATGCTTGACCGGATTATGTATGAAGTTGTTCTTTTTAAAAAGATTTTATTTTATTATTACTTTTTTTTTAAGATTTTATTTATTTATTTAACAGAGATCACAAGTAGGCAGAGAGATAGGCAGAGAGAGAGAGAGAGAGAGAGAGAGTAGAAAGCAGGCTCCCTGCTGAGCAGAGAGCCTGATGGGGGGCTCGATCCCAGGACGCTGGGATCTGACCTGAGCTGAAGGCAGAGGCTTTAACCCACTGAGCCACCCAGGTGCCCCTTTATTTTATTCTTTTAGTAATCTCTTTAGTACTCAACGTGGAGCTTGAACTTACAACCCCAAGATCAAGAGTTGCATGCTCTACAGTCTGAGCCAGTCAGGTCTCCCTGTATAAAGTTGTTCTTAAGATCAAAAGAGAGGGGTGCCTGGGTGGCTTGGTAGGTTAAGCAACCAACTCTTGATTTCAGCACAGGTCATGATTTCAGGGTCCTGAGATGGAGCCGGCTCTGTGTTGGGCTCTGCATTGGGCATGGAACCTGCTTAAGATTCTCCCTCTCCCTCTGTTCCTGTCCCTCTTCTCTCCCCAGCTTAAGTTTTCTCCTGCTCTTAAAAAAAAAAAAAAAAAAAAAAAAAAAAAAAAAAAAAAAAAAAAAAAAGATCAAATGTGGGAAGTCAGAACCACAAAGCCCTAGCCAAATGCAAGCTTTAATAATTCCCACAAAGAGTGTGGAGTTAGATTTGGGTTTATTCGTAGGGAATAATGATCCATGAAAGGTATAGTGGGTTGAATCGTGTCCAAAAATTCACAACAACCTAGAAGCTCAGAATGTAACCTTAGTTAGAAATACGGTTTTGTTTTTGTTTTTGACAGATGTAATTTGTTAAGATGAGGTCATACTGGTTTAGGATAGGCCCTAAATCCAATGACTGGTGTCTTTATAGAAAGAAGAAAGGACCCACAGAGAAGAAGCCCATGTAAAGATGGAGGCAGAGATTGGCTTTATGTAGCCATAAGCCGAGGTGCCAAGGACTGCCAAGGGCCCTCAGAAGCTAGTAAGAAGTTAGGAAGGATTCTTCCCTAGAACCTTTATAGGAACATGGTTCTCTTACACCTTGGTTTTGCATCAGTAGCTTCCAGCACTGAGAGAATAAACTTCTGCCATTTAAAACTATCCAGTATATGGTACTTTGTTGTAACAGCCCAAGGAATCTATCACTAGAGATAATTGTCTTTTCCTCTTGTGAAGAAAGGGATGGGATCAAAAATGAAATAATGCTTCTGGAAATTTGCCTGCTGTCCTAGCATCATTACTTTTGGCCAGACCTTCTTTATGGAAAGTGAGGCAAGTAGCATAAGGTTTAAAAGCATGCACTTTTGAGACATAAGTGATATCCTTGTTCCACTATTGGTGACACTGGGAGCTTGAGAACATCCCACTTCCCAGCTAAAAGTCCAGATGATAGTAGCCGTATTCTGTTTATTTATTTGAAGATTACATGAGGTAATACCTGTAGCTTGGGATATATGTGTACATATAACTTGGAATAATACCTTCTAATGGCTACTGGTTATGACTATAGACTGTATAGACTAGGTAACTTGACTCAACCATGGTACAATTCCAAAGAGATTTCTTTTCCACCCATAATCCATTCAGGATTCTTGACCATGTCTCCCTGAAAGCATCTGAATTCACCCTTGTCATAATGATAGTTACCAGAACTGGTCAATTAACTCTTTTTGGCTGGCTTCCATTCCAATTGTAGATATCTTTTCCTTTTTTTTTTTTTTTTTTAATAACTACAACACTTTGCCACTATTTGATAAGAACCCAGAAACAGAAAGTTATGAAGAATTTGAAAAAAGCTCTTGAGGCTCACAATTGCCTTATAGACTCTCACTCTTTGCCAGTGTATTTGATTGAGAGACGAGCTGTCCATACCATCCTTATGCAAGGTTGCTGTCTTCCTTGAGCTCAGGCTGGGCTCTCCTGTCCCTAATCAATGAACAGTCCTTCCTTTGGTCTAAAATCTCAAATAGCAACCGAACTGTCTTAACAAAATAGGTATTATGAAAAACATTCAGAGAACATTCAAGGTCAAAGTTAAAATTCACAAAGTTTCAATATTTACTTATTATAATTTTTAAAGATTTTCTTTATTTTGAGAGAGAGAGAAAGAGACAGCACTAGTGGTGGGTGGGGAGGGCAGAGGGAGAGGGAGAAGCAGACTCCCTGTTGAGCAGGAAGGGGCTCAATCTCAGGACCCCAGGATCATGACCCAAGTTGAATGCAGACGCTTAACCCACTGAGCCACCCAAGCGCCCCAAGAGTTTCAATATTTAAAGAGACCTGAAAAAAATCTATATTCCATAAGCTTGTGTATTTAATTACACTTTCCAAACATCTGCTTGCGTACTTTGTTAGACTGCATTGAAGTGGATCAAATATCCGGAAATTTAGTCTTGACTTTCTGTTATTTTTCCAACAGCTTATTATGAAAGTTTTCAAAGGAGCATTACTCCTCCACCAGATCATACAGAAAGCCTGCAAACACATAGACCCATTTACCTCATTCTTGGCTCCATAGTAGTTGTATGTTAATTATATCTACATACATTCCGAACTTTACAAGACAGTGTCATTATTTTGCTTTCAAAAATATAATGTGTTTTTAAGAAATTAAGAAGAAAACCATTTTTAAAAATTACCCCCATATTACCACTTCCAGTGCTCAGTATTCATTCTTGAAGATTTGAATTTCCATCTTCTGTAATTTCCCTTCAGCCTGAAGATTTTCCTTAAGGATTGCTGTAGAACAGGACTGCTAGAGAAAAATTCTCTTAGTTTTAGGCTTTGAAAATGACTCTATTTTACCGTCATTGTTGAATGATATTTTTTCCTGGATCTAGAATTCGAGGGTGAACGTATTTGTTTCTTTTTAACACCTTACAGATATTTATCTACTTCTTGTCCCCACAGCAGTCATTCAAATCACGGTTCATCAGAAGGGGAATCTTGCATTCTAGCAGCTTTCAAGATTTTTCTTTATCTTTGGTTTTTAACATTTATACAAGATGAGTCCAGATTTTCATTGTTTTTCTTTGTATTTATTCTATTTGAGTTCTGCTGAGCTTCTTCAATCTGTAAACTCATATCTTTCACGAAATTTGGCAAAAACTTGACCATTAATCTTTAAATATCTTATGCCCCCCCCTTTCTTCTCTTCTAGGGACTCCAGGTGTATGTGTGTTAAGTTTTTAAAATATTGCCTAAATTGATATTATTTTTAATAACTTATTTCAACATGCATCTTTAGTGTTGTAATCAGATAGAAATACGTATGCTTTCTCAACCTTTGTTACGTTAGCATTCTCTGTGAAAGAAATCCAATCCTTTCTTTATAGTCTCTACCTGAGGGTTATTATTTGTTTGTTTAAAGATATACTGTCCAACTATCCAGTAAGTATGTGTGATCAGGATTTTATGTAAATCTACTATGGCTGTTGTGTTTGATTAAATCACCATTTTATTAGTTAGTTAAATCACCATTTTACTCAGGAGTGATTTACACAGCTCAGTATTTATCAGCTATTCCAAATCAAACGATTTTATCCTGTTACAGTGATTGAGCATCGACTGATAAGTAAATATTCCAAAGTTATTGTAGTTCTGAGCAGTGCCTCTTTTAAATGGAGTTCTCGTCTGTTCTGTCGTCATTATACTTCCTTGTTTATGACCCATATAAGGACTTGGTTCCATTTCTGTTATAGGAGCCATAGTCCCGTTCTAAGGAGTCCTGCCCTTTTAGGAAATTTGTTCTTCAAATAAGTTGCCCAGACCCAGGCCTTCTTTGAACATTTATATTGTCTCACAACTCTATTTAGAGCAGGCTGTAAGACCTCTCTGTGCTAAGCAAGACTTAAAGACTCATTCTTACCATCACATTGGCAAATACCCTGGAAGCTAGCCATTTGGAGGAACCCAAATTGAACAGTCAAGCCTGAAGGCTTGGTAGAGTCCCAACACTGACATTTTACTCTCTCTTTCTAACTTTTAAAATTTTTTTTTAAGAAAATAGAAGAATGACTGCTTACTGTTGATTGCAATGTCTCTCAAAGTTTGAAATTCAGCAGTTGAGCATTAAATTTGTTTTACTGTGCGCATTTGCTTTTGTTGAATTAAGTCCAGGTCTCTGTATTTCCCAGGGCATAAAATCTTGGTTAAATTCCATGGGAAAGAATTATGTTCTGGGTATATAAACATCCAGCCAAATACTTGTACAATCTAGAAAGATCATACATTCTTAACAGTGACTCAAATCAGACACATGCATGTAGATTAAACCTCTTTTTAAGAAGTTGTTATGGTAGTAGTTTTGAAAATGACTTTTCCCAGCCTGATTCAAAGAGCTCCCGTTCTTCAGGTTGAAGTATGCCTGAAGTTTAGGTAGAAGAGTCAGCATCATCCCTAGTGCACTTGCTTGGAGGGAGGCAAAGGCAAGCTTTAGAAAGCACAAGAGGAATAGAATCGGTACGTGAATTAGTGAGACTTGGCATGTGTAAGATTAATGGAATTTTTTAAAAGTAAACAGTTGTTTGCAATTTCAAATTACTTTCCTTTTGAGTTATTTTGGTTAATGGCAGAATCCAAAATTTAAACAAACAGCCTGCTTCATGTAAAATAAACATGTAACTTAGTTTGCACATGCATTGGATGCTTGTTTAGAAATCATCATGGTGACATGAAAATAGTCACATAGGCTTTTGAGCTGAGTAGGTGTGGATTTGAATTCTGGCTGATTAGCTCTGTGGCTTTGGGCAAGTCACTTAATTCCTTGAGCCACACATTTCTTTTCCATAAATTAGAAATGATAACCTATCTTTTAGGGAGGGTTAGAGGATTAGAGATTTAATCTGCATCCAGTATGTCTTCAATAAATACTATTATTATTAAGAATAGACAAGACCAGAAAATGAAAGCATTTTGTTAATGACTAATAATTTTTTTAAAGATTTTATTTATTTATTTGACAGAGATCACAAGTAGGCAGAGAGGCAGGCAGAGAGAGAGAGGGGGAAAGCAGACTCCCTGCTGAGCAGAGAGCCCGATGCGGGGCTCGATCCCAGGACCCTGAGATCATGACCTGAGCTGAAGGTGGAGGCTTAACCCACTGAGCCACCCAGGCGCCCCTAACTAATAATTTCTAAGCTACATTATTTTCATAGAGGTGTTGCTGGGCTGAGATAATTGAAATATATTTTTAAATCATTTTATTGTTAAAAAGAAAGTGCACATAACAAGGCATAAACCAAAAATGTATAAATTAATGAGTTTCACAGAACACTCAATATATCAGCTTTAAAAAAAAAACTTAAAAAATAGTTTTTTAATGGAGTTGTTCATATAGAAGAACATACAGATAGTAAGTATATAATTCAAAATAATTTTCATAAACTGCACAAGCCCTTGTAATCATTGCCCAGATCGAGAAATAGGACATTCCAAGCAACATCCAAAACACACACATGTTCCTTCTGTTCGTTATCTGTCTTCACCCAAAGTAACCATACTACTGACTTCTCATACATTGGATTAGTTTTGCCTTTTTTTTTTAAATTTTATAATCATGGAATTGTGCAGTGTGTACTCCCTTATGTCAGTTTCTTCAGCTCAGCATCATGTCTGTGATACTCATTTTAAAAACTTTATCGTGGAGGGGCGCCTGGGTGGCTCAGTGGGTTAAAGCCTCTGCCTTCGGCTTGGATCATGATCCCAGAGTCCTGGGATCGAGCCCCGCATCGGGCTTTCTGCTTGGCAGGGAGGCTGCTTCCCCCTCTCTCTCTCTGCCTGCCTCTCCGCCTACTTGTGATCTCCGTCAAATAAATAAATAAGATCTTAAAAAAAAACTTTATTGTGGAAAATTTCAAACCTAGAAAAGGAAGAGAAAGTACAATGAGGGTGTAGAACACGTCGGCCACCTGTAATGATGTAAATTATATAAAATGAGGTAAATGACGTAAAACCATCCTAATTCATATACACTTTCATTAAAATACTCATCGAATTCCCTGCTGCCCCTGAAGCAGTGGATGATTTTCCCCAAACATTGTGTCATTTTACCAATAAATAGTTCAGTATATATCTTGACAAGGAAAGGATTCTTTTTGTCACAACTAAATATTTTTTAAAAGATTTATTTATTTATTTTAGGGGGGCAGGCAGACAGAAAGGTAGAGAAAATCTCAAGAACAGGACATGGAGAAGCCTAACATAGGGCTCGATCCCACGATCCTGGGTTCATGACTTCAGTGGAAATCAAGAGTTGGATGCTCAACCATCTGAGCTACCCAGGCACCCTTGTCACAACTAAATATTAAAGTAAATATGTCATATCAATATCTTGTCAGGAATCACTATTTCCCCATTGTCTCAGAAGTGATTTCTTTTTCCAGTTCAGAAGAGAGTCTGAACAAAGTATGCACAACCTTCTTTTAAATGACCAGTTGTAAGGTTGGGGACCACATTTGTCGGATATTTGAGTGGGAGTGTGATTCTTTATGACACCTAGAAAGAAAGAAAAAGTCTGCATATTTTCAAAATTAGTTCTATTGTTGGCATTTACAGTACCTTAGAATTCTAAAAATTGGGATAGTCTTTTAATTTCCTGACATCTTGTGTCTTGGCATACTTCCAATCCCTTTAGTATTTTGTAGGTGAACTTTTAGCTTAATCTGTCTTTTTGCCATTTTACTTCTTTGACTGACCTGCAAAAAGACAAGCTCAATGGGCCATCTTAGCTCAGCTTGTGTGAAGAAGTTCATTGCTAAGACCTGAGAATGTTCCTGGAAAGGAGCTGTATAGAGAAAGCCAAAGTGTTCTCACTCTCAAATGCTCACTTCTGCCAGTGGGGCTGGAGAGTGACTTTATAAATGTAACAGTAAAGCTGACACAAATAAGATGTTTGTTCAAATGATTTTTCTTTTCTATTTTATCGTATTATCAAGCTGCTAATATTCTGACCACAGGAAATGTTTGATGTTTCCATTTTTTAGAAAGATTTATCTATTTATTTTGGAGAGAGCAAGCAGGGAGAGGGGCAGAGGAAGAGGGAAAGAGAGAATCCCATGCAGACTCCCCATTGAGCTACCGTGGCATTCTATAACGTTTCCATTTAAATATCTCTCAGTCCTTGGGGTGGCTGGGTGGTTCAGTTGGCTAGGTCATGATCTCATGGGTGGTGAGATGGAGCCCCACATTAGGCTCCATGTTCAGTGGGGAGTCTGCTTGGGATTCTCTCCCTCCATCCCTCCCCCAACCTGTGCTCTTTCTCTCTCTCTCTCAAAGAAATGAATAAATCTTTAAAAAAAAAAAAAAGTATGTCAGACTTTTTCAGATTAAAGATTCATATGACTATTGGTCTTCATAAGTTTCTGTTTCCTCATCTGACCTGGCAAGAGTTTTGCTCTTTGGCCTTTCCATCACAAGATGGGACCTGGGTGCACAGGGAAACATCTTGGCCTTGAGATGGTCTCTGGTTAATTGTGAGCTCTGATACTGTTTGATGTCAAGCCACACCTTCTGCAGTCCCTGAGTATTGTGTGCCTTTTGGAGGTTCTCCTAGCACCCCCTGTTGATGACCTCTACCATTGCCTCTGATTGCAAGCTCTCCTTTCACTGGGAACTACTTGCCCCAACCTCAGACCTTCCTCTGTCCACCGATCCTGTGGATTTCTCTGGAACTTGTGCACTCGTGGCTGCTTTCTCTTCACTCTCTACACTGGTCATGAGGCCACCCTTAGGCCTGGCATCTCCCTCAGCTTTGCCACTAAATTGCTCCCGGGTCAGATTGAGCTTACACCACAGCCATGCAGAGAAGTAGGGGACCAGTTGCAGTGATTTCAGAATCCTTGAACCATAGTTGAGTGCTTTTCCCATATTTTCTGGGTTTTGCCTGGAGGAGTTACCAGGACTCTGAGTTCTTTTATCGCTATCTTTACATCATAACCTCCTACTTCTTTATCTGTGGCGTGTTGCAAAAAGTGTTTTTCAGTCTTCCAGGATTGATCCTTGAAACTTACATAGGTAATGTTGAGTGTTCTATTTGCTACATTCTGGCAAAATTCAAAGAGATAAGAAAACTAATTTAAAAAATATTTTTACTTAATTCCATACATCCGAAAGAGTATCGTTTCAACATATAATCAGTATAAAAATTTTTGAGATATTTTACTTTTTTCTTTTGGGGGGGCATAGATTCTTTGAATTCTGGTATTTTTATTTGACACTTAACAGCATATCTCAATTTGGACCGGACACATTTCAGGACTCGTGGCTGCCATATTGAGCAATGTAGGTCTAGGCAATCCAAGGTCCTATATGGGAAAGCTTCCAGATCATTTTAAGAGAAAAAGAAAATAATAAATAAATTAAACTCATAGAATGGTGCACTTTTGGCTGCCTAACGTAGCTCTATTCTTAGGGAGTACATTTTAGTTATTTGACAGCATAGCTCCAATTCTGCCTTCCCTCTGTCTCAACACACACAATTTCAAATTGCTTTTTAGTTTAGGGTCGATATAGCCACACTTTAAGAACAGCACATCATTATGCAGGGTTGGGAAGTCAAGAAAGAAAATGAGAAGCTGTGCGATAAACATGAAAGTGTAGGACTCAAATGAAGTGTGCACCAAAGATTTCTGAAGGAGAGTCAGAAATGGTCACTTTGATTTTTAACACCACAAAAATTAAAATTCAGTATATGAAATGTGAACCTTCCTGGAACAACCCATTCAAAAAGATGACTTACTAATAGAAGGAGGAGGTTAGTGGTACCCTATATCTTCTTTAAAAATATGTCTGCTGATCTCTGACAATGCCATTTTAAAAGCGATAACTCTAATGAAATGTATCTTAAGTTGAGTAAATCTAAGTCAGCTCCATCTCTTATGAGTGAAGTGTTTTTCTAATGATAAATGGCCAGAGACTTAGAAAATATAAAAAATAAGAGCAAAGGTGAATGACAATTGATTGGTATTTCTGCTCCAGCAACCAGATGTCGGGGTTAATGACCAATGTTGATTCCTGGTGCAAGCACACACACACATCTGCTCTGTCACCAGATCTTGTGGATTTTGTCCATTACTTCCTCTCTGTCCCCATGGTCCACCTGGATTGCTGGCATGGTCTCCTAGCATATCTCGTTGCCTTCTGCTTGCATCCCTACCTTCCCATTTGTCCTCTAGGCAGTCCTTCACAAATTCTCAGAGGAGAAGACCCATTTTTCCCTCAATCCATCATTGGTCAATATTTTTATAAAATGTAATACAAATGAATTACTAGGAAAATTAAATAAAAAAACGTGCAAAATAGGAATCCTTTTTTTAAAATTATGAGGTTACAAGACTTAATTGCTCTCTCAATTGTTATAAAAGTTTCTATATTTTTACTCTCACTTCTGTATTGACTTCTTTGTGTACTGGTAAAATAACTTGCTATCTTTTGGGTAGCAGTGCTCTAGAACTGCCTAATGCAGTGTGTAACCACTAGCCCATGTAGTTTTTCAAATTTAAATTTAATTTAATTGAAATTAAATTAAAGTAATTTAAAAAATTACTTTCTTGGAGTGCCTGGGTAGCTCAGTTGGTTAAGCATCTGACTTTGACTCAGGTTGTGATCCCAGGGTTCTGGGATGGAGTCCCGTGTAGGGCTCCCTGCTCAGCAGAGAGCCTGCTTCTCCGTCTGCCCCTGCCCGCCAAGCTCACTCTCTCCCATTTCCTCAAATAAATAAATGAAATCTTTTTTAAAAAACTACTTCCTCAGTTTCGTGAACCACATTTGAGAGAGTCAGTTGCCATTTGTGGCTAGTGGTCACTGCATTGACATTGCAGTGGCTAGTGGTCACTGCATTGACATTGCAGATAGAGAATATTTCCAGCATCATGGAAAGCTCTGTTCGACAATGTTGCTATAGATCCTTGCTACTGAAGAGTAGCTCATGGACCAGCAGTGCTGGTCTCACTTGGGAGCTTCCTAGAAATGTTGAATCTGAGGCTCAACAGAACCTGCATTTTCGTAAGATTGTTAAGATTCCCAGATGAATCATATGTACTTTAAACTTAGATTGGGCTCCCAGGTGGCTCAGTCGGTTAAGCAACCGACTCTTGATTTTGGCTTAGGTTATGATCTCAGGGTTGTGGGATCAAACCCCACGTGGGCTCTGTGCTCAGTCAAAAGTCTGCTCAAGACTCTCTGGCTTCATCTCCCTCTGCACCATCTCCGCCAACATAAATAAATAAATCTTAAAAACAAACAAAACCCTACCATTTAAAAAAACACTTAAAAGCCATATCCAAGTTGTTTCCAGAGCCATCTAAAGTCTAAATCTCACCAGCCTTCTCTCTAGTCTTACCATAGATGTCTAGATTAACTCTCTCCAAAATGGTAACCACTGACTACATATTGCTATTTAAATTTAAATCAAGTAAAATCAACTTAAATGAAAAAAAAAATTTCCTCAAGCTCACTAGCCACATGTCAAGTACTCAATGGTCACATGAGGCTAGTGGCTACCATATTGGGAAGTGAAGATATAGAACATTTTTTTCACTGAAAAAAGTTTGATTGGACAATGCCGATCTAGACTCTTGAGTTAGCATCCATTGTTCGGCATCATCTAGCCCCTACCTGGCTCTCAAACTTCAAATCCCATGATGATCCAAGTTGACCCTTCTCTCTAATGAGTGATCATGTAATTTAGTTTCTATGTGCCTTCATGCCTGCTGTTCCTTTGTCTTAAACACAATTCGTTCCCTTCCCATCTCCCTACCTACCTCCTGATATTTTTCAACTCACGTCTGTGTCAAAATTCATCTTATGGGTCAGCTGCTCCAAAAAGTTTCTTTTGCAAAACTATTCATACATCACACACACACACACACACACACACACACACACACACACTTTGGATTGTCCCCTTTCATTACTTAGATAGAAGCCTATAAGGGCACGTGGTGCACTGTTTGTCATTATTGATTTATTCTCTCTCTTAAGATCATCATTTCTCAACTTCAGCACTCTTGACATTTGGGGCCAGATAATTCTTTGTCGGGGAAGTAGGGAGCTGTTCTGTACATTGTAGGATATTTGGCAGTATTCCTGACCTCTCCTCACTGGATGCCAGTCACACACCCAGTTGCGACCATCAGAAAATATCCTCAGACATTATTGAAGGGGAGTAAAATTCCCAGTGGTTGAGAACCATTATTTTAGCCCTTCACACTCTATAAGGGGAGTCTCTTAAGATTTATGAAACACTGAATCTACAGAATTACAAATAGTTTGTGCATACAAATGGCACTGTGTTGGCACAAATGGTGAATGAATATTTGTCTGGAAAATCTGTCATCGTCAGATGTTTCCATTCCTTGCTTCCTTCTTTTGTTCTTTTTTTTCTTTCTTACATTCTGTTTCTTTGCACACTAAGCAAAATGTTCTTGAATCAGATTTTACTTGCTGTGTGAATCTACTCTCCAGGAGGGAGGGCCCCACAGAAAGGACAATTGCCATGTCTTCTGTGACCAGCTGGCTTGGTGGGTTGATCCGTAGTAGACTGACTGATAAAAATCATCAGCCTTCTGAGCTGAAGTCTGTCTGGGAGTGAATCCAAGGTGACAGTGTCCCTGTGATGCTCAGTTTGATTATTTTAACCAAGATTCAGAGTTTCCAAATCTATCATGGTTTCAACTAGGTGTCAGTGAAGGATTTTAGAATTTGGAGGAAACCTAAATGATTCTGCATTCCAGCTTCCCCATTTTATCTACATGCAGGTGTTCTTGTTAGGTCCTGCTCTGGTCTTTATTAGTGTCCTAGATGAACACACAGTTTTGAGGCTCCATTAATTATAGCCATTAAATGCAGAGTTACAGGACAGTGCAGCTCATGGTCAGAAAGCCATATGCTTTGTAGTCTGGTCCCTACCAAAAAGTCCGCTGGCCCCAGAGCAGTGTTATGGGAATGGTGACCCACCTTGGCTCTGCGGTACTCACCAGCCAAGTACAAAGGATCCAGAAATTATATGACAGGTCCTCAGCAGCTTTGGGGTCTGCTTTTCTGCTTCACTCTTCTTTCTGGAATCCTCTCAGATGAATGAGTCCCCCTCTCCACATTCTGAAAATCTCTGTCTCATAACATTTGTCCTTCATGCTGGGAATCATTTTCTACCCAGAGGTTCTCCATGTGTGGCTTTATGCCAGGGTCTAATTGTCAAGGCAGCATCCATCTCTTGTTTTGGACTGCCAGTAAGATGGTTTAGTCTCCTTTCCATCTTGGTTCAACACTTTTGGCATGGCCTTCCTAGAACCTCACCCACCTTTGATCCCAGCAGATCTACTCTGTTGTCCATCCAACACATTATGCTGTTATTTCTCTCCAAGGCTGCCATGATTCTATGGTCTTCTCTAAATGGAAATGTGGATATACTTCTTTTGTGTGTGTGTGTGTATGGTAGGATACACATAACAAAAAATTAACTCTAAGTTCAGTAGTATAAGTACATTCATACTGTTGTGCAGTCATCACCACCATCCATCCATCTCTAGAATCCTTTCCATTTTGCAAAATGGAAATTCTTACCCATTAATAACAACTCACCAATATCCCCTCCATACAGCCCCTGGCATGCATCATTATACTTCCCTTTTGTTTTTTTTAATTTTAATCTCTACTTTTCTGCCACCCTCCAGCTTCTGGTAACTATCATTCTATTCTCCTGTTTCTATGAGTTGACTTTTTTTTTTTTTTAAAGATTCTACACATAAGTGAGATCACACAATATTTGTCTTCCTGTGTCTAACTTACGTCACCCATAATGCACTCCAGTTTCATCTATGTTGCTGCAGATGGAAGGATTTCCTTCTTTTTGAAGACCAACTAATATTTCACTGTGCACGCACACGTGTGTGTGTGTGTGTATGTGTGTGTGTAACATTTCCTTTATCCATTCATCTGTCAGTGGACATTTAAGTTGCTTACATACCTTGGCTTTTGTGAAGAACGCTACAGTGAACATGGGAGTTCATTTTGAGATCCAAAGGATCTCAAGTGAGTATTTTAAGGAAACATGTATACATTTCTTCACCACCAAGTATGAACTCTCTCTCCCACTCCAGCAGATGCCTGCCTCAGCCTTAGCACATTCTTGGCCCCGGGAGACTGCTTTTAGCTTCCTTTGTAACTCAACCACATGGTCACTTAGATGGTCTCAGAGAATGACCACCAAGTCACCCGGGACACTGCTAATCACAGATTCATGGAGCTTTGTGACAGACTTTTATTCAATCACATCAAATATTTATCAGGTACCCACTCTGTTCTAGCCCCTGTGAGTATAATTAAGATGTTGTCCCATGTGTCATGCTGCTGATCATCTAGTGGGAATGGAAGTGAAGCAAAAACGTGATTACAGTACAGTGGGGAATGAATACACAAATGATATGGTAACATAGATAAGGGGGCAGTCAGAGAATGATGATGAGAATAAATACTCTTTTGTAAGGGTGTACTTCATGTCAGTCACCACATGGGTCATTTTTTTTTTTTTAAATACAGTTTACACTTGCATTTAAAAAGTCTCACCACTTTTTAATTAGGTGGACCAGTATTGGTGATAGGAGAAACACCTTCCAGAAATTGATGTTTGGCTCAGCTTTTTTCTTTCGTTTTCTTTTTCTTTTTAACTTTCTGTTGCAATATAAAATACAGTTAGAAAAGCACATAGCTCCTGAATGTATACCGCAGTGACTTTTCATAACTGGAGTATGTCCATATAACTATCACTCTGATAGTCCGATTAAGAAAAAGGGTGTTTTCAGCATCCGCAAAGTCCTCACCTTCCCCCCAACCTTAGCCTTGTCCTCCCATCCTGCTCTCTTCCACGTGTTAAGGCCCTTCTCTGCCTGCAAAGATGATCTCTTCACTTTTAACAGCATAGATGAGCTGCTTTGTACTTTTATATCAGTGGAAACAGGCAGCATGTGTATTCCTTTGTGTCTGGATTCTTTCTCTCCATAGAGTGTTTGGAAGACTCATCCATACTGTCAAATGCGTTGTCATTCTTGCTGCTATGTTACATTCCATTGTGTGAATATTCCTACACGTATTTATCCATTGTACTGTAATGGGCATTGGGATGGTTCCCAGTTTGGAGCTATTATTAATGGTGATGCTATGGGTTTTCTGGTGTATATCTACGTCGCACCTATGAAAGCATGTCTGCCGGGCATGTACGTCACAGTGGCATTGCTGAGTTAAGAGCAGTCATAAGCTTGAAGAACAAGAGGAGAAGAGATGGGTACAATCAGTGAATGAGCTGATGGGAGCCAGCTTGACATACCACTGGTCGCAGGCAATGGGAATTGCCAGCTTTTACAGGTACTACCAAACAGCTTTCCAATGTGGTTTGTCTTACCCAAGGCTGAATTTTAAGGAGCAAGTGAGAGTGAGCCAGAAGGTGGATAGCAACAAGAAAACAGCAGGAAAGGGCATTTCAGAAATGTGCTGTGTATGATTGTCAAAATTGGTTGTTACTGGTTTAGCCACGTACATGTATTTGAAACCTTGCCATGAGTTTGCCTTGCTTATTCTTGCCTGAAATTTCCAGTCGCTAATGGAATGTAACACTTTACCCCTTTTGAACTTCTTCCTTTTTAATGCAGTACCACTTTAAAGGTCAACTGTAAAATTTCCACATCCTATTAAATACCGTTCCTGGAACCGGATATGATACTTCAGAATGCTACTCCTGTTCAAAGACATACACTTACTTATTGTCATGGGAAGATCTAGTGAACGTGAATCTTATTTTTGTTTGAAAAATCCAGATTTTTGGGGGGCCTCAAATGTTTTTGCTTTGGCTTTGTGCATCCGGCAACAAGTGATAAATTGTTTTGGAGTAGAAGATGACTAGATTGAAAACAGTATTTTACTAAAAATAGATCTCTTGGCTGATTACCATTGTCTCAAGAGACAATGTGAGTGAGTGTGTGTTTCTGTTTACCATGATGTTAAGTATCACTCAGAGCATAATGCTGATGACTTAACCCTTCTTGCTTATGATAGTATGGTTAGAATTCATTTTTCCTTTTTGTTAGACTGTACATTTGGGGGGGTGTTCAAAATGACAATGAATGTGAGTGATGAGTAGCGATTTCTGAGTTAGTCATTAAGGGAAATCATTTTCCGTAAAGGGTAGCAAAGGAATACCATTTTGCTCGGCCTAATTCATTTCTGAATATATGCTATTATATGTGACTTTCTTGAGAAGTATTACATAAGGTAATTTTGTAAACTTTGTTTCAATTATGTAGAAATTTATGTGGAGTTTTGAGAAAATGAAAGTATTACATGCATTTTTCCCTGTTAATTCATGTTATACATTCCATTTATAAACCATGCTACTGAATTATTCTATTGGATAAATAAGATTAAAAGTATCTATAGATAAAATCTAGTAGTATAATAAAAATACAATGTAATAAAGTAGAGATTGATCCTGAAATGTAAGAATATTGTAATATTAGAGAACTTATCCATTTAATCACTATCTCAATACATAAAGGAGGGAAACTACGTGATCATATTGATAAACAGAGAAAGACGTGAGATAAAATTCAACACCTATTCCTAATGATTTTTAAAAGATCTTATGAATTAAGAATAGTAGCATACTATCTCAAACTGACCACCAACATTATCATATACAATAATAACCCTCTGTGGGCATTCCCATTAAGCTGAGAAGGGGCCAAGATTTTTTTTTATTGTTATTTGTATTAGTGAACACAATCCGATAAAATTAAATAAGCGCTGTAAATATCAGGCAAAAGAAGCTATTTTATAATGTACATGTGACATGGTTGTGTACCCTAAAAACATAGGATCAACTAAAAAAATTAATCCTAATGAAGGATTCAGTAAGTAGAGTATTTCCAAAATAAATTATGAAAGAAGTTTCCTTATGTTCAATAATTAAAAGTTTGCAAGGATGACATTCAAAACAGCAACCCAAAATATAAAATACCCACATTTTTAAAAACCTCGTGGAGTGTATACAATCCATACATTTCTAAAAATCTCAAGGGAATCAAAAATAGTTTTAAAAAATAGAGATACCATATTTCCAGATAGAATACTAATATTTTATAGGTATACATTATTTCCAAATTAAATTAATGCAAATTCAAAATTAGAAAATTATTTTTAAATTTGGAAAATAACTCAAGTTAATATGAATTTTTTAAAAGAGACTTCTTGAGAGACACTAAGAGGTAATTTTGCCAAATTTAAAAAAGTAATAAAAATAATAAAAAATAACTCATACAACATTTTATTGTCATGGAAACTGGCACGTCAGTAAAACAGAACAGAAAGTTCATAAACACCCCTAACTACTATTTTTTTTTTAAAGGAAACACTAATAAAGATAATAAGTCAGTTGGGTAAGAATAAATTTTTCTGAAAGAGACAGAATGTAAAAAAAGAAAGTAAAAATAAGTTTGACCACATTATTTAAAAAAACTTCCGCAAAAAGTAATTCACAAATTAAAAGACAAAATGTAAAGGCAAAGCAATACAAGCAAACTAGGGATAATTTTTGCAAACTAGGTGATATTTTGAAGCTTTAAATCCTTATTTCATTACTAGTGTAAGAGAAACAGAAGAATGGCCAAGGAATATGAAGGGACCATTAACTAAAACAGAAAAACAAACATAGAAACAAAGAAAATGACTATGAGCACAAAAAAGTATAAGAAAATTATCAACTTCACTACTAACCAAAGAAATACAAATTTAAAAAATAATTACTTTCACCCATAAAGTTTCCTTTTTCCCAAAACTAAGAGGTCCAGTGGTTGGCAGTGCTGTGGGTAAACACCACTATAAGCTATTTTGAAGATAATTTAATTGGTTCAGTTTTTCTGGGTAGCTTTAGGCATATTTATCAAAAGCATAAAAGTTCTCAAGTCCTTTGATCCAACAATTTCACTTTTAATGCATTATTCTAAAATATCATGAAAGTGGGCAGAAATTACAAAGAAGTTCATCATGATACTGATCAACAGTATAACAAATTGGAAAATAAACTGTAACTGTTTAACAATAGGAAATCAGTTAAATAATTATGATATATGTTTACAATGGAACCTCATGCAGGCATTGAGAATGAGGTTGCCAAATGAAATCATACACAAAAATGTTCATGTTCTGCTGTCAAGAGAACTATGTAGACTACAAAGGAAGATGAACAAAAAGATCTTATTTTTTGAAAAAAGGAAAATGCCTAGAAGCTATATGGATAAGCACCAAAATAACAGTGGCTTTCTCTGGCTGGTAAGATTATGAATGATTTTAATCTACTTCTTTGTACTTATCTCACATTTGTGATTTTTCTACAGTGACCATACATAACCTCCATAATTTATCACAAAAAAATCATATTATATTTTTATTTTATAAAAGATTTGTTTTGGCTTTTAAAAACGGGAATCAGAAATTGAATGAGTAGAACAATTTGTTAATTCAGAATTTGAAAGCGGAATCTCTATTCACTGGTTTCTCTATTACTACTTAATTGGATAATCTAGCTTTTTCATTAACTCCGATGTAGAAACAAATAGAACCCACAGCATAATCTCGGCACTAAGCATGGAATTAATTAGCTAACTAATTAAACAAAAATTTGATCCCAGATTCAACAGTCACAACCTAGGCAAAGAATGTTTTTTTCTTTACAAAACCAATGAAGGACTAACTTTTAAAATTGATTCTGTTAATTTGAAAAAGCTTGTGTAATGTATCCAGGAAAGATTTAGAATATATAAATTAAAGATGACCATTGAAAGTTCTGAGTTCAGTATTGACCTCAGGAATTGGCAGGTCACCCAGGTGAAAATACCCAGCAGGCGTTTGGGAATATGGAACTGACCCTCGAGTCAGACCTGTCAGGGGTGATGATACTGATAGGTTGGTTCCTGGAAGTGACTGTGAAACACTGTGAAAGGGTGAACTGTAGTTGAGTTCAGAGTCCCCTGGTTGCACAGCTCCAATCCAGGGAATGTTCTTCTCATTCTATTCCTGGCATTTTTACAACTCACCTAAATGACATTAAGAACGTTCTCCCTGGGGCGCCTGGGTGGCTCAGTGGGTTGGACCTCTGCCTTTGGCTCGGGTCATGATCTTGGGGTCCTGGGATTGAGTCCTGCATCGGGCTCTCTGCTCGACAGGGAGCCTGCTCCCCCCCGCCCCCCGCTCTCTGCCTGCTGCTCTGCCTACTTGTGATCTCCCTCCTTCTGTCAAGTAAATAAATAAAATCTTAAAAAAAAAAAAAAAAAAAAGAACAACCTCCTTTCCATGCCTTCTTCATGCAAAGTAAGGTACACACCTAGATGAGAAGACAGAAGAGGTGCAAAGACTCCCCTTTATGTGGGCAGGGTGAGAAACAGTGCAGGAGCTGTACAAGACTCCCGTTTACATGTAAACAGGAAAAGGAGGAAACAGGAGTCTGTGAGCTGGTAAAAAGAGGAAAAATGATATGGGGCAACATTCCAGGGGTTATGTGTCTCATGGTGTTGCATGTTTTAGATGAACCTAAGCCAGTGAGAACTGAGCCAGGGCATCTGGGCCTACAAGTGTAAAGAAACAGCTCTCTTAGAGATGGAGGAGTCTGCTGAGTAGAAGAGAAGCAGAACCCAAGACATCTGGCAGCAGAAATCAGGGCCTGGGGAGGAATGGAAGATCCTGGGTTCAGAGTGTGTTATCGTTGATAGAAGGAAACTTGAGTAGGTTGCTGTGGAGAGCAAAAGGAATCAGGCAAAGCGGGGTAGGGACTGGAGGTACAAGAGGAAGAGGGGAGGGTTAAATACACAGAGTCCTGAGGAAGGCAGGCTAGGATTGGATCCATATGCCAAGGCCATGGGCGGCCCTAGAAAGAGAAGGAATGCCAGTTTCTCAGGATGAGACTGAGGTGGACAAGGAAGTAACTCCTTCCAGAAGAGAAATGAGGGATGTCATGGACTTCAACTTAAAATCTGTTGGAATGTGAAATAAAGGGGGCGGCCCCACGTCATGAGCTTTCATAGTCATTAATTATTCTGTGGTAGATACAGAAATCATTTTAAGCCATCATATTCAAGTAGCAGTGCTAATAATATGCTTTCATAAAGTCACCATCAGATGTAGGGAATAGGGGACCAACTTAGAAATTTTGGCCAATAGGCCAGTGGTTGCCGGAGGTAAATTGGAGACAGTGCCGATGCCCTCTGCAGAAGTGCTGAGTTTTGCCTCTAGTAAACTGTATTTAATTTTACCAAATAGTGCTTCTGTATATTCTATAACTGTGTTTCCTCTTTCTAGTACTTGGGGAGAAGGATAACGGCATCTGAGTATACTCTGAAAGAAGTCTTGAGAATAGAATATTGAATGGGAGGTTGGGGTTGCATTAGTTAACATTTTAGAAAGATATGATGCCTTATAGCAGATCCTTTTTTATTAAGCACAATGAATAGCATCTTATTCTCTGCCTTAGAATTCTGTGATAGAATTGGCCCCAACAGTAAGTACACTTGGAGCTCTTTTAGTTCAAAAGAGCTCCAGGGCTGTGGCCACTGATACCCCCAAAAACGGAGTCCTTGTTGGTGCTTACTTAACACATACCCTACCCACAGTTCTAAGGATTTGGCTACAAATCTGCAGACATTTCGCATTTATGTTACCTTCTTCTGAGATGAAGGTAATTCCCAACGATCTGCTTATAAAAGAGATGTGGTTTTACAAAATAGTAGATGAAGCGATATTAGTAGACTAAAGGACATTAGTTACCTTTAGATATGAGTTAAGATATTAGATATAAGTTAAGATTTCCAAATAATAAAGTCTCCATACTTTCCCAATAGACATAGAACTGAGAGAGGACTTAGAGATTTTCTAGACTATGACTCTGATTTTTAAAAACTTAATTGTAATTGCAAATGTAATCTGGGAATACCTTCTTCATGTAAAAATTGAAAATGATACAAATGAAATCAGTGTCCCCATTGACATGTCTTGTTCTCCCAAACAAACATACAGGTTAACTGTGTTCTCTATTTGTTATGCAACCTTCCAAACTTATATTGGCATACAGGTATATGTTATCTGCAGAAAATATGCAATATTGTTTAGTGTCTGTTCAATAAATAGCACCACAATTTACATAACTTGCTTTTTATCTTTAATGATACATGTTAGAGACCTTTGCATTTACTAGACATCAGGCTACCCCATACTTTTCATCTGATGCAGAGTATTTCATCCTATGGATGGCCCATCTTTTGTTTCATGTCATTCCCCTCAGGTGGACAGATGGATGTTTGGTTTGTTCAAAGATTTCCTTATTGTAAATAACGCTAGAATGTACATACTGCCTTGTGCAGGTTTTCTTTAGGATACACAGAGAAGGGAAATGCTGGACCAGAGTGTGTATGCATTTTCAATTTTAATAAGCATTGCCAAATTATCCGCCAAAGTGATTATACTAATGTACTAATTTTCTTTTCCACCAGTAACCTTTCAGCTTTAAGAATGAGCAAAATAAGGCACAGAGATTAGACAGCCTGCCAAATATCATAAAAATCTAAGGAATGGAAATCAGATGTCCGTCCTGTCTCCCTGATAGATTTCTAGTGCCCACACCAATTTTTTTTTTTTAGAAAATTTAGAGAAGAAGAATTTAGAGAAGGAGAAACAAATATGTGTGTGAGACTAGCTGCCTCTAAACTTTGCCTCGTATTTTTCCTCTCCTTTGCCACCTTTGTAAAACCAGTTCTGATTGGTTATTTAAATCAATGGGTTGAAGAATAACAGAAGTATAGTTCTCAATTTAGGGGTTATGGGAAATGATTATAAACGCAGATTCTTTACTTGTCTGTTTTAAGTTATTTTCCCAGGTTCTGGGATCTTGTACTCTTACATCTGCTAAAATTTTCATGGTTCGGGTGTTTCCTAATATAATTGAAATTCTCCTGGTTTAGAAATTTCATTTTCATGAGCTTATCAACAGAATCTATCTTTATTTCTTCACTTGGTGTATTTCCAAATGTAAGAAAATATGCAGACTAAATTGATGAAAAAAACACAAGTATTATATTTGAAAAATGGAGTCTTTACATTCTAGAAAAAGTAATTTTAATGGAGTTTAGGTTCACTCTCCAAGGATCCTTCCATAGCCTGGGGTCAGGTCAGGTTATAAACAGGTTGGTGGTCCCGGCTAGGCGTTCAGTTAACTTCATTTGGGTTCTGTTTGCCTTCTGAACTGGAGGAACACATCACTTGAACTCTCCCATATTTGAAGATAATTGGGCCCACATCAATATATTTCTGGATAACTGTTTATATTTTTGTCGCCAGCTAGTATCAGCTTGACAGTGGAGCAGATTTATGTAGGAATAGCAAACATCCAGTGATGAATGGATACAAGAAATGAATGAAATACAAAGTTCAGTAGAAATATATATATATATATATATGATAAAATATTCAGTGGGCACTAAACAGAGGCTAAGAAGTGGGCTAGGCATTTTCATGTATGTTTTCTAGTGTAGGATCACAAGAAATATTTTACTTGATTTCCCTATCAGGAAATGGAGGCTGTGAGGGGAGGGTTATATAACAAGTAAGTACTGAGGCTCCCAAGCCTCTTTCTTTTTGTCACCCTGCCTCCCACCTTGGCAGAAACCAGTGAAAACTGGTGCAAAAAGAGCCTCTTGGAAGAGGTATAGCCTGTGTTAACTCCAAAAAGGTGGCCAACAATTAGATAAAGAGGAAGGATGTTCTTTAGTGTTTAAAGAGGGGAGGAGATTCTGTACAAGAAGAGAAGCATGGTGATCAAATGCAGTTTATTCAGATTTATTTACAAGGAACAGAGCCCCATCCAACTGGCTTTGGAAGGTGTAATTTTGGAGGATAAAGGCTTTGGCAAGAAACTCACTGGGACCTCATGAAAAACAGCAACCAGAACTTAGGAGTCAGGAGCTCTGATGACTCCCACGTGTGTCTGTAGGGAACTTCGTGTCTCTTCCCTAGTTCTCTTGACTTCCCTGGTACATACATTTTTGTTTGTCTGCAGAATGGCTTGCTTTCTATGCCCAGTGTGTGCCCACCCCACCACAGCAGAGATATTGAGCCTCAGTGCCAGATTCCAAGGGCCAGATATCCATCCCTGGATCCATCAGCTGTGATGAGGGAAATGACTTCAGATGCTCACTCACCTTGGCATGGGAGCAGGGTGTTTGATATTTTGATCCTTTGGCCTGGGCAGCTTCTCTAAGAAGAAAATGATTGGCATTTGAATCACAAGGAGCATTTGGGAGGTCCATATAGTCAGACTAACTATGGAGTAGTTGAAGGTCCAGTAGAAACACATGAACTTGACTCTCTAATTGAGAGGGGGAAGGGTAGAAAGATTAAGGGGTTGGTGTGGGATGAGTTGAAAGGGTTGGGAGACTGAGGCACAGAGGTGAGCTATGGTATAGTGACATAGAGTGAAATAACTGGACTTTGAGATTCGGGAGAGAAATGGTGATCTGGGAGGAGATAGGAAATACTTAGAATGAAGGACAAGGAGGATTCATTGGTTATAAAGAGAGGGGAGTTTTCAGCCCCAGGGACTGGGATGAGATTGTGTGCCTTTGGGAGATAAAGAACAGGAGAAGGAATCTGATTGTCAGGAGAGAGATGATGACACATCTGTTAGGGGAAATGTCTCAGATTCAACCATTCAACGGTGGTATATAAATAGTGACCATAAGGCTACAGGTGAGGTGTGCAAAGTGGATTGACTAAGACAGGAAGCCATGTTAGCTTGAAGTTAGAGAGATGGGTGGGGGGAGCTTTCAAGGAATGTGGGGGAGTCCATGGCCAATGGCCTACAAACCAGATTTATATCGTTGTGGGACATACCATCTCTGAGTTTGTGACAGGATTTTCCTGAACTTCCAGATGGATAGATCAAGTCATGAAGTGGTGATTCAAGACCAAAACACCTGTAAAATATCATGACTTAATACGTGTCGAAGTATAGTGGTAATGCAAGAGTTCCCTCCACTAGGGACAACTCTAGAAGCAAGTAAAATGTTTACTGTGGATAAGGCTAACCTGTTATAAGAGCCTGTGCTTGGCTCATGGCCAGGGATTCCCTAAGTGTTCATTAGACCTCAAAGGCAAAATGGGAACAGGTTAATTTTCAAACACAGGGGTAAATATTTCTTCCTCTTGTACTAATGGGACCTAGCTGTTCCCAAGTGCAGACAACACTGGTCTGAAAGAATGGCTGTGTTTTGGCCAAGCCACGAACTCCTTTTTGAGACTCTGCCAGTTCCTGGTGGAAGCCAGGAAATATATTTTTAGACCTCTATAACTCGGGCTAAGGGAACTATGTACTGCTTAATGGTTGTCATCCAAAGGATATAAATAGAACCTTTAAGGAGACAAGCCATATGCTTTGTAGTGGTTACTTAATTTAACTTCAGATCTGATTTACAATCACTTTAATTCCTAAAAACCACTCTATTTTATTCATTAAGAATATGCACTGCCCATAAGAATGCTTTGTAAATTGGATGTGGAATCAAAAACTGAGGAAACTTTCCTCTCCAAAACCTGTAATAAGGTCAAATACTAAAAGCTTATAATAATTGTTTTTAACTGTTCTCTTAGAATTGAAAACAAATGGTATCTAATATCCCCAAAGTAGTGTATTGTTAATAATGTATTTGTATGCTATTATTTTGATTTCCTCATTATTTTTATGCTTTACCTCAAAAGTACATGTGGCAAATGCTATAGTTGTCAAATTTTTGAAGAATTAAAAGAACTGGTTTCTACTATGATCAGATTTATACTGCTTTGTATCAGAGAATTTTTATGGTAAAATTAATATAACAAACGTAGAATGATAAATACTGTGGTGCATGCCCACCAGAATGATGAAAATCGAGAAGACTGACAATATCAAGTTTTGGCTAAGATGTGCATAACTAGAACTCTCGTTTTTGCTGGTGGGAGTGTGAATTGATTGCCACCACTTTGGAAAACTGTTTATCAGTATTAATTAAAGCAATACACATGGCCACTGTATGAGTCTAAGAGAAATGAGCATATATGCTCTTTGGAAGACAAAAGAACATTCAGAATATTTTTTATTTGTAATTGTCCCAAACTGCAAACACCCCAGTTGTCTACCAAGAGGATGGATAAACACATTGCAAGTATGACCTATTTATGCATGCTGCAATATGGATGAAATCTCATAAGTGTCATGTTGAATGAAAGAAGCCATACACAAAAGATAAAGGTGATTCCTTTTGTATGAAATTCAAGAAAAGGCAAAACTAATCAATGGTGATAGAGGTCAGAATAGTAAGCCACTTTCCTGCGGTAGGTAATGTTGGAAAGTGGCACCTGAGAATTTTGGGATCCTATGGAATTGTTCTGGAGTTTGGTCCTAGGCGGGGGCTCCATGGATGTAAACATTCACTCACTTGTGCACTTGAGGTTAGAGTTCTTAACTGTGTCCACATTATACTTCAGTAAACATGTGAATATGCATTTTATGCCTCAAAATGAATCACAACAAATTCCTTTTGTTCTTTCTGATTCCTCAGATAAGACAGAGGTTAAGTCTAATGCAAAAAGTTGATCCTGGTCCAAGCTGGGGAGGAGATGATGCAATTTAAGCATTGAGAAAAATACAAAGGGGCTTTAACTTGCCTGTATTTATTGCAAAGAGGTAAATTTGTTCTACTGCAAAGGAGTTAAAATTATGTGGTTTAGCAGAGGTCCTAATTTTTTTGGCCTGTAGAACAAGTAATAATATTTTTTATCTTTTATACCACATTATATCAGTTAAAATGAAAAAGGGAAGAATTCAATTTTAAGCACTTTTTTCTTAAAAAATTTTTGTGTGTATATATCTATATAATCATTTCAAAAATAGGATCATATGGATGCTTACAGTTTTTTTTAGGGCAGATTTTTTGGGGCAATGCTTTTTCTGTTTCTTCTACCCATTTTGCTTCCCCTCTTATTGACACTCTATTATATGGTCCTACATAATTTTCTTTAAGTTCACATAATAAGTCATGATTATTATATATACAGAGATATGTGTCTATACACACACACATCCATATATAAGTGCAGGTTTCTTTGTCTTTGTGCTACAAAAATGGTGTATATACACATTTCCTGCATCTTGTTTTTATCCTCCCAACAAAATTCCATGGAAATCCCTGCAAGTCAAGTGTTATTTCATGGTGGTCTAGTCCATAGTCCATGGTGTTGACATACCATAATTTTTTCAACCAAACCTTTGTGCGTGAGTTTTGGTTGAGTATGGTTTTTTAGTGACCTTCAATGAGAGAGTTTTAGACTCAGAAACACAACCAGGGTTATGTCACTTAACTTGTCTGAGCCCAGGTCTTTTCATCCCTCAGAGGGGGATAAATTTATACCACCCCCCCCATTATAGGTACCTCTAAAAATAAAAAAGAAGGTGTATAGGAGTATATATGTTTGTTATGATGGGGAGATTTTTGCCGTTGTTAACTGTCATGGATTTACTGTATGGCAGACACTGTACTATAAGATCCTTTAGTGTATTCATTTAATTCTTACCAAGTGAGATACTGTGTATTATTTTTTTCCCATTTTTCAGATGAGAAAAATTGAGGTAACTTACACAAAGTCAGCAGGAGGTCTCAGATTCAAATCCTGCATAACCCACTTGAGAGCCTGTGATGTTTGTCTTTCAAGCATTATTGTCTCTCAAATATGTTCACTGGACACTTTATTTTATACATGAGTAACATGGATAATATAAAATATAATGGTTTCTCAAGAACATTATGTAATTACATTTAAATCATGAGCAATATTAAAATCTAAAAACAAAAGAAAGGATGTGTATCAATAACTATTTATGTGTAAGAAACCATCCCAAGTCATGGCTTAAAACTGTAACCATATATGTGGGTCATGATTCTTTGAGTCAGCAATCTGGGCTGGGCTCAGCTAGGTAATTCTTCTGGTTTCATCTGGGCTCACTAGGCGTCTGTGATTAGGTGCTGGGTCAGTTGAGCAAGGCTTCTCTGGTGATCTGCGGACTTTAAACTAGGATACTGGGGACAATTGGACCATGAGGCTCTCATCTTCCAGCAGGCTTTCCAAGCTCATGCAAATAGTGGTGGTTTGGTTTCAAGAGGGAGAGTGGAAACATGAGACCTGGAGGCCTACATTTAGAATCAGCACACCATGACTTCTACCACCTTCTATAAGTCAAAGCAAGTCACAAGGCTAACCCAGCTTCAGCCACGTTCTGGGATTTCCTGCCAAGTCACATGGCAGAGAGGCAAAGATACAGCGTGATGAATAATTGCAGCTATCCCATTCAGTGTGGGAACAAAAGAAAAATAATACTTACTCGTTTAATTCGGTCCATAGAGCTCTGACACCAATTTCTTATGAGTACTGTGTGTGTGTCTGTGTGTGTGTCTGTGTGTGTGTGTGTGTGTGTTTTCTGCTGAGAATATCTTTTATATATTTACCCTATAGTTTGCCAACAGCTGGTGGTTTGGGGGGGTATTTCTTTCTGGGATAGTGGCCCACTTGCTCTGAATATTTAAGCTGGACCCAAATTCCCCACACTTCAGAGCTAGTCTCATGTTCTTGAAATCCTTCTGTACTGGACTGATTTTAATCTCTATTTCTTGGGCATTATGTTGTGGTTTTTCTAGGGAGGAGGACTGTTTCGCAACATAATCCATGTATCAAAACCAAGTTCTCTAACTTAGTTGGCTGATAATGTGTGTAAGTTGTACATTTCCTGAAGAGCATGTCCTGTTTTGTTTTGTTTTCCAGGAAGGGTACACTTCCTATACCTTCAGCATCCTTCAACATCATACTCCATTCTCAGCATCCTTGCCCCATTGTACTAAAGAAGCATAACCATTTAGTAGATGAGTCAGCTGAGGCACAGGAAAATATCATGTTTCATAAAGGGTTCATGGACTGAGATACTAGAGTTTCTCATTTATTGGTCCTTGACCATGTACATCAGCTAAGGTGACTTTCAGGTTGTTTCTGGTTTTTCTAGGAACCATCTCTCTTAATTTTTTCGAAGGCTTAATGTGGTATATTCATTAACACATCCTTTCAGCATAACATTTCTTCTGGGAGGCCTGACCACATAGATTTGGTGGTGTCTTTGCATAAGAAGCCTTAGAAAGCCATGTTAAAATAGGTGTTTAGTGAATGTTCCTTTTTCTTTGGTTTGTAGTCACATGGCACAGTAAATGAAAGCATGGATTCAGGAATTGGCCAGACTGGGATTCCTATTACACCTCCACTGCTTATAGGATGTATGGTCCTAGGCAATTGAATATAACACACACACATACACATACACACAGGGTAGACTGGCACATTGTAATAAATGTTCAATAAATATTCATTATAATTACTCTTGGAAGCAAGAGTGCAGAATGGGAAAATGGCCTTCTTAGGTCAGAAGTGATGACTGCAGGACAGGGGATCATTT
Organism: Lontra canadensis; assembly: GCF_010015895.1. NCBI lineage: Eukaryota > Metazoa > Chordata > Mammalia > Carnivora > Mustelidae > Lontra > Lontra canadensis. The sequence continues at coordinate 10,888,058 of NW_022631010.1, forward strand.
GTGTAGGCGTCCTGCTGTTTCTCCACCTTAGCTTTTGAGACTCTTTTAAAGTGTCATAAATGATATGATAGATGTATTAACTGCACTTGGGGAAGATCCCATGAGGTAATACATGTGAAGTGCCTAGTGCAGGGTCTGGAAAGAGTCAATAGTCTGTGAATAATTAGCTGTCTTCTTATTTCTCTCTCTCCTCCTGGTGACCACACAGCTCTCCCTCCAGCCCTCTTTCTTAATCTGGGTTCCCCAGAAGCAGATCCTGAGAAGTGGATTGTGTTCAGATGAGTTTTAGGGAAGGGTCCCAGGAGAGAATGGCAAAGGAGTGATGGAATCAGGCCAAGGGTGAAGAAGAAACCAAATAAAGACTCCGTTTCAGGGGAGACCCAACATCAGCATGATTCCCTTAGGGTGCCATAGAGTGTAACCCTACCTCACAATATATTCTTCCTTGAGTTAGGGGAGCTTTCATTTCATAGTCCTGCACCTGTCTCTCATTGCCTAGGGGCTGTCCTGGTAGGGTGTAACTTCCCAGGCACTTCAGCTCTCCATATTCATATGCAGCTCCAGGAGACTGAGGAGAATTCCCACAGAAGGCTGCAGGTATAAGCTGTTGGGAATAAAGCATGTAGAAGCTAGGGGTGGGTGCATGGGGCCTACAGAAGGAATGGAGGTGGCAAATCTAGGCCGGCAAGAACAGAATCTTTTCATCCTCTCAGAGTTTATAGGGATCAGATAAACAAATCTCTTCTTAAACGGTGGCCTTCTTGAGGGAAAAGCAAGGTTAACATTGAGGTCAAAGTCATGGATTATGTTTGTGAGCAGCTATTAAAGCAGTGTCCACCAACAGCAACAAGTCTATTTGTGAAGATCAAACACCCAGGAAATCTGTGTCAAGCTTCAGTCCCTCCAGTTAATCTTCTGACGGACGTGAGGTGAAAGTGGCGAGGGGTATTTGATTAGAGCATTAAGGATAAAAGGATCATGTTCAAGAATCAGCTTTACTATCATCCCTTGTAGAAAGAAACAACTGGTGATTAATTTTTGGCCATATAGGACTATCCTTTTTCTAAAAGAATGGCTAAATAGTGATTTACATCTCAAAGGCTACCTTTTTTTTTTTTTTTTTAAGATTTTATTTATTTATTTCAGAGAGACAGACAGAACACAGAGGGAGAACGTGCGGGAGAATCAACTGCCCAGTGAGCAGAGAGCCCAAGCCAGGGCTTGATCCCAGGAGCGTGAGATCGTGACCTGAGCTGAAGGCAAATGCCTAACCGACTGAGCCACCCAGGCACCCCATAAGGGCACAGACTTTTTGTTTTAACTACAGCTTTTAGGGACAAGGAGCTTAGGGGGAAAAGAAGCAAAGAGAATTTTAGGAAATTTTCAGAATTCAGAAGGAATTTTGAAATTCCTCTTTTGAGAAATATTGTTTCATGGGTATTTGTCAAAATCAAAATGAAGTGTTCTGGTGGCATAAATCTTCAGTTATAGTCTTTTAGTTGAGGAAATGTAATATTGAAAAAAAATCTGAGGATTTGATTCAAATAAGAAGTGATTATTAGAAATAGCAAATTTCCAAAAAACTGTTCGTAGTCTTTGGCATACTAACAAAGGCACTTATATTTGTGAAAAACTGAATTAATGTTCCTCATTTTGGGGTCTCATGAGAAATTAGAAATGACTGATAAGAATTTTCTCAAGACTTTGTAGGTAAGTTAATAAAACACTTTATCGGTGATGCATGGCTTATCATCCTTCTTCCATTCTTGTCTGGGTTAAGGACCTGTCCATCAGTGGAAGCAATTGGAAAGAAAATTTTGCCTGAAGCTGCATGAGAATGGGAACCAGAATCATAAATGATGTATGTTGGTAAGATGCCAAAATTAATTATGAAGGCTATTGAAATGATATGGCATCTTTTCACCTCTTTTGATTGACAGAAGGTATCACAAAATGGAGAGCCATTTTTCCTTTGCTGTGCGCTTCTCTGTGATTTTGGGTCACATCCACTCCGAAATCTGTGCCTCCATTGAAGCCATGTCTTTATGTTTGTCAGTATGAAGTGGCAAAGACAGTCTGTGTATGTGGCTCCAATGAGTCCTGTAACCAGAAGGCCTTGAGCTGCAATTTGTTTCTTTTGATAACTGGCAGGTTGCTGTCTGTGCCATCTTTCTGATGTCACTATTTGAGCATATTAGCTGTGCCTTCCCCTAATTATTCATGCTTCTATTGTTACCCATTTGAAATTTATGACCATAAGGACAGTGGATTAGAAGCCCGAGAAATTGAGGCTCAAATCTGTGCCAGAGATTTACTGTCATTGTTTTAGGTGCAAAGTATTAACAGGGAAGCCAAGTCACTTCAATCTTCGGCTTAGTACACTGAGTGTAGAATTAACTGAGAATGCGAGAACGTGTGCATTTTCTCCAACACGGCTGGAAAATCAAACACACAGGGAGTTGTTGAAAACTGGGATTTAAACTTAAGCCTATCATTCCATATCTGATGGGCATCACCCTATGTCTGTGAAAATCTGCCACTGGAGATGAGCAATGCAGCCTTAGAAGGATGTTTTTAAGGTGGGTGTCAGAGGTGGTCTTTACTCCATTAGTGTTCCCCATTTAAATCTTTGCAATTTTTCATTAGTTGATTAAAGAGAAAATCATGTGCTGATCATGTGGCACAAATTGCCACTATAAGTACCTCATCTTCCATGTTACAATCTCATTTATTTTTCTCTATTATTTGTGATCTGTTGGCTTTGTGACCTTGTGTTTCAAATAAATTTGCATCTGTGATGTAGTTGGTAATTAGATACTCATTATCATATCTTCTGCCATCTTTGAGTGGCCTTTGTAACCTTATTTCTTTTTTAAATCCGTTAATCTATGGGCTAATCAAAGTGGGAAGAACTACCAGTAACATATATTTACATTTTAAACCTTTAGCCAACTGATGCATCTCATCTTTTTATTTCTGTCTGTCAGTCAACGGATATGTATTGACCTCAACAGTACACCATGGTCCTTGCTGGCTGCCGGATCTGGGTGAGGCAGGGGTGGGGAGGGGGCAAGAGCACTGAGGCATTTCATCTTGCTTGGAGACTGTCAGCCCACAGATATTTATTGAGCCCGAAAAATATGTCATGGATTTTGCTATCTGCTGGGATTCAGAGCTGGAAAGATGTAGTTCCTTTTATTCACAGAATTTATAGAAGAAACACAAACAGAAGCAATGTGGTAGATACAAGATGTAGGGCTAGTGAAGGGCTAGTCTGGGAGAATAAGGAAGTTCACCTTGGAGTTGAAGCTCACTGCATAGAGGGGAGTTTGCCTGGTGGATAAGAGTTTGGGGAGGCAGTCAAGGCAGGGAAACAAGCAGTCAAAAGCACAAAGGCTTATCAAGCTCCCACGTCTACTAGTTACTCTGCGTCATTGGAAATCCAAGGCAAGGAATGGCTGCAGCTGGGAGGTCTGGTTGGATGAAGGTGAGATCACAAAAAGCTGTGTATACTGTTCAAAGTGGATTGTATCTTACTTGCCTGCCGGTTGTTAGAAGGGCATGTGCCCTTCTGGGAGTCATTGTTACAGCTAAGAACACAGGAAAGAGAATTTTCCAACAACACAGATTACACACTTATAAATAAGGCTCAAACCCAGATTTTCTTGCCCAAAATACATTCAGAGTTGGGACAGATTTTATGGTGAAGTTTGAGACGATGTGATTTGTTTGTTGCAGTAAAGATGACTGGAATTGAGAATATCCATAAATGAAAGACTTCTATTGCACTAGCCTTAGGAATGTAGGTATGAATATTTTCACTCGTAGGTCAACACTGACAACGTGCCCTTAGCAAATGCTTGGAATAGGCAGGAAGTTCTGAAAGGCCTTCATGATGTTACTTGAAGACTCAGTTTGCAAGTTCAGATATTCCAGATATTCTGGAAAAGAGGTAGTTAGGAAATACGGGTGAAGAGAGAGTGAGGAAACGGTGGTACATCCATCATAGAATGGAAAGGAAGGAAACTCTGAGGGGAACTCGGGGGCTCCAGATACAGCTAGGCATGGATGTACTGTCTTTGGCCAAGCTTGTCTCCCAAGGGACATCTCAGGTCTTCAGACAGCTACTGGTCTTGGTGCCCAGTGGGAGTGTAGCTCTTCCTGTCTGTAACGGACACTTACCCAGGTCTCTCAGATGGTGTGAAACTGCTGGATTCACTTGACAAAACCATGTTTACATTTTAGTGAATCCTGTGTTGGAGCTTTGCAGGGTCACTAACACCAAGAAAATCTTATATGGCACCTCCTTTCTATAATGTCTGCGCAGCGTTGGGGCAGAGGAAGAAAAGATGAAAAGCAGTCTTTTAAATGGGCAATGGTTCATTCTGATCCAGAGATAGTACATAACATTAGGATAAATGTGAACTTTGATTTGAAGAAGGTTTCAGTTTTATTCAATAGCTGTTTCATGCATAAACTACACAGCTGTGGACTATATTCTTCCTAAGGTTGCTTTTAATAATACCTCATTAGCACACCAAGGCAGATAGAATCCTTACTTGATTAACCCTCTCACTATCCTTCATTTACTTCTGTGGTGTAGAGCACTGAGTGTAGAAATTCATTGGCAGGTCCACATACTATTTGAAGGAGAAGTGCATGGAGGGTACAGCCTTTGTCTATACCATGTCTTCCTCTCATGGCTAAAATTAGTATCAGTTCGATAGACTTGAGATAAAACAGTTATCTATGGTGACATTATAGGTTCTGCCTTGTTATATTTAGGTGACCGTATGTCCAGATTTATTGGCAGCCCTGTTTAGTGACTTTATATGTGTGGGTCTGTTTCTGGACTTTCCTTGGATCCACTGGGTTGCCCTTCTACCAATACTAGACTGCCGTAATTATTCCCAGGAGACTATCATTTGCCATCATGGTTGAGCATCAACAATTTTAAGAAATTATGGATGCCTGGGTGGCTCAGTCAGTTAAGTGTCTGCCTTCAGCTTAGGTCATGATCCCAGGGTCCTGCGATCCAGTCCTGTATCGGGCTCCTCGCTCAGCAGGGAGCCTGCTTCTCCCTCTTCCTGCTGCTCCCCCTGCTTCTGCTCTCTCTCTCTGACAAATAAATAAATAAAATCTTTTAAAAAATTAAAAAAAAAAAAGAAATCATGATTCATTGCCTGGGCTGAATGCGTTGCTGATCTAAATAAAATTGGGATTATATTTACAAAGAAGAAGAGATGAATATTGAATTGATGGATAACAGTTTCTGTTATATAAATAATTTGGATCAGATGTTATATGAAGGAATAGTTTGGTTTTTTTGTTGTTTTGTTTTTGTTTTTGTTTTTAATGAAGAGTGCTTTTTTATTACTCATTTTATAGAAGTTTTACCCCCAAATCTTCAAATGACTTTTGGGCACATTGCCTTTGTTGTCACTGGAGCATCTTTGGGAGTCATCTAATAGAGTTTTCCAGAACAAATGTTATCCACTTCTACTTATATTGTTTGAGATGTTGCAATCTTAGAAACCCTATACGATAAAATCATGGGAAATTTTAGCCCAAGCCATAAGTATCATTTGCATAAAATAGGGTAGGATTTTTTTGCCATTAATCCTGTATATGTAAGGGGGGGCGATCTATGAAACCACTTACTGTATTGATTTTTGAAGTGACCCTGAAAAGGCCCTTTTAATTTACATAAAACATTTGCAATTATGAAGTCATGCCCACCTGGGAATAATTCTTAAATCTATATTATTACTATTATTATTTTTTACTTTCTGTTATACTAGCTCTGTTTAAGTAAAGAACTTTCAAAGGTGTCCAAACCTAGATTAGTTGAGGTAATTTCAGGCTGAGGTATCTTCCCCAAATATTGTTCTGTTGTTCAAAATAAAGTAATCAAGAAAATACCAGTAACATGAGTGACTTGCTAGAACTTGTTAGGAGTTGACTATAGATCAGACCCCGCTTTTCCAAGGCACCCTAACTTATCAAGAAAAAAAAAAAAAACTCCACTCATATGTAGGTTTATTGAAAACCAGTATAACATAGTTACCTTATTTTATATAACCATGAGAAGCTTTTTGATTCAAATAATGTGTACCTTTTCCAGAAGATCCCTGTGTATCACACATTCAAAACTAACCACATTATCAGGACATGGGAAAATGGTGTGATGTGTCTTACTTGCTGAAGGTTCACTTTATCTTGAATAATAAAATTACAGATCTACCTAGAATTGAACTTAATTGTAAAACATTGTGTTTCCTTTGCCAATTAACCCAATGGAGGTTTGAGGTAATAAATATGAAAAATGCTTTGTAATCTCAAACGCACTAGGTAGTTGTTAATCGTTGTCATTGCTATATTGGAAAAGCTACCTGTGACCACCACAAATGAAGAAAAAGTCTTAACTGTGAGCAAAGAACAGCTCAACCCTTAGGCAAGTATTTTATCATGGAAAGGTTTTCCAATGATTGTGATTCATAGCTGATGAAAACTAACTCATAAACCAGTGTTTTTCAAACTAGAGGTTTTGACCTGTGAGTAGGTTATGAAATCAGTTTTTTGGCTGGAAACCAGCATTAAAGAAAAATAAGCAGAATAGAATATATCAGAATATACTAGAAAATACTAGATATACTTAAGGATAAATATTGTTTTGAGATGATTTCCTGGTATACATATATGTAAATATGTATACATTTGCACATAGACTGGATAGAAATATAAAATGTTTTGCAAATCACTGCACAAAAACAAAACAAAATAAATCCAATAATAGTGAATGCCATTGCCCTAACCCTTGTTCAAAAATTTTAAAAACATGTTGGTTATCCTTTGACTTAGCAATTATTATGTTAAATTTTGATAAAAAATGTTAAGAATTTTATATATCATATGCTTATTGTTCTTTAATCAGGCAAAGCCCAAAGTTTTTTCTAGTAATATTCTCATAAAACATTCTGTTATTAAAGACAGTGAGATATCCAGTTCAATCCAACATATTTATTGAGAATTAGGAATATATAAAAAATATATCAAGGGAAATAAATTAAGATTTTTTTATTCTTCATGTTAAATGGCAGTTTAATTTCTTCTGTGGGATATGAATATTTCATAAATAGTTGATGTTTAAAAGCCTGCTGCAAATTTCAAAATATTGCTTGAATTATTATTACTATATTTCTCATAACAGAGACTGTATCAGTTAGCTTTTGCTGTGTAACAAACCATCCTGAAACACAGCGACTTAAATGGCGGCCATTTATTGAGTGTCAGTTCTTTGGATTAGTAATTTAAGGTGGGCTATTCTGGGTTGTTCTGGCCTCGGTTGGCTCCCTTGTGTATATGGTCAGCCATTAATCTGCTGAGCTGCTCTGGTTTGAAGGGTTGGTTGGCTGTTGGCTGGGGTGCTTCAGCTCTCCCCTACCCTAATCATTTCTCATCTTAAACTAACTGGCCTATTCAGAGAGCAGAGACAGGGTACTGAGGGATACAAAGAGGGGAAGAAGGAGAGGTAGAGGGAGAGAGAAAGAGAGAGAGTAAGACAGAGAGACAAAGCATGGAAGGCATGTAAGTATGTTGAAGCCTAAATAGGAACTAGGACAGTGTCACTTTGGCTAGCGTTCTGCTGGCTAAAGCAAGTCACAGGTCAGCCAGATTTAAGTGGAGGAAGAATAGACACTGTCTCTGGATAAGAGAGATGGCAGTGTAGTCACAGGGCAGAAGACAGAGTTACAAGGAGGCCATTAACTGGGACCATCCATGCAATGAACCTAACAGTTGTTTTCTTCCCCTCCATCCTTTTCTGGGAAGCGATATAATGGAATCTTTCAGACGAAGGTCTATAGTGACTCTCTTTCCTGCTTCTGTCTGAGTTTTTCTAGTAAAAAGAAGATTGATGTGGAAATTAATCTAATCCATGCATTAATAAATAGAACATTTATTTAAACTGGTCAATTTTTCTCTCAATTTGATTATAATAAATATTATGCTTTTAAATGTCAAATATTGCTAACAGAAGGATTGTGTTTGCTCTGAGGACATTATGAAGCATGCCTTACTGAATAAATGCTTTCCAGAAAGGTGTGGATAAATAGAATTGCAACTGAAACTAGATTTTGTATCTTGAGCCTAAAATTTAAAGACAGCCATGCATTCTCTTTCCAGTGTCTCTAAAAGTCCTATTTTTTAGATGGAGCATTCCCCAAAGTGACCTTCACCTGTGAAACATAATTGCTATCTTTAGCCCAAAACGCGGGCCAGAAAGGCTAACGTGTCATTTAAAACCTGCAGATAAAATAAATATAATCTGCTGAGAATAGTTTCATCAACTAAGTCTAGAAATAACCAGGTACTCGAGTGATTTTTTACATGATAGTTTGTTTCATTTTGAACAAATTAGAAAGAAAATTAGGGAAAATTAGGAAGAAAATTAGAAAGGTTAGTACTAACCGTGTACTCATATGGTAGTCATTTCATAAGAATTGAGCAAAATATGGCATTTGTGTATATCTATCTTGCCTGTGAGTATTGTAGTCTAACGTAATTAGTGAGATGATATTATAAAGTAGTTAGGACAACTGACTTCAAATACAGACTGCTTGGGTTTGAACTTAAACTCCATCATGTATTACCTGTGCATCCCGCATTACTTAACTTTACAACCTCCTTCCAGTACAAATGGAGGTGATAATGGTGCCTACTTCATAAGTTGATATGAGGATTCAATAAGACCACATGCCTGGGGTAGCCAGGGCAGTGACCGTGCGTGGTAAACACTCAATAAATGGTAGCTCTCACTATCAATACTTAAGGTTGGTTTTTATCTCAACCTTCATGTATTTTCACTGATTCATTCCAGACTTGTTTGATCTCATATGTTGTGTATCTGTGTCAGGGGCCTGGGAGACAGAGGCAAAAGACAAAGTTATGGCCCCCATGTAGCTAGAAATATTGGATGAATATTCCCGCACCACCACAAACACAAATGCACACAGGTTGATGCCACCCACAAAGGGTAATCAAGCAGGAGGGTCATTCAGAATGTCCACCAGGCTTGTTTCTTTTTAGGAAAAAAAAAAAAAAAGTAAGATTTTATGTATACAATTCTCTGAACCCAGCTGTATACTTCTAGCTGTTAACTATAGTGTTTTGAATTAGTTGGATTTACTCAAGTTATACTCAATCTCTATATTTCTCAGAAATATACAGACATTATATTGGTAAATATTGTATTATTGAATATATTAACTTATTATACAGGAATTTCCCAATATTACATAAAGCATGCTTTTTATATAGAGTATGTGTTAAGCCTTAGAGAAGTGGCACATTCTTCATTCTTGCATTATTTAAGCATTTTGATCTTCATTTTTCATTGTCCCGCTGAAAATGACCCCTCTTTGCTATTGACTGAACTCTGCCACAAAGCAAAGAAAGTGACCATAATTCTCTTCATAGATTCTTGGACTCCATGAAAAGCATTGATTGGTGAAGCTTCCCTGGAAAACAGGCTGTCTTAACACCATAAAATCTTTACTACTGATTTGGCTACTCTTGATTTGGTTCTATACCTTTCCCTGCCATGAATTTGCATTTGCTTTGGAACTGGTGAGCTGTGTGGTAGGAAAAAAATGTGGAATATGAATTTCTTTTAGTCATTGAAGAAGTGGTCTTGAGTTCAACCTTTTTCTGTCAAGTGCCGAGTCCTTTGTCAATCCCAGAAATGTAGACTCAATGAAGCCTTTCCATAAGAAAGAAATCAGAAAAAGATGGGCTTAGTTTCGTTTTCACATGCTGCTGGGTCGTTAGAACAGGTTCAAGACACAACATTTGAGCAACTTCCTTATAAAAGAATCATTGAGACCTATTAAAACAGGTAGTTAGCTGGATTGATTTTTTTTTTTTTGAGAGCTGCTTTAAATGGCTTTTCAATAAATTAACAATCTGATCTGTATGAACTGGGATTAATTATTCATAAAGAGAAATTTATCATAGATTTAAATCAATTTCTTGAGGAGAAAATATTTTGAAATTTCTCTTAGACTTTAGGATTCTGATGACTACAAACTAAAAATGGGCAGGAATTTTAGAAATGATCAATAAGTATATTACTTATGTTTTTAATCTTAATATTATTTTGGTTATTATGTAACAAAGGTTTATTACTAAGCCATGCATTATATTTTAAAAATTTAAGTATAATTTGCATACAGTAAAATTTGCTCTGTAAGTCTACAGTTCTTCAAGTTTTAACAAACGTAGGTGATCTTTTAACCATCACCACAGTCAGGGTATTGAACAATTTTATCACCTTTCAGATTCTCATATAGCCTTTTGGAGCTTTTTCTGTCAGTACCTGGTAACCACTGATTTGATTTCCTTTCCTATAATTTTGTCTTTTCCAAAATTTCATATAAATGGCATCATACACTATGTCACCTTTTGGATCTGGCGAATAATGCATTTGAGATTTATCCCTGTTGTCGCTTTGGTCAGTAGTTCATCCCTTTTTATTGCTAAGTAGTATTTCATTGTATGGCCATCCATTTATCCACTCCCCAGTTGAGGGACATTTGTTTCTAATTTTTGGTAATTACAAGTATAATCAATTTATGTTTTTATTTGTTTTGGAAAAGGCCCAATAAAATGGTGTGAAAGAAGTACTTTTTATGGATGTAGGGGGAGTGTGGTAGGGAAGTCTTCCTCCAAAGGTATTACTAGAATAAATGTTTGCTGTCAACTAGTATAATCGGACACATCAATAGTTCTTGGACTACGTTACCAACCATCACCACTGCTTTGTTGTTGCTTCAATCCAAGATTTGCCAGGTTTTGTTGTTGTTTTTTTTTTTCCCAAATTTTCACCATTGATACATTATGTTTTCCAAATCTTAAGTTTTTTCTAATGAACTTAAGTGGCACCTGGTCTAGCACACAATCATTATACTGATTTTCCTGAAGTTTTATCTAGCAATGTGGGGGGTACCAGATAGTCATGTAATCTCCAGGTGCTACATCCCTCAAAAATAGTACTTTGTATGGAAAATATTCTAAATTAAGCTCTCAGGAAATTGCAATAGGACCTTGTGCCAGTTTTAGCCAAGGTGTAAGATAATGGCTGCTGCATTTCTTCTTGAAGATCACCAAGGATGGCTAGAGAGACTTAGAGAGGCTGAGAAAGTGGAGAGTAGAGCCTGATGAAGGACCCTTGGGGAGAGCTAATACTGATCCCCAATCATACACGTCAAGTGCAGTGACCCAGGGTCTAATCGGACCATTTTCAGGTTAGCCTATAGCCAGCATGGGGCCTACTTACAACCTTTTCAAGGGGCTACAAGGTGGGGAGAGCAGAGTCTAGCAGAGAGAAGGTAGGATATCTATGCTTAGTACTAAAGAAGGAACACAAGATGAGCTACAGGACAATGACACCCTGCCCATCAAAAGACCAGAAAACTCCAGCCACGGGAGTGAGGTTAGCAGATCCTGGTAGTGCTCTGTTTACATCCTCTTTACTTGAGGAGGTGCAGCCAGTCCTCGAGTTGCTGTGGGAACTGACCACTAGCAACTCACAGCTGCCCCCTTTCTCTGGAGGACTACCCTTGGCTGACAAGGGCCCTCTTGGCCAGAAGTGCCTTGTAGTTCATATCTCGCACCAAGCTGGAGGCTGCCGTGGCCAGTGACTAAAAAAACGTAGAGGTGTGAAATCTCAGCCGCCTTGCCTCAAGACCCAACAACTTCTGTGTTTTAGTGCATGTTCCAGAAGTCTCCATGGGATCAGGCTGAGATGAAACTTAGCTGAAACAACATTTTTGCTAAGCTCCTTCTCCTGTCCCAGACTGCTTCTCCTGGTCCCTCTGAGGTCTCTTCAGGGGCTCTCCCTCCAAAATTATTTGCACAAGAATCACTGTCTCGGGCTCTGTATCCAGGGGACCTGACCTGAGATAGGGGTCTCCGAAGAATCCTCAAAAGCAGAGAGACAAATGGAAATGAGACCGAGCTAGAGACAGAGACCGGGACCTCGGGGGCTTAAAGTGAGGCATACAGAGTATAATTTTGTAGTTGAGTAGAAACATAGAAGAAACTATAGCAACCAGGGGTAGAATTTCTCTCCCTCCCCTTATCTCTTCACTAAGTTTAAGTATCATAAACCCTGTTAGCAGGGTAAGAAGGGGGTGTCTAACCAAACTAGTTAGGGTAAGAGAGCATACATCAGTCATACCCCTTTCCTTCCACCAAGATTCCATCTCTGTCCTTGAGTCTTAGAAAGAGAAGTGTTAACATAAAACCAATATGACTTTTCCATGGTACAAGACATTAATTAAATAGGAATTGGGGAGCTGGGAGAGTGTAACCAGAACAGTCATGGAGCCTGCCTGAGTTTTCGTCTGGGAGCCAGAGAATAATTAACCCACCCAAACGATTTAAGTTGCTAGTGGGGAAAAACGTTTGGTGATTTTATTTCATGAGTCTTGCCCGTTTGGTTACTTAATACCCCAGAATAATTAAAAGGACAAAAATAATACAAAAATGCTGGATTCTGACAAATGAAGACAGAAAACTTGCTTTCCTTCTTAGGCTGAGGGTATGAGTATTCTACTTAGTATTGAGATTTGTTAGTAATCAGCAATTGAGATTAATCAGTAATACATATTATATTAAATATACAAATCTCTAAGTGTTGGTCGTCCTGACAACCGTGCAGATATCACTGACCAGGATATCTTAGTTTTTCTGACTTTATTGAGGACAGATATTTGACAGAGAGGTTTATATATATTTGAAATGTACGACATGATGATCTGATTTCCATATACATTGTGGAGTAATTACTAAGATCAAGATTACAAACCGATCCCTCACCTCTCATTGTTAACCCCCCTTATTTTGTGGTGAGAATGCCTAAGATCTACTCTAAGTAACTTTCAAGTATACAAAGCTGTATTATTAACTAGAATCATTGATGGAGCACTAGTAATTGCTTTCTTCTTGATAGCAGCTGAGTTTCTTTCCTTCTCTTCTTGGCACAAGAAGTACCCAGATACCTGGAGGAAAGGGGAACTTACAATCCATGAAGTCTGTGTTTTATGAAAACTCCAATGAGGGAAGAGAAGCAGCTTAGAGCATGGGACCAAGCAGAAAAGAATCAAATTTGGAATTGCCTTCAGTCATTGGAAAACCCTCAATGTGACTGACTCTTCTAGGTACTTAGATGCTTAGTTTCTTTCTTTTTTTTTTTTTTAATTTCTAATGTTCTTCCCAATTTTTGGCTCTAATGCAGTAAAGGGGTAATAGAGTCAGCATTTTGAACTGACTGCTTAGGTGACACTAATCAAGTTACTTAATCTCTCTAAGCCTCAGTTCCCTCATCCGTGAAATGGGGACAGATTAGTTAATGTCTACAGCACCTAAAAATGTGCATGATAGTAAATATTCAATAACTTAATCATTAGCTTAGACTCCGAAGGAATTGAGAAATCAAAATTATTTCATTAGTAAGGAGATATTGTATTACGTGGTCAACAAAATTTTTAATTAGTTTAATATTTTAAATTGTGTCAAATAAATAAAATCTTTAAAAAAAAAACAAAAAACCTCTCTGCCTACTTGTGATCTCTGTCTGTCAAATAAATAAAATCTTTAAAAAAAATTGTGACATTAAATAGTCTTTTATTTCAAGTGCTTGGGTTATTTCCTCTAATATGACAGCACCGGTTGACTCAATTAAATTTGGTAGAAATTTGGGTGTGTATGTTATATAAAGCAAAAGTTGAGTATTCAATTCTTATTACATATATTATGGGTAGCTATATATTTTTCTTCTCATGTGTGATGAGGATTCTTCATTAATTTGATATAGAATGTCAGTATTTATTGGCATCAGAGGGTGTTTTCACTTTAGTAAGAGAGAGGTGTAAAATTTCCAAAAATTTTTGGTGCTTTTTTCCTATTGTTCTAGGGAAATAAAGCAGTTACATGTAAGTGTCCAACATGTGTGGTTGGGGATGTGATATCAGGGGAAGGTGATGATGAAGGAAGAAGTTGTCAGCTCTGGACTGTGATTCTCCCACACTTATCTCAGAGAGGAAATTCTTCATAAGTGGCTATATTGAGAATAACTTGGCATTTGTCTGACACTGTATGTAATTCTAAATGTTTAAGAGCATAGGCTTTGACGATAGGCGTGCTTGTGTTTAATCTTAGTTCTACTAATTACACCAGTCATTAGCTGTATGATTTTGGACGGTCTTAGTTTTCTTACCCATATAATGAAAATAGCAGAATCTATCTCATATGACAATTGTGAAGATTAAACATTTGGTCTTGACTCTGATACATGATAGTACTCAGGTAGTTCTTATTGTTGAAATTGCCTAACTCAAAAACTCTTCCTTCTACAAAGGAATGACAAAGTACCATTTAAGACATGCCAAAGGGTGGGGGAGCTATTTAATATCCAAATAATGATTTCACTGATAATTTCTAACTAAGTTGAGGTCATTACACATTTTTAGCTAGAAGAGAACTTTGATGGAATGTAGAAACCAGACTTGCATAAGCATTTGCAGTATTTCATGTATGCTTTTAAAAAACGTTTCTGGAGCACTACTATTCAGTGGGGATATCCCAAGTGTATATCTTAATATTGTCTCATGCTTAACCTTGCTTCTGATTCTGTACCGTACACACTTAAGTCATTTCTAAAATACAGAATTTTGGAGCATAAATACATGTCTCCATTTCCAATCACATTTGCTAAGTTATCACAATATTATTAACAAAATCATAACCTTTTCACTAGCAATAGTTACTTAACAATAAGAATGTGTGCCAAGATGACAAGAATAGGATTTAGTGATTTTTGAACCATTATTTTATAATTTTTATTTTTTTCTACAACCACAATTAAGAAATCATAAAGTGTCATGGTAGAAATAAATCACTGGAGTAGGGTGGAGAATTACTTTTTTATAAATTGTAAAATGAACCATATTAACCTGAATATTTATGCAGAATCTGTGTAAGATTGCCTAACTTTTTGAGTTACTTTATTTATCAAGTGCTGTGTTAATGTGCTGCTGAGCCGCTGGATTCTTCTCGCTCGTTCTCTTCTCGTTATTGCCAGTGCTGAAGCTTTTTGTGTTGACAGCTTTGAATTATGTATCAGTTGACTATCACCACAGTAATGCTGTGTAACAAGCCACTCCCAAACTTCATGGCTGAAAACCACACTTACTGTTTTGTTTTTTTTTGTTTTGTTTTGTTTTTTGCAATACAGTTGCGGTGGCTCTGCTGGTCTGAACAAGTCTTAGCAGGGCTCTCAGGCATCCGCAGTCAGCTGTGGGTTAGCTAGGTGGAGTCCTTGAACGTGGCCGGGTTTTCACATGGCTCATGTGTCTGACCAGCCCAGTCATATTCTCATGGCAACCACATAGCAGTAAAAGTAGAAATGTTGAGGTCTAGCTCTGCTACTTACTGGTTCTGAGAACTTAGGTAAATGATTCAACTTAACTTTCAGTATCTTCGTATGCAAAATGGGAGTAATGCTTCCTATTGTGAGAGATCAGGTTGAGAAGTGAAGTGTGACAAGGCACCTCAAAGGGCTTTGTTTAGGGGCTACAGAGCTGTTATTTTTATTTGTAGGATGACTATGATATAGAGCAGTGGAGTAATAAAAAATTATTTTCTGCTTATTACTTTTTTCAAAAATGATTTTGTTGCTTACTATTTTTCTGTTGCTTACTATTTCTATCATTGAGTCAAAATTGAAACGTGTTTTGTATCTCTATTCAGAGGATACGAGGACAGATTTTTGGCTTTCATCACATCAGTTCAGTAAGATAAAGGAATGTTCACTTCATTTTAACATTATATTTTGACTACCTCTTCTGAATGCTGTGTTAGGCATATGGCAAAATAAACTTTCAAAATTAGTAAGCTTTGAGGCATAAATAATGATTTAAACATTCTTTATGAAATGTCGATAATTTTCTGAAAAAAATCAGCTAGTTTAATTCTGCTGAACTATAGAATTCTTAGCTCTTGTGATTGTAGATTCAACTTGAAAAATGACACTTGTTTGTGGTAAAATCTTTTTAAGAAGTGGTAAAATTTACCTGTATTTTGTGTCAGCCCAGGCCCAAATGGAAAGTCATGCTCTTTAGGGTCATGGCCAGACTGATGACTAACCATCCTCCATCAAAATAACCATTTAATGAAAATCAAATGCTGCTGGGGATTTTAAAAGACACCATGAACCACATTCACAAAGTCATGAACCACATTCACAAACTTAGGCTCTGAATGCCAGTGTGTGCAAACAGATTTTCTCTTGAAATCACCTTTATAATCATATTATCTGACCTTTTCACTCCTTTCTTTTTTTTTTTTTTTTTTTTTTTTTTTTTGCTCCTCTATTTGCTGAAATACACACTCTATTTCCTTCCTTAAAGAATTTTTTTGTTGTTGTTGGAAATATTTTCTTCAGGAATTTGAAAAAGCCAGGAAAGTGAAAACATGCTAGCATGGTCACATTTCAGTGAAGGTTGACACTGATTATGATGTAATAAGTGGGTGTTTAGTAAATGGGAAGGAAAATTTCCAAGATTTCTGGATATTGCCAATGTTTGGGGGAACTTTGGACACAGATGTTCACATATGTTACTGCATTTTCATTTAATGAGGGAACAATATGTTTAAACAGACTGATCCACCAGCAGATTGATTAATCTGAGGAAAAATTCAAGGGTGGAAATTGGCAAAGAAAACCCAGTGATGGGAATTTTTAAGATTAAGATTCTTAAATTCCTGTTTCCTTGACATTTGACCTCTGGTGTGCAGCTAATCCTGTTGCCTGGGATTAAAACCCAACTTTTGCTTTCCTACTCTTTCAAAGTGAAAACTGGCGGGACACTCTTGCTTACTTCTGTCGAAAACGTTTGGAATAAGGGATCTATCTTTTGATTAAGTGCCTCAGTCTTATAACCCTGTTTAAAAATCCTAGAGCTGCTGCTGCCTCAGTCCCATGTTGTACCCCTTCTGCTGATAAAGCAAAACAAACCTACGCAAATATGGAAGAAATTATCCACAACAGATACCAACCCCCGTATCACACAGTAGAATGCATTGTTGTACCTAAACTCAAGATGAAAATACTGAACATTCCTTTAACCAGGGCTGTGTGCTTGCTGCCATACCATTGTGTGTTGTTTGCTGTTATAAAATTTTTCTATTACACTGGGCTTCACTGAAAGTGGTAAGCATCATTCCCTTTCACACTTTCGGTTTGCCTAGAATAAATGGAAGAATAAAAGGGATTGGGAAGATTACACTCTGGCTTCTTCCCGTGTTTCCCCCCTGAGGTTTGGTCTCTTCTCTTCATCTTTTTTGGGTTAATTTTATCATATTAGCATTTAAGGCACGTGATAGTAGGTTCTATGACTGAAAGTGCTGGCCATCTGACTAATCCCTGGGGGTATTCAAGAAATTTTGGTCCACACCCTTCCCCACTATAATCACAAAATCCCATTGTTTCCTTTTCACCCTTGAGAGAATTAAAAGCCCATGTTTTAAAATTAATGAAAACCTGAAAATCAGGGTAAATTTAGCTTAAGGAAAACAAATCATATCTCTTTAAATTTACAGGGTTTTTTGTTTGTTTCCTAAATTATTATTAACTTTCTGACTCTCTTTTGATCTAAAGTAGGGAGATTTCTGCATAAGATCATCCAAGACATGTAGCATATATAATAGCTGGGGCAAAAGGGAGTTATAAATCGTTTGATGAATAGAAAAAAGAGACGAGGCAGAGTGTCTTGTATTCAAAAATAAAGTTGTCCTTAAAAGTGTAAAATTAGAGCTTGAATATCTTGGAATCAAACAAGACAGAAATAAAATTAATATTTATGTAGGGATACGGGCTCAAGCATCCTACCACCCAATTACATAACGGGGACAAAATAAGGTAACCCTGGTATAACATCTTGTAAAAGAAGAAGTGAAGTTATATAATTAGACTGCATTTGTCAACTAGCACATTCCACCTACACAGGCTCCGAAGAAAAAGGAGGAGGTGGGCAGGGAGAGATTTCTAAGGAATAATGAGTAAGAACAGTTTGATACGTGCACTGGTATCATCCTTTCAAACTTTTAAAAAATTTTTGTTGTCATGCACAACCTAACCCAGGTGCTTATGACCTTACAGTTTTATTTTTTAAAAGCCTTAGTCAGGCCAGTCTTTGGGGCAAAACTATGAGCTGAGCTATTTGGGAAACAGCCAATGCTTGCCCTTTAAGAACCAAGTCTGAAGAACGAGGGCAAGAACCAATAACTAAGAACATGTTTATTTGGATAGATTGTTTTCAGTATGAGGGAAGCAGAATTTTTAGGTGGATACAGAGCACATCCTTTGTGCCTTGAGATGTGTGAGCCAGAAAAGATTGAACTTTGTGATATTTCACTGTCACCGATAATGTGGTAAGTTTTGTTACCAACAATGTCATGGGAAGATACAAAAGAGAGAAAGAAAAGAAAGATGGCAACAAGGGGCTTTACTGTGGAAATCGATGGTTATGATAGGGGCAACAGATGTACCAGAATCATTCCAACCGCTCTACTTAGAGTTGATTGTGTTTCTCATTGGACAACAGTCTTGATAAGACTTTATTCACTCCTGTGGTATTAAATCCTGTGGTATTAAATCTGTAATTCCTGATGAAGAAGTGTATTTTTCTAACTTTCTTTGAGTACACCCAAATTGGAAAATTAAATTCTGAACGAGTTTCTCAGATTGTTTTTTTTTTCTTTTTTTAA
Organism: Lontra canadensis; assembly: GCF_010015895.1. NCBI lineage: Eukaryota > Metazoa > Chordata > Mammalia > Carnivora > Mustelidae > Lontra > Lontra canadensis. The sequence continues at coordinate 10,906,886 of NW_022631010.1, forward strand.
AAATGTTATTTATTTATTTGACAGAGAGAGAGAAATCACAAGTAAGCAGAGAGGCAGGCAGAGAGAGAAGCGGGGAAGCAGTTTCCATGCTGAGCAGAGAACCCGATGCGGGACTCGATCCCAGGACCCTGGGATCATGACCTGAGCCGAAGGCAGAGGCTTAACCCTCTGAGCCACCCAGACGCTCCCCCCCCCAATTGTTTTCTACTGTTTTCCCCAAGGTTGAAGTTTGTTGACGTGGTGAACCAGCTAGGAACATGTCCACAAATGAATTCTATCGGGCCCCGAAAGTTGACTGCCTTTTGCTTGTCTCAAACTTAAGGTGACAACATTTAGTTCAATTAAAAAAAAAAAAATTAAGTCCCCGCTAAATTAAATGTAACGGCCAACATTATAATCAATATAGAACTACTTTGCTGCCATTTGCAATTTTTCCGCCCTCTGAGTGCCAGACACCTGGTGCTGAAAATAGAATGTATGTGAAACTTCCCTGTTTTCAATGTCATTCACTCAGGGATAGAATTTTGAAACTCAAAGCAGAACAGGCAAGAGGTAAGCAGTGACGATAGACATGTAGGAACAGTTCCTGAAACATGGGCTGATCCCAGTTAAAGAGGTTCCCATAAATGGAAAAAACAGATTGCCTGACAGATGAGAAAAAACGGCCTCAAATTCTGCCCTGTAGAAGTTACCATCATTCGTGTCGGATGAACTAAAGCTTAACAAGGGAGGTTGGCAAATAACCCACGTCCATATTTAAAGACATTTGGTGGGTAATTTAATCATTTCATAGTATTTGTCTCTCATTTTATGGCTTGGCTCTTTATTTCATTAATATTAACCAACAACTATTTACTGTTTGGCTCAGATGGACTTAAATCTAAGTGGCTCAAAATGGAAATTGACAGCACTGGATTACATTTTAAACTCATTTCTGATTGTTAATTTTACTTGTTTTAAGGTAGAGACTATACAGGTCATTTGGGCAACAGCAAACTTTTTACAGTGGAAAATAAATCACCAATTTGGTAGTAACCTAGGCAGGCACTAAATCAGTGAAATGCTACTGCTTTGCTGCTTCAGAGCATTCAGGCTGAGAATGTTCTTAGGCAGCTTTCCCAGTGGCTCAACCAAGATGAAGAATTGTGTCCCATGTCCTCCATTAGATAGGGAGTTTTTTTTTCAATGCTCCTTCAAAATACTGGATTGTAGGGATGGTAAATATTTTCATATATTTCAAGAAGTTGATTTCCAGTAGACTTCAGCGGTATCACTTTTCTACATGGATTAGTTTTTAAAAATAAAGTATGAAAGTTGTTCCTAAAATGTCTTGTTGTAAATACCACAGGCACTGGTGTGAGACGGATCTGGGTTCTGATTTCACCTCTTCCGCGTAAGGTGTGCTTGGGCAAAGCTGTTTTCTGATCTGTAACGTTCAGATAACAATAGTTCATAGAGGTAATAATCCAGAAGATGCAAACATATCTCCATACATAAACACTGTTGAAAACCATAGAAAGGGAAATACAGGGGAAAAACCCCATCATAATGATATTAGTAATATTATAGGTATCATCAGCAAGGGTAAGAAAAGTTGATTGGGACTTTCAATTTAAAAACTTATTTGAAATGATGAATAATCAGTATTAGCAAGTTTCCGTATTTGCTTTCAGTCTTGTTTTAAAGCTTGCCACTCTTTTTGTAACACACACTTAGGTATGTATGCATTGTTTATATGTCAGACAATGAAAAAAAAACCCACAAAAATGAAGGTTTTTTAAAAAATGTCATCTGAAATGCTGCCACCCGGAAGAAACTATCATTAACATCCAGTTAATGTCATTCCGAATATACTCCTAAGCATATATGCAGATATAAATATAGGTAGGAGGAGTAAAATATAGTTCTATAAAAATAGGATCATTCTGCAGATATTATTTTAAGATGAAGCCTTAGAGTTTAGATTTCTTATTAATTGCCTTCCTAGGAAAACAAGAACATTCCCTTCTCAGTGTGTCTTGCCCTCCCCACTTGCCTCCATGTCTTAATTTCTGTTATTCATGTTTGCATTATGCATGCTTAACACATTCACATTGTCCTAGAGCCACAATTTCCACATTTGATTGGTATCAGCACTATATTTCAATGAAATCAATGTGATTCATCCACCACTTACCACGGCATTGCCTTCCCAGAGTGTTTATCTTGCTTCTTCTCTAAACTGGCTATCTTTCATCGTCACGGTCTATTTAAAAAGATAATTTTAGAAACAGATTGATAAGTGCATGTGTTTCACGAGGTCTTCCATTTTTGTCTGTGTTACGCTTTAACCTTGAACGTGAATCAGACTTTAGTTCAATGCAGTGTTCATAGGTCACATTTGTAGCCATTGCCCCATGGTCTCTTAGCACTGAGTGTTGCTGTCCACAAGTCTAAGGAGAACCTCATCTTTCCCTGAGATGGGTTACTTGTCTTTCTGCCTGGCTGCTTTAAACATTATTTTCTTCATTTTCCTCCAGTTTGGGATATTTTGCACGTTCCTTCGCCTTTTCTTTCATCTTGCCCGAATAGCCCTCTTCCAACATCTAGGTTTCTCTAATAAAGCCGAGGTGACTTCTTGAATTTCTTCCTTTATCTGAGACTGGAGCATTTGCCTTCATGAATGATAGTTTGAAACCTGAATGCTTTGAGTTTTTTTCTGGAGGGAGTATTGATATCATATACGTTGCATTCTTTCTTAAAATACCAAGGTCTGTGTTCTCTTCTGACATTTTGCTAAATGTCCTGTACTAGCTCCATATCACCGTCTTGTGTGCGTGTGCGTGTGCGCGTGGAAGGGCGAAGGGGTGTCTCCCACTCCCACAGGGAGGCATCCTTACACTTCAGTCAGCTTTCTTGATTCATATGAAGCATTGAAGGATTCCTCCCTGACTTCAAAGAGAATCATTCTCTCCCATTTTCCTCACTCACAGTCATTTCTGCTATTTCTCAGATAAGGATACTCCTTCAACTTGTTTTTCTCTCACTTCGTGGCTGTGGAGGAGAATTCTTAGTAAGTTTATCCTCAACCAGTGGCTTGGGGGAGGGCTTGGTGTTTGAAGTCGGTGACTCACAGCAACTCTCTGCCCCAGAAACTTCTGTTATTTTCTTAGCTGTCAGAGTTAACGGCATTGGGTCAAGCTTCGTTTCTTGTTTTGTTTTTTTGTTTTTCTTTCTTCTTAATTTCATGTTGAACTCCTTTTGCTCTTTTTAAAATGTAATCTGTGAGGCAGTTTCACCCTCCATCTTCACCTGAAAGTCAGTGCAGGATTTTAACCCAAGACCCAAAAGTTGCTCCTCTGGCCTTTGAAGATGGTGTATGGTCCCTGTGGGGAAGCTTTCTAGAAGAGTAGAGCTGCCTGTGTGAGCTCAGCTTCTGAGAAGGATATTTAACTGAACATGCTGGCTTTTGTTTTTTTACTCTTCGCTCTTGCCAGTGTCAAGGATCCTGTATTTTCTCCCAGATTTTGTTGTTGTTGTTGCTGTCGTTACCACGTACAAGCCAAATAAGAATCACACCTCACTGACTTTATTGTTTTGGAGGAAATTCTTATTTCCCTCTTGATTTATTTTAACTTGCTCTGAGAAGATTTACAAATTGGAAGGGAGAGGTGAACATTCAGAGAAGAAACCCTATCAAGATTGTTTTAAAACTCCTGCATCTTTAATGTTTTGAAAGAGAGAATCTCAAACAAAAAACAGTAGCTTTGAATAAAACGTACTTGAGACTGGAAGGTCTTTTCCTTTCCAAGATGTATTTCTGAAAGAATTTTCCCTGATTTGAAAGGTAGAATTGCATCAGATTAACATCTCCAGGTGAAGAGTTAGCTTTCTGTATTTTACCTTGAATTTTTACCTTTATTAATTGAAACTATTGAAAATATTTTTGCTGAGCATACATCCTGTTCATGTGTGAGAATAACAGAATATGACTAGATTTTTCCTGCTGTATTTTTCACTGTGTGCGGAGTTCTACTTGAGAAACCTGCCTCATAGTGAGGTTGTGAGGATTGAATGAACCCATGTATGGAAAGCACTTGGTAAATGCTTAGTACCCATTACCTATAGGGACAAGGGTTATTAGTTACAGCATCCAATGGGAATTTCCTCATTCAGCTTTGCTTTCATTGGGCATTCTCTTTGAGGTCATTTATGCCTTAAATGAGATTTTGGCATGGTATTTTTAAACATAAACTCTATTAATTTTGCATTTGAGTTTTTTGTCTGGAACATCTCTCTTTTCATTGGTCAACACTTGATGTGAGTGAAGTCCCTGGACTTGGATGAAGACAGGCCTTAGATGTGCCTTCATAATGGTTCAGCTCTCTGACTCAGTCTGTATCTGGAGTCCCAGGGCATTAAGGACCTCACATATGCAAGAGCACCTCCATAGCCTTTCCATGAGCTCCTGTGTAGCTCATTAGGCGTTATGTTGCATTTGTCTGAGAGTTTTATTTGTGCTCTTTGCACACATGAAACTTATACGTTGACTTATTTTTCTATGAAGATGCCATCATCTCGAGCCACCCACCATAGAGAAGGTATTTTGAGCATATCATCCTAAATCTGGATTATTTTCAGTAAACAGTTATTTCACTTGATGATTCACTTTGAATTTTCTCTTTAAGTTGCTGTGAATGTTTCATACCATACCATACCATACCATCAGGAATGTTCGTTGGACCCGCATCTTTGCCACCATCTGAGTGTTATAAGGGCAGAATCTCAGGCTTCAACCCAGACCTACTGAATAAGAATTTGAATTTTACCAGGGACCCCTGAAATCCATATGCACATTACTGTTTCATGTCACTGTACTGTTGCAGCTGGGACCTTCTTTGATAGGGGAAGCCATATCACTCAAAAGAAACATGGACATAAAAGGCCTTTAAACATACGAAACAGAAGCTCTCTACTCATAATTTCTTTAAAAATTGCAATTTAAAACTACAGCTATATATCTTAATGCATTGGTAAAAATGCAGAAGATGGTAATGTGCTTGTGGGCTGTGGAGAAATTGGCACTAGTATCCCTGGGAACTGGGGATTGGGTGCAGAAAAAATGATTGCGGGGATGCCTGGGTGGCTCAGTCTTTAATTCTCTGCCTTAGGCTCAAGTCATGATCCCAGGGTCCTGGGATCGAACCCCGCATCGCATGGTGCTCCCTGCTTGGCGGGAGGCCTGCTTCTTCCTCTCCCACTCCCCTGTTTGTGTTCCCTCTCTCACTGTCTCTCTCTGTCAAATAAATAAATAAAATCTTAAAAAAAGGAAAAATGATTATGGTGTTTATTATCTTTTGTGTGAACAAAGGAAGAAAACCAAAAATAAATATTTGAATTAGCCTTATGGGCATTAAAAACAAAAGAAAACAAACAACTTTGCAAACACATAAGCAACAAATTAGATATTTGCAATACAATATTGCAATTGTAACTTATTGAAGAGTTTGCCAGGACCTATACTGAACTCCTAAAACCCTGTGAGAAATTGACAGGTGACGCACTGGTGAAAAAATGGACAAGGTTATTGAACAGGCTGTTCATATAAGAGGATATCAAGTAGCCAATAAATGTATGAAAAACTATTCAAGTTCATTAATAATAATGAAAAATCAAGCCAAAAGGAGCTGTAACTTTCAACCTACCAGATGGCCAAAATCAAAAATGTTCACAGCAGCAAGTTCCTAGGAATCAGATATGTGCTGGTGCAGTATAAATTGTTGTAAGCCCTTTGAAAAACTGTTTGACATTTTCTACTAAAATTGAACATATGCATTCCTATGAGCAGTCCCAGTTCCAGATATATACCCAATGGAAATGTCTTCTTACAGGCACAAGCATTATCTGCAATAGCTCCAGACTGGAAACAACCCAAACACCAACCACAGTCAAATAGAGGTTCCAGGGCCTGGGGCAAAGGAAGGATGGGGAGTTATTGCTTAATGAGTACAGAACTTCTGTGTGGGGTGATGAAAAAGTTCTGTAAATAGCGATGATGGTTGCAACACTGTAAATGTACTTAATGTCATTGGATTGTACACATTAAAGGGTTAAGAAGTAAATTTTATGTTATGTATGGTTTTCCATAATAGAAAAATAAAATAACTTACAGTGTATTCCTAGAAAAGAATACCATATAGTGAGGAAAATGTGCTCCAGCTACACTCAACATGATGAATCCATCAAATACAACGATGAAGGCTAAACACAAAATAATGCATAATATTAAACATATGTTTAATATTATGTTCATATATAATTTTAATATATAATATATGTTTAATATTAAGTTCATATATATCAATGATCAAATAGGTAAAACCAAATGATAGACTGTGGGGATGAGAGCAAAGTGATTTAAGTAAAAAGAAAAGCACTGAGGGAATTGCCATAGAAGACAGGGGGTGAAGGTGGGCACAGATCTGGAGGGCAAATGAGGGGTCTCCCGGAATGCTCACGGTTCCATTTCTTTATTTAGGTATTCACTGTATAATACTTTCTTTAGGTATAGAGTTTTTTTTTTTTAAGATTTATTTATTTATTTTAGAGAGAGAGAGAGAGAGAGAGAGAGCAAGCTGGGGAAGGAGCAGAGGGAGAGGGAGAGGATCAGAGCACAAAACCCAAGGCAGGGCTTGATCTCAAGATCCCAAGATCACATCTTGACCTGAGGCAAAATCAAGAGCCTACAGCCCAACCGACTGAGCCACCCAGGTGCCCCTGTTTAAGTATACATTTTAAATGCATTTTTCTGTAGGTGTTATGTTTCACAATAAAATGTTCAAAAAAATATTAAGAGTGGTTAGGTCATGAGTGTATTAGTGGGAGAACTGGATGAGGTAGGCATGATTATCTTAACTTTATACCATTTCTTTTTTTTTTTCTTTTTCAATTTTTATTTATTTATTTGATGGAGAGAGAGAGAGATCACAAGTAGGCAGAGAGGCAGGCAGAGAGAGAGAGGGAGAAGCAGGCTTCCTGCTGAGCAGAGAGCCCGATTCGGGGCTTGATCCCAGCACCCTGGGATCATGACCTGAGCCTAAGGCAGAGGCTTAACCCACTGAGCCACTCAGGTGCCCCGACCCCTTTCTATTTAATATTTTAACTACGAGATTATTACATTTTTTTTTCATTTGAAATACTATCCTAATAAGCTATCAAATGATCTAAATTAAATAACTGGAAAAAATGATTTTACATATTTAATTTATATAGTCTTCCAGAAAATGCAAAGACTTGCTTTGTGTAAATATAAAAACAGATATCTCTTAAATAAAAATATCAAATTTAATTTATCTTCAAAATCCAACCTGGGTCATGAAACATCAGGTCTTTAAATATTACAAATAAAAAGAAAAATAAGAAGTCAGATGGACTCATTTGTTCCTTTTTGAGACTGAATGCTGCTTGGCCAAGCCTTGAATGAGGGTAGCATTTCTTCCCACAGAGAAGTCTCGCAGCAAGCCAAATTAACTTCCTTGTTTGGATCATGCATTAAATTTCTGAATAAAGACGTTTCCCCACAGAGATTCAGGAAGCATTTGTGGGCAAGACGATTAAGCTTCCTCCCTGAGAATATCACCTGATACCCTTGGCTCATTAGACGGCTCTTTCTTTCCTGGTCTGTGGGTTTTGTTCAGGCGTCTCTCTTCATGACTGTACCAAAAAAAAAAAAAAAAAAAAAAAAAAAATTAATAACCCCTCCTAAGAGTAGAAATCTTATTTTAGGGTAACATTGTATTGAAAATTGAGTAAGAATCAGGATAAACCATGTCAGCCTGTTTCTTTAGAAACTTCATGTTTAACTATCAAAGCGGTACGATGTTGGGGATCTGTGGGACAGCCTATGAAGCTTAGTCAGCTTAGGAAACGATAGGTTTTGGGGCACTCGTGGTTTATATCTGGCATCCATTTTCACTTAAAATCCCTGGGAGTTTTTATTTGTATTAAAAAAAGAAGTCATGTAAGTGAACCTAACGTTCTTTTTAAAACATTTTTTCCTGTGCTGTTTGTTTGATTAAATAATTTTTGAAAAACTTTTTGTAGCATCTTTAATTCTCTTCAGTAAATAATTTAGCAGCAAAGAGCAGATTTTTAAAGGTGCATAGAAGATGAAGATGTTCTTTTACTAGATATATTTAAACTTCAGATCCATCTTACCAATAAATCTTTACACGCTGAAGAAGACAGATCTGCAGAGATAGTTCAATAAGGTCACTCTTTTTTTTTTTTTAAAGATTTATTTATTTATTTATTTGACAGAGAGAGATCACAACTAGACAGAGAGGCAGGCAGAGAGAGAGAGGGAAGCAGGCTCCCTGCTGAGCAGAGAGCCCGATGTGGGACTCGATCCCAGGAACCTGAGATCATGACCTGAGCCGAAGGCAGAGGCTTAACCCACTGAGCCACCCAGGGGCCCCAAGGTCACTCTTTTTAATTCATTTCCAAATTGACTTTGTGACTTTGACCTCAAAATAGTCTCAAAAGCATAGGTAGAATTTATATGAAGATGATTCATAGTGTAATTTTTTTGGTAAGGTTGTGTTTTAACTGTTGTCTTTTACTTTTTCTTCCTAATCTACTTCGAAATTAATAGATAACTGATAGGCTTACCATTCAACAAATATGTGTTGCTATTTACAAGCGTGCCTTTCTTTTATCCTTTAGAGTTCTATGCTTTGATTTTGTATCCTGCCCTATTACTGAATTGCTGTATGAGTTCTAGTAGTTTGGGGGCGGAGTCTTTTGGGTTTTCCATATAAAGTATCATGTCATCTGCGAAGAGAGAGAGTTTGACTTCTTCATTGCCAATCTGAATACCTTTTATTTCATTGTGTTGTCTGATTGCCATTGCTAGGACTTCTAGTACTATGTTGAACAACAGTGGCAAGAGTGGACATCTTTGTCGTGTTCCTGATCTCAAAGGGAAGGCGGTCAGCTTTTCCCCACTGAGGATGATATTCACTGTGGGTTTTTCATAGATAGATTTTTTGAAGTTGGAGGAATGTTCCCTCCATCCCTATACTTTGAAGCGTTTTAATCAGGAACAGGTGCTATATCTTGTCAGATGCTTTTTCTGCATGGATTGAGATGTCTTCTCTCTTCTCTTACTGATTTGTTCTATCGCATTGATTGATTTGCGAATGTTGCATCACCCTTGCAACCCAGGGATGAATTCCACCTGGTCATGGTGGATAATCTTTATAATGTACTGTTGGATCTTATTGGCTAGGATCTTGTTGAGAATCATGGCATCCATATTCATCAGGGATATTGATCTGAAATTCTCCTTTGAGATGGCGTAGAATTCTGGCTGCGAGGTTATAACATACCTTCCATAAGAACAGGCACTATTCTAAATGCTGGCTGCTTAGGAATTCAGAAATTTAGGGATGTTTGATTTTTCACTTTATGTGTGTCTTCCTAGTATAACTAGTTGGTTTTGCAGCTACTTATTTCATGAAAAGGAAAACTTTGGATAAACTATCATAGGAAAATCTAACCTTGAATATTTCAAAAACATTAAAAATTGTTTTCCAAATACATGTATATAAAACGTATATTACACACACACATTATATGTGTATTTGTATATGTAATATATACATTATATATGGAATGTTAAATACATATACATACATATATACACAAATATATATACATTATATAAATAGTATATATATAATGTTAACACTCAACACTCAATATGTCATTTCATATTTCATACCTTGTAACTGTTATATGCATTGATTTGCATCTACTACGGGTCAGCGTGATCTCCTACTAGAATGTACTATATCTGTGTAGTGCAGTTTCTCTGACAGCATAGGTAATACCCGCTACGGGGATCAACTGTATGTCATACATTAATGTTCTACTTCCTACTGGTTTTAATTTTTAATAAAAAGGGGAAGAATATAAAGATGAAACAGAAGCGATCTAAAGTGCATGAATTGTGCTTTCTTTCCTTATGATCCTAATCTTGACTTTTATTGCCTCTTTGAGGAACAAGGTTATATATACCCACACTGTTAAACCTAGGTTAGGTCAGCTGGCCATGTTGGGTGAAAGACAGCTCTTTGGCTCTCTGCTTTTAAGTCATCTGGTGTTTTGAATTTGCATCGGAAGGCAATGAAGGGATATAATCAACATTCTCTCTTCCTCTAGATCTTAGGAAGGAAACTGCTTAAAGATTTCTGGTCAATAATAAAATAATTTTCCTTTTGTTTGGCATTCAGAGCGGGGAGAAAAATGACAGCAGGGATATGGAGGCAGGATTTTATAGATTTTATTGCCTTAAATCCACTTGTTTGAAAAAGAAGCATAATAAGAGAAAATAATCACAAGCGTTCATTAGCAGTTCATTTTATTTTGTTTTGTGTTTTGACTGTGTGCCTGAGTAAGGTTTTGTCCCAACTGCTTGCTTTTTTTTTTTTAAACTGCTTTTAATTAAATCTCCCTTTCTCTCTCTCTCTCTTTTTTTTTAATACTGTTTTTTTCCCATGAAATAATAAAGGATCAAGGTAGCAATTTTGGAAGGTGTGCATGTTAGAATATGAGTCTAGCTGCTGTAACAAAGATCCAACTGTTTTATGATTCCAGTGTATTTCTATCCCACATTACTTACTGTGTGATAAGCAGGCAGGAGCTGAGGGGGTGTTGCATAGTGTCCAGGACCTGGACTCTTTCCAAATTGCCGTGCTGCCGTCCTCAGACACTGCTTGCCCCTCATGGTCTGAGAGGCGGCTTCAAATCCAGCTTGCAGCAAGAGGTAGAAAAGAGAAAAGAATATTCTGGAAGTTCCCAGAAATCTTGTACTTCACTTCCATTTAAATTCTATTATTCTGTGCTCAGTCACACAAGGGAAATTGGATAATTTAGCCTTAATTTCATATAGTCACGTGCTCAAGTCATGTTAGTGGTTCTGTTACTACAGGAAGAGAGGAATGTTGAATATTGGAGAATAGCTGGCAATCTTAGCCACAGTACATGAAAATATAAGGGAGAAAATAAGTACCATCCATAAACTCACCACATAAAGATAATCTCATCTTTAACTTGTGGCATATTTCCTTCCATTCCTTTAATACATTTCATCCTGTAAAACAGAATTACGCTATATGTTAAAATATGCTGGGCTTGTTTACTGTTGTAGCACACCCTGAATATTTCCCCCAACATTTAACAAACTTCAAAACACTGTTTTAATGGCTGGATAGTATTACATACTATGCACATATCATCATGTAATTACAATTAAAAATTAAAATTAAATTGATTTTAATTTAATTAATTTTAAATAACATGAAATGAAAATTAATTAATTTAAATAAGTATTATTATTTAATAAAATTAAAATTAAAAGTATCATTTCACACTTTTGAATATTTAGAATTTTTTCTAAAGACACCAGTCTTTATAAATATTTTTTGTGGCTAAGATCCTTAACTTAGAGATATAATGAACACTTTAAGGTTATTAATAACTTTAGAAAGGTGATACAAAATTATACCCCTACAGTTAAGTGCAAGAATATTACTGCGCCAAATTTTTCCTACTACTAAATAGTTCAAAGGAGTTCAGAGATAACAGGTGGTCTTTAATTATTGTTTTAATTTCAATTTCCTTAATAGTGAACATTGAAACCTTAAATAATTTTTCTTGATAATTTGTTTAATTTCCTCTAAGTGATCTTTTTCTCTTTTCCTACTTGCTAATTTGTGAAAGCTCTTCATATGATACAGATATTATTGTTTATTTACAGATATTATCATTTATATTTCTTTAAATATGCTTAAATATTTTCCCAGTTTGGAGGTACTCTTCTCTTTCAAAAAGTATTTGTATTATTGAAAATTTGTTCTGTACCATATTTACAACAAAGATTTTATTTATATTTAGTCAGTGATCACTAAATATTTATTTAATGAGAAAATCAAGGAGTAAACAGTTAAGACTTATTCCTACATTTTACTGTACTTAATACTTACTGCTATTCTTTTCTTCTATCATCAGGACTCCCCCATTCTGAAATTTTATTTTGATTTGTATCTTGGTTGATTAGAGTAGACACTTAAAGGAGACTTTCAAGAAAGATTGCATACATGTTATGTTTGAGGTGCTCAAGCATACCAAAATGTCTTTCTATTGCCTTTACCCAAGTACTTGGGTGATTGATTGTATAGAATCCTTCATTATAGCTGTTTTCCTTCACAACTCTCCAAACCTTTCCTCTCAACTACTGGTATGTGATGAGAGAGGGGAGGGTATCCTGACTTTTATTTTTTCATAAGATAATTGTTGCTGTTTTTGTTTTATCTTTCTAAAAGTTTTGAGGATTTTTCCCCTGAAATATAAAAAATAAAATAAATAAACTCATTATAGCATGTGTGGACATTAGTGTTTCATAACTCTCTCCTCGAATCTCAGGAGTTAGTTTAGACAGACAGATTTGGAAAAATTCCCTTCCATTCCTTTTTTTTTTTTTTTGAAGGTTTTATTTTTGGGCAACTGGGTGGCTCAGTGGGTTAAAGCCTCTGCTTTCGGCTCAGGTCATAATCCCAGGGTCCTGGGATCGAGCCCCGCATCGGGCTCCTCAGTTGGGAGTCTGCTTCCCTTCCTCTCTCTCTGCCTGCCTCTCTGCCTACTTGTATTCTGTGTGTCAAATAAATAAATAAAAAAATCAGAGAGAGAGATCACAAGTAGGCGGAGAGGCAGGCAGAGAGAGAGGAGGAAGCAGGCTCTTTACTGAGCAGAGCCCGATGCGGGGCTCCAGCCCAGGACCCTGGGATCTTGACCTGGGCTGATGGCAGAGGCTTAACCTCCTGAGCCACCCAAGTGCCCCACCATTCTTAATTCTTACTTTTCTTCTTTTCTTAAGTCTATCTGGCCTCATTCTTTGGTGTATCACTATTTGGGCTTATCTTTGCTTTTTTATATGTATCATCTTCTTTTCCATTCTCTTTATCTCCTTTTTCCTCTCCATTCCGTGAGAGTTTGAAAGGCTTGTTCTTGCACCAGTGGTTCAGTTTTTCTTCTCTGACAATTATGTGTCTTATTTCTAACAAGGATTTTAATTTTATTATGGTATTTTTCTTTCTTAACATTAAATTTCCAGCCTCTCCAGCTCTTGTTTTATTTCTGCCTGTGTCTTAGCTCCTGTTTTATCTCATTCTTTGGCCTTATCATCTCATTGTTTATATAGTTCTTGTTTCCAGGAATTTTATTAATCCTATAAAGCAGATGTTTTACTTGTTTTGCTCTAGTAAATATTTCCCCAAATGTATGCTCCTGCTCCTTGTTTTTGTTTCCTCTTTTATATCTTTAGGGCTCAAGCTTTTAAAATTTCTCATTCATTTTAATATTTATTCATTCTTGACCAAAGCATCGTCTATGAAGTAGACCTGACCATTGCTCATGAGCATGACGTAATGATGGTTGGATCTTTTTGTGTGTCTATATTTAAAAGGTTTTTTTGTTTGTTGGCTTTAGGAATCCTTTCCTGGATGTTGTATTAATATATTTATATTGCTAGTCCAGTGACCCAGCTGCTTGAATGGCATGGTGGCTTTCCATATTTAGCTTTCTTCTTAGCCTAGCCTCCTTATAAAGTACATAGTGTGAGCATGTAGGACCTTCTTCTACTTGCTACAGCTTCAGAATACACTCTGGATCAGGAAGATGATCACAAGTTTGCTTGAGTAGCTTCTTCATAAGAGTCTCCACCAGGGCATGCTACTCTCCTGTACCCACCAACTGGAGGAGGCAGGGTTCCTGGGATCTTGCAAGGAATCCTTCAAATCTTGTTGAGTGTCTTTCTCAAGATGGAGGCATGCAAGATAGCCCTTAGTGTTTCCCTTCTCACTTAAATGTAGCAGAAGTATGATACTGAATATTGCTGGGATTGTGTCAGGGCTGATGTCGTATTCCCAGTACTTGTAGTCTACTTTGTAGTCCATTGGCTATTTTAGAATGGATCTGAGAGGCATAGCACAAAACGGTCAGATAGGTTTTTTTCTAGGCTGCCATTATGTGTAAGTACCAAGTTTATATTAATGCCATTAACTTAGACTGTAGATACTTTTGTAATCCCTGTAGTATATAATGATCTGATTTTCATATTATTTGATGTTCTGGCAAAAAATTATTTTAATGATTGCCTTCTAGCCCATGGAAATATCATACATTATTTTTCTACCTCCTCTTGCTGGCTCCCTCCCACTCATGAGAGTCAGTGATTTGTTGAGGTTGACCCCAGGAGACACCTGTAGGTTCCCAGGGGAGGCGACTCCCTTTTGGATGAAGACAATATTTAGAAGGGGCATCTATGAGCTGTTAGCAGCCAATACTCCCCAGAGCTACAGAGTGGGGGTCATTATTCACAGCATCTCATGTATGAATTCTGTACATTTCCTTCCAGGTGAATTGTATGTGTGTTCTCTTTACCCATTTTCCTCTTTGTCAATTGTTAATTAATTGCTAATTATTGAGCAAATAGTTATTGAATGCCTATTATATGTTAGCGCCCTTGAATATTTCTAAAAGATTTCTTTTAATGAAATTCCAGAGATTTGTTTTTCAGAATTTTTTATACTAAGGGTCTCTCTATAATTAGGCCATTATCCTTTTGTCTATGATCTATGTAATAACATAGTTTACTGGTTTTCTGTTTTCCTTCTATGTATGATGGTTTTGAACTGAAGAAGTTGAAAAGTCTTGTGCTGTTGAAAACCACTAAGGTTTTCTATATTTCTTCCCTTTTTTTAATGTACAAAAAAAATTCATTCAAGTCATCTGTAAAGCTGATAGATGCTCAGATCCATACTTTTTATTATTCCTATTTTTATTATCATATTATTGTTATTACTTTTTATTATTCATATTTTATTGTTCATATTTTTATCATCATAGTTACCTTTTTTAATCCAAGAATTTATTTTGATTTTGATAGGTGAGATTCAAATGTATATACTTTCTTCAGAAATCACCGACCAATTTTTATAGTGCTGTTTATTAAATATTTCCTACATGTTCATGTATTAATTTCTTTACCATGTACCCTAAAGGATCACACTTCAATATTCTTATATATATAATATTTATTTACATTTATATATACATATATTTGTACAATTCTTCATAATTGCTGCTATATATTATGTGTATCTTATCTGATATGTGAAAACAATTCTATATATTTTTATATATGTATTTAGCACAGTTTTTCAAGTGTCAGTAATGTTTAAAAATATAGAGTTTGTTATTAGAATAGAGAAGGAAACAAGATGTCATCAGCGTATTGATGAGAACTGCCACCCCAAACACTTCATTCTGTCCCTAGGAGGCTTGCTGGGCATGAGGGGGAGGGACAGAGAACCAGATGGTGCCTGTGGTTCCATGTCGATGATTCCTACAGGGATGGAAAGCAATTACTCAGTACCAGTCCCCTGGGAGGCTGCCGACAAGGCAAGCATGTTCCTTGCCTTCATCTCTACAAGGTGTAATAATTAAGCTAACAGAATCATAGCATCCGCCTGATGGATGTACAAAGAATCAGCATGGACCCTCCTGGCTTGTTCATCACCTCAATGTCACCTACACAGACTAGTAACTGCTCAAGGAATTTATAGCATTTACGTGTGACAGTGATCTTTGCCTCATTACGGCCTTAGAAACCAGTGGGCAGTTAAAAACCTATTTATAACCCATGAAGCTTAAGCAGTGAGGGTTTTAGTAGCTTCTACTGATGTCACTGTTAAGAAAGATTTTAGGTGTTTTCATTGAGAAAAGGAAGAAGATACGTGGTGGATTTGGTCATTTTAATGTTCATCGTTGGTAGGAGCTCATTAAGTACGCAGTAACTAGAAGACTTCTTTGTTCAAGATATAACTGTCACCCATGTGTCTCTCCATGATTTAGGCTAGCACCAGCTGGACAACAAGAGACCCTCCCATGCGGTGCATAAGGAACTTTCAGCAGATCTTGATGTCTGTGTTTAAGGTCTGTCCTTCCTCACTCTTGTATTCCATCAAGAGGCCAACACAAATGGGAAAAGGGACGTTTGCTACCTTGCTTCCTTACCTAGAGGACCCAGATGCTACAAGGAAATGGGAAGTGGCTGCCCATCTAGAGAGCTGGAATTCTGGCCCTGGGATGCTGGCAGGGAAAGAAAATTCTGGAGAGAAAATTTACTATCTTATGTCAGATTCTCTAGAAGCAGAGCCAGAGATAGGGGTTCTTGGGCAAGTGATTTATGGAGGGAATGTTCTCAGGAGAAAGAGAGTGAAGGAATCAGAATCGGAGAGAGATAGAAGGTGAATCAAGGTAGAGCGGGAGAAGTCTTCTTTAGCCTGGTCCCATAGGAAGTTCTGGAGTATGAGTTGCAACAGAAGGATGCCAGTGGGTCATTGGTCACCAGCACTTCCCTTCCCAGGGGTGGGTGCATCAGCTTCTAGCCACATCCAGCCCAAGTGGTACTCCTCAGCCAAGGGCAATGCTTCTGAGATTACAGATGGGAACTGTTGAACGACACCTGCAGCATCTGTGGAATGGGGGCCCCAGCCCAATGCAGGAGATCTAACTGGGACACTGAAGCATCAACTCCAGTTACGAACTTGACCTTCCTGTCTCTGCCCTCTGCAGCCATTCTTCCTATTGGTCTTTTTTATATAATCATAGCACTATTGCTAGCTGGAAATCTCTGATATATTTCTATGTTTACCACTTGTCAGTTTCTTTTCCACTGGGTTTGGTAAGCCCCATATCTCATCAATACTGTGTCACTAACAGTGCCTGGCACATAGTGCTTGGGACATAATTTTTTGAATGTGTGAGTGAATGAGTGATGGTACGGTGAAGTATGATGTCAAAGACGCCCATCTGGGACCATCTGTGTAATGCCCAACTGTAGTGGACACTTCCAGTGACTTCCCCAGATGTCCTTAGTTCCCTGCTTCTTGGTCCTGGGTTCCCATCCCCCAACTTTGCAAGCTTCACAACTAATTCCTGCTCCCTTCTTCAGAAAACCATCCTTAGTTACCCTTCCAAGGTGCAGGCAGTGCCTAGGAATTTCCTCTTGGGGAAGACTTTGGCAGTGAGTGACTGGGGCACGATAATGAATGTCTAGGTCCTTTGCCTCAAGGCTGGAGATACTAACATCATTTAAGCTATGGAGTTCCCTACAGGGTCAGGGTGAGACCAGGGCTTTGCCTGAGATTGTAACTTGCTTGTCTTTTTTCTCTTCCCTATCCCATTTGGTTTCTATCTCTCCACTATCCAATTCTCCTTTGAATGCTGTATTAATAAGTCACTTGCTTATCTACTTACCCCTCAGGAATATACTTCTGGGACATTAGATCACTGAGACCACGTAATAGCTAAGATAATAATAGCTGAAATTGATTGGACATTTCTAGCCTGTTAAGGTCTGCTCTAAGCACTTGACATGGGTTAAGTCAGTGCTTCTCAGGCTCTAATGGGCACACATGTCCCCCAAGGATCTTGTTAAAATGCAGACTCTGGGTCAGTGAGTCTGGCACAAGGCCTGAGAAACTGTATTTCTATCCAACTTCCTGGCCCCCTGCCCCACCCGGGGTACAGTTGTTGTGTGTCTGCAGCATAGCTCCAAGGTAGTAGCAAGGGGATAACTCATCAGTCCACATAGCAGCTCCCCAATGTAGATTCTTCTTCCTTTTTTTTTTTTTTCCTTTTTAAGATTATTTATTTATTTATTTATTTATGTGTGTGTGTGAGAGAGAGAAGAGGGTGGGCAGAGGGAGAGGGATGAGCAGAGTCAGCTCTGAGCTCAGGGTCCCACACGGGGCTTGATCTCACAAACCCCGAGATCATGACCTGAGCCGAAGTCAAGAGTCAGACGCTCCACCAAATGAGCCACCCCGGCGCCCCTCCCTGATGTAGGATCTGTTAGTACGTCCATTTTACAGGTGAGGAAAGTGAGTCACAGAGAGGTTAAGTCATTTGGTCAAAATTTCACAGCAGGCTAGAGGAACTGTCTTGAATCCAGGCAGCTGGCCCCCAAATACAACAGCTTAAATGGAAGGCCTGGAAGGTGAAGTGATCAACGAGACTAAATGAGGCTGATCAGGCCAACAGACAAAGACAGGCATTACTGTGGTTGATCTCCAGACAAACAAAGCCTAAATAGGGCCCAAGGCGCTAGGTCATTGAGTGCACATGACTCACGCCTGTCCCACGTTCATTTTCTCTTCCAGCCTCCCGTGACTTTGAACCACTAGCTTTGCTATGTTCTAACATTGTTTCCCAACTGCTTAAAAGTAACAAATGAGTGGGTGCCAGTGCCGAATAGAGGAGAATGCCAACAGTTATAATTTCTCAAGGATCATTTGATTTGTCTTTTGTGATATTTCAACATGTAATGTAAAACAGCAGGCAACTGGAGATTTATAACCTGATTCACTCTAATTGATTTCTTGGCTTCCTTGTGTTCAATTAATTTTTCCTGTGTACCCTAAAATGGTGCACCAGGCTTCTTAAAAGCTGTCAGAAGGCAGCTGCATTACAGTTTATGAAAAATTGAGACTTGCCTTTTATTTGGTAGGTAAATAGAAATTGATTTTGCTGTAGAGGTCCAGACCTAAGGGAAGGAAATTGACTCTAAAATTCAACAGAGCACCTTGGATTACCCCGTCTTGATTTGAGCTCCCCTAGGAGGAGACCCTGAGACAGGGTTTCTGTGCAAGTAGCTTTCTGGAAGGTGGTGCCAGAAAACCCCTATAAGGAATGGGAAGAGAACCAGGGAACGAATTGTCAACAACACTTACCGTGTTTTATCGAGCTGACGACTCCTAAGACAGCTCTGCCTCTGGGTTCTCTGGGAGATGCTGTAGATCTTGCACTTCAGAATAATGCCAACTAAGGAACAAGTCAACTGGGATATTTATTCACCCTTCCCATCAGTCATCGGTGGAGGGCTGCTCCCCGAGGGATAGGGCATTAACCCCAGCACCTCTGGGCATGGGACTGGCAAGTGATGGCAGCCAGAGAAAGCCCTTGATCAAAGAGAAACAAGTGTTTTTGCACTTGTAGTTGTAGGCTTGTGCCTACATGGGGATGGTCAATGCCAAGGGAATGTGGCAGGGAACCTATAGCATCTATTACAATATCCATCTGCAAACTGTGTTGCTTTGATCTTCTTTTACATACCAGTGGCTTCCCCTCAAAGAGTTCTCAGTCTCTTGCCCCTGACTTTGTATGGAGTCCATCATCTGGAAAAATAGGCCCTTAAATTGGAGATATTTAACTAAGGCAGTTATCTATTTTACATTCTACTTATTTTTTAAAAGATTTTATTTATTTGTCAGAGAGAGAGAGAGCACAAGCCGGGGGAGCAATAGGCAGAGGGAGAAGCAGGCTTCCGCTGATCAGGGAGTCTGATGTGGGATTCGATCCCAGCATCCTGGGATCATGACCTGAGCCAAAGGCAGATGCTTAATTGACTGAGCCATCCAGACGTCCCCATCATACATTTTTGTAATATAATACTGTATCTCAATTTAGAAGGCTATAAATTAAACTAGAACCATGGATGAGATAACACACTATAAAGTACCTTATAATATCTTGGGATTTTGTTCATCAATTTTTTTCAGGATGCCCATTGTGATGGTGACTTGGGTTTGAGTGGACCCTCAGTAACCATTTTTCTTGGAAGGGAAAAAAAAAAAAAGAATGCTCAGCCCAACCAAAAATTGAATAGAAGCTTCTGTGTCATTTTTTTAATGGGCTTAAAAATTAATCCTGAAAACACAACATTTATGTTTAGCACCGTAAGAGGTAAAGGAGAAAGAGCAAAGTGCATTCCAAGCCCAAGAGAAATAAATTCAGCTCCTTCCCAGGACCTGCTGTCTGTGGCGTCATTATCTAGATCTTCTGACTGGCACCACACAGGCTGTCTTGCCACCTTCCCAGCCCTGCTGCTGTTTGCCCACCTGTGTGTCTTCTTGCCCGTGGGAAGGAAAACAGAACAAAAGCAGTGTGGTCACTGACATCGGGCTCTTGGTTCAAGAAAAGCTTTCCCCTCTGGTTCTGTTCTTTTCCACTGTGAAGCTATTCATAGAAGCCCAGGAGCCACCTGTTCCCTAGGAATAATGGGATTTTAGAGACACTACGGACCGGGAGGACCTGTCAAAACCCATCTCTGCTTTTCTCTTCGGCATTTGGTGATGTACATCTGTCTCTGTGTGCTCCATGATGTAACTCAGTGATACATTTCCGTTTTATTTTAATTGACAAAGCGTAGGGTTCACCATATGCTGGACAATATCCTAAGCCCTTGCCAAGTTAGGCTTATTTCGTCTTTGTAAGTTGACCACGGGGTGGGTGCTGTTTTTATCCCCATTGTAGAGATGGGAAATTCGAAGCATCTGGATGGAGTATCATGGTGGTATGCTCATGAAAATAGCATTAAGATTGATGAAATGTATATATTGACTAATTTTGACTTCTAGATGAATCCTTCTGCTTCTCCATGCTCTCATTCCAGATGGCTTTAGGAATGTTTTTCAGTACATATTAGAGGGTTTATCTGTGGTCTCTGAATTCTTGTAAGAAAAATGTTGCCCTGGTTTTGTGATATTAAAGAAAAGGTTGTACAGTCAGTACCTAAAGAAAAAAATGCCACAGAGCCAAAATTACCCCTGAAAATGCTTTCAGACACCTCCAGGTTTCTACACTGTGATGTGATTTTCATGTGTACAACCCTCTGTGGTGATTCTAAAGATGCTGAATTTCTGGAACAACAGAAATCGACTGGAAAAAGGAACAAAGAGATAGTCTAGACGGATGTTTGGGCTTTCTAATCAGCATTTTTAAAGATAGCCCTAAAATCCCTAGAGATAAATGAGGATTGGATGAATGAACCAAAAAGGTTTCGATCGCCTACAAGGTTGCTTTCTTTCTATTTCACATCAAGCTCTAAAATCTAATACTGGTAATTCGTTTGTTAACTTTGAGAATGAGAACTCAAGTTCAGTTGTGCTTTTTGAAGAAGTATAGCCTTATAAGTTAAGAAAAGCATCTCAAGGAGCAGGAGGCCTGAGTCTGATTCCCATCCTCTTCTTAGATACTTAACACTGATAAATTATATAAAATATGTGGACCTCAGTTTCCTCATCTGTAAAAGGGGCACACACTCTATTCTTACTTTATAGGATTAGTACGAGGATTAATTCCCACATAGTTCTTTAAAGGGTACCAGACACTTAGTTAAGATGCTCTGAGTGTCAGATAATATTATTATAGAGTTAGGGGGTAGTTTAAAACATATCCGGTGGGGTGCCTGGGTGGCTCAGTGGGTTAACACCTCTGCCTTCAGCTCGGGTCATGGTCCCGGGGTCCTGGGATCGAGCTCCACACTGGGTTCTCTGCTCAGCAGGGAGCCTGCTTCCCCCGCCCCCTGCCTGCCTCTCTGCCTACTTGTGATCTCTAATCACAATAAATAAAATCTTAAAAAAAAAAAAAACATATCTGGTAACATTCAAGTGTATCGTGTTGTCCTCTTACATCACACTACTATGATGAATGGACTCAAAAAGTCCTTGTTTCCATTTTTCCGAGCTTGTGGTTTAATTAAGTCACTCAACCTCCCTATGACTCAATTTCCTCAACTGCAAAATGAGATTATGAATATTTTCTCATAACTTTGTTATGGGTCTGAAGTTAGTTAATACAGGCAGACCTTCTCAGACAGGGTCTGGGATTTTTGTCTAAGTTGTTATCACTACTCTATCCCAGAACTCAGTACAGAGTAGATGCTCAATAAATATTTGATGGTGACGTGGGTAAATGGACTTAGTGGTGGATGGACTCAATAACCACAGTAAGGAAGTATTTTTGACGATAAAGTGTCATCTTTTCCTTGATACTGTAGTTTCAAAGACATATTATTTGGTCTTAGCACGAATTGCTTTCATATGTGGTCACATTCATTTACCACTTATCAGAAAAGTCTGTCAGTATTGATGAGCTGTCAAGCTCATGGTCATGGATAAAGGTTTTCAAAAACCTGCATTTTTCCATGGAAGCTTGAATTTTATCATTGGCAACAAATACTGTCAGTTATTTATTTTGAAGTGACATTCATTTCAGTCATTTTGAAGAAAATATCTGCCGTGTACCCAACTCTGAAAAACCCTAGTTTGCCTGTCACTCAGTCTTTTAAATAAAACTCACGTTACATGGGAAGAGTGACTCCTTTAGTTCAAAACTCAAACAACCCAGTAAGTGCTTCAGTATACTGCACAAGTAATATTTCTGCCTGCTTTTTATTTTGCTATATAGGATATTAAAAAGCATGCTGTTAACAGTTATAATTCAAGGGGCACCTGGACAGCTTAGTCAGAAAAGCATCTTGCCTTCAGCTCAGGTTCTAGGATCGAGCCCCATGTTGGACTCCCTGCTCAGCGGGTGGTCTACTTCTCCCTCTCCCTCTGTGCTCTCTCTTTCTCTCAAATAAATAAATAAAATATTAAAAAAAAGAGTTAAGACTCAATAAAATTGATAATTTTTATAGGTTCAAGAAGAACATTCTCAAGTGTGTTTTTTGTAACAGTCAGTGTGTGGGAATGAAAAGACCAAGGACTGACTTCCGGAACACTAGAACTCTGGTGCCATTGTCTTGATTCATGTGAAGCTCTCAGCAGTTTTATTTGCCATTACTTTTGTACAAAGTGCAAATGTCAACATAGTGAAAAGTAGACTAACCCCAGACAGGATCTGAAAGTGTCTTAGAGAAACCCAATGATCTGTGGAACACACTTTGAGAATCACTGAGCTGTAGAAACAGTAGGTAAAGTTGACAGGAAGCTGTTCATGAATGAAGGCATAGAAGGGACAGCGGAGTCAAGGATGACTTAGTTTTTCATTCTAAAATGTGGGTGGGCACAGATGCCACTGCAGAGAAGGAGGAGGCTAGAGGGAGTGTAGGCTTGGTGTAGAAAAGATTATTTCTATTTTAGGGCATGAGACAGCTAGAGGATATCCTATTTGAATTGCTTATCTTAGGATATCTTGCACAATTTTTCATTATAGAAAAAATTTATAGAGCACCTGCTATGTGCCTGAGACAATAAGAATGTGTTTCATTCCAAACTTTTTTCATGCAAAAAGTCATTTTCCTTGTGAAATTGCAAGCTTCCTTAGAGGATGACCTAAATCATATATTTAGAAAAGATTTTTTTTTATGCGCCTATCACAGTGCAAAGCAATGAAAAGGGATCCCAGTTTGTCAAAGGTGACATTTGCCTTCCTGCCCCACCACAACATATTGTTTTTACCCACTCTTTATTCCTTGTCTGATTGATATACATTCTGTTCTTCATTATTAATCAGGAAAATGTAAATTAATATCACAGTTAAATGTTCTATGTTCAATAGATTGGTGGACATTTAAAAGTTGGATGAAATTGGAGTGCCTGGGTGGCTCAGTCATTGGGTGGGTGTCTGCTTTCAGCTCAGGACATGGTTCCAGAGTCCTGGGATTGAGCCCCAGGTCAGGCTCCCTGCTCAGCAGGAAGCCTGCTTCTCCCTCTCCCACTCCCCCTGTTTGTGTTCCTTCTCTCACTGTGTCTCTCTCTGTCAAATATGTAGATAAAATCTTTAAAAAATAAAAAGTAATTAAAAAAAGATGAAATCAAAGGTTGAGAATGAGGCACGTTATGAAGAGGGCTTGTTGTCTCTTGGTTGGAAGATGAAATAGTTACTACATTTCTGAAAACAATTTCATACTATTTTGTGAAATTGAACATTACATTCTCTGCAATCCAGAAAATCACTTTTAGGGATATACTCTACCCAAAGTCTAGTATAAGGGCCCTAAGATAACTGTATAAGAAAATGTATAATAGCATGTTCATAACAGCAAAAAAAAGTTGGGGGAACATTCTAAACGACCATCGATTGGAGAAAGATTGTGGCATATTCTTATACTGGAATACTATACTACAATAAAAATGCATGACCTGCTATCTGCAATAATATCTGGAAATCTTACAAGCTTGAAATACAAACTTGAAAGAAGAAAAAAAACTCCAAAAGACTGCAGACTCGATGATACACTTTTTATAAAGTTCAAAACAAAGACAATTTAAAATGTTATTTATGGGTATATGTCTATTTGATAAAACTATACAGGCCTGCAATAAACCCAGAATTTTAAGGAAGTGTTTTATTCTGGTAGCTGTATATAGAGAAAGATGTGATATGGGAGGGATATATAGGTCATGCACTGGTGTTAGTAATCTTCTATGTTTTCAGCTGGAGAGTTGGGCAAATGGGTGTTTATTTTATTAAAATGATTTAGGAGATACACATGTGTATGATATGTAGTGTGTATTATATTTGTAATAAAGTGATATTAAAACATGACAGAAGGAAATTTTTTTTTGTTAAGGCTTTACCTCAATATTTAGTCTTTTTTGTATTTTACACATTGTATTATAAGTATGAGGTTATCTGCATGTTTTGTGATAATTATGAGAACTTCCAGGGCAAAGATCTTATTTTAGCCATGTTTATATCCTGCCTTAAAAAAGGAGAATTCCTAGGGGCACCTGGGTGGCTCAGTGGGTTAAAGCCTCTGCCTTCAGCTCAGGTCATGATCCCAGGGTCCTGGGATGGAGTCCCGCCTTGGGCTCTCTGCTCAGCAGGGGAGCCTGCTTCCTCCTCTCTGTCTGCTTGCCCTCTCTGCCTACTTGTGATCTCTGTCTGTCAAATAAATAAATAAAATCTTAAAAAAAAAAAAAAAGAATTCCTAGAATATATTATGCATCAAATCTATCTTGGCTTACCAGAAAGAATTGAAAGGAAGAAAAAATGAAAAAAAAAAAAAAAGAATCTATCTTCTGGATTGATCTGTAACCAAACAATTTACTGATAATTTTCAAATTTGCTGATTATTTTCAATTGTATTTTGTGTGAAGACATTTACTATCATTTGACCATTAGTCAATATAGACACAAAATTCTCAATTATTTTTTCTAGATAGGCTTTTAGGTTAAATATTCTGAGGATTAGATTTTACACACATTCACACAGAACCAGAAGGAATGTCTTTGTGTTTGGTTTAATATGTTCAACCTAATAAGACAATGAATAAATTTTACCTTTTTTTAATCGGGGAGAGTTTACTGAACTGATTTTGATTAAGTTTGCTGAATGAATTCGCCTCAACCAAATAATACAGGGAATTGAAATATGTGCTAGTATAGTTACTGTGATTATTTTCATGGGAAGACCGCCTGTCAGAACAATACTACATTTAAAAACCAAATACAACGGAATATGTAGTATTCTGTCAGTAACTAGCCACTGAATATGTTAATTTAATTACATCAGTTAAACCTGGCTGTAGCTTGATATGAGCAAGTTACATGTTTATTTAGTGCGGTGTTATATCTTAAATAATGTGTGTGCGCATGTGCACGTGCATGCACTTGTGTGTGTGTGTGTGTGTGTGTGTTTAGAGCGTATCTATCTAGCCTGCAAAATTATCTGGAGTCATTTCGCATATCCCATCAGTGTCATTTAGGGAATCATACGGATTATTATTGTGCTCATTTCCCTATTGTGTCCTGCCCTCTTAAACCTTCATGTAATCATGACGGTGGAAAATTGGAACAGGTATGTGCTCCCTAAGAACGGGGAGCTCTCTACATCTCCTCCCGCTGAGGTGGTAACGCAAGGTTATTGGCCTAGTAAACCTCCTTTCTGTCCCATTTCCCATGAACTTGTAAACAATTGTCTTGAGGCTATGAGGAAAAAAGATTTTGAGGGAAACAAACAAAGAAAGGGAGGGACCATGTGCATAGTCATTTTCTTTTGAATTATGACTCCTTGTTTTGTGTTTCTTCCTCTGGGTGTTATGTCAAGTCAGCCAAGGCATTCCCAGCCTTTATTGATCCTGTTCCCTTACCAGCAAATCATGGCATGGGCAGAAGAACTCTGGAGCTATTGAGGATTCTTCATAAATTGTAGGGCAGGGATTGAAGAAGGGTTAGAAAGGTGCACAATCGCTTTGCACCTGCTGTAGCTTCATCCGGACATTATTCATATAGGATGAAGCAATCATATGCTCCAGTAGCCATTTATATGGAAAATGAGAGTTTAAAAGTTTATTTTGTTGATATAGAATAATTTCTACCCAGATACAGCTTCTGCTATATTATTGTATCATTTTTCCCTTGTTTTGAAAGGACTTGGGTAACAGTGAGTTCATATATATATATATATATATATATGATTAATATAATAATATTAATATAATATATGATAATATAATATTATATTATATATTAATTATATAATCAATATATTATATTAGATCAAATTTATATTATTTATAAATTGTAACTATATAGATTATTATATAATATTGATATTATAGTATTATGTTATTATTAATATATCATTACTATATCATTAATATTGTTATATAAATATATATTTATATATCTTATGTATATGTACATGTATAGTATATATGTATATATAAAATCAAGAATTAGATGTCCCTGGGTTTTTTTCCTATACTGAAAACTATTAGCCTTTTCCTTTTTCTGCAAGAAAGATACGCTTAACCTCAGAAAAAGTGATTAGTCATATTAGTGGGTAATAATGTTCACTCTTCAGAGATGGATTGAGTACACTGATGACTAACAGTCAATACCAAAGTAGTATAGGAAAAAGTCACTAAATGACACGTTCTCTTCAGTTGTTTGTTGATAAAAATTCCAAAGGGGAGTGGGAGAAAACGGGGTGGAGCAATTTAATGCCAAATAATAATAATTAGAACCACCGAGGGACGGTTGAGAGTGGATGCCATTGACTGGCGAATGAAAGCTTTCTTGGGATCCTGAGGATGTCCCTATCATTAGCTCACGACCATTGTGAAGGGAGTTAAAAGGTGAGGTATAGACACTGCTGTTAGAAGTCATAGCAAGATGTGTCTCAGCTGCATTAATGTCAGTCTGGTTGGTCAAGAGCTATTAATTTCAGGTCATCCCGAGCGGCACCCCTGGGGGGTCACCTTCAATCCTAAACTTCCACATTCATTTGCTGTCTTACTGGCTTAAGCACTCTCTCTTCGGTCTGTTACCAAGAGCTGCCCTGCATGATTTGCAGACTCATATGCTCTTCCCTTGCCGTTCTGAATTACGGCACTACCAAATGCCTGTTCTTTCTAATAAGATGAAGTAAGAATTTGAATCAAGATCATAAAACTCAAAACCTAGGGGAGTCATTGCTAGAGTTTACATTCTCCTTTCAAGAGCCCTTTCCACTCACAGGTGAGGAGGAAAAAAAAAATCCAATATGTTTTGTATTCCTGTGTCTCAAACCATTCATTATTTTAAGAACTATTACCTTGGCTCTATTTCTAATAGTTTTTTTTCAACTGATATACTTTAGAATAAATGTACTGAAAAAGGCTTTGTTTATTGACTGAACAAAGCAGTTCTGTTTAGAAGTATGGAATCTGGACTCTTTTTTTTTTTTTCTTTTTATGACCTCACGAAGAAATGAGCCAATTTAAAATGATGATTCTTTATTCCTTTGAATATTGGAAGCTTCCTTGTTTTACATTTGGTTTTTGTTTGCATGTGATATTTACTGATTGCTCAGAAAGATAAAGCATTGTGGCTAAAAACTATCTATCCTTTAATTTCACTCTTCATTCAGCTTTTCTTGTGTTCAAACTCTGATGGTATATGTAACACCTGGGGATTTGAAGGCGGTGGGGTCCCCAAAACAACCAAGCAGATGCATGGGGCCTATGTTACGCTAAAGTACCACTCTAACTATAAATATATTTCATTGAATTAGAGAGAGAAAGAGAGGCGGGGGGACTATAGTTATTCATTTTTTTTTTTTAATCAAAAAAGTAGCAAAAGAGAGACGATAAGACTTCCTATGATCCTCTTCAGGCAAAGTCTGACTCTTGTAGCCACTGTTTGTCCCGTGCTTTATCCCACAGCTGCTGCTTTCTGGATGTCTTTTCTTCCAGGAGCGTCTCCCTGTTGTTTCTGAGGGACTCTCTTCTTTTTCGACGAGTCTCCTTTTCTAGACTATCCTGCCATTACTCTGAGTTAGAGGCGTAGGGGTCAACGCACCCCATTACAGTGTTTTTGAGTTTTTGTTTTTGTTTTGTTTCAGATGGAGTCTCAATTGAACATACATGTTATCTTGTACCTCTGTGTATAGATAAACATCACACACATGCACACTCACACTACTTTTAGGCTCAGGTCCTCTTCCGTTCTCAGTCAGCCTTCTTGCTCAAGGTCACGCCTTTCAGTCTCATGGATGGAAATAAACCTATTGGCCACTCCCAAACTCCTCTGACCATTTCATGGTCAATGGCTCTTTGACATTGCTTCTTACATGTCTCTCACACACTCTGATTTCTCATCTACAGGTGAACTCTCAGTTTTCTAACACCCCAAACCTGTCCGTCCTCTGTCCTTCCTTTTTGATGAATTCCATGTCTATCTACTTAGTTGCCCAAACTGGACACCTAAGGGTCATCCTTGGGTACCTCTTAGACCCTTGTCTCTCTCTTTCTAATCTGTCACAGTGTCCTGTCAGTTTTATATCCAGTATCCATATAAAATCCACCCACTTCTCTCTTACCTTAACTTACCCAAGACTCAAGGATTTCCCTTGTTTTATTTGGATGCTTCTCCCCCAGGGCTCTCCTTTAAGGTCACCTTATGCGTGGGTTATCCCTTGTGGTTGCTGTGTACCACCACAAAACATCTTGGGCATACAAATGCACATGTACACATTTGTTGTTCCCACTTTGGGAAAGGTGGAGTTCACCTTGATGACTCTGCTGGTCCTGGAGGAGCTTGCTCCCAGAACTAGTGCTCAGCAGTGTGTTGGCAGATTGAGGAGGGCTTCTGCTAGGAAGACTGGAAAGACTCAGTTCTGCTCCACATCTCATTTTCTAGCAGTCTAGCTGGAGAATATTCTCATGGGGGAGACAGAGGCAGAAGACCATAGGGAGAGACACCAAGTGGTTTTTCGGTGCTCTACTATGTCATGGCTCCTAACATCCTTTGGCTAAAGCAAATCACATTTCTCAACTTGGGATAAAAGGACAGGTTTTTACACTTTGCTTCCCAGGTGGAGATCTGCCCTCGGCTTATCTGCAGGTAGAGGTAAGGACTTCAGCTTAATGAATCAGCCTATCCACCACAAGGCCCCTGACCTGAGCCTTTGGAGAGTTGCTCCAGTTCCTGACACTGTGACCTCCAGGTACTTCTCTCTCTGGCTCAGAGCTGGGGCCGGAGTCAGTGCCCTAACACCATATTCAGAAGAGCCTTCCTTGCCTGTTTCTGCTTGTTAGATTCCTGCCTGAAATCATAGGAACCAGTCAGAGGAGTGGGAGAAACCCTAACTGCTTCCTGGACATTTAACACTCCTTCAAAGAATGTAACCTAAGGCAACGTCTGTCCCACTAATGGCGTGTTCTGTGGTATCATCTTCCATTCAAAGGGCAGCATTATTGTTAGCGAAGCTTTCCCGCAGTTCAAAGAAAGCAGGCCCCTTTCAAAGAGTTTTGTTTGGTAATTCACAATTTAATAGTGAAGTCATTTGCTGTCCATTGTAAAAAAGTTTCGGGATAATTCATTAAGAAGAGGAAACACTGAAGATCCATGATACTTTTGTCTTTCTATCAAATAACAAATGCAAGTGCCGTTGGATGTGATTGCATGGGTTCAAGGGGAATCAAATCCTTTGAGAGAAAAAAGAGAGAGAGAGAGAGTGAGAGAAACACTTTCAGAATGATGGTTAAGAGAGCAGCCACGGCTCTACCAAGACCTGCCGTCATGCATTCCTTCCTGTCCTCCACACACCAGACAAATGGAGCTCCTGCTGCTGCTGGATCATGATGCCCATCCATCCTGCTGCTCATGCTGTTTCCACCATCTGGAATATCCTCCTGTACCTTCCCTGCCCGTCGAGTCTACTCAAAGTCTAGGTATCAGGTATTACCGAAATTGAGAATGGGCATACCCTTTAACCCAGTACATTGGTTTTGAATGATTTATTCTAAGAACATAATTGGAGCTGTGCTTTGAGATTGCATGGCACTACTCCAGAACATTAGCAGTATTTATGTCATCTCCAGGAGTTGGAATTCAGAGGTCAAGGCTGTGGCATTGTCATCAGATTACCCAGATTCAAGTTCTGGTGCCACCATTGGCTCGCTATATGACATTGGCTAAATCACTTAGAACCCTTTTGCCCCAGCTCTCGCATACATAAAATGGAGTGACTATTAGCAACTACCTACTAAGCGTGCTGGGAAGATTAAAAGTATCTGTAACGTGCAATGTACCTTGAACAGTGCCTAGGACCCGGTAAGAACTCAGCACATGGAAGCACCTAGTGTTTTCAGATGTGTTTTTATTCTCTGTGGATTTTTTCTTCTTTTCTCTTGTGCACTTGCTGTTAACACCAGAGTTCACTCTCCTCTTTGTATTCTCTGCTCCCTTTTACTTGTGCTTTAGCTACAATAGATGTTCAATGAACAATTGGGTAACTTGTCAGGAAAGGAATGTAGGCTCTTAAACTAATTTCTTTCCAGGGAACCCTTGCCAACTCTTTAATTTCGGGAGCTACTCCTCTTTCGTGATAGCATCAGCAAATGTCCTGACAGTTATTCAAGACCCTGGCAATTTGATATCATGACTCCGATACGTGGCCACTTTAAGTCAGCTGTGCGTCCAGATGTTTAAGTAGATTCAGTGGGGTCAGAATTAACATTTTAATTGTATTTTATTCAGGGTCTAGAGCCAGTGTCCTGCTTTAGGTATTTAAAACTTTGGCTTGCAATTAGCAACTCAATAGCAATGCCTTGCATCTTCTCATTGCCTGTTCCCAGTGCAACAATCTAGCTTTTTCTCCCTTTGTTTAAAGAGCATTCTCATCACTGCTGCTGATGGAAGTTGTGTGTCGCAGGCCCTAACGCCGCTATCCATTGTTAACTTTTTAAATTTATTTATTTGTTTACTTTGAATAATTTCATACTTTTTAAAGAAGATTTTATTTATGATAGAGATAGCGAGAGAGAGAGAGAGAGAGAGAGAGAGAGAAAGAACACAAGCACAGGGAAGCTGGAGAGGGAGAAGCAGCCTCCCCACTGAGCAAGGAGCCCAATACGGGGCTTGATCCCAGGATGCTGGGATCATGACCTGTGCTCAAGGCAGTCACTTAACGACAGAGCCACCCAGGCGCCCCTAAATTTATTTATTTTTGAATAATTTTGAATAATGTCTCTTTATCCATATACAAACTGTGTCAGAAGACCAAATGATTTCTGTCTTCTTTTTCAATTAAATTAACTGAGGTATTATTATTTTTTTTCCCTGAAGGACAGTTTGATTTACCAGATATCCTACCGTGTCATTAATATAGCATCTGGACATTGGCATGGAGACTTGAGAGTGGTGGAAGACAGTCATGGTGTAATGAGATTAAAATATAAACAGACAAATAGAATTCTAAAAAAAATCACGTTGGTTGCACTGCTGTGTTGTGAGGTAGGGAATCTATTCCAGAGCTTGCTGCCCTTGGAGAGGGTTAGTGGTCTCTACAAGGAGAAGAAATAGAGATGAGGAATAGCCTTTTCTTGGAGAGGCAGGACTGACTCCATCTTAATATCCTATGTGCGCCCCTGAAATAGAAGGTCTGCTTCTATGCGCAGCTCCTGAAAGCATAAGAAGAGCATCTAGGCTGAAAGGTGTCCTGTTCCCTCTTTGTCACATTACTCTTTATATAGATCTAGGGTTTCAGAGTCAAGGTCATGATTTTATCTCCTCAGTTGTTTTGTCTCTGGGCCCCATTTGCCCTGGAAAGGGGAGCTGTTAGTTCTCGACACTAACGGAAGAGCTGTACTCTCCCTCCTGAGCCCATGGAAGCTAGAAGAATGCCACAAAGGTGCGTAAAGATTTTAAAAAGAGGTTGGGAGAGAAACAAGAGAAATTTGTGAGTGACAAATCATTAACTTTTTACTCTCCTTCTTATTCATGGTGCATTGCTTCTTTAATAAAAAGACCAGAGAAGCACAATATGAAGAGGGTAATTTTTAAATCTCCTGTGAAAATACTAATTTTTTTTTCCTTCAAATTGGCCTTTTATGTCCAGTTCTAGGTAGACTTTTTTTTTTTTTTTTTTTTTTTTTCCTGGCAAAATCAGCAGGAACTTCCAGGTGGCTGAAATCCACCCTGTGCATTGTTGCCGAGAACATTTATAGCACATTGTTGAGAACAGAATAGCGGAGAACCACAGGGGGCTCTTCAAATGTGCCTCATCCAGCCCCAAATCGGAGACAAGTTTTTGTCATTTCAGAGTTTCGACAGTAGGGTCTAGGATTCAAAGCAAATACCAGCTACTGCTGAACACAAGCCTTAATTAATTTCCAGCAGGAGACGAATGATTGCCAATAAGCCATGAATTAAAATGGAACAGTGCACCAAAGGCCAGGTTCTCATCTCAAATGAATAGTGTTTCTTGCTGTTTTCTTGAAAGATCATCTCAGACTGAGAGGTGAGCAAGCTCCCAAGCCAGCTCTGACTGTAAGGGGTGGACGGTATGGGTAAACATAGAGCAGTAAGTTCTGACCCAGCAGAAAACGGGGACCAAATCTGATGGCCTCGGGCATTTTTTTTTTTTTTCAGTATTCCCGGCACCAAAGCTATATACTTATGGAACGTCTGTGGACATGGCTCAGTTATTTCCCTATCACCGTGAACTTCTGTCTTGGGGTCAATCAAGGTTAGCCGTTCCCATCACTCAGTCAATGTTTGTAGGGGCCGTTTGTGCCATAGTTGTGTT
This sequence comes from Lontra canadensis, assembly GCF_010015895.1. Classification (NCBI taxonomy): domain Eukaryota; kingdom Metazoa; phylum Chordata; class Mammalia; order Carnivora; family Mustelidae; genus Lontra; species Lontra canadensis. Next base: position 10,939,797 of record NW_022631010.1, read on the forward strand.
CAAGTGCTGCTTGAACTCCCGTGGGACAGAGACCCCCTCCCTTCAGGAGCATCTTGGTTCATCTCTAAGGCGCTGAGCCAGTTTCCTTTTTATTTTTATTTTTTTCTTAAAATTGAGCCAAAAAAATACCCCGCTGCTTTGATCCATGGGGCCTGATTTATCCCGGAGGACCTAACACAATGAATCAAAAACCTTCTTGGGCTTGATAGCTTTTTAATAAAAGGGAAGACAGGTCTCAAACTCCCCCTGAGGGGCCTCTTCTATGGGCAAAACATCTCTGCGCCTTTCAAACATGCTTCATTGGGCATGATTTGTGTTGTATGGATATGTCTACTTGGTCTGGTGCAAATGGTATTAATAACTATAATAATCATAAATAGCCAACACTTACAGAGTGCTCAGCGTGGGCCAGGCAGAGTTCTCAATGCTCATGGAAACCTCACAAGCGTATGAACCGGTTACTAAGATGATACCACATTTTACAGATAAGGAAAAATGAGGCAGAGAGAGGTTAAGTAACTTGCTCACCGGGATTGGAATCCAGAATTCATGGTCCTAACCACAGCATTTTAATGCTTCTAATGTCCTCATTTCTCTATTTCAACCATGCCAGTGCAGAAGACAGGAGCCATTTTCAGTTTTCTGTGGAAAATTAGCATTTCTAACATCTACTCTACACTGGATACGTGCTAGCACCTTTACATGGGTTGTCCCAATCCGTCCTCCCAACACTCAGTACACATCAGCCCTGTTTTTCTGGTGAGAAATGGACTCAAAGTGGTTAAAGGGAACAGAACGTAGCAGAATCAGGATTGAAACTGAGTCACTTCTGGATCAAAAGCATGGAGTTTCTGTTCTACCCACCTGCCTTAAGGACCATACCCAGGTGAAATTTGCTCTAGCTGCCCATCACTCCTGGGTAATGAACCAGAGCTTCCTATAAAGCCCAACTCTGCTCTCCATGACTAGTGCCCTCTAGTGGCATGAGAAAAGGGGTCAGGTGAATTCTGATCAGTTTCATGTCAGGCATACAGAGGCAAAATCACCAGACTTGGTTTCCCATCCTCCTATTAACCCTTATGTTTATCTCTTCCTCAATTCTGAGGCCTTCTCCTTACATCTGTTATGATACAGGTTCAGCCTTTAGCAAATGATAGAATTATGTATTGAAACATTCGTTTCTGAGCCCATGCAGTAGTGAGTTTTGGTTTTTATATAGCTGCATGCAAAGAGAGGGTCTCAGGGTAGGAAGCGTGATGTGTGGGCTACTAAGGAAAATTTTAATGATCAGGGGTGAAAGCAGAGAGTGGGCAGGCATGCTTCCAGGCACCAGGTCCAAGGAGCAAAAGTGAGGGTCTGTTCTTTTACAGCTCCCCCCAATGGGATGTTAAGGATATGTAGAGATGAATGCATTCCTCTTTTGAAATTTAAACCCTCTCAGAGGAGGTGAAGTTGGTGGACAGTTTTCATTATAGAATGAATTGCTTTATTGGGTTGCCGTTTGCAAAGATTGCCTGCAGGGAATGAGTGATTTGTTGGAAAAGAAGGAACAAAATAGAGCGGGAAGATCAAAGACACATCTCAGGCACGTCTTCTCTTGACTGTCTCCAGGTCTTTCCTCTTCATCTTAATTATGAATTCATTAGGATGGGCTGTCCCAGTTGAATTCCTGGGGACATGCAGAAGGAGTGTCCCAGAAATACCAAATACCGGCTGGGTTCATTGGTCATGTACAAATGTGGAATCTTTTTTTTTTTTTTTTTTGAGTCTTAATTTAAATTCCAGTTAGTTTTTCATACAATGTAATATCAGTTTCTGGTGTACAATATAGTGATTCAGCACTTCCATCCCTCAAGTGTGGAATCTTAAACACAGTCAAGTATTGGAAAGAAACCTGTTACTTTTGGGTCACATGTCCTTAAGTTTTAGGTTGACTCCGTGTCACCTTCTCACTTTGGGCAAATTCCTTGATACCTGTGATCCTCAGTATTTTCGTCTGAAAGTGAAGCTAGTCATACTTACTTTTTGAGACTGTCTTAGGAATACTGTGTGCTCATGCCTCAATGATTAGTGATGCATCTAGATGCTCAATAAAATGGGATACCATTAAAAGCATGGTGGTTTTAACATCAGTTTGTGGATTTATGGAAAAGTGAATAAAGAACCCTCCTTGTATGTAATCTTCTCTTCCATTTTTTTAAATGGAATTGTTTTTAATACTTGATTTGGAAACAGAATCTTTATTAAAAGTTTTACTGTGAAACATTACCATCAGCAGAGAGCTCCCACTGTATTTTCTAAGTATTAACCAAATCCCCACGAATTAAACTAGAACTGAGTGCATTCTTAACAAGGCGGTTTGGAATTTTCAGACACATTTTCCCCCCCTTCAGCTCATTTGCAAATACTTATCTCTGATTTAAATCATTCAAATGACTTCAGAAACACAATGGAAGCAGAGCAGAACTAAACGTTTCCAACTGTCAGGTCTGGTGAGGGATGATGTAAAAATGGGACATTTTGCTGGCATCTTGCTTGGTCTCTAAATAGAATTAACAAAAGCATCCACGTTTCAGTGGTTAAAAATAGTGTTTGTTTTAGACACAGCATGCCTGGAAACTTAGGGGTGGGAGTGGGTGCTGGAGGGTAGGGTTGAGTGCACCTGCAGGCAGGGGCACTCTGGAGGGTCAGTTGAAAGGTCTTGTCTCTGGATCCAATTTTAATTGGATCCATAAAAATGAAGTCAGAAGGGCCTTCTTTACCTCTCTGGTGTCATCTTCAAATGAATTAGGGACTGAATCTATAGAGGTAAAACGAGCTAAAGAATTGAACAATCCATCGACTTCTTACAGATTATCCATTCCAAGAGTCAGCCCAAGACCTGACAGCTCCCTTTAAGCCTTCAGAGAGAGTATTTCAGTGTTAATAAGTTTTTTGGGTTTTTTTTTTTTTTGGCTGGTTTTTTGTTTTAGTCCAGCAGTTCTCCTACCCTACCCCATTAATCATTAATTATGTTGTTAGTTAAGAACATGTGTACTTGACTCATGGTGGTTTATTTCTTTTCTACAAATTATATAGTAGAGCTATTTATTGTCTGTATTAAGGGAGCTTTAAATATCAAAGTGGTTAATCCACTTTAACGGGCCTTGAACAATCAAAATGCATTACTGTTTTATGCCCAAGGCCTTCTCGGGAGGGGACAGCTTTTCATAGCCAGCAATGAGAAACCATACAAGATTGGAAGACCATACACAAATTCTCTCTGAACAAAACACTTCCCTTTAATTTATTAACAAATACATGCATAGATAGCACTTCCATCTGCCAGGGAATTTATACTCTTTGCAACACTAATTAATTTAATTCTCATAACGACTCTCCCATTTCGTAGATGAGAAAACAGAAACGCAGTGAGGTCGAGTAGCTTGCCGGAGATTGTGTAGCTAGGAAGTAGAAGAGGTAGGATTTGAACCCAGGCAGTGTCTGTAAGCTTAATCAGTACTCTGTCAGTACTTTTGGTCTACTTCTTAAGTATAATAAAAAAATAACCTCACAATAATGAAGCCTGCCAACATGAGCACCATACCTCTTTTGTCTTTATGGTTCTGTTCTTCTGTTCAGCTCCCAGATAGGAACGTTCATATTCTCTCTTTTTAATGTTAAAACAAAAATCTCAGTTTGGTGATTTAAAATTAAGATCCAAGCAGAGATTTTAAAAATTGTGGACCTAGAACCAAATATCATTAGGAGGAAAAATGAGTGTGGTCCTTGGGTCATCAGCTGTTAGGGCTAGGAATCTCAGGATTTTCTTGTCCCTTTATTTTGGGAGATGAAGAATATGAGTTGGGGAAGGGGAAGTGGCTGGGTCAATTCTCACCCGTGACGGTTCCCTACCTGCACACACAGTTCCCAGTCCAGCCTTTCTGCTGAGCCATCTTCCTAATATGCCTTCCTGCATCACAGCCAGAAAGGCCAAGGGCGTGGTGAAAGCTCAATCTTTTCCGGTCTTTGGTCTTTTCTCCATTTCCCAAGCAGCTTGAGTATTTGTCTACAGGACCTAGAGCATGGTGGGTGCAAGGACTATCTGATTCCTTGGTAGAAAGGAGCCATCTGACTTTTTAAAAGATGGATGGTTGATGGGTATCACGTCAACTTGTCTTATATAATTGACAATACAGTTGTGGCAAATGTATACATACATCACGATCCAGACCAAAAACAAGAACATTTTCCATCATGCTAGAAAGTTTCCCCATTCTCTTGCCAATCAACCCTCCCTACCTTAGAGGCAACCACTATTGGTTTCTATCACTATGGACAGTTTTGAACACTGTTATCATGGAACCGTACTATAGATACTCTTTTGTGTACAGCTTCTTTCCCACTTTCTAATGTTTTTGAGTTTAATCATGTTACTGTGCATATCAATTTGTTGTTGCTATTACTGCATTACTGAATAAAGTTCTTAAGTATATGATTATATACATACAGGGGAAACCAATTATTTTGAAATGCTGCTGTCGGCTTATTTCTAGAAAACATCTATTGGGTAGGTTAGTATGTGTGCCTCTTTATTAATGCATTAATAACAAGCTCTTGCAGCTGATCTCATAACTACTGTGATTTGGAAGTAGCAGTGAGCATACATGATGAACATCTGTCACATCTGTAAAGTCATATAAAAAATCTGTCATTTTTTTGCTGGCAACAAAATAACAAATATTACCAATGTTAATGTGGTTTATTATTTACATCCCTAATTAAAGAAAATAGTTAGTGGCCAGTAAAAATATATTTTTGTCATTCTGGTTCATGGGCCCCCTGAATTCTGTGGACACTCTGTGGTAAACTCTGGTAATACGTGGTTGTTACATGGGATGGTTCTCCTGGTTGCATGGTTCCTTGGCTTCTCTCTCACTGGTTTTGGCCTTTGAAATCTCTAATACAGTCCTTGGGGGTAGGACAGCTGGCTCCATCCACCTCCTCTTTTACACGTGAATGGGAATGTATGGCCAAAAGATCTGGTTAAGTTTTGGTTTCATACAATAGTTAAGTAGCTGGTGGCTTTCTCTCTGACTGGACTAGTGGAGGCACTTGGTACAAGACATCTGTGAACAGGGGAGTATGGTTTTCTAAGAGCAGTATGATTAGTCTTTCTTGAGACACTAAGAGTGACATTCTCTCTACCCCCAGAAGAATGCCCAAGACCTTTCTCCACCCTGAGATTCATGCAAAGAGAACCAAAGGCAAGAGAATTCCTGCACTCATGTAACAGCTGACATAGAAAAGTGTTTATTTTGTTGTTTGAATAAGACAATATAATAGTTTGAAGATTTCTACAAATGTATTCCTTATAACTGGAAATAGTAGTGGAACTATGTCAGACTTCGACATCTGTATTCTGAATGACTGAGAGTTTTGTTAGTGGAGGCTAAAATTGAGAAATAGAGGCCCCATGATGATCTAGTCCATTGAAGTGTCAAGTCTAAGTCTCCTGGTTCAGAGTTAAAGGGAGCCATAGGGTGAGGAGCAATCTGTCTCCATAATCCTGTTGACAGCACTTTTCTTCAGGCTCTGATTCATAGCTCATCTGCTCCCTGCCGATTGCCCTGAGCTCAGTAATGCCATGCCAGTTTCCATGGTGCTGATTTGCATACCAAACCAGGACTCGTATTTTTGTGTTTGCCTCACACATTTCCAGTGCTAAGTGTTCTTCTAAGAAAGGGATTAGCATGCTAGCCAATTAAGAGACTTTGCCAGAAATAAAGCCCCCAGGGAATTATTCTTCAGGTTATTTTGCTGCTGTTATGCCCAAGAACTGACAACATGGCTGACTGGTTTTGTTAGACCAGCACTGGAGTCTTCAATATAAAATGTCTTCAGTAATATTCAGTAATATTCTTTTTCTCCTTACTGTATCTTTTAGGCAGTTTACGAATGATTAAGAGAAATTGTGTGTGTGTGTGTGTGTGTGTGTGTATGTGGTTTTATTGTGGGGCAAGAATGGATTTCTAGGAGTTTAGCTTTGGAGACAGTGTTTGTTTTTATGGCTGTGGGTCTCTCCATTGGAAAATTTTGCCTCACTCCCAAAGAAATATTTTCTTAAAAGGAATCATTTTTTAAAGAAATTAGCCATTATCTAAACCAGTATTTAAAATCGGCCTTAATTATCAGAACAAAAGCTGGAAGATAAGGTTTGGTTCTAAAATTTCTCCATCACAAGGCAATGAAGGACTGTTACAACCATAGGCTGAATCAAATACGTGATGCTGAGTGAAAGAAGCCATTTACCAAAGAGTAAATACTGTTTGATCCCATCTGATGAGTTTCTGGAATAAGGAAAATAAATCTACGGAAAAAAAAAGAGAGAGAGAACAGTGCTTGCCTCTGGGTATTGGGAGCAAGGGTTGGGGTTATGAAAATTCTCCATATCTTGAGGGTTTGAGTAATGGGTATGTGTACATTAAAACTCGTGAAAACTTAAGATTTATGCATTTCATCCTATACAAATTTTACCTAAGAAGAGTGAAAGATAAAGTTGCCCATTATGAAGTCTAGAGTTATTATATCAGAGATTTAGAAAAATTAAACACTGACAAAAAGTGGTGTGATTAGTTGGCAAGTTCAATCAGCAATATTGGAAATTATGTGTAGATACGTCTACTCTGTTACTTCAAACATTTATTGGGATCTCTAGATCCCTGTGGAAAGGTGTCTGCTTCCAGAAGGTACTGTCTTGATTTCTGGTTTTGTGTGGTCAGCAATTATTTGATTGAGTTGGAAAGTGGGTCATTTGGACTTCATTTTGATCCATTTTCCTTTTTAGAAATGAGAAAAGAGGCATTTGTGATTGTGCCTTTGATTAGGTGACATATGATAATAGTGTTTCTCGGGGCAGGGAAAGTTTAGTTTTTGTCTCTGTTAAATGCATCAGTTCTCAGACATTGGCATGTCTGATGATTCAGAAAGTCTTGGCTTTCTGAAATGCTACCATAACTCCAGAGTGACCTTTTGCCCTTATAAATGCTTTGAATTTTCTAAGTTGCCGCTTGAAGATGGCTAGGAAGCTGAGGAGGTGGTGCCCGAGCCACCTGGCGGAAGGTGGCTCTGAATCCGGGCCTTAAAGTCATGGTTGGTCCACATTACACAATTGGCAGAAACACGCATGTACAGATGTAGGCTTAGAGTGTGAACAATGGAGTCAACCTTAAGTAATGACCGGGCGGGAAGAGAATGAGTACTTCCTCTGCGCCTGCTTTGTGGCTGTTCTTCTCTGCTGATGTCCTCTCTTCTCTCCTCACTGAACCTCTGAGTCCATGCTGCTGTGTCTACAGCAGTCAGCTGTAGAAGGTACTGTAGGTGGCCCACCCAGAGCCTTTCACAGATCCCAGCTTCTGTGAAGAATGGCTTCTCAGGCTCACAGCTGCCTCTCTTCTCAAAGAATTACCCTTGACTGGTGGAGGCTGTCCAGTCAGGGGGTTTACATTTCCGTCCCCCAACACACACGCACCTCATGCTTTTCTTAAGCCCCGGCCAACAGGCTTGTTCTTTTGCCACAAATAGGGACAACTCTGTAGTGTGATTTATGCTCCAGAGTTCCCTGTGGGATCAGTACTCAAACACTTGTCTTCCTGTTTATCTTCCCTGAGAAAATGGGGAAGATCCTCAGCAGAACTTCAAAGGGACCAAGGCAGGCCCACCTCAGGAGAGCAGCAATGACTGCCTCTAAGATGACTTTACGTTGTGGGCACATGTCATTAGGTACTGGCTATTTTCATGTTTTTCCTGCTCTGAAACTAGCTGCATGCCGTGTTTGTGGAGTACAACTCTTCTTGTATGAAACAGAACCAAGAGTAATTACCCTCCCACATATTAACACAGGAGAGAAAAACAGGAAAAAGCATGTTTTTGAACATTTTTTCTCCTCTTGCTTCCTAACCCCATCAGAAAGGGCAGCATTTGTACTAATTCCATCTGTAGAATTTTCAACAGGAGGGACACATACAGAAGCAATAGAAACCCTAACCTTGAGTCAGTAGAATGTGCCAGAGACTTTGTAGCTCCCGGGAGCCTGGAACCTCCATGTTTTCTCTCTGGGGGAAATAAGCTTCAACCTTCAGTAGGCTCTCCTGTGTTTGCAAGTGGTACCATTTCTTGCAGAGCGAGTTTGCTCTTCCAAATATTTGGGATTGTAGAGTCACAAAAATGTGTAACTATTTACACTGCTTATTTACTTACATTGAAAATGAGGTTTATGTGTATTTGTTTTTTAATTAAATGTAAGAGGAAGGAAAAGGCATTTTTTGATCTTAAGAGTAGAATTTCGGTGCCATGGAGGGCTTGTCAGCCTGCCTGCAGCGTAAATGTTACTTCAAGCAGAAAACACTAGCAGTTGTTTTTGTTTTTTAAATAAAAGGAAGTAGGGGCGCCTGGGTGGCTCAGTGGGTTAAAGCCTCTGCCTTCGGCTCAGGTCATGATCCCAGTGTCCTGGGATCGAGCCCCACATCGGGCTCTCTGCTCAGCAGGGAACCTGCCTCCCCTGCTCTCTCTCTGCCTGCCTCTCTGCCTACTTGTGATCTCTATCTGTCAAATAAATAAATAAAATCTTTAAAAAAAAAAAAATAAAAGGAAGTGACCAAAAAAACCTCAAAAAACAAAAAACTGTATCGATCATCTATTTGCAAAATAGTGCTCTATAACAAACCTCCTCAACTTCAGTTGGTTTAATTAGTTCAGGAGTCTGTGGTTCACCAACAGAGACTAAATTTACCTGGCGGTTCTTCAGATCCTGGCCTGATAGTCAGCTGGTTATTATTTGGGGCAGTGGGGACAACAGAGCCCACCTCGCTCTCATTCTCCCGCAGCCAAACCTGAACGTGTTCCCATGATGGTGGCAAGAAAGCAAGGATGAGAGTAAGCAACTTCACTTACCCAAACACTTTTCAAGTCATTGCTTGTGTCATATTTGCTAAGATTCCATTAGGTAAAGTATCTCCTATAGTCAAGCCAAGGATAACTGCAAGAAAATACTACAAGATTAATAGTCAAAGGTATGGATAGCAGGAGAGACAAAGGATTAGAGACATTGAAGCATCTACTTTACACAACCCCCCCCACACATCATAATATGTATGTATAAAATTATATATAATGTTATTGTGCATATTATATTATTTATTATATTATAATATATTATAGATTACATTATTATATATTATTATATTCTATATTACTATTTTATATTATTGTATTATAATATATTATACTATTATTTATTATATTTATTATGTTACACTTATTATATGATTTTATCAAGGGAAATAGGAACCTCCCAGCTAGATCCCTAAACTCAATTGTCACTTCGTATTTTCTCTTTGTGTTTTCCTTTCCAGATCCCTGCCCGATTCATTTTGTCCTTTTTCATTTGTCATCAAAAATTTTGCATACTTCATTCTCCTTCTTGGAATATCTTTTATTCTTTTCCCTTTATCTATCCAAAGCCTAAATATTTCCCCAAACCCGGCTGAAATTCACTGTTTTCTGGAAACCTAGTGTTGAACCTGGTTCAACGCTTACAGGCTCCTTTATAATAACGGTTATTTTTATGTGTATAAATGTTTTGTTACTCTGATACAGCATAAGTTCCTCAAAGTCAGGGACCATTTCATAATTTTTGTATCCTCCAAATGGGCTTATTACATAGCAAGCGCTGAATAAATATGTTGATTGACTGGTGGTCTGGTTTCCATATTCTATGCTGATCTCATCCTGGGCTCTACCAGCATTATCCAATTTCTGCATCTGACTTAGCATCTTGAGTGCCAATCAGTCAGTAACAGCTGCCTTAAACTACAGGGTTGAGAACTCCTCTACAGCCCTAACTAGGAAGAGTTGGAATGAGCAGCGTCATAGATTAGTAATGGCTGCCATGGATATAAGAAAGGGATAATTCAAATTTGGTACCACAGTAGTTCTTAATTTTTCTTTGAGTGGCATTACATCCTCTAAGCTCTGGAGGAAAGTAGTAGTGATATTCATTAATGGAAACCATGATGATGCTAAAATATTATACGGTGTGTGAGAAATCATACATTTAAATGAAATCTCTTTATAGGAGGTAGTATAGTGTGAAGTTTGGGGCCTTCAGTCAACCAACCTGACTTTAAATACCGGTTCTGCTGATTTCTGACTCTGTGCCTTTGGGAAAGCTATATAACCTTTGTTTGCCCAATTTTCCCCATATGCTAAAAAAATAAGAAATTAAAAAAAAAAAAAAAGCTACCATATGACACAAAATGCTTGAAATTGGTTTTGGGTTCATTGAATAAATACTCAATAAATGACTAGCTACTATTTTATTATTCAAATATTATTAAGCAGTAGGAAAAATTACAAATAATTAAAACAACTTTAAAATGAAAATAAGATACAACTTTTGAATTTGGAAATCTTAGATGATGATAGCTGGTGAGAAGAATGAAAGGTTAGTGACCCTGGATCCAACAGTGGGTGAGGCCATTCCCGAAATACCAGGAAGCATTTTGAGCAAAGATTCTATCAGCTATAGGCACCCAGTTTCAGTCAAGTTCAGTGTGAGATGGAGAACCACTGATGATTTGTTAAAGGATTTGACTATATGCAACTGTGGGACTGTGTAAACGTTATGGTTGCCGTTGTCTAAGGCTAGAGCTTGAAGTCTGAAGGGAAGGGGGGGTGGGCAAAAAATGGGGGAGAGCAAGGGCAAGCTGAAACTCCTGAGCATGAATGGGACTCCACTAAAACGGACTGGACTCATGTCAGTTCCGAACTTGGCAAAGCATGCGTCCTGCGGGAGAAGCTTCACCATGGAGTGGAACATGGGACAAGGAGATGGCGAACATGAGGGAGCAGAAAAAGGTGAGCAGTGCTCAATACGGGAGCCATCGAGTACATGACAGCGGGTAGGAACTACAAAGCACTGTGGGACCTTCTGAGTGTGAAGACTAGTACCACTGCATCTTCACCTCCTTCTTCCGACTCTGTACCGTCTCTTGTGGCCTACCCTAGTGAGAAACATTCAAGGAAGGCAACTGGGAAATTTTGCTCCGACTAGCTAAGGCAACACATTGAGTCACCACATACCTCCAGCGACCGTGTGCTAAAAACACAAAACAAAACCCAAAACAGAACTGGCCTTCACATCCGAAGATGTGGCTGTATGACTTTGGGGAAAACCACTCAACCTTTCTCTCTGGGTCTCACGTCTTACTGTTCTCATTCTGATATCAAAGGGTGTGCAGGATGGACGTTTTCATCCGTAAGGTCCTTTCCAGCTCTGAGTGTATACATGAGTCATTCTGCTTCCCACCCCATTAAATCTACTGTGCCTGCCAGTCTTTCTTACGCATTTCCTGTGATTCTGTCCCTAGGCAGTCGGCGAAGGCAGAATGAGCGCTCTGCAAGTAAAGGGAGCCGCCAGTGTTTGCTTAAGCTCCCAGAGCCGCCAAAGTCAAATGCTAGGGGCAAAGGGCAGTCGTAAGTGATGGAATTAAATATTTACTGTGTTAACTATGACCACTCGCGGGTTTTAGAGAAAGCAGACCATATTGACTGAAATGTTTCGCTCCAGTTTTTCTAATGATATGCGATCTTGACTAAATTTGCCAGCTCTCAGGGGGCTGAATGCTATTCAGCAACATTAATTTCTTTGCCTACTTCCAGTTACAAGCAATTATAATCTTGGCAGTTTTACTCTTCTTGAATGAGCCCTTGTACACTTTATGGATATCTGGCAGGGCTGATTCCCTCCACGCAAAGACTCACTTACAGTTTTGACGCTAACGTGACAAAGTGCTTGAGCCACAGATCAACATGGCTGGGCATTCTGCGGGAAGATGTTATCACGGGATACTCTAAAACAGGAGATTTCAAGAAAGATGAAGGGTGCTGATTTTTTTATGTTCTTGTCCATATCGTTGCCCTTCCCTTTTCCTTGGTGAATCAACCAGAGCTGGTAAGGGTCTACGTACAGCTTCACAATCTCTCCTGACAATCCCCTCTCTGAGCACTGGCATTGCCTACAGAGAGCTAGCTTGCCTATAGTCGTGCCCCCTCTGGAAGCACACATCCAATCCAGTGTCGATTCCAGTTGATCAGACCAGGCTCCTCACCCCAATTCAGGAAAACTCTGTAGGAACATCTCAATGCAGAACTCTATAGGTATTGGCTGAGACTTCTTGGGCAGCTGTATCAGAGCCTAACTTCTCCTTCTGCCCCAGCTTTTCCCTTCCCTTCCCATTCATTCACTTCAGTAGGTGCTGATCCCATAAGCATCCATTTAGCCCTCCACTTGTATAAAAATCTATCTCTGTGACTACTTTCCAGGTAACCAAAAGTGTAGCTACAATGACATGGAGGGAAGTCAAGGGCAGGAATAAACATCTGAGGTGCTAGCTACCTGGGAAATTGAGTTTCTTTTCCCGTTTGTAAAATGGATATTGAGAGGTAGATTAAAGGAAGCTCAGTTGGTACAGATCCCCATGCTCTACTCTAGTTGTAAATGCTCCCTTTGGATCCCCAATGGCATTTACCGTTGGGGATCCAAAGGGAGCATAGGATTCTATCCTATAGAATTTGCTCATTGATTATGTTTTATGTTTTTTGGCTTACTTTCTCTCTACCCTCTGTCTTGCTCACACATCCAAAAACAAGAATGTAAACCCCACCAGGGCAAAGATCTTTGTTTTGTCCACTGATGTATTAAAACACATAGGAGGTGTCAATAAATACCAAATGAATGAATGAATGAGTGAGTGAAAAGACAAGTACAGGCGGGGTGACCATTGGAGAGGTTGTAATTACAGTGAAGGTGAGTGGCAGTAGAAGATAAGTGACGTGACAGAATGAAATTGAGAAGTGACTTTAAGGGTTTGGGTCAAGGAGGCTACAGTGAAGTGCCTTAAAAAAAAAAAAAAACAACAGAAAGTTCTCAAACTTGAGATTATATCAGATCCCCTGGTGGAGTTAATACACAGATTCTTGACCCCCGCCCCCCACCCAAGAGTGTCTGATTCTGGAGGTCAGGTGTGGAGCCCCAAGCTTTGCATTTCTAACATGTTCCTAGGAAATGTTGATGTGCTGATCTGGGGTTCATACTGGCTTAGAAGTTGCCTCTGGCTTCCTCCCAGGTTTTCAGTCTTATCCTCTGTCATCAAGACCTTGGGGGAGGCCTTCCTGGGCCTCCCAGACTCACAGAAGATGCACTATGTGTTGTGGCAATGGGCATTCTGTAATAAGAACCTCATTTGGTTAATCCTGTCTTTAAGGAATGTCTGTCATCCTCGACTGTGAGCTCAGGGGCTCACTGTCTGTTAGGAGCTGCCTCACTGTTACCACAAACATTATCTCCTATCACCTACTGGAGTGCTTGACACAAGTGAATACTCTGTGAATATTTGTTGAATGAGCAATTTTACGCCCCCATGCAAATATGTGAAACTGGGGAACCTGCAAATCCATAGTATCATAAAATGAACATGCAAATCCTAAGGTGTTCCTATCTCCCAATTATGACCAGATTTGATTTGTTTAGGTGAGCTCAACACCCAATCCACATCACTGTTAAAGCCTCTTTTGGTACCTGCTGTTCATTATTTACCCATCTTTGTTCCACATAATAAGGTTTTGGTGTTTTTTGTTTTCGTTGTGGAAATAAAGAGTAAAATGATAGTATTCACCTTGTAACACAACTCTGTAGTTTTGAAGAGAGTTATTAAATAACCTGTTCAGGGGCACCTGGGTGGCTCAGTAGGTTAAGTGTCTGCCTTTGGCTGAAGTCGTGGTCTCCAGGTCCTGAGACGGAATCCTACATTGGGCTCCTTGTTCTGCGGAGAGCCCGTTTCTCTCTTTCCCTTTCCTTCTGCCTGCCACTCCCCCCTGCTTATGCTTTCTCTCTGTCAAATAAATAAATAAAATATTTTATAAATAAATAAAAAATAAATAAATAACCTGTTCATCTGTCCTTTTTTAGTTTGTGCACAATTCTCATTATTTCTCCTTATTTTCCCTGGAGCACCATTGGCTCCACTTATTTTTCTCCCATTGAGAATACATTAAGAATATTTCTTTTCTTTTCTTTTTTTTTTAAATTGAACATCTCAACTAATATATTGGGATGCAGAGACCAACACTAAGTTTGGAATTCATAAATAAAATGGGACTTATAACCAGACATTATTTCTCTGAAGTCTTATCTCTGCAGTACACCTTAGCATTCATCCTAGGTCTTTAATTAAAAAAATTTTTTTGGTAAATTTTTACACAGTTTATTTGACCTCCAGGATTAGCCACATCAGAGATACATATTTGTATTTTTTTTCTGAACTTACAGTATTTCAGGTTCATTATTAAGTCCTTGTTTGAATTTCAATGGGCAGGGGGCTGGGGAGAGCCTTTAATGAATATAAAGCATCTGAACTGAGATCATTTTGAGGAGTCAAATGCTTATCTTCTAGGTCTTCTGACCCTTTCATTTCAGAACATTCTTAATGTACTCAACTAAAAGTTATTTTATAGGAACTGCCCTTTTTTCAAAAAAAAAAAAAAAATCATCCATGGTGCTAAAACCTTACTTTTTCCTTTTCCTTATTAGGACTCCATGGATTATAATGTGTTACTCTGGTGAAATAAAGACCCTACTCTCTCAAAACCAAGGCACTGAATGAGCCACATGCATGGTATCACTGTGCCAAGGTATGCTGGAAATAGCAGTGACTTGAAACTGTTAGCATAAGGGGCGCCTGGCTGGGGGGTGAGGGTCTCAGTCCATTAAAGGTCTGACTCTGGCTCAGGTCACGATCTTGGGATCCTGAGCTCCAGCCTGAAGTTGGGCTCTGTGCTCATCCGGGAGTCTGCTTCTCCCTCTCTCTCTGCCCCTCCCTCCCACTCATGTTTTCTCTCGCTTTCAAGTACATAATAAAATCTTAAGAAAAAAGTGTTAGCATCAGATTTTCAGCAAGAAGGGCAAGACATGTGACAGTGTTTTGGCTGCCAGTATGTAACAGGGCTTAGCAGGATGCCTGCAACTTTTTCAGTTACTATATGATGCATGAATAAATGTGCTTCTCTATACGTCCTTATTGTGTTGTAATTATCAAGTGTGTTTGCAGGGTAACGCGGACACACAGACGTAAAACATCGAAGATTGTAGGGATCAAATACAAAACATGTGGCAGCCCCTGGAACCGCAGTTAATATGTACCAAGTGTGTGTCATATGCAGAGTCTGTTCCAGGGCGAGCACTCCCATTAGCATATTTGATTTTTTGGAAGTAGGTATCAGGCATCAAGTACTCCCTCCGCCATTTTGCAGATGAGAAAATTCAGGTTCATAGAGCTGGTCTCGCTCCACATTACGCAACTCACAAAGGACGAGATTAGCCTTCAGGCAGGATGGCTGTAGGCTCAGAGCCATAAAAACCACAGCTCTTCCTTTGCTGCCTCAGTTAGGACTTCCAAATGTGGTCACTCTTGTTACTCTGGCTGTTTTCCTGGAAGCCAGCTCTCAGGGAAACCAAACCGCGACTCGCGTCTCATTCCATGGATGTTTTTCTTGCTGCTCTGGCTTTGTCCTGACACCTAACTAATAATAAGACTTTCCTTTGCTATCCATGTGCCCATTATCAAGGAAAGCAAAACCGTTTTTGATGAAAGTAGTTTTTTTTTTTTCCGAGCTTTCTTGAGATATGCTTGACAAATAAAAGTTGAATATATATGTCCAGTGTATTACATGATGTTTTGATACACAATTAAACTGTGAAATGGGTACTGCAACCAACATATCTCACAGGTACTTTTTTATAAATGGTGAAAACACTTGAACTCTACACCTGTAGCAGACGTCAGGTGTTTGTTATCATTGACTATAGTCACTGTGCTGTACGCTCAGGCTCCAACATTTACTCATGAATGAGAGCTTGTGCCCTTTGATCAGTGTCTCACCTTTTCTCCTACCTTCCAGCCTCTGGTCACCACCACTCAAAAGAAAGAAGGAAGTGAAATGGAGAGAAAATGAAAGAAGGGAAGAATGAAAGGAAACGAGAGGAAGAGCAGAAGGGAGGAAGGGAGAGGAAAAGACAAGAAAAGAAAGGGAAACGAGCAAGTATAGTGGATTGCTAGATTTTTCTCTTCTGCTCAGTGTTTTGGTGCATCCACTTATCCCTCCACTCCTCTGTTAACACACATTACTGAAATAAATTATTTCGGTAGTAAGTTAAGCTTTCAGAGAAGATGGTCCACAATTCCATTAACTGGTGGAAGTATTCTCCTTGGTGTATTTTATCTGTATGGATGTGTACGTGTTCTGTCTCTCTCTTTTAAGATTTTATTTATTTATTTGAGAGAGAGAGAGAGAACACAGAGGGAGGAGGAGAGGGAGATGGAGAAGCAGACTCCCCACTGAGTGGAGAACCCAACGCAAGGCTCCATCCCAGGACCCCGAGATCATGACCTGAGCTGGAGGCAGACCCTTAACCGACTGAGCCTCTTGTACTCTGTTATAGCAAAATGTAAACATACGTGAATAAAACTCTGATTCGAAGCAGATTTTAAACCCGGTGGCCCTTTTCCTGTTCCTAATTGCTATTCAACAAACCCCTTATGCTTCCCCCCCGCCAGGCACTTCATAAATGTGCTTTTCAGTTCTGTGTTCTCTCATATAAACTTCCATGTTCTGCTGCTTATGTGTTTGGTGTAAGTTAATGAAAACTGACTTCTAAAATAAACATTTTTGTTGCCCCAGAGTTTAGAAGAGACTTTGAGGCAACTGGAGGGGTGATATGGGTCCTGGGATGGGACCAGAAGCCTTCTGATAACAAGCCAAAGAGGACAAGGGGTCCGTTAACTATTTTATTAATACTCCATAGTTCTCAAAAATTACATTTTTAAAACTCCATTGGTACAGGGTCCCCAACGACCTTAGACTGGCTTTGATAATAATACAAAGTCTAAAACTGCTATCAAGTCACTAAGATGTATCTAGACAAGTAAAAATCCCAAATAAAGATCCCTGCCATGTATGTGCTTTGCCCCAGCATGGTGTTGACGAGACACCCCCCACCATGTTGTCTGTTCTGCCTTAGCACGGTGTTGGAGAGAAACCCCCCTCCCCAACCCCCCCCCCCCCCGCCCCCGCACATGTAACTGCTCTGCCCCAGCACGCTCTTGGGGAGAACTTCAGCAACCACAGCAGACATCTCAGCACTGCATCCATGCTCCCTCAGCATCTGGTCTCTGCTGCCAGCTTCTTGCTCCCAGCAGTTGTGACTCTGTGTATGAGACCTCTCTGGCCTCTGGAATGCTCTCAGCCATGTGCTGGGCAGACTGGAGGTGTCAGAAATTTAAAGCCCCTGGAAGCAGCCCTCCACCAGTTACAGATGGGCTTCGGGACCCCAAGCCCGTCGGCTTTCAGGTATGAAGATCTGAGGTATGCTCTCCCCAGCAGGACTGAGCCTCGCTCCTGGCCACAGTTATCTGTCTCATTAGACACTCTCTTCTGGCTTCGTTCGCCCTCCTGCCTTGCATCAGCATTCACCCATCATTGCTACTTAGGATCACTTTGCCCAGGTAAACATCCTGTACTCAAGCCTTCATCTCAGGTGTGTTTCTGGGGGAACCCTACTCAAGATATCTACCATAATATTCCAAAAATCAGATTACTGAAGCCATCCTAATTATTTTATTAAAATTTTCTTCTTGTTGTGGGGTGCCTGGGTGGCTTGTCAGGTGTGAGGCATTCAACTCTTGATCTCAGCTCAGGTCCTGATCTCAGCGTTGTGAGTTTGAGTCCCATGTTGGGCTCTGTGCTGGCGTGGAGGCTACTTAATTTTTTTTTTCCTTTCTGTATTATTCTTTCCTCTGTCAAGCCTATTTATTCCCTCTGAATTCTAAAGTTATATAGTTCCATCCTACAAAGCAAAGTTCTTTGCAACAGTGTATAAAGCACACCGGGAGCTAAGGAATAACGTATAAGAGACTAGGTAGATAGAACACAGCACTGTAGAATATAATACCAGAATCTTGTAATTCTTGTGGATGGTGCCTTGAAAAACTCATTAAATTTCAAGATAGAAGATGCTTATGAGTATAGAATAGGAAGATACTCTACAAGCATTTCTTAAATCAGTTTTTAAAGAGACTTACATCGTCAGACAGTAAAACAACCAAACCACTAGACCAAACCACTTATTTAGATCAGCACAAGGTATTTCTCAGAAAGTAGAAGAACCCCCAAACTTACTTACAGTGTTTTGAATTTAAAATGACAGGCAAAGGCATACATCCGGAAAAGCTTCCTTAAAATTCTTCGTTTGGTAACGTGGGCAGCCTCCACAGGTCCATCAGAGGAAGGGCCGTAGCTATTCTTGACCAGGCATGTGTCGAATTGTTTGGGGCTGTACCACATGTCAGGGTTTGACAGAACTGACATAAAAGATATACCTCACCTTGTGTTGGAATTGAAAGGAACAGCTCTTGTTCATTAGAAAGGCGAAGGTTTTCAAAAAAGACCCGTCTGCTGCCGTCAGATCTGCATTCCACAGAGTGAGAAGGGTTTTCAGTCAAAGCCAGCTCACTGACTGGGCATTTCCAAGAGGGCTCTGGTGCCAGAATGAACTTTGTTACACACACCTTTGCAGAAGCTGGCCATTCTTTTCTTTCTGATAGGTTTTATATCCCTTCTACAATATAATCATGGATACTCTTAGTTATAGATAAGGTTTTTGTGGGAAAATATATTTACAAAGTACATAATGTTCCAGTTATCCACTGATGTGTAACATACCACCCCAAACTTGGTCTTGGAAAACACCACAGTTATTTGCTACTATCCTCTATTTTGGTTCTGCGTGTCAAGTAGGCCAGTGAAGGAGGGATCCCTGAGGTCTGGACACCTGAGTGAAACTCCTGCACTTTCGTCTCTGTCTCTATCTCCTCTCTCCATGTGGTCTCTCCAGCATGGTGGATTCGAGATGTCAGGGCTTCTCCCCTGGTGCCTCAGTGCTGCAAAGAGGCATGTCTCAAGACAGAGAGAGCACCAAGTTAGCAGCTGTGTTGCCATTTAAAACCCAGGCATCCATAAGTTAGCAGGAAATCACTAAGGAACCTTCTGTTTTAAGAAGAGATGTAGATTCTACTTCTTGATGGAGGGATTGTCGAGGAATTTGCAGGCTTTTTAAAACCACCACATTTAATAATGATTCCCTTTCACCATTACAGGGCCTTTTCCTTATTTGTAAGCCCAGCTGTATCTGGCCTAATATAGCATGCTCAGTCATGGTTTAAAAAAAAAAAAATTTTGGCCAAGTTAATATGTCAAAATTATAATATAACGACACACTTGCTGATTTTTATATGTTGTCCAGCTGTTCTTTTAAACATATTTATGTAGAGGGATGGGTTGAGTGAGAGGAGTGGAGATTCAGAAGGAAGATGTTGACTTCTAAATCAGGAAGGAATACATACTACTGCTTTCATTGTCGAATTCAACTGACACCTCTGGTAACTTCTATAAGCATAACACTGGGCTAGGCTGCTGTGATTAATACAGCTGAATATAGGAAGCTTTAAAATCATGCACAAAGCTTAGTCCTAGGTCTTTCAGGAGCTCACATCCCCTAAGGAGCATGCATGTGTGCATGTGTGTGCATGTGAGCTCACAGTCCCTAAGGAGCGTGCGTGGGTGCGTGTGCATATGTGTGTGTGCATGCCTCTGCATTCACAGGCAAAATTCATTGATGAGGATTATCTGCTCACCATTACAGAGGTCGCCCTAATGAAATATCACTGGAAGATGTGTATTTAGTTTTGATGTCCTGCCAAAGTCTCAGGTAACAGTTCCTAACATTCTCCCATATCCGGAGGTAACTAGAACCACAGGCTCTATACGGAATAGAAAAGGCATTGATCACATCAGGCAAGCATGACCTGGTTGATATTTTTTCCGGGCTTCAAATTATGAGTTATGTGTCATAAATATCATGCAAAAGTTTGTTGAATGAATGAGAATTTACCTTTGTCACTGGGCAAAACCTGGCATCAGCAGATCTTCTCTCTGGGGACGGGAGACTTCCCCTGAACTATTTTGAGGTGGAAGTGTTGAAGGAGATTAAGAACAGTCATTTCCTCTAACTTTGTTTTATGAAAGTGTAATCGAGGCTAAGAGGCAATTTCTCATTGGCCTTCAGTGTTATTTTTGCTCTCATGAAAGCATACACGTCAGCACCCCAACCCATTTACAGAATTACTTCCTCACACAGGCTGTGCTCGCTTGTTTGGATCTTTCCTGTAATTACCAAGCCATTTTACTCTCTTGAGTTTGCACACGGACATGGGGTTAGCCAGGTGTAGGAAACGCTGTTAGTACCTCATCCGTATCCCTCATAGCTATCACTGTGGTCGGTCCAGCCATTGTCTGCAGTGTGCCTGAATGTTGCTCCTTTTATTTTTTTCTCTAAACTCTAAAGTCTGTTCTGCTAAAGTGTGTGGCAGCCCACGTGCCACAGAATGTTTATAGCCAGAAAAACAGTCCTCACACAATGACTTCTGTGAATCAGTGTATAAATGCCTCGGCTCCCTCCTTACTTGGACATGAAAGCCTGATCTCCCCGAGGGTGTACAGAGCAGCATTTCTGGATGTCACACTTTCATGGGCTTTCTTTCCCATTTTCCCTCGCCTTTCTACTGCTGTGTAGGGTTTTCTGAGGTTCCCTTCCAAAAAGAATTCCTGTGTTCACATCCTTGTCACAACGGCTACTTCTGAGGAAACCCAAACAAAGGTCCTATCACTGCAGTGCTGGGTACCAGTACCGGTAGCAGGTGCTCATGTGGACTTCCCACTCTGGGAGAATTTCTAAATCATTTTCAAAGGGTGAAAATAGTCAATGAAAGGGTTTTTTATTATTTTTTATTTTTTATTTTTTATGTATACAGTATACAATATGTTTTTTTTATGAATATAGTAAAGATACAGACAGATTTTTAGGTACTTTCCTTGTGAAATGTTGCATTTAAACAGATGTTTCCTTCTTGTAACAATTATGATACAATCAATTAGAAGATACCAGCTATTCGCAGGATTAAAGTCCTGGGAATTAATAGGTGACACTGAAAAGAAGGAACACTCCAGATGGTCTCTGTAATGAAGAAATGACTCAAAACTGCAACGTAAATTTTCTTGGTTAGATAAATGGCGTATTCCAAAAAGCAGTGTTTTCCATTTCGAGCTCCAGGTTTTCAAAGGGAGGACTAATATTCTGAGCAATTTAGTTGCATGTTAGACTAATATTCTGGAATCATCTCTGGTAATCCCTTGAGATAATTTTGTTGGGTTGTGATCACCCCAGTGTTTTATGAAGTTATGTTTCCATTGGAAAGTTTCAAATATTTTAACAAGCAACATTTGCTTTATAAGATTCATACCATTCTTGAAGTTGTCTATCATTTGTTCAAATAAGTTTTAATGACGCACCTGTGGGGTCCGGAACTGACTTGAAAAAACACTTATGTGGCCTTTTTTGTGTGCCAGGCACAGGTCTGAAATTTGTCATGTATTAGTACATTTACCGTATATTAACTCATTTGATTCTCAGAAACTGATTTAACAGAAAATTTCATGTATTTTAGGGATAAAGCTCAGGAAGGTAAAGTAACATGCCTAAGGTTATGCATATGATTTGGGCTAGGACTTGAACCCTGCCTGTCTCTAGAGTCTATGCCCTTGAACTTTTGTGAGGCTCTGCCTACAAATATTCTCAAGAATTCTAGTGCAGTGGAAAACAGAGAGGACAAACAAATGTTTATAGGATTGAATAGTGTAGTAGAATGTTCAGGAAGTGCTAGAAAGCACAGAATATGAAAGGCTTCACTTTGCCTGGGGGATTTGAAAGCTCTGCTGAGAACAGCACCCTTGACCTGAATTGGAAAGGACAGAACACATTGGACAAGCTGTTGTTTGCAGGGAGGAAATATTTTAGAATATTTCTAAAATCTGTATGAAGCTATAAGCACTTCTATCCACTTTTGTAATCTAATTAAGAGTTATTAAATGTTTATTCTTTTAAAAGAGATTTACCCTTTAGGGTTGTCTAAGTAAATATTTTGCTCTCTGTTAAGTGTTCCTACTTGGAAGTGTAAGTATCTGTTGATGTGTTTACATGTGTCTCTCCAACATCAGAAACATTCCTAACCTATTTTCTTCCAGCTCCTGATACTAAGTATTAATTCTCTGGGAAATTATGGAGTGATATTTTGACCTCTACAGAATAGGTTTTTAATATAGAATAGATTTTTTTAACACATTTCTGGATCTGGAATATTTGCATTCTAACCCAGCTTCTGTGACATAGCAGAACAATCCCAAAGGCCAGAGTAGGAAATTTGCAATTGTTTTAAAGCTTTCTACGAATGATAGGTTTTGATTTTCCTTGGCTTATGATTTAGCCAGTCTTCAGAAAGACATTTCTTTCTCTTGACTCAGAAAATTGTTCTTGGTGCAGATAATTTACTTCTTCAAAGTTTGGCTAGTGACTTAGTTCAACTGTTAACCTATGAAATTTTGAAGCTACAGAGTACCTATTACAAATCAAATCTTCCATCACAGCATTTGCTAATGTCCTTTTTAAAAACAAAACTTTTGGGTGCCTGGGTGGCTCAGTTGGTTAAGCAACTGCCTTCAGCTCTGGTCATGATCCTGAAGTCCTGGGACTGAGTCTCGAATCTGGCTCCCAGCTCCATGGGGAGTCTGCTTCTCCCTCCGACCTTCTCCCCTCTCATGCTCTCTCTCACTCTCTCTCTCTCTCTCAAATAAATAAATAAAATCTTTGGGAAAAAAATAAAAGCAAAACTTTTAAAATATCAGAGCCAGGTTGTATCTTATTTTTTTTATTTTACTTCTATGACCTTCCTGAAGTTTCTCAAAGACATAGCTGGTTACCAAGAGTGAAACACAACTCCAAAACCAAACTTCATTATCCGCCACGATGTTGATGTAGCTAATTTCACAGTACCCAAACAGAAGACCTAAAGAGATGTAAGGTTTATTTCTTTGCATGTTAACATCTGAACCAATGGGCATTGTACCCTGTTCTACACAGTTGTCCAGGTGTCTTGGTTTCTTTTATCTTGTTCTACCATATGTACGCCAGAGTACTCCTATGGTTGAATATGGGTCACAGCACCATGTCCTCTTTCCAGCTGTGGGAAATGTAGATGGTGAGCAGTTTCCTTTTAAAGACCTGCTGTAGAAACCTCATACATCATTGATGCTCATGTCCAACTGGCCAGAACTTAGTCACGTAACTAAGCTCAGTTGAAAGGAAAAATGAGGAATGTATTCTTTGGCTCAGTGTCCAGGAGTCTAAGCAACACTTAAAGGTTGCCTTTACCAAAAGGGAAGAAGTGTGACTTGGATATTGTAGAACAGTTAGCAGTCCCTGCCATAAAGGGCTTGCTTGTCATAGTTTAGTTTGGAGGATATAAGTCTCTAACTTCCCTTCATGCACAGTTTGAGGTTCATGCACAGCTTTTTTTTTTTTTTTAAGATTTTATTTATTTACTTGACACAGAAAGAGAGAGAGCGTGCAGTCAAGGGGAATGCCAGGCAGAAGGAGAGGGAGACCTGACCTGAGCTGAAGACAGATGCTTAACTGACTGAGCCACCCAGGTTCCTAAGTTTCCAGCTTTTTAAATAAAGTCATGGTTTACGTAGACCCCATATATTTTTCTGAGGCTTTTCTGGCTGGTAAATTATTTCACACATAGTTGAAAAATTATATTGTCTTCTGGTTGTCCTCATACAAAACTGATTATCTTTTCATTCACTTCACTACCTGCAGGTATGTATTATGTATACATACCTATGTAGATAATATATGACAAGTATAATGTTATATATACATATCTGATACGTATATATATAAATATATATGTACATATATAGTAGTACACCTACATGTACACACACATACACAAACCCTGACATGACTAGGGGTAATTTTTCTTATATTATACACCCAGTCTTTTTTTCCTCTTATTTCTCTTATGGAACTCTTTGGTCATAGCTTAAATGTGAGTTCTGCTGCTTCTGCAGAGTGCTCAAAATGGAAAGAGGAGGTAGATGCAGGAGTTGTTGGCATCTGCAGCCGGCTTCTCTTGTCACTGTGTTGGCTCTTCTTAGCTTCATTTTTAAACAAAAGACCAGTGTCTTTGGGGAGCGTTGCCTGACGGTGGTCCTAACCTTTCCATTTTAGTTTTTATTGCTCTTCATTATTTCAGCTGGTTATGTTTTGTTGTTTCTTCATCTTGAAAGATGTCTAACTGTATCTTTTTGGTATTATTTTATAGGAATGACATAATTTTATAAATTAAATACATATATATGTATGTAAAACAAGAGCTTACGGCTACTCTATTACTTTGCAACTTGGGGCATATTCAAGTTGATGCTGTTTTGAGTTTTGATATGCTGTGAGACTGAGGCACCCAAATACAAGGTCTCCAGGAGTTCTTGCTGCTCCAGGGTTTCGAGACCTCTCCCTAGGGCAGGGGTTGGGAACATGGTTCAGATAGGAAAATGAGTCTACGTGTAATACTGTGTTCCGGCCAGCTAATCGTGGACATCCAGCCAGTTGACTAGCCAGATATGCCTAAGACACAGTGCTGGGTACAAAATCAAGGAAAAGCTCCAACCTTGAACAGCACCGATTGTTTCCAGAATCCAGTGTCAAGTCAGAATGTAAGATCCAAGCGGTGATCTCACTCATTTATATTAATCAGTTAGCTTTGGGAGGTCTTAAGCGACAACATTTAATTCTGTAGTCCTGTATTTATATCCAATATTCTATAAAAGGAAAAGTTTGATGAAGCTGTTTAGCTTAGGTCCCCATTCACCCTTGCCTCTTTCAGACAAGACTTGGAAAACATTGACTTGCTTTTCTACCAAATTTGTTTGGAAATGGTCGAAAGCCTCTCAGCTGGAGCTGCCAGGTCACTGAGTACAGTCAGTATTTTGTCCCATCAGCCTGAAATAGAGACTTGTTTTTATCAGCCACATTTGCAGCCGTCCTCTCCTTTTCACCCCTGTGTGCAGGCAGCTGAAACATTTCCTTCTTTCAACTGCCAGAAATGTCAGTGATCCAGGGTCCTCTCTGAAGCTACCATGCCATGTCCCATGTGCAACAATAGCGCCACTAATGACAACGACACTTCCTCTGCTAGATTTACAATAAGACCATTCAGCATTTTTCCCTTATTAAAATCATCATTTGGTTTGGGCTGTGGTTCCCTGATAGAGTTCACCTGTACAATACTCAGCGATATGGCCCAGCATGTTCTTAAATTAGAGTTAGATTTCGTTAACCTAACACTGGCCCACCACAGTGCATCTTCATGAGGACCTTGCCTTACAAATTTCTTGAAATCTCGTAGGAAGCAGAAATGCACATTAAAATAAGTGTTACTTAAATGCTTGTAAAGGAGTTGTGTTTCAGGTTTCCCTCTTGTCATTAAATGCTGACATATTTTGCCCTTGCAAATAGGAAAATAGGCAGGTGACAAGCAGGTCTTCAGGAATAATTCTTTCCTGAGGCAAAAATCACTTAGTCAAAGATCTCCCCTTCCCTTCTCCAAGTAAAAAATGTGGGATACATCTATGGGATCTTAAAATGAATGGATACAATGGCATCGAATCAATAATAATAGCTATTACTTATTAATTGTTTATCACGTGCTGGGCCTGTTACCATTTTATACTGTATTAACTTAAATATTATAGCAACCCTAGGGGGGCAGATATTTCTTTCGTTTTCATTTCTAGATGGGAAGCTGGAGCACAGAGAGGTTGGGTACTTGGATCAGATCTCAGAGCTATAGCTGTAAAGCTGAGATTTAGCTGATTCTAAAGCCTATGTGCCTAACTATTATACAAGGACATGGTTTTTCCATATGTTCCATGTTGATATTCCAGAAGCTGCAATTTGTAGCCATCAAAGAGTTATGTTGTTTTAATACGGAGGGTTGCTTAAGAGGCTCTCAAATGCTACTTTAGCTTACTAGATTGGATTGATGTTCCCCTTCTGCTGGTTTAGCTGAAGTTTTGGCTCTTAGTTCAGTGCTCATATCTCATATCCAGTGGCCAGCTCTCAGGTCTGTTATTCTGAGGAATATATGTCAACAGAGCTTTCTTCTGCTGAAAAGACTAGTACAGGGTTTCTATTTTCTTGATAGCATTCAGGGTTTCCTGCAAAGTCAGCAGAGTGTTCTGCAAGTCTATTTTGAGGACAAAGTCACTGGCACATAACAGATTCTGAAAGACCGTTTCTGGGCATTTGGATGCCATTTGTTATTGGTCGAGTTGAAGGAATATAATCTGAGTCTATGATAACAACATCTTGGACCTTTGCTCTGTCATATAGGATGAGTGTAAAATAGAATTAACTAAGAAGGAGAGAAATAGGAAGTATGATGTCATATTCTCTTAGGGCATGAAGTCTGTTTTCAGTATTTTGCATTTTTACTATTTATTAGACGTTTCTTAAATATGTGAGGATGAACCTTATGAAGTAGATATTTTTGTAGGTCAAAAACAGTCAGCTAGCAGAAATTTCATCTACCTACATGCACAGGTATACACAGACTCATGTGTACTTTGTATCTGAAGATATTTACGCTGGCAACTCAGTAAAACAAATAAACAAAGCTCAGAATAGAATTTTACTTGACTTCCAGGCAATATTAAAATCTGGTATAACTGAAATTAAAAGGCTGTTCTAAGAACCCATTCTGAGGTTTTTATAATAAAAGAACGTTTCTGAGACAGACCTGTTTTTGGCATATTGTGCCCACCATCACATTCTCAAAGCAACATTTGAATCCTGAAAGAATAAGACTCAATCCTTGTGAATTTTTTCTGTGTTAAAATCAGTAGAAACGGGGACACCTGGGTGGCTCAGTTGGTTAAGCAGCTGCGTTCAGCTCAGGTCGGCTCAGTTGGTTAAGCAGCTGCGTTCGGCTCAGGTCATGATCCCAGCGTCCTGGGATCAAGTCCCACATCGGGCTCCTTGCTCGGCAGGAAGCCTGCTTCTCCCTCTGCCTCTGCCTATCACTCTGTCTGCCTGTGCTCTGGTGCTCTCTAACATAAATAAAAAGTCTTTAAAAAAAAAAAATCAGTAGAAACGTGTTACCCAAAGTGGACATTTTGAGTTGTTTTTATACTAGTCTGCTGAAGGCAAAACCTCTTGTTTTGGCAGCTGATGCCCTTCAGAAGGGTTTGTGGGGCGGTGGGGGGGATGTCTGTGCTGCACTAATATGAGTGAGTTTTCATGCTCCATCTTTTTGACAGAAATTACTGTGGTGTGCTGTCCATGTGCACCAAACCATTACTTCTCCAGTTATTACGCACTCAACTGAAAGAGGGGCTTTGGAATATTTTGATCGTAAACAAAGAACTTGTTGTTAATGTGATCATTTTTTTTTGTTCCTCCTTTCTTATTAAAGAAATAAGGCAAAGTGCTCACAGAAGGTGGGATTCACCTTCAGGTTGGGGGAAATAACTCTTAAACTCGAAGAGGTGTTTAGGTATGGGAAAAACTGGCAGCTTCCAGAAAGGTACTCTGTAAACTTTTGCGTTTTGCCTCGTGGGTCAGTATCACTGCAGTCTGTAGAATTAGGGAATATAAAGTAACACACCTATGAAGGCAACTCCGGTAAGACAATTGACACAAGAGTGCATGAGACGTAGCGTGAGGACTCACGTCTCCTCTTTAACCACCAACTTTGCAGTGCATTTGTTTCCTCATCTATAAAACAAGATGATTCGAAACCATGAAATGGACAGTGAGGTTGGGTGCCGGGTTTCTATTCTTGGCCCTGGAATTTCTGGCAGTTACCCTGGCAGAAGAACACACGACCCATTTGACCTTGCTTCGATCTTTCATAATGTTTCACGTTGTCCTTGGTGTTTAAATGAACAAGATTCTCTGGACTTGCTGTCAGCGGGGCTTATACTCTGGGCTGCTTTCCAGCATTGAGTATGGATTTTTGCTGAATCATCGACACCTGCTTTCCCAGATGCCTCTTCTCCCAGTTTCTACTGTAGAATTGAGCAAATCTGCCGAAGTCAATGAGAAGTGATTTGTTCTTTGTAAACAGCCTAGCGTGGAGAAACATAAATCAACCCCAAAATAGATAGAACTTAAGTGTAATGCACTTTAGCAAGAAAATTCTATAGACCTATAGATCATGTGTTAGTTATTTCTTGTGGTTTATCAATGACCAAAATTTATTGGACATAGTTTTAAATATTTTCCAGGTATCATCTCATTTAAACTTTATACCACTCTATAGTAGGGTCACAATGATTGCCCCGAGATGTGAAAATGCAGGCTCTGAGGGCTTGTTTAAGGTCACATACAACTACTCGGTGGCAATGCCCAACACTTGACCTAATGAGATTCCAGAGACGGTGCTTATAACATTGTCCCTGTCTTTGGCTAATGGTGCTCTCTACTCCGATGAATATGTGTCACTTGCCTTCTTAGGTAAGAACTCTCAACTCAAGAGTGAGAGTCTGGAGTTCTAACCCTAGGATATCAACCCCGAGTTAAAGGAAGTATCTGTGTCCAACTTCACCAAGTATAACATGGGAAGATCGTGTACACACACACACACACACACACACGGAATTATATTTGCTTATGTTGGAAGGTTCTTATCAGGCTGAAATATTTACGCACATGCTTGGAAATGTTCAGAACAGATGGCTAGAAAAAGCACTGAAATTACATACACTTCTTTCATGGTATAGGGTTTTTGCTGGAAAAAGTCTTCCCAGTGAAGGACTACCAAAAAAACGTGAGAAGTGATAGGTGACACTTGCAGGCTGATGTGGTTCAGAGAGGTGATGTTCTCAACATCTTCTTCCCACCCGCCTTGGCTGAATGGAGGAAATTCCAGCCATTGGTTGAAGGTGGTGGAACCAAAGATATTCCTGAATGATCACCTGGAGGCACACCTACATTGGATTGTAACATGAGTAAGGGATGATCTTGCAATGAATGAAGGCACTGAGATTTTATCTGTTATGACAGCTGGAGTCACTTAGCCTAGCTACTACTAAAAACAAAGTACAAAACTCTTGTGGCTTCACTCTAGGTCTGGAGTAAAGAGCATTAGATTCTATTAATGTCCATCCTTTAAGTTGCTGATCAAGTCATTGAATTCAGCCATGCCTTCTGTTAAGCTTCAGTGAGGAAAACATTTCTTTCATGGCCACAGAGCAATGTTTCTCAAATGGGAGTAATTTTACCCTACTTCCTGCTGGGGGTGTTTGGCAATGTCCGAAGACATTTTTGGTTGTCACAATTTGAGGCATGGAGCAACTGGCCTCTAGCGGGTAGAGGCCAGGGATACTGTTCAGCATCCTACAATGAAGGTGACAGCTCCTTAAAACAAAAGAAAAAATCATCTGGCCCAACATGTCATCGTGCTGAGGTTGAGAAACCCTGTCTTCGAAGCACATTTGGAGTCACAGATAGGAACACCTACATTGTTCTTGTCACATGTCCTGCTCAAGAAGTGGTAGACTCACGGTCCAACCCCTACTCTATTGGCGTCCTCTTTACAAGGTACATCCTTCAGTCTCAACAACAAGACTTCAGTCCAAAGTAGCATGTTGTGGTGGAATAAACACTGGGTGGAGGAGAAAACATCAGCTTTAAAGCTAGATCTTTCTTGTTAATAGCTGTTATGAACTCGGGCAAATGAACAAATCTCCTTAAGCTTTACTTCTTTCATCTATAAAAGAGAATAATAACACCTTTGTGATTACCTACCTATCTCATTGGATGATAAGCTTTAAATGGGATGATACACATTAAAACGTTTGTTATCATCTCCAGCATATAATAAGTACTCAATATAAATATTCTTTTCCTTCCCAAGACTCCATGTGACAAAAATAACTTGTTACCAAGATCTGAAATCATATGGCGGAATAAATCAGAAATAATTTGCTGAGTGACAGAATGTGCTTACCCATATATTCATATATTGTCAGTTTATTGGTTGAATAAATAACTGGTCCCCCTGCCAAAAACAACAACAACAACAACAATAAACTAGAGTTAATATTCAATCCCAGCTCATACAGTTCCAGTTTTAATTCATTCTAGTCCCTCCATGACAAAGAGCTGGGAAAACCCTCTGTCCTCAGTGACTTAGAGAAATGTGATTATCCTGATGTAGTCCAAGTTATTTCTTCTGTGGCCATTCTGGTTCTATGTGGACTTTTTTTTTCTTTTGTTCCCATTTCACAGCCTAAGCTATGTCCTACACCTGCTCCATGCTTTTCCATGCATATCTGCTTGTGTCCTTGAATCAAGGTCGATATACCATTGCAGAACATTCTCATGTGCGCTTCACAACAGCTCAGTGTTCTGACATTGAGTTACAGAGTGTTCACCAACTTTCCTATAACCATAGCTATTTCTGTACCAAATGGTGTCAGCACAGATTAATGCCATGCTAAAGCCTTAATGAATGGGGGTGTGTCCATCAATTCTTGCACTAGAAATGTCTTTGTCTTTTGCCTAGAAGATGCTGTATTTGCTCCACTGCCGTGATCTATGTTTTTGAAACAGCCTTGGAAGTTGACAGTAAAGAAGTATTTTTTCTTCCAGTGTTTCCAAATAAATATATATTTATTTGTGGGAACAGTGGCACAACATGCGTTGGACAAATATAATGTGTTTGCAGACTTGTGGTGCTGAACATGGCCAGCTGAGGTCTTGTACTGGCCAAGCCTCATACAGTTGTGCCGAGAGGCAAACTCATTACACCCATCATGACACACTGACTTGCTGGGGAACTCTGTTCTAGACTGAACATAAAACAAAGAAAAGCTCTAATTACTCTCTTTTTACCATGAATCCCCTATAAAGTTTTGTCTTATTTCCTGTTTTTTTTAAGATTATTTATTTATTTATTTATTTATTTGACAGACATCACAAGTAGGCAGAGAGGCAGGTAGAGAGAGAGGAGGAAGCAGGCTCCCCGCTAAGCAGAGAGCCTGATGTGGGGCTCGATCCCAAGACCCTGGGATCATGACCTGAGCCGAAGGCAGAGGCTTTAACCCACTAAGCCACCCAGGTGCCCCTATTTTCTGGGTTATTATATCAGTTGTCACCTTATCTGTAGGAGCTCAATTCAAGGTTCACAATTATCCCTCTGGCTATACCGAATGTCATTACATGCACACAAGTAGATCTGTCCCCCATCATTCTTTGTTCTCCTCCTGCTGGGAATTACTTGTTGCCCCTGCACTGTCATCCTTTAAACACTATACACAAGATGGCTCTTTCTTGCTTCAGAAGTGAATATTGAGTTCTGTGCAATTAACACCACTGCAGGGCTCTTCCTAGCATCTCCAGTACATTCAGGACATGTCGGAGAAAAAGCTCTGTAATAATTTTTTTATTAACATATAATGTATTTGTTTCAAGGTACAGGTTT
Organism: Lontra canadensis; assembly: GCF_010015895.1. NCBI lineage: Eukaryota > Metazoa > Chordata > Mammalia > Carnivora > Mustelidae > Lontra > Lontra canadensis. The sequence goes on from NW_022631010.1 coordinate 10,971,335, forward strand.
GTGAATCATCAGACTTACACAATTCACAGCACTCACCATCACACATACCCTCCCCAATGTCCATCATCCAGCCACCTTATCCCTCCCACCCCCCTCGCCTTCAGCAACCCTCAGTTTGTTTCCTACGATTAAGAGTCTCTTATGGTTTCTCTCCCTCTCTGGTTTCATCTTGTTTCATTTTTCCCTCCCTTCCCCTATGATCTTCTGTCTTTTTTCTCAAATTCCTCATATCAGCAAGATCATATGATAATTGTCTTTCTCTGATTGATTTATTTTGCTTAGCATAATACCTTCTAGTTCTATCCATGTCATTGCAAATGGCAAGCTTTCATTTATTTTGATGCCTGCACAGTATTCCATTGTATATATGTATATATATACACACACCACATCTTCTTTATCCATTCATCTGTTGATGGACACCTGGGCTCTTTCCATAGTTTGGCCATTGTGGACATTGCTGCTATAAACAAGTTCTATAATAATTTATGTGACTTAAGAACTAATTTCTTCCATGACTTTGCAAATGACATTTTAAAATTAGGACATTATTAGCCAAGAAGAAAAACACTCCTGAAGATCAAATGATTGGTTTCACTAATGGTGGTCAGAGAGAGCTGGGTTCTAGCATCTGCTTCTGGAAGACCTGCTGACAGCATGGAGGAACCCAGAAGGGTGGTAAGGTGGTAGATTAGCAGGAGCCAGTGCTATCATTTAGAGTCTTTAGCCTGGAGTAAAGAAATCCAAAGGGGAGGCTGGAGGCTGCTTCTAGCTCTCTGAGGAAGGATTAATAAAACTGATCTTGAATCTAGGTGATCAAACTAAGAATCAAGGGTACAAAAAAAGGAAGTCATAGTAAGAAATTCCAACAGCACATTTAAAGGTTGCTTACTAGGGTCAACAAATAGATGTTATCCTTCCAGAAGTTTTCCTATGTAAACCTAAATCAAAGTCTAGATACATATGTACATACATACATATTTCATACCACTGACCATTTAAGCACTTAAAAATGGGATCATGGGGGCACCTGGGTGGCTCAGTGGGTTAAGGCCTCTGCCTTCAGTTCAGGTCATGGTCCCAGGGTCCTGGGATCAAGCCCCGCATTGGACTCTCTGCTTGGCAGGGAGCCTGCTTCCTCCTCTCTGTCTCTCTCTCTCTGCCTGCCTCTCTGCCTATTTGTGATCTCTGTCAAATAAATAAATAAAATCTTTAAAAATAGGATCATGGCCTATATATTTTTCTTAAACTTGGACTCCGTATAATAAAGACATGTTAGAAATTGGGAATATCTCATAGTGGACCATTGCCTCATGAGTCGTGAGTTTGCCATGAATGCAAGTAATTAAAATAGTATGGGCCAGTATGTCTCCATATTTAATATGAATGCGGATCCCCTGGTGACCTTGTTAAAATGTATGTTATGATTCATTAAGTCTGGGGTGGGGCATGGGACTCTGCATTTCTAACAAACTCCCAGGTGATGCTAGTCCTTGAGAAGCAAGGGTCTAACTGAGCATCTCCAACGACACCTAGAACCGATGCCTGTCTTGGGTTGGGATAAAATACTTCCAAGTTCTATTATAACTTGAATGATTTTTTTTATCTTCCTTACATATACATTTATGGAAAAGAATGTTGATTATATATAAGCATCTTCATTTGCTGTTTCACCATTACTCATCTGTTTGTTCTTTTCTTCTTTCTTTTCACTAGTACAGTCTGTAACACTATGATGATAACTGTGATTATAAGGTCTTCTATTTTAACATTCAGAGCAAATCTTGTAGTCCTTTATTTCCACTGGTTCCTTGTATCTTTGTTTTGAAAATTATGTGTCTATAAATTTTAGGATCATTGCTATGTGTCTAAGTTCCCATAGTAATAGAAGCATTGTATTTAAAAGATGTTCCTAGTTATTTTAATAGAAGGAACTGGAATTTTTTTTAAAAAGTAACAAATAACAGTGGCTAGAACAATTGACCACAGCTTATGTGCTAAACATTGCTTTAAGGATTTTACATGCATCAAATGAGTTAATCTAAAGTACAGACTTATGAAATAGTCATTATTATTATTTCTTATAGAAAAAGAAAATGAGATACAGAGAAATTCAACAATTTACCTAAGGTCTCCCAGCTAGTGAGTGGCAGAATTTGAATCCAGGTTCCTGTGTTGATAATCTCAATTAGTTACATTGGGAAAATTAATTAGGATAGCCACATTGGGAAAATTAATTAGGATAATGTGAAATAAGATAGTAACTTAAACTTGTATCAAAGGGTGGAGTCCTATTTTTTTATCATCAAGGTAACTTCTTTGGCGATAACTTAGTCTTATATATTTCTTAGCCTTTGAGAGCACCCGTGCTGCATTTTATAAATTCTAACTTATTTGTAGAATTGTCTTAGACATATGAAATCTACTGGAGTAACCAATTTCATCAAATAAACTTGAAATAGTATTTATAAAATGCATATGAGACTTTTCAGGATTCATAGTTATAATTTTATGCCATTTGCTAAAACTAAAGCATACCTGAGTTTCAGTACTGGTTTGACTAATTAAAAAAAAATTTTTTTTTTTTGCAAAATTACACCTAATGCCTGAAGTATGCCACACTATTCTTAAGAGGGAAATTAATTTAGATATGCAATTTGTTTTATAAAGAGGCTTATTTTCTCAGTAAGTAAACTGTGCTTAAGACTTAGTATTCACTCTTTAATATTTCTTTTTCGGTCAGCAAGATGAAAAGTGTAATTACATGTGTAAGAGTGAGTTCCTGCATCTCAAACCATGTGAAGAGATCTGCCCATTTTGGCACATTGTGGCTACTACTGCTTAGTTACAGGGGAAGGGGAGCAGCAAAATAAGGGCAGCCGATGTCCAGCCCGTGAATAAGACTCTGGTACCCAAGAAGCTGGAGACTCCAGAGTGTCAGTGATGGGCAGAGGGGCAGGACAGATAGTGGTGATCCTTCCAGATCAATTCATAGTTCCAAGAATTACCAGGGGCTGTTTCCTTCTATTTCCCAGATACTTTATTAAATTTTATTAATATATAATACATTCACAGGATTCAAAAATATGAAAGGCAGGATTTTAACAATGACAGTTAATTATTCATGGAACTTGGCACATTCCTAAGGAAAGCTCATGTACTGTCCCATTTCTCTGTGGGAGTATATCCTACTCATTTTAATTATTTTGTTAATGTTAACGGCACTGCCTTTTGATCAATACCCTTTTGCAAGGAAAAAGCAAAAAAGTACCCATTACCAGGATAATTGTTGAGTCAAGTGCAGCTGTGGTACAGGTTCTCTGTTGTGTGGATTCCCTTTGCATTTAGTATTGTGTAGGGATGGTCAAGGGCCCGATTAGCAGAGATGGGATGAGGATGATAAACTTGAAAGCCACCAACAATGAGGCTTTCATTTTCTTTTCTCTTTTTTAAAGATCTTATTTATTTATCTGAGAGAGAGAGAAAGAGAGAGGGAGAAAGAGCAGGACAGAGGGAGAGGGAGAAGCAGACTTCCAGCGGAGCAGGGAGCCCCATTAGGGACTCAACCTCAGGACCCTGGAATCATGATCTGAGCCAAAGGCAGACTCCCAACTGACTGAGCCACCCAGGCACCCCAACAATGAGGTTTTCTTTACCCAGGTGTCAGAACAAGGAAAGTTTTTAAAATTTTTTATTTTGTATGCTAATGACTCTTCTTTGAGGCATAATTATATAGAGTGAAATCCACAAATCTCCCCTGAACAAATTTTGTCAAGTGTATACACCTGTGTAGCCATAAAGTAACTCAAGATAGAGTTACTTTATGGCCCCAGAAAATTCTCTTTTGCCCTCTTCCAGGCATTACCTCTCCTTGCTAGCCCTGCACACACATGAATACCCAGAGAAAACTGTTATCCATCATCCAGCTTAGTATCGCCTATGCTTGTCCTCCGTCTAAGTGGACTCATATAGCATTTTATCATGCCTTTGGTTTTTTTTGACTCAACGTAATGCTTTTGATAGCCATCCACATTGCTGCATGTTGTTTGACTCTTATTTATTGCTGTGTTGTATTCCTTCAGGGGATTTCACCACGATTTGTCCATTTTCCAGGTGACGGACTGTTTCCAGGGCTGAACTGTTACAAATAGACTTACCATGAACAGTCTTTCCATCTCTTTTGGGTACTTAATAGGAGTGGGCTTGTTGAGTCTATTAGGGTGGATGTCTAACTTTATAAGAAACTCCTTCAACTTTCCTAAGTGTTTGTGTCACTTTCCATTCTCACCAGCAGTGTATGAGGGAACATAGATGTTTCTGATTTCAGTGATAAACTACCGTCAGCTCCATATGTGGGCAGTTCCTCAATCTTAAATATCACTGAGCTGGACCGAGTAGGAGGGAGTAGCAGGCTGGGGATGGGAGGCAATGGAATTAGAGAACCAGTGCACTGAAGAGGTAATTCATCCTTCCCCTGCCAGCAGACCAAGCTTTATTTGCTTCCAGAACCACTCCTCAGCCCCGTGATGTCTGCCAACCTTCCATTAAGAGTTCCACCATCAGCAGACAGGCTGTGCTATAGAATTACCTCTGAGGCTGGCTTTCAGCCCACCCGCACCCTGACCTCATCTCTGCTTTTTCTCTCTCTACACCCACACCACATTCATCCAGCTCTACACACTCTGCCCTTTTGTTTTTGGCAATTACTTGGTTGGTTCTGTTATCACTGAAGGCTCCCATGAGTGCTCCCCCTTAGTAATGGGTATGTAACTTTGGGGCAAATTACCTAACATCTTTGAGCTTCTGTTTCCTCGTCTGTAAAAAGGGGATAAGAATGCTATTGAGCGTTACAAAGTTAATGCGGCTGTGGATGACAAGAAAGGGTTCTGCACGGATCCTGGCACACATAGCATATGCTCAGAAAATGCTGACTATTCTATTCCTAGCATGGCCCCTCCTACTATGTTTCTTCCATGTGATTATCTCTCCATAGCTCAGGTCTCCTGAATGGATAATTCTGGCAAAAGATCCTCTTTGGACCTGCCCTAGACATACTTGTTGAGGTCGCCCCCATTCCAAGGCTTAGATGCAAATGGTCACTCCAAGAACTAGTTAATACGACACAGGAGAGTTAGTGATTAAGTACTTACTATGATTGCATTTCCACAGCAGACTTTTTTTTAAGTTCCTGCCAGCATGATCTGGATTTCCTTTGGATTTCCTATCCCCTATTTCCAAGATGAAGATGAAATTTTAAGGATTATATGCTAAATGGAGATCTCCATTATACATTTTCAAAGGTTTTAATACATCATTATTTTGACACATAAAGAGCATCTTCCTTTAAAAATTATGAGTACATGTGGGGTATCTGAACACTATTATTCTTCATTCCTGATTCTCCTAGGATCTCAGGTACCTTTCTTATTCTCAGCAGAGAGGACTTGGTGAGTCCTGGGAACAGGAAGGTCATGGTTTTTTATCTTAAACTGTGTTATCCCATAGCTGCTTATTTTCTTCCAAGCTCTGCCTTTGGCAGTGTTCAGGCAGGACTCACCCCCACCCCCCTCGCCAAGTCATTCTAGTTCCTCACGCTCATTCCCTGCTGCCTTGTGCCAGCATCATGCTTGGGTACCCTCAGCCTGCATGCAGACCTCCCTCCTCATCCTGTCCCCTTGGGATCTCTCCTCCAGCGCACACATCTCTTTTCTTTTCTGTGTGCTTTTACACACAGGCCCCATGTGGCTGGTGAGGACTTCTTTTCACCAACTCGAAAGCACTGCCAGGCACTCTTACCCTGACTTTGCTGCTCTCTTTCACAGCAAAACTCTCTCCAAGAGTGGTCTTCACACATGATCCCTTCTCCTTCCCCTCCTGGTCTCACCTCCACACACACACTCTGCAGCAAAGTTCTTATCACAGTTATCAGAGTCCAACATCTTGTCATCTGTTTTCATCTCACTTGGCCCATTAAGCATCGTTTGATGTGGCCGATGGGTCTCCTTCTTCCCTGAAATTTATCCTAAAGTCTCTAGGGCACCATAGTTGCTGCTTTTTTGCTGGAATTCTCTTCTCCCAGATAGTCATGGTGATGCCTTCCCCCCATCATGGATTGCACCTGTTTTTGGAGGCCTTCCAAGTCCCAGATTGTCCTAACCCGAGCAGCTACTTTTTTCTCTTTGCTTCACTTTATACTTAAAAACAACAAGAACAACACTTACCCATTCCTGACATTCTCATTTATTTATATACGTGTCACTATTTCATAGGGGAGTTTGTAACCCTCAAATCGCTCATTTAGCAAAAATGATAGCTGACATTTATTGATGACCTGCTACTTGCAAGTTAGCTCATTACTCACTGAAAATACAAAGTGGGAATTGTGCTCCTCCTTGTACATATGCACAAACTGAGGGACAGAGAAGTTCAATAACTTGCACTTGGTCTCTGAGCTGAGGGAGAGACCAATTCTCTGAGGGAGAATTCTGACCTGGACATTCTGATGCCAGGACCCATGATAAAAATTACTGAGATGAAGATCATTGTGTTATGCTCCTTCCTTGTGCTTTCAGAGAGTACACTGGGAAATTTGGTGGAACAGAACATCTTCAAAGGACACCAGCTACAGAGAACTAACATTTTATGTTTCCTCTGGAGCCCTGAGAATTTCAAGGTTTGACTTTGTGACGACTCAGGAAGTAATAGATGATACACAGTGAAGTATTCATCTCAATTTGCATTGAGTGTGGCAAGGGCTTATTAAATGATAAGGTACATTATAAGTCTTGTATAAACCTTAGAATAAGGATATAAATTTCTAAAACTCGTAGTTTATAAATAGCAAGTATATGTTACTTTACTCGTTAATGAGTCGTTAATCTAAGGTGAACCAGAATGAGTTCCCAATTAAAAAAAGATAAGATGAGCTGGTCTATAGTTTCTTTCCTTTGACTCTTAATCATTAAAGCCAAGGCCTACATGGATTGCTGGCAAGGGCAAGCAGGTTTTAACGCATTTTGCAGCTAGAGCGAGCAGGTGTTTCCCACCTGTTCGGTTTTGACTCCCAGGCTGAACTTTGCCTCCTTAACACAAATCCACAACACACTCCGTGAGCTTATTAGCACTCCCATAAACTGTCGCTCTGTTGCTGCCAACCCTGCGTAGCCCTGAGCTAGAGCCAGCCTGCACAGAAACCATGATGTAGGTCTAACCTGTTTCCACTAAATCCCATCACTGCCTCTTGAGTAACTCCCTAAGGCATCCGCATCTCCCACCTGCTGCTTCTCCAGCCAAAAAGAGACCAGCCATTCTTTGGAAGTGTTACATTAACGACTTCATGTACAGCCCCTCCCAGAAATGTTTGCGTTTGGGGGAAGAGGACAATTAGAGAGGCAGATATGGAGCCACACAGGCGAAAAGTCTTTATTACCCCGCTACTGTAGACTCTGGGGACCCTCAAATCCCAACAGACTGGTAACCCAGTCCGTGTGGGTATTTGAGGGGTAGTTTTATACAACTGGTCTACTAGTAAAGTGTTGGAGCTGTTCACTAATCTTCCCCAAATGTTCTTCCAGTCTTCACTTCCTCCCCATCCCCACAGAGACGGGAGGGTGGGGTTGTGTTGAGGTTGCTGGTCTACCAGGTCACTCCTTGCAGAGCAAGTTCCTAGGTCAGCTCTTCTCAAACCTGAGCATGCATCAGAATGTCCTGGGGCTTGCTAAAACACAGATTTCTGGGCCCTGCTACAAGACATTCTGATTCAGCAGATCTTGGATGGAGCCTGGGAATTTGCAACTCCACAAAGTTCCCCAGTGATGCTGATACTGCTGATCTGGGACCCACACTTTGAGAAGCACTGTCCTAGATTATTGTAGGAGCCCCTGACTTGTCTTTCTGTGCCCTCAACTTTGTTATTTCCCAACCACCAGAATTACCCTTAAATTTTTTAAAATGATAATTTTGTATATTCTCTTCTTGTTTACAAAACTGTGTAATGATTTGCATTTAATAGAATGCAATAGAATAGGGCCATTTAATAGAATTCTAGACTCTGATGGGTTGTGACACACGGTTAGAAATAAGCACCCCTTAGGCAGAATTTTTTCAGGAAACTATTTCTCTAATGGCAACTACGAGATACGGTCTACCAAGCTCAATTCTGTATCAATCAATCAGCGCCTTAAGTGGTTCTTTATTTCAGGGACTTATGCAGACTACAAAAGCATTTGTTGAGAAGGAATGAACATAAACAAGACAATGGCGTCTATCAACGTTTTAGTGATCCATAAGGAAGACCTAATATCAGCTTGGAACCCACCATGCTATATAGCAGAATTCCACCATCGACCCCCAACTGCGGTGTCTTGAGAAACTGGCCAGTGTCAGCAAGAGAAGCTGCTCTGTTCTGTACAGACTTAAACCTGTATTTGCTTTGCTATCGTTTTGCTAATTGTTCGCTGGGAGATCCATGCCATTTCCTTTCCTTGCTGCTAGATGCAAGGGGTATGTGTTGCTGCTGCTGTTTGTTTTGTTGTGGGGATTTGGGTCCTAATTCTTTTCCTTTGAATCTGTAACTCCTCCAAGTGCTGCTCATAAAGAGGCTTGACTCGCCTCTGGGATGCCCTGCCAGATGCTGGCATCCAGTTTGCTAACTGATCTGAAAGAGATGGATTCTGTGGGTTTGTTTGGACTCGCAGTTTGTGCCAAATGGGCACAATGTCCTTAGTCTGCCTTAGCACAGAAGTACTGAGAGCAATCTATGACTTCTCTCCCTTGGATGGGAACAGTCACATTTTTTATCGAGTCTGACCTAAAATTTGATTTCCATTTTGCACGATGTTCTGGGTTTATTGTGTAAACCTACCCACCTCCCTTGCTGTTTTGCCATTTCATGCCCAGGTTCTTCTAGGACTTCTGCTAGCATATGAGCCCTTTGTGGCCTCCGTCTTCCTTTCCAGCCTCAGCTCCTGGCACTGTGGCCTTTCTAGTCCAGCCACTCCCCAGGGAAGTCATAAACTCATGGGCCTCTCTACTTCTGCTTACTTAGTTCCCTTCCAAAATATTCTCTCTGTGGTGTCTCCTCTCCTGGTCCCCATTCCCACCTGGTTACACCCACACAGGCAGTCCTACCCAGATCTTGAACTGCATCTTGCTGAGCCCAATGAAAATCAGGTGGTGGGTCCCCAAAAGGCTCTAGACTCTAATTTATTTTGGTGTTTTGTGTTTTTTGTGTATTTTTTGTGTGTGTGTTTTTTTTTTTTTTTTTTTTTTTTTGTCTGGTTTTCATAGGAATGTGTGTGAGGGAGGAAGGAGGTATTTGCTGCAGGCAAATGTTTGAACATTCAGGCAGACTAGGGGGAGAAGCATATGAGGGTTGGTAAATGCGGGCACAGTCAATGCAGAGTTGGCATGCTGAAAGGAATGTTTGACCCTAATGATCTCTGCTTGCTTTTTGTAAGTAAGACCTGAAGCCATTAAAAGTAGAAAACTACTCTAACCAAACTGAGATTTTTTTTTCTTTTTTTTTTTTTTTAGTATACTTGGTACATGGTATACTCATTCTCTGTATTTTTAGAGTTTTTGAAAAGTAAAAAGATTCAAAACTGTCAGAGTCAGCTCTTCCTTCACTGTTCACTACCCTTCAGTAGAAAAAAGGAAAGAGCTGGGCTGTTTGTTTTGGGCTTTTATGCCTTGACACAGACACATTGGAAGGATTTGAAATGGATTATGGTTTGAAACTTGAGTTCCTTTTACTCTTTCTTATCTTTTATGTTTTCACCCATAGGTATCCTTGGTTGATATTATATGTTGTTTGTGTCAGGGGACAAGCCACCGTTTAAAACTGAAATGTTCTCAGTGATCACTGCTGAATGTCTGTATACCTAAAGGGAGCTAAGAATTCATCAGTCCTGATGTGTAAAAATAACTCACTCTTGGGGCACCTGGGTGGCTCAGTGGGTTAAAGCCTCTGCCTTTGGCTCAGGTCCTGATCCCGGGGTCCTGGGATCAAGCCCCGCATCGGGCTCTCTGCTCAGCAGGGAGCCTGCTGCCCCTCTCTCTGCCTGCCTCTCTGCCTACTTGTGATCCCTGTCTGTCCAATAAATAAATAAATAAATAAAATCTTAAAACAAAACAAAACAAAAACCAACTCACTCTTAATTATGAGTGTATTCATGAACCGCAGCTTCCTTCTTCAGGGCAATAAAATCCAGAGTCTTGAGGAGCAATGATGTCAACCACCGGACCAGACCTCCTTTGGGGCCAGGGCCCCCCTTCCCCTGCTGTGACAGGTGCCAGCACAGGTCCTGGGTACCAAAGGATGTTTGGCAGCGCCCCTACCCTCCACCCACCAGATGCCAGTAGCACCCCATCGGAGTGACAGCCAAGATGTCTCCCGAAGTTGCCAAACGCCTAAGGCTGGAGGGAAAAGCTCTGGCAGCAAAATGGCTCCCTACAGAGAACCATTGGTCTTTTGAGAATCTAAAAGGGAGATGGGCGAAAGCCAGGTTTCTCTCCCTGAAAATTGTCCAAGCACAAAGGAGAGTAGAAGTGTTCTGCAGAATAGAGACTGCATTCTTTTCATGATCTCACCATTTCCCTCCCCCTAATTTCAGCCAAACTTTTATAGAGAAGTGCTCCTCAGGCAATTAAATGGCAGAAGAGAGAAGATGCGATGGTTTACGTTTTGGAAGAGTTCAGTGAGGTTAAGAATGGTCCTGTTATAAAGTAGGGAGGCTGAGGACATGCGTGTTTTACGTCAGATTGTGGCAGGAAATTTTAAGGTAGGTTTAATAGTGTTCCAGCTTCTATTATCTGTTCAAAAGAAAATTGCTCATCTACTTGTTTATTTTTAAAGATTGTATTTATTTATTTGACAACAAGAAAGCAGAAGCAGGGTGAGCAGCAGGCAGAGGGAGAAACGGACTCCCCACTGATCAAGGAGCCAATGCAGAACTCGATTCCAGGACCCTGGGATCATGACCTGAGCCGAAGGCAGACGCTTAACTGTCTGAACCACCTAGGCGCCCCAGAAAATAATTTATTTAATATAACCTCCTGGCATTATAAAGATGGAAATAGGAAAACTATTCACAACCTTACCCCCAAACATAGCTCTGACTAGACTATTTTTAACCTTTTCCTGCTGACACATTGACACATTTCACCTTTCCAGTGTTCTTCCTCAGTGTTTGTTGCCTGCCTGTGCAACTCACTCCTTCATATCTGTTCGTCATAGAAGACCTAGCTAAGATAAAGATAATTAAACCAATCTGATTTTCAAGGCTTGAATAATTAATGACCATGATTTTGGCATTTAACAATGTTATTCTGACCTTGTTCTTTGCTCAGTGATGAAAATTAAATGCAAGAGATGTACATCAGAACAAGGCCCTTAGCAGGATAAAGATTTCATTTATAATATTTCCTAATGTTCCCTTCTTTTTAGTTTACACAGCCCACATTGAGCCTTTTCCCAAAGGAATCATTAGTTATTATTTGAACTATGAAGCACACACCTCCTTAAGCTGGGATTGGGTTATTACATAAACAAGGTAGTGACAAGCACGATTTAGCCCCAGAACTTTTAATCTGCCTTAAAGTAAAACTAATGTTCACTTTTAAATGAGCTATTAGACAAACCCACTGACTTTTAGGGGTGAAAAGCATTCTCCTGTCCCAGGAGCTCAAACTGTGTTCGACAGTTGTCTGTGAATCTCAACTAGAAGTGTTTCCTTCTCCTCAAGGGGGGAGCAACAGCTGCATTTGTGCCCCTGAAGGCTTCTCTGCTTCTAAAAGGTAATGTCCTTCCTCTCCAGAAGAAACCAAAGAGTAAGGACAGGTATCCTCTGGATAAGAATTTTAGAAGAAAATGCCCAGCAGGTAGGGAGCTAGCTAGCTAAAGATATAGAAGAAAGATGCAGAATTGCAGGGGAAAAAAAATTAAAAAACCAATGGAATTTTAAAGTGTTTGTGGGTGGAGGAGAGATGACTGTAAACAAAGCCAAGAGCTAAATATAGAAACTATGGAAATAAATAGCCCAAGCTCCCTGGATAGCCTAAGCTTTGATGCTAAGCAGCAAAGCAACTCCAAAAGGGTTCCTGTGTAAAGCTATAAACAGGAAAGAATTAAGAATATGCTGATTAAGAGAAACAAACATGGTTTACCTCTGTATTTTGCTATTTGGAATAAAAGGCAAGAATGTCAAAGCAAGCATTTTGTATAATTAAAATTCTGGAGCATAGGGAGGGAAAAAGGCTGAGAGTCCATTGTCTTGCAATGTCTACTACATAATTTGCTGCCACCTTTCAGAGGTGGTACCTTTTCCTAATCGTGCTTACTAATTGATAAAGAAACCTTGGACATGAGCTCTTAGAAAGTGGGACTGAAATCAAACAGGAAGGCAGAAGAGAGCATTGGAGCTAATGATGTGTCTCAAGTACACTTTGTGTGTGTTTTTCTTTTCATTTTCTTGGATCAGTATTCATGGAAATTTCCATGAGTCGGGTGACACTGGGCATGTAATGGACAGAGGTCTTAGTTTATTTGGTGTTAACTTGAGAATATGACCATATTAGGGGAGTTGAGATGGTCCAAAAATGTAAGTGGAGTGGTCCTTCAGAATATTGCTCTACCTCCTGTTTCTCTTAGAGATACCTAGTATGTTACTATTAGAATGGATGGATTTAGACCTTCAAGTTAAGACAAAACACAAGGATGACAAATTTTTTAAGTTAAATTTCAATTTAATTCTGTGAAGCGATATCTGTGAAATATCAGGTTTGCTGTAGTTTCAAGTAGTTAGAAGAGAAAAAGGACCTGGCTCTTTAAAAAGCTCAGTGGTAAGATGGTAAATCACTCCACAGGAGAAAAAAGTTGGGAGGCTCTTGGGGGTGAGAGGAGATGTGCCTGTAGACACACTGTAAGTTTCTGTTGAAGGAGAGATGTGTGTAGTTGTGACTGAGGGATAATGTTCTGGAGTAGACCACAAAGCATTCCCAAAGAGAGGGAGAATTATTGGGACTCTACTGTCTTTCATCAAATGCTCCTCTGATTACGCTTGAACATAGAAGTCCTGGTGGTTCACTTACATGGAAAGAACGTTCTTCCTCTAGATGGAGGAAGCCTGCTAGCAATTGATCTAGTATCCATTCTCCCTGTACACTTCCCAGCTTCCCTTGCAGCTAGGTGTATCTGGGAGACTAAATTCTAGCCAAGAGGTGGAAACAGAAGCCAGTGAAACTTCCGGAACATTTTCTTGAAGGGAAGGGCATATGTGTCTTCAATATTCCTTTTCTTCTGTCACTGATATGAACCGTATTCGAACAGCCATCTCTACCATGAGGGAGAAACCACTTGCTGAGGACTGAGAAACTGCCCTATAGGTAAAGTGGGGACCCAGTCAACCTTGTCATGCAGTCCTACCCAGCCTGGACTTCTACCTCTAGACTTTTTATTTTGTTTTATTTTATTTATTCTTTTTTTTTTTTCCAATCTGAGACATAAGTAAGTCTTTATCATGTCTAAACTACTGATATTTTGGCCTTTTCTTCTTCTTTTTTTACTTATACCTGGACATAAATTGTTACTAATACACGTTCACTATAACTATAAGTAGGATTAAAAGATATTTAATTAATATTTAGAAACTTACATGATTTTCCCAGTCTGTGCTAAAACTAAAGCAATATCTCTGCTTAATACCAGATATCAATCAGTCAAATGTATTTGAACATGTATGGATTGCAAAGAAGCATGAAGTGGAATTTTGACCCTTGAGTGATTTTCTGTGACGTGAGAAAACAAGATATTTAAAAATGTGCACACACACACATTCACGTACATGCATTTGTACATACACATACATGCAAAACAATGTAGAACATTCCATTGTGTAGCAGTTCAATCCAATAGGACCAGTGGAGCAAGGAACAAAAGATTAACATGTACAATAAAATCCTTGGCAGCTCAGAAGATGCAGCTCAAAGAGACTGGGGAGTCTTGGCAGAGAATTAGGTTTTGAAGATGGGAATGAAAGATTAGACAGGTGACGAGAAGGGGAAGTGGGATACAGTGAATATATTGTCAACAAAATGAAAGAATTTTAGGTTATCTCAATGTGACATACTTGCAGCCAAAATTCTGGTGAAAGGATCTTTTGGTAAGGCTCATTTCTCTCAGTTGGTCTTGATGGAATGCATGAGCTGCTGTGAGAGACGACACTGTTCTCCTGGTGGAATTTTCAGGAAAACTGTGTAATTAGGGTCTGATTTCTTTCTATGAAGAATCCTTACTGTGTCTATATCAACTTGCAATTCTGTGGTCAAGAGATGAGGGAATGATTGCAGTGTGGTGACCATTTCTGGGAAGGAGGAAACTTAACAGAATGCTTTGGTTATTGTTGGCTGCCTTGCTGGTGGATATTGGAAAGTTAGAGCATTCGAGAAGGTGAGGTGAGAGGAGATAAGAGGAGAAATGTGACAAGGAGGCTTGGTAGGGCCAGGTGGAAGATCAATACTGTGAGGAAGAAAGATGGAGGTTGGAATGGGCGGTGGAAGAAGTACCAAACGCAGTCCGGTGGAGAAGGAAGAGAATCCGTGAATGAAAAAGAAACATGAAACCGGGAAATAAAATTGTCTTTATCTCATGATGACAAGACACTTTATTTTGGAAACCCCAAAGAATCTACCAAAAAAATCCTGTCTGGGGCAAATAAATGAGTCCAAAGAGATTGTAGGATATAAGGTCAATGTATAAAAGTCAACGCTTTTCTATACTCCAGCAATGTTCAGCTGGAACTTGACACTTAAAAAAGAAATGCCATTTATAATCATACCAAAATTGAAATGCTTAAGATTAAATCTAACAAAATATGTCAAGGATTTTATACATAAGCAACAAACAACACTGATGAAACAGTCAAAGAAGAAACGCCTGAGTGGCTCAGTCATTAAGTGTCTGCCTTCAGCTCAGGTTATGTTCCGAGGGTGCTAGGATCAAACCCCGGGTCAGGCTCTGTGTTCAGAGGGGAACTTGCTTTTCCCTCTCCCCTCATCCCACCCCATGCTGGTGTTCCTTCTCTGTCTCTGTCAAATAAATAAATAAAATCTTAAATAATAAGGGGCGCCTGGGTGGCTCAGTTGGTTAAGCGGCTGCCTTCGGCTCAGGTCATGATCCTGGAGTCCTGGGATTGAGTCCCGTATCAGGCTCCCAGCTCCATGGGGAATCTGTTTCTCCCTCTGACCTCCCCTCTCATGCTCTCTCACTCTGTCTGTCTGTCTGTCTCTCTCAAATAAATAAATAAATAAAATCTTTAAAAAAAACTTAAATAATAAATAAGTTAAATAAATTTAAATAATTTTAATTTTAAATAATAATAATTAAACATGATTAATATAACAATAAACAATTAAATAATAAATAAATAAAATAAACAATAAATAAATAAAATCTTTTAAAAAAAGGAAAGAAACGGTCAAACAAGATCTGATGAAGATCATTCTGATGAAAAAGTCAAATAAATTGGGAGACATTTCTTTGCTCATGGATGGAAGGTTTCAGTATGGTAAAGATGTCAGTTCTTCCCACCTGAACTATAGATTCAGTGCAGTCCCAATTAAAATCCTAGAAAACTTAAAAAAAAAAATCAACACACTTAAAAATGTTATATGGAAATGCAAAGAACAGAGAATAGCCAACACAATACTAAAATGGAAGAACACAGTTGAAGAACTCCCACTCTCTGATTTTGAAACTTACTATAAAGTCACAGTAATCAACACGCTCATATTCGTGAATGCTTGCTGTAACTTTAATTATATTCTAAGTCAGAGAAGTGAGTTAAACCTGGTGTGTTGCCGTATCAGCGCCCACAGTCATCTAGCGGTTTCAGTTTTACCATCTATAAAATGGGAATAAAATTAATTCTCACCGTTTCCCCCTTTTTAAACTTTCCATGTATGTATTTTCAGGATTATCTGGAGAAACAGAACTCTTTGTCTATCTTCTAAAGAATTAGTTCATATAGTTATGGAAGCTGAGAAATCCCAGAGTCTACTGTCCAGTCCAAAGGCCTGAGAACCAAGGGAGTTGATGGCGTGAGACACCGTCTGAGAGCAGAAGTTCGTGATCCCAGCTCAAACAGTCAAGCAGAGAATGAGTTCTTCTCTTCTATGCCTTTCTGTTTGATTCAGGCTCTCAGTGAATTGGATGGTGACCACCCACATTGGGGAAAGCAATCTACCTTTCTCAGCCTACAAATTCAAAAACTAAATCTCATCCAGAAACACCCTGACAGACATACTCCCAAATAATGTTTGGCCAAATATCTGGATACCCTATGGCCTGGTCAAATTGACACATAAAAATACACATCACAACATGTCTGGTGTTTTATGATCTGAGATCGTGGAATTTGACCCTTATAAAAAAGGTAATATAAGCCCTATGATTACTGGAGTATCCTATTATGAAAGATAAACTCCAGAATTTCAGTGGCTTAACACAAGTGATGTGGAAATGTTGGAGTTCAGAGTGGATGGTCAAGAAAGAATTTATGAGGTGTCTTCAGTGCAAAAGGGTGGTTTTATGAAAGTGTGGGGACAGGACCCGTGAGCAGAAAGAGCTCCATTGTGGTAGTGAGGTGTGGCTGATAATATACTCTGAAGTTGAGAGAGTGTCAGGGACAACGAAAGTCTCTAAGGAATTTTGAAGCAACGTTTCCAGGACCTTGAGGGCTACCTGCCATTAGGAAAAGGTCATTTACGACTGTCTAGTAAAGCCTTAGTCATGAGACCCTTCGGATGTGTATCAGTGGGCCATATGCATGGAGGGTGATTACTAACATAGATCTTGGGGGGGCAGAGATAAAGGAGGTTTCCAAAGGATTTTTTCCAAGTTAAAGTAGACTTACAGGATCTTGGAGCTTGGTTATGTTAAGCTAAGATTGCTTTTTGCCTTTCGCAAAGTATTAACATCGAGGCAGTGGAGTTCCTAGAGGAAAGTCCTTCTGCCTTTCTCAAGGACTTGCCAATGCACTGTAAGTCAAAGGAAATTTAATTTTTCCCTTTGCCTTTGTTCCCCATGTCAACAAGTATTTCTCATTCACGTAGGAGTCCAGTGTGTTTGTGTTGTTGGTTTAAAGATGACTTTCTTTTACGTCGTAATTCAGGACCTAGGCTTTGTCCAGTATAGAGGTTCCAATATTTCTTAGGGTCTCCTTGACCACTATGTAAAGGAAGAAGGGGAGAGAAAGAGCCTTGGAAATGACCCTTATCTCTTCCATTCATATTCCATTTGTTAGAACTAGTAATAGAACCCTTTACATGAAAGGGGTGCTGTGAGTTGCAGTTCATGATTAGGTGGTAATTTTCTGTGATTCCCTACACTGTGTAAGGCAAAGTGCAAAATTTGGGGGAGTTAGCCACCTCTGCTAAGGTCTGCACAGCCTGTTAATGCTGACCTGCACAAACCCACTCTCCTGTGTAGAGAAAAGAGTGGCAGCATTATAATACAGTCCTTCATGGTGATCACGGAGTGTAATGGTGACATTGACCCCTTTGGTTTGTATGCCCTTTAAATGGTTTAATAATAATTTCAGCAGAAAATGTTTTTAAAGCATTTGGGACGGCTTATGTATTATCAAAATAATATTAAGAAAATTATCAGTTACATAGTCACATGATTCAAGCTCTTTCATGTAACAAAAGAGCCTTTTAATGCTCTATTTTTCTTTTTAACTTTAAAAATAGAATTGCACAATAGATAGGAGGTAACGTGAGATCCACCATGTCTGAAATTAATTTTTCCTTTTATTTGCACTGATGTGTTCTCTCTCTCTCCTCTTCTTTTCTCCCTTAGTGTAATTAACCTATTTTCTTAAAAAAAAATATCATCTGAGAGTCATAAAAATCAAATATTTTTTTTAAATATGAAGATATACTTCTTCTGAGTGCTGATGGCATAGTGTAAATCTGACTGTTTACAAGTAAGGGAAGTATTAAGACCCAGAAAGCTAGGGGCGCCTGGGTGGCTCAGTGGGTTAAAGCCTCTGCCTTCAGGTCAGGTCATGATCCTGGGGTCCTGGGATCGAGCCCCGCGTTGGGCTCTCTGCTCAATGGGGAGCCTGCTTCCCCCTCTGTCTGCCTACTTGTGATCTCTGTCTGTCAAATGAATAAATAAAACCTTTAAAAAAAAAAAAAAAGACCCAGAAAGCTTGGTATTTCTTTCCAAAGGCTCTTTGTTTGGAAACTCTTAAGTGTCCATTCCAGTGGTACTCAAACTTCAGAGTATATCAGAATCACCTGGAGATTTTGTGACAACAGACATTGCCAGGTTGCCCCTCCAGAGTTTCCAATTCAGTAACTCTGGGAAGGGGCCCAGAAATTTGTGTTTCTAACAAATCCCTAGTGATGCCGCTGTTGCTGTTCTAGGGGTCCTACTTTGAAAACCGCTGATGATTCTATCAAGCGATAGTAGAAGAGGTAATGATAAAGGTACTACATCCATGCAGTTTCTCGAAGGTTGGACTATTTGATGTGTCCCAGCTTTTGTACTTTGAAAAAAAAAATAATGCCGAAAGACATAAAGTGCTTAAGACTCAAGTTAATTTAATTCCATAATCATAAGGCAGAATAGTAGCAACTTTAGTACGTAGAGATTTCTGTACTTAATTTTGACTGACCCACATAGAGCAAGTGTGATTCACTTGACTCAAAATTGAGAACCCAAATAACCTATGTTCTGAAACACAGTACGTGTTTATAGTGGCGCCTGAAAGGAAACAGATTGCTTATTTGAGTCATAGGAGGGATTAGGCTGAAGGTATACAGGGAATCAGTTGCTCAGACATTAAGGAGAGAAGCAAGAAAATTACAAAAACTTTCTAGACAAGCAAGGTAGAATATTTTCACTAAATGTTAATCCAGGATCAGAGCTCTACAGATTTAAGAATTTTGGCCCCAGTATTTACTTACTTACAGAGGAAGTAATTCTGAGGTAGATTTATTTTTAGGGTTTACTTTTATCTGAAG
Organism: Lontra canadensis; assembly: GCF_010015895.1. Taxonomy (NCBI): domain Eukaryota; kingdom Metazoa; phylum Chordata; class Mammalia; order Carnivora; family Mustelidae; genus Lontra; species Lontra canadensis. Next base: position 10,990,364 of record NW_022631010.1, read on the forward strand.
GAGAAGAAATATATTGTGCAATAATGAACAAATGGTCTATCCCTTGAATGTTCCATACTTACGTTAAGGATTCCTGAGTTATTTATTTGAAAAGATTATATACCTAGGGAGAGTGTATCTGGTAAAAATTGAGACTTCATAAGAGATTATGAATTCAGTTGTTCTAAACTCTAGAGAATAAAGGAATTTATCATAGCAGTGCCTGGGTGGTTCAGTCAGTTAAGCGTCTGCCCTAGGTTCAGGTCATGATCCCAGCGTCCTGGGATCAGGTCCCGCATCTGGCTCCCTGCTGAGCAGGGAGCCCACTTCTCCCTCTCCCTCTGCCTGCTGTTCCCGCTGCTTGTGCTCGCTCTCTCTGTGTGTCAAATAAATAAATAAAATCTTTTTTAAAAATAAAGTAATTTATCATAAAGTGATATTGTGAAATGAAAGAACAAAAGTTACAGTAGTTTCCATTTTGAAAGTATGAGGCCTCCCTGGAATGAGTACACAGGACGCCCTTCAAACAACAAACAATGGTGTTGATCAATAATGGGATTCTTTGAGATGACCTGGAATGAGACACCTCCCACACCAGGAAGGTAATACTCAAGCCCCTGAGGAAGCTAATGGTATTTCTTTTGTTTTGCCCTTGATGAAAAATTCTAATATGATTATTTTTTTTTCTGAACTCCACTTACAAAGGAGGCATTAAACATGAGGATTTTTTTTTTTTTGAAGATTTTATTTATTTTGTGTGTGAGGGGGTGGAGTGAGTGCTCAAAAGAGCAGGGGGAGGAAGAAGCAGATTCCCCACTAAGCAGGGAACCTGAGGAAGCTGGGCTCCATCCCAGGATCGTGGAATCATGACCTGAGCTGAAGATAGATACTTAACCGACTGAGCCACCCAGGTGCCCCAAACATGAGGATATTTTGATTTGAAGGAAGCTGAGGATACGAAGAAATTCTGCCCAGCATTTTGCCAAAGAAGTTTTATTTGAGAGCAGTTCCACTCTCAATTGCTTGTTATTTGATTGCCCAACTTAATATTTCAGAAAAGTTATCCAAGGACTGGCTTTTGTGGTTGTCTCTCTTGGCACCATTCTATGGCTTCTGGGTTTTTTCAGTGTTCTCCCTTGAGAACGTGAAGTTCATGTGTAAGCGTACGTGGAAACCCACGGCTGGTGCCCTCACTTTTTTAGGGAATCGTGTTACAGCTGCCACCATCATGGAGCAGCAGCCTTAGCAGCAAACCCCAGGAAGTAGAAGAAAGGAAGGTGGCCCCAAGACCCTCCAGATTCTTTCCCTCCTTCTCCATTTACCCTGTCTGGGTTCCTAGCTGGGTTCCTTGCTCCTGCCATGACTCCACCAGGAATGGCCAGCCCATGAGATGACCCCAGTCTATCAGCTTTCCTTGTGTTTTAGTACCATAATCTTGCTAGCTAGGAGAGATGGCATGCCCTTTGGTTTCTCCTTACCCACCTTGCTCTTGTCCTCTTGCCTCCCTCCCTCCTTCCTTCCCTCCCTCCGTCCATTCCTTCCTTCCTCCCTAGTTTTCTTTCCAGAAATAACTTTTGGTATATACGAGAAAAGTATAGACTATTACACAAACAAGTATCTTTCAGCTGTTTTTGCTTTAGTTGTTTGCATTACCTAAGAAACTACTTAATTCATATACTTTTGTTTTCAGGCCACAGTGATTAAATTTACACTTTGGTCTCTCTGTCGCTTGCACTAACAGTCTCTTTCCTTAACTCTGTCTTTGCTTATTCTCATTTCCAATTTCTAGTCACTGAATTTTTTATAGATTCTATACATCTCGCCGATTGATAGAAATAAGCTAGCTGCCCTGTGTTACCACTTTGCAACCTTTTTAATGAAGGTAGTAAATGGTTGATCTCCTCGGGGAATTTCTTGTGAAAGTCAAGACAGAGATGTGTTGGAAGGAGATAAATGTCTTTTATTAGTTATCTTTCTTTGTTCTTTTTCTGCCTACTGTTCTGAAGCTGAAATCGGAGTAAACAGAAGGCTTCGTAAAAGGGTTTTTACAGGATATTTTCTTTCTCATCGTTAGGTAGTGCAAATTCGAAGCATACACCTATATTGCTCCATTGTTCCCTTTTTGGCTCCAAGTTTAAGAATTCCAACAAAATCATTTATTCAAACTCCCATTTGACAAGTAGCCCACTGCCCATCTCCCAAATCTGCCGCGATCTTACTCTGGTAGCTTAAAATCTTGCGCTCTCTCTTTAAAATATCTCACTTTTTAATGAATGTAAAGAAAGGTCATAAAAATTCCCTCCTTTCCACATTAGCTACTGAAGTCTTATTTCTGTATGTACAATTTTAAGTCCCAATTTCATTTCTCTCTTCTAAGTCTGTGCTAAATCTGAGTTATCCCAGGATTCCTGATGGCTAAGCCTTCTGTAGTCACTTGTTCTTGAACATTAGCTTTGCAGTAAATACTAGTTGGATCTCTTAGTGATTACCAGGCCTTTTCTTTCTCTTCTTCCTACAGGTCTCTCCTCTCAAGAACTGTAACCTTCAGTTTTATAGTCTTCCCATGAGTTATCTATCTTCCTTCCTTCCTTCCAGATTTATTTATTTCTTTTAGAGAGAGAGTGAGTGAGCAAGTGAGTGCGGGGAGGGGCACAGAGAGAGAGAGAGAGAAAATCTAGCAGACTCCTCACTGAACTTGGAGGCTGATCCAGGGTTCAAGCTCATGACCGTGAGATCATGACCTGAACGGGAGCCAAGAGTCAGACACCTAATGGACTGTGCCACCCAGGTGCCCCAGCTCATGTGTTATCTTTCAAATCTGCCCTATCCCACTTTGGATCCAACTGTGATTGCATTTCACTTCCTCCCTCTGCATTCACAGAGAGATGGTAATACTAAATTAATGTTGTTTGTGAAACTGCCTAAAACAGTGATGTTATTTATATAAAATCCTTGTAAAAGTCATCTTTATTTGTTTTTAAGTAAAGTTTTGATGAACTTATGAAATGAATCCTTTTTATTCATCTTTGGAGTAAAGTTTGTGTGTTCCCTTAGGGATAGATTAAAAAAAAAAAAAAAAACCTGGAGTAGTAGGTGGCTGAAATTGGAATAAATCTTAACCAAAAAGAAAGTGACCTAAAATATACTGGTTAAGAACATATTTCTTTTTAGCTCTGAATATGACAAAAATGAACTCTGGTTTGGGAATTAGGTAAGCTGATGCTTTTTATAGTTTTTCTTCCTTTTTTTTTTTGTCAGGAAGAAACATTTCTTCTTTAGAATCAGGCACTGCCTCTTGGTTATGATGTGATGTGACAAAGCTTTTGAGAAAACTATCTGTATATTGGGTTATATGATATATACTCATGTCTGTTTCCCAGGAAATGGTCAAAGTATTTTAAAACCTAATTAAGAGTAATGCAGGATAAAATACAATGTACGGTGACTGAGAACTCTCTGGCAGGACTCTCATTTAGTGCATGGATCATAATGATTATGACTATTTTCGTGGAAAATTTAAGAATGCCAGAAATCTATCAAAAGCCGAGGAAAAGGATTAAGATAAAAATGATTTTAAAAAATAGTTCGTATGTGATTCAGAATATTTTTAAGGTTATCATTATTTTCTATGCTGATTATTTGCAAATGATAGCTGCCTTGGGTCATATTCTCTAAAGAAACCCAAAGACAAGTGGTTGTTTGCAAGAGCTTTATTAAGGAGGAGCTCCTAGGACATGACTGTCAGAGAATGAGGGAAACAGGACAGTCAAGAGGAAGAAGCCAGCCAATAGTGATGTTTGAGGTGAAGTCCCTGCCTCAACCCAGGGGTTTGCTCTCCCCCAAGGCAAGGTTGATGGGCTTTTATGCTCCTGCACCTGGCAGGCCTGAGCTCTGAGCTCTCTGAGGGGAAATAGTCTCTTAGACACTTCCTGCTCTCTCTGCATCTGAGGTAAGTGGCTCCATGAGGCCAAAAGTAGTCAAAGGCCATAGCTGTCCATTGTTAGGAGAGAAGCCTGTAAAGATGGGGGGATGGATATCTAGCCAAAAAAGGGGACCAACAAGGACCCAGGTGGGCATCAGTAGAATTCCTATAGGAGTTTTATGAAAATTTTCTGAGTAACTAGAAAATGAACCATTCATTTCTTAAATGAATCTAGGCAGCTTGTCCATTGTCCTACAGAATGCCCTACAACAAGCTCTAACTCTGGTTAATTTCCCTTCTTTATGGGCAGTGGTTGACTCCATTTAATATGTAGGACAGAGGTTCTCAAATTTTACATTGCATCTGCATCACCCCAAAACTTAATTAAAATACAGATTCTGGGCCCCACCTGAGGGGTTCTGATTCAGCAGTCTATGGTAGGTCCTGAGAATTTGGGTTTTTCACATATTTCAAGCTGGTATGTTGATGCTGGTAGGATTGCTCCAGGGACCATGCTTTTAGAACCATCGGTCTAGGGAAATGAACAAATTTGACTCATAAAGCAGATAGGTGGTAGGTTCAGATATTACATTTAGTAATCTGCACTACCAGATAACAAAGCTCTTCAACCATAGTGAAATAGGTGTAGATCAGAGAAAACATTTTAGACCATTTAAAGGGAAAATCTGGCTACATTTACATCATCTGGACTTTTCAAGTGGAAACAGCTTGTGCACCTGATTAATCTATATCATTTCCATATTTCTTTTCAAATGACTTTTTATGGAGATCAGATTTTATGCTCCCACAAAATATCCATAAAGATAGTTTTAAGTATTTATGAAACTATTTGCCAAATGATGGATGCTTTTTCTAGTTAATCTGATTAGCCTGAAATGAGGACTTTTGTTGAGCACAGGCATAATAGAAAGCTGTGACAATACAATCTTTATCACTGTAGTCACAATTTAAAAAATACTCTGGGTCTTTAACAAATGCAATATCCTATTTATCTGTAAAAATGTGGTGAATCCCTCTATGCCTGTTAATAAATAAGGACTAGGGAAATAAAATATGTTGTTTATAAACAACTGATATAAATATATATTGTTTATAAACATCGAATATATTGGATATTGGATAAAATAAAATGCTTTTATTCATTTTTAGAACAAACTCAGATTTTTCCACGGTGATTATGGAGACTTCTTTTTTTTTTATAGTGTTGAACAAATAAGGTTAAAATATAGTCAGTAAGTATCGTTTTACATTTAAAATTTAAATTTTAAATCTTAAATTTTACCAGTCTTCACTCATCATTTTAGAAAATTGCTAGAAGACACTAATGCTTCAGAACCTTGGAATCATATGTGGTATTTTCTGCACCCCTCCCCCACCCCAACCTACCTCCCTCCACCTGCCTAGTCATAGATGCTTTAGGTTGTAAATGCATCAAGTTATAAACATAAATGCCATTAGAATTGTTTTATGAATTTTATGACCTAATACAGCTTTGGTGCTTTGGGTATAATTTTATGTTTACCTGCGTTAGCTTTCAACTTAAGCAACTTTCTCTTATGACATGAATATATAAATGTTTCCTAGGGAGTTAAAAAGGAAGTAAGGAGGAAAAAAATTTGGCTCTTATGTAGTAACCAGGGGCTGAACTACCTTTCTGGTTATCTACAGAAAAAATTAACTAGATTTTTACCAATATATTTCACGCTGCCTTGTGGGGGGACACAGCTTATGAAAATCAGTGTTACTGATTCTATTTAACATAATACTTTTTCTTGTACATGAACAAAAATGTGTTCTTTTTAAAATTTATAATACTCAGTTAATGTTCCTGCTATTTTGTGAATACTGAAAAATAATTCTGTAGAGGAATAAATAGGTCTGGGGGCATGTAGATTCTTTTTCCTTCCTTTACTCAGTCTCAGTGATACTGGATAACTAATATGTTTTCTCTGGAACTCAGTTCCTAACCTGCAATCTGTCCCAGCTCTGTAAGCCTGCAACTCCATTAGAGTAATTGTTTCCTGCTGGACATATTCAAAAGAGATGACAGTATTGCATCATGTTTATGCTAGGTAGAGTACCAAGATATGTAAATTCATTTACATCCCTTTTTATAAAGTGCATTAAAATGTGGAAACAGTGGGAGCAATGTATTTGTTATCTATTGGTATAAAGTAAATTACCTCAAACTTAGAGGCTGGAAACAACAAACATTTATTATCCCCCAGTCTCCGTGGGTCAGGGTCTCACCTGCTTCGGGTTTTATAGGCTGTGTTAAAGGTGTCTGCTGGGCTGTGTTTTCCTTTGGAGCTGGAGTCCTTCTTCCAAGCTCATTCAGGTTGCTGCTGCCGTTCTGTTCTTTGTCATAGTAAGACTGAGGTCCTCACCTCTTAGAGGCCTTCCCTTTTCTTAGGCAACACACAACACAGCAAGCCGGTGAGCATCTCCGCTACGTCAAGCCTCTCACTTCTAGACCTTGTGAGAAGCTCACCCAGGATACCTCTCTTTGGGTTAAATTTAAGTCACCTGATTGAAGACTTTAATTATACCCGCAAAAGCCCTTCGCATTTGCCATGTAAAATAACATCAAGGTGGTTGTGATAGCCCATCACAACGTTCTGTTGTTAGAAGCAAGTCTGGGGTGCTGACCACACTCAAAGGGTGTGGACTGGACAAAGGCATGGTCTGGGCACAGGAGTCATGGTGGCCATCTAGCAATCCTGCTTACAACAGGTGGGCAAAATGCTAAGATTTGTGATTCCATTGTACAAACGGCCAGCTGTTGTCACTCAGCTTCTCTATTCATTCTCTCATTTGCACAGGGGAGGCCATAAGACTCATGTCACCGGGGGCACCTGGGTGGCTCAGTGGGTTAAGCCTCTGCTTTTGGCTCAGGTCATGATTTCGGGTCCTGGGATTGAGCCCCGCATCAGTCTCTCTGCTTGGCAGGGAGCCTGCTTCCTCCTCTCTCTCTGCCTCTCTGCCTACTTATGGTCTCTCTCTGTCAAATAAATGAATAAAATCTTAAAAAAAAAAAAAAAGACTCATGTCACCATGGTGTTGTGGGTGATGTATGATGAGGTGATATACTCAGATAGCATCTCTTACAATTTTTGCCACCTTATTTGTTCTCCATTCTGAATAGCAGCGATTTCTATTGCTGTTGTTATTACGGATGCTATTACTTGACTTTGCCTCCTTCCATGGCAGGAAGCTTTAATTGAATTGAATTCTTCAGTTTTTATCTTGTTGGCTCAAACTATGGTGATAATTACCATACTACCCATAACACATGAGCTATCTTATTGTCTTTTTTCCATCTCAGATGTTAATCTAATTTTGCATTTAACTGTGACACATAAAGGTGAAAATCAGTGTTCTCTAGAAGTGGTCTTTCTTATTTTGGTTTCAAGGTTTTATGAAATGTCTCTAGAGTTTTAGATTTTTCAGATGCTTTTCCTTTTGTTCATTTGCATTCCGTGTTTTTCTTCTCCATGTATTACCTATCCATTTTTGGCTTTTCTACTATGATCTTTTGCCTTTCACTTGGAATGGGAAACGTTGCAAGCATTAAGACTTCATATGTACGCATTAATCCCTGCTCGCTAAGTGGAGATCTTAATGTAACATCACCCTTGATTTAACAGCAGCCCAATGAAGAACACGTTGCTGGCATCTACCTCTGTTTGCCAGACAAGGATACAAGGCACAGATTTCTGTACTGATTGGTTTGATGGTGCATAGATTACCAATGATAATTCCCAGAGACAAGTTTTCTGCCCCCTAGATTTATGAAATTTTCATCATCTTCGATGTACGTTGGTTTAAATAAAGAAATCCAGATGTATCACTTTTCTCTTTTCTCTGCCGTGGTTGGTATGGATGACCTGGTGTTTCTTACACTGAGTCTCTATCATAGACTTCAGGGAAGAAGACAAAATTGAAGGCTAAGGAACACAGGAAACGAGAGAGTGAGAGAGACTACAGGGTTTTTTTGGGTTTTTTTTGTTTTTGTTTTTTTGAGAGGTACACTACCTCTGAAGCAGTTTTCACTCCTTCAGAAGTGGAATAAACTTAAGGAACAAAGAATTGAATCTACTTCTTCTGCTTCTCTCTAAATTAAAACCTTCATTAAAGGATTCTAAAATAGTTTTTTTTTTCTTTAACATTGGACATTTTAGGGAGGTTTGACAGTCAATAAAATATATTAATGTCTTCTACTTTTGGTAAATTGAGGTTGAACATCTTAATGAATATACCGCATGTGGAGGTGTCCATAATCACCCCCCCAACACACACAGCCATTAATATCTTCCCTGTGAAATGTTTGTGACTGTAATTGCTGCTCTGATTATATATTGTGTGAACTTAAAGTACGTTATTATATTGGATGACTAATGGAATTTGGTGACAATGCACAGAAATTGGTATTCTGGAAAAGAGTTGGTTTTTAAATTGTATTCTTTCCTGAGTTTGCAGTGCATTTCATGGCTCATCTACCTCACAGTGGGTTTGTGGCTGATGGATTGAAATCTTTCTGCTGAGTAGTAAACATCAGAGATAATTTGGTCTTCCCTTAGCTTTTCTCATCACTCATTCAAAATATCAAAAATAAATCCTTGATTACTGTTAATTCGCTTTCATCCATACTGACAAAGGGAGAAGGCACATCTGTCAACACTTCAGTGGATGCGTGGGGGAGGGGTCCTAGAAGTGTGGTCTCCAAGCTTTTCAGGGGACCATTGTGTGCCTTGGAAATAAAGAGGTTCTATTAGTTCATTCTTCTCTTACTGGTCAAGGTAGCCCACAGGCCTCTGGACACTCTAACCCCCTTTCCATTGTGGGGTGGGTTTAGAGGTGAGGGAGAACCAGTTGCCTTCTTTTGCTTTTCTAAAGATGTCTCTGATGTGATTAAGTGTAAAATAAAGCTTATATAGTATAACATTTTCAGCAAACATAGGCCAATGCCAGTGATTGCTTTGATTTGTGAACAGAGACATTTGCTTGTATAGGGCGAAGTTTAATGCTAAGAAAAATTAGAATAGGTGTTGATGCCATCTGGCCTTCAGTAGTTTTTCTTCAATTAAACTGAACTGAAGCCTATTATTCACTGCTAGGCACACTTCTGCATTCAGTAGGTAAAATATTTTTATTTGACATTTCCCTGTATAAAGAAAAGACAGTTGTAGATTCTTCCTAGAACATATAAGTAATGCATAATTTAATCTTAATTCACCCCAAAAGTCTTATCATAACAACCGCAAGATGAATGTATATCAGTGCTTGTCCAAGTGTGGTCTGTGGACCAGCAGCATCCACATCACCTGGGAACTTATGAGAAATGCTGATTCTCAGGCCCATCCCAGTCCTGCTGAACCAGAAATGGATGGATGGCACCCAGCCTGTCTGTGTTTTAACAAGTTTTCCAGGTGACTCGAATGCAGGCTAAGGTTTGAGAGCCTCAGACATAGAAAGTGTTAACATACTCATTTTATAGATGATACAGTTAATGCTTGGTTATGGGACTGTGATTGGTTGAACACATGACCAGTTAATTTTAGGGCTCTTACCCAAACCCAGGTTTTCTCCTTAAACTTCAGGTGACCTCCCTCTCTTCAAGAAATGAGTAAAGGAATAGTGAATTCCATAAAGATGGAAATCAGTATCTCTTAAATGAACTGAGAAAGGGACCATTTCACTGCTTTCTAATAATGAGAGTGAGTTGTTCAAGCTATTAGCTTGAGAAAATTAACCTAGAAAAAGTTTTAATGACACAAGCAACATTTTTGTGGTCCTGTGCATTGGGTTCCACATTTTCTTTTTAGTGGAGGAGACAGAATAGGCTGTAGTTAAGCCCCAGACGGGAAGCTATTGCATGCTAATAGAAGAGGGAGACACTATTTTAATCATTGCTTTCTACTCCAGTGAGTCCATGGACAGCTTTTCCACCTGGGTCTTTCCCATGCCACATTACCCATGTTGATAGTGCCCTGCGGTGGCTTTCCTGCACGCACAATTTTACACACAGGCGAGAGAAGTTTCTTAGTCGCTGCGGTCTCAGAATGAATCCCCAGGGCAGCTGGCCTTAAGTACCCCTCTGTGGCTTGGGGAATGAACGTTTCCTTGTGAGCCAAGAGTAGAAAACAGTGTTCATTATCTGTACTGTAAAAGTCTGTATAATGATGCCTGCTAAGATCTAGTTCTTTGTGAACTCAATTTGGGCTTTGTGTGTATAAACAAATAAGTAAAGTTTAAGTCTCTTGTTTGCACTACTGGGAGGAACTTGCTTGAATAGAAAATGTGGCTATAAAATTAGGTGCATGTATTATGTATGTATGTGTGATTTCTATTCTGCATATATGTAAAGCACCATGCGACATATATGGAAAAGTATACCACACATATATGTCAGTGTTTATGATATTTATAAAGAGGGCACACATGCAGTGCCTACCATGTCCAGAAGTGTTTGTGACAACTCTCCATACACCTCTGTTGTGTATCTCAAGTGACTTTCAGTTTCTTGCACACAATTCCTGCCTCTGTGCATTTGCACTTGCTGTTTCCTCTTCCTGTAACCCTCCTCCCCCTCCAAAACCACAGAATTGTAAGCCTGGCAAACTGTTTCTCATCCTGGTATTAGCTGAAAAGATGTCATAGCCCCTGTCTGCAATGTACTTTGAAATGTCTCCTTTAGAGTATAATAATTGGTTTTGTGCAGGAGCTGCTTAAAACAGGTGTCTGTTTTCTGTATTGTTGGTGTCATTCCTCAGTACCAACCCCATACCTGACACATTGCAGCACTTGATAAATAATATTCCAGGGAATTGATGACTGGCATTTCCACTTGGATAAACCCCTCAAAACAGCATCTCCAAATACATCATCACTTTGCCCAAACTTCCAAGTCCCAATTTGGAATATGGAAGCCGTAGGGCTATTCATGACTCCTCTCTTCCCTTTAGGCAATCCTACCTCCATATTATGGCTCTCATCTTTTTTCCCGTTACCTCTACCTTCCTTTGGTCTCCTGTCTCTCAAATGTCCACCTGGTTCTGGTCTTCTGGATGAAACTCCTTCAAGTCTGGTTCTCTTCCTGTTTCTCTCCTTCCAATACAAGTTTTAATTGTCTTGCTGTGGAGATAAGAAACCCAGACCAGATGTTGCATCTCCTCAAGTCTGAGGACTTTACTGCGCATTTGCCTAAGTGAAACATTGAGCCCTGTATTGATGTTTTCCAACACTCGTGAGGTGACCTTCAGGATTGTGGCTGGTATGGCCTTAGGGGAACTATGGAACAAGTTATTCTGTCCTGCAAGATCTTTGCTGAGTGGCTACCTGTCACACCTCAGAGTCTGGGAGGATTTCCAGAGTTGCCCATGGCAAGGAATGGGGTAACGTTTCCGCTAAAATGGAGGAAAAGCAGACTTAGATGGCCATGGCTAGCAAAAGAATAGAAGGCACTGATTCTTGACCTGCCTTTGCAGGATCCATGAGTTCTCTTGGACCTGCTGTGTGGTTTTGCATCCCAGTGGACAGACGCCACCTCCTCCATGACTGTTGAACTGTAATCATGAGATCGACCTTAGGTGCAAGAAAAGAATCAGACAATTTTGCACCGAATATTTCAAATCGGTGGCAGCTGTTTGAAGGAATTGTTTGGGAACCCCATCTACAAGTACTTGGGGACATTAAGACTTAAAAGAAATTACACCCACTTCAGAGAGTCTGAGTAGCTGAGTGATGATACATGCCCCCTACAGGAAGGAAGGGATTGGATGTCTGCATCCAGCTGTCTCATTGTCAGCATGGGTGGGACGGATGGCTGGAGTCACTTTAAGATGACTGTTCATTGCCGTACAGTTCCATCTAGCTGGTGTAGTGTCTTCCGTATCACTCAGTGATATGGGTGTCACAAACCTCATGGCTCGGTGTCTAAGATGGACTCTCAAGGTCTCCATCCTTTGCCTGTAACCCTTTCCGGCATCATCTCCCATGACTTTTCTTCATATGCTCTGTGCATTGAATGTTACCCATGAGAATCCCCTCCCGTAGTGCCATTACATCGTCCCTGTGCTGTTCCTTCTTCCTGGATGCCCCTCTATCCCTTTCCTCCTCCTTATAATGTTCTCCATCTCTAAGCATCTAAAGGCTGTGAATACCTCAATGTTCTGCCCAAAACTCTGGTCCTTTCTTATCTGGATATTTGCCAATGTTATGCCTTCTAGCTCCTTTTCTCCATGGTCAATAACTTTCCATGGACTTTTCTCTGGGACACTGGGGGAACAAATTTCTTTTCTCTGTTGACCCCCATAGCAGTTAACTTTAAAGTTGTCATGAGGGGCGCCTGGGTGGCTCAGCCATTAAGTGTCTGCCTTCAGCTCAGGTCCCGATCCCAGTGTCCTGGGATCGAGCTCCCTGCTTGGCGGGAAGCCTCCTTCCCCCTTTTCCACTCCCTCTGCTGTGTTCCCTCTCTTGCTGTCTCTTCCTCTGTCAAATAAATAAAAATAAAATAAAATAAAATAAATAAAGTTGTCATGAACACACTGCCCCATGTCTTATGCATATACATTTCTTTATTCCCCTGTTTGATGGCAAGCCCATCCAGAGGAGCTATCATATTTTATGTATCTTGTATCCTAGAGTAACTTGCATTTCATAGGTATTCAGTAATATATAATGAATAAATGAAAAGATTGGGATGTAAGGTGTGCCAAAGTCTGGGGAGGGGGCAGGTAGGTGAGGCAGATTTATCTCTTTCCCTTGGTAGAGAGTGAGTTGATGGGAGCCTCTCCTTCCACCCCTCATCCCCAATACCTCATGCCACTCACATATCTTCATACCAGGACTGACTCTCAGGATTATTTTTCAACTGCGGCACAGAAAGTCCTAGTTCATCATGACTTAGGAATAGCTCATAGTATAGCCTGGGGCCCCCCTAACCACGCCCATTATACTTTAAAATGTCTTAGAACATACAGTAAACTGAACAGTTAGCAGTTAGCTATCTTGTTTCCGTTCCGATTCTGTTGGTAAACAATGTGAGAGGAAAAAATATCCTAACTGCAGAGAAATCTTCAGGCAGGTCTCAAGATACCATTATTTTTTTTTGAAAAGTGATGTCAATGATATAAAACAAAGAAAAGAAATCTGTGTGGATGCTTAACAGTTTCACATTTTTGCCTTCCAGGAGACGGAGCTGTTAGATCTCAGCCTTGTCAAGGATGCCAGATGTGGGAAGCATGCCAAAGCTCCCAAGGTAGGAAGCGGAGCGTTGTGCACGCTCCAGATGCTCTTTTGACTATTTACTGTGTCATGGCATCAATCAATTGCCCCAACTAGAAGTCTGTCTGTTGTCAACGTTGTAAAACACAATAAAACAGCCAGTCCTTCCAGAAGCCTCTATGCCCTGAACATTCCCACTTTCGTTAAAAGAAGGTAACAGGGAGTAAATATATAGGCAGTTGGATATAGGGGTTTGCCGTCTGTGGTCTAATTTTAGTTTTGTTTGAAAAATATATCACGATGCCAGAGTTGCTGGGTAATTCCCAATTGTTAAAATGTGCTTGAAGTTGCTCGAAAACTTCCCTGAGCCTCTTATGCATACGTGAACTAACCTTTAGACATGATGAGTAAGAGCCTGTACTTCCAATATTTTGCAACAGCCATCACTATGTTCACGAAGCCAAAGGCTGTTTAATATTAATTAATTAATATTAAATAATATAATATATAATGTAATATAATATTAGCCTCTGTTATTGGTGTTCTCACTGTTGTTTTTATATTTATTATTATTAAAAATTTCAATCAGATTTGCAGGAAGTCAGTTTTTATTTTGCTTAATGTGGAGAAGTTTATGTTGTAAAGAGAGCTGGGGGAGGGGCTTGGCGGAAAGGGGCTCGAATCCTTCGATAAATATCACTAGCAAAGATCTGCAGAACTTTGGGATCTGATCGGTTGTGTGGCCCATCCATTTACTTTTGCTTGAAAAACTTACTACAGACATATTCAAAGCAGTTTTGCAGTTTATTTATTTTTAGGAGATTGTTTAAGAATGTTGAATGAAGAACATACATACATTCTTTTCAACTTAGATTCTCTGGTGGAGTCTAGTAACGGAGTGTGTTGACTTGCCCTGAAAGTGGGAAACCACTCTTTATTGTATTTAAATCTTAGTTCTCTAAATACTTCCTTTCTAGCAAAGATAATATTGTCAAATAGGGAAGTACAGGTGCCATTCAGGAACTGCTGCCTCTTATCATAATTGATATAAAACTAGCGATTTTCTATGTGAGTATCTGCCTGCAACTTTTGTTTTATTCTTTAAAAGTCAAAATACTTTTCCTTGACATCAAAAATGATCTGTTGCTGTGGAGAGGCAGAGAGTTTAAAAAAAAAAAAAAAATCACCTGGAGTGATTGTTCTTCAGAAACGTAACAGTGCAAATAGTTGCTGGCAAATTTTGCTATGGAAAAATACCTAAATCCTGCTTACTGCTGTAGAAGTTAAGCTCATCTATAGGAAAATGTGGAAAATGAAAAAAAAAAAATAGAAAAATGGGAATTACTTTCACAAAGGTTTTTGTAAGCGTTTTCATGTGCAAACAAACAGCTTGTTATTTGCTTTCACCTCTTAGTAATATAATAGTATTATAGTTGTTCCGTCTTTTAATTTTGTAGCAAGCTTGTCATTATTAATGCTTCGTTGATGATTCAGAATTGTTCAGTTTTTAGTGTAGGAAGGAAATTCTTTCTTCTTTCCCCAAAAGCGTTCTGGCCAAGTTTCATGGAAGCTTGTTAGTTCCAGGAACTTTACTGATAACATAGTTATAAAGTTTGCTTTTTCATGCAGGTGTATTGGCCTAACTTGAAATTCATGATCAGGATTGGTTAAAGACAGCTGCCTACGCTCTAATCAGACCCCCTTTGTCTTCAGGAATCAGAATGCCTAGTCCGCTGTGGGGTTTCCCTCTCTCTTCCCTTGCAGCACTCAGCCTGCTTATCAGTTCAATGTTTCATTTATGGATGCGGTTGAATACATGTCTATTGAATGACGATAAATGAACAGAACTTGGGTCTGTTCTGTGCTCAGCTGATAAGCCACTATTAGATCCTAAAATACTTCTCTTAAGGACGGACGTGGGCACTCAGAATATTCTGGCTTTCACTTTTTTTTTTTTTTTTCCACTGAAGATTGCGTTCTCTGAGGATTATCCATGTTCTTGCCTTTTTTTGCCTTCCGCTCCTTGCTGGTGTTCAAGAACTTTGGGCGACTTTAATATTTTAAAACTGGTTTCTGTTGTTTCGTACCTGTGTGACCTTCCTGAAACTCAGGCGTCCCCCTGGGCCACATGGTGATCATAATAGTGACAACAATATCAATGATAATAATAATGATGATGATGATGATGATGATGAAGAATGGTCAGTTCATATCATTACCATAAGGACTGAATGAAAATTCATTAGCATATCTTTAGCAGAGGAGTTCTCAAACTTGACTGCTTATGGAATCACATGGAGAGCTTTAAAAAACAGTGATGCCTGTTTCCTAACCCTAGAGATTCTGGTGTTAAGTGTAGTGTGGATTTTTTTTTTTTTTAAGATTTTATTTATTTATTTGACAGAGAGAGATTACAAGTAAGCAGAGAGGCAGGCAGAGAGAGAGGAAGGGAAGCAGGCTCCCTGCTGAGCAGAGAACCCGATGCGGGACTCGATCCCAGGACCCTGAGATCATGACCTGAGCCGAAGGCAGCGGCTTAACCCACTGAGCCACCCAGGTGCCCCTGTAGTGTGGATTTTTGAAAAGGGCTTTTGAAAAGGAGATTTGAGGCAAAAATTTGAGCACCACTGCCTTAACTTATCACTGCTATTTAATAAGCGCTCGCTAAATATTAGCCACTGTTATTGGTGTTATCACTGTTATTTTTGTATTTATTATTATTAAAAATTTCAATCAGATTTGCAGGAAGTCAGTTTTCATTTCGCTTAATATGGAGAAGTTTATGTTGTAAAGAGAGCTGGGGGAGGGGCTTGGCTGAAAGGGGCTCTGTGGGTTGACCGGCTGGAGAGAAGGGGATATTGCTATCAGTTTAAAAGTCGTTCAGTTGCAAAAGAACACCCCAGCACCAACTGGATAAATACAAAAATTATTAAAAATGATCTGAATGCATTGAAAATTCCAGTGGAAGTGCGGGATTCAGGCGATGTCTCAGGCAGCTGAGCAAAAGCTGTCACCAGGGAATAGGGTATTTCTTTCTCTTGCCAGTCTGGGTTCCAAGGTGTTGAAAGCGATTCCTCTTCCGTCCTCAGTATCCCCTTGGTGGCCATTGTCTGCTTGCCATCATTGGAAGCTCCAGGCTTCCCCAAGTAACAGCAGTTCAGTGGGGGAATCAGAAGAGAAACCAGCTTCAGGAATACAACCACCTTGTAGAAGGAGGCCAATGGCTCCGGGGGCGGCGGGGATGGGTGGGGAGTTGGGGGGATAAATAAGAGGAGACCATTGTGTTGGCTAGAAGAAAAGCAGCAGGATTGACAGCATAAGATTTAAAAGTGTCAAGGTAACCAGTAGGGAGTGAGAGAAGCATGGGTAGGCAACGTAACATGAAGACAGATTGAGTGGAAGACATTCTGGAGGCTTTATAGACCGTAAAAGAAGGAAGAACACGTGCGGAGCAGATATTATTTATCCAAAATACTCAGGCACCCTGTGAATATTATTACTATTATTTTTGTTTTTCACAGTATCTCATTACATAAAAATTCATGGTCTAGGTGAAGATGAACTGTTTTCTCTGCCTGCTGTGATTGGAAATAACAGTTATAAGAAATGGAAAAGCTTCTATGTGTTCCCGTTAATGAATTTTAAATGTCGACTCC
Organism: Lontra canadensis; assembly: GCF_010015895.1. Taxonomy (NCBI): domain Eukaryota; kingdom Metazoa; phylum Chordata; class Mammalia; order Carnivora; family Mustelidae; genus Lontra; species Lontra canadensis. The sequence goes on from NW_022631010.1 coordinate 11,007,167, forward strand.
CAACACAGTATATGCAATTCCAGATTGGCTTTTCCATAATGCAGCCTTTGTTCTAGTTATCAGTTTCAAAATTTCTCAGTGGGGAGAAATGGAAAGATTTTTATCCACATGTAGAAAGGTAAAAGAGGAAAAAAAAAGAAGCCTTATCCTTCGAAATCTAAAAGGTGTTTGTGTTTCCTTCTTCGCTCTCTCTCTCTGCCTCCCGCTGAGGCTTATAAAGTGCATCTAGAGGTCAAGTGCTATGGGATGTGCACCTTGCACGTGCTGGGGACACATATTTTCTGGATCTTCATTTCAACATGAGCTTTACTTTTAAAAAGAGGCTTTATCACTGTGGTTTCTGATCTGTTAGTGGTGGTTCCTCTCCCAGCAGATCAATTTCGTGGCTCATGTACAGCATTAATAAAATGAAATAGATTGGACTAGAATGAAAAAAAAAAATCAGCATCTTGCAGAGGACGTTGTTTGGTGAAACATCTTTTGTGCCTGTGAATGTCTGTTCTGGGTCACAACCCAAAGTGTTTTTTTGTTTGTTTGTTTGTTTACTATGGGCCACATTAGAAGGGCTGCAGAAAATGCTGCTGAAAATATAGTTTCTTTGGGATATAGAGTTTATCTTTGGGATTCTTGGGGTGTATTCCATCTGTAGGTGTACTGAAAAGTAGATCGAGTTGTGGTTTTGGATGTCAGCTCTGCCAGTAACACCCTTCTGTGGGTGCCTCTACTTACTCATCTATGAAATGGGGTGGGGAGGACCCACAGGATTTTAGGTGTGTAAGTTGGCTTAACCCTTGATTCCAACTTTTAAAATGAGAAGTTGGGGCACCTGGGTGGCTCCTTTGGTTAAGCATCTGACTCTGGGTTTCCGCACAGGTCATGCATGATCTCAGACTCCTGCCCCGTGTTGGGTTCTGTGTTCTACAGGGTGTCTACTGGAGATTCTCTGCTTCTGCCCCTCCACCAATGCGTTCTCTCTTTCTCAAGTCAATAAATAAATATATATATTTTTAAAAATGGGAAGTTAACCCAGCCAAGGCACGCTATCTTACAGATTATAAAATTAATGTTGACAAGTTTGAATGACCTAAATAAAACTTCTTACCTTGGTTGTAGAAAATCAGGTGACCTTATTGAAAAGTCAGGTCACATTCTAACCAAGGTAAGGGGCAATGCAAACAAAAATAAAAGAAAGGAAGAAAGATTTATGTGGAGTTTTGCACTGGGCTTCTTGAAACCAATTGTAAGATTGCTTTGGACTCCATAGAGGTCCTGTGATTACAGAGGCTGTCCCAGGTTTCCAACATGAAAACAGTTGCTGACGTTCACGTTATTACATACTGAAAAACATTTCTGAAGTCTTACTTTCAAACTATGTGTCATCCAAAGAAAATGGCTTCACGTACTTGGCTGACAATTAACCAATTCATTCTATCCATAAAGGGCAGCCTATTTCAGATGTGTAATGCTAATTGGAATACAGGTTCCTTGTATATATCTGGATTATAGTAATTCTGTGTCATGGATAATATCACTGGAATCATGTAAGATAGATTACAGTAAAATGAAATTAAAAAAAAAATTGACCAGCTTTTGTTTTCCTAACCCCTAAATATATGATGGCTTTTGAAGTCATTAAATGTGGATTTGTAAAGCAATGTACACTACAATGTCTAGCCCTATGTGCAGCTGCCAGCATCTCAGTGGTGGGAGAAACAGGTAACAGATAAGTCTCACAGGAGACACCCAAAGCAGAACAGAGACCATGATTGGTGGAGACCACTGACCATGAGTGGTGGAGTACTTGCTGCTTTCTAGAGACATAATGGAGTAAGTTCTCTTGACATGATGAGGTGATATGAACAGAGACATTAATTAAGAAAAGGAGCAGCATTCCAGGCAGAGGGCAAAGCAAGAGCAAGGGCTCTGAAGTGGGAACATGGGGGCGCCTGGTTGGCTCGGTGGTTTAAGGCTTCTGCCTTCAGCTCAGATCATGATCCCAAGGTCCTGGGATCGAGCCCCGCATCAGGCTCTCGGCTCAGCGGGGAGCCTGCTTCCTCCTCTCTCTCTCTGCCTGCCTCTCTGCCTACTTGTGATCTCTGTCTGTCAAATAAATAAATAAAAATCTTAAAAAAAAATTGAAGTGGGAACATGTTTGGTATATTTGAGGAGTATCGAAGAAACCAGTTGGTTACAGTAGAGTGCAAGACAGAAAGGATGAGAAGACAGAAGTCTGAGAAGTGGCCAGGGGCTGTATTATTCTGGCCTTGTAAACCATGCTAATGACCGTGGTTTTTTCCTTCTGTGAGACTGAAGAAAGGATCTGAAAGTTCTGGGCAGAGTAATGAGAAGATCTGAGTTTGCTTTTTTTTTTTTTAAGGTTTTATTTATTTGATAGTAATGATCACAAGTAGCAGAGAGGCAGGCAGAGAGAGAGGGAGTGGGGGAAGCAGGCTCCTTGCTGAGCAGAGAGCCCAATGCGGGGCTTGATCCCAGGACCCTGAGATCATGACCTGAACTTGAGGCAGAGGCTTAACCCACTGAGCCGCCCAGGTGCCCCTGATTTTGCTTTTAAAAACATCACTGAGGGGCGCCTGGGTGGCTCAGTGGGTTAAAGCCTCTGCCTTCGGCTCAGGTCATGATCCCGGGGTCCTGGGATGGAGCCCCGCATTGGGCTCTGTGCGAAGCAGGGAGCCTGCTTCCCTTCCTCTCTCTCTGCCTACCTTTCTGCCTACTTGTGATCTCTGTCTGTCAAATAAATAAATAAAATCTTTAAAAAATAAAAAATAAATAAAAACATCACTGGCCACTCACTGCCTGGAGCGTGGACTATAGAAAAGAAAGGAAGAAAAAGAAATGAAGAAGGGACACCAACCAAATGACTATTGCAAATATTTGGAGCAGTGTTGATAATGACTTTGACTGAGAGGTGTAGAGCTAATGGGAAAAAATGTCAGAATTCTAATTGGAAGGTGGAAGGTGACACTATAGGGTTTGTTAACGCACTGGATGTGAGGTATGAAAGGATTCAGGAATAAAGCTTAAGAGTTTTCACCTGGGAAAGTGGAGGAATTGAGTTGCTATGGCCTAAGTTGGGAAGGAAGAAACACATTTAATCAGAAAAACTCAGAGTTTGATTTTTTGGATATTTAAGGTTTGAAGGGTCTCTTAGACTTCTATCTGATGATGGGCATATTTGGATATACTGGTGTTCGGAGGCAAGGTTGGCCACGGAGTTGTAAGTGAATATTTAAATCTCAAAGCTAAGTGAGGTCTCTTAAGGGATGTAGGTATAGAAGAAAAAGGACTGATCCCTAAGCCCTGGGACCTCCAGCATTTAAACTTTGAAAGATTAAAAAGGGCCAGGAAGGAGATGGAGAATGGTATATACCCAAGAGAATTGAAAGTAGGGGCTTCAAACAGTTATTTGTACACCAGTGTTCACAGTGGCATTATTCACAACAGCCAAAAGGTAGAGACAACTCACATGTCCATTGCTGGGTGAATGGATATACAAAATATGATACACACACACACACTGGATAATTATTCAACCATAAAAAGGAATGAAATTCTGACTTCTGACATAGGCTCTAACATGGATAAGCTTTGAAGACAATAAGTGAAATAGGCCAGACACAAAAGGACACATATTGTAGGATTCTACCTGTATGAGGTAACTAGAGTAGGCAAATCCGTAGAACCAGAAAGTAGAACGGCAGTTTCCAGGGAGTCCGAGGAGAGGAGAAGAAGAGAATGGGAAGTTATTATTTAATGGGTACAGAGTTTCAGTTTAAGAAAATTAAAAAGTTCTGCAGATGAATGGTGCTTAATGCAGCATAACACAATAATGAATATTGCCTAAGTTCAGTAACCTATACACTTGAAAATCATCAAGATGGTAAATTTGGTGGCATGCCTATCTTACCACAATTAAAAAAAAAAAAGGAAAAGACAGAAGGAACAACAAGTGAGGAGGGAGAAGAATCAGTAGAGAGTATTTTCTGGATATCTAAAAAAGTATGTCAAGAAAGAAAGCATAGTCATCTAGGTAAAATAGTGGAATTTCCTTCTAGCTTTTTCCCCCTCACCTTTGTACACTTTCAATTTTATTGAAGATACCATTTTATATATGCTTTGATTTTTTTCCCTATATTCGTAGCATTTCCTGCTAATATCCAAAATCGGCTATTTATTTAAGCGTTGTCAGATCCCAAATAGCTCATCATAGGAGCTGGATGCCAATGTATAAATCTCATAATGAGCTGTTATTTGGATGTTCTACAACAGTGGTTTCAATGAATCATCCATGAGGCCGGGAGTTGAAATGAGTGCTTTATTTATTGTCCCCCTTTGCTGATTATAAGCTATTTCCCTGACTTTGTACAGATTCCACCATTGTGTGAAGCCACAGTCATGAAAATGTGATGCAGATATTTGAAGTTGAGGGAAGAAGAAAACCCTTTACCCAGCAAAGTAAAGGTTCCTCTCCCTTTCTCTTAGTTGCCGAGGAGCTCTACCTTTGGCCCATGTTCTTGGTTCCACCTATTTCTTAATTTACCTGACATGTGGCAAGAGTTTTTGTTTGTTTGTTGTCATCCTATTTCCATAAAAGTATTTATTTACATCTTTACTAAATGGAGAAAAATAGAGCTTAAAATTTCACAGAATTATCTCTGTGTAATGGTTTTGACAGCTAGTCACATTTATCTCCAGATGTAAATTATATGGCACGGTTCCTTTCTTATGTTCATTAAATTCCATAGATGTCAGTGGTTTGGTTTCCTTGGAAACAAAAACCTTTATATAACTAGTCAGAGATTTGGTAGCAGAAATATCAGGATGCGGTGGGGAGTAAGGAAACATCGCGATGCTGAGTACCTCCCTCAGTAGGTACCTGTTTGCATTTAAAACTCTTCTACCTTTCCATCTGCCCCTCATCCTCATGGCCATTCAGTAGTGCCCAAGGGAAGATTTTAAAAGTGACCATTTAAGTATAGAATATCTTCTAATGGTTAAAAGCTTTTTACTTTTTTTTCAAGCAATCACAGAGAGGCTAAGTCTTTTTTGGGATGTTGGTGTAAATTCCCAAATTTGAGAAGAGTGTGTCTCTTAGGAAGAATTGAGTTTGAGCATTTGAGCAGTGCCGACATAACTCAGTGTATATGTATATCCATCTGTGAAGTACAGCTAACAGAACATGTGTGTGGCTGAATAAAGCTTTTATATTTTTTTTATGATGGCAAGTGTCTGTCTTAGTACCCTACTGCCAAAGAGTTCAAAAGGTCCCCAAAGGGTTATGGAGAGGGAATGGGGGACCACAGTTCTGCCCAGAGGTAACAGCAGGCCAAGGGCATGGCTGCCATGAGCATTCACATTTGGCCCAGAGAGGACACCTTGTTGAAGACAAGATTAGTAACATGAGTTATCTAAACCGCAGGTCTTTTCAGAACCCTGTGAATCATTTTGCCATTGCTCCTATCTGGTATGATTTGAATCTAAACCCAATTTTTTCTACATGTAATGGTATAGAGTTACATGTTGAAAGCCTTTCTCAATTTTAGTTCTTACACATGCAATGATACGCCATCTTGTGGATATATCTGATATTTATTTCATAAATTAATTCTGCATCGTGAACAACCCTCTAAAGGGTTTTTAATCTTGGGTTCTAATGTAGAGATCTGAGAAGTACTTGGGGAGCTTTTAAGATCTTGATGTGCAGGCCACACCCAGATCAATTAAATCAAAATGTCTGGTGTGGGACTCAAGCACCAATGTTTTCTTTAGAGTTCCCCAGAGATTCTTGTGTTCAGCGGTTTTGAGAACCGTTATTCCTAGGAAAAAGCACCAGTTTAAATGAATAGTTTCTTTTTTTAAAAAATAGGGATTTGGGGGCACCTGGGTGGCTCAGTGGGTTAAAGCCTCTGCCTTCAGCTCAGGTCATGATCCCAGGGTCCTAAGATCGAGTCCCGAGCCGGGCTCTCTGCTCAGCGGGGAGCCTGCTTCCCTTCCTATTTCTCTGCCTGCCTCTCTGCCTACTTGTGATCTCTATCTGTCAAATAAATAAATAAAAAATCTTAAAAAAAAATAGGGATTTTGTGCAGTAAGGTATTGAGAATTTTCCTACAGTATTTGCTCGTCAAAAAGACTGGTTTTTAGTACAGTTTCCCTTAAACTTGATTTGGTTTCTTAAGATAAAGTGCATTGTGGTATTTGTATTAATCTCCTCCCACTGCCATAACAAAGTATCACAGACTAGATGGCTTAAAATAACAGAAATTTATTTCCTCCCCGTTCTGGAGGCTAGAATGTATCAAGGTAACAGCAAGGTTATTTTCTTCTGTGGTCTGTCATCTTGGCTTCTGGATAGCTGTCTTCCTTCTTTGTCCTCACATGGTCTTATGTCCGTACTGATCAATGTCCTAATTTCCTCTTGTTGTAAGGATACCGGTGGTATTGGATTAGGGCCCCTCCTCACAGCTTCATTTTAACTTAATTACCTCTTTAAAGACCTTAGCCCCCAAATACAGTCACATTCTGAAGTCCTGGAGATTGGGACTTCAAGGTAGGAATTTTGTGGAGACACAGTTAAGTTTATGATACTATTTCCTTATTACATTATAAAACCAAGTTTATGATTTCCTTCTTTATAGGGAGTGGTGCTGTAGGATTACTTCAAAAGCGATCTAATATAAATAGATTTTTTTTCTTTATAATCATAAGATTGTCAAAGTAGATAAAATGGGTAGTGAAAGTCATATCAGAAATAGGCTTTAGGGCTTGTGAAAGTGCCTTTATTTCAGAATATGTTGCTTTGTCTTATTACCAACACGTTTGTGCTCATTTTTTCACACACCAGAGCACCCAACAGGTGTCCTTGTGCATTGTAAATGCTTAATAAAGTGTAGTCATTAAGTGCACAAGCCCCGAGGTCAGATGGCCCGGACTCAAAGCCAATAACTAGCTGTAACTCAGCAAGTTCTTCTGCATCTCTGAGACTTCATTTCCCCACCTGAATTTATGGAAGTAATCTCCATGTTTAGCTTATTGGGTTGCTGCAAGGACTTAGTGATAAAATGCACGTAAAACACTTAATACAACTTTCACATCTGTTGCATACGTCGCATACATTTTAACCATCATCAGGAATGAATTTTAGTAAGTAAATAAAATGTATCACTGATGCTCACGTGATACCTGGTGGTAGCTAAAGCAAGATAGTGAAATTCCATGCTCTACTAGGTATTGCTTCAGAGTGAGAGATTTATACTTTATAGTTCTGTTATTTATATCCACCCATGAAAATCTATTTTTTATATATTAACTGTACAAAAATGAAGTTGAAGCATATTTATCTTTGCAGCCAAACACCTGCCCACAGAGGGCTATCAGCAATCCACTGCACTGACTTACTGTTATTTTTTTTAAACTATCTGAATTTGCAAACAGTTAAATAGATTTTCCCAACCATCAGAATAATTTTAGAGCAATTTGCTTTCAGTTAAGAACACGTTGACATGTTTCTCTGCCTTATGAAGCCATGGCAGCAAAATCTGAAACAGTATTTTGAAATAGAAGAAAAGGATTGAGGTCAAAGAGATCCAGATTCAAATCCCAGTGCAAGTATTAACTGAGAGATCCTGGGAAGGTTTCTTAGTTTCTCTGTGTAGTGGTAATTCCTCTGGATAGAGTTATCTCATGAACTGGATTATGGTTTGTAATTAGACCCAAATCTTAGTGTTGGACACTTTGGGAGCACACTCATGGGTGCCTAACTATCTGCCTTTGGTTCACTGTTCAATCTCTTCTTAGCACTCTGCCAGTCTGATCAATAATTAAGGATTTATATAACTTAAATTGTTTTCTTTTTGAGATCAGATTCTAAACTAAGTTGGCACACAATTTGACAATTGGTCCAACAGTGGAAAAAACTAGAATGCAATTTGAAACATGATGTAAGAGGAGAAAAGTTCTGGGGAAGGGAAGGTAATATTTATGGAGTTATTGACACAATTAAGAAACATACATACCTGAAATGGCTTTCCCAGCCATAAAGTGTGATACTGTGATACTAATTTGTGAGACAGCTCAGTAGAGTGGAAGGAGCTTAAGAGTATGTGTTAATTTCTCCTGAGAATTTTGTTTTTATCATCTTCGAATTGGAAATGGTTGAAAATTCTTACATTTATTCCATTTACCATAAAAACGTGAAATCCTACGTGGCAGACTTTGGGTGTGATACCTGACACAAACTAAGTGTGTTCAGAGATGAGAGAATGTGAACACAACATTCTTAGCAGTCTAAAAGCGTGAAATTTCAAGTACCTGAAGAAATAGTGTTGATCTTACCTAAAACGTAGCAATAAAAGTCAAAATAATGTAGTAAAATATTTGCTACTTTACCTATCTTTGTTAATGACAGAAATGAAATTTTCTACGACTGCTGAAATTAGTGTTTGAGGTGATGGAGTAACCAGATTAAGCAGAATATTTGTTGGTCTTTAGCTGGGAAACAGGATCATGGGTTCTAATAAATCAGAATTCACCTTTCAGTTTCACTCACCAAGACATTTTCTCCGTACCTTTTGGTACTTCATCATCCAGATGTTTCTTGACATTTTCATTTGTTTCCAGGAACTACTGATTTCAGGTTAGGACCTAATGGCACTGGAAGAATTTGCTGATCACTGTTAACCATAAGTGGGGGTAACCCTGTGAAGAGTCACTTTATTCTCTCTCAGGGACAGAGAATACTTTTTTTTAAAAAACAGTAACTCAGCATTTCTCCAAGTGAATTCCTTGGAATATTAATAGGTGTTATGAGATAAAAGTGTTGTCCAGTCAAATATGTTTGGCAGATGCTAGTTTTTTTTTTTTTCTTTTTGTTTGTTTATTATAGAACGTCTTAGAGACTGAGGTGCTGGTCATGGATTAGGGCCATTTTCCATTCTTTTTTTTTCCTTGACAGTGGGCCTCTTTGACAAGCATCTCACAGGGTTAATGTCCTGCTGAATCTCTTTGGTAAATGTTTCCATAGTCAGTTCTCATGAAGTCTATCACACTCCATATTGGGACTGGACCACGAGCTTAAAAGTGATGTTTATTCCCACAATAGTGCAGATACCTAATTAAAGTTGTTCAAAGATCAAGTTCTTGGGTGAGCTAAACCAGAAAGGTCTTTCTTTTCGTAAAGATTCCTTGATAATATATGGCTAAGCTTTATCTTGTGCTCCATTGTGAATTGTTACTAATTTTAAACTGTATTAGTGTTAATCTTTGTCTTTTCTTCCTAATTTATACCTTGGCTTTGACAGAAAGCCATCTGCATTGCCAATATATCATTCAAAACACAAGAATTTAATTTGTTTCCACAGTAGCTGGAACATAGTTTGGCATTTAGACCGACTCAGTGCCTGGTGTACCGCTAAGGTGGAATTCCAGGTCCATGGATAATTCTTTCAGGAGACCCATTTCCTATGGCTTTGCCTGTTTGCACTTGTGTAACATTGATGCCACTTGGCTCTCTTGGAAGAATCCCGAGTTGAGATTTAGCTCGAGTTGAGGTTAAATTAAAGATGGCTGGAAGTTACTTGGAGAGCAATAATTTTCAAAAGCCATAGCGTCTCCCTTGTTCTCTGTAGAGCAGTGTTCCCATGAGTTGACTTACTACCTTGAAAGTGAAGTCTTTAGCTCTGTCCCCTCACATGGCAGGGACAGCAGTGGTTAAGAGGTTCTACCAAAGTTATCTGTGTGGCCACAGTCAATCACTTCACTTCTTCATACCTTGATTGCCTCATCCATAGAATGAAGTTCAGAATACTATTTCTTAGGGCTTTTGTGACGATGATAGGCCATAATATATTTCATAGTCTTGGCTCTGTGCGGGGTCACTCTTGTTATTTCTGAAACTAGAAGTCATGAATTCATACCTTTAATAGACTTGCAGTTGGGGGTCATTATTTGACAAATTAGACACATTGCAGCATCAGCCATAGTCATCATTTTTTCTCTTATGTAGGCATCTCACTCTTTGGCTCGGTTTTCACTTTCAGTGATATCTTGAACAGCATTTTTTTAAAAAAAGAGCTTTGTTCATCATTCACATTTCAAAAATACTAAGATAATGTTTAAATTTTACATTAAATTTTTCCTTACTAGGATTTATAATATCAGCTTAAAAATTATTTGCCAAACATAATTTGTCCTTTTACAAGTGTTAATTAAACATTAAATTTAACTGTCTTTACTTGAAGTTAAATAAATAAGTCATTTGGTAGCTGTATATGAATTACATTCACTTTCATTCTTATGGTACCTGAGTGTGAATTTAATAAGAGTTAAAAAAGAAGTTTTATGTGTTGGGACACATACAGATGATCTGGGAAATTAACTATTGACTCGATTACTTTTGCTATAGGTAAATCTTTACTGTTGAAAATAGGGGTTAGTGAGAGAGATTTGTTTTCTTTTGGGGGACTCTGTAATAGTCAATTCCAATCATGCAATTTTGTTTGAAGATTAAAGATTATTAAAAGGCATTATCTACATTATTTTTACTTGTGTACGGGAATACCAGATGAAAATCTAAATAAAATTAATTTAAGATCTTATATTAGTTCTGTCCCACTCATACAGCTAGGAATGCGGATTAGCTGAATAATGCAAATGAAATTTTATGTTTACACAGTTTTAAAGTCAATGCTTCAAATAAATTAGCACATAATATTAAAAAAGAATCGATCTTAGAATGTCTAAAATAAAAATAGATATTTTATATGAAGTAGTGGTTGATAAAACCTTTGGAAAGAATATTGAATCAATTGTATAAATAACACCAACTGGACTCAATGTTTAATTTTATGACTAGCTGCTCAAAATTTCATGGTTCCAGTTGATAAATCATAAGTCAAATAATTTACTTGAAGGATACTGTGGAGCATTTGAAATACTGTAGAAGTGTGACTAGAGCCCTCATTTTACTATGTTTTCCAAAAACTGTTGTTCTAGTGTGTAAATTACAAAAAAGTCATCATAGATCGAGTCTCTGCTCTGTCAGTATTTTCCCTCTGACACTTCACTGTGTTATATTTTTCACATTCTTTAAGTAAATTCTTAGAAATATTCCAAGTAACTAGAAATTCACCAAGCTTCTTTTAATCATGTCCTTAAATGTTCTGCTTTCAATTTACCGATATTCATGCTCAATTCACAATGAATTGAGAAACCATGAAGTTTGTAAAAGAAAATTAATATATGGAGCTGAATCATGCCTTGTCTTTGTGAGCTGAACTAGTTTCTCTGGCAACAAGATGTTAGACAATAAATCATGTATCTAAAACCATACAGTTGCAGACGCAGAGGGAAGCAAATTCAGGAGTGTCATCTGACTGCCTTGATGGTGTCTTTGCCTCAATTAAGGTGTGGTATTGTTAATTCAAGGGTAGAAATCCGGACTGGGTGAACCCAAGCCCATTCAAAATATTTATTTTCCTGACAAAACATATTGCTTTAATAGCATTAGTTGGTATTAGGTGCATGTGGCAAAAATTTCACACACTATTAATTCTAGCACTACATTGGAACACTAGAATTATGCATCTTTGGCTCGAAATAAATCCTTTTGACTGTGTGACTGAGAAGAGGAAACCAATTATTTGGGGGGCCAGTCTTGAATTATTGCCTTAATAAGGGCTAGGTCACCAAAAATGGGAACTTGCACAAGGAACCATTTAAGAACAAGGTGGAGAGAGTGATGAAAATGTATTCTGTCATTAATGTTGGCAATATCTGAAGCTACTACAAAAACTGTTCTTGAAAAAATTGGAGACGAAATAAATTGCCTTAGAGCTTGAATAACTGCAAATATATGAAAGAAAATCCCAGCCATGCGTTTATCTCCCAAAAGATCAGTGTTCATCTGTATATTTGCATACATGACATATTAAAGTTCACATATCTGAAGCACAGCCTGTGATGTTAAATATTTTTCATATTTATCAGTTTATGGCAGAGCAATAATCCATTGATTTGAAATTATATTAACTACTTACCATCTACTTACTGTAGAATAGTGACACAATTCCCCTTTTATGTTTGTTGTTGTAAGGAACCCTGAAGCAAGTATCTGTCTTCACTTACCATTTTCCTTCTTTGTTGTTATTTCCTTAAATTATAGTCCTAGCAGTGGGATTACTTTGATTTAATCTATTGTTATGGGGTTCTTCCTCATTTTCTCTGATTCCATTTGGGTATTTCTTTTTACTCATAGTGGCAATTCTGTTTCCTTACTGCATTAATATATGTACTTCTTTGCTTTAGCCTACACAAAATAATTCTAAAATAAAAATACTAGTGTCACTAATAACAAATCCAGTAGTGAAGGCTCAACCTTTCTTAGGAGTTCTCTTTATTTCTTAGAACATCATTCAGAATATAGGTTCCAATATATCAAAATCAATTATTTCCTGTAGAGCTATACTAATTTGCTATACAATTGGATTCTTTTATTTATAGCTATCTTCAGTTTTAGAGATTACTGTTCTTCATCCTTTTTATTAAATGTACTTTTTTTTTTTTTAGAGATTTTACTTATTTATTTGAGAGAGAGAGAGACAGAGAGAGCGAAACGGATAGCGAGAGTGAGGGCAAGAGGGAGGAGAGGGAGAAGTAGGGCCTACTACTGGGCAAGGAGGCCAACAGGGGCTCTATGTCAGGACCCCAAGATCATGACCTGAGCTGAAGGCATAACCGACTGAGCCACCCAGATGCCCCTTAAATTTACACTTTTGAGAATGTAAAATATTCATGTAGTTCAAAATCTTAGATTATATGTGGAAGAATACTCAGAAAAATCTCATTCCCTTCCATATCCCTATCACCCATTCCTACCCATCTTCTAGTTATTTCCTTTCTGTGTTTCTGTTTGCAAAAATAGGGACACACATACACACACACACACACACACATAGCTATCCAGTCCCCTCATCTCATCTTTTCCCAGTGATCTGACATACCACTTTTTCAAAATATATATATCAAACATCCCTGTCTTTCTTAAACAAAATGTAGCATTCTCTCTCTATGCTCTTACAGCTTGCCTTTTTCTCTTAGTATAACCTCAAAACCACCCCATATTGGTTCTGAGGATCTTTATTGTTCTTCTATACAGTGGCCCATTGTTCCTCTGCATAGGATGCTGTACTGTGTTCAGTTGGTCTCTTGGGCACCGCAAGTATGTGCGCAAGTATGTATTTTGCTGTGCTGTATGAGGCTGAATTTAAAAAACAAACAAAACTTTATGCATGCCTTGACCTACGGTACTGAGATCCAGTTTTAGGGTACACTCTGAGGATTGTTTATTTTCCTATTTTCTCTTTCCTAGGTGCTTTACTCTCTTTTGTTTTGCTGTCATCACGTTCTATTCCCCCTGCAATATACGAGATGATATTGGCCCCCACCCCCTCCGCCTTACCCCATAGTGGATTGTCAAGTGGTTTTTTTTTTTTTTATTTTTGTCAATTTGGTAAGAAATACTATTGATATCATTTTAACATGAGTTTCTCTTACTATGCATGAAATTAAGCATTCTTTCATAGTTTAAGAGAGTATATACATATATATACAATGGTTTTTTCCTACAACTTTCTGCTCTTGTATTTTGCATCTTTTTCTATCTATATTTGGTCTTTTTCGCCCTTAACTTTTTTAGAATTTTGGGAGAAATAGTTCCTTATCTGTCACTGAAATGCAAAAAATGTTCTCCTAGGTTTTTGTTGTTGTTGTTTGTTTTGTTTTGTTTTTGTTTTTGTTTTTGTTTTTTTGCCTTTTGAATTTCCTTAATGCTCTTTGCCATGGAAGCTTTGTTTGTTTTTTTATGTAGTCAACATATTAATATATTTTTTATTGCTTTTAGATTTTGAGTCACAGAAAGTCTTTCTTCCATATCTAGTTTATCAAGAAATTCACCCACAGTTTTCCTCAAGTATGATTTTATGATCATGTGGGATTTTTTTATGTTGTGTGTTGCGAGGTATGGATCCCATTTTATCTTTTTCTGAGTTGATAGCCTTTTGTTACAACACTATTTTTTTGAAGTCTGTCTTTTATCCTATTCTGTTATCTAGGTATTCCTATATAATTTATTTAAAAATCAAATTGCACCTGTTTTCAACAGGTTATCTAATTGTGCCAACACCATTTATTTTAAAAGTCTGTCTATTGCACAATTTATTGGAAAGTCCAGCTTTTGTCCTAGTAAGTTAAGATACCACCTTTTTCATATACAACCTTTCCCTATGTACCTAGGTATATTTCTGGACTATTTATTCTATTTCATTGCTCAGTCTAACTATTAACATCTATTAGAATGCTTTAAATTCAAGCTCTATTAGGAAAAATGCATTTCTATTTTATTAACCCATTATATCTACCAAAGTTTGATCTCAATACTATTCTTTCCTTTACTCTTAACAGCCCTCGCCCAGGGAAAAATTTATTTTTTCCTAAGGCAATTTTTATTATATATGTATATAAAATAACATATATATATAATATATAAAAACATGTATCTATAGCTACCTATATAGCCACCGTATGCCATTTGCTGATTTTACAAAAGTGTAATTTTTTTAAATTTCATTTTTTAAAATTCTAGAAAATAGTAAGTAGTAAATCTTAGAAAATAGTAAACAGAATTATCAGTTAAACAACTGACATTATCTTATAAATTTAATCACAAGGCTCAGGAAATAAAAATAAGAGAAGAGCACCGTGGTTACTCTATCTTATAAATTTGGTTCTTAGAAATCTGTGCCATCATCAAGTTGTTCATTCTGTAATTTCTGAGCACACTTCATATAAAAATAACTCCTGTGCATTATTCATATTAACAGGCCCTTTAAATAGCCATAAAACATGTGGGAGCAGATTAATGCTGCATTTGCCCTGTGCTTTTTAAGTCTATCAGTTTCATGGGATAGAAATCTTGCATAATGTCAGAAGTTTTCTTACCTCTTCAGCTGCTGAGGCACAGGGAAACACCTTAGCTGCATTATGTGGGTGAAAAGTGTCACATTTTCTGATTGGATTTTTATCTAAGGAAGGTGAGAGCTATCAGTTTCACTTCCTAACTGTTGGAATGATGTTCCAAGTTGAGTAAGTTTTTATTTTAAATAAATGTCAGGAGAAGCAACTGTCTGCGACTTGTCTATACTCCTCTTTGAGACAGAAATTTTCTTGACAGTGATTACCGGGAACATGATCATTTTTGCCATTTTATGACCTTTGGGATGTGAAAATTCAAATGATATTAGCCATTGGGGTAGCAGTGGAATTGGGTTAGTTTAATGTATTTAAATTATTTTTATTTTTTGAAAAAAAAAAAAGGAATTCATACATCTAATAAAAAATAAATTCTGCTGATGTTAAAGATATCATTAAAAAGTGTACCCTCTCACCCCCATTTTTCTCGGTTTCATTCTCAGAGGCAACAATTCATAGTCCTATTCTTATTCCTATTCTGTATTCCTTTTTTATTTCCCATAAAGCCTATGCATATACCAGCCCATTAAATTTTTTTTAAATTCTACGTGAATGATGGTATACTATCAAATACCATTTAATCAACAATATGCCTCGAACTGTAACTGTATTAGTACACATAGGTCCACTTCATTCTCTTTTTAGAGACTGTAGACTATTTGATTTTATAGATGCACCAACATTTATTTGTTGAGCTGCCTCTTAACAGATACTTTATTGTTTCCCATTTTGCTGCTCCAAACAATGCTTCAACATATACTTACTAAATGCATCTTTGGGCATAAGATGGCTATATTTGAATTTCCTATGACTGACATTTCTGCATCCAAATGCATGTGCATTTTAAATTATGGGATATATTACCAAATTGCTCTACAAAGAGGTGGTATAGAGTTACACTTCCAGCATTAGCGTTCAGAATCACCTGTTTGTTTCACTGTCACCAACATCATGTTTCATTAACCATCTTTTGAGTGTTGGAAATGTGATGGATGAAATAATTTAAATTTAAAATAATTTAAATTACTATTTAAATTTGTATTTCTTCAGTTATGAGTGGAGAGGAGCCTTTCCTCCTGAGCAATATATTTACATTTCCAACCATATTCGTTGCCCATTTTTCAGTGGATCATTGTGCTTTTTCTTAATGCTTTATAAGAGACTTTGATATATTAAAAACTGCGCATCATGTATTAGCTCCAGCATTTTTACTTTTATTTGGCTTTCTGGAATATTTGCTTTACAAAGTTTTTTGTAGTCAAACTTATTAATCCTTTTCTTTATGAGTTTCTAATTTGTAGTGCTGCTTAAAAGACCTATCCATTCTAAAATAATAAAGATAATTTTGTGATTTCTTCCAGTGGTTTTATGTTTTAATTTTTACAATCATGTCTTTGAACCATCTGGACCTTATTTTACGACAGTAACAAAGGGATCTTTATTTGTTAGGATAGGCTAAGGTAGTCCATGGTGACCAAAAACCCCTTCAGTGTCAGTGGAATAATACATCAAAAGTTTTTTTCTTGTTCAAACAGCCTGCTGAAGGTTTGAAAAAAATTTCCAAGCTACCCTCAGCAAAATAGTCTGTTTCTAACGTGGGCTATGACATCCTAGTGAGAGACCTTTGCATTTCCTCTGGTGGGAGAAGAGAGCAAACAATTGGACAGCTAACAGGAATTTTTCAATGCATCAGCCCAGAAACGATATATATTTCTTCTGCTTCCATTTCATTGGCCAGATCTAGTCACATCGCCCAGTCTAATTGTAAGGGAGCCAGGAAATACCTAGGGAAGGAAGGGAGAACCAAAGATTAGTGTGCTGGTAATGTTTACTATAGTATTAGCTTTATTTGATTCTAGATGGTGGCCTACATGTCAACATTAATTATGGCATAATCCATCTTTTTCCTCACTGATTTGAAGTTTATCTTGATTACACATGGAAACTTCTTCTGTATTTCTGTTCTCATTGACTTCTCTATATATTTTAGACTAGTTGTAATAGCTTTATAGGATATATTATATTTTTATATATTTATAATATATATTATTATTTGGTAGAGATAATCATCATTAGTTTTTCCTTCCATTTATTTATATTTTCATATGAATTTTAGAGACAATTTATATTATTCTATAATATACATATACTATTTTTCTAAAAATTCTGTTGATTTTTTTTTATCGGTGTTACTCTACATGTTTTGATTAATATAGTGACAGTTTATATGTTTAGCATACAGGGTATTTCCATTTAAGTAGAGAGTACATCTTTATTTGTATCCTGGTTGTCTTTTATATCCCCCCTTAATGTTTTAAAATTTTCATCATATATATCTTACACATTTAAAGTTAAGTTTTCGTGGGTGTTCCATCACTGATGCAGTTCTAGGTAAATATTTCATTTATAATTTTAAGTGCCTTGTATTTAATAAAGGAAAACTAATTTTTTATTTATTCTTATATATTCAAGAACTTCACTGAATCTTTTGATAATATTTTCAAGTTGAGTGTATTCATTCTAACAAGCATACAACATACCTTGTGTAAGAAATGAAATTTTGTCTTTTTGTCTCTAAATTTTACATCTGTTTTATCTTTATCTTTGAAGTTTATATATTTTGGTGATCTGGTAACATTCTCATCCCTTATGGTTGGGCGAAACATTAATCAGTATTGTATATGTTGTCATTTTATTAGATTCTAAGCTGTTTGTGAATTAGAACTACTTAATTCCACAAAAATATTGAACGTCTACATAGGAAAATTCCTGTGTTTTTGTCCCAAATGATGTAAAAAGAAATAAAACAAATCCTTGCTTTCACAGTTCTTATACTTGAAATAGGAAAGCCACAGAAAGTACACAAATGTCTGTAATTCACAGTCAAAGGTGGTAAATGATACAATTGGAATGCAAGGAAATGCTTGGGAATAACAAGATTTTAGCTATTTTTTAGAAGTTTTTGTTTGTTTGAGAGAGAGAGAAGTGAGAGAGAAGTGGTAAGGCGGGGAAGAAGGAGAGGAAGAAGCAGGCTCCCACTGAACAGGGAGCCCCTACATGGGGCTCAATCCCAGGACCCAAGATCATGCATGACCTGAGCCAAAGGCAGATGTTTAACCAACTGAGCCACCCAGACTCCCCAGGAAATAACAAGATTTTAATTTTGTTCAGTGGGCTGGGAGCTGGGGTGGCAGAAATGTCCAGGCTTCACAGCCAAGGTAACATGTAAATGGAATCTTGGTAGATATTCAGAAATAAGACAGGAAGTACATTGCCCAGGTGACTGCTCCGGATGTCAGGAGCCAATCTAAGCTTATTTTTGAAGCTTAACTTTATTTAGCTTGTAGAATAATTATGCCTGTGAACATCCAGTAGTATTTGGAGACTGGGACTGGGACACTAGTAACTCATTTATACATGTTTTATTTTTATTTATTAATTTTCTTTAAGATTATATCTATTCATTTGAGAGTGAGAGAGAGAAAGAGAGAGAGAGCACAAGAAAATGAGGAGGGAAAAGCAGGATCCACACTGAGCAGGGAGCCAGCCTTGGCTGGTTCCCAGGATGCTGGGATCGTGACCTGAGCCAAAGGCAGACTCTAAACCAACTGAGCCACCCAGGTGCATGTTTTAAGGTGATATTTGAATGTCCATTCTATTGGAAATTAGGACCATTTCTTTCTCATTAATCGGGAACAATGGGGTTGTCTACAATTTCATTTATTCAAAATCTATTCCTAGGCTCCTTCTGTCCTGAGACTGGTTTTAACCAATCTCAATTTTGCCTGGTTTGTCAAATGGTTTGCACTTTTCTGTGTAAAACACATCTCCTGGTGCTGATTTTAAAATAAAAACAAAAACAAAAATAAAAATACCTGGTGTAGGAGATAAAAGGGACAGTTCCCAACCTTATTTTGCACTTCCTTTCTTCCTTTCTTTTCCCCTTACTCCTCAGAAAAACTGGATATCAAGCTCCTTGGGAAACTCTGAAGATCTATAACATAAGGTTCTAGTCTCTCTTGGGTTTATTATGTGATTCTAAATTTTCCCCACAACACCTATTTCTTTTGGTGATAAAACCTCCTCACTTTTGTTCCTGGCTAGAAAAGCTACTTTTGGTTTCTCCAGAAAGATGCCCTAGCAGGACTGTGAATAAGAATCCACAAAGATTCAGGGCTCCTGGGTGGCTCAGTCATTGAGCATCTACCTTCCGCCCAGGTCATGATCCCAGAGTCCTGGGATCAACTCCCACATCAGGCTCCCTGATCAGCAGGGAGTCTGCATCTCCCTCTCCCACTCCTCCTGCTTGTGCTCCCCCTCTCGTTGTGTGTGTGTCTCTCTCTCAAAGAAATAAATAAAATCTTTAAAAAAAAATCCACAAAGATTCAACCACAGAAGGGACCTTGAGTATTTCAGGATTTTTGCCTTTCGATGTTTGAATTCCTTTCCAATCACACTCTTTATTTTAAAACTTAGGCCATCTAATCTTCTTGAGATAAATTAAAATTTCTTGTCACTTATTTTGCTTTCCTTCAGGAGCCTCCTCAGGGTAAGAAACTGTGTATTCCATGAATAAGATCATATTAGTTATGCTCTTTAAAATACTTACTGCTGGGGTGCCTGGGTGGCTCAGTGGGTTAAAGCCTCTGCCTTCAGCTCGGGTCATGATCCCAGGGCTCTGGGATGGAGCTCTCTGCTCAGTGGGGAGCCTGCTTCCCCTGCTCTCTCTCTGCCTGCCTCTCTGCCTGCTTATGATCTCTCTCTGTCAAATAAATAAATAAAATCTTAAAAAAAATACTTACTGCTTTTGTTCTTTGGCGACTTTCCAAGGGGAGGTGCATGGGGGAGACGGGGTAAGAGGGTGATGGGTGCTAAGGAGGGCATGTGTTGTGATGAGCACTGGGTGTTATACACGACTGATGTATCATTGACCATATCAGAAACTAATGATGCACTATATAGTGGCTAACTGAACATAATCATTAAAAAAAAAGAAGAAGAAGAACTGGGTGGATCTCAGGGACCTTTGTTTTTAACAAAGAATATCCCCAACACACATATCTGATAATTAAGAGATGAATGGCTTGTGGACCACAATTTGACATATATAGATGAACTAATAAATCTTTTTTTGTCTAATAAAATAAAATAAAATACTTGTTGCACTAAAAAAGTATGGATGAAATATTTCCCTGGCTGTTATATCATTTCTACTGCTGCTCAGGGATATGATACATTTCAAGACATTGAAGCCATTTGATTCCATACTTCAGTTGGCAGTCTTTTATATAGTGGCTAGGGTAGCATTCTATGATTTGAAGATTCTAATTTAAAAAAAATATAAATATCCTTGGGGTGCCTGGGTGGCTCAGTGGGTTAAAGCCTTTGCCTTCAGCTCAGGTCATGATCCCAGGGTCCTGGGATCAAGCCCTGCATCGGGCTCTCTGCTCAGCGGGGAGCCTGCTTCCTCCTCTCTCTCTGCCTGCCTCTCTGCCAACTTGTGATTTCTGTCAAATAAATAAATAAAATCTTAAAAAAATAAATATATAAAGATCCTTTAAATCATCCAGAAATATCAGTATTTACCAGTGGTATATTTTTTAAAATGCAATTGCATTTCTTCCAAGATGAATTCACAAGTGTTGAATCCATAAAACCTATTAAGAATGTTTTGGAACTATGATTCTCTATTTAAAATAGCGGAATTCTTGCTGACTAGAACTAGGATTTGGGATCTAAACCACCTACAGACGACAATTCTTGAAAGACACATGTATCTTCATTAGCAAAAACAGCAGTATCTCTCTCTCAACCTTTAATTTTTACCTGACAGCATGATTTCCTCTGATATTTTCAGGAGCTCTTCACTTGCTTTCAGCAAATGTTCAAATGTTGGTGATTTTTGCTTCGGGCTCAGTATGGAAGGCAGGAATCAGCTTTACTCTCAAGCTCTACCTAACCTCTCCCGACACAAGGTCATGAAACAGTAAACGTCTGTCTTTGCTGATGAACCTGCAGACCAGCTCTTTGGCTCTTCGGTTTAGGCTGTGTTCTCTTATGTGTCTGTGGTCAGCTGTGGGTTAGTGAAGGGCCTCTGCTGGTTTTGCCTGGGCTCTCTCACATGCTTTGGACTCCCTTGGCTCTAGACTGATCTGGTCTAACTCAGCCTTCTCTGTGTGTCTTGCATCCCACTCCCTCAAAGTCAATCTAGCCCAGGACCTGTTCTCATGCTGGAGCAAGGATGCAAGAACAGGAGGCTGGGAGTATTCTCAAGGTGAAAGCAGAAGGGTAAGGGAGAGAGACTTTCAGCACACAAGGACCCTGGAGGTCTGGATTCTCAACAGACATATTGTCAGTTATGCCCCATTCTTGAGCCCACAGCAAGTCCCAAAGTCAGCTGAGATTGAAGGCTGGGGAAATGCATGATCTCCTAGTGGAAGGAGCTGCAAATATATTGCAAAATGGTGTGGATACAGGGAGGGTGGAGTATTTGGGCTATTGTTGCCCTTCATCCATTCCCATTTTCCCAGAAGTTGATTGCTTCCCCCCAAATCAAAGCCATTTGAAACCTAGGCAATAAAGTAACCAAAGCTTTCTCTGTAGGTGTTAGTATTTTGAGCTGGCTTTTACTAGCTTACACCAGTTGTTAAACACAACTATGAAATTATATAAACTGAGAAATAAATACATTTCATTGACCAAAAAAGCTAACATTACTAAAACCCATCGCTTCCTGGCTATTTTTATTATTATCTGCGTTCTCAGGGTTATTTGCAGTTATTATATCTGAATAGCAGAAATGCCGTATAATAATGTATTGCTGTAGATCTCTGCCCCCATCTCTGCTCAGTGATATCACACGGACAGCTTGAATTTGGCCCTGGGAGTTTGTACACCACTGAAATTGGCAAACACTACGAATCAGGGATCTTTTTTCCTTTTCTCATGGCCGCTTGTCAACAGTTACCAACACAACCTGCAGGTGTGATGGAGGATTAAGAGGTTCAAATCAAGTCATTCCTATACTCTGTAGCCTAAGTTACAGATTTACCTGATTTATTTTTTAATTAAGGTATAATGGACATACACCATTATGTCAATTTCAGGTGTATGATAAAAGAATTTAGTATTTGTATATGTTGTGAATTGATCACCACAGGAAGTCTAGTTAATGTCCATCACCATACATGGTTACAGAATTTTCTTTTCTTGCGATAAGAAGTTTTAAGATCTCCCCTCTTAGCAACTTCCAAATATGCAATACAATGTTATTAACTATAGTCGCCATCCTGCACATTGTACCCCAGGACTTACTTGTGACTGGAGATTTATAGGTTTTGACTCCCATCATCCATTTCACCCACTCTTCCTCTACCCTCCTCCTTCCTAGCAACCACTGATCTGTTCTCGGTATGTCTGAACTTGTGTTTTGGGTTTGTGTTTGTTTTTTAAGATTCCACATACAAATGAGATTGTACGGTACTGGTCTTTGTCTGACTTACTTCACTTAGCATAATATTCTCAAGGTCCCTTCCTGTTGTTGCAAATTCACCTGATTTATTTTTATATGTTCTATTGCTTTAAGAAGGAAAAATATGGAGTAATTGCAAAACCTAAAATTCCTAAACATGCAGTTTTAAATCAGTGACGAACATGGTGGTAAAATCTGTCTCCATCTTTCTCTAATAAAATCAAATGTTTTTAAATAAAAACATAAATTCATTCAACTTCCCTAGGGGTAAGGTACTGGCCTAGCCTTAAAATCTGGGGAGACAAGGCAGGTAATATTTTAAATTGTAGCCACAGTCATAAAAGAGTGTGCATACATTCAGGGAAATAATCGCTTTATTAATATTAAGTGTTTTCAATGCCATAATTTCAAGATGAGATTTACATATTGAGAAGCAATAGAACGCAAATGAGACACTGTGTTTTATCTCCTTGTGAGTGGAGACCAGGGCTTAGTTATTTTTCTGTGTCAGATGATTTGACGTTTGCCTTCCAGTATTCCAGCTTAGCAAAAGGTCATTCAGTCTACCCAAGAAGCCGAGAGTCTTTTCAGAAAGAAATCTCACCAAGGAAGCACTAGAAAGTAGATAAAATACAAAGCAAGGCTGCCCAAATTCTGTTCTTCAGTTATACCAACTATAGAGTCCATCCCAAGAAAGAGCAAGAGTTGTAGCAGCTTTGTGTGCAGAATCAACTTGGCCAGACTGTTCCTTATTTAATTTTAAAATACACTTTTTAGTGATGGTTTGATGAATTATTGGAATATGGTGTTGCATGGTGGGAATTTTGGATAGATGATGTGATGTTTCAGAGTGGGAAAAATTATGCTGGAAACCACACAAAGAATCAGGACTCTATTTCTAAACCTTTATAGCTCTACTAAAGTCATTTTCTTAATATTCAGTCCATAGTCTCCTGATCTTTTATTTGTTATAGATAATCAGGGAGTAAAACTAAAATGAGTCATTTGATGCTAAATGAGACATCAGTGTGAACCATTGTTAGGTACAGATGCTGATGGAGTAATAGAGAAACAATTATCGATATGTATGCATCCAGAAGTTAGTAGACATTTCATTCTCAGCTTGCTAACTAACAGAACCTAGAAGCAGCAACACCCCCTACGCTGAAGCAAACATACCCAGTACCCAGATGTTGATTTCTTTTTTTTTTCTTTTTTTTAAGATTTTATTTATTTGACAGACAGAGATCACAAGTAGGCAGAGAGGCAGGCAGAGAAAGAGGAGGAAGCAGGCTCCCTGCTGAGCAGAGAGCCTGATTCAGGGCTCGGGATCCCAGGACCCCGGGATCATGACCTGAGCCAAAGGAGAGGCTTTAACCCACGGAGCCACCCAGGCACCCCCAGATGTTGATTTTTAAGACTATTCTCCAATAAAAGGAACCAGAGCGTCTTGGAGAAATGTCTGATTCTGGATGTGGAAGGGGATTTTCAAGGTGAGCCTGAACCATTTTATAGTTCCCAACAGTAAAGAGGTACTCAAAACAAACATAAAAATGAGGGTATGTCAAAGGTATACCACAACCAACTGAAAGAGCTTTCAGTGTTTATGCTGGAACATTTGAGCAACAAAATAAATAACGTAGTATTGTATTATGGTACAGAATGTAAAATAAATATCTATGAACTCACACTGATATAATTAAGTGATTAAACAAACTTTAAATATGGGAGAGAATAGACAAATCTCCCATACAGAATTCTAAATAATTTACGTAGAAAATGCCCCCTCAGTAGGGTAGAACATAACTCCAGCCTTTACGTATGGCTTCGCATTGTGACTGCCTTCCAAAGAGAACATTAGGGAAAGGGGAAGAAAGAGTAACTTTACATTGGTGAAATTTGATAACCATTACCTGAATCAGGTGATCAAGGTCAATATGTCAGGATTAAGTTATGATGATGGTATATAACCTTTATATGCTATCATGAAGATGACACTTTAGCTTGTGGTCTTCCTACTCCCAACTGATGATTCAGTCTAGTCTTGAGAATATCATCGAGGAAACCCAAATTAAGGGGTATTTTACAAAGGGTTGGAATAGTACTTCTCTAAACTGTCAAGGTCATCAAAAACAAAGAAAGTGTTAACAAACGCTCATAGTAGAGAAGTACGCGAAGGAGACACGAAGACCAAGTGTAGTGTAGTATCCTAGATGGGATCCTGGGACATAAAAGGAGATCAGGTTAAAACTGAGTAAATATTAGTAAAGTATAGACATTAGTTTGGAATAATATATTCATATTGGTTCCATAGTTAAAATAAGTGTGTCTTACTCATGCAGGATAGTAACAGCTAAGGAAACTGGATGTGGGGAGTAGGAGAATTCTCTCTACTATCTTTGCAACTTTTTGTGAATCTATTGACAGAAAGCTAATATAGTTGCTATAAAAAATGTTCCAAATTAGAAATTTATTTATTTTATTTTTAAATTTTTTATTGAGGTATAACTGACATATAGCATTATATTGGTTCCAGCTGCACAGCGTAATGATTTGATATTTGCATATATTGTGAAGGAAATTTATTTTCTTTTAAAGATTACAGTGACATAAGTATTAGACTTCTCTTGCCAATTTTTCTTATCATTTATAGAAGAGACTTGGAGGTATTATGGTGTTTGGTTTTAAAGTTACATGTCTGTAATATAAATCTGTAGGTAGTAGATTGCAATACAGACTTGGTACAATGATTCTTAATTTTGGAAAACTTTACACCTTTAGGCATATTAGCATTTTTATCTAAGTAGCTGAAATCACACTGTAAAGAAGTCAACTGTCTTAGGGTCTATTTTTAACTACATTATTATCCAGTGTGGCAACAGGAACAAATTACTACATCCCCACTCATCAGCTTTTTCTGCCCATGCCACACACATATCTCTACCTGTTCAGGTCACTTGAAAGCTATATATTTCTAGTAATAGTCATAAAAATTATTTTTCTGTTGCTAATAACCATATGATTTCATTACCAATACTAATCCTTCATTTTCGGTTTGAATAAGTACTCCAGAGTACAAAGTACAGTTGATTTTCTATCAAATCTAATTTACAATGTTTTATATAGTGTTGAGCTTTGCAACTTAAAAATTTCAGAAACAAGTAGCCTTTTAGTGGGTTTTAGATCAATTGGGAGAGATCATAACTGCCTCTACTCACTATGTGGTTCCAACTGCCAGAGCTGACACGTGAAACTCAACAGATATGAGGCTGAACTGGCGGAAAAGAAAGGCCTATTGGTGGGGTTCTAACCTGGTAGGGAGATGACTTCTCTCTGAGGGCATGCAGCTGCGCATTGCACTCTTTGCATGGGTAAGATCCCGACAGAATTAAAGACCATGACTGGAGCTGGTGCTCCTAGCCTTTTATATGGTCATGCATCTTACATCTCCATTCTAGACAAACTTACATTAACAATCAGAGAATTCTACAAATATTGCACCCTTGAACCACACTTGACATCTGTGAGAACAGTCAAGGATGATACTGATATGGAACTTTTATTCTATTAAGATTAGGGGTTGACAAGAGGTGATAATAGGTAAGTCAACAAATGAGTAAGGTCAATTAAAAAAGTGACATGAACTACGAAGACAAATAGAACAGAGTAATGGGACAAGAAGGATGAAGGATGGGACCCACTCCTTGACTCTGACTTAATACACTTTGATTAGTAAAAAGTATAATTTTATATAAATAAATTTGTATTGTAACAGTATTATGCACAACTAAAGAATCATTGAACACTACATCGAAAACTATGATGTGCTACACAGCAGCTAACCAAACATAATAAAAAAAAATAGTAAGTTTATACTGCTATACTTTTTTGAATCTGGCCTGTTGTTTTCACTTATCATTGGGTTCAGATGATCTCTTCTATTCTCTATACTCTCTTTGATGGAGCACAAACCTTCCTGAGGCTCCTCTCCCATGGCAGTGACAGGAAGTCCAAAGGATAAACACAATCCTCCCTGACTCTAAAGACCTTGAGTCCTTCCTGAAACACTCCTACTTCCACCAAATTCTATTGGTGAAAACCAGTCATATGACCAACCTCAAAATCAGTGGGGCAGGGTTGTAATGTGCTTCCTACTAGACCCCACCGCAGGGTCCCAGTTGTGAGGAAATGAAGAACTGAGAACAATAATTCCATCTATTGCACAAGAAAACCCTGTTTTTCAGTGACTGACTGTGGGATGTGTGATCAAATTGTGCAGTAGAAGGAAAGTGGGAAGTCAGGTGAGCAGTCAGGCCTTGCCTTAATAAATTTTCTTAAAAACCGTAATTCTAGTATAGTTAAAGTACAATGTTATATTAATTACAGGTGTACAAGTGATTCAGCACTTCCATATATTACTCAGTGCTCATTGCAACAAATGCCCCCTCCTTCATCCCCATCACCTGTATTACCCATCCCCTCACCCACCATAACTCTGGTAACCATTAGTTTGTTCTCTGTAGTTAGGAGTCTCTTTTTTGGTTTGTCTCTTTTTTCCTTTGTTCCTTGCCTTAGAGGATTTTATAGTCTAACAGAGAATACTTTGGAATCTAATAGACAATATTTAATACCTTGCACTTCCTTGTCTGTAAAACAGAGATAACACAGTTGCTTGTCTTATGCGGTCATCACAAAGATTGATGAGGAAACACATATGAAGGGCACAACACCCGACACCTAAAGATTATAAAGATTGTAGCTGTTGTCTGTATCTGTCTGTTTAGTTGACTATTAGTTTTCCAGTTTGACCTTATTTTTTTAAATGAAATACATCTATAGTTATATGTATTTTGCCAAGAAAAACAACATGGAGGGAACATATTAGCCTGTTAATGGTACCTTTGGGTCTTGGCATAATGAAGGATTTTTTTCTTTCTATGTATTTTAGTAGGTTTTAAAATTTCTACAGTGATCATCTGTGACTTAAAAAAAATAAATAGATAGATTAAAAGGTAATGTACCCAGTGTTTTGAATTAAATTGAGAAATTCCAGCTCCAACATTTGTTTGTTTGCTAAAGACTTTCACCAAATTATGTAGATAATTATGCAAATGTTTTTATTTTGTTTTCATAGCTATCCCTTGGAATTTTCTAGAAATGTTTAATTGTTTATATGTTTATGAATTTGATTTCTAAAAATTGATACAGATTTTATTTTAGCATTACCTCTGTTTAGAGGGGAGGGGGTTGGGAGAGATGGGTGGCTGAGTGATGGACATTGGGGAGAGTATGTGCTATAGTGAGTGTTGTGAATTGTGTAAGACTGATGATGTACAGACCTGTACCCCTGAAACAAATAATACATTACATGTTAATTTTAAGAAAAGAAATTTCTGTTAAAAAAAAAAAAAACAACCTCTTTAACCAATAAACTCTTCCATTTCTTTCTTGTGCTACCCTGTTGTTGTTTAAAATATCAAGTATTACTTGATTTCCTCTCATGCCAGAGACAGGGTATATACCTTCCACAATGAACCGTCATTATATGGAGGGTGTCCCAGGGTCATTTGAATTGTTGCAACTTGTACTTAACAACAAGAGCATGGAATGGGTGAGCAGTGTGGGCTTTTCTTTTTTCAAGTTATCAGTGTGAATAAGGAAAGGCATTTTAAAATATGAGGCTCTACTTCTGCCAGCAGTCTTGATAAGGAATGTGCAGAAGGTTTGTCAAATATTTGAAATAGGCTGAGTGTTCTGCTAAATTTTTACAGATCTTAGAGTTGAGTCAGTCACTAATTGCTAATTTTCAGATACCCATCCAAAACACTCTAGCTTAATATCCAAGGTATTCTAGCTCAATACAAAAGGACTAAAATCTGAGGACTACCATCACTGCTATTTGACCATGAAGGTAAGGGACACCCAGAAGACAGACCAGTTCTTAGATCCTCCTGTATTTGCAGTAGCAAAAGCATGAGAACCTGTCCTGAATCTTTTATTTTTTGCAAAGTTCCCAATCTCAAATTAGATTTTAAAACTCAAGAGCTAGAATATTGAACTGGTGCCATCTCCAGCACCTCCCATAGACATGTTGCCTACATTGTATTCTGTCATCAACTGTGTTTTCCTAAACTGAATTGCATTTAATTATAATCCAGTAATTCATGCAGGATTTGAACTCCAAATGTATCGTTGTTTTCCAGAAAGGTTGCTATCAAATAGCCAATCCTGACTTCTTGAGATGCTAACAGACTAACTGAGAAGTAAACAAGTATATTTTTTTAAAAGTATTTTCAGCTATTAGAAAATACATTTCTATGTAGTCAATAAAAAATATCATTTTCATGAACACAGATTGGGAGAGTGCTATCAGGACAAATATCAGAATTCTTTTACTGGAAGTGTCCTATTTTCTCAATCTTGATACTTAAGAGGATGAGGGATTTCTGCACATATTTTTAGTTTGGTTAATAAAATGGATAAAGATTGTTGCTATAGTTAGTATTCTAAGAGGACAGTTGACCCATATCAAATTAAATGTATTTGCCCCAGTCTGTCTACCATTTACCAAATCTACAAACCAATAGATAAACACCATAAAAAAAAGAAGAAGAAGAAGAAGAAGAAGAAGAAGAAGAAGAAGAAGAAGAGGACTCCAGGCTAGAAATAAAGGTAGTTATGGAGGGTATATTGTCTTAATAGCCTATGGCTTTTTAACTGATTCTGCTAGAAGAAATGTATCTACAAGATGACCTCAAACACCCCTATTTCAGAATCTTTATGAAAATGTAAAAGGAAAAACTCCAACCAACATGGTATTGCAGGGGAGTGGGGAATGGGAAGATAGGAAGGAAAGATTAAAAAAGTGGAAATCAGAGAAAGGTAAAATATCTGAGAACCCTTCGACAGTGCTAAAAGCAATTCTATCCAATGAAACATTTTGGATTTCTAGAAATGTACTACATAGCAATCGAGCTCTTGAAGCCTGACTAAGATGACTAAGGCAACTGGATTTATCATTTTAAATATGCATAGCCACAGGTGGCTGGTGGCTACCTATGGGACCTCCCAGGTTCCTACTTTCCCACTGAAAGTGTGGTCCTTGCACATCTGGGAGCTAATTAGAAATGCAGAATCTTGGCTCCCACCCAGACCTACTGACTCAGAATATGCATTTTAATAACATCCCCAGGCAAGTGGTATATGTTTGAGAGGCCCTGCCCTAGAGCAATTTTCATTTGCTAATTAATCACCCATTGAGAAGAGCTGGGAATTCTCTATTTTTATCATGGGCTAATGAACATTAGCAACATATTCATTTTGTCCACATAAGAGTATTTGATGTGATAAGAGTAAGTTGCAATCGTGTTTGAATTGCTTACTTCAAATTTCCAAATGCGAATGAACATGCCGCATTGATTGAATGATTCATTCATTCATGAAAGAACAGTCCCTACATGGCTCATGCTGGCTGCAGTTTATTGAGCATTTTTAGTTAAATTTGGGTATGTGCTTTATTTCTCTGCAGTGAAGAGAAATGGGAGGAAATAGATTACTGAGTTGAGTCTTGGGGCTGGGATTTAAAAATTATCATTCAAAATTTGTTAAGGCAAGGAAACTCATGAGATCTAGAATTGGAGAATAGTGTTGATGAAACAGTTAATTGCTTTCTGCTTCTTACCATACGTCTTACTTTGGATTCCCCCAAAATCTGACTCTAAGACCGGAATTTGGGTATAAGAAGTCTTTTAGGCAATGTGATCTCAAGAACCACAGTGAGTGGAGTGGGGACAGTGAAATAATGAGAAGGTCATTAAAGGGCACATTGGTGAGTGTGTCACAGAGGTGGGCAACTGGGACCCAGTCGTCCTTGAGGACCATCTGAGGGACTTTGGGTGTTTGAGGGAGGAAGATGCCAGAAACTATGGAACTGCCCACCTAAACTTCAGGTGACCATATAAATGGTCGATACAATGTGGAGCACCAGTAGGGTCTTCTACACCATAATAGAGTTTTTATTGTTTTGTTTTATGTAATAGGATACTACCCTGCAGAAAGATATTGATGACTATTGGGAGTGAGAACTAAGAACCAGGGGTCCTCAATCTGACCTAGGTCTCCTGCTGCTTAATCACTTGGCATAGGCAAATTGCTCAGGACCACAGAGTGCATTGGATGCATTACACTCTATAGTCAGAGAAATTATTCCATCAATATTCTTCTACACCCTTCTTCACCAACATCTATATCTTTATTTTTCTGAAGCTTGCCCTTTCCCTGTCTTTCATTATTCCTTGAGAGAACACTAAAAATGTCCTGCAAGCTAATGAAGCTCCAAAACACAGATATGATTTGTTTGAAGTTCCCTTTGACCCATGTGTGTTTAGCTACTTCTGAGTTCAAGGTATTCTGAGCATTTGAATTATATTTTGAAAACCAAGAGAATGAGGATGCATGGTGTGACAAAGGAGATTTTCTGTTCTTTTTATCCATTTATTTGTGTTTACCTCCAAAATGATTTAAAACAACTTACATAGGTCTATAGTACAGTAAGTTCTGGGTGGAGAGAAAATAAGGCCAAGTATTCACAGGAAAGGTCTTTTCAATGTAAACATATTACTAAATCTGCTATATGTTACAAGGTTGACTTTCCTACGTAAAACAAAATTCCACAGGTTCAACAAAAAATTGAAGACAACATGGTCACAGAAACTGTGGAGGATACAAAGATATGTTCACTTATTTAAGTCACTTAGTGTCCCTTTGGAAAGTGACCTATGTCCCCAAGAACAGGTAAAATAAGCTTATAAAGGAGCACATTTTATGTATAGTCCCTTGAGTAGGACTCAAGATAGGCATAACGACTTCCTGGAAATTATACAAATCATGTTGGGCATGATTGTGTTGGGTTTATGGGCCTTGTGTAAACAGTCCGAGGAAGAAGAATTGGTCAGCTAAGAGATGATGCTGTTGGAAAACACAGGGAGGAAGAGAACTTTAGGGGCGTCATTCTTGCTG
The DNA here is from genome assembly GCF_010015895.1 of Lontra canadensis. NCBI lineage: Eukaryota > Metazoa > Chordata > Mammalia > Carnivora > Mustelidae > Lontra > Lontra canadensis. The sequence goes on from NW_022631010.1 coordinate 11,038,695, forward strand.
TCTCTTCTCTCCCTCTTTCCCTCTTCCTTGACTTGATCCTGGCGATAGGACTTAATTGCCCCAACAGTTCATTTTCTTTTCAGTTCCACATCAGAAGAGTCTTTGGGTTTATTCATCAATGAATTCATATATTTGTTATCTTTTGGTGAGTGCCTTTTATTAGAACCACAACATTGAACAGGACGTGCTCTCTCTTGTAGAAGAGCTCACCTTACATTTAGACAAATAGTTATTATTCAACTCAATAAATCTTAATAGATGTGCCCATGAAATTGTATACAGTCTAATCAGGTTCTCTAACCAATTTGTTATTTAATTCCTATTTTCAATGGAGTCCCATATACTTTGTAAGAAGACAGAATGTCTGAGTGGAAAATCTTATGAGAGAAAATCTAATTTGTCAAATATTAGAAGTCCATTTTTTATTTGTGAATAATAGTTCAGTCTAGCAGGATGTCCTGGCGCATACTCTAATGGGCTGACAGACCTGTGTCTAGGAAAACCAGGCTGCTCACTGGCATCATAAACTGGGTGTCACCGATCTACAGTCACCCGGCTGGAATGGGTCTGTAACTTGCTGTCCTTGAGCTCCTGTTGGGTCTGTCCCATCAGGCCTAAGGCCAAAGTTTGTGGGCAGTTCCCTGGTGAAGGATGCCAGTGGTTTCTTCAGGTCAATGGCAATGTCAAGGCTGGAGGTGGTGAGAGCAGACTTCGTGTCTGTTTGCTCTCACTCTCTCCCATGTCATGCATATCTTTCTTTCCCAGCTGCAAGCCCTGACCTACAGTCACATGGGTCCCAATAGGGGATGCAATGGTACCAATCTTCCGTAGACTTCCTCATTAGCTTCCGCAGTGCTGTGAGATGGACTCGACCTAATAAACTCTGATTGCACATCACTTTGTGTGGCTTTGCCTCCCTGATCATGTGCCCCCTGCATTAGCTCCTGTTTGCTCTGTTCCAACCATCATGTCACCTCCAAGCATCAAGCACTACATGGTGCAAATTGGTCATCGGATGATCTTTGGAGCATGCAGATCATGGCTTTCTATTCACCTGCCCCAAATGGCCTGAGAAGTGAACACAGAATTATGTAAATTCCTACTTTATTAAAATCTGTAGTGAGTAATGAATGGCAGTCTCTTATCTATTAATGGAGCACTTTCTGAAAGCTCTCTTTGTTCTCTTTTTGTCATTTTTACAAAAGATTATCTTTGGGTTTTGCAAAAGTATGTTATAATGAAAAAATCAAAATCTTTACATTTTTAGAAATGATAACTACATTGTCTGTGAATTTTTTATCTGATTATGGTCTAATTTTCATACAATTACTAAGTACTCTAGATGCATGGGTTGGCTCAAGCACACTGATGACTTTGTCTGTCCTGTGACCAACCATCCTGGGAGAGAGCTAGATGAAATTGTACCCTTTCTCCAGTGCCTGCACAAGGGCAGTGGGGAGACAGCATGGAGATTCTCAGAGTCCCAAAAGGACCTTTTAAAAAAAACTCAGTCTGTAGGGGCTCCTGGGTGGCTCAGTAGGTTGAGTCCAACTCTTGATTTCAGCTCAGGTTATGACCTCGGGGTCACGGAATTGAGCCCCATGTTGGGCTTCATCCTAGGCATGGATTCTTAAGATTCTCTCTCTCCCTGTCCCTCTATCCATCTCCCCTCCCCACCCCAACCTCTCTCTCTCCCTCTCTTAAAGAAACAAAAAAGCAAAACAAAAGAACCCTCAGTCTGTATAAAATACCTCTTATATGTTCCCATTAGCTCATTAATGTAATTTTCATATGATCATTGCAGATAAGCTCATTAATGTAATTACCAGTGATTATTGCAGTTAGTGATTATGGAAGCATCCCTGATCATGTGGAAAATTAAAGATGTTAAATTAAAATATTGACACTGATATTGTAAGTAATAGATGTTTATAAGATGTCTATGTTTTGAAAACTTTTTACTTAATCTGTTAAAAATCAAAGGCAACATGTCTGATGTATAAATTAAACATATGATACATCTTGGACCTTAAACAATGCTTAACAGCATTTTATAATCTTATGTGCTGCTCCTGCTCTTGCCATGGGAAAGGTTTTTTTTACTGAACCAGCTTATATTTTCTGAAATGTGACATGGTTTAGTGCTTGGTCTTTAAAAAGCATTCAAACTGTTAGTGATTATTGAGATAATTTTATATGGAGGCAATAGTGGGAAATGGGACCGTTTATTCAAAAGTATAGTTTATTTGTATCTCAGATGTTTATGTATCCAATTCATTGACACTGCCTGAAAATTTTAAGGTAACTGTCTTAGGATTGTGGTAAGTTTATCATTGTCCTTGATTTGTAGCCCTCAAATATCTATGTGAGCAGCAGTGTGTATCTGAAATAATTACAAATGAATTGGCATATTAGAAATGAGCCTGTGAAAGTTCTATTATTAAATAAGGTCACAACAGTAATTCTGATTAATGGAGCTGATTCTTGATGGCTCTGAGGACACTTCCAAGACATTTATAAATATATGCTTTCATAACAGAAAATGCCCTTAATTTTGTTACCTGTAAAGTATGGATAATAATATCTGCCCCATGGATTGTAATGAATATGAGGGAAGTTCCTAAATTAGCTAAATGAGAACAACGAAGCAGAGCTGAGGTCCAGATGGCTGGGTGGTCAGCTAGCTACTCACTTATCTAAGGAAGCTGCCCCGTCTATGCTTCAGGCAGAGGACAGGACTCAAATTTGTCACTTTTCATCATTCTGTGAATGCTCAGGTTTGTTCAAGATTATTTGAAGCCATCAATATTACATCTAAGAGTGACAAGCCTCTATGGAGAGCTATAGTGGCATTTTTAAATGTTATCTTTTTCAGTAAATACAATCTTCAGCTCTGTACATTATTAGATCGGCTCAGTACATTAGATCAACGCACCTCAGTGGCTAAGACAAAGATGTCATTCCACAAATGCAAGACTATACTTGAGAAATTCCAAGTACATCTGTAAGAGTAAAAGAAAGATCCAAACCAGAAAGAAAAATTTACCATCAGCATTCAGAATTTCTTGGGCTTACTGGCAACTCATATTTTTACAGTCTGTTTTTGCATACCTTGATGCAATAGACAAGTTTGACATTCTGAAAAGGAAATTTGAAGACTTAGCTGTTGGACAAATATCATGTCTGTAGCAAGAGACAGACTGGGGAAAGGATGTAAGTTAGAGAAATAAGACAGAGGATGAGATTTCCCAGTGTGAACAATAAACAGCGTTGTTACAATGTAGAAAAAAAATCCTATAACCTTCTTGTTCCTTATGAAACCTCTTGATGTAATGAATTTGCTCACATAGTTTATATGATACACAGTTTTATAGGTACCCACTTTTCCTTGTTTTTAGGCAGTACATTGCCAATAATATATTAACTTGGCCTTCTTGCTCTGAAAGTTTGTAGAATCTGTCATTTCAGGAAAATAGAAGCAAAAATAAGGAGTGGGAAACAATGGAAAGTTTTTTGGTTTATTTTTCTTTTTTTCCCCCAAGATAATCAAACCCTTGAGGGAGCTCCCTTGAAAATAACAGAAGTTTAGTTTCAGAAAGGACCCACAACATCTTTTCACCCTGGTGAACAGATTACAGACCAATCAAATGCTCTGCAAAGAAAGTGTTCCATGATATGATAAACTTAGGGAATCCTCATATGCCATAGTGCTTTTTTGGGTAAGTAACAATTCACATGAGCATGTTAAAGGTTTTGATAAGTCCTGTATTAAATAAATCATTTTAAGTTTAACCCAGTAACTCCCAAACTGATTTGACCAGAGATCCTTCTTATACCCTGAAGCCTTTCATACTGGTAAATGTTTATTTAATTTAAATTTGCATTAGTCCCTAGTTCTCAGTCTGGGGTCCTGGGACCAGCAGCATCAGCATCCCCTGATCCTTTTAGATATGCAGAGTCTCAGGTCCAGCCCAGACCTGGGGGATCATAATTTCCATCTTAACAAGATTCTCAGGAGGTTCATAGTCATGTTTAAATTTGAAAAGTACAGGAAGAGCATTTATTCTAATTTACCGCCTTTGCTTCGTGGAGGTTAGGGACCTGCTGAGAAAATATTTCACGCACAGAACTTAAATAATTTGGGAGCTGCAGGGAAGCTGAACCCATGTAAGGTCTGCACGGGTGTTCTCTCATTTCTGTGATGTTCGGAGATGTCTTAGGAGGCCTCAGTGAGCCTTTGCAACCTGTTCTGTTTGTTTGCTGGGTCATGAGTGATGAACCTCTAGATTACAAATAGCAGACAAACGGGCCCACGCCTTTATCCAGGCACACTGTCAGCTGGTAGAGTTTCTAGAACTAGATGTATTTAACAAAAATCAGAGCATGACTAACACTGCAAGAAGAAGATTTGCATATCCACACAAAGGGCAAGGAAGTACAGAATCGGAGCTTGCTGTTGAAAATTGCAACTGATAGTACAACTTTCAAAGATGATTATTGGTTTGTTCTGACAGGTGAAACATTTATGAGAAATCAGAATGTTGCTCATTATGCAAAATGTCTGAAGAATTATCTCTACAAGAACCAACTAAAACGTATACAAGTGATCTAGAGGGGGCAGAAGGGACCTTTCGGGGGTGATAGGAATGGTCTGTTTCTAGAGATTACATGAATATGCGTTTGTCAGGTTCAGTGCACTGTTCACATAAGATCTGTATATTTTACCAAATATTAATCATACCCCAATAAAAAAGTAAAATGTTTTGCCTTCTAAAATTTGAGTACAATTGATATTAGATGCAATGAGATGTGTTGGCAACAATACTTCGGGAATGCCCTTCCCTTGGCATGTGGAGAGTATTTCATTGGAGGGCATAGTCAATGTGCATTGCATCAGCAAGTTTATGGATCCCTCAGAGGCAGGCTGATCAGTGATGCCTGCTCATCAGAGAAGCTGTGCTTAGGGGGATGCAGCATGGGTTCTGGATAAAGACTGTTGCGTTCAAATCTGGCTCTTGTCCCCTGCAATCGAGGGCATGTGATTGACCATTCTGTGCCTTAGTTTCCTTATCTGTAAAATGGGAATGATAAAAAAAAAAAAAGTTCTTTGGGAATATGCTTTGGAGACTGAATGACTTCGTATCTGTAAAGAACTTAGACTAGTACTCACACATAGCAAATACTCCATGTGTATTTCTTGGGTAAATCAAGTAGCTCTAATAAACAAGCTACACTATTACTATCATCTCAGCCAGTTTTGTTTCCTTAAGAGCACTTATCACTATTTCAGATGATCCTGCTGTAACTTGTTTTTTTGCATTTTTATTGTTGGTTCCCTACCCCCTTACTTCATGAGCCCCAAGATGTAAGGAGCTGCTCTGTTCTATTCCCTGATGTAACCGTACCTTCCTCAGGCCTTAGAATAGTGCCTGACACATAGTAAATGACCAGTAACCTACTGAATAGATGAATAAATGAAAAAAAAAAGTTGAAGCAAAATCAGTTCTTAAAGAAGTGAGATGTGATCTTATTTTCTTAAGTACCAAATAAGTTACTGAGCACCTATCACGTGCCCTTAGTGATAAGAAAACCAGCTTAGGTGCCTGGTTTGGTAGGATCAAAGAAGTCTCTTAAATAATGAGAAAGAACCAGTAATTGGCAAAACCAAGACATGAGCATTGCAGGGAGAGGAAACTGCCAGTACAAAGCCCTGAGAATTGAATGGTTGTAGCATTCTGAAGATTCTGAAGAAGTTGCATGTATCATTATTTGGACTAAGATTTTAATTTGGCTCTAGAGAAATAAAAACTTCTCTTTTTAAGAGTACTTAGAAGCTTCCTTAAGACATTTATTATACCATCACTTACGCTGTATTTCCTTTTCTCCCTTTAAGGTAGTACATCAACTAAGATTATGCAATTTTTATTATGATCGGGAGTAAGGCCAAATTCACAACAGAAGTTTGACCTTCAAATTTGGCAAACGTTCTATGTCCATTAACCTGTGCACCTGGCTTCAAACTCCGTAAGGTAGGGACCTAATTGTGCTCATCTATGTAGCTCTTAGAAGTTTCCCAGAGAGCATTGCACTTAATCAGTACAAGTAATATAGAATCAAGTTAAATGGATTGAATTCCAGAGTGTCGAACACATGCACAAGACCTTGAAATCCAGAAGAAAGGGTTAGTGTTTTACTAAGGCTTTGCCTGCTGGAAAGATAGTTCAACCCGCTCTAAATATCCAACAGTTTTCTTATCTTTTTCTTTTCTTTTCTTCTTTTCTTTCTTTTCCAATCCCAGTATAGGAAACATAGAGTGTTGTATTAGTTTTAGGTGTACAATATAGTGATTCAGCAGTTCCATATATTACCCAGTGCTCATCAGGATAAGAGACCTCTTCATCCCCTTCACCTGTTTCACTCTTCCTCCCACCCACCTACCCTCTGGAAACCATCTGTTTGTTCTCTATAGTTAAGAGTCTGGTTTTTTATTTGTCTGGTTTTATATTTGTCTCCTTTTTTTATTTGTTTGTTTTGTTTCTTAAATTCCGCATATGAGTAAAATCATATGGTATTTGTCTTTCTCTGACTGGTTTTATTTCGCTCAGCATTACACTCTCTAGCTCCATCCATGTTGTTACAAATGGCAAGATTTCATTCTTTTCTATGGCTGAATAATATCCGTGTGTGTGTGTGTGTGCGCGCGCGCGTGTGTGTGCGCGCGCACGTGTGTGTGTGCACATATATATACACAGACCACATCTTCTTTATCCATTCGTCTATTGTTGGATACCTCGTCTGCTTCCATAGTTTGGCTATTGTAAATAAAGCTGCAATAACACAATTTTCTTATTGACCTTGCTAAGCCAGCTTGCAGTTTATCCCCACAAAAAAATTAAATGAAATGAACTTAAAAAACAAAAAAGGAAAGAACATTAAAATACAGTGAAGAACAATGGATTCACTTGGAGTACCGTAATTTATAAGATATGCTGCCTGAGGCAAGAATTTACAAAGCTGCAAAATATATTATGGTGAGGATTCTTGTATGAGTCAGAGGACAGGAATTCAAATGTTTATTCTAAGGGATTCAGATAACTCACATTTACATTTGAAAGACAACAGGGTATTTGTTCAATAACACCTTAAGTATTTACTATTTTGTTGGGTCTAACCTACTTTCTCTGGTTCCCACCATGCAGCCATGTGGCACTGTTTTAATATAAAGGGACTTATTTTAGCATTCAGGAACTTTTTTGGTGGAAAAACATTTGATGCAAGACTAAATGAGTGTCTCCTCCTTTCAACTATCTCCAGTGCCCCGTGCTTCTGAATTTGCTCTAACCTAAGGCCTCAGGGCTGTCTCCTGTCTTCCCCAGCATCATTTTCAGTGCCTGAACTGAGCCAAGATGGTCTCGCATTCCCCAGAAAGTTTCCACCTCAACATTGACCTGCGCTCAGCGAGATGGAATCCAGTCATTTAGGACAGTGCTTCTCAAACAACGCTGTGTGTCCAGATCCCCTGAGGAAGCTTTTAAAAGGCCAGTTCTGATTCTGATTCAGCAGGTCTGGACAGGGCTTGAGATTTTGTATCTCAAACAAGGTTCCTGGTGAAGCCAAGGATCATACTCCAAATAGCAGAAGTCTAGAGGAAAATACATTTGTCTCTTCTTGATACATATTCTTTTTTTTTTTTTTTTCCCATAAGGACTTTTATTCTCATCCTTAAAACAGAACTGCATACTCTTTCCCTCTGAAGTGGGTGGATGTAAACCTCCCAGGCAATGGGTGCAGAACAGAGTAGTAGTATCCACCACCAATAGGAATGTGCACGATAGTTGAGGCCTCATTTCTGGATTTTCCTTTGCAGTGAGCTGGCATGCTTTGTCTCTACCACATTTTAGGGAAAAAAAAAAAACAACTTTTTGAAACTTTCTTCATCAGAGAGCACTTATGTGCAGTTTTAAAAACTTCCTTCTTATGTTTCTGGTGTCTTCCAGCAGGCAGTAGGGAAACCTGCTTAAGCTCATCCCTCTTTCACTTTGAGCTTCATGGTGACACTTTCCTGGCATCAGCCTCAGCAGATCTTGCTTTTATGCGGAGTTAAAAGGACCCTGGGAGGAACTGTTTCATTTCTGTCTGGAAAAGCTGGGACTACTGACAATGTCATGTCTTTCCCTGAAACATGGCAGGATGGTTGGCAAAAAAATGAAACATAGCTCAGTAATCGTTCTTCATTGGGGGCCAAGTTCATGAGCCATGTGGTACTTTAACTCTCGTAGTTACTGGACAAGGCCTAAAATAAGTCATAATCCTAAAGAAAGAAAAGTTCTATTTCTTTCCAGTGGTATTTGAGGAAAAAAAAAGAAATCTCATTACAATTTGATTTTCACTGCATGGAAAACCAAACAAGCTAACTAGTTCTGTTTGTTTGCACACACATGTGCATGCATATGCACACACATACATACGCAAATTTGAAGCTCAGAATAGAAACTTGATGAGCAAAAAGGAATTTAAATTTAAGCCCTTCTTTCACAGTCTAAGCTCTAGACCTTCAAAACTATAGGCTGGGATGTTCCCAACACGGAGGGTAAAAATGAACTGGATGGAAATGAGAAAATGCCAAAAGCAGAAGAAGATGATAACAACAGGACTACTTTATGTTAATGAAGGATGGGAATCTGGACAACCCAGATTCGTAGACTCATGGAAGATGAAAGTCCGGTTTGTTCTTCCATCTAGAAAGTCTACAAGGAAACCCGACTTCTGGGATTGGAAGATTTAAACCTAGATTTTGGTTCTTTCGAGACAGCTGGTCTTAGCTGGGTTGGAAAATACAAGGGTCGAATATTACCTAAATGGGGATAGGCCTGCCCCTGGAGAGTCTGTTCAGGGAGACGGGGAAAAAGCCTGCCTGGAATTAAACGGAGGGGGGAGGTTGAATCCAGGGAAGGGGCCAGATGATTCAGATGATTCAGGAGAGCCTCAGCTAGAGCTTCCATGGCCTGAGTCTCAAAAAAATAAATCGGAGGTCAACTCTAAGGTTTTTTATGGCAATAATGAGAGGAAAGAAAAGACAATTACACCATTAAAAAATGTGTCACTAGAACGGGCACATTTACTCACTCCTGGTTTGTATTCTCCACAACCCCCTCCCCCCAAACACCATGCAACTGCAAAAGCATACCAAGCTTCATGGAGAAGGAAATGTGACAGGTTAAGTATGAAAACACTTCATTGTTTAAGATCAATTCAAAAATCTCAGGGAAGCAGGTGACTTCAGACAAGGAGGTCCAGACTGTCTTTGAGAAATGATAGAGAATGGAAGTGTCAGTAGTTAGGAGCTTCTGTGATTTCCTTCTAGAAATTGGCTTGCCGTCTTTGTCAGACACTTCTCTGAAACATTAGAATTAAAAGGGGAAAACAAGTTTGCTTTTTATCTCATGGCAATTAGTAGAGATTATTATGGATTTTGGATTGTGGATTAGTTTGTGATTCGGCTGCCTTTGTGGTTTCCTGAAATAGACAACGTTTCTTAAAAGCCCTCAGGAAACCAATAGTATGTGCAGAAAGAGAAGAGGAGCTTCCCAGTGTCTACACAAGCGGTGTCTGTGGATCCCTTTTCTCACCTGTTTCTTATCCTCTCTGTTCTGGGAGTATGCTTCCAGTCAAAGAAATGTGGCCACGTCTTGAGGTCAGTCTTGAACATTTTAGGCATGGGTTGGGAACACCAAAATGGCTGCCACAAGTACCTGTTTATTTGATTTTGATTTCCAGAGCAGTAACAATGGACTTGGAGTTTTAAAAAAAATCTTTATCTTTTTAACAACTATAGGAAATAATGAATGGTAGGAAGACAAGATAACCTCCTGTTTGACCTTTTAGACTAGAGCTCATAGACTGCCCTACCATCGGTGGCCGAGGTGATACAATGACGTTATCTATCACTGCAATAGAGGTTGTGACCCATTTGTGGTTTGTGAATTTATTTTTGTGAATTGGGAACTACAATTTAAAAAAATGAAATAGAATATAACAGAGTCAAGTACAATACAATAGAAAATGTGGGAGTGGATCACAGCCAATAAGGTTAAATGCTGGCTTGTGACACTCTATGTTTCAGTAACATATATACATATATGTATGAGTGTAGTGACTGATGATGTAGAGTGCATTTCAATGTATTTCTGTGAGATTTAAAAATGAAGCTTTTTATGGTAAAAGGAAGAACATTAAAAATTTTAAAGATCTACTCTGTACAAACTTTTTAATCCCTTCAACCTCCACTTGAAGTAGGCATTATGTTTTTCCGGGTTTATGGATGAACCCTCAATGGTTTAAAATGTGAATGAACTTTCAGTGGCTTTAGAACATCAATTAACTTGAGTCTTCCCAGTTGCTTATAAGTGTCAGAGCCTGAATTTGAACGTGGATCTGCATTAGTCACGTCAAGTACATACGTTTGTCAGAGTTCAAGGTCAGGCAACAGAACAGATGGCAAAACCTGAAGCCTATTCCAGATACATGCGTGCTGCATGAGGCAGTCTGAGAGCCTGAACCCTGGGGTAAGCGGGGGGCATTTGCTTTGTGGTTGGACCCCTAAGGATGTGAATCTGAAGATAGGTCTGGAAATAGAAGATGAGCCCAGGGAAGAAATAGGAATGTGTGGTTTAAGTTTGAATTACATTTGAAAAAGATCAAAGCCAAATCCAAGATGGAAAAATTTCTTCTTAAAGTAGAGAGGGTTTAGATGATCGGCAAAGACTTAGGTGACTGGAGAGGGGCGGTGTTTTGAAGCAAGAAGAACAGGAAGTAAGTTCTGCCAACTCAGTTAAATTTAAGGCCAGAATTACTTTTCAGGAAAACTAGGTTTGTGGTGGAAACAGCAGTCTCTGGGTCACTGGTCTCAGCATCACCTTGCCTGGGAACCGAATGGGCCAAAGCTGGGCTGAGACTACAGATTGCGGTGCACTTTTTTTTTTTTTAAGATTTTATTTATTTATTTGACAGACAGAGATCATAAGTAGGCAGAGAGGCAGGCAGAGAGAGAGGCAGGGAAGCAGGCTCCCTGCTGAGCAGAGAGCCTGATGGGGGACTCCATCCTAGGACCCTGGGATCATGACCTGAGCCAAAGGCAGAGGCTTTAACTCACTGAGCCACCCAGGCACCCTTGCAGGTCCACTTTTAATGATTCTAGCTGGGAGGAGTAGGTCACTAAGGATGTTAGGTCCCATACTGGTTCTGATGTGAGTTTCCTTTTCAAAGAATAAGCTAACAGAACTACAGCCATGGTGATGATGGAAAGTTCTATTTTTATTTTTTATCAGAAGAAGAGAAAGTAGAAATCCAAGAAAAAGCTCTTTCCTCATATTTTATTGGTTTGAAATATAAACAGTTTATGTTATATTCTTATTACATAAAATTATTAATTATATTTATTTAGTATGCATTATATATTGTACATTAATAAATTTCTATTGTTGTCTTATTCAACTAATTCTAAACTCCAAATGAGGTGGAAAGGAAACCAAACAATCCAAAAAAAAAAAAAAAAAAAAAAAAAAGCTCTGCTTCACAAGCTGTTCCGAATGTTGAAGTTCTTTATGTGAATTAACAAATCCTCTAAGATGACTATCAAGATGGTGTTTTCACTGTTTCCTGGTAGACTTGAAGCCTGGATTATGGTCATGATCTGAATAGCTAAATTATATTAGAATGGTTACCTGGATGGAAGTAGCACCCTTTTTACTTCTTGGGAAAACAAACAAACAAACAAACAAAAACAAAAAGCAGAGGAGAGGCAGAAGAAGAATTCCTTCTAACAAAATACAATGAATGCATTGTGATTTGTAAATACTATATGCGATTCGTAATACTATAAATTGCTTCACATACTTTCTCAATAAGATTTGCAAACCAAATGGGTTTGCCGCAAACTCGTGGCCAGGTTTGTGGTCTTCAGAGGCTTTAGTGTTTCCAAATTATGGGTTAGGGATTGTGTGTGCAGTGTTGGGGGACTTCCGCATTCATTCCAATGGCCCACGACTCAGGGTTTCTGTACTTGTAGGTGCATTCAATGCAATGGTGTAAAGTTCTCCAGAAAATTAAGTGCCAACAAAGATTAATTTGCAGTCTTTAATTTTCATGTGAAGATCTTGGAGAGAAGAAAATATTAGCTGAAATTTAATTTAAAAATTTGATTTGAAAGGACTTGGATACTGTATCAGTTTGCAGAATGCCATAACAAAATACCACAGACTGGGTGGCTTAAACCACAAAAATTTCTTTCTCACAGTCCTGGAGGCTGGAAAGTCCAAGATCAAGGTGCCAGCGAGGTAGATTTCAATCTGAGTCCTCTTCTCTTGGCTTGGAGACAGCCATCTCCCTGTGTGCTCAAATGACCTCTTCTTTGTGTCTCCAGGAGAGAAAGAAAGAAGCAGAGAAAAAGAGAGAGAGAGAGAGAGCTCTCTGGTGCTTCTTCTTATAAGCACTAATCCTGTCATGCCAGGCCTCTACTCTTATGACCTCATTTGATTTTAATTTCCTCCTTCTCAGTCCCATCTCCAAACGGTCACAATGTGGGTAAAGACTTCACCGTATGCATTTGGGGGAGACCGAAGTCAGTCTGTAACAGTTGCTGAAACTTGAACTGACTTTCACTACTTGAGCAGATCATTATGTGCTGTAGTTTGTGGCATTTTTGTGAACCCAGTTTTCTGTCATTTCCATGTTTGTTTGTTTTCTCATAAGAAATTCTTTCCCACGTGACCAAAGTTAGAGGAGCTACAAGTGGCATTTGAAGTTGTCAATATTAAGCCTTTGATCAGTCGAGCTAGTTGCTAGCAGAATAAGAACAGATATCACTCCTCCATCGAAAATCACAACTGAGAGGTATAGAAGTCCAGCTGGCATGGAAAACATTTCCTGTCCTGAGTTAAATTTAGTCATGAACCCACCACGCCTGGATGATTTCTCCCGGCTGCACCCATGAGGGAAGGACAGTGTGACACTTCTCCATTACACATGGGATCCATTCCCCAGCCCTGGCTAGAACCAGTTTCCCAGACTGAACACATTCAGCATCATGGACATAATCATCGGAGGTTAACCAAACTTCTAATTAGACCCAGAATGGTTAATTAATACAGTTAGCTTTATGGAAGACAGTTATAACAGGAAACAAATTCTTTGTAGCATCCTGTCCTTTTTTTGCACATGTTAGTTGATCAACACGGAGAGCCTCAGACCTCAGGATAAGGAATATGATTATAAACATCTGGGCATGTACCATTTTAATAACTGTAAAGCTTCAACCATGAACTTTCTAATAACTGTCAAAGAAATTTAACTCTCTAATAGATGTAGAGCAAGAGTAGATTCCAAAAAAATCTCTGGGACATTGTGAATGAGATGCTGAAGGTTTTTTGTTTTTGTTTTTTGGGTTTTTTTTTTTTTAAGTTGCGAAGAATACAGTTACTTTGATTTGCAACATCGGAGCCATTTGTGCCCATGTTTCTGTAAGTCTTCCATAAAGAGGAGACCTATGAATCGCAAAGTTCAGTTCCGGCTGTGGAGTGAAATTGCTGGTGTCGTATTCTATCTGTGTGACCTTTGGCAAGTTTCCTAATCTGTGCCACAGCGTCCTGAGCTATAATGTGAAGGGAATAAAAGTAACAGCCTCACAGTGTTATTACAAGGATTAAATCAGAAAATATGTAAAGAGCACAAAAGAGGAGCTGGCACCAAGTGTTTTTTCAGTAAATGAATGGTTTTTATCATCACCATGACCATCATCATTATTATCATCATTATCGCCATCAGTGGGTTTTATTTGATGATCCTGGTGATATCTATCTAATAATGTTCCACTGCTAATAGCCTTGGGAGTGGTGTGAATGAAGGCTATTTGTGTGTACTTGCTAAAAGTGATTCTAACAGTATGACGTCTAGAATTGTTGTGGGTAGCACCAGGAGATAAGCTGTTTCTCTGGAAGAATGGTACACTTCTTTCTACTGAAAAATATGAATCAATCAACCCATCACATTCCTGTTTTTGTCCTTATTATCAGAAAGTTACAAGATGATTTTCAATCACAGTAACTATTGGTTTCTGTGGCTAACATGTTTATTTCTTGCTTGTTCTTATGAACTTGATATGCTATTCTGAAGCTTAAAAGAGCATTAGGTGTGTTTGTATGGACCACTTTTTAGAATGAGGCAGGAAGTTAGTTGACAATTGATTAATTCCTATATTCATTCCAATTAGTTGTGTCTGTACTTCCTTCTGAAATTTAAACAGTTTTGAAAGCATGGTCTCTGTCTTGTTATTTTTCATGTTTTCATTCATTTAAAACTTTACTAAGTGCCTACATGTGTCCAAAATATCAGACACTAAAATTTCACAGACAAATAAGACCTGGTCTCTATATTTAATGATGTCAGCATATGACAGAGGACATAATTATATAATAATAATAATAATAATAACAACAACAACAACAACAACAACAATATCTACTTGGACGGTAGAACATGTAAGATGAACTTGTGAGATCAGGAGTATGAAAATTTCTTTCTCATTCACTGTTTTATTTCTATTCCTAAGATAGTACCTGGAACAGATTGATAAATCACTGTGCCAGGCAGTTTATATATATTAAAAATATTAGTACTAATACTTATTGAGCAACTCATATCTATATGCCAAGCTCTGTACTGAACATTCAACAATACCAGAAACCAGAAAGCATGATTAACGTTATGAAACAGCAGTGAACATTGAGGTCTAGAGGTTATATAAAAAGTCCGTAGTCACACAACTAAGAGCCAGGCAGAGAGGTCTGCCAGACTCCAGAGCCCCTCCCCTTAACCAATACCTTCATCTATTACACTGTCTTATCCTAATACTGCTGAGGTGGAGGGATAGTTTCTCCCACTTCATAGATAATAAAACAGATGTCCTAAAGCAGTACCTTCCATATTCAAACTCACACTCTTAGGACTCCAAAGCATGCGTTCTTTCAATCTGTCCCTGACCCTTTCATGCACATAGATAATGAGGCTTGTAAATGTTCTAACAAAAGTCTACACATTGCCCTGAGACCTTGTCATGTAGCCACAGTCTATGATTATGTAGCATATAACATGCCTACAGTAGAATACCTGCTGAAATGAATTGAGCTACAAAGTTACCTCTTGGGGATGACACAGGCTACTCAGTGATTTGAATTCATCACTCTTCACTATATTGCTTAGTTTTTGTATAGATATACTATAAAACATTAAAGCAGGTTTTATCCTGACCATATAAGATTATGGAACATAGATGTGGTAGACAGAATTCTGAGATGATCATGATCCCCACCCTGGTGTCTACACCCTCCATAATCCTCTCCCATTGAGTAGGGGAAGAATCTAAGACTTCTAGCTAATGGAATGTGACAAAGACAGTGGGGTTTTACGGATACAACGAAAGCCTCAAGTCCATTGATTTTGAATGAGTCTATGGAGAGGTCATCCTAAATTGACCTGACTTAATTAGGTGGAAGTCCTTAAGGAAGAGACTGGGTCATTCCTGAGGTGATACACTGTCCTCACAAACTTGATGAAATTATCGGCCATGTTAGAGGAGCTTACATGGCAAGGAAATACTGAAAGTTGCGAGCAGCTTCTGGTATCTAATGCAGCCAGAAAAAGCTAGGGCCCTCAGTCATACAGCTCAAGAAATTGAATTTAGCCAACAACCTGAATAATCTTAGAAGAGGATTATTCCCCCGTCAAGTCTCCAGATGGTAACACAGTGTGTCTGACACCTTAATTGCAGTCTTATGACAGAGGACTCAAGGAAGCTGTGCTCAGATGTCTGATCTATTCATTGAAACTGAGGTAATGTGTATTGTCAGCTGCTAGACTTTTGGCAATTTATACACAACAGTGGAAATCTCAGTTGTAGGGACACATCAGTTGTAATCTCAAGAGGTTAGCCAGTGCCCCCATTTTGTCACCATTCTTATTCCTGTGGCTCCATTTCTCAAGGCAAGCTTTTGTATTAATTAAATGATAATACATTTCCCCTTGTTAGATATACTAAAAAGGCAAATAGTTTTCCAAGGAAGCTGTGACTAGGGTAAGTACTTTTTGAAATACCATCATTGTGGCTGACTAACCTCCAGGTGGAAAGATGAATTTTAATGAGATCTCAAGCAGCTCTAAGGGTAAGTTAGGTGATCTCTAGATAAGATGTGCTAAACTTCCTTTCCACATGAGGAAGACAATGTTACTGTGTCTGCTTCTTTGGAAAGTTCCATCATTAAGAATATTGAATATAATATGTGTGTGTATACATTAATTTTTTGAGCAATGACTATTTCTTCTTTGGTAAGTATAGAAACCTTACTTTGTCTTCAGAAAAACAAACAGGCAAATGAACACTTGAAGGTAATGCTTTTACACTGTCACTACTTGGAAAGTGATTTTTAATGTAAGAAGTCTGTTATTACCTAACGATACTCCTGTTCCTTCTCTCCCTCCCTTCTCCCCCAACTCCCCAACCCCCCATCAGTATCTATTAGCTCCCTACTTCAGGTAAACCACCCTGCACTTCAGCTCTAAGTTTACATTCTTCTAGCTCCAAATCCAAGAAAGATCCCTGGTTCCATTTACTCCCGCAAAACACCCAGTATACTTTTCATTGGACCCACTTACAAAGTGGGCTAACATTTGACCTAGTCATTGTGGCCATGGGCTTTGATGATCAGGTGCCCCAGGCCTGGAATTCTTGCCCATCCCAATAGCCAGGAGCAAAGTCCATCTATCAGAACTATGTGGCCTGGAGTTCTGTTTTCAAAAAAAAGGAGGGGGAGAGTCGTGGTGGAAATGGCTGAAAAGTTAACTTTACTCAGAAGACCTCCAAAAAGAGGAAGCTCTCCTGGGGGTGGAAGTTGAGAAACAAATTTAGAATCATTCCCAAAGAAGAGGGAGTTTGGACTAGAAGAGAGAATATTTTAAAGCATCTATATACTGAAATATCATCTACTAGAACAGGAATAGACAACCAGATTAGGGGACGAGAAGAGATTAGAAACTATTCAGATAGGCATGATTTACTTAGAATTGCTTCATGAAATGCTATTTCATTACAGTGCTATTGTTTTAGAAATGTTTTTATTAAACTGTGTGCAAACACATGAACACAAATCTTATAGTTCTGAGCAATGCAGTTAATGTACTTTTTTCAAATAGCCAGTCATCTGGTGTAGTAGAGTGACAGACTATTGTTTTCAACATTGGTTTGTTCTCTCTGATGTGGTGTCTACTTCTAGCAGTATTTTTTTTTTTTATTATCATGAACATTTCTGAATGAACATGGCTGACAAAAATGTGCCTATGTTAGCTCTGGCAGGACTTTCAAGAGTTGCAAAGAAAAATATCCTATGTGATATTAAAATGCCACTTTTACTGGGCTTTAGGAGCTCTCTGGATAGTGTCAAGGGAATGTTAGGTAAAATGACCAGCTATATAGTTATCAGTTTTGGGGGGAATCTTTGAAAACTCATAAACATCACTGCAACCTTAGAAAATTAAATAGCTGGAGGAAAAGAAAAATAACTTACCAATAAATGATACTGAGAATACATCTTCTTAGAGACAATACCATGATGAGGCATCATTCCCTCAAATATAAGTATATACATGAATATATTTTATATATTTATAAATATAGTCTCATATTTATTTTATATATTTATATACTTATTTTATATATTCTGTCTTTATATAATCTATTTCATTTTTATTTTGTATGTTTTCATACTTTTTAAAAATGTTTATACATAATTTAATATATGTTTATTGTTAGTAATTAAGCTTCGGGTATAAATTACATTTCCAGTTAACCAGGAAATGGTGTCCACTGTAAGGGTATTGGGACAATGGATATTCATAAGTAATATAAGTAAATTGGGCACCTTATATCACAACACTTAAACAAATAAGTTCCAGATGGAATAAATATCTAAAACATTGAGGGAAATTTAGAATTACCAGACTACATGAAAAATACTTTTTGTAACTATGGAGTGGGAGAAGACATTTCTAGACGTAATACAAAACCCAGAAAGGAGAAAGGAAAACACAGACAGATTGTCTACTTAGCACTGTTAAATGTCTGATTGGCAAAAGACACAACTGACAAAGGTAAAAGACAAGTTATAGGTTGTAAGAAAACATAAGATACATCAGAAAGAAAATAAATACATGTCATTCTTAACATACAAGTGGCTCTTACAAATCAATAAGAAAACGAGGTTCTCAGGCAACTTTGGAAGCAAGCCTCACTTGTCTCCTAGTCACAAAATCTGGAGTACTTCAGAAATCAATGACTACGTCCCCTGGCCAAGTATTCTCGGGTCTACTGGATAATGTGCATCTTTATGGCTTCTGTACAGCAATCAGACAGGTGAAGCCCCTTTACCAGAAGTTTCTTGGGACCGAGTTCTTTGCCCTCCCTCAGGACACAGCCACAGGATTCTCAGTCTTTACCCCAAACCAGAAGGAGAGTCTCTCCTTTACGACCGGCCAGTGACCATCTCAACTGACCCCACGATGAGGAAAGCCACATAGCTGCTCTTCCTTGGCCATTTGGAGCACACCTGGCCTTGCATGTGACCTCCAGGTATTGCCTATTTGCTCCTTTGTGGTTGACTTAACTCTGGAAAGGGAATTGGGAAGAAAAGAGTGTCAGGAACATGCTCTCAGAAGGCTCTCTTCTCAAAATCCTTTTTGTAGTTATTTTTAAGCATTCTCTTGAGAGACTCTACACTGTAGGATTCCCTCAATCTACTTTTGTATCCCCAGTGCTTTGTGCAAAGTAGGCATTCAGTAAATATTTTGGCAAGAGTGAGAAAATGATGTAACAGTCCACAGAGCAAATTGCTGATTCTATCTATCTTTTCCATACACAGGGTTCAGGGTCAGTGGCTGAAGTAGTTGTAGTGAAGATGCCAGACCGTGAGGCGTCTAGTGGGCATTAGCACACTGAAGTGTTTCTTATGACTAAGGAATTCTTTTATTGGCCCTTTTCAAACAATACCTTAAAAAGAAACTTCTTTTAAAGTCTTCAAAAAACGACAGGATGTATTTTTTTCTCCAAAATCAATAAATACAAGTGGCATAAACTGTTACTATGAGTTACAGAAATACTCAGATACTCAACCAAAGGAGCCGGGTTTTTGTCAAATTTTTCTGAAGGCTTATATAGCTCGTACCCTTCAGACAACCTCCCAAATGGGCAGTCATCACTCTTTAAAGCTGTGTGGTATTTGGATATTTAGGTCTATGACATTTAGTTATTTAGGTCGATAGCAGATCTGTAAATAAAAGTTGGATCCCCTCTAATATTATGCTTCATCTACTGTATTTTCTAAATTCTGCCTTACATTTTTTTTTAAGATTTTATTTATTTATTTGACAGACAGATATCACAAGTAGGCAGAGAGGCAGGCAGGGAGAGAGAGAAACAGGCTCCCCACTGAGCAGAGATTCCTATGTGGGGCTCCATCCCAGGACCCAGGACCCTGGGATCATGACCTGAGTTGAAGGCAGGGGCTTTAACCCACTGAGCCACCCAGGCACCCCCTGCCTTACATTTGATTTAAGTCTTTTTCTTCCTTCTTTTCATTGGTTAGCTTTAAATATTTTTCTAGATTATTGAGCTTTTCACAGGCAAAGAAAATGCCTCTTATCATGTGCCAAAGTTCTTAAATTTTTAAAAATTTCCTTTGACTAAAATCATCCCATGTCCTTTTTTAAAAAAACTATTATGATCTCTACTTTCTATTCTATTTCAATGAACAATATCGTATAGATTTGCAAGCTTATTTATAGGTGCATACATATTATCTTGTTTAGTGCATAGTAGTGAGTCATTTAAGAGATTATGTGAGTTTCAAATATTCCTTTAGTTTTAAAGGAGTAATAATAATCTTAAATAATAGAATTTCACACATTCAGAATGTCTTTCATAAAAGCATTTGAAATGTAATTTGAACACATCAAGGTCACCATAAATGGGATGATTTAAACTAGTTGGGTTCAGACAGAAATACCTTGTAGCTTGAAAGCCAGCTATCAACCAGGGACTGGAAAACATATCTCTAAGACTGGAAGATCATTTTAATGTTAGCCAATATTTTGATGGCAAAAAAAGATTAAAACATTTGTGAATCCCATAGCTAATATTGATATGGGTAATGGGAAATAAGAATGTATTCTTTATATTGTTCTGCTTTTATTCAAAAACCTTTCAACTTTTTTATTCACATTTTTATCAGCTAAGAAAATTGCTTAGCATTTATAGCTAGAAAACTGAAAGCAGAGGGGAAACTAAGAGCAAAGGGTCCATCCTTATGTTTTCTGGACTTTCTGCGGGAATTGATTGATATGTGTTGTTCCATCAAACACCATAAATCAGTAAAATACTTTTCTCTTCAGGGCTTACTCATATTTCCATATATCAGGAATGTTTGCATATTATAGCTAACACAGAGCTAAGAAACTAACCCAGCCTCACTATAATAGTAGAGAGACTTGTAGAATGAATTCAAGAAACCTTATTGCTGTCATTCAAGAGAGTAAAATTTTCCAAAAAAATATCATCATAAGAAATCTGGTTATGTCCTGCAAATAAGTAGCATTTCTTAGTAGTGTTCCAATTATTATTGTTGTATACAATTAGAGTTAGATCATTGTTGCTAATTCATATTTCAATTACAGCCATGTTATTTCTTCACTGACATCGAGCATCTGTGGTTAGCTATACAGAATTTGAGCATTTTACCTGTGTGATTCTCTTTAATAAAAAAATAAATCAAGAATTACATGGTTACAGTTAAAGTTAAAATCAATTTTCAAACTTGCAGATCATAATAGGATACTTACAGAAGAGCCTGATAAGAAAGACCATCAACCAAAGGCTCCTGAATGTGATATGAATTTCTAAAAGATAGAAAGAATTGCTTTAAATGCATTTTCCAACCAAGGTTTTGATACCTCACAGTGTTCTAGTTACAAGATAATGTGATCACAGAAATAGAAATTCAATCATTGTAATTCCAACTCACATCAATAGGAAATAATAAATATTACTTATTCTGGATGTTTGCTGAATGAAAATATTTATCTAAATACAGATGGTTTTGCATGAACACTGGAGACTGAATGAAACACTGTTTGCTTATCATTGAACCAGGCAGGCATGGAACATGAGCATTGACTGACCACAATAGAAGACAACTCTAAAATTATTCATGCTTCCAGCAGAAGAATTCCTGTGGGGAGATGAGGGAGGGGGAGAGACAGGATGATCCTCTTCAAACTGTCTTAAGGAGGATGGCTGTCCTGCTACTTGCTCAACTGTGAAGTTCTTTTTATTGGAAAATTTCCTTAAACCAGTCTGAATATCAATAAAGCAGGGTTAACTGAGCAATGACAATAGAGCATCTTACCATGCAACTGTTATATAATTAATGTAAAGAAGCATTGTAGCAAGATAAATGAATGGAGAAAATAAAGATTCGGTTTTTAAGAAATACACTTTGATCTAGTTCTGATTTCACATAAAGGAAAACAGCAGAAAACATGATGGATATAATTGAATCTTGAATATTTATAGAAAAAAAACAATCAAATACATTCAGTCTGTGTGTAGATGTGTGTATAAGACGTGTTAATGATTCTCTGGTCATTTTTTTATTTTGAGGATCTTCTAGAAAATCTATATATGTTTTAAGTACTTCATTTTACCTCTATATCTGTAAAATAATTTTCCTGATTTTTTAAAAATATAAAGCCCAGTTCACTGAACATTTACATTAAAAGTTTAGTGAAAGCATCATGCCAAAATTATCTTTTTTGCAAGTAATTCAGATGGATTTTTCATGACATAAATTATCAAGATTTACAATATCATCCATTCAGTTCTTCTTGATTTTATTGATGAAACCAAAGAGATTGAAGTACCTTGGCCATGCTTCAGAAACCAGTGAAACAGTCACGCATGAAAACCAACCATGCTGGGATAATACCATTTAATTATGAAATTACTACTGAGTCATTGTTAGTCTAGTACAAATCAGAAAGACTCAGTAAAAGCCCAGTTTTCTGGAGAGTAGAAAAAAATTGCATTTGGCATTTTGGTTACAAAAATATTTTGTGAAGTTTAATGCAAATGGCTCTTGACTGCGGGTCCTGGCCTTGGAATGTATTTTTCTTTAAAAAATCATTGGCTGGTATGGAAGAGGTCACTTCTTCCATCTTGATGGGATAAGACCCCTGATTTTTATATAGTAACGGAAGAGTATGCCATTCGATATCAATTTAAAAATAACATTTACCAATGGGGGAAAGAATTTGTAAAGAAACCCTATTGATCATTAGCCAAGCTGGAGAAGGGACACATGCTTATTTTTCTCTTTTTGCAGCCCCGTCCCATGTCACTTCCCACCCCGTATCCTTCCATCCCATGTCCCTTCCCACCTCTATCCAGCAGCTCCTTGCCCTAGAAAGGTAACCCTCATGGACAGTTGGAGTTTGCTAACGGGAGGCACTGTCAGGTGATTGGAGGGCAGGGGGAAAGTGATGTGGTATATTTATCTTCCATCCCCTCTCCTTTAGCACCCCATCTTTCTGGCAAAGGCTCCCAACAGGCAGCCCCCCAGCTGTCACCAGTTACAGCAATTCTATTCCATCACACTCCTACCTTCAACTTCACCCATCTCCTCAGACCCAGAGGTAGTGCTGGCTCCCCAGTGGCTAATCCTGCGTGCACCAGCTTCCTTGTTCCTTCTTCTAACCTGCCTAAACCTCTGAGTTCCCCTTTCATTAAAATATCTTTGCTTAACTTATTGGATTTAAGTTATGGTGGAGATGGAATGGGGCTGAGACCTTGACTGATACAGGATTTTTAAGTCCTTGGTTTGGGGACACTTAGACAAGAACAAAGTGATCAGTAGGAGTCTGCATAAGTAAGTCATTTAGTCAAAAAAATTAGTATCTCTCCATGGTCATCCCCAATGAGTGGGCATTTATGATGGATTATGTCTCAGTATTAGCTCCTTCTTTCTCTGATCATTTATTTTATTAAGAAATTCTATGAAACCATCTTGAAAGGTACTGTTTTCAAGTTTTATATGATGCACAATTCTGCGATATAGTTAACTCATTGAATAGTAAGTACCATCAGGATTAAAGAGGCCTCAGTGGTCTGGAGTCCTGGATATAAAGAGTTGGAATTTTATTGAAATTTCATACAAATCACAATTGCATGTGGGAATGTACGTACATTAAGTGATTTTCTTTGATCGTAAGTTTAGTGTGAGGCGTCATTGTGATTTGGCTCCTTAGAAATACTCATTACATTTTAGACATCACTAAAAGGATCAAATACCACTATACTCTGTGCCAGTTGGACCTCATCTGGGGCCATGTTTCCATGTTTCCAGGCACTACCATGAACAGGTAAAAAACAGGAGAGCCATATGGAAAATGGTTCCCAGCTACAGGGTTTCGAGTGCTGAATTTTAGTGGTCTGGATTTTACTCTCCTTACTAGCTGTGAAATTTGGACCAGTGGCATACCTCCTGTTCCTCATGTCTGAAGTGAGGATCCTAAAACCTTGAGAGAGTTCATTGAGAGAATGTACATAAAGCTATGCCCAGCACATTTCAAATACTGTACAAATAATACTTTGAATACTACCAACCAGGGAGGGACTGGTCTGGAAAAGAAGTTATGCGAGTAATAGTCCAGGGAAAGGGGGACAATATAGTTTGTGGGAGAAATAGGGTAGTCTTCTTTAGAAATGTGAAAGTTGGTCCAGTAGGAAGGAGAGTTGCCCTAGGAAGTCAGAAGGAGACTGTGGAAATTACAAGGGAAATAGAATTTGGCCCAATATCAGAAACACCTTTCTAGTCTCTAGTTGTCCAACAATGCAATAAGCTAAGGAGCAATGTCTTTCAGAGACATTTGTTGACAAAAACTGGATAATCCTTATGTGGAATAGGATTTTAGTGGGCACTCCTGCAAGAAGTTGCTGGAGTAGGGGAGGAGCAGGAAGAGGGAAAAGGTGACAAAATGACCTTTAATTTCCCCTTGGTATTCTGTGTGTATGTTGGACAGAGTATCCGGAAAATGGCTGCCACCTTTGTTTGTGTTCATGTTGCCCTTTTTCAAATCAGCCCTTTGGCAGTAGCCCTGAGACATGTTGTCCTGAGTAGCTCTTGACAATCCCACCTATATTTCCCTATTCAGATAATTTCGCCTACCAGACATTTTAGGTGGCACACAATGGCTTCTGTGTCACCAACCTTGCAGATTTCTTCAAGAAACTCTATTGTGGGGATAGGAGCTTACTAACAGGTCAAAATTGCCTTTACTTTAAAAAAAATTGTTTAATTATGTTCAGTTAGCCACTGTATAGTACATAATTAGTTTTTGATGTAGTGTTCAATGATTCATTAGTTAAGTATAACACCCAATGCCCATCACAGCACATGCCCTCCTCAATACTCATCACTCCCCTCCCCCTCCTCCCCCTCTGGAACCCCCAGATTGTTTCTCAAGGTCCATAGTCTCTCATGGTTCATCTCCCTCTCCGATTTCTTCCCCTTTGGATTTTCCTCCCTTCCCCTATGGTCAAAATTTCCTTTAAAAGGAAATCCTTTTCTTGACCGGCATGAAAAATTTCTTGTGCGGGGGAAGAAACCTCACAGTGTTTGTGTTTTTCTTCTGGCTCTGCCAGGTACTCTTGCCCTAATTGAGTAGGTTCTGGAAATCTGTAGCACACATCAGTCTTGTGCCTACTTCTGATTGTACCACTGGTAGTTGATAATTATAGCTTTTCAGAGATATTCAGCACATGCTGTGTTTTTGGTGGGAGCAGAGCCTTTGTGTGGAGAAGTGGCTGACATACTTCTAAGTAAATCTGTAGATGTGTTATGTTTAGAAGGCAGCGGAAGAAGTCTGAGCTGGCAGAGAAATTGCTGTGTTAGGGCGTCGCTGAAGACAAATAGTGTGCCCAAGACTGTGAAAACCCTGTCTTATAAAAACTTGTTTCAACATCACGGCTCCTACTGGGACGGAAATAGCAATGTCTACCATTTCTGAGCAAATCTGGAGAAAATGTCAACATGATATCTCAGGGATAATTCATTTTTGAAAAATGAGCGTCCTTTCCCCCAACCACTTCTTTTTGGGGGGATGGTTTTAGCTTTTCAAGCGGTGCTTTCCTCTCCATCTAGATTTTAGCTATCTGTATGAGGGGTGATGACAACCAAGTAAAGAAATGATCTCACACAAATCAGTCTCAGTTGTTAGAGGTCAACAGGGGGCTTCTAGTCAAGAAATAAAAGTGCAGAAACAAAATCCACTGAAAGGCATGGCACAAGTCTATTGAATGGGACGAACTTGGAGGCCCCTCCCAGTCCTGACATTTTCTGATTCCGTGAGCAGAGCAGTCCCAGGGCATGTGACATCTCACAACACATCAGTTGGCCATTCCAAATGCCAGCTAAAGTGAGAAGGGAAATAGAATAGTCTTAAATGAAAATTCAGTGAAAAGGCTAACAGAAATTGGATATATTTCTTTGGCTTGGTGAGCATTGCCAGCAATAAGAAAGATGTTTTAAAATATTTACTTAGGAAAATGAAAACAATTTGTTTTTATCGAATGAGGATTATATACCATCTTCCCTATCAGGCATGTTATATGCATTATGGATTCTATTATTCTCACCATTTTATGAATGAGAAAATGGAAGACTGTGGATAATCTGAAGCTGCCACTAACTCTGAAGCTCCACTAACTATGTCATCCTGCTTCCCTACAGCACACTTGAATGATTCACCACATACAGCATCCCCTTGGCCCACCAGATTTCAGAGCACTGGCCATGGACAGTTCATTGCAGACTGCCAGCACCTCATTTCAAGTGCATGTGGGAGAGAAATCAGAAGACCACTCAGTGGGCAGATGTACTATAAAATCCAGGGAAGTTAACATCCTCAAGGGAGAGGCCTCAACTCAGTTGAATGATGGATGGATGGTTTCCGGTTAAACACAATTCTGGGCAGCCTCATTATTTCCCAGAAGAACAGTTCTGGGACACAGTTCCTGAGAATGCCCCTTCATTCAATGCAAAGTAGTAACAAACTCATTTCTGGATCCTTTATTAATAACTCTTCCTTCCTTAACTCATTGTCCACATTCTCCTTTTCTGTTTCTGGGATCACCTCCCAAATAAACTTCCTGCACTCATGCCCTTGTCTAAGGTGCTGTTTTGAGGGGAAGCCAAACTAAGACACTCCCTAGGAGTATGTAACTGTTATATTTGTTATGGGCATAATCTCACTAATGGACTACAATGTCCATCACACCAGGGGGTTGGCTATCACAAAACCTAAGTTTACTGGGAAATTATTTCTGTGGCATCAATCTCTAATTATATAATGGAAGTTAATGAGAATATATTGAAGTTTGCTTTTTGGAATTCAATTATTCAGTAAAAGAGAATCTCCACCACACATTACCATGACTTTGAAGTCTTCAAAAAGCCTATTGATTTCATATGAATATTTCAAGATCATTTTTCTAAGGCTTCCTCCCATCCCACTCCTGGAAGTGTCTGCTATTAATTTCCTTTGTGGTCTTAGATGAGTCGGAGATTGTAGATGAAATGATTATGTTCTTACTCCTTTTGAAAATTTCACACCAAACCTCTTTCCATCTACTCCAAACCTAATATTTAGCTCTAATGAACTAAAACAGCTACATTGATAGCGAGAAGAGTTTTATTGAACACAGTGAACAAAGTCATCACATTCATTTTTCTTTCAATTTCTTGTCAATCTCTGAAAATAAGGATCGGTAGAAGCATCCATTAGGTGGGGACCATTCTTAGGTAGTGTTCTACGTGTGAAAACAGTACAATTCTGGACTCATAGACTTGCACACAGTTGTCACATGAAAATTCTTCCAGTGTACTACTATTTTCTTTTTGTGTCTGCCTTCTTCAATCCCTGCTTCTCAGACACCTGGGTGGCTTTTCTTCATGCCTCACGCAGAGTACCAGAATTGTATGCCTCTTTTCCTTAGCCTTATGGAAAGCATGATCTTAGAGCACCCACCAGAAATTCCACACTTTGTACCAACAACCAACCCAGCTGGAGGAGTTTATTTGAGGAAGTCTATCATTCTCCATTCATGACATAGGACCAACTGAATAAAATTGGGCTAAAAATAAGAACTAGTTCCTGGAAGCTAATGCTATGTTGGAGAGTTAACAAAAGTCTTATGAAAGGACTGTGGTGTTAGAACAAACACCGAGTAGATGTCCCTACACTAGACCTCATTACCTTGCAGCTAAGTTGTAGAGTAGACTTGTGTCTGATTAAAACATTTGACACATTTTTATGTAATGCCAGTAAGAGATCTATGTGTAATAATCCAACTCGGCATGGTAACCCTGTTTCTGGCACAGCAGCCTTCCTAGGGTGCTCCTTCCTGCATCTCCCCTTCAAGGAAACCCCCTGCCTGTGAGTCCCCAGTGTTTCCCTTACCAACCATCACTGTGCCCTATAGGTTCTGACGGAAATGAAATGGGAGCAGTAGCTCCATCAGCCACCTCATGGGGCCATTGTGAAGAACAGAGATGAGAGTACATGGGACCTATATTCACTTTGGAGGTAAACAGACTTGGATTTAATTGGTTCTAATTGAGGTTTTAATTGAAGAAGCCAAGTCAAATTAACTTCTCATCTGTATGATGGGGCAAATAGTACCTACCAAGTAGAATTGCTCTGGGACTGTACAACAAATATGAACTCTTACTCTCTACAAGTTATTATTCTAGGGCCTGGGGATACAACACAGAACAAAGTCCCTGCCTCCTGGGATTCAGAAAGGAAACAAGCAATTGACTACATAATATAATATTAGGTAGGGATTGGAGGCTGGAAAAAAATAACAAAGGGTAAAGGGAGATAGAGAAACAGAGCGAGGATAGCAATATTGTTGCAGACAGTCAAGGAAGTCCTCATACCCGCATGAAGTGAAGGAGGAAACCATGCAGAAATCTGGAAGAGGAGCATTTTTAGGCAGAAAAAAAACAGCAAGTGCAAATAGTCTACTACAGACTGAATTGTGCCTCCCACCCCCAAATTCATGTGTTGAGCCATAAACCTTCCAAGGGACTGTATTTGGAGATAAGGCCTTTAGTGAGGAAATTAACATTAAATGAGGTCAGAAAAATGAGATTCTAATTCAAAGGACTGGTGTTCTTATAAGAAGGGGAAGAGACACCAGAGATCTCTCTCTCTTTCTATGCCTGTGCACAAAGGAAAGGCCATGTGAGGATATAGTGAGGAAGCAGCCATCTGCATGCCAGGAAGAAAGGTCGCACCAGAAACCAAAGCTGATGGCACCTTGATCTCGGACTTCCGGCCTCCAGAATGGTGAGGAAGGAAGACTCTCTGATTAAGCCATTCAGCCTGTGGGATGTTGTTATGGCAACCCAAGCAGACTATTCGGGATTTGTGGCTGAAATGACCTTGGCACAGGGATGCAGGAGAGGAAGTGATGGACAAGAGAGCTGGGAAGTCAAGTGGAGAAGAGTGGGGATCCCGAACACCTTTGCCAGGATGAGGAGTCAGGATTTTATGCCAAAGGTGATGGATGTCCTTGGAAGATAGGTTTCAAGAAGTGAAATGATGTGACATGTTTTCAAAAGATCAATCTGGCTGCTATGTGGAAACTTGGCTCTAGAGTAAAGATGAGTGAGTCTAGAGAGAAGGTGGGAAGTGGTTGGGATCAAGCTTGGAGATGGAGCTGACAAATTTTGGTGATTGATTGAATGTGAGGTGGGAAGGAACAAATCAGGATGACTCACAGGTCATGGGACTGAGCAGCTGGGTGAGTGATGGTGCTTTTGAGGAGACTGCTGTTCTCGTGTCACCATTTTCCAGACTCTGGCATGGCTCACTCTCCCTGCCTGCATGTCTTTACTCAGAAGTCACCTTCACATCCAGGCCTTCCCCAATCAGCTTAAAACCACACTGCGTCTCCATTTCCCCTCACACTGTACTTTCCTCTACAGGACTTATCGCCATCTAGCATATTCTAATTTTGCTTACCAATTTCCTCTACTGTCTTCTAGAATGGACACTTTATGAGGACATCTACTTTTGTCTGTTTAGTTCACTGATTTTGGTTCATTGTGCCTAAAACACTGTCTAGCACATAAGTTGTCAATAAACATTTGCTGTATATGTGAATGAATGAGTGGGTGAATGAATGGGAGAATCTTGGGGAAGGGGACTGAAAAATGCTATCAGGAAGCCTACCAAACAGCCCAGTGGAAACATCTAGTAGGCATTGCCTGCATGACTAAATGAGATAAGATATATACCATGGCTAATGCCTTGCTTACCACTTAGTAATGATTATAGTATAAGTAGTATTATCCAGGTTCTAAGCCCACTGCATCCACTTCTTACTACACTTCATTGGACCTTCTCTAATACCATGATTCTTAGTTCTGTGGTTATGTGGTTGGGGAAAAGGTGGTGAGGGAAATGGCTGCAGCCCAACTCTCCCCTTTCAGAGCTACTCACCACTGTCACATAAATGGACATTTATGCAGATTTCCTGCTTCCTTGATAGGCTCTCATTTTTGTGCTGACTATTAATTCCCATCTGTGTTCAAGAACCGTAATCAAGCAGGGGCAGTAATCAGAATGATGTGTACAGCAAAATCAAAGCTTTTTACATCAAAAATCAAAGCCACACAGTAAATTATAGGAATACGTGTTAGGGTTTAATCAATGACTCTGATCTTGCTCCTGTGATTGAGGCAGAGAGAATCAAAGATTTGGTTTATAAGGAGCCAAGAGGAACATGTTATGAAGTTAGCTCACAAAATGTGTATGTTATGACTTTTTTTTTAAGCAATAAGATTTTGCTGTTGGTCTTACCACACGACTGTTCTCTTTAGGCACATGTAGACCAGAAGAAAAAAAATTCGCTCTTATTATTTATCTTTATGCAGTACCTTACAGAATGATCTGCCCTCCGAAAAATTCTTCACAGGTGTGATGATGTATGCATGGGAAAATCGCTAATGTGTTGGGAGTGATGATTTCCTAACTAGACTTAACCACATGAATTTCCTACCATCCATCCTTTTCTATCATGCTACTAGAGTAACATTTCAAAAATCCCAGTTACATTCTATCACTCTCCTATTTAAACTTTTACTTTGTTACCCATAACTGGGGGATAAACTTACAGACTTGCAAGTTTATCATTTAATGCTCTTTGTGATCTTCTTGGCCTTTTTATTCAAATTCACTTCATGCTTACAGTCCCAAGTACACACACACACACACACACACACACACACACACACACACCCTGCCCTCAAGGCACACTCACACACATCCACCATGTGCCATCCTATGCAGAATTCTCAGTGCCTTTCCTCTTTGTAAAATCTTCCTTTACTTCCTTTTACTGGATCACTCTACAAAGTTGTTTTTAATATACACTCTTAGAAATAATTGAAGATCACACAAATGAGAATAAACAAAGGCTATGCAGTTAGAGCTTACAATAGAGTCAGCTACCATCATTTGCATTTGGCAGAGACTCAAGGGCAGGCAGAGGAGTAGGATTTATAATAAAACAAAGGGAAAGTTTCAGGTGTGCTCTGATTGGCAGTTGTTGGCATGGGGAAACTGGAGTTAAATAGAAATGGTAATCTGATGTGATTGGTTTGAGAAGCCTATTTAGCTTTCTCTGGTTGGTCCTGAGTAGAAAGGGCATGGGGGGCAAAAATAGGGATGAACTCCATTGACCAGCTTATGACTATTTTGGGCTGATTGCTGCGAAGTTTATGGTTTTGCTTCCTGGTCTGGTTTCTGGAGAGGTTGTGGTTTGGCTTCGGGCTGGTTACTGCACGGGTTGTGGTCAGAGTTATATTGTCACATATGATCTTGCCATTGTCCATTTGTATATTCAGTTTCTCATGACCAATCAATATTTGTTGAATGAGTAAATGGATATGTCATCTTACTAAGTATTCATTCCTTCCTCTTTTACCTTAATGATGAAGTTCTAACGTCCCAGATTCCCTCTCTCTCAACAAAGTATATGTTCCTTTCTTAATATGTGGAAAAGGCAGCTTCCACACAGGTCTCAAAATGCTGATTTCAAGAGAAAGCAGATTTCCTTGCCCAGAGAAATTGCCCAAACTTTTACCCTTAACCACTATGCTATACCACCATCTTTTGATGAAACAGGAACTGTGTTCCCTGATTTTCCACATCCTACTTCTATTACACACTCAATTTGGCCTGTTTACCTTACATTATATTACATTACATTACAAAACATTCAAGGTTGTAAATTCTGGACTCTATGAAGTTCTTCCTTTATAGGTAAGGATGCTGACCTTCAAAACCAACTTTTCCCACTTAAGAAACAGTAACAATAACACGTCATTTGCTCCAGAATGGAGCTCATGCAGATGAATGAAATAATGAAATAATGTGCCAACATTACTTGGTAGCTTGACACTCAACCGAATATTCTAATAACATGGTGTCTACTCTATGAAATGTTTAGATTCTATTTCAATAGAATTAAAAGCCAACGTAGAATAAAATGTGAATTGCTGTCAGGCTTTTACATGGAGACATAAGGCCATGTTGATGCTGTGAGACAACTTAAAAGCTGTGTCTAAAGAATGTGATTGGTTTGGAAGGAGGAGGTAATGGTGGTGTTTATTCATATCCATCTTTGTAGAAAGACAATGGTCTCCAATATGAACTAAAAAACACTTACATCATAGCTAAATCATGGAAATCTGTCTACTCATCTCCAAGGGGAAGTTTGGTTAAGCAAGTTAATTTTGTCTCTGGGCATTTGCACAGTGCTTGTATCAGATCTGAATGTGCATCTGCATAGAAATCATTTTTTTTCCCTTCAATCATCTTCTTGGGAAAGGGATTACTATAGCTCCTGGAGAATTAATATGTAATAAATTATTGAGCCTGAATGCCTAATTACTTTTCTGATTAAAAGAAATCAAAATAGTTTTTTAAAAGAATTAAAATTTTTTTTAATAACTTGATACCTGAGACCCTAATTTGCAATGTGATGCTACTGCCTTTACCAGATAATAGTCAGATAATAGCCACTTGAGTTGTATGTATGGGCTTGGTTTAGGTAATGATGAATGCCTCATGTAGTATAGGGCTTCAAATAACATTAGAGAATTATAATTAAGTATATTTGATATAAAAGAGTCATGTGATGTTGTTTAGACTCACATTTTTAATGTGATGGTTGTGATGCTCATAAAAAAGTGTGACCATGTAAATTACCTAATGAGGTTATTCCAGGAATCTCAGATGACCTCAGATTATTGAAACCATGGCATGTCATGATCAATCACGAGGGCACAGCCTTCTTCATTTCCCCACCATATTTAAGGTCATTTCAAAAATTGCCACTTTGCATGGCACAACCATCAAGATTTCTAGAATTATCTGGGAGTGATGAATGTTCATCAGGAGGCTTTCCCAGATCTAGCAGAAGAGGAGTAATCAAGTTATTGTGTAATATCTTCACCCAAAATTATGAATGTCAGTATGTGACAGTTAAATATGTGTTCATTTACACTAATTTTGGTGGCAAATTGAAGTTCCAAAATTGCTTGTGAGCTCAAGTTTTGTTTTCCTGAACTACTTTGGTCTCTGTGAATGGAAGAGATTTATTTGTGCAGATTTGAGAACTTGTTGTTCTTTTCCATTAATGGAAATTGGTAGAATTGATTCTACCAAACTTAAGATTAGAAGGAGGCTATGACAGAGATAGTAGGGTGAGTTCTGTTTCCTGGTACTTTCCCAAATCCTTCTTAGTAATTCATAGCATTTTTCTAGACTTCTTGGCTACAGTTAACATATTGACATCATCCGGTATCAATCAAAAGGAACTCCAGAACTACTTTCCTGGCATTTGTCTAAGAGCTGGGAAGTCATCTTCTTATACATGGTTTAGAATATCATTTTCAGATATATGCCATATGCTTGGCGATTCCCAGTACATCTGTCTTAAATGCATCCCACTCGGAGCTCTGTGAACTCCTCTCATAGATTATACTGCCTGCTTAAGTTTCACTGGAAATATGCCCTCTCCCCAAACGTTTGTCCAAACCCGGAGTGAATATATCATGAGTACTAATCACTGGTCAGAATTCTCCACCCAAATGAAGTGTATACTCTAACAGATGTAAAATCTTTCTCTGTATCATGCCTGCCATCCAGGTCATCCGTATTAGATAAGCATTATCTTCATTATTGACCCTATCTTTATTATTGACCATATTGACTTATAAAAATAGTCTTTATTCTGAATGTAAATTTCCCTAATATTTGCTAAATGCTCCTTACTTTTGTCCTCAGCTTCCATATTTTACTGATTTTGAGTGTTTTGGGAAAGCTCTTGAGGATTTTCTTTAAAGCACCCCATTGAAGGGGCGCCTGGATGGCTCAGTGGGTTAAGCCTCTGCCTTCAGCTCAGGTCATGATCTCAGGATCCTGGGATCGAGCCCCACCTTGGGTTTTCTGCTCAGCAGGGAGCCTGCTTCACCCCCTCTCTCTGCCTGCCTCTCTTCCCACTTGTGATCTATCTCTCTCCCTCTGTCAAATAAATAAATAAATATAATCTTAAAAAAAAAAAAAAGCACCCCATTGAAGATTTCAGTGTGCATATGGATCACTGGGGTCTCTTGTATTGGTTTGCTTTAGTAGGTCTATGTTGGTGTCTGAGTCTTCATTTCTAACTAGCTCCCAGGTGATGAGGATGATGCTGAAAGCACACATTGAGTACAAAGGCTCTAGAACAGTGTTCTTTGATAGAATTTTCTGCAGTGGTAAAAGTGACCTTATCTGTCCTTCTAAAGCACTGGCCACTTACCAAACGTGGCTATTGAGCACTTGAAATGTGGCTTGTAGAAATGAGCAACTGAAATTAAATTTCATTGAATTTTAATTAATTTAAATTTAAGTAGCTTATTTGACTATGCCAGAGGACTTATTATCAGGTCTTTATAGTTCATTGGCTTTCCCTAGTTTCAAGAAGGGTGATCTCAAGGTCGAGGCCTTCTTCTTACTTATCTCTGAACTTCCAAAATTTTTCGTAGGGCCAAGAACTTTATGTGTGCATAGTAAGGGGCATTTCTATTAGGAAAACAAACAAACAAAAAAGACAGTTTGCAGGTATAGGAGCTGATTCATTTAATTCTCATGTAATAAAAAGATTTGATTTTAAAACTTTAAGACGTGGTGGGTAGGTAATTCTGCCTCCACCAATTACAGGATAAGTTCTGACAAATCACTTAATATCACTAAGCATCATTTTTTTTTTTTTAACTAAGCAACAATTTTGTCATCTCAAAATAGCCATCATGATCATGGAAATACCTACAGTACAGAGTTGCTGCATTGCTCAAATGAAATTTTGGGCCAAATCATTTTTTTCAAGTGCTTTTGTCCTGTAAATGGTAGTTTTTATTATACTGTCAGCCTGTGTTCTTTCCCTCCTAAATATTTCTATTTGGGGTGAAACATAGTCTAATTGAGAGATTAAATGACACAAAAATCACATGCAGGTTTGTATCTCTCCCCATACGGAGAAAACAGTTTTGATGGTCAAGGAGGAAGACTTTTTAATAAGTTTCTTTTATTCCACTGAATTTCATTTTATTGTATGTGGAAATAAACATAATATTTTTGGTCCGGGATTTTTGTATTATTTGATTGAATTCCCTCATAAAAATGTGCCCCACATGTTTTGCTAAGTGTGACTGGAATTGTATAAATTTACCTCATCTTAAAAATAACCCATTCCAACTTGCTAAATACCAAATTTCCCCCTTGTCTGTAGTGTTAAGGCAAATAGAGGACACATTCTCTTTTTGTTTTTCTTGAACAGATTTGCTTTGAGGTAGATTCTTTGTTTTTTTCATGTCACACACACACACACACACACACACACATACATATACATTTACATATATATAAAGTTAATATATATTAACAAAGTTTATATACATATATATATAAATCACAAGCATTGCCTGCTTCATGGACCTAAGAAAAATCACAATAGCTAACGTTTAATAATTGTTCAGAGTCCTATTCTAAGCATGTTATATGTATAAATTCATGTAATTGCCTTTGAGGCTGAATAAACCTTCAAGCTCTGTTAATGTTGGCTGATGTGTTGAGTTCTGAAAATATTGATAGTCTTCTTATTACTGGTGATGGCATGGGGCAGCCAGCCAATGACCTTTGTACAATCATGATTTATAAATGGGTTGAACTGGGAACTTCACCAGAATGATTTAAGAATGATTGATTAAGACAAATCAAGGCATTTCTGAAAGAGGACAGATTGATTTTATGTTTCTTAGTTAAAGTGTTTATAGCTTGTAATGCAGCTGTGTGCTTCTATATATTCTTAAACAAACTCCATAGATCTTATTAAATAACTTAAATGTTTTGTTTAAAACTTCCTATTGCTGTGAATTCAGCTTCCTATTTGCTTTCATCAGTGTTTCTTTATAGACATTTTACTTCATTGTAGACTATATTTCGAAGTAAATCAACCAATACGGATAAATATAAAAGTCAACGTGATAGGTCAACTGTCAACAATCTCTCCAGGCTGAGTCAATGCTGTGTTGATCCTGAGTTCATATGGCGGGAAAATAGATCAGAGTTTAGACTGACTCTCTTGCCTCCTCTACTCCATGCTTTCTCACTCACTTCCATCCCCAGTAAGGTTTGGATGCAGAGTGCTTGATTTTCCTAATCACCTCTCCCAGGTAATAGACCGTGTGAACCATGGCTGGCCAGTAAGCAGAAAATGAGGGAAGACCTCCTTCTGTGGATAAAGAGGCAAAGGAGGAGAAGCCTTTCTGTTATTCCAACCTTGAATAAATGAGAACTGGAAGTGTAGTAGCCATCTTCTGACCAAGAGTCAAATCCCCAGGGTGAAAATATCAGAGCAGAAAGACATAAAGAGCCCAGAATCCTAACAGCCATAACAGTATATCAGCAGACATATTGCTTGGGGGGGGGGGGGCAGGGAGTATGTGTACTGTTAGGCTTTCTGTTAGTTGAGCCAAACATCTATTACTAATAGTTTCACAATGGAAAAAGAAATCAGAGAATTGGAGGCCAATGTAGAAATATGTTGTAAAATATGACCACAGTGCTATAAAGCATAATAAAAAATATTTTAAAAATGTTATGGACGGTCTTTGAAAACTTAATGTCCCTAATGTAAGAGAGGTGTTTCCATGAAGTATAAAGTGACCCAAATGGAAGTTTTTATACTATCTGGGGATTATGTTTTGAAAGTTATCTCATACCTGAATCCTCCTAGGAAGCTCAAATGTGTCCCTGTGGAAAGATTTCACTCCCTTCCAAACTGTTGAATTTGATCTTTGGGCTATGTCTGAGAAAGAGGGCAAAAATGTCTTCTTTTAGTGAACCTAAGTCTGTCTCCATAAATTGCCATCACTGGGACTAACTTTTCCCTTTGATCCATCTAACCAGTTGGCCCTGTAAATGGCACCCAAACATTTGAAGGCCATTATCCTGAAGCACTTTGACTTCTCCATTCTCAGAAGAAAAACTGCCATTTGTTCATTTATTTCTTACGTGCTCTGATTTCTAGGCACCTTGCTATCCTGGTGATTTTTTTTTTTTTTCAGATTATGCTCCTTTGTCTGCTTAAAGTGGGGTTTCCACAAATGAATGCATTTTTCCAGGAAAAAAATCCGACCTGGCACAGAGCAGCATACTAACGTGTGTGTGTGTGTGTGTGTGTGTGTGTGCGCACGCGTGCGCACACGCACAAGGTATGTGGTGTGTATGCACATACTTTTAATTGTGTATTGAACACATACTAAAATGTTCATGATACATACAGAAGATACAAAGAATGATAGTAAATGAATGTGCATATAACTACCACCAGCTTGCCTTACTTTAGAAACTCTCTGTGCACCCCATCCTGATTCCTTCCTCTTCTTCCCCCACAAAGTAATCACTTTTCTGCATTTTGTGCTTATTTTTCCCATCCTTCTCTTCATAATTGTACTATGTACCAAACAGCTCCAAAAATACAGTATTTAATTTTACATGCTTGAGAATCCTTTAGGAAGAATCATAGTGAATATAAATGGAACCATGTTGTATACATTCTTGTGAAATTTGATTTTTCATTCAGTAACACTACTTGAAATTTATTTATGTTGGTGTAATTAGCTACAGTCATTCGTGTTTCATTGCTCTCTTTACCTCAGTCCTTCCAGGTTTAATTTTTTCTTCCTTTTTCCCTATAGAACTAATTTGAAATTACATACTGTACTCTTTTTTTTTCTAATTCTTGGTTACCCCAGAGATTTTAAAGTGAATACTTAATCTTTATTTAACCAAAATCATTCTCTTCCCATAAATAACAGAAATATGTTAAACATTTAAGTTTTGGCTATTATCGTCCAGTATTTAATTGTACCTTCCTTAACCACACAAAATAAACATTTTTAATACTTTAAAACTTTTATTTTTACTCTTAATCATGTCAGTTCATTCCCATATTTACCAGTTTCTTGGTTTTCCTTTCCTTATAGCTCTCTCTGGCTTTGTATTTGGGATTATTTTCCTTCTGCCTTGTGCATTCTGTATGATTTCCTTTAGTGAAGATCTTTACTTTTCGGTCTGAGTAAAAATGGCCTTCTTTTATAGTAAAAGAAGTTTTAGTTCCAGGTTGACATCTGGTGCTTCTGGGTACATTGGCAAGAGTATCCCACAGTTTGGTGCTCATTGTTGTTGTTGACAAGTCATCTGTTAGTCCTGTCATGCTTCCATGTACATTATGTTTTTCTCTGGGTCCTTTCAATATTTTCACTTTGTCTTTGGTGTTCTTCAGTTTCACTGCAATGTCTTCAGGTATGGATCTCTTTTTTTTGTTTTTTAAGATTTTATTTATTTATTTGACAGACAGAAATCACAAGTAGGCAGAGAGGCAGATAGAGAGAGAGGGGGAAGCAGGCTCCCTACTGAGCAGAGAGCCCGATGCGGGCCTCGATCCCAGGACCCTGAGATCATGACCTGAGCCTAAGGCAGAGGCTTTTAACCCACTGAGCCACCCAGGCGCCCAGGTATGCATCTCTTTTTAAGTATCCCACTCAGGAATTGTTTGACTTCCTAATTTGGTATCCAGTTCTCAAGCATCCCCAACTGTCAATCCTTCATTACCTCTCTCCCATTTCATTTGTTTTGGGTATATACCAAGGACTGAGATCCCAGGTCAGACGGTATCTCTATGTTTGAATGTTAAGAGAGTTCAGACCATTTTCCTATGGAATTATATCATTTTACATTCCTACTTGCAGTGTATGATGATTCCAGTTTCTCCAAATCCCTACCAACTGTTGTCATTATTTCTCTACAGTGGGTAGAGACCACTAAGGTGGGTGTGAAGTGGTATCTCATTGTGGCTTTGGTTAGCATTTGCCTATTCTTAGTGAGGTTAAGCATCTTTCCATGTGCTTACTGGCCATTCGTTTATGTCCCATAGAGAAATGTTTATTCAGATCCTTTGCTCATTTTTTTTTTAAATTGGGTTATTTTTTTGTATAATTGAGTTGTAAAAATTGAATCACAACTTTGTAGGTTTGTTTTGTTTTATTAACTCTGCTATTGGTTAAAGTGAATAATTACTGAAAAGGCCACAACGAAACAAAAAAAGATGCTTGAAAGAACAGGAGATAATCAAAGAGTGTGGAATCCTTACACACATGATAATGAAATTTTGCAGATTATAAACAGGTTAAAGTTTGGTTTACTAGTATAGGGGAGGAAAGAGTTTTCTTCCATCCTCTTAGGGCCCCTAAGCAGATCTGAAAATCAGAGTGGTGACAGAGAGAGATTAAAAGGAGAAAAGCATACAAATCTATTTAATTTCAGTTTTACATGACATGAGCCTTCTTTTGAAAATGAACACTCAAAGGAACAGTTAAGCTTGAATATTTTTATGCTAGATTTTATGATGAGTGGACAGTCTTAGAGAAATATAAGTCGAGGAGCCCCTGGTAAGCATAATAAAATGGGAAATTTGTCAAGGCCTGTTTGTTACAGTTCTTCTGAGCATTTCTTTGTCTCCAGACATAAGGATGCTCCTTTTTTTCAAGTGTAGGGAGGGCATCTCTCATTGAGAGTTTTATGACCTGCTTCAGGGGAGATGAGCAACGGGAAGATCAGAGTGACCTTTCTGTTTTGTTTTGTTTTTTTTTTCCTCAAATTCCTTTAGTTTAAAATGTTCAATGCCAAGGTGTAATACTTTGGGGTAAGGTGTCCTGAACCCCATCATTAGTTAGAAGGATATCATGTGAACCTACATTAATTCCTATCTTCTAGGCCATATTTAATATAAACATTTCCCAAACTGTTCCATTGAATGGTAATAAGTAATATACCAAAGGACTTTCTGTATGGCTTAATAAGTTTGGGGAACTTTATACTCAGCAGCTGGAATGTAGTGTCTTAACTTAATGGCTTCCTTGAGCCTTTAATATGGAGTGAACGCTGTAAGCATTCAGGAGTGGTTCCAGGCATGAATATGAAACGCTTTTCTCTTCTCTAGTAGTCTTCCTTTGAAAATTGTGTTCTACAGAACAAACTCAAGAAGCATGGCTTTAAAAACTTTAATTTCCCTAAAAGAAAGGGAATTGCCATAGATAGTTCTCATGTGATAGTAGGATAGGGATGGAGAAGCAGCAATTAATAAGTTGCCTATTATATAGTCAGAATTAATATCGGAAGGAGCCTGACATTTTATCGAATGAAAACTAATATTAACTAAGCAGAAAGAGGAAAAACCTGAGAAGATTTGAGACAGTTTATGATTCCTCTCAGCAAGCTGGCATGTTTATTTTTTTCATTAGAGTTCCTAATTGACCCCTTTCCCCAGTGAATGGGTTTTTACAGGCTTGCTTTGTTATGTTATTTCAAAGAGCTCTAAATTTAACACTGGCCTCTCTTCAAGGTGGAAGCTTGGAAAGCCCTCCATTTATGGGCTTAATGGGCTGTGTTCTAGCTGGTTTCTCTATCTCTGCTAAATTAGAACTAGAATGTCTTCAAGGCAGCCATTTTAATTCTGAGGAATCTTCTCATTTATGTAGTATTTTGGTAAATCTGATGTTTTCTGATAAATTTCTAGGGAATGGAGCTATTTGTGGAAATAGGATTTGAAAGTTAAGTTGTTTTTGGCTCTCTTACGGCCTCCTCCAGAACTGCAGAAAATAGCCTTTGCAGTTCCCACTGCTTCAGGTTGAAGATAGAAAAGATTTTTAAGTTATTCCATGTTTATAATAAATGCAAAACTGATCATTTAAACATTTTCCCCCTAAGGATACTAACAATGTATCCATTATGAAATTTAGCTCTTATTTTTTGTTTTATTTTGGTGGAGTAGTTGAACTTTTGTTTCAAGGCAAAATTAAAGAATAGATAACTTGATTGTGAAGATATTATTGTTTGCAAGCCTTTGTGGAATTTATTTGGGACCAAATTAAATCACTACATATAACTGAAAAGAATGTTCTTCTTTTTTCGTTGTTCTCTTATTTCATTTTACTTATTTTATTTATGTATTTTGTTATTAATTTAATCTACTTATTTATTTTTTTGGCCCACGGCACCAGTGATGGTGATTACGAAGTTTTATTGTTAAGTTGAGGCAGGTGCTGATGTACAAGCCGACCCCTGATTTAACAGTTAAAGCCCTCTAAACCAACTACACTGAGGCCGAAAACTTAATCTGAACCCCAGGCATACCTTCAGTTCATAGTACAACTCTCTCTGGAACATGAAATCCTCTTCATCATTGAGATAGTGTAGGGATCACTCAGTTATTTTGGATAATTGAAGAATGACGGATCAGAATGCTAAATTATAAAGATAGGATGTAAGAGAGGAACCAGCAGAGAGGCCATCACCCTCTTTGGAGCTAGAAACTGTAAAAGATAAACCCCCAAATCTCAGTACTTTTGCACTTATAGAGGTTTGTTTTTTTGTTTATAAAATGCTCTTGATGGTGGACTGTTCTTCTTCAAGTCGTAACTTACACAGTCCTAGAATCCTAACACTTTGTCGGCCCATCATTTTAAAATAAAAACTTCTAATTTATCCTGCTAGGCTGCAGCAAGCCAGAAGGGAAAGAGCACTGAGGGTCATCAGCGGAAGGTTTTTTTCTGAGCGTGCACTTTAGCTCTGACTCGCTAGTGAGAAGTCAGCCAGGCAGCCGCATCTTATCTCTGGGACATGTAGTTTAACAACGTGCCTAAAAGAAGAAATGGGTTTCTTGAATATGCAACTATCTCTGCCACAACTATCTCCAGATATTTGCCTTTTTATATTTATGATGCTGAAATTAACTTGAGTAATGGAATAGAGTTATTATCTCCAAAGGAAACAAAATGACATATGCATGTCAATTATGCATTTTAATCCCAGACACTAATAATTAATATATCAACATTTTAAGTAATTTCCTTAATAACTTCTCTTTAGATCAGTTCATAGATGTTTGGGGCATTCCTGGAAGGCAAATTTTATTGAACCAATGATCTGTTAATTTACAGAACAAATAACCAGCTCATATTTATATATCTCCGGAATTTCCTTACAATGTCACACTGAGTAGCTAAGCATCACACATAGCTAGAAAATGGATTTTGACAGCCCAGCCTTGTTAGTTATCATTTCAACAGGTACCATTAGCGCAGAGATCAAGCTGCCTGCCATAGCTCTGGTTCGCTAATGGGAAGTAAATATCCATCTACGCATCTCCGTCTCCTTTTCAAAATAGAAAATGACATCATGTAATTGGTTTTGTCTGAACTGCCCAGTGGGTGAAAATGTGATTCAGATGAGTTAAAGGTATGATGTCATTATTCCCCAAGAAGAGGCTGGACACTCAGCAGCCTGATTCTTTGAGCCAGCAGCAGTACATAACCTGGGGTAGAACTTTAATCTCGTTTATACAATGGAGTGACTTTCTTCTCAAATGGAAACATGGTGGGTTATTTTTAAAAACAAGTAATGATCATGTGCTCCAGAGCACCACTGATGCCTCTAGGAGAACTTGTTGAATTAAAGAATTGTCTGCTATGATCTTGATTCCTGTCAGTCTCTCCCCTGGGCTGCCCTATAAATTAGGCAGGAATATCCTTACTACCTTTGCTCATTCTCAATCCCAGAGGCAAAGAGGGGCAGGCCTAGGAGAAGTTTTTACTTATTTCTTTATCAAATACTGAGCACATGCTATGAGCCTGGGAGTGACCTAGGTGCTGGAGACATAGCCATCAATAAAATAAAATTACTCATCTCATAGAGAACAAGCAAGTAAAGATATAATCTAATGCCAGGTAGAGGTAAATGCCATAAAGGAAGATAAAGCTGGGTGGAGTGCCAGAGAGGGATGGGATAATGGCATGTCATGGAAAGAGTGGTCTGAGAATATGACCTTTTAAGCAGAGACCTAAGGAAGTGAAGGAGAAATAGATATTGGGGGGAAGAAGATTACATGTGGAGAGAATACCACGGGCAAATGTCCTGGGTGAGGGGTGTGCTTGACAAATTGATAGATCAGCAAAAGTGAATGAGAGGGAGAAGGTATGGAATATGGGCAGAGAGGGGCAGGGCTGGGATCGAAACTTGCAGGGTTCTGCTATTGACCTCTCAAGGAACTGTCTATAGAACCATAAAGCCGCCCTATTTAAGGCTTCCTTGTCATGCAGAACACCAGACCAATGATGCTTCTTGCTCACTGGGCTCTGCATTTGGGCTGGGGACTGCTGTTGGCCATTTCTGGGCCTTCAGGGATTGCTGAAAGTTGGGGGGGGGTCCCAGGTTCAGGCAATGAGGAGGTGCGTTGTCCAGAAAGAAACTTAAAAAAAAATTTTAAGTGTGACAAAAATTGCTCTACTTTTCCTTATCATAATGCTTAAACAATTTCAGTGGTAAAATATTCCTCATAGGGCCAGACCACCTTTATCCCCCACTTGGTACACCACTGATTTGGTCTGTAGCAGGCAATCAAATAATGACTAAAAACAAAATCCTATAGATATCTAATAACTACATACAGCTGTTAAAAAAAAGACTATATATATATATATATATATATATATATATAGTTCATATAGTCTATATAAAAGACTATATGTATTTTTCTATTACATATAAAACTATATAGTATATGCAGAAGACTATATACATGATATACATATATACACACATAGACATCCATATGTATTCTTTAGTATATTTAATAAGTATAAACCATTGAGTTTTTGAATTTAAAATGGAATGATATATTGGAAATCAAAAGAACCTACATGGCGAATATTAAATTATTAAGACAGAGAAACAATATTTATTCTATACCTATGATGTGCCAGGAAGGGGTTTTTTCCCATACATTTTATTCATTTGTTCAAAAAACATTTTGTGGGACTAACCTGGGCTACTGAAGACATAAAGAGGAGCAAAAAGAGATGTGCTTGCAACAAACCCCGAAGTATGGCATGACCATTCCAATTTTACAAACGAGAAAACTAAGTCCTAGAGAAGCTTGACTGGCTTCTAGTCCTAGAGAAGCTTCAAGCCTCACAGTTGGGAAGAAGGAGCTGCCACTTTTTCTCCATCTTATCTCATGTTTGAAAAAAACAAAGTTTGGATGCTTGCACAGTTACTACTTTTTTGAGATAGCTAGCATACATCAAGTATTTCCATCCATGTGGATTGAGTTAGGTTAATTGTATAGCATCTAAGGAAGTAGAATTTGTATCTTGTTTGGCAGCAAAGTTTGCATGAAGTCTAGAAAAAAATTAAGATGACAATCCAATGTAAGTTAGAAACTGGTAACAGAATGAAGTAATGCTGGGGTAACTGGTAGAGAATATCTGATTTTTTTTTTTTTCCTTTAAGAACAAGTGCCCCACCCGTAGTACCTTACATGAATCATTCCATGACTTACCTTCCTGCATATGGCTACCTCTCCATACTGCTAGAGGGACAATGTCTAACATAATGTCATATACCACTTCTCAAATTTTAAGATGCATATGGATCTCTTGGGGATCTTGTTAAACTGCAGATTCCAATTCATGGATAAGTCTGAGCTGGGACCTAAAATTTTCTGCATTTCTAACAAATTCCCAGCGGACACAGAGGCTGCTAGTCTCTGGGCCACCCTTGGAGTTTTAGGCTGTTACAGTCATTTCTGACACCATCAAAAGCTCTGTCTTGGGCCCCTTCCCTGCTCTTGGTTACTTTTGTAACAGTGTTTGCTGGGCAGACCTTCCGGATTTAACGAAGGTATAAAGTGATGGTAGAAGGGATAAAAAAGAAGAAATAAACATGTCACAATGAATTCTGCACCTCTTTCCTAAAGAAACCCCAAGCAAATCATGTGCTCCTAGTTAAGACGGTCACCCTGATTCAGAGCAGTTGATCTGAAAACAAAGGCCCCCCCTAGAGCAAAGCTGTTGACCACCTTGAGAAATTACTATTTCGCTCTTCAGTGTAAGCTCCGTTTTACCTTGCTGAATCAAAACAAAAAGAACCTAATAGTGCACTCCTTCCCATGATTCATTCTGGCTGGATACTAATGTTAATTTTCTTAAGTGCTCTGGCCACTATATTAAAATTATCCCTTTGATCAAATGGTTTAGTGTGAAACTTTTGAAGATGTGCAAGTGAATTTCTTCATTAAAGCATTGCTTCTGAAATTTTAATGAGCACACAAAACACCTTAGAATCTTATTAAAATATAAATTTTGATTCAGTGGGTCCAGGATGG
The DNA here is from genome assembly GCF_010015895.1 of Lontra canadensis. Taxonomy (NCBI): domain Eukaryota; kingdom Metazoa; phylum Chordata; class Mammalia; order Carnivora; family Mustelidae; genus Lontra; species Lontra canadensis. The sequence goes on from NW_022631010.1 coordinate 11,083,690, forward strand.
GGCCTGAAATTTGGCATTTCTTAAAAGCTCCTAGGTGAGTCTGATATAGCGGATCCTTGTGCTACTCTGAGTACCGGGGCCTTAGACCATTTGATCTTGTTCTGCATTAAGATGGTACTCTGTGTGTGTGTGTGTATGTCTGTGTGTCTCTGTGTATGTCTGTGTGTCTGTGTGTGTGTGTGAGATATTCCAAGTAGTGAGGAAGTTGTATATTGATAAATAGCTTGAAATGATGAAAATGAGACATTTACCTCCACACATAGACCAGTGATCAAAGATTCCACAATCACTTTTCCTTACCATGCAACACCACACCAGCTGTATTAATAAAAGGAATTTTTTTTTTTTTTGGTACGATGATGATCCATTCCAGTTTTTCTAAAATCAGGCTCTATTCTGGATCATGCAGCAGGTTCTCAGAGCATAAAGGGTAAATGTTCAGGGCCCACCCCAGACCAAGTTAATCTGAACCTCTAGGCATGAACCTAATGAGTAATTTCAAGACTAGCAGCATCAGCAGCACCTGTAAACTCATTAGGCATCTAGACTCTCAGGTCCTATCCGATCTATGGAATCTAAGTCTACGGTTTAAAAAGATCCCCAAGCATGCCAATGCTTGCTCAAATTTCTTTAAAGACACTGTTAAGTAGGAGGCAAACTTCGATAGTTGCCACAGCAACGCAATTGTGAGTACTGAATGCCTCCTTTCTTCTCTAGTAGTTTGGGCCTCTGCCTAATATTAGGACCAAAAGAAGACAGACAAAACAGGCCCATGCAAAGCCTGGTATGTTGACTGACCCCAGTGCATCACGGAAGGTGTAAAATAACAGGGAGAAGATACAGAAAATAGACCCAGTTCCAGGTCACTAGCGTTCCACATCAGCCGTTCCATCTCTCTTTAGCTCCCTAATCATGGTCTGTCCTCACCTATTTTTCCAGAAAGTCTCATCTCTGGCTTCCAGCCATAAGTCTCTTCAGTCAAAGTTGACTGGAAGAAAACTGAATCAAGAATTCAAGTCTTGGGGGGAGGGGTGCTCCCTAGATGACTCAGTCTGTTGAGAGTCTGAGTCTTGATTTGGGTTCAGGTCATCATCCCAGGGTCATGAGATCAAGCCCCACATCGCACTCCATGTTTGGTGTAGAGCCTGCTTAGGATTTTCTCCCTCCCTCTCCCTCTGCCCTTGCCCTGCAAACCTCCCCCCCAAAAAATAGAATTCAAGTCTGGAATTATTAGACCATGAGACGATGGTGCTGATCTTGCTGCTCAATAGTGAAGTACCCCTCATCACTGGTCTAAAAGTGAAGCAAAGGAACTAACAATCAAGCATTTATTAGGAATCACTTTCAGCCTAATATCCTGCTAAGGATGATGACGGCATATATAAAGGGTTAGTTGCTCAAAACTTGTGGAAGGTGTGTGTATTGAATCACAAATAATATGCAAAAAGTACATTACAAAGTTCAAAGTAGTGAAATAGTGTAATACTCTGAGCAAAAAAAAAAAAAAAAATAATAATAATAATAGAGAAGAAAGATGTCAGTTTGAGGTGAGGCTTCCCAGAGCCAATGAACATGACTAGATATAAGATGTGAGACATTCCATTTAGAGACTACAGCTTGAGCAAAGGCAAAAATAAATAAATAAATAAATAAATAAATAAAATAAAATGGCACAAAGATGACAGTGAACAAATAATATGAGAGCTTGCTTTTATACATGTTATGCTACTTTGTAGCTTACATTTTTAATTTTGTTCATAGAATTTTACATATATTGGGAAAATTGTAGCAGTTTCTCTAATTCTTATTAAGGGAGGTAGTTAGTTCTGAAAATAAACATATTTTAAAGAGTTGTAATTTTCATTATTTTTTCCTCAAGGGTGTGGATTATGGTGTTTCCTGGTAATTTTCACTAAGTTCAAAATGTAAAGCATAAAGGTTTTATGAAATATTAATTCTGAAAAGAACGTTTTGCTGCTAGTAATGATCCCAAAATTGCAAACTGCTAATTTGAGCAGATTCTTAGCATAAATTAAAAATGCTCAAATTTGCTTGGATGTTATCTGCCTTTGCTTCATGAACTTCATTCTATTATACTTGTAAAATCTTCACTATATGTTTTATAGAGCTAATTTTGCAGTCGGGAAGTCATGCCTAATTCTTTATGTAAATGTCATTTGGAATTTCTGTTGTCATTAACTCTCCAATGTGGAAAACAAGATTTATAATTCCTATCTACGTAACTATTCTCTATTTTGGGGTAATAGTGTTAATGTGTCAAGAAATGCATATATTCAAAATAGTGCTGAATGATATGCTCAATAAATTCACATTATTTGTTTCGTATCTTGACTTTTTATTGTCCACTCTACTTGTTTACTTATTTTACCTTATCTGCCTTAAAATGCTAATTGAAAACAAATTACATAATTAAAGAACATATGTAGGTCATCAAATTATACATTTGTATGTGAAATTTTTTTAATGATTTTTAGAAAATTTAGCTATTTAGGTTATAGATAAATGCAGTGTACTCTCAATAAGATGGAACCAAAACATATCAGAGATGATACAATATTTCTGAAACTCAGGAGAACTTGCAAAACACTAGCTTACATGAAGTAATTTCCATGCTATATAAGTTTTGTAATTATAAAATCTATGGCTATTAACTAACACTGGAAAGTTGTAGAAAGAAATGATGTGTGCTGTTAAGTCAGTTTCTGCTAATATAAAACAGTAGAGATAGACAAATCTTACTATAGATTCTTTTACAACATAGCCATATTATTATTCACTTTCATATCCTTAGCACCACATAGATAATGTTAATCTGTTCACGGTTCCTTTATTCCCCATCTTTGCTATAGTTGAATGTGGGTAGAGTAAACAGCTGGTAGACCCAACAATCATCCAGGTCCTGTAGATAGCAGTCCATCACCACAAAGCACTTTCACTGATGTCATGTCTTCTTTCTGGGGTTTCTGGGGACAAGTGTCCCCTGAGCTGAGCTCTAGTATATGATGGTGTGGGTCAACTATCTAGACATAGGTTTCTAGAGGTTTTCTGAGTAGTGGATTTTCTGAGTAGCCAAGAAATTGAGACGGAATTGGGTAGACTAGCAGCCTTCCCCATCTTTAGGGTGTCTAGGTGGTAATTCAAAGAAACTCAGAGATACAAAGAGGCAACCTTAGGACATGGCTTATGAGGCCAGAAGGGTCAAGCCATTCCAAAAGATTATATAACCATGACTTGGGGCTTGAGTGGGTGGCGAGCCAGGGTCCTGTCCCATGTCCAAGCTGGGTAGAGGGTAAAATCAAAAGAGTGAGATTTGACTCATATCCAGCAATACAAAGTAAACAGAAAAATATCCACACAGAGCTGGTTGACAGTTGTGAGTTCAAGGAATGAAGAGGATAGGAAACAAACCGGAAGCATGGGAAAAACATCAATCCTGTAACCGGGAGGAAGGCAGGATTGGGGAGCAGTTGTTCCAAAGGAGATCACCAGGAAAGGGATATTTCTTCTTGAAAAGGTGCTCTTGGATCTGCCCGCAATTTTTAGGCAGTTTTCGTGTGGATGGATTATAGCCTTTGGGTGCGACCTGTGTCACAATGTGGGAAGGTTCCATTTTATGTTTTATTTACAGATGATTATTTGTGTGTTATTTGTCCTCCACTTACAAGGTAGGGCATTGATTAGTCTATTTGCTGCTAGTCCGTGGTTACATTTAGTTTTACCAAACTGAATGCTTAATAAACCTTTTGTATTTGTTCTTCCTTGGCCGTACACCTAACTGAGTCCATTTAGTTAATTTTCTCAAAACTAATCATAAGCTAGTTCATATATAATAGCCGTTAGTTACCATTTGGGAGGGAACTATTTTTTTATACAAGTTGTTTTCTCCCCACTGGACTGTATGTGACTTCTCTATTCTTTTCTATCCTTCACCTTGATAATATCACACTGAATGTCATTTAGTAGGCAGTTAAAACAAATAAATAATTTGAATTGGCTCTTTGATCCTAAATTTGCAGATAATGAAAGCAACAGAAAGTCAATGCTTCCTGTGAATAATGATGTTTTTCTGTGAATAATGATGTTTTTCTGTGAATAATGATTTTACCAAGTTGGAGTTGGTATCTATTTAAATATTCCTTTCTCTTTGTGAAAGAAGCAATATTAAATATCAGGAAAACTTGCAGGCTTAGAATTAAAAATCACTTAATAGTGACCTGAATCTTCATGAATATCTGCAGCTTAAAAAATTATTTCAGTATGTCACTTACTCATACTTTAATAAAATCTGTGTTGTTGTTGTTGTTGTTGTTGTTGTTGTTGTTGTTGTTTTTGTAGGTCGTTTTATTTTCTGCTTAAAGGACATTATTTTAAATCTATATTCTGTGAGCCGAAGATGAAAATTATGCTTTCTGTCCAGCTTCACAAAGTGGCATACCCATTAACTTAGAGCATTAAATAAACAGAATATTTCTTGGGGTGCCTGGGTGGTGCAGTTGGTTGACCATCCAGCTCTTAGTTTCAGCTCAGTCCTGATCTCAGGGTTGTAAGATTGAGCCCCACGTTGGGTTCCACATTCAGCAGAGTCAACTTCTAAGACTCTCTCCCTCTCCCACTCCCTCTCCTCCCCACTCTCTCTCAAAATCAGTAAATCTTTGAAAAAAAAAAAAAGGAGTATTTCTCAAAAACCATATTTGTATAACATGTTCTAATATCCCCCTTATTGAAAGTAAAAAGAGCAATATTTTCAAAACTATTCAACTGTCCAGTTAACCCCATACAGTCTCAGATATGGAAAAATGCATTCTCTTTCTGAGAATGCTGTTTGCATTTCTCATTTTCACTCAGAAAAATAAAAAGTAATTTAATTACAAAAGACTCAATTTTTATATATTGGAAAAAAAATACATAAATGCAGACTGCTTGCCAAGTGGGACTGCGTGTAATAAAGTGGGTTTTGAAAACTTGTACTCAAAACATAATCAGAAAGTCACAGAGTGTGAAGCGTGAAACACAGTGTAATGGCCAAGGGATGTGTGACAGGTGTACGCTGGGCAAGCAGCCCTTTCTTCTTTGCCTCTTTTTCTGAAGGTCTGTGTTGAACTGAGGGGAGCTATTTGGGGGTGGGGAAATGGTGGTGGGAAGAAATGAGGGAGAAATTTTCCCTCCACTCATCTGAAATCTTTACTATGGTTCTACTCACCTATGGAAACTAAGAAATGAGGTGGGTTAATAGAGCCTTCACTATTTAACTGGGCCAGTATTATTGGAAGGTGCTATTCTCTGTACGAGCCCCTTTTCCTATCTAATAAGCATTAAACTCAAACAAATAGAAACATATTTCTTCTCTTCTTAATTCTATTCTAAGCATCTTGAGACAAAACCTGATACAATATTCTATCCAGAGAGAACTCTCCATACATTTCTGCTGCATTTACTGATCCAATTCTTCCTAAATGGGTGACCCTTGACATTTATTTAACTCATTTTATATCGCAGTCTCTCCACTCATACCCTGAGGATAATAATTCCACCTGTAGTTAATATTGTTGCTAATGGGTGCAAAGTACCTGGAACAGAGTAGGACTCCGTACTTGATAGACCATCCTTCTTCAGCATACAATTTCCTGATTATTTCATCCTTTTCCACAGCTGATCTGTTGTACTCCATAATGTGGTACCCATATGTACATTATAAATGCACATAGGTTAACATACTTTCATTAATCACATGCCACATGCCAACATACCAGTGTCGTATTGTTTTATTAAATCATTACAGTTAACATTAGTCATATGAAGTTGGTCCTCAAAAGTCAAAGTACAGAACACTTTTTTGTTTTTGTTTTTGATTTTTTTACAGTGACTTATTGCTCAGTAACATTCTCTTAAATGTCAGCCAAGTAACTTGCTTGTTAGCCTTTCTCTGCCTCATATCATAAGTATATGAACAAATAGGTCTTCTCCAGGGTCCTTGTAATTAAAAGCTTTGAGTCAATACCTTAAAATTATAAGCAACTTTAGGGCATTCGATTTGAGTTCTGGTTAGAATCCTGTTGAATAGAAATATAAAGCTAGCCACATATGCAATTTAAAATATTCTAGGGACGCCTGAGTGGCCCAGTGGGTTAAGCCTCTGCCTTCGGCTCATGTCATGGTCCCCGCGTCCTGGGATTAAGCCCCACATCGGGCTCTCTGCTCACTGGGGAGCGTGCTTCCTCTTCTCTCTCTGCCTGCCTCTCGGGCCTACTTGTGATCTCTGTCTGTCAAATAAATAAATAAATAAATAAATAAATTTTAAAAATAAAATGAAATATTCTAAGCAAACGCTGTTTCAGGATACTATCACACTTCAGGTGAAGAACTGTACCTTGTTAATTCATTTAATTCTTCTGACTATCTTTCTTCATCCCATAAAGGATCAAAGACAAGTGAGGCAAAGTATATACAGTATAATAATGGCAAAAGAAAAATTGGCACCAAATAAATTAGGAAATCAAGAGCAAGGAAGACAAACTACATGTGCACAGACCTAACAGCCACGAGGGCTTGCATCTTGGGGCCACACCCATGTTTTTCCCTCTTCTTAGAACAGACACTTTCCCAGGTCTTTTTAGGGCTTCTTTCTTGTCATACGAGTCTCTTTTGAGATAGCACTTTCACAGAGATGCTTTCACAAACCCCCGGGTCTGAAATGGGTTTCCACTCATCTTTGTCAGCTCCCTTTGCTCTATTTTCATCCAAGCATTTATCAAAATCAAGTAGGTTCTTTATCACTTAAGTGTTGATATTTTGTCACCTCTCTCCCCCAATTCAAATACTACCTCCAGGAGAGCAAGGGTCTTGTTGAACTTGCTCACTGCTCCCTCCTCTAGATTTGAAAATGCCGCCTGATGATTCACAAACCTGTACCCCTGGGGCAGATAATACATTATATGTTAATAAAAATAATTAATAAGAAAAAATAAAATGGCGCCTGGTACAAGAGGATACTTTAGGAATAGTTTCAAGTGAATATATGTTCTAATGAATGTGTTACATGGCCCTAAGCTTTCTGGAAGTCAAAATGAAGAGAGAGGAGTTTGAGAGGAGCATGCTTACCAGGGCTTCATAGGGAAGGCTTTTGAAAACAAACACTTAATTCTGAAGGATTGCTGTTGCACAGGACCCTTGTTCAATGGGCAAGGCCTCACATACTCCTCCAGCAAACTTGAGAACACAAGTGTTCCAGCAAATGAAAAGCATTGTTGTTGAATAGAACTTGGTAAAGAAGACAAAGGCCCATGGTCCACATCTGGAGCTTTCTGTTAGGCTGGATTCAACCAAACACAAACCTTGCATAAAAGAAGTAGATTTAATTGTGTATTTTTCAATCAGCCCAACCCAAATCTCATTTCTCTTTATTGGGTTCTTGATAGAAACTGTGGGGTGGGGGGCAGGGAGAAGCTTTTCAATAAAGTGTTGTTGTTGTTTTTTTTTTAAAGAAGTTTCCTTTTGTTCTTGTGTTCTTGATTGATTTTAACTCATCAAATAATTTATAAGCTGCTTAAGAGCAGAAAATGTAGCATACTTATTATTCCTAGGATATAAGATAATCACTGGGCTTGCCAGATGTTTACTAAGAATCAGGGTCTGGTGATGTGATGGCATTGTATGGATTCATTGGTCACACAGAAATCCATTATGTACCTAAACAAGTTCTATTGTCCCAGGGTCTTTCAAGGTAAGTTGGGAAAGATATTAGCCAGAGTGTGGCACAGGTCAGAGCCAGAGGGGCTCATCAGGTGAGCTTGGGCCTGAATGAGCTCAGCTCACTAGCGGCAGAGCTTACTCATTCTGCTATACCAGCCATTCTCCCATGTTGGGGTGTATTTCAATCACAAAGAAAAGTATTAAAAGTGTAGCTATCTGGTCTCTACTCCAAACTCACAGATTCATAACCTACAGAGGTGTTATTTAAACCCTCCCTTGATCTTGGAGTAATACACTGAATAGCAAAGAGTTCACATGAGGTATCTTGGGGTCACAGAGAAACCAGGATGGGGGTATTGAGTTATTTAGGGCAAATACTCAACTACTCTAAAATTTAAAAGCTTCAAATAACCATTTTATCATTGTTACCATCATGGCCACAGACAATGGTCAGTAAGTCTTGTCTTGGCTCCACAATGTTTGTTCCCTACTGAGCCAGGAACTGGGAGGAGCTGGAGCTGGTCAAGCATCTCTCTGCTTCCCTGGTCTCAGAACTCCTGTAGGATCTCTTACGTGACCTTTCTAAGCATGGCAACATCTGGGTAGTCAGGGTAGTAGGACTTCCTCTGGTTCGGGATTTCATTCCCAAAGATTGGTAAAGGAAGCTGTCAATGTCGTAAGACCTGGGCCCAGAAACTGACACAGACTTACTTCTGCTGAATTTGGTTGGTCAGAACACTTACAGACCCCATCCAGAATCAAGAGGAGGAGACATAAAACCCTTCTTTCCACTGGAAAGGCTTGTCAAGGAATTTGTGCCGTCTTCAGTCCACCATTGGGATAGCAAATCAGCGAGGCCTTAGGAAATTCGGGTTTGATTTAACGTTAGCAGTCATTTTTTTCAGCTCACCAAATCAAGAGGAAGAATTGCAAAGTTTTCTGACATTCTAAATTATTGATCATATGCCATAAACCCTAGAATAGGTAGAATGCTTTGGGAATGTTTTTAAAATCAGTCTTAGAAAAGTTTGCTTAAAAACAATTTTTGTAAATGTATATTAAATAGGATTGGTAGGATAAATGAGTCCTATCTTAACTTATTATAGATTTTTTTTTCACTTTGTAGCAGAGAAAGAAGCATTTTAATGACAGATAACATGATGTTTCAATGTTCTGTTAGCAAATGGAAATTTTTAGTTAAAGTAGCTATTTTAGGAAGTTTTCTGTTGTTATTAACCCTCCACAAAATGTTACATTGTAATGAGGAACGAAAATATAGAAATCAAACTTTACTGAATTGAATGCAAATGTCAACACATTCAGTGTTTATACCATAAGTGTCAAGAGGGGGATAAAAACTGGGTGGAGTTAGAAAAATTACTTTCAGCATAGGCATAACATTCTCTGGAGTATCTTATACTGAAAATAAAATGTCTCAAGCATTTCCAGGCTATTGAGAATGCTGTTGTTGCTGGCACTTTTTTCTGTCCCACCCTGTTACCTAACTACATCTTAGACCAAATTCTCAGCATTTTCACAGACTTGAATGATCAACCTATTGTAATCATGCAGGATACTTCTATCTCAACAAAGGGTTCCATTAAGGGTGTTTAAAATGCCAGTGCATTTTAACTAATTGAAAATTAGTCCATTCCCTCACACTTTAATCTCTTATCAGATTAGTCATCTATAATGAAGAGGGTTTTGTTTTGATTTCTGTAGTTGATATTTCAATTTTTTCATTAGGAACATAACTTCGAGCACTCTTGAGTTCCCAGTTGAGTGCCTGACTCACCACTTTTATACCTTTTCTCTCTTTAAACTTAGGTGTCTTGTATGGTCTACTGTTTTGTTTTGCGTTGAATGATAATGATTTTATAACTGGCAGAAGCTATCTGTGTGGTTTTGAGATTAGAAACCAGGTAGGAAGCACTGAAGTGGCTAAAACCAAAACCATTGTGTCCCCTGGAAATGCAATCAATGGGAAACTTATATAAGAAGTTTCTATGTACTGTTACCTATTTCTTAAAAGTAGCTGTTACAAGTGCTATTTTCAAATTTCCACCACTTGGAAATAAATGACATTGTGCTATTTTATAAAGCAGATGGCTTTTTAAATGAGGACCTATGACTTAATGACTTATGAAGTGTCACTATGTACTGATTTGCTACGAAATAGGTGCCAAATACAGTAAGATCTGGATTGTTCAAGCATGACTTATTGCTGTTATCTATAACAAATCCATTTTCTCTAACTGGCTTCCCCATAGTACCCAAAATCTTTTATATTACTGTCTTCTCCATCAGTTACTTTGTGATAGGCAAATAAACTAATTTATTATTCCCTCTAATAGCATAAACTAAACATCTTCTTGATAGATGTACAATTTTCTCCCAAGCAAATGGTAATGGACTGGGATCATCTCAAATTGACTGATTAAACCCATTGCCCTGAGTCCTTGAAAGGCCATCAGATTATGTTTATTACAATCCTATCAAGGGCCTTCTAGCTGAAATATTAAAGGAACTCCATGCTTTTGGTCCCAAGGTTCATCAACAGGGGCATATTTAGGGAGATCCTTCTTTTGATGAATAATAAAAGTGAAATTTGTCCTCTTCCTAGGGATGAATAAAAAAGAAGTAGCTTCATGGATATAACCAATATTTCTAATGTCTGAATGGTCGTCCAGGAATGCAGAACATTTGTTTTGAAATTACATAATATATATCTTAGTGTGTTTTGAACAAACCACGGTAATGTACACTCCATCAATGCAGTCTTTCTTTTGTTCACTGTGGTATTCCCAGAACCTAAATCAAAACCTAGCACATAATAAGTGTTTGATATCTGTTGCTGGATGAAAGTCAATGCTAAGGTGGTAGCAAAATCTGGGCATTGATATTGTAAATTATATAATTTACCTACCATATGATGATGTGTGATAAGTTGATCAAGCTATCCCTGTCATTAATTTTTGAAAATCTGAATCCATTCAAGACAGAAAAGTAGAAAAAAAATGAACACCCATCAGTTGAGTATCTCAATATCTGTGATTCCAACCCATTCACACCTCCAAATTTGTTAAACACCACACTTATTTTCCCGGTTTAGACTTTCAAGTTGGAAAAACACTTGAGATTCAGAAAGATAAAATATCGGCCATGTATTAAGTGCATTTTTCATTTTTTCTCTCAATTGCTTTTATTCTGAAATCTTAAGAGTTGCTGACACTTCAAGGATGTGAAAGAGAAACTTGTGTTTCTTCACTGATGTTGTCTATCAAAGTACCTTTAATCACTTTTGTACTTCTGATGTGAGCACCATAAATATTTCACTGAATTTTTACCAAAATAAGATGCAAGTGACATAAAGGTTACTATTTCCTGAGGTCTTAGCCCTTTAAATTCTACCATGAAAGGGAACCTTGTTGGATATGCAGCAATACAGATCTTGACAGGAATGGGAATGTTTCAACTGCTTTGTGTTCCCAACTTATTCCTAGTATTTGTCTCTTTTTCATCTTCCCAAATATGTGATTGGGGTCTGTGTGTGTGTATGAGAAAGAGAGAGAGAGAAAAAGAGAGAGAGGTGTGGGAGGTGGGTGGGGGAACGAGTTAAGAGGCTTATCCAGTTACAAGATAAATTCAGAAGATGGAGTCCTCGCTATTCTCGGATTATTTTTTCTTTGTTCATATATTCTTTTTACAGTAAAAATACTTAAGTAAAAATACTCAAGTAAAAGTAAAAATACCTCTGCAAAACATTTTGAAGATGTTTTATGAATAAGTCCTAAAATTTGCAAAATAAATGATACATATTTTTTTTCCTTTTCTGTAATAATTTAGTCATACTTACTTGGATTTCTGGAAGTAAGGAGTGGCATTTTCCCAGCTACATTTCTATCAAGGCTTCCAGAGGGTAGAGAAATGATTACAAATACTCTTGGACTGGGCTTCATGCCTGAGATCAGCACTTGCCTTGCAATAATCATCTGTGGTGACTACCCAGGTTTAGAAGATTTCGCAAGCACTGTTTTATAATGTGCGATTGGCTGTTTTCCACTTCCTCGGGAATGGCTAGGGTTCTTCGACACCAAGGAGAGGCATGAAGTCTTTCTTTATCAGTCTGAGTCAGACAGGGAGGGGATGAGGGAACTTATGGAGCTTCTAGGTCTGATCTGTTCTTAAGCTCCTCCGAGAACTACAGTGGCTCTGTTTAGATAAATAAGGTGCTTTGATGAAGTTATCTATAATCTATCTTATTTCAGAGGTGAGCCTGAGAAAGGTGAGGTTTTTTTTTTTTTAAGATAACCCTTTATTTTAGTTTTTAAAGGCATTATTAAGGTATAACTTTCCTACACATTTATTTTTGTAAGAACTTTTGAGGACTGAACAGGAAGTACATATTCACTGCAGACAATTTGAAAAACATAAGTATAAACACACAATTCTCAAATAGCCTCCTCTTAAAATTTAGTTTTTTACCACCAATTTTTTCCTCTGCAGATACATATATATAGATATACATATCTATAGACATAGTTAGCCATCACTAACAAGGTGATATATATCACCTCATACTTGTTAGAATGGCTATTTCAAAAGGATAAGAAATAATAAGTGTTAGCAAGGATGAGGAGATAAAGGGATCTTTGTCCACTGTTGATGGAAATGTAGATTGCTGCAGCTACTCTGAAAAACAATATGGGGCGCCTGGGTGGCTCAGTGGGTTAAGCCTCTGCCTTCAGCTCAGGTCATGATCTCAGGGTCCTGGAATCGAGTCCCGCATCGGGCTCTCTTTAGCGGGGAGCCTGCTTCCCCCTCTCTCTCTGCCTGCCTTTCTGCCTCCTTGTGATCTCTCTCTCTGTCAAATAAAAAACAAACAAACAAAAAAAAAAACAGTATGGAAATTTCTCAAAAAATTAGGAATAGAACTATCATAACAATTCCACTTCTGGGTGTTTATCGAAAGTAAATAAAAATACTAATATGAAAAGATATGTGCACCCTTGCATTTATCACAGCATTATTTGCAAGAGCCAAGTTATGGAAACAACCTTAAGACCCATTGATGGATGAATGAATAAACAAACTGTGGTTTATATACGCAACAGAATACTATTCAGCCATTAAAAAAATGGAATCTTATCATTTGTGACAACATGGATGGACCTTGAAGGTATTCTACTACAGGAAATAAATCAGACAGAGAAAGACAAATACAATGTGATCCCACTTTTATGTGGAATCTAAAAAACAAAACAAACAAAATGAAACAAAGAAACCAAGCCCATAGCTACAGAGAATAGATAGGTGGTTGTCAGAGGGGAGAGGAAAGTGGTGGTGGGCAAAATGGGTGAAGGAGGTCAAAAGGTACAAACTCCCAGTTATGAAGTAAATAGGTCATGAGGATTTAATGTACAACATGGTGACTACATTTAATACTAATCTATTGTATATTTGAAAGTTGCTAAGACAGTAAATCTTAAAAAAATTATAAATGGTGACAGATGGTAACTAGACTTATTTTGGTGATCAGTGTATATAAATATCAAATCATTATGTTGTACAATTGAAACTAATATTATATAATGTCAATTATACCTCAATGTTAAAAAAGAAGGACGGGGCACCTGGGTGGCTCCTCGGTTGGCTAAATGTCCAACTCTTGATTTCAGCTCAGGTCATGAGCTCAGGGTCATGGGATTGAGCCCCACCCACACTGAGCTCTGCACTGGGCATGAAGCCTTCTAAAGATTCTCTCTCTCCCTCTTCCTCTGGCCCTCACTGCCCCCCCCTAAAAAATAAAAAAGAAGATGAAGAAGACAATTGACAGAGTATAAGAAAACATTTATAGATCACATATCTGGTGAAGGACTTATATCTAGAATACATAAAGAATTCCTTAAATGCAGCAATAAGAAGATAGAAAACCCAGTTGAAGATGGGAGAAAGATTTGAACACATACTTCATTAAAAATTGGCCATTAAGCACAGAAAAAGAGCTTAACATTAGTAATCATCAGGGAAATGCAATTTAAATCACTATGACATAGCACTACGTGCCCACTAGAAAGCCTAAATTGAAAACAACAGACAATACCAAGTGTAGTTGAAGGTGTGGAGCCAGTAGGCTTCTTGTGTACCACCAGCAGGAATTTCAAATGGTACAAATTTGGTTATTTCTTACCGAGTTTAATATATATTTACACAGTAATGCAGGTGTTTTCCCAAGAGAAATAAAAAGGGTGTCTACAAAAAAGACCTTAACAGATTATTCAGAGCAGCATTATTAATAATAGCCCATACTGGGTAGAAAAAAAAGTCCATCCTGGATAAAGAAATTGGGGTATCAAATTAGCTGGATGGCTCAGTGGGTTAAACATCTGACTCTTGATTTCAGCTCAGGTCATGATCTCGGTATTGTCGGACTGAGTCCCTGCTTTGGGCTCCCTGAAGGGCATGGAAGCTGCTTAAGATTCTCTCCTTTTCCCCTGCCCCTCCTCACCACCCCCACTGCTTGTGCATGCTTGTTCTCTCTTTCTTTAAAAAAAAAAAAAAAAAAGCTGAAGGAAAAGAAGAAATTGTGATATAATCATTTTTTTTAAAGATTTTATTTATTTATTTGACAGACAGAGATCACAAGTAGGCAGAGAGGCAGGCAGAGAGAGAGGAGGAGGCAGGGTCCCCGCTGAGCAGAGAGCCCAATGCGGGGCTCGATCCCAGGACCCTGGGATCATGACCCGAGCTGAAGGCAGAGGCTCAACCCACTGAGCCACCCAGGTCCCCCTGATATAATCATTTTTAATGAATACTGCTTAGTAGTAAACAAGGAATGTCCTGCTGATATGCAACATCACACAGGTGTGTCTCAAAAACAGCATGCCAAGTAAAAGAAATCAGACACAAAACACTGCATACTATTTGATTCCATTTATGAAATTCTAGAACTCAAAAATTACACCATGAAGAGAGAAATAAAAACAGTGCTTATCTAGGGGTGGTAAATATGAGGGCACTTCTTGGAGTAATGGAAACATCCTATGTCTTATGTTGGTCCCACAGGTATATGAATTGTCAAAATACATTAAACATTAAACCATATACTTTAAAAAACTAATTAGGATAACATTTCACATGGATATTTATAATTTGAGTTTTTATTATAATATAGAAATTTAACCTTTTATCAGAAATTACTCAAAAACCATACATGAATATTTATGATGAAATGATACAGTGTTTGAGATTCCCTTCAAAGTAATCAGGGATGGGGAATGAAGCATAGATGAAGTAAGCTAGTGTTTAGTTGATATTTGTTCAAGTTGAATGATGAATACTTAACAATATATTATGTTTCTTCTATATACCTTCATTCATTTGCTATTTTCTGGAACAAAACAATTTAAAGTCTTATTTTTAGTAGTTACTTTATTTTTCAACTTAGATGTTTATTAAAGATTGGGCTGTTTTTTTAAAAATCTTTTTAAAATTTTTATTTATTTATTTGAGAGAGAGAGAGTGCATGATTGGGGCAAGAGGGGCAGAGAGAGAGGGAATATCAGACTCCTGGCTGAGCAGGAAGCCCAATGTGGGGCTCCATTTCAGAGGAGACTTGGAGACGATGACCTGAGCCAAAGGCAGATGCTCAACTGACTGAGCCACCCAGGCACCCCTAAAGATTTAGGTTCTTGATATTTCCTTACCATTGTAAACAACACTGTGGTAAGCAGAAAGTGAAGGTTTTTAACATTGGAGATATTGGTACGGTACCCATACCCCTGTTGGTAGGCTAGTGTACCCAGCCCTTGGCTGCTATGTACTTGGCTCCTTGGCTCCTTTTGGGCTTCCTGATAGGTTATGTTTCATCCTACCCAAGGGTAGCACCGTAGGCAATCATCTGTATCAGGGTATAAATATGCAACTCTCTTACCTATAGGCATGACTTTTGTTCCAGATCTCCTCTAGGATCATGCTGGTATAAATTCCAAACCTTTGCCTTGCTTCTTCCCTATCTGTCCTTCACTCACTCCCTTTCAAGTTTCTCTTGGGAGGTCTCCATAAGAAATCACATGCTTAAGAATCTTCATCTCAGGCTCTGATTTTTGGAAGCCCTACCAAGATAAAATGACTCATATGGAAGCATCAAATATCTGTTTATAACTGGGGCTACCTCTCAAATGAAAGGCTCACACCTGAAATGACTTGGTGTGCGGGGAGCCTGCTTCTCCCTTTCCCTCTAACTGCCTTTCCCTCTGCTTGTGCTCTTCTCTGTCAAATGAATAAATAAGATCTAAAAAAAAAAAAAAAAGAAAGAAAGAAATAGAGAGAGAGAGAGAAATATCTCTAAGGAAACTCTAACTCACTTATAGTTAGCTTTTACATTCCGAGACCCACCCAGATCATTTAAAACTTAATTGCTCTGTAAGCAACAAACCGGCGTTTTTAGAATTTTTCAGTCTTCTCATCATAACATAGTATCAAAATTTATTGAACTGCATTTGGTAAGTATATTTTTTGCTTCATGATTTTACACACTAAAACCCCAAAGAGAGGAATTCAGTAAATATATATAAATTTGTTACTTAATGACTATCCTGGACAGTGTTTCTTAGAGATCAACATTTAATTGATAGCTTATATTGTGAAAAATATACATAGGGAATGTTAATAGTCCTGTTTAATCTCAGCAGTGTCATGTTAAGAGGACAAATGGAGATTTGGAAACATTTTCCTAAATAAAATACCTCATTTTATGAGGTGCTGATAAGCAGTGTTTATAACGTTAGATAATTTAGTCCTCATACATTTAATGAATACCTTAAAAGTATGTGTAACTCTGCTAAGGGCTGGAAACCCAGAGTAGTAGAATATGGATTTTGCTCCCAAGAGGATATCACAATTTATCGTAGGGAAAGGACAGGATTTGAGAGTGAGCTCCGATCTGTAAATAACTTAGAAATAAACATTAGTACCCTAGATCTGCCTATAGCATGCGAGAACTCAGGGTACGATTTCAGCAGTGAAATGAGCCAAGTGTGAGTGGAATTCAGAGGAATGCTCTGCTGGGAGCTGAATAAAAATTGCGATTCTCATTAAACGTGAATATTACATAGCTACACTATTTCAGCTGAATTACCTAGAGAGAAAAGCAGGTCAAAGAAATGTAAATGTCTTCATATCTAGATAACTGCTCTTTTTGTAAAAAGCATGACTTGGCTCCACACCTTTCCCTTTTTCCTCCTTCCTCCATGAAATTCTTGGAGTCTGAAAGGTGTCTTTGAGTTAGGGGATATTTCAAAATGTTTATGTTAGCAAGTTCTGGTTCTGGTCAAGCAAGTGATGAAAACTGCCACGGCTCCCAGAAGTCAGGTGGGTCCAAGCTCTGGAAACAGCACAGGGCTTGGCAGGGCCCCGGTGGTCTCCCGTCCTCCAGAGAACGGGAGCAAGGCTGCCAGCTGTAGTGCCAGGATGACTCTAAAAAGCTCACTTTTTGGAAGTACTGCTTTGAAAGAACGTTTTGTAGCCTGATCATGTTCACCTTTGGAGTCTTCCATGGGGGAGCTGTGTCCTCTCTGCAGATCTGGAATTCTCTGTTGAGTTCCAAAGCCAAAGTGGTCCCATTGGATGAGATCCTTGGCTTGTTTAACGAAGAACCCCTTCTCCTTACGGCATCCGAGGGCTCATTCACAGTGATCCGGTCATCTCTAGGGGCAAGAAAGAAGCAATCCAGGTAACACACTATATAGAATGTCTTGAGCTGGCGAGAGAGAACTCTAGTACTGTGGCAGGTTGTAATTGTCCAAATATTCCCTTCCCATCTGGCTTTTCTTTTCTTTTCTTTTTAAATATTTTATTTATTTATTCTACAGACCGAGATCACAAGTAGGCAGAGAGAGAGGAGGAAGCAGGCTCCCTGCGGAGCAGAGAGGCTGATGTGGGGCTTGATCCCAGGACCCTGGGATCATGACCTGAGCGGAAGGCAGAGGCTTAACCCACTGAGCCACCCAGGCGCCCCCAAGGGGCTTTTCTTAATGAGCCCCTGACTTCAAAAGGATCTGCTCCATTACTGCAAGGCTGGAACATGTGTCTTGCTTTGAACAATGGAATGTAAGAGAAACAATGTAACCCATTTCCCGGCAAAAGTTTGAAGAACCTGAGTGGTTCGGCCAAACCATCTCCTGGGTCATTCAGCCCAAGTTTGTGGTTTTAGAATCATTTTGTCAGTTCCTTCAAAGAATTTGGGGTTTTGATTGAGATTGTGTTGAATACATTGATGAATGTGGAGAAAATGTACACTTTAAAAAATATGGAACATATCTTTTCACTTGTTTAGTCCTTCTTTAGTTTTTTCCAGTGATATTTTGCAGTTTTGAGTGTACAAGTCATTGACATCTTTTTTTAGATTTATTTATAAATCTAAAAAAAAGCAGTAGTGCTTTTCTCATGTCAATTTCCAGTTATGTGTTGTCAGTGTATAGAAATAAAATTGATTTTTGTATATTGATCTTGACTCCTACAATTTTGCTAAATTTCTTTGCCTAATAACTTTTATATATTCTTCTGGATTTTCCACAAAGATAATCACAGTATTCTTCCTTTTTAATCTAATGCATTATTGCACAGTCTAGATCTTCAGGGCAATATAGAAGAGTATAGACAAGAACAGCCATATTTGTCTTGTTCCTGATCTTAAAGGGAAAGCAATTAGATTTTCATGATTAAATGTGATATTGGCTATAGGCTTTTCATAGTTGCCCTTTATCTAATTGAGAAAGTTCCCATTTTGCTGAGAATTTTTATCAGGAAAGTATGTTGAATTTTGTGAAATGTGTTTTTTTTTCTGGATCCACTGAGGTGAACCTATGATTTTTCTTCTTAGTGTGTTGTTATGATGAATTACATTGATTAATTTTCAAAAAATCAAACCCTACTTGCATTCCTTGGATCAAATTCTCACTTAGTCATGCAATATTGTTCTTTGCATATATTGTTGGGTTCAGTTTGCTAACATTTTGTTTCCAAATTGGCATCTGTATTGATGAAGGATATTGATCTTTAGTTTTCTTTTCTCATGCTTTTGTCTGATTTTTGTCATTGGGGTAAAGCTGTCTTCATAAAATGAGTTGTGACATTTAATTTTCTTTTAATTTTCAGTAAAAGTTTATGAGTAATTAGTATTATTTCCTTGGATGTTTGGTAGAATTCACCAGTGAAGCCATCTGGGCTTAAAAATTGGTCTTTGTGGGAGGATTTTTCGTCTCATATATTGTAATTTTTATTTCTAGAAGTTTGATTGGGTGGGGTTTTTTTCTAATGTTATCACATCTCTACTTAACTTTTTGTACATATATAATATAGTTGTGAAAACTTTTAATGTCCTCGTATGCTAATTCTAACATCTGTATCAGTTCTGGGTCAGTGTCAATTCCTTGATTTTTCTTCTTATTATAAGTATTTTCCTACTTATTTGAAAATCTGGTAATTTTTGATGGAATACCAGACATTGTAAATATTATACTGTTGGATGGTGGGTATTTCTCTACTCTAATATTTTTGACTTTGTTCTGAACACAGTAAAGTAATTAAAAAACTGTTTAGTTCTTGGAGTCTTGCTTTTAAGATAATTCTTTTGGACCCCAGTGGTGTTCAGCCTACTGTTGATTATTTCTCTTTACTAAGACAACACCTTTTTATTTACTCTCTCCCAATATCCCATGAGTGAACTTTTTCAGTCTGGTTAGTGAGACTAAGGACTGTTCCAACCTTGTGTGAGTCATCATTACCTTTAATTCTCATGAGTTGTTCTTTCTTCAGCCTTGGGTAGATTCCTTACATGCATGGTCTGATCCGTACTCAGGTGAATACTCAGAAGGGGCCGTGTGCAGATCTCCAGAGTTCTTTCCTCAGCTCCCTTTCCCCCCGTGCTCCTGTGTTACTCTGCCTAGATTCTCAGCCCCATTTCCTCAACTCAGGGGATCTCTATAACTCCTTCTTCCTGCACCATGGATTGCCAACACTCTAGAGCTATATAGGCTTATTTCAGAGATACTGCAGGTTGGGTTCCAGACCACCGGGATAAAATGAATATTTGCAAGAGAACAAGTCAAAGGAATTGTTTGGTTTCACGGTGCATACAGTGTATGTTTACTCTATACTGTAGTCTATCAAATGTGCAATAGCATTAGGTCTTTTAAAAAACCCCAATGTATATGTTTTAATTTAAAAAAAAATACTTTATTGTTGTAAAGTCCTTAACCATCATTTGTGTCTTAATCATTAATCACCAGTCACCAATTAATCACATTAATTGGTGATTAATCATTAATCACCAATCACCAATCACATATTACTTTGTAATAATAATGACAACGTTTGTAATATTGCAAGAATTACCAAAGGGTGACTCGGAGACATGAAGTGAGCAAATGTTGCTGGAAAAATGGTGCCCATAAACTTGTTCAACAGTGGTTTGCCAGGAACCTTTAATCTGTAAAAAAACAAACAAAGAACAGTGCAGTATCGGTGAAGGGCAACAAAACAATGCACAATAAAACCTTGTGTGCCTGGATTGGGCTATACATAGGACGCATCTCATTTGCTTCCACCATCTAGAGTACACGATATCTTGAAAATGGTTGTTTTGTGTATCTTGGCTGTTGTTGTTTCATGTAGGAGGGTAATTTCTGATTCCCATTACTCCTTTATGACTAGAAGAAGAAATAACTAATTTGATCCAGAAACGAGTACATATTCTTGGTTCAAGGTGTGGTGAGCTAAAGAAGTTCTCTCCAATCTGTACTTGGCTACATCATTGGCTTAGCAATACTGCTCATTTTTAATGAATGGTTGCTTTGCCAACATTTTTTTTTTTCAGCTAGCTCCTCTGTTTGTTAAAAAATAAATACCACCTACCTTCCCCCCCAAAAAAAAACTGTTGCCCACTTCCTGTTCATTTACATAGTGTTCCATTATTTAGGCTCTTATCTCCTCTGATGGGTAAAGAACTTATTTGTATGTGTGAATCACTCGCTTTTATGTAGTTTGAATGGTTAACTGCATCTCCCAAGTCGAATTGTGGTAATGTTGATAAACTGTTCAGATGAGTCTTTTGTAAGTTTACATCAAAGAAAGTTTTATGTAAATGTTTGGCATAATTAAGTGTCTTTTCTTGGCTTTTAAAAAATAACATGGCAGAATGCTAAATAATTTAAGTAGGAAATGTTTGTTTTGTTGAGTCAGACTTCTTCCTGTATCTATGTTGGGGAATTATTTATTGGCTTATAGTTTCAGTATGATAAAATGGGGGGGGGTGGAAATGGTGCATTTCCTCTGTGTACAAATGATAATGTAGACGTTAAGTCAGGAGCTAATAATGCCTGCCTTGGAATATATAATAGGATTAAACCTAAATGCAAATATTCCCAGAGGTAGATTTTTCATATAATGATTTAGTCATGAATTTGGAAATTTGTTTTCATGCCTCAAACACAAAGAATAATTTATATATGCTCATTTTTTGTTATTCATTTCTTGAAAAATTTCAGTCACATAATGGTAGCATTCTCATTGTAAAGAAGTTTAACAATTCAGATAAAATACTCCCCCATATCAACTTCTCTATCTCCAATCTCTTTCTCTCCCAAGAGATAGGCATTAAAATGAGTTTGATGTGAGTACCTCCCAATGATGGCTCCAAGATCCTCCACCATACCCCATACCTGACACCTTTGAGGTTTGAATACTCATGGGAAGTTCTTTGCTTTTATAAAAGTCTACCCCTGCCTCTGATTTTCTGTGTCCATCAATCCTGTATCACTCACCTTTCGTTGAGTTCTCAGTTTCTGGTCACCAAAGACACCATTCCTTCTTCTATCTTTTGGATGAGAAAGTGGTAGAAAGTGAATACTGACCTCCCTTATTTCAGAAAAAACTTCTGAATTTAGAAGCAAAGTAAATATCTCCTTGGTTATATCTTCCTCTCTAGGTTGGACAATGAATTCAATTTTCATCTAAATCTAAGACTGTGATTATACATCACTGTATTTTTAACTAATGGTTTGATACCCTTTAGTATAGGTGAAAAGCTCTGGTTTGCTTTGGGTGTCTGGAAAAGTTATTAAAACTTCATATAATTCTTTAAACCTAGCAAATAGGAAGATTGGGATGCCTCATTTCTCATAAAGTTTTCAGACTGCTACATGCTTTATTTAGCATTATACAGAGATGGACCCCAGATACTCCTTCCCTTGGCATAGAAGAGTCTGCATTCACACCCTAGAAGATTCTAAAAAGGAATTAATAAATAATATCTTGAGCATTTGATAAATGGGAAGGTTATAAGAAAACACTTGGCCATATTGTTTTCCTTGTACTTTTTAAAAGTTCACATTTCTTTTTCTCAAATTTTTTTCTGTAGATGTTCAGAAGGATTTTCGGTTGAATTATTACATGTTTAAGGAATTTTTAAGACAAAAATTACCAGGGAATTAACTCAAATTACATAAGAATGTATTCTAGACAAGATAGGTGGTATATTGTTGTAGTGGAGAAAATGCCAGGATCCATCACAATATTTTAAAATTAATAATGTATTTTAAATACTTGAACATTTTCTTTCACTTCTGAAGCTAGCTTGATCTTTAGTCAGAAAGCCAGCTGCCAGAGTGAATGAAGTACTTTAGGATCTAAAAAAGGAGAGAAAATAGGCTTTTCTCAGTCTGTAATTCTGGGTGCTCTTTAAATGTGTCAAAATGCTTTCCTTGTCAGCTTTCCATGTAAATTTCTACTTCTTTCCTTATTGCTTGAAAAGTTCTAGAATTCTTTTCCCTCCAACAAAATATAGTCATACTCCTCCTTCCTTCCTTCCTTCCTTTTCCATTACATGTAGGACATACTAGCTCTACCATTGGATTCTTTTGGCCGTTGGGTGGTAGCTTAACTTTTGACCTTCAGTCTCCTGATCTGTAAATGGTACTTAACCATTTCACAGGGTTTTTATAATAATGATGGAGCCACAATATGTGAAAAGTCCAAACAGCATGCCTAGCACCTTAATACTCAATAAATATTCTTTATGTTTGTTTGTTTTCCTCCTTTTATTGTTTTACTCAGAGATTTTTTTTCCTACTATTCTGAGACTTAGTTCAAAATTATATTTTTTAAAAAATCTTAATGGAGAAGAGGAAGGGATATGAATCTATGAGCCAGAGGAGAAAAATACCACCACCAACAATGAACTGATAGATAGGATCAACGTTTATTGAGCACTTACTATAACTAGCTGCCATTTTAAGCCCTTCATTTGCATAAAATCATTTAATCTCATTATAATCTTATAAAATAAGTGCTGCTTTACACTTAATGAAGCAAAGTCATAGAATAAGCCAAGATTGCATGGCCAGCAATATAGAAAATATAGACCTCAAATACAGGTGAAAATATAGACTGCAACATCTTGGCTTCAGACCTGCACTCACTCATAGCTTGGTTGGTATTTCAGGATTGATATACATAAAATTTAAATCTGGATTTCTCTGATTTGATCGTATCTGCTTTTCTTACCAATCATGTCACTGAACTGTTTTACTTTTTCAGAGTACTCCCCACATAGGACATTATCATCTGTAGTCATCAGGTTTTATTCTTTGTTTTCTGTCTGCCTCCTGAAGGAGGTAAGCTATAACAACACAAGAATATTACCTTTTTATTTGCTGCTTTATCTTCAAGGCCTAGTATGATTTCCGGCACATAATAAATGTTCAGTGTGAATGACTGAATGAGAGGCTTGTATTTTATAGTGTGGTAAAGGTGTGCCCCAGATTTATAACATTTAAAGTGAATTATTCTCCAAAAATGTGGAGTAATTCATATGCATCCAAACTTTGCAGTGATTAATAACTAGCGATATTCTTATTTATCTCTTTCTTGAGGGCTTTCTAAGGAAATGCTGATGGACAGATCAACAAATCACACCATTAAAACCACTTATGGAGGTAGATTTTCTTCTCAGGATTGTTTTTGGCATGGGATTGCCTAAGGGCATTCTTAAATGCTCTCTGCCATTAGTGTGACTTGGAAATTGATCAGGAAAGGCTGTGTAGAGGGACTCTAAGTCAATGAATGAATCAAGTTGGCCTGTATTCCACAAAACATAGTCTTTTGTTCAGTAGTGTATCTAGAACCAAACCTTTATATTCCTATCTATAGTTTAAAAATTAGACTTCATGCTCATTTTTTGTAATAAAGCTAATGGTTAGGGAAAAGATAATACCCTCATTTTTTAGATGGAAGAACTGAGTCAAAGAAATAAAAGACTTCCATAAGCAAAAATTAGCCTATATAGGGTCTCTGTACTAGGTTTGAACTACTTCGAAGACATTAAAAGCCTACTTGACATAAAATTTTGAAGGACTATTATGATTTCAGTGAATGTTATATATATATATATATATATATATATATGAGGAATCTGGTAAATATTTATACATTACATATGCTAGTGGATTTAATTATTTGGAGATGGAGGAGAAATCTACAAAATTTTTACTTAAGCACATATATTTTATATAGAAAAAAATTGATATTTGGAAGTAAACAGCAAATCTGCATCTTATTTGATGTATAACTAGTGCCTATATATTAATAGCAAAATGTTTAAATTTTGTTAATTCACTAAATACATTGTTGAATATTTGAAATACCCATCTGATATTTGTTACTGAACTTTAAAATAATATATGAGGATTTAGGTAAATACCATCTGTCTAAAAGTAATTTTGGAAAGTAATTCAGAAGATAATATTTTGAATACAATTCTGCCAGCAATTATTAAATATGTTTTGAGGAGAAAATTACTATCCAAATTACACATCTTATCCTTGGCATTTTCTGAAAAACAAGACAATTTTTTTTAAGGTTTCTGAAGGCTGTTCACAGCAGTTATAAGCCAATTAATTATAAAATATTTAACCATGCATTGGACCATAAAATGGATCAGTTGTGGCTGTTGGATTATAGTTTTAGATGACTTTATGTAAATTCAAACATTACTTTAACTTATTGGTAATTACAATGATTACTTGTGTGGGTGATCAAAAAAAGTAAGATTAATAATCTGTTTTTCTTGGCAAAGATACAAACTGTGTTTGAATATAGTATGGAAGATATCTGCGCTCCATATGAATTTTTAAAGTCAGTTAATAAAGAGTAAATAGTCAAGAAGCTCATTAACTACAGAAATTTAGCCTTATTTATTAGGGAGTTTTTCTTCTAATCACTGCATTCATTTGCTTGTCTAGTGCATAATATTCTTCATAAGTACTTATGATCTGCATTTGTTTTTTTATGTGATAATGACTTCCTGAATAGCTTTTTATTTCTTGGTCACTGTTTATCTTGTAGGAAGATCATATAGCCAACAACAACAAAAATTTGTTTCTATAATAAATTAAATGCCAAGAATTGAAATACTCACTTTATAGACTATTTTGTTTAGCCTTCAAAATAATTTTGTGAAATAGATTCATTTATTCAGTCCACAAATAACTTACTGAGGAACTGCTAAGAGCTGGGGATACATGCTAAAATCAGGTTGTCAAAGGTCCCTTCCCTCATAGAGATTATATCCAATAATGAAGACAGTTACTATTTGTGATGCATTGTAAAGGACATATGATACTGTGATAGTGACTAACCCATTAGCAGTGGCTTAGCTTTTGCTGCATCAGAAACTATCCCAAAATTTATCGACCTAGGACAACCCTTTATGTAGGCTCATGTCTCTGCTGGCTGCTATCTGGGCTAGGCTGAGCTGTGTGGTTCTGCTGATCTAGGTTAGGCTAAGCTGATCTCAGTTGGAGGACATTATAGAAGGACTGTCAGCTTTCACATTAGTTGGAGGCTGGTCAAGTGTGTCCTCAATGGAGATGGCTTGTGTCTGTTTCCCTTAGTTTCTCATGTTCCAGCAGTTGAGCCCAGACTTTTCACATGGTGGTGGTGGTAGATGTCCCAAGTGCAGCAGGGGTCATTGGAAAGCAAACATCCTGGCTTTTGTTTCAATCTTCTAAGTATGTACCATATAAACATGGACCAGCTTATCCATAAATCTTCTGGTATCATTTGTCAGGGTTGAAAACCCATGAGAAGTACAGAACTCATACGGCTGATGGAGTGATATTAGGGAGCTTTTTGGGGTCTACCCTTGTGCCAAGATGTATGTTCATCTCATTGTGAGCCAGTTTGTGATTTTCATTCAGAAATAAGTATTTTACTATGACCTCTCTAATGAGTAGGAGCTACAATAGCTTAGGAACATAGGCGATATTTTAGGTAAGGGCAAAAAGAGAAAGTAATAACAATTCTGAGAAAAATACAAGCATTGCTTTTTTCGTGGTATTCTCCTGCTTCCGAAGTCTTTTGCACTGGTCATGGTGTGACGCCATCTCCTTTATCCACCTGGCCTGTTGAATACTAACACAATACGAAGGCAAAATATTGAGCAGGAGTTGCATTAGGGGAAGTCAAACAACTATGCAGTTTGTTTTGTTTGGTTTTGTCATTAGGAGGCCAGAAACAATACAGAATCAATGCCAAGTGTTTCGTGTTTCATGTTCATTGAAGCGATGGTGAAGAGGTCACATAGCAAAGAAACGTATTTCTTTACTTTGGTTCACAAAATGTAGGGTATTTTTGGTTGTTATTTAAATTCATGTACTCTAGTATTCTTGGTATGGATACCAGTATCTCCCCTTCAGAATCTATAGTATTACAGTATTTCAAAAGATGTATTTAACTCTCCTCCATTTCTAATAAGCTAATAGAAACATTAATTTGCTGTGTTTTGAATAAAAACCAAAACACACATAAAAGTAAATGCTTGTGAAGATTTCTATGTGATTTACAAAGCTTTTTCCTTTCATGATATTTTTATTAATTAATTTATATCTCATTAATATAAATATATTTAATACATCATATTAAATATATTACTGTATAAAATGTACACTAATGTATAAATAAATATATATATATTTTTTAATGTTTATATGTGCTAGGCACTGTTCTAGGTGCTAGGGACACACAGATAAAATGAGATAGGTAATGTCCTTGCTCCCCTTGAGCTTACCTTCTACTAGATATTAGGTGGACAACTCCTCTTTCTACTTTTTAAAAACAACCCGCTGATAAAATTTTTAATGAAAATCAAAATGTAAGAAATTTAGTAAAAGATTTCAGAAAAGATTGCTTGACACAATTGAGCTGGATCCAGTGTTCTGGTGATTATTTTAGCAGTTTATTAATTTAGGAAAAAGCTGTTTTGATTAGAAACATCTATAAAATCAGCCCATGAAGTATAAAGAAGTTAGAGAAAGGAGCAGAGTCTCAGGAAGTACACAGAGCATTTTAGAGCCTTTACATTCTCTTTCTTAAGCTACCAATTGTTCTCTTGAGAATTCAAATATTTTATGGCTGATATGACAAATTTTTCGGTTTGGATTCTATATACTGTTGTTATAGGATCTTAAAGATATTTAAGTCACATGAGAGACCAGTTGTGCCTAAAAGGCTGACAATGTTGCTATCATCTAGAGCTTAGTAAGATCCCCTGTGGTGTGAGCCATGATGGTAGAAATCACAGAAGGAGACGAATCACAGAAGTCACACCCGAGGGATCCCTGTGGGAACAAGTAATTTCACAGTTTACAAACCCTGCTTTTTCCGCAGTTTGGGAAAGTAAACTTTGACCAGATCTTTGTTCCTCATGTTTATCATACATCCCACATGAGTGACGACAACCTCACAGTCAGATGTCGTCAGCTGAATCCAAGTCCTGCAGTCACTCTTTGCAGCCTTAGGCAAGTGAGTCAACCTTCAATAAGTCAAACTTCCTCCTGGGTAACACGGAATTCATGAAGCAATTCCTAACTTGCTAGTGGGTTTAAATGAGATGAAGCCTAAAGGAGTTCACAGCAGTGCCTGGAGCTTCACAAGTATTCCCAAAGTTTTGGCTGTTGGTTTTCCTGTTCTTATTTATGTTCCTGTTTCCCTCGGCTCTATTAAATAGAGATAAAATGCACCCCGGTTTTCTCATTTAGCCTGAAGGAAGGGTTTCTTCTCTGTTTCTTGCCCTAGGTTTAGGCCTGGCCCCTCACCCACAATATGTATTCTCTTTTTTAAGATTTCTAAGAAATCGTGACTGTTTACATCCAAACACGCCCTTTGGTACACCGAAGACTGATCTCCACTCACCCTCCCTTCTCACACTGCCACCGGAGATACCTGGGGGGACAGCATGGACCAACCAGACAGAGGCTGTGTCCTATTCATGGCCTGGGACCAATAATGTCTTCTCAACAACAGAGAGTGACATGGCCCAGACCAAAACGACGTGGTTCCATTTCTAACTCCAAATTCATTTATTCACCTCTGCGCTAGGTCACTCCCTCCTCCTTGGTCCGGCCAGACTGAGGGAGACTCTGTTGGAAAGCATCTTGCACATCAGCATTCCTCGGGGTCCTAGTGCCCTCTGCATTGGAAGATGGGGGCAGCATACAGGTCTCCTCCAGTATGTCTCCCTAGGAGGGCATACTAAACTCTGCCCCACCTCTTCCTGGCCAGCCTGAGAAGCCTTTCCACCCTATGCTACTGGACAACAATCCTGAGCTTCCTAGATTTTCAGGTTGGATGAAGGGAAATAGCAACCTGTGATCAATTCCACAAAACAGATCATTAGAAACATCCTCTTGCTGTGATTCTGGCCCTCATGGGTAACTTTCCTGTAGAGCTGAGGTAACTCTAAAAAAATTCTTTTTGAAGGGTAGATTAATATGAGAGTGCCAGAATCAAAGAAATGTCCAAATTGAAAAGGGCTTTACAAATAAAGGAAGGGGTCTTGGAGTGGGAGTCTAAGGAGATGAATTCAGTGACTATCCAAGACTAGAGAGAGCCCTAGGCCAAAGGCAGTTCTGAGGTTATGCGAGCAAGGTCAAAGCCATTCCAACTTGGAAGTGAGTGATCACAGCAGGAGAGAGCTTTCAACTCCCACACCCTAGTCATTATACAGTACTGGAAGCTGTTGCTTTCCTTGGTTTACGGAGGAGGAATCTGGGCTTTGAAAGTGGTTTCTGCTTTGCAGTGTGCAATTTTAAGGTCTTAATAGGCATTTACAAATAGTCTCCTTTTTGAAAGACACTAAGAAGAGAAGCACTATACATCATATACCACCATTTTTGGAAAAAATATCTATATACATATTTTGGATTTTGTTTTTTGTTTTGTTTTTTTGTTTTGTTTTAAGAAGGAGAGGGAGAGAGAGAATCTTAAGCAGGCTCCATACCCAGCTTGGAGCCTGATGCAGAGCCCAGTCTGGAGCTCACTAGGGGCTGTCATGGGGCTGGATCTCACAACCCTGAGTACATGACCTGAGCAGAAATCAAGAGTCTGACGCTTAACCAACTGAGCCACCCAGGCACCCTTTTTCTTGCTTCTATTATGCCTACCTTTTATTTTTCCTAAGGTTGGTACTTCCTTCTAAGGTAGGAGGAATTCAGTTCTAAAAAACAAGTAATCAATGGCACCCAGGTGGCTTAGTCAGTTAAGCATCTGCCTTTGGCTCAGGTCATAATCTCAGGGTCCTGGGATCAAACCCTATGTCAGGCACCCTGCTCAGTGAGGAGTCTGCTTTTCCCTCCCACTCTCCCTTTGTCCTCCCTGCCCATGCTTTCTCTCTTGTTCTCTCTCAAATGGATAAGTAAGATCTTTACAAAAAATAAAATAAAATAAAAAACAAGCAGTCAACAACTAAAAATGTAATTTACAGTTAATGGCTTTGCTTCATTTGTCAAATGAATTTGTATATTTTCTTTATAATTAAAGTTATTTTCCATTTTTAAGATATATAGTGACTACTGCATAAAAACTGCTATTATATAAACTTAAAACTAAAATTTAAAGTGCTTCAAAGGTAGGGTCTAAAGATAGTATAACTATTAAAAATGCATATTCTTAAAGTATTCCAGAAAGGAAAAATATGGGACATGAACTATTCTGACATTTAAATCTTTTCTTATTCTTGCCAGTCCTGTCACAGTCAATGACAAAGGTGGTATTAATAGCCATACATTTCTTGGTAGATTAATTTTCTAACATCTTTCAATTGACAGGGCAGAGGGATGTGTTTCCAGTTTAAAATCTTTTATTGTATTATTTGCATAGATATTAATATACATATGTTCTTGTTTGGAGGAAATAAAACTCTTACTTATTTTCTGGCACATGGATTTGCATTTAATTAAATACAGTTTTTTTTTTTTTATACCTAAATGCATTTACCCATTGAACCTTTTTAAATTTTAGTTATTCTTTGAACAACTGCATTCTCATAGATAAGGAAATTTCCCAAGGTTTGCTGATTGGTAAATAGTTCATTGTTGGTTGCAAGTAATTTTCCAAGTGGTGGTCTGTAAACTTGGCAGGAAATATTTTGTTCTGCATGCATCTTTGCAGAGTACTTAGAAAATTTGCAGGTAGAGTAGCTGTACAAAACTCCAATCCCAGGTAATATATTTGGCATTTTGCTGGTAATTCTTAGAGAGAAGAGATTTTTTGCAGCATCAGTATAATTTTAGTTTTATTTATTTAATTTTAATATTTATTTAATATTAATTAATTATTAAATATTTAATTTGTTAATTTTTAATTTAATTTTTATGATTAAGTAAATTAATTATTAGATATTTAATTAAGTAAATAATTAAATATGTATTTCATTTTAATTATCTCTTTTTTCCAAGTCATAGAAAATCCATAAGCCATGGGCCATTTAATCTCTTGTTCTACTGTATCCTAGCTAGTCACCTCTCTTCTGCAATCGTAGGCAGCTGTGGAAAGAAGGAGGGAAAATGTGATATTTCCACTAACCAGCTACGTGCAATGATATCTTGGCTCCTAAGCTGACCACTATCTGGACAATGACAGAATGGGACCCACCTTTGAGGTTAATATGAAGATCCAAGTCATTTATAAAGGGGAAGGAACTTGGATAGCGGACCACAAAGACTGCCCATAGTAGTAGAGTACTAGTAAGTAATCTTTATAATCATCAATCTGATCTAGCATTTCCTTCAACACGCCCCTAACAGTACAGTGTGTCCAAACTCATTGGAATGACACCGGATCTCTAATGAGGGCTGGTGGCTGCTTGGAGTAGCTATTTTTTCTATTTTTTAGAGACCCTGCACATGAACTTTCCTTTCCCAGATCTTCCTGGCAAGGTGCTTCCTATGCTCCTCCTACACACAATTCCACATCATTGCCACTTTGACATTGCCTCTTCCCTCCAACTGTTTTTATATCTCTTCTGAAGGCTTGGCAGACACTCTCCTGTCTGCAAAATGAATGTACAAGAGAATAAATCTTCAAAAAATACCAGCTTTTGTCCCTTCTCCTTTCCTGTTGAACCCTATATAGTCATATGGACAACTTAATAATGTTATGGAGAGAAAAGAAAACTACTTTATTTCTTATCTCACAAACTTATAATCAGTTCTCTTGATTAATTTCCCCCCTTTTCCTGATAAATTGCAATGATTGGATTATCACATCTTTATAAAATAGTCTCCCTTAAAAATATTTTAAAGCATGACGGTGTATACAGTAGTTACCATTCAAACAAGAGTTATATATTTGTATTTCTCGTACATCCATCTAAAAATCTCTGGAAGAATGAATGGGTATAATAAAAAAAAAACTGCTTAGAAATCAGAGATTAGGACTTGGCTAATAGGGTCAGGGGTTGGAGAGAGACCTTTTACCATATACTTTGTTTTTACCTTTAAATTTTTGAATCACAGGAGTATTTTCCTCATTTAAATATTAAATAATCATTTTGTATATAATTTTAAAAGTCTAAGAAAGTCAAATGTAAAAGTTTCATGTACTCAACTAATTTGTAAGTTACTTGAGTCATGGGCTTGCTGGAGAATGTCACAGGCTTTGTCACTATTTCCATCCCCTTTCTTAATATTTTTCCTATATTATTCAGTGTGATGCTTCTGACATCTCTCAGGTTGGAGCGGGGATAGGGAGAAGACTTGAATGACATAAAGATTTCACTTGAAAGGCCCAATTTTAATCAGGTATTGAGCAGAGGAAAACAGGAAAAGTGTATCTCTCCGTCCAGCTCCACCGCAGTGAGTTCCATCGTAGACAGGCAGGTGCTGTGCTGCTTATCACCTCTGCTCCAAGGTCTCCAGGATGGGGCAGCCACAATTTGTTGCAGCTGGGGCAGAAGGAAAGGACATGTGACAAATCATCATACTGGCTTTTAAAGTGTCCACCCAGAAGTGACACAGGCCGCTTTACGTAACATCCCACTGGTCAAAACAAAGCACATGGCCACACCTAACTTCAAAGTAGGCAGAGACAGGCAATGCCCCCGTGTATCCAGAAACATCAAAACTCATAGCAAATAGCACTGATCAGTGTTTTCTGAGAAAAATAAATCAAGACTAGAACTCTTCAAATTTTGATTTAGTTATAATCTAGGCATAAGATGTTTTCAAGTTACACATGAATTTCATAGAACTCAGCTGCACCCCAACTTTCTCCTCTTCCTCTTTCCTTATTTCCTTCTTCTCCTGTTTCTCTTTATGTTTTCCTCTGACCTCCCTTGAAAAACACAGTGTGACTGATAAGTCATCAGAAAAACAAGATAAAACTACTTGCGTGCCCTCTGAAATATCTGTTTCTAAAAAATATTGAAAGGAGGATGCCACTGAAGTGTCTGATATTGCCAGTGTGGCACTGAGAAGTGAGCAGTTGTGTTCTTGTTAGCCTTTCTCTTAAGAAAGAAGACATGGGGATGTTCTTACTGTGATAATGAAACAATAAGCCTTTTCTCAAGGAGGACCCATGGTCATTCTTTTTGCCCTGTGCCTCCAGCAATGATTCTACCAAGGCTATTGCCATGTCTTCAATCTGTTGCCTTCATTCTGATCAAGCAGGGAGCACTCTTGAGATGCAGCAGTTTGCTCCAAGTCAACCCACTGTGACTAATAGGAAAACAGAAGCCGGGATGTAGGGAAGGATATTGGTTTGAGTTAGCCCACCAGAGACATTTTGAATTAATGCAATTGGTGAGTAAAGCAGCAATCAAATGTTTATGTCCTCCTCCAGTTATTGGAGGAAAGGGGTAGAAAGAATAGAGAAATATAGCCTACTCATCTGTTTGGTGCTTATTCCAAATATAAATATAAAAGCCTTTAGAATATTTGTGGTGATGAATTTCTCATTATGGTGATATCAATGGAAAGGCTCCATAAACTATATCTTGTTTTGCTAGATGGGTTGGAGACAATTTTCTGAAATTGTCCAATTGCTCAATGAGATTAGCTTTTCTCCAAAAGACCACTGGGAATTTTAGCATCTAAAAGAGATAGAAGGAAAAATACAGTTGGTTCCATAAAGAAACAATCCTTTGGAGCTGGTAATTATGTCACATCTGTTTGGAGAAACAAGTTGGCTTTTAGAGATGTGAATGGGGTACCAATTTAATAAAAGATGGGTTAGATTACATGCGAATTACTTGCTATTATTATTGGAGGAATCTGTCAAAATGGACAACTGGGAAAGCACTGTTTTCCATTTTTCTGGAGGGAATAATATGGCACAGCAGGAGAATTACACTTGCTTTTTTGGGGTGTAAGTTTTAACTCTTTCTTTTTTTAAAGATTTTATTTATTTACTTGACAGAGAGAGATCACAAGTAGACAGAGAGGCTGGCCAAGAGAGAGCGGGAAGCAGGCTCCCCGCTGAGCAGAGAGCCTGATGTGGGGCTTGATCCCAGAACCCTGGGATCATGACCTGAGCCGAAGGCAGAAGCTTAACCCGCTGAGCCACCCAGGTGCCCCTTAACTCTGAAGTTAATGTCCTAGGTCTGCACCTTTCCTTGGTCTCTCTGTCTTCCTTTCTTCCTCAACTGGTCATTCATAACTTGGTTTAACATAACGTTCAAGGTAATGCAGCTTATCTGGTTTTTGGTTGTCTCCTTTGGTTTGCAAGAATTTTAGAAACAATCATTTGTCTTTAAAAAAATAAAAAGCTTGATTTTAAAAAATCGTTTGTTTATTAACACCTGGTCAGTAATTTTAACTTAGTATTTTTAGTTCTATGGACTCAAACCTAACTCAACTGAACTTCCTTATCTAATGATAAATCTGTTTTATCTCTCCAATAATGTCTTTGAGATACTAGAAGATTTTATTTATTTATTTTAAGATTTTATTTATTTATTTTTGAGAGAGAGAGAGAGAGAGAGAGAAACACATGAATCGGGGGAGGGGCAGAGGGAGAGGGAGAAAAAGATTCCCCACTGAGCAGGGAGCCTGACTCCATCCCAGGACCCTGAGATCATGACCTGAACCAAAGGCAGATGCTTAACCAACCAACCACACAGGCACCCCGATACTAGATTTTATAAACAACTCATTCTTTCCCAATGTGAAATTATCTTATTAGCATTTTTTATGGTGTTTTCCATATTGAACATGGAAATACCATCTTTTAACATGCTAAACAGCTAGCAAAGAATAAATCATGAACTTGAAAATTATATATTTTAATAATCCAAAACACATGTCAGGAAAGATCAGAGCTTTATTGAAGCTACTATTGTAGATGCGTTTAAAAGTTCACTATGCCCATTGTATATGAATTTCCAGGTGTTGACTGGTTATTTATAGGGTGAACTGCCAAAGAAGTTGGAGTTCAAATAATGAGCACACTTTATTAACCACAACTAATCTAAAATTACTTTCTATAAGCCCAGAAAAATTATGAAGAGTACCCCTTTACCCCACTTTATCTGATATACCCTCAGATGATGTCTGTTGTCCAGTTTGTCGTTTGTTCCAGAGTTTAAATCTTTAATAGGTTATTATTCTTGGAATTTTATCTTAAAAATAGTTTTAATAGAACAATTACTTAGGTCTATTAATATAATAAATCCAATCTCTTATTCAAAAGTGTTTCAGTCCCACAAGTGTCATGGTTTCAACAACAAATTGTGAACATCACATTGGTCACATTAGGTAGAAATGTGTTGATTTCAGTAAACTGGAGGTTACTTCATGACTAGCAGGAGCTTAGATACAGTAACTAAGAAGTAACAGTTGCCAAAGATCAAAATAAGTAATAAGTTGCAAACACTTTTAGGAGAGTGAACATTTTAAGGAGTATGTTTTTCCTAGATGTCACAGTCAGCAATAGCAAAGATCAAAGTCAAGGTAGAAGGAAATAACAGAGATCAGTCCATCAACTTGCCACGAAGCAAGACTTAATTGATATCAGAGAAACAGCAGATTTGGAATGAAGGCAATGGAAATTTGCCATGAGTAAGTGTTAAGCTAGGGCTTCCTCATGGGGGTAGAAGTAGGGGTATTTGTATGTTTCCTATCTAGGAAAGGATTGTAGAGATTGGTATCAGAAAGTTAGGTAGAGGAGTTAAGCACTTTAAAGATTAAGAATCAAGTTCTCGAATATAAATGTTTTAATAATAGGCATTGATAAATGTAATACAAAAGGAACAGATTAACAAAAAAACATTATTATCAAATATTCTTTACTGAGATTTGGAATTTCATTTGTTTCCTTTTCTTAAGCCGTGATTATGCAGTTTATTTTTATTTATAACTTTGAGGTCTGCATATTCAAAGCAGACTCTTGTAGCATCTAACAGCCACATCCTATAGCTGCTACTCTAGCCTCTGTGTTATTTTGTGGACAACTCATTTCCAAAGGAAAGGATTATAGATATGCCAGTCATCTTTTGATAGCTCTGTACAGTGATGTCCAAGACAATTTTTAAGTTTCTAAATTAATTTATTTTAAAAATATCCCAGAAAAGAGAAATAATTTAGAAAATTATAGAATTAACAACAATGACAACAACAAATGTCTTTACATAATTTAAAGACACATCAAATAATTGAATACTTAAGTTTCAACCCGGTTTAGAAAATAGTCCCATCTATCACCAG
Organism: Lontra canadensis; assembly: GCF_010015895.1. NCBI lineage: Eukaryota > Metazoa > Chordata > Mammalia > Carnivora > Mustelidae > Lontra > Lontra canadensis. Next base: position 11,119,437 of record NW_022631010.1, read on the forward strand.
GGCTAGCATAGATTTATGGAGACTTTATTTTATTTTATTTATTTAATTATTTTAAAGATTTTATTTGCTCATTTGACAGAGAGAGAGGGATCACAAGTAGGCAGAGCAGCAGGCAAAGAGAGAGGGGAAAGCAGGCTCTCTGCTGAGCAGAGAGCCCAATGCGGGGCTTGATCCCAAGACCCTGAGATCACGACCTGAGCCGAGGGCAGAGGTCTAACCCACTAAGCCACCCAGGCACCCCGATTTATGGAGACTTTATAATGGGATGATTTTGAGTCTGTTGTAAGTGAAACAATAGGTGGATGTAAGTTCAAATAGCAAGCTGAAACACAACAAAAACATTCATATATGAACTAAAATTTCCCAACAAATACATAACAGCCCAAAGGTTACACTTTCTTTTACTGCTTTAAATTTGAAATACCGATAAATACCAAGTGCTCACATCAAATGACAGACTCGAAGTGACTCTAGCTCTGTTTCTTCATCCTTAGCAGTCCTTGCTTATTTCCAATCTACTATTTAAACTCTGGTACAAGGCCTTTGACCAAATTGAGTGAATTCAAACCAAGATGTTACGTATTTCTTGTCTTGAAAACAAATGTGTGGTGTTGAGTCTGTATGTATCAGCTGTGTGTCAGGGGTCTACTATAAGTAGGAGTTCTCCAAAAGAACTTCCACCCAGAATGCAATGGTTATTAAAAAATAAGTAAAGAAAATGTGCTCACCTAAGACATATATATATAAGCATATATAGAGAATATATAATTGTGTATATATTTAATTTAAATAAATATATGAATATATTTGTAAATGTATAGATGTTAAACATGTATAACTATATAATATAATATAAATGCATAAATTATATGTATATGTAATTAAAATATATACTTATATAGAAATGCATTTTATAGATAGCACTGTAATTGAGATACATACACATGTATGTGTCTATATGTATGTATACATAAATGTATATATATGTATGTATGTGTGTATATGTGTATACATATATGTTTATATATATATATATATAACAGGAACACTCAACAGTAATCCTAGCAATTGTTTAAAAGTGTATCTATATTTTTAAAAGTGTGTGTGTATATATACATATACATATATATGTGTGTGTATATATATCATATATATTGATATATATAGCTTCCTCAAGGAGAGGGAGAGAGTACCAAGCAGACTCTGAGCTAAGCTGGAAGCCTGATGTGGACTCTCTCCCTCTCCTTCAGCCCCTCCCCCTTCTCTTTCTCATTCTCAAAATAAATTAATTAATTAATCTTTAAACAACAAAAGAAAGAATTGTCAGGGAAGGCTAATAATAAAAAACAACCAACTTTTAGTTTTAGTATTTGAAATTCTTTCAGATAAAATATTTCCTTGTTCCCTGCACCTGGTGCAGACAACTGTCTCTGCCCCAATCTTGTATACATTACTGCCTATTTATTATATAATCATATTTTAATTATATTTTCTCTTACTGTAGATTTTAAAAAAAAACCTATAATCCATTGGCCATCAAAGCCTAACTTTTTTTTTCTAAGATTTTATTTTATTTATTTGAGAGAGAGAGAGCATGCGAGGGGAGAAGGTCAGAGAGAGAGCAGACTCCCCGCAGATCTGGGAGCTGGGAGCCCGATTCAGGACTCAGTCCCCAGACTCCAGGATCATGAGCTGAGCTGAAGTCTGTTGCTTAACCAACTGAGCCATCCAGGTGCCCCAGAGCCTAACCTTTTATAGTATTAGCATTCATTGTTAAAACTTCACTGATATCCAATAATATTTCAGGTCTTTTCATTGTCCTGCTGCAGGAAGAAATCACACAAGCCCTCCCCTGTGTCTGACTAGACAATAGAAATGGTACCTTCATTCAAAGTGCTTCCAAAACACCTTTCACTTGAGAGAGCACTAATCCTTGTAAGACAACTTGGAAATGAAGTCATCATTTTTTTTTAAGATTTTATTTATTTATTTGACAGATAGCGATAACAAGTAGGCAGAGAGGCAGGCAGACAGAGAGGAGGAAGCAGGCTCCCTGCTGAGCAGAGAGCCTGATGCAGGGCTCCATCCCAGAACCTAGGATCATGACCTGAGCAGAAAGCAGAGGCTTTAACCCACTGGGCTACCCAGGCGCCCCTGAAGTCATTGTTTTTGCCAAAGCAGGGGAGATGATATTTTCTGTGCTCTTAAATAAACACAAATTCAAATGAAAAATCCCTCAGTAAGATCTAATCAACTGGGTAGAAAACAAAGTCAGTCTATGCTTACCATTCTGTTTGTGTTCTAAAAGAAAGCTAGTTAATGTTATTCATCAAAACTATATGATTCTTGGGGCACCTGAATGGCCCAGTCAGATGAGCATCCGACTCTTGGTTTCCGTTCATGTCCTGATGTTTCAGTGTCCTGAGGTCAAGCCCCTCCTGGGCTCCGCAGTGAAGCACAGAGTCTGCCTGGGATTCTTTCCCTCCTGCTCTGCCCCTCCCCCCACGTGTGCTCCTGCTCTCTCTCTCTCTTTGTAAAATAAATAAGTGAAAAAAAAATTGAAAACCTATATGATTCTTTTGCTTATAAAATTCGGAAAAGAGAAAGTAAAGAGGTAGTGGATATAAAAGTTGAGTTAACCTAATGCTGTTTCAGTGTTTAGACGGTGACACCCTCTAGTAAGGACATTGGCAGGAGAAAAGTCATTAGAGATGAGAGGTCTGTAAAAAATTATTTGGGCAGTATTAAAAGACTGTTAAGGTTACTTCAATCTAGGCTTCCTTCTGAAGATGCAGAAATAATTATCCATTTTACAAGTGACTGCTTGAAATGGTAATGCTCCATTAGGCCATTTAAGGACTGGCATAGGCACAAAAAAACATTGCCATCTGCTTTGTTTGTTGTATCCTTGGTTATATTTCTGCTTTCTTTTGAGGGACTGCGTTATGGAACACTTTTTCGCTGTCATTTCTGGCAGTAATTATAATTTCTGACCTAGAGTGGAGGACTGTATAATATCTTGATCGATGGACTGATTAATGTCAGTTTTGTGGATAACAAGGGGGCAAAGAGACTTTCTAGGAATGTAAAATCATCATTTTGTCCACCAGGTATGAGACCCAAAGATCACTGTACTGATAATTGTAGAGTGAGTCAAGTGTCAAATATAATGAGGAGCTTGTTTATTCTATCAACCAAATGATTTCAAAACTGGGGACAGCTTGTTTTCATGCTAGAAATTTTCTACCAGCCAAATCCAGTCCTCTATATTCATGATGAAATTTCTGAGTTTTTGGGGGGAGGGATATTACTGATCTTTTATAAACTGTAATTTAAAAATTTACTGTTCTCACAGAAGTGAATTGACTTGTAATTATTGTTCTGCTGAAGGTAAGGAAATGTCAAGTGGGCTATTTCTAAAGAAGACAAATACTGTGTACTCACCAGAACTCTTTCAGATAGGACAACCATTATTTTAAATAGAAGCAGGAATAAAACTTTGTATTCCAAAGTTTCAGCCCACAGGTTATAGTTACTGAATTTGAGATTACATGATCGATCTTTTGGAAGTTTTAATCAGACGAAGTTTTAATCGGAAATCTGTAAAGTCAAGTGTACAAGCCTTACTTTCAATACATTTCTGACTCACTGAGATGGTGTGAGAATTTATGGGGGAAAGTAGGCAAGTAAGTTGTAAATACATCAGTATTTCAGTATCAAAAAAATTTCGACAAATGTATTATATGTTACAATTCTTATGTTCTTTTAATATATTCACATATTTTTAATTAGTATTACTCTGTAGTTTTATATCCTTTTTCTCTGTGGTTGTGTGTGAGGGAGGTATCAAAGCTTTGTAAATATAAACCTACTAAAACTTCTGCAAAATATATTTTTTAAAGATTTTATTTATTTATTTGACAAAGAGAGATCACAAGTAGACAGAGAGGCAGGTGGGAGTGGTTCGGGGGGGTGGGAAGCAGGCTCCCTGCTGAGCAGGGACCCCCCCGCCCTCCCGACACAGGGCTTGATCCCAGGACCCTGGGATCATGACCTGAGCCGAAGGCAGAGGCTTTAACCCACTGAGCCACCCAAGCGCCCCTACAAAATATTTTTTTAATCAAGCACTTTAAATTCTTGGAGAACTTACATGTCAACTTTACTCTCCTTTTTTTTTTTTTTTTTTACGTTTGTGGTTTCTTTTTTTCTTTCATTCTTTAGAGTGTTCAAACAAAATATTTCAATATATAAATCTAGAAACAAATGAATGCATACTGTAATATTGTGTGTATATGACATACACACAACAGGAAATGTTCATCAAAGTGAAGAGACGAAGAAACCTGAAGAAACCTTTGGAGATGACTCTTTAATCTCAGAGAAGGTCACATAGAGGTATAGCTGTGAACAAATTCATTAAGCTATGTTGTCAGGATTAGAGCCCCAGGCGATATATGTGGGGTTGAGTAATGAAGGGCATAATATATATACACATACTATAATATATACACATACTCATAATATATGCTCATTATATATACTCATAATATATGCTCATTTACACCCACAGGAAAAATAATCTACTAGGTGACACCAGGGCACAGATGATCAGTTTTCATGGTAAGTTGCAGTAAGACACATTACATTTATTCACAGTGTAAATAGTTACCTTCATTTAAATGCACCAAGTGTGTTGGAATTCATTGGACAATTCAAAATAAAGACGTATACAATATATAGAACAGGTGCTGAAGCCCAAAGTTATATCCCCATTAAAGTGTTGTTAGAACTCTATTCCCTTTCTGCCAGTTGCTATCATTAAATATCCCCTGAAATAAGATTGTGTTTCCTAATACCTACTAGATAAGGATAGGGCCAAAAATACTTTCAAAGGAAATGGCAAAGAGCTACCAGAGCAGAAGAAACAAAAGCCATTTTAAATTTTGTCATTAAGAAGAAAGACTATCCTAATGAGGCAAGAAATCCTATCCCCAAGCAAAATTGTGTCCCATAGAGTAAAGCCCTTTCTTTTATTTTATAGTGTTTTTTCCGCTCTAACAAAGAAAATCCTGGCTACAAGAGAACACAGTATATTTTAGTTAGCTTCATCATATATCCCATTTAGTATGTAGGAATGAATATTCTAATACCATTGTCTTTTGCTTTATATGTAAAGCAGTTCTTCAGGAAGGATACCTTAGAACAGTGTTTCTCAAACAAATTAACTGAGAATCTTGGTAAAATTGAGCTTCTACAATAGTGGAGGGGTGGACTGAGATCCTGGTGTTCTAACAAATAAATATACAGGTGATACTGGACCTGCTGGTCCATCGACCGCATTGGGAGTAATAGTACTTTAGTTCGGTTATACAGAAATGCTTTCAGGATTTTATCGTAGAACTTTGGGGGATATTAGATTATAATTCATCTTCTTCATCATATGAAGGAACTATCTTTCAGAGCAGTGTTCTGCATATTTTGACGTGCATATAAAGTACCTCTGCATCTTGCTAAAATCAGATTTTGATTCTGCAATTCTGTGTTGGGACCTGAGATTCGGCATTTCTTTTCTTTTTTTCCTTTAAAGATGTTATTTATTTACCTGAGAGAGAGAGAAAGGGGGTGGAGCACAATCAGGGGGAGGGGCGGAGGGGCAGAGGGGCAGAGGGAGAGGCAGGCTCTCTGCTCAGCATGATGCCCAGTGCAATGCAAGGTTGGATCCCATGACCCCGGGATCATGACCTGAACCAAAGGCAGACGCCTAATGGACTGAACCACTCAGGCGCCCCAAGATTTGACATTTCTAACTAACTCTCAGGGATGCTGCCACTGCTGGCCCGCAGACCACACTTTGATCTTCTCTGAGATCTAAAACAATTAGACAGTAATTAACTAACTAAACAACTGACATTAATTAACATAAAAGTCAAGGAGGGGGAGAATGGAAGGCAAAATATTAACCAAGACTCAAAGTAATGTTATATAGAAAATGGTATCTAGAAAACCAAGTTTCAGTATACTCAGCCCTGGAGGTAAAGCCCCACACTTTAAAAGTGCTGCTTATTTACTGCTCCTATTGTAAAGTGACTACAATAGTAGCTGAATTTTCAATGAGAGAGCTGTTTCAGTAATGGCATCTGCTTTATTAGAGCGGTGCTTTTATTGAACTAATAACTGTTAGCATGAAGACACCGTTAGTGTAAATTACATTTCTAATTATGGCACTACATATACTCAGGTTATATACAATTATTAGACATTTTACCCCAATTATTTACCTCTCCAGCAACTTTCTTTCTATCACATGCACTCTGACCTTGTGTCTGTGTATGAAAGCTTTCATATAGCTGTTCCCCTGGTTCCCCTATTGTCATTCAAATTGATACATGGTCTGTCCAGAAACGTGTGATACCAGCTGGTTAATGAAAACTTCCTTCTCAATTTCTACTTCTCAGGGGCTGAGTCCATTCAGTGTTCCGTGCTTTAATCAGAAATAACCTGTGGTCTTGTTGGGCATGGCTTTGAGAGAGGTACAATGTAAAGAAAAGTTCAATAAGAAGTGTGCACACTGAATGTTGGTGCATCACAAACATTCCGAAGTACAGTGGCTTAAACCAAAAACCATTTAAAGATTTTTTTTTTTTATTTTTTTGACAGAGAGAAAGATCACAAGTAGGCAGAGAAGCAGACAGAGAGAGAGAGGAGGAAGCAGACTGCCTGCTGAGCAGGGAGCCCGATGCTGGACTCGATCCCAGGACCCTGAGATCATGACCCGAGCTGAAGGCAGAGGCTTAACCCACTGAGCCACCCAGGCACCCCCCAAACCAAAAACCATTCTTACCACTCCTGTCCGGTCAGCTGGAGGCACTCAGCTGGGTGTATTGGGTGCAACTGTTCTGCTCCACGTGTATTTCATGCACCCCCAACCCCCTGAGCCCATGTTCTTGTCCTGTGGGGGCCCAAGCCTTAGAGCGCACATTGAGCCATGGAAGCACATTTCAGGCTTCCACTGCATTACATCTGCTAATTTACATTGGCCAGTCGGACAGTGGAGCCCTGTGTCTACCCTCTTTCCTCACAGTGAGGCCAAAGCAAGTCAACTTAAATGGATCAGAGAAGAGTTAGCCTCCCATAGAAGTGGAGGGGAATGAATGATTATTTCAGAATAAAAGCTGATCTACCAGAGCCAATTTCCCTTTTTATACATGTAAGCACAAGTAGTATCTAAAGTCTGTGAATTGGTTATTTTTATAACATGCCAGAGAGCCATAGCTATGTTTCGTCAAGTTAGAAATACTGGCATTGCTTGGTTTCTTTAAGAATCTCAGGTTTTTATAGAAAGTGAAAAAATTATGGTCTAACATCCACTTATGCAGTGTTTTTTGTTTGATTCTATGTGCTACTAGTCACACGTAAGGATTTTAGATTCTAAAAAATCTGGCGAATAAAGTCTTGGGCAAGATAGGTGTAGTAGTTGAGTCATGGTTAAGGTGGCAAGGTGTTCTTTTGACTCCCCCCCCAAAATATCCTCAAATATTTTCCATGTGCCCTTTGTATACCCATGGAGATGAATCCAAGCCAGTTCGGAGCTTTTCAATTTTTAAGGTGTGTATAGACAAACGAAGTTCTGTGTATGCCATTTTCCTTAGGGAATTAAATTTAGCCACTTAACAGAAGATAAGATGCTTGGGGCGCCTGGGTGGCTCAGTGGGTTAAAGCCTCTGCCTTCGGCTCAGGTCGTGATCTTGGGGTCCTGGGATCGAGCCCCATATCGAGCTCTCTGCTCGGCAGGGAGCCTGCTTCCTTCTCTCTCTCTCTGCCTCTCTGCCTACTTGTGATCTCTGTCAAACAAATAAATAAAATATTTAAAAAAAAAAGATAAGATGCTAAATCTGAATATTGAAACATGGGGAAAAACTCACCAGGAAGATAGAGTTGGACATTCTGTCAAGAGAGATGACATCATGCCCCATTCAGCTGTTGTTTGTGTCTGATACATTCTTCCTGACATCCTTTGCTTAGCGTGTTAGACGCTGAAGGGGCATGTGTGGTGGGCCTCGAGCCTGGTCAAGATACAGACAGCAGACAGGATTTACTACATCACATAAGATAGGAAACAGTAGATGCTCTGAGAGGCATTGTCTATGTTTGAAACTGGAACCAATGCTCAACCAGTGATATAGCGGTCATCCATCAGAACCACGTGAATATGACAACCAATGAAAGCTTGCCTTTCTGTGAGCGGCATTAGTTTCACTCAGGTTGGAGGGAAATGAGGAACTAGGTGCCAATGATCCCCGGGTTGCAGAAATAGCTCCAGCAGCTTCAGCAACATGCATATTCTTTCCTTTTCTTCCTGCGCATACAGTTGGTTTCAAACTGACTTGTAGTTAGGGGTAAGGGGGCACCATAGCTAAGCTCTGTAGTCAACAGAATGAGAAGAGAAGTGGTGGGGCCCACCTCGACGTCCAACCCATTTAGAAAAAAGGAGAGGAGCAAGACCGACGGAGTCTGGATTCTTGAAAGAAGACCCAATTGTGGGGAAAAAAAAAAAAAAAAACAGGTAGAGACTGGGTATCATGGGATGGCATCTCTACTCTTCACTAAGGGAAACTAATGTTCTTCTCATAGTTCAGAACCTTGTCAGTTTTGGAGGGAGGTTTCATTAATTCATTGGTTCATTCATACATTTGTTCATCCAGTAAATTCTTACTGAGTATCTACTACAATGTGCCAGGCAATCTGTCTGGACCTGAGTTTGCAAAGTGACCGAAAAAAGGACACAATCCTTGTCTTCTTGGTAGCTTATGGTTTGTAGAGTGAGAGAGAATTAACAACTGTGTTGTGTACTACATCGGAGAAATAGAAAAAAAGTGAGTACATATAATATGGTGGGGCAGAAACCTATACGAGGGAAAGATAAGGAAAAGCTTCCCTGATGAAGGACTTTGTGTTGAGAGCTGAAAAAAAGATTAAAAGTAAGTTAGATGAACTAGGATGGGAAAGAAGGAATAGGAGGTACAGAATACCATTCATCAATACTATTGACGAATACTTCATCAATAGTGACGAAGTCCTCTTCATCTTTTGCAACTCCTTTCCTACCCAATGATGATTAAACATTTGAGAAAGGGAGTTGCTTTCAGAGATCTAAATATTTGTATAATTGCTCCTATTATTTATAATTGCCTAGTTTTACTAGAGCAGGTCAGACAGAAGACACACTAGGAGCCAAACATAGAACTCTACAACCCGAGAAACATCCACTAAAATGATATACAAATATTACTATACTAATGTCTTGCTTTTATCCCAAAAACCCCCAAGTGAAAATTCATTTTCTATGTGTGTACTCTTGGTTAATTCAATAATTTTAAGGCACTATTTGGACATCATTCCCTAAATCCTGCAGAATGCTTAGCTCTCAGATTTCTTGCTGAATATTTCCTGATCCATAATGCTAACAAGGACATGATATTTGGCCAGAATGAACACTTGATAAATCTCTCTATCATATGACAGCCTGACTCAGGTATTTAATATATAGTTTCCTTTTTAAATCATGAGTGCTTTAGAGTTCATGATTTCATCAGCAGGGAATTCAGGTTTTCTCAAACTTGGCAGACACAAAGAAATGCTGCTTCGAAAGTCACACTTAGGTGACAGAGTGATAAGACAAGTCCCCATAGGGGTTATTAGCACTTTGCCTGAAGAACTCTTGGTGGATCCTCTTAACCTTTTAGCAAGGGGAGGCAATGCTATTGACAAGTTCTTGGTGAGAACAAGATTTCATGAATGAGGAGTCATTTTGGAATCTCGTTTCAGAAATTTCAGGGTATCACACTGGTTAATTTAAAGTTAACACTCATAGGTGCTTGGCTGGCTTCATCAGTGGAGCATGTGACTCTTAATTTCAGGGTTATAAGTTCAAGCCCCATATTGGGTGGAAAGATTACTTAAAAAATAAGATATTTTAAAAAGTAAGTATTTGGTTTGCAAAGATAGCAGATATTCATTGCAATTCTCACCATAGTCAGTATCTAAAGTTAATAGTAAATGGTGGGGCAAAGACCAGACGTTGGATAAATCACAGAAAGATGCAACACTTTTATCAAGCTACTCTACCAATTTTCCATATCCAACTACTTTTTTCCCCTGTGTTACCCACCTCTCTAAAGTTTGCTCCAAGTAACAACCTATGAATTCTTTTGTTAATAATACTTTATTAGTTATAATTTACCTTTGGTAAAATGCACGGACATTAAGGGTTCAGTTCAAAGAACTTTGCCATATGTGCAAGTCCGTAAAACAAATTACCCAGATCATGTTGTAGAACACCACACCCATAAATCCAGCTAACCAACATCCCACCTCCAAAGGCGATTACTATTCAGTTTGTGTGACCACACATTACTTCTGTCTATTCTTGAAGTTCATACCATTGGAATCCTACAGTAGGTAGTCTTTGGGGTCTGGCTTCTTTTATTCAAAATCTGTGCATTTTAAGAATTTCTGTAGTGTTGAGAATAGCCCAGAGCCTCTGTAAACATTGGGTGGATACGCAACTCATCTGTCTAAACCCTGTTCTTATCCTTATCTGATGACAATGAAGCATTACTGTAAGAAGGGGCTGTGTTAGTATAGCTATACACTACTGAAGAAAACTATCCTGAAACAAATTAAAAAATAGCAATAAAGTTGTAGGCAATAGAAGATCTGCTTAACCTTCTTATAGGTGAGCTCATTTTAAGGACATCTTAAGTGCAAGGAGAAAAGTTCAATTATAAATTATTCTTATCTATTTATTAAGTCTGTTCCCTTAAGGGTCAATTCTAGGCAATGCTTCATTAATCTTGTATCAGTCACTTCAAAAATTCATTTTTCAATAATTTTCATTAATCAATTAGAACTTTTCATTAATGCAGTCAGGCCCTTGTCATGTGTACAAATTAGGAAGGTACAAAGCAAAATGGTGAATTTCTAGAGAGTCATCTTAAGACCTGAGACAGGGAAGGAAGATAAAAAGTACATGTATTGAGATCTACAATGTGCTGGTGGTCCAACATGCTTTCTCCTATGTGAATAAATCTTTCAGTAAATTGTGATACGCAGAATGCCATACATCTAGTGGAATATTAGTTCAAATACACCAGTACTTAAGCCTGAGCCATATTCTTCATGTTCATCTCTAAATCAATATTTTATACTTGAAACACAGATGTAAGGAAATGCTAGTTTTCTAGAATGGTTTATACAATATATTACATGGATGATAACTACTGAGATAAATTTACTGAGTCATTCTCCATGGACCAATAAAATCCAAAGTCTGTTATTAGTCCACCGCCCCACATTCCATACTTCCTCCGCTATAGGATACACTGTCACTGTATAGCAGACCACAATGTCTTTTTCTTGGGATTAGGCAAATTCAAGAAAACAGTGTTGCAGTGATCAAACAAATAGTTTCTGTGCCTGGAAAGCAGACACTGCCATTTTAAGTATGAGTAATTGAAAAAAACAGGGTGTTCAAAAATTCTTAACCACAATTAGTATAAGAAAAAGAGGAAAAAAAGGAAAAAAAATAAATAAATGTTCTAAACCATAGAAAAGGTCAAAAGTATTCTTGCTTATCTGTTATTTGAAACATAGGAAGATGATTAAGGTAAGAATATGAAATGAGGGGTTATGTTTATTTGAGACAAGTCTCGTGAGGCAAGGAGGATGGGGGATACCTCTGCTTCTCAAATGTGTCTCAAGTTAAAGCAAGGCCAAGACAAGCTGGTGTTTTAGTCAAACTGGCTGAAATGTGCAGGCCAAGCTGTCAAACAGAATGTTGGTCATAGAGTATGGTTTATGGTCCTCAGTGGAATAGGCAGTTTGGGTTGAGATCACTATGGTTTCTCACCATCCTCCACCAGAAGAAAATAGGTCCAGTGTGATATCCTGATGGACTTACTAACTGAATGAAGAAGGTAGGCCTGATTGCCTTGCTGTGGTCATCCATCCACCCATCCATATATATATATATGTATATATATATATACACATACATATGTGTGTGTGTATATATATATATACATATATATATATGGATATTTATACTACCTCCAAAGGGAAAGCACATGATCATCAACAAATAGAATAGTATGAGATTTAATTGAATCTCTCAGGAAGGTGTGAGACAGAGTGAATGTTAGCTACAGTGATGGTATCAGTGAACATCATTTGAGTTAATAAACCTCAGTTTTAGATCCACTGAAGGAGCACAAGTGGAATTTACTCAGTATTGAGTGGATCAAGATGGCTCTCAGATGAGTGTGGAGTGGGAGAAAAAGAGATGCTTGTGTGTTATGAGAGTATGTGGTAAGACTACGAACTCTGAGTGCCTGAGAGGTGGCCAGTGATACAGAAGAAGCTGCTCGAAGGGTTCTAAAACCTATGCTTGTGTCTTCTCGGGAGCATGCGGAGCACATTTTCTCTGGACTAAGGCAGGGAAGGCGGTTAATCACAATAGATAATTGATTCATTGTTTAATTAATTTTAAAATACAAAAAACTTCCAACATAGATCTCACTGTTTGGTGTAAAGTCGAAAAACATAAATGACGACAACAACAAAAACAAAAGTATAAAAGACAAAAAATAATCCCAATTCATTTCAAAGGCAGGTAATAAAAGCCTCTATCTCCAAAAAGTGGGATGTTACAGTCATACTTTCATCACAGCTGTAATGTTCTATAAACTAATATTAGGTAAGATAGTAAAGAAAAACAAATATTTAAATACAAGTCTGTGATTTTGGCAATTCAGGGGATTCAATAAGTCATGAGAAAATTTAATCCCCCTGGGGTTTTCTGGGAGAGACGGAAACACTGCTTTTTAAAAAAAAAAAGTTTCCCCATGCTACCTAAGCCTAGATCAATCTTTTTTAATACCTGAATTTTGCTAATCAGTTGTGGTATTTGTTTCCCTTCTTAAACGGAAATCGGGATGAAAGTAACATTGTCAGTGTGTCTTTGTCTTTTCAAGGTCATGTTTGGCCAAAAGGATCAGCCAGGGTTTCTGCTTCCCTTTTAAGCAGGCAGCAATGATCTGATTAAATATTTATAAGTCCGGTTGGGTAAAGTCAAATGGAACAGAAGATGCAATTAAGAAGTGAAACCAAGTGTCATCCTGCAGGGTCTCCTTAAATGATACAAAACATTGGAATCATAAAACTTTTCTTGGGCACTATTTATCAGCCAGATCTGGGTTGTTTGGTATAAGTGAACAGTGCTTTCCAAGATGTATTAAGCAATGTTCAGAAGTCATCTAAAAATACTGAGTAACTCATGCCTCTGCACTCTGTCCAGAAATAGTTTTACTTGGCCATTCCCCTACAGGGATGGGATGTGGGAGAGGGAGGTGGTGGCTGCCAGGGCTAGGCTAGGAACACTGGCAGCTTCCTCTTCCTAGCTATCATCACAACACACCTTTGGGGCCTGGGAAGAATATCTGGACAGGTGTGGGCAGAGGTTAAGTGTTTGATCACTTGCTTTCAGAAAAATAAATAAATAGATTAATTAATTAAAAGAAAATCCTGATCAGGAACCAGCATCTTTTCAGTTGCTTTTATAAAATCTTCCAGGTCTGCAAGAAAGTTTCTGGTAATGTTGTTTATGTAAAGGAAAAAAAAAATAGTAATAAGTTTTTCAGTCTCAGATCAAAGACTGGTGGATGGAGCAGGGAACATAATTTATTATAAAATATCCTCTCAACCCATCCATAGATAGGAAAAACAGGAGCTAGCTGCAGACCAATTATGGAAGAGGCTTAACCTTGGCAGAAATGCACGGTCTTCAATTATAATTAGTATTATGTATTCAAAAGCATTTTCAAGGTTTGTAATTATTTTTAAGGGTTGAAATGTCATAAATATTTGTCTGCCTGGTAATATTCTAGTTAATTGGATTGTGATGTTGATAAGGCCAAGCTCAGGTGGTAATTAGGCTGGTGAGTTTCACACTGAAACACACTACCTAGAGGACACAATTCACTGCATCTCTACTGACCGCGTTGTGCCTTTGGGCACCAGGAGATCTTGAAAAGCAGACCTCAGGGAAATCACTTCACACAGACACTGGAAAAACTAAATTTAATTTTCATGTCTTACCAACAGTCATTTGTGTTGCTGTCATATAGATAAAGTAGAACTTCAAAGAAAATCAACTCTGTGTTATCCATTACTAACACCTGAATTAAATAAAGTGAAATTCAGAAAAATCAATAACAAATGTGGAAAAATGAAATTTCCTTTTTGCTTGGGGGCTGGAGGGAGATGTCGAATTTTCTTTCAGTAGCTCTAGCTCGTTAAATTGTTATGACACTTGTTCGACTCCTCAAATGCAAATTGGATTAGATAACAATTTTCTTTTTTTTTCCCTAAAGTATCTTATACTTATTTGAAGTTTAGCACTCCGATGACTGATTTTCCTTAAGGTCAAAGTTAGAATTGTGGTGACATTTGGAGCACGATGGTAACAAGAATGGGGCACGTGGGTGGTTCTAGGGACACAGTAAATGTTCTATATTGTTATCTGGGCAAAGGTTACCCGATGTGTTCACTTTGTGAAACTTCTTTCACTTGTACACTTATGATTTATGCACTTGCGATATTACCTCTTTCATACCCCAAAAGTTTTTAAAGGAATGTATAAAACACCACTTGGGTTCCTATCTTCATTTAAGTAACTGGCTCCATCATTTTCTTTGATGATGACATGTTTCATGGATTCATGTCTTTCGATCAACTGTATGGCTACCATCTTTGTTTCTTGTCACTGGGACTTTGTTTCTGTAATGCAAAAACCTATTTGTAATTTCTAATATATTACAGAAATTAATATCTTCTTCCCAGTTGGGATGAGAAAATCACTTGGGTTAAATGGTGCCTGGTGCTTCCCTCTTCCTTCAGATAGAAGCCCTGGCTTTGATTTACCTTTCTCTGTTCCTCTCCTAGGCAGTGAGCTTCCTCATTACCCTCCAATATGGTAAAATGTTCAGTGTTAAGAGTCGTCTTCACTCACAGTATACTTCGTGAATCCATGCTGTTTTTCCATCATTAGCTTCTCGGTTCCTTACATTCTATATAATTTTGTATAGTGATGTCTTGGGGGTAATAATTGTATTTTAATGAAAAAAATGGCCCCGATCAGCTGTAATACGACCAGATATGGGCTGCAGTGCTAATAAACACCTACTGTTTCAATTTTCTAGCAAAGCTTATAATGACTGAAGTACGTGGGTGATTGACAAAATCGTGCCGGGCAATTGCATCTATCAAGTTGACTTTTGATTCTTCACTTCCAACAGCTTGCCTTCAGCTTTTATTAAAGGGTCGAGAAAGCAGGGCCAGTACAAGCATCAGAGGATCTCCTATCTGGTGACGGAGCATTTACAGATTCTAAAGGACTGGTCTCTAGGAATTGTTCAAAGCATGAGTTGTGAATATACATTCTTGCTGAGGCACATATCAGCCTTAGGTGCTTGGGCAAGCCTATTTCAACTCTTAGCCTCATATTTATTATCCAGAAACTAAATGGGAATAGTTTATCTTTCTTAATTAGGTTATAGAACAGAAGAAGTGAAATTAGGGATGTAAATTCCTTAGGTAGGAGCTGATGTCCCTTCCTGAGCTCAACAAATGGGGATCATTATTTTTATTAAATAGATGGTAGTGAGCTACCATCTATTTAATATCTACATATTTAATATCTATAATATCTATATCTATAATAGCTACCATCTTTTAAACATCTATTTCACTTTCTCATCAATATCAGGAATTCAGATTGTACTCAAAATAAAAACCATATTTGGTCTCCCAAGTCAGGCATATGAGAATAAGTAAATATAAACTGTATGATTCAATTTATATGAAGTTTAAACCAAAGCACGATCATTTCATGGGATCAATATCAGAACAGTAAGCCCTTCTGTGAGGTGTGGAATAGTCTGAAAGAAGCATGAGGGTTTCTGTGCAGCTGAAGATATCCTGTTTCTTGATCTAAGCCATAGCTAGTGAATTTTACGTTTGTAAAAATTCATCGAGCTGTACACTGAAGATATCAATAAAATAAAACTTGGTAAAAAAGAAAGAAGGGGTTTAAAGCAATATTTCTCAAAGGAAATATAACCTAGTACAGGCTTCTGGGAAATTGGGAAATCATGGCAATACTCAGTGACTCTGCCCCTATAATCGCAAGTAAATATTCTAATAGAAATATTCTAATAACAGATAAAGACATTTGCATAAAGACATTCATTGTCATATTTCCTATTTAAAAAAAAAATTCAAAGCAATATAAATTAAATGTCCAGCAATCTGGGAAAAAAATACCTAATTGATGATGCATCACTTCCAGAATTATGCAGTCATCAAAAATAACTATGCAAAGTGCTATAGCCATGTTAGAGGGCTCCTTGGCATTGTTCTATAAAGCTAAGCATACACTGGCCCTATGATCCAGCAATTCTACTTCTGGGTTTTTATGCAATACAAATGGAGACCTATGAATCCACACAAAGACTCTGATGTTCATAGCAGCCTTATTCATAATAGCCCCAACTGGAAACAATTCAAACACACATCAGGAGAATGGATAAAGAAATGGTGGTCTGTTCATATAGTGTACTACTATTCAGCATTACTACAACATGAATGAATTCCCAAAAGAACATGTTGAATGAAAGAAGCCCGACACAAAGGATTTTGTACTGTGTGATTCCATTTGTATGAGCTTTTGGAGGAGGCAAAATTAGCCTGTGATGGAGGACACCAAAATAGTGGCTGTCTCTGCTCTAAGAAGGTGGGGAATGACTGGTGATGGAGAGAGTCCTTGTCTTGTTTGACAGGATCTGCAGCAGCCATCTTGTGACCTTGAGGTTCTGCCAGTAGAACTGCAAACATAGCAGTCCTAAAATTATTGAGCTGGTGAACCAAAGCCAGCATCCATAGACTGTCATACTTCTTATGTAAAAGGAGGCACAGTCCTCTTTGTTCAGCCACTGTAGCTGAGAACATCCCGTTAAGAGAAGATTGAAAGAAAGGCTGCTCTAATTTGTATCAATGTAGAAAGGAGTTGTGTCAGTGGAGAAAGCTGCAAGAATTCCAGAAGCCTTCTGGCACTCGCTGTGGCATTATAGAATGACAGGCTTGGAAGGGACATTAGCATTGATAGAAAATGACACTAAAGCCCAGCGAGGTTATGTGTCTTGCCAAGGACACAAACAGCCAAGATTAGATCATATACATCCAATTCTCCATCTCCTTAATGAGAAAAAAGAGGTGAGAAAGACTATGGTACCTCCCAGAGAAACTGAGAGGGTATTTTCTATACAGCGCTCCAAGAGCACAACATAGGAGATGAGAAAGCTTACGTACAAGCTGCCGAGGAGACGATACTTCACCAGTGAAAATACAGTTCTACAAGAGAGGCTTCTAGTAACTTCTCATTGTGCATGTGTAGGTGGTTTTAATTCTAGTCCCTTTAGTACCAGATGTTCATCAGATCTCAAACACTCACACTTGATGTTTTTACTTTTACTGAATTCTCTATTTACCTGTTTGTTCTTATTCTATTTCAGGAAGTGTTGATCACAAATTTTGAATTGTATTCTCATCAAGAAATTATGGAAGTCTTTAGTCATTCCATGATCGCATTTAATTATGTATCCATTTGTCATTTTCCAAAAGATTAAAATGTGCACCAGAAGCCCTTCTGGATTCTTCAGGTCGTTATTAAGTTCCATATAGCTCTGAGTAGAAGATCATTTTAATGTTCTCTTGTGTTATTTTAAATATATTTCACTCCTCCTTCTCCAGAAGGGTAGGAACAGCAGTGCTTTCCCCCACAGTTTCCGACATATGCCCAAGGAACATGTGTAGGGGGTTTTAATTGCTCCTTGAGATATGTTTTTACAAATAAGGAAAGTTCCAGCTTTTAAGGAAGTGCCATTTCCATAGCATTGACTCGCCGTTGACATTTTTGGTTCACTCTTGACAGAGTCCTGGTGAATGAGAAGAAAGTGGCTGTGTTATTGATGATATTAACATTAGTATGTTTATCAATAATTAATATAAGCATTGTATTGCAGTCACAAAATCCAAAGGTAATAAATCAATGATGAATGATAAAAACCAGTCTCCTTTGTACCCTTCTCCAGCTATCTTGTTCCCTTCCGCAGAAATAATATTCACAAATGGTTCAATGTATAAAATGATAAATGTTGAAAACCCCCCTCTTGTCCATGTCTCCCATTTACCCTGTTTACTTCCCTTTAAATAAGAATCCTAATTTGCATACACTTTAATATGTATTATTTTGATCATACATACATTTTTAAGTATATATTCTTCATCTCATTTTTATACAAATATTGACAGATTATACACAGTGTTTTAGACTTTTTTTCACTTAAGAATATCTTTGTCTTTATGTATCCATTCATAAAGAGCTTCAACAATCTTTTGTATAGCTTCATTGTATTCCATTGCGTGGATAAACCATGACTTATCCAACTAATCCCTTAGTGACAGGATTTAGAACAGGGTTTAGAATGTTTCCAATATTTGTTATTGCAAAGAGTGTTACAGTGAACAACCTTACATGTACATTATTAGTGGGGTTATTTTTATAGTATTCATTGTTATAAGGGTAGATGCTTTGGCAGTTTTACTAGGCATTGTCAACTTGCTCTCTGTAAAGCTTTTCTGTGATAACAAAAGATGTCACCAGAACCCTAGACACTAGGCCCCTGCAAACACACATCCCTGACACTCCTCTCATCTCAAACAGAAGTAAGTGCTGTACTGAATTCTTATTTATGATTCCCCTTTTTCTCTTTATGTTCTTACCACTTCTGTCTACGTATAGATTCCTAAATAATGTATTATTTTTAGTCATATGTAAATGGAACCATACTGTATAAATTCTTCTGTAATTTGTTTCTTCCTCAGAACATTATATTCTGAGATGACTCAGGGTGATGCCGTACAACAGTAGTTCCTCCATTTTGTACTTGTGGGATGTGCGTCTGTAGGAACACACTGTAATTCATTCGTCCTTTCTACTAATAACATTTGTGTACTGATTCATCTTTTTATTTATCTCAAACAATGTTGCTATGAACATTCTTGACAATCTCTCCCAATGCACATGTTTTCAAAAGTTCTGTAACTCCTGGAGTATACCTAGGAGGAGAATTTCTGCGTTCTGTGCTATGGGTATTTTCAGCCCAGTTAGGCAATTCCTAACCTTTTGCAGACAAGTCTTCTAATTGGCTTACCATTAGGAGTGGGAGAGATTCATTGTTGCTCCACATCCTTGCTAGTACCAGTCAGGCTTTTCAATTGAATGAGTGTGAAGTCATATCTCACTGTGGTTAAAATGTGCAGGTTCTCGATACTAATAAAATAGATCATTCCCTCAGATGTCTATTTCAGGTTTTCACTTCAGTGAATTATCTCTTCAATTATTCTGCCTGTTTTTTGTTGTTGTTGTTTGTTTTTTGCTTTTTGTTTTCCTATTGACTCATAAAATGTTCCCTATACACTTTGGCAGTATTTGCCAGTTACATTTTTTAAATCCCTAAATAAGATGCAGCACTCCCTAATTTCAAACATTATTCTCTAATGTAAATATTTAAGACTCTTTAATTTTTTTAAGTATTATTTTAACCTCACCTTACAAACTTATATGTGTCATGTGTGTACTATAATTCAGTTCTTTAAACAGTCTAATTTTCATTATTATTTCCACATCGACCCATGAATTGTTTAGAAATATGTTTAGTATTTATAGAAAAGGTGGGTGTTTCTTATAATTTTTTATTTTCTATTTAAATTGAATTGCACTGTGGTCAGGGAATGTGTTCAGTGTGATAGCAAAACCTTGAAATTTGATCCCATTAGCTTTATTGCTAAAATGTGGTTAGGTTTTATAACTACCCACATGTGCTTGAACATAACGTATATTCTCCTAAATCAAACTTGTACATCGTACTTTTCAACTATTTTATGTTTACTGTTTGATCCATCTTTACTGTTTGATCCATCAATTAAAATAGGGTCTTATTCGTCTGTTATTATAACTAATGCTTTTAGTTTTTCAATTACAATGGCGTCTTATTTTTCTGTTATTAATATAACTAATGCTTTTAGTTTTTATAATCAAACATTTAGTTTATTCAAGATTCATTTTGATATAAAGTATGAGGTAGGGAACCCAATTTTTTTTTTAACCAGATCTTAGTTGAAACCAAGGTTTTATTGAGTAATTCATCTTTCTCACTACCAGTTATGCTACTTTTATTATACACAAAATTATTGTAATTTTGGTTTAATTGTAGATTCCTATCCAATCCCATTGATCTGTATTCATGTAAGGATGAATAGGACTTTGTGATTGGGTAAGGACTTTGTGATTAGGTAATAATCAGCCTTGAAAACTGGAACAATCTTTCATGTAATGTTATACTGAAGGGCTCAAGTCAAAAAAGTGAAGCAGAGACTTCAGACGAATGGATAAGGTCATGGTCTTTTTGCCTTATAAAGAGCGTACAAGAATGAATGAAAATGCAAGTTTCAAAAGAAGGAAGTACACATTGTTAGCAATTATTTAAACCCAGGCAGCAAGAACAACAACAACAAGAGCACACCGTAATTTTTTTGCTGTGTAAAAGGCACCATATATTATGGAGATAAACATCACACTAAATTATACTTGCAGTACTTACTCTTCACTCCAGAGAAATGAACATTAACTATTGTTAACGTGTGTTTCATGGTGTTTTACTCTAGTCTAAACCAAGTAGAATACGAAATTTACTTTTTGAACAAAAATGACAAGACCTAGCAGTTGCAACTTGTATGTGAAATTAAGGTTAATATATACATTCCTCATATCTGCAACATTCCCTGTAAATTCCTTGTAAATTAAGCCAATGTTCTGTGTTTGTATTTATAATTTGTTCTCTGGGATATGGGGAGTTCATACAAATCAGTGCTCACTTAGAAAATTTTAGCAAGGCTTCTTCACCTTTAGCTTTCCCCTCTTGATGTATTAAAAAATTTAATCTTGACCACCCCCAGAAAGTTGTGGATAGAAGAGGAAGAGAATAGGAAAAACAGTTCACCAAGATTTGACACATTCTTCCCGATTAAAAAATATAAATCTTGGAAAAGTTGTGATGATGTTATATCAGAAACAAAATCTTGTTTTACTACTCATCCAAGATTTTAGGACATGCATTTTTTAAAAGCATAAGTTATTTTGTTTCATAACTTTTAGTTTAATTTCTCTTAACTATACTTTAAAAACTGGAAGTGAAAAATAATATATACAGCAACATAAAAATAATTGTGAGTTTAATGGTGAAATCTGATATGCTGGGCTCTGCTTAACTTAATTCCCAAAGTCCAAGTAATAAGGAAACTGGGGTATGGAGAGGCCTATAAACAAACTTCTTTGGGACATTAGTATTTTGTTTCCTACCTTAGTCTAGAAAATACCTTATTTGTCAGTCTACTATCTTATGAGTCAATTACATGGTGTCTGCGTTTTGAGAGTATTTTTATTTAAATAAAACAAAATGAGCATTTAAATCGGAAACCTATTGGATTCTTCTGAGCTGTTGGTAGTAGCAGATCCTTCACAAAGGACACTGTCTTATCAGTCTCTAAGTACACAGCCTCTGCATAATGTTGTCCATTAAAAGCCA
The DNA here is from genome assembly GCF_010015895.1 of Lontra canadensis. NCBI lineage: Eukaryota > Metazoa > Chordata > Mammalia > Carnivora > Mustelidae > Lontra > Lontra canadensis. The sequence goes on from NW_022631010.1 coordinate 11,141,198, forward strand.
GGTCAGGTACACGTTGTGGTTCTTAGGCATCTGTTGGGGAAGCAATTTTTCCAGACCCATGGCTCATGCCACCTGCCTTTCACACCAACCTCCTCACATTTCCCAGGTCCTTGTGTTTCTTTCTTTGTTTTTCATTTCCCTGTCCTGAACATGTCCCTCCATTTGTTAACTTTTAATCAGGGACATTTATGGGAACTAAATACGGTATTAACTGATGCTGAAGATTCTCATTAAACAGAAGTAGAGCAAAGCCATAAAGCCATTTTTAGAATTTGAGAGTATGGAAGAGAATATATTAAGATTAAGAGACAATTCATATTTGGGGTGCCTGGCTGGCTCAGTCAGTAAGAGCATGTAAATCTTGATCTCAGGGTTCTATGTTTGAGCCTCACATTGGGGGTCATTCGCTAAAAAAAAAAAAAGAAAGAAAAGAAAATGAAAAATAAAACTTCCAAAAAGAGAGACATTCTTATTATACTTCCATTTTCATGAAATTGGGGGGAAAAAAACTTCAGAGGAAGAAGAAAAAGTGGAAGAGAGCTGGGGGGGGTAGGGACTCAAGGAGGGACTGATGAAAGGAGGAATTGCACTATTTTATAGCCTTGAGAAATAGTACATGTAAATGTGAACCCTAGTGGACTCTTCCTTATGTAACAGACTTTTTCAGCTCATTGGTTACCGATACTATGTCAATTCCTTCAGCAGGGACAAACCCCACCCTTCTAGTGGATTAGAGCTTTGGTCAGCATACCCTGGAGGAGGCAGTCCTGTAGGAGGGGCTTGTGGACTCCTTAAAAACAAGGCCTGTTGGGGTTGCCAGCTTGGAGGAGATCTGTTCTACAGCTTGAACTTGTAGGGCTAAAGTAAAACAGAAGGCAGTGTTTTCAACCATGTCTGAAAGAGGATGGAGAACCTTCCCTCAAACACAGGGGACGTTCACATTGTTCATAGCAGGCAATAGAGAGAACAAAAAGTCATTTTTCTAGATTCTGTTCACGACATAAAACAACTAATACCTTTGTTTATCTTTGGAGGGGTGGATAATGAGGCCTTTGTAGTGATGACAAGGAGAAAAGAGAAGTCCAGTTAGTTAGCCATCCTGACAGGTGTAGGCACAAGCTAGGAAGTCTGGTCTGTCTTCTCTACTCACTAACACAACCAGAGCAGGAAGCCCACAGTTGTCCTATCCCTGCAAGTCGATTATGCTGAAACAGCTTTACTGCTTGCTTTCTAAATTCGACTACAGACATTCTCTGGGAAGGGTTAAACCAGGCGGATGGTAAGAAAAACAGTGAGCCAGAATGGTATCTTCAAGTTCCTTCTCAATTCTTTTTCAAAATATGATTTTTAGGATTTTAAAGTAAAAAAAAAAAAAAGGTCAATTTTTAATTTCTTTGGTGACCATTCTGTAAGGAGGGTAGATTCTCAGCCAATAATTACAGTTTATTAGCAAAAGAAATGGTTTTAATTATAATATCCTAAGTATATTATATACTTTAAATATATTATTATGTTATAATGAATTATAATATTTAATTTTAATAAATATATCCACACTATAGCAAAATGTGTTGCCCTATATTTCAGATAACTGTAAGCCTTTAGGGAAAGGAAATTTGGCAGTATACACCAAAAGCCATGTCAATACCATTCTCTTTAACATAGGAATTCCATTTCTAAGAGTCTTAAGGGGGAAAAAATAGTTAAGAATGAAATAAAATCATATTTATGAAAATATTTTTCAATTAATCATGATTAAAAAGGAAATGATATAAGTAAGCAGAGTAGGGGATTTATTAGGGCAGTGTGGTAATCCATACGACAGTCCTTCACAACAAAGAATTATTCAGCACAAAATGTCATTAGCTCCAAGGTTCAAAAATCCTATTTTAGGGCAATTAGGGTACATTGACTCAATAAAAAATAAGGAATCTTTAAAGCTCATATATAAAAACTAGGTTTCAAATACAAACTTATTTTGATACAATAAAAGAAAATAATAGTTGCAAATTTATATGTACCTTATGGTCAATGGTAATTTATAACAAAGCTATTGAAACTTGGGTTGTAGGTCCTCTCACCTACAAAGCTTCTCTAAGTCTCTTAGAGAGGCTGTGGTAATGTCTTTCAAATGGTTACAGATTTTTGTAAAAAAAAAATTTTAAAGATTATTTAAGTTTTGTCTTGAAGTAAGATTTTTTTTTTTCTCCCCCCTTAATAGATGCAAGCTTCAGGCACCATAAAACCAGGTCTGTCTTTGGTTATAATTTTAGTGAAGTCAAACATGATGCATATGATTAAGAAAAAAAAAAATCTGATGGGAAATTACCAAACAGCTAACTTCAATAATGTAAGGATGGTGAGCTTAGGAGGAACGTTTTTCTTTTCTCTAGTTCCCAATTGTTTTATAAAGCTGTCATGTTAGTTTTTAACGCAAGAAATTACTTGTAAGGAAAAAAAAATTACCGATCCACAAGAAGAAAAAACGTGGAGAAAACCCACTGTGTTAAGCCCTCTTATGAGTTTTTGTGGTTTGAATCTTGATGCTCTTATGCCGCCTTTTCTGACTTGGTAGTTCACCCTGGTCCCACAGCTCTCATTTGTTGTGGTGTTCCACTGTTTCACTAAGGGGCATGTGTTTCAGGCACCTATTGCTTTTAACAAACCACCTCTCAACCTCAGATGTTGACTGAGCTTTGCTGGGTGATTATTTGGGGCTTTTCACATGGTTGTGATAAGATGGCGGTTGGAGATGAAGTCATCTGAAGGCTCCGAGATGACTGCCACATACATGTCTGGTGTCTCAGTGCTCCTGCCTGTGGTCTCTCGGCAGAGTAGCCTGGCCTCCCTACATGGCAATTTAGTACTCCAGAGGCAAGAAGCCAAAAGTGACAATCCGCTTAACGATTAGACCCAGAACTGGGAGCGCATCACCTTGACCCTGTTCTATGGTTCAACATGGTCACAAGCCATTGCAGACTAAAGAGGGTAGAAAAGGTGGAAGAACAGACAGCCTCGCTCCATAAGGGACTGTCACATGCATACAAGGAAGGACTTGATGGTGGGCATCTTTAAGCACAAGCTAGCAAAGCAAGAGACATTTGGTTTCCGGAACTACCATAAGGTAGGGAGGGGTCAGCAATGAAAAACAGACACCTTCCCTACAAATACGATGTGATAAAAATGCCTACCATATGGCCATATCCATATGCCCATGAACTAGGAGTCTACGAAGTTCAAAACTTGTTTTCTTTAAGTTTCAGGACATTTCTTTAGAAAAACACTCAGGATTGGGAATGACCTCCACAGGTATCAGACTTCGACGTTCTTATGTCTCAGTAAGTTTACATGGTCTGCATTCTGAAATATCCCTTGTCTTAACATCCTGCACACACCTAGTTCTCCTTCCTCAAAGTAAGGCCCTTTTTGTTAGTAAATGACTTCCACAGCTGGTCGAAATTTACACTTTTACTCATGCCCTTCATATTGATTCTGTTCTTAAGCCTGTGTTATACCTTCATTGCATTAAAAGAAAATCTTTAAAAGTTAATGGATCTATTAGAAAAGAAAATGAGGGAGTCTTACACAGGAATTTATAATTAGCCTTTTCCCCAAGTGTTTAGCAACATAACGGCATGAGGGATTTTGACTAAAGGGTTTTGCAGATTCACCTGGGAATGCAGAGTGAATAATTATGTGTGGCATTGAATTGTATTCCCCAAAAAACTGTATGAAGACGTATCCATACCTGTGACATGCAAACATCTGGATAGGGAATGAACATTTCTGACAGCTGCTATAGAAAGTAAATCTCCTGAGTAGCTTTTTGCCAGTTTGAATGCTCTCAAAAAAAAAGGACCTTCCTAAAATCCTCCAGTATAATCTTCTATCATGGAAATCAATCAATCATGACATCTAGCTGAAATTTTCAAATACTTACTAATAATATCATTTTTCTGTATTTTTTAAATGGACAGTAACTGCATTAGAAACTTTTTTTTTAAGATTTTATTTATTTATTTGACAGAGATAAAGACAGCGTGAGAGAGGGAACACATGCAGGAGGAGTGGGAGAGGGAGAAGCAGACGTCCCCCTGAGCAGGGAGCCTGATCTGGGGCTCCATCCCAGGACCCTGGGATCATGACCTGAGCCAAAGCCAGACGCTTAACGACTGAGCCACCCAGGCGCTCCTGCATTAGAACAATTTCTTCTTCTTCTCCTCCTTCACCTCTTCCTCCTCCTCCTCCTTCTCCTTCTTCTTCTTCTAAAATATTTTATTTATTTATTTGACACAGAGAGATCACAAGTAGACAGAGAGGCAGGCAGAGAGAGAGGGGGAGCAGGCTCCCCACTGAGCAGAGAGCCTGATTTGGGCTCAATCCCAGGACTCTGAGATCATGACCTAAACCGAAGGCAGAAGCTTAACCCACTGAACCACCCAGGCGCCCCGCATTAGAAACTTCTTAAAAAGAAAAGATACAAGCTGCTTTCTAGTGAAGAGATGTGTCTCAAGGACACTACTTTTCCATGATGGTAGAGTGCTCAGTAGAGCAACCAAGAAGTGAATGAAGTAGAACTCACTATAAAGGCTCCTGAATCAGCATTAAATTAATCAGAATTGTTGACTAGTGTACCTCTTTGCTGTATAACAAAGTTCTTATTCTGTTTCTAAGTGTATTAGTAAATGACTGGAACTGTTACGTGCACTAGAGGATTGATATTTCTGGGACTCGGTCCGAAATGTGATTGATGAGCAAATAGTTAAGATAATTAAAATATGTATAAATGTATTATGAAATAAAAGATATTTACAAATATTTGCAAGTATCAACACAGAAAGATTCAGTCTACTTATTAGAAGCATGCTAGTCTGCCACAGAGTAACCAGCACTAACCATTATTTTGCCTCACATTTCCCTGATCTTCCACATGCTCCATCTGATATTCTATGTCAAGGATATTAAACAATCTATTTCTTGATATCAAAGGACAATGCCTAATTCTGTGACTAGAAAATGAGAGAATAAATTAAGAGCGTCTTACACTTCCAGTCCCCATTTAATTTTTACAACTAATTTCTTAACCATCTCTCCCTAAAAAATGTCATCACATATTTGCACCATAGCCTTAATTCCCATTTCTAGTTTACCATGGCTGTAGCAGAAGTAGCATTTAGGATTAATAAAGAACAGTGTCTTCATCCACTTATATAGCAAATGGAGCCATTTGTAAGAGGGCTAGGACCGGATGTCATGAAGACTCTACAGTAAAGAAATTCTTAAGGGAAATAATATAAAACCATTTGTCTTTGATTTTGGATGCATTTTAAATGAACTTGTGTAATATGTTTCCCCAGCCTGTAACGTACTCATACATATTTACTTACCGAAATCATCAAATTCATCATTCATCAAATCGGCCATCCAGTTGACATCTATTGACTATTCTAGGTGCAATGCTGATATTCGGAAAATAGAATTAAAGATGATTAATAAGTTCCAATCTCTCCCTTGAAGGATGGGGAAGAACTCAACTGTCTTGTTTGCTGTTACACAGTTATAACCTTGGGGCCTAAGGTTATGCTTGGCACAGAGTAGGTACAAGTGTTCTTCCATTCATCCTTCCTTCCCATCTTTCTTTCCTCTGTCTTTCTTTCTTTTTCTATTATTTAAATGAGTGACATTTTAAAACACAAACTCTGATGGAAATAAATAGAAGTAAGAACATAAAGAACTTAGCAGAATGGGATTTGACCAGATGGTCTTCCATATCATAACAGTGCTCATGGGGCTGGAGGTTATGTCAGTCTTCTTCCCCCACTGAACCTCCAGCCTCCAATGACATAACAAAAGAAGTCATCAATTAATCATTGATATTAAAATAGGACAACATAACCATTGAAGCTCATAGGGATGTTATTGATTGTCACGAAAATGTTAAATGATGCTCCTTATACTCCACTCAAGTAAACAAGGTTCACAGCTCTTTTTTTTTTTTTTTCCATTTCTCTGAAAAATTCATTTGTACAGAAGTCCTCATTTAGCTTTGGTGCCGGATGAATGAGCTATTACTTGATATTCTCTTGCTTAGTCAAGAACCATCTCATCTAGAAAGTAGGGTGGGGCCTCCCATTTCTCTAGCTTTCTTGACATTGTAAAGCTTCTCTCAAAACATGGTCTGTCACTAATAGCGCACAACACAGTTTGCAGCGACCCACAGGTGGATGAAAACTAACCCAGTTGTAAATCACAACATGGAAATAGTCTCGCATACTTCAGAAGACGGAAAAGAAAACAACTTGTCAGCCAGCAATCAGAAGCACATTATATCTCAGAAAGCCTGCCCCTTGTACCTGTCAGGCTGAACGGTCCTTTGACACAAACTTTTCTAATTCATTTGGAGCCTCCAGACAACTCCCTCCCTCCCATCTTTCAAATTACTCCACAGATCTTAGTTTTCCTTTGAAAGGTTTCCAAACCACTAGAGCACACCTCATCATAGACCCCCATTGATGAAATGTAGGATGGAGGTTGTGTCAGATATAACTAATGATTAGAATGATTCCCACCTTCCCGGTGTTGTTGACAGACTGAATAAAGGCAACATTGTTACACCTACAATTGATCTATTGAAGCTGGGACTTGTTTTTGACTCATGAAAATACCACCTCTTCCAGGCCTGTTTTAAACCAATGATTTAGAGCCCTGATTCGCTGTATTTATTTATTTTTTTTAAAGAATTCTCCCACTGCTCACGCAGTGAGGCGTATTATTATTATTATTCCAACAGCCTGGCCCTGCACAGTGCGTGTGTGTCGTATGCACAAACACATGGAGAGAAAAGGCATGTAGATCTTGCATTAAAGTTGAGAAGGAAAGGCGTCAAAATTGTTTTCTACTGTCTCTTCTGTTGTAGGTAGTGGGGATCTTACCTCGGTTAAGCTTATCAGGATTAAGCACAGATTGCACAAGAGGTTATAGGAATAGAAATTAGAAATTAGGTTTTCTTTAGAGAAAACACATCTGGGTTTGTATTTGGGCCCCACCATTTAGTAGTGTGGTGACTGCCAGCAAACCACTCACCGTGCCTTCCAACACTGAAGAAGTTTCTGAATGCCACTCTAAGACATCTAGGCTTTCTTCCACCAGCAGGAGAGAGCCTTGCAAGGTCGTGTAGCAGGGAGGGAGACTTGGTAGAGAAAAAACTTGAGGATAACTTCCAAAGGGGCAGTATCAATGGTAAGGTGTCACTAAGGGCCACTCTCCTAGACACACTCAAGTACTCTGTGGCTGATAGTCGAATCTCCTACTCTTATAAACAGTGCTGTAAATGACAGATGATTGAATGATTGGCGGCCAAACCCAGGTAAAGAAAGAAAGATGATGAAAGGGGTACATGTTGACTGACTGATGAGAGTTCAGGAATGGTGCATAATCTGCTTCTCTTTTGCGTAATTTATATTCACTTTTTTAGCATTAGCTGAGTAAAATACTTAATTTGCCCCATGCCTCACTTGAGAGTTTAATAATCAAATACTGAATCAACACTAACCTTGGAACAATGTCTCAAGCCCGGAAGTCCCAAGAAATTCTGAGATGTAATTTCCTTTCAAACTTCCCTCCCTTTTGCATTTGCATATGATTTTGAAATAGCACAATTTAGATCAGATAAAGAGGAATGAGGTGACTTCAGCAAGCTGCAGAACACAGATGCCACTTCGTTACCCAGCTGTGAGTAATTTTCCTACCAATCGGAGGTAGAATTTTGAATAGACTAAAAGCACGGTCTGTAGTTTGTGCCCAGGATGCTCTGGCAATGGAGGCGCTCATTTATGTAACTTGTGTAGTGGCCTCAGACAAACACCCTTCCTCTTCTCTCTGCAGGGCTCTGCTCTCTCTGAATGGCCAGGTAAATTATCCAGAAGTGAATGGTCCCCAGGCTCCTGTGTTTCCATGATTTGTCCTCTCTTAGACATGAACCTGGCCATGGGACATTCTGCCTTAGGTACTCTCAGTCTTTGTCTGGCAGGACATCTTGAACCCCAACACATGAAACATGAAAGCAGGGGTGAGTGGGAAGATTGGCAATGGGCTGGTGAAACTGGTAACCATCTTTGATCACTTTAAGCAATATGAGTGTGCCCCCCACATTTTCCACATTAACGGCTCACACCTGTCAAAAGTCTCACTGGGTATTGGGTCGGTTTGCTTAAGATGCCTTGTGGCTGTGAATTTGGTCTGTGACCTTTCTTTCATTTTTATAATCCTCAGCAGAGAGCTAATTTTAATATCATGTGCTGGAAGCCCCTGACTAGAAATTGTTGAGAGCAGGGAGAAAGAACAGCTAGTGGATGGCAAGCACCATCTAGGCACTGGGAATATGGTAGGAAATAAAACAGACCAAGTCTCTACCCTGACGTGGGTGGCAAACACTAGTTCCTTGCTAGTCTGAATGTGTCAGCAGTATCTAGGAGTTAGATCAAAAGGCAACATCTCAGGGACCACCTCAGACCTCCTGAATCAGAATATCCTTTTAAAATGTCCTCTAGGGTTTCCTATGCATATTGAAATTGAGAAGACAGAAAAAATAATTTAAAGAAGGGACATAGGAAGTGTTCAGGGACAATATTGAGAAATGAGGTAAGAGAGACATGCTGAGGCAGAGTTCCCAGAGCTCTGTGGACTATATGAAGAATATGGACTTTTGTTCTGAGCAGGCAAGGAAGCCTAGAGAGGACTCCGAGCAAAGATATGGCATAAGATGACTCAAATACAAATTATGTGTAGGACAGCTTTACATGTTAGGCAGACAGAGAACAGATCAGTAATGGCCTGGCAATGGGAGATGGGCTACAAAGAGGCCCAGGAACTTCTGAGGATGATAGAAATATTCATATCTTGACAGTGGGGAATACATCAATGTATCTTTTTGCCAAAACCCATCTAATGGTACACTTAGAAAGAGTGCATTCTATTATAGGCAAATTATCTCCAAAAGCTATATAGGAAAAAAAAATGTTAGGCACAACAAAGCAGGATATAACTAAAATTATGTAAAAGAAAAAAAGCAGGTGGGAGAAAAGCTGTTACGAGGTGCAACAGTTGAAACCAATCTTCTCCACAAGCTGGAAGAGAGATGGAGATGCATGTGCCATGTACAAGATTGTACACTGTAAAAGATTATTTCAGGACCTCAAAAAAGCTTGAGAGTTGACAGAATAAAAGAGTGGGGAGTCTAAAACAATTAACAAAACTAGAAGAAAACCCATTGAATGGGAGAAGATATTTGCAAATGACATATCTGATAAAGGGTTAGTATCCAAAATACATAAAGAACTTATACAACTCAACATCAAAAAAACAGATAATCCAATTAAAAATGGGCAAAAAATATAAACAAATATTTCCTCAAAGAAGACATACAGATGGCCAACAGACACATGAGAAGATTCTCCCCATCACTCATCATCAGGGAAATGTAAATCAAAACTACAATGAGATATCACCTCTCACTTGTCAGAATGGCTAAAATCAAAAGCTCAAGAGACAACAGATGTTGGTGACGATGTGGAGAAAAAGAAACCTTTGGGCAGTATTGGTAGGAGTGCAAACTGGTGCAACCACTATGGAGAACAGTTTGGAGATGCCTGAAAAAATTAAAAATAGAATTAATTTTTAATTAAAAATTAAAAATAGAATTACCATATAATCCAATACATCCACTACTGGATATTTACCCAAAGAATATGGAAATGGAAATTCAAAAAGATATATGCAACCCTATGTTTATCACAGCATTATCTGCTGACAATTTGACTATTGTCAAAATAATAGAAGCAGCCCAATCATCCATTGATAGATGAACAGATAAAGAACATGTTAGATATAAATCTAACATGTTGGATATATATCTATATCTATATCTAGATATAGATATAGATATATAATGGAATATTCACCAGCCATAAAGAATAATGGAATCTTGCCATTTGCAACAACACAGATGGACCTAGATGGTAGAATGCTAAGTGAAATAAATCAGTCAGAGAGAGACAGATATACTATGATTTCACTCATATGTGGAATTTAAGAAATGAATGAACAAAGCAAAAAGAGACCAAGCAAAAATCAGACCCTTAACTACAAAGAATAAACTGAAGGTTACCAGAAGGGAGACTGGTAGGGGGATGGGTGAAATAGGTGAAGAGGATTAAGAGTGCATTTATCATGATGAGGATTGAGTAATGTAGAGAAATGTTGCATCATTTTATTGTACACCTGGAATTAATATAATGCTATATATTCAACTATACTTGAATTAAATTTAAAAAAAAAAGAAAAAAGAGAGAGAGTGGAGAATCCAAGTGATACTGGAATGAGGGAACATATGATCAGCATCTGAAAGATTTCATTGTTGCTTCCATTTCTACTACTACCTAGCTTTGTGACCTTGGGCAAGTCACTTCTTCTTGGGAAGGCAGTTTTCTTCTATTCCAGGTAGTGATTGGAGTACCTTCCCCATTCTGCTGTTTAAGGGTCAGGGGCAATGTAAGAGTTAGGAAAGTGCTTTCAAAATTAGAAGGCACTTTAGAAATGTTAAATGGTTGCTAAAACTTTTTTCTCTGTGTTACATTCATATCAATGAGACCAAGAAGTGGGAAAGGACTCCAGGTATCAGGCATTACTGATACTGACAATTTCAGGGTACGGTCAACTTTTGCTGATGCCCATGCCAATTCCATTTGTTATGTGTGCTGATGTGTTCCCAAAACACACACTTCTAATATATCTTAGGTAGAGGCTTCTCGATACAAGACAAAAAGGTGGAAAAATGTGTTTTGTCAAGAGACAGCATATGGAACAAAACTGAAAGTCCCAAAACAGATTTGATAGAGATTTTCACATTCATGTATCCAATAACATCTTGAGCATCTGGCACTGAGGAAGGCTTGCAAAGATAAACAAAGATGAATAAAACAGTCTTCACTGTCAAGGAGATGATAATCTAGAAGGATGGATACTATAGGTCTAAAGATAACTTGAATGCAAAACCATATGTGGAAAATGTTATAAGGAAAATTAAATACAGTGGAATTGGAAAAGGGGATAAACACTTGTCTCTTAGAGACTTCATGAGAAAGGTGGTGTTTGAAGTGAAAAGTAAGGAATGAGGGAGAATCCACTGAGAACAAGAGAGGCATTCCAGATGGAAAAATGGATTGAGCCAGGTCATGGAATCAGGAAAATACAAGGCATTTCTGAAATGATGTTACAGCCAGTTTGGCAGTGGGAGAACTAACTGTTTGGGGGCACAAGTTTGGAAGATCAGACTGAAGAAGGTGAAGTGAGGACAAAACCACGGAAGGCTTCATGTGCCAGGCTTTCTTGGCTAGAAATGAAAAATCCACTGGAGGTTTCTGAGAAGAACTGTGGTATGACTCAAAGTATGTCAATGGAAAATGAATTCTGGCAGCTGTATGTACTCATGTTGGGAGAGACCAATATTAAGGAGGCCAATTAGAAAACAAATGCAATGGCCAAGGGGAGAGAACATGAGGATTTGTATGGGTATAAGAGGTATCATGGAGGAAAGGTAAGTACAAATAGAAGTAAGAGTATTAAAAAAATTGTTTGAACTTGAAAACCTGTTGGATGTAGGAGGTAAGAAAGAAGGAAGTATCGAAGAAGACTCTCAGGTTTCCAACCTAAATGAAAAACTTTGCAAAACTGCATTGGGTGAAAGATAGTAGACCTATTTTTAAGACATAAGTAGTTCGTGTTAGTGGGAGAACTAGTATTATTGAGTACCTTCTCTACACTATACATTCACATGTATTATTCTATTTCATCTTCAAAATGTGAGAAGAGTAAGATCATACTAGTTTTACAGATAGAGAAATTAAAGCTCAAGAAGTAAATTAGTCTGTGTAAGTGGCAAAATTATCATTCAAAAGAATTCTAAATATTGCATTCTTGGCATATCACCATTGCAAAACAAACAAACAAACAAACAAAAAACCTAGCAGACAGATGGACATGGAATGCATGTAGTGGTTTTACCTAAAGTTGTTGAGAAAATGAATTTCTTCCCTTCCCTGGCATATTGCAGAATACTATAAAACCAATCAGTATGCCTGAATATTCTACAAACTCTTGAAGCAGGGTAACCTCCTGCTCCAATGATCATTTCTAGTGGATACCAATAAATCATTCCAGTGAATGTTTCAATAGCATTTTGCTAACATATGATACATTCACAAATTAGTTCTTAAATTGTGTTTTGGTAATGAATCATGATCCAGGAATTTTCTTGTATTGCCAAAAATACCACTCTGATTCTGCATGGAACCTCATACAACACACTTAAGATCTGGAGGAGAGGTAATATAATGCAACCTGTATTTCAAAACTAAATCACCTTCTGAGCAGAACTCGCTTCAAAAATAAGTATATTCAGAGCATCACTGACAAATCTCAGATCTGTGGCTGAAATCATCGGTGGATGATATTATAATAAACACCATTACCATTGTTGTGTCCTGGCTATTCCTTATTCAAGTTATATATTTGTAGGAAATGACTAGTATAATAAACTTCCCTAACAAAAATCATTTCTATTTTCCAAATAAGAGGGGGGTTTTTTATGGCATAATAAATGAGTTCTTTTGAATTCAGCTGTGGTTTTCTGAATAGAATCTTCTGGCAACGGCTAGTATATTTTACTATATGTATCTATAGATGTATAATTGCACCTTCTACTTGGAAACCAAGGTTTGGCATTAATTAAGTTACTGGTGAAATGGCCCACCGCTTAAAAACAAACACATACATTTCTAGAATAATAACTTTAATTCTTCTGTAAAGAATCTGAAATGGCAGGCTGTCATTTCACAGAACTTTCTCATTTCCCCAAACTTATATTAAAGCCAGCTTATTGTTTCTCCAGGCTACCAAGCATCAAGCAATTTGTTTTCTGTGCTCATTCTGTCTGCTCATGGTTCACTCTTGTGTGCACTGAACCCTTACAGCTGACTCTAGGATCTTTTTTTTTTTTTTAAACTAAACAATTACAGTAACTTCAAATCAAATGTTATCAAAGGAAGACTCTAATTCCATCACAGATCTGGACCATGAAGTTATTCTTCATGAAACCTAAGGTTAAGTCTCAGGAAATTAGTCCCGCATCGGAACACATGTCAAATCCATCATAAAAACATCACTTCTTTGGTTTAAATTGTGTCACCCTCATCCATCCATCCCATTTTGTAATCTGGGAATTTAGGAGTCATCCCTTATACTTTCTTCTTCTCCCAACTCATCTCCATCCCATTCTGTTTTTCAGTGATACTTCTGGAATCCATGCTAGATATGCCGGATATACCTTCACAACTGCCCCCCTTGGTCGGTTCACCTCCATGTTTTGAAGTAGCCTCCTAACTGTTCTCTGTAACCTCTCACTTGAGCTCTGAGCTCTCAATATTTTCTGCACACTTTAGTGAAAGTGTTATTTTCAGACCAACTAGTGTATCAGGTGAGCCATACGTTTAAAACCCTTCAATGGTTTTTCTTGCTCTGAGTATCAAGACCGAAGTTCTTATTGTGACCTTGAAGGCCCTGCATGTTCTAGGCCCACTTACTTCTCCAGGTCATATGTTATCATTCTCCTCTTCTCTGGGAGGAAAAGATCCATTCTATCAAGACTGTGTCCTCTCTCAAATTTCTTCTCGTGGTTCTTCTCTACCTTTATATTTCAAGTCAAGTGCTACTTCCTCAGAGAGGTCTTTCTAACCCTCCCACATGCCTGCCTCCAGGACCAATCTTTTTCTGTCTGTGTATCTACCTATCTATATTTATATGTACATATTCAACAGGACTGAATCTTTGTACTTCAGGACACTTATTTCCATTTATAAGTTTATATTTATTTGCGTCTACAGACTTTATTACTAGACTATAAACTCCATGAGAACATGGTATTATATCTGGTATTGCTTTTTTTTTTTTTAGATTTTTTATTTATCGATTTGACAGAGAGAGAGAGAGAGAGATCACAAGTAGAGGGGGAGGGGGAAACAGGCTCCCTGCCAAGCAGAGAGCCCGATGTGGGGCTCATTCCCAGGACCCTGAGACCATGACCCGAGGGGCAGAGGCTTAACCCACTGAGCCACCCAGGCACCCCATGGTATTGCCTAACTTAATATGCTGAACACCAAAGGCAATGCCAGGCACAGGTGGGTTCTCAATAAATACTAATACCAAAAACTGAAGTGTTCTGCCGAGCTCTGACTGTTGAAAGAAGCAGTAACCATTGGAAAAATATTAGATTGCAAGAAAATGAGATATTTTAATATTTCTTATCAAATGATTTTCACTGAAGCAGAGAGGAAAGGGAAGACATAATTCTTGAAGACCAAAAGAAATTAAAAAGGGAATGAAGAGGCCAGTGAAGCACGTAAAATGAACCCCTTCTCTCAGCAATGGTTATCTTATACTGGAAACAGATAAAGTGGAATCAAAGAAGACTGTCTAGGCCCATGATGCCAGTACTTGCTTTTAAGTATTTTCAATTTTTTAGGTAATTAAATAACCAAGGACCAGTTTAGAGCCCACTCGAAAGTCCGGATGGCTAAGGGACTGTATGTCATTTGATTTTTCATTACTGAAAAAAGTCCTAGCTCAGGTACTTCCCCAAACCTCCCTTCATTCTATGGGCTATCACAATGCCTTGAGTATGATTTTAGAATCAAACTTTAACCCAGTGCTTTGTTTTTAAGATTTTCCCATGGTTTCTTGTGCACCTATCAATTCCTTGCATATAATGAATTCAAAGAACAACTCTCAGGCGCCTGGGTGGCTCAGTGGGTTAAGCCTCTGCCTTTGGCTCAGGTCATGATCTCAGGGTCCTGGGATCAAGCCCCGCATCGGGCTCTCTGCTTGGCGGGGAGCCTGCTTCCTCCTCTCTCTCTCTGCCTGCCTCTCTGCCTACTTGTGATCTCTGTCAAATAAATTAATGAATCCTAAAAAAAATAATAATAATAATAAATAAATAAATAAATAAAAGAACAACTCTCTGAATTTCAGAAGTTAAAGAACCCTTGCTGATGGCTCATTCCCTCTCTTTGGCTCTTGTTGTCCGACTAATACATTCTAGATATTTAGAGAATAGATGAAAGAGACAAGAGAAGGAAGAATGTAGAAAACAATCAATACCCTGATGATCTTCTGGGAAATTCGTCAGCATTCCAACTTGAGATGGCCCTATAAACAGAGCATTTCCTGCCTGGTAGTCCCACTGTACTCACAATGGGATGACAAGCAGAGTACAATGGATTGGACTTCCCTGAGATTATACTTAACATTCCTGCCTCTGCTTTTTTTTTAGATTCAAAAAGTTCATGAGGAAAGACATATAAGACCAAGGATCACACACACATGTGCGCACGCACCACACACACACACACACACCCACACACACGGTTTCATAGAGGACATTTGCAATTTAGCCAAATATGTGTGGTGGATTAAATTCCAGAGCCAGATGCCAGAACTTGTACCCACATTGCCACCCTCAGGCATCAGACATTTAACATCTGGTCCTGCCCTTCCAGCTCCCCCTTCCAAGTTGTAAGTTTTATAACTGGAAAAGCATTTTCACGCTCATTTCATGATGATTACGTGTTAATCACCTCAGGGAGTTATTAAGAATTCAGGAAAAACTTGTTGAGCTGAAACATGTGTCCAAATGACACCTCTTCCTGAGCTGCATCCTTCCCAGATTTGACGACCCCTGGAAACAGTTTGATCTTCATCCTTTGCTCCATTGAAGAGCAGCGCTGAAGCTTTAGAAGCTGAGTTTTGCTGCCAATGCCCACAGATAAATCAGGTATCAGAATCAGGGTGATTTTATAACCTGCATGCATTTTATCTTTTTTTGTGACACAGTAATCACAAAATTCAAAAGGCAAACTCTTATAAGTGTGAAAAAGGCAATTTCGGGGTTCTTTTCAGGTTTCTGCTGTTACAAGGAGGGATGTAGATAGAGTTTCTCACTATTTAAATTTGCTATTGAAGTTTTAGTGGAATGCCAAAATTTTCAGTTAGTGAGTGTTGGTAAATGATGTCAACACATTTCCAAGTTCAAGGTGAAATCATTTCTTGAAATAAACCAAGAATTTGGTGCCCAGAAATCTTGTTTTAAGATCTACAAACTTCTCAGCCTTTGAAGGCTCTTTATTTTTAAAAAATATATTCATTTATATGTAAACAACATACAGCTTTTCTTCTATGTGGTCTTTCTGATATTTACACACATTATAGTGAAGTTTTTAAAAAATATTTCATTGTCATCTGTAACTTCTGGTAGCGCTTGGGGTGTGATAGTATTTTAAAAGTCAGAAAGTCAAGTGAAGCAAAACTCAAGTAAATTCAGAAAAAAATTGGAGCTTTAATAAAATAATTTATTAAACCACCAAAGTATATTCTCTAACTATATACTCACTAAAAAGACTAAAACAATTTAAAAAACCAATAAGACCAAGTGTTAATAAGAATGTAGAATAACTACACTCTTATGCAGTGATGATACAAAATAATACAACTACTTTGGAAAACTTTTTGGCAGTTTCTCATAAAGTTTAATATATCCTTATCTACCCTTTAACCCAGAAATTCCATTCCTAGGTATTTACACAAAAGAGATTAAACGTATATCTGCATAATGACCTGTAAAAGATTGTTCATAGAACCTTTATTCATAGTAACCCCAAACTGTCAACAACCAAATGTCCAACAACTGGAGAATGAATAAACCAAACTTTGGTATATAATATAATGGAATACTACTCAGCTCTCTTACAAAGGAGTTAAAGAGATGAGATACAAAAGAGAACACACTCCATGAATCCATTTATATTAAGCTCAAAGACAGGTGATGTACTTTATAATGATAGAAACCAAAATAGAATGGTTGACTCTGGAATGCAGGGGGATTCATTGGAAAAGAACATGAGAAACTTCTAGAGAAATGGAATGTTTTATATCATATTCTGGGTGATGATTACATGTCATATACAACTGCCAAATTACATGAATCTGTTTGCTAAAGATTTACATTATCTGTACATAGATTATACCTCAATAAGCTCTATAACACTAACAAAAGCTATTGCCCAGCTTCTGAGTTCCTGTTTGACAATATTGATATTATCTGTTGTTTTTCTACATTAGCTTGGAAGCTAAATTCAAATTCAGCATATGGCAGGATGTAATTTAAGTGAAATTACTGGGACATGTACTGTTCCATTTAAGGAAACTCTTCCAGAAAATCGAAACTTCCCCCTTCATGTACCAAGCCTTAAAAAAATTTAACCAGTTTTGTTCAATCTCTGGTGATTGCTTTTTTCCTTTGGTAGGATTTCATATTGGTCATCTTCTCAGGTGGAATTGACAAAAACATCTTATGACATATTTAATATTTTTTCAGAATAGCCAGATGAGTTTTTCTATTCACTAGGATACTTCATACATTACAAAGATTTTCACTGTGTGGAATGTACCACAATTCCCTTGTGACTTTCTTTAGTTCTGTTGCTTAATACCAACTAATAGGTACAATTTGGAGGAATTTGAGAAAAGCAAAATGATTAAACTCAGGGAGAAGAAATGAATGTGAGCATAGTGTCATGTTGATGAAAGCTGAGGGACACCCAAGTGATCAGACCTACTACCTCTGAAAGAATTTTGTAATCTCATCATTAACCTCGATGTTTTTATTTTTACTAGATAAGTCTTTGATCATGCCAAGATGGGCCGCCCAGCATATCAACAGACATTCATGATCACTGATTAAATTTCTCTTCACTTAAAAATCATTCCTGTGACTCACTATCTCTTTCATGTAATTTCAGTTAGGTCTAGAAATGATTTTTAAAATTCTTTCTGAAAATAATATGCTTATTTTGATGGAACAGAGAAAATTGGCTCCATCTTTATTGGTAAGAATTGTCTAAGTTGTCAGTGATGGGTTATTTGGGGCAGACATGGAAATTATAGTCTATTCCCCTCCAACTTTAGCAATTTGCTGATGCTTTTGATGAAGCCCTGACAAGCAAATAGTTCCTACAACATTTATGATAAGAGCACATGCCGTATTATACTGTGACATACACATTGGGCCCTACCTTATCATTAAAACAAAATTTTTCCACTTGCTTTTTATTTGACACATTTAGAAGAAACACTTAAGAATTGAGAGAAAGCCAGGGATTTATAGAAAATGCAAATGTATGACCTTTCCAGACAAGGCTTAAAACCAACCAAGAGGAAGAAAGTGTGCCTTCAGAGGTGCTTAAATCATAAAAGCTCCCTCTGGAAGATCAAGCCAAGAGCCCCTGTTGAGTGAGCAGAATTGCAGGTGGTGGTAGATGGTGTTAGTCTGTGAGTTGGTCTTTTCCTGGTGCTTCTGGATTATATAAGTGTGAGAGGGAGGGGAAGAAGAGAGCAAATGTGTGGCCAGATTGTTTCAGAGCTGTCTTTCACTTCAAAGCTCATAGCACTGGCTGGGCATTATGATCCTTTGCTTACCCTGCTTTTTGAATTCCATTCAATCCTATTAAGGATGTATGGCTAAGGGTGTGAGGTTTGGTGTTGAGCTCAGCAAAAATGGCAGTTGGGAGCTGCAAGGGTCCATCCCTCCAGAGAAACACCAATGAAACAAGCAAAAACTGTCATAATCAACTTTATCAGAACTTTGGAATATAGCTAAAGGCGTAAAACAACCAAACAAATGCTGCATTGGGACCAAAAAAAAAAAAAATGTCACTTAAACACTATGAAAAAGCTTTGTGGCATTTTAACATAGCCTTGCCACAGATGTTCTTCAGCATGGCAGCAGTGATTAAGACGGCAGCCCGTGTTCCCAATATGGGTATCTGGTTCTATAAGGAACAGAGTGAATCTTGTTATCAAGGAATTGTGTTTGTCTGCTTTGATGTGTCTGAGTTCCCTGGAAGAATGGAACAAGGTGCCTGCCTTTCTTTGTCTTACTCCAAGGTCCATCAGAGCAGGAAAGAAGATAGGCAAAAGGTGTCCCCCAAAATCTTTGAAAGGCAAATAAACAAGCTGCTACCATTAGGGACAAAAGGTTATAGTTGGGACAAATAATAGATATGCTTAAAGCCTTGGAGGAAAAGCTGGAGAGAGAGTTACTTTGGGAAATAATGGTTTTGAAAACATCCCAATACCAAGGAATCTCAAAAGCCATGCATATGCCCGAAGTAGACCCATGCCCAGAAAAGATTTGAGAAGACCTACGACTTTTACCTTCAGCTGATCATTAGGCTCCACACCAGCAGGAAGTAATGGCTGAGACAGTGTTATAAACAGCCTATCCAAGCATTGAAAGAAAACCCTAACGCAAAGCCAGTCTATGAAATCCAAGACACTTTCTGTTTTGTTTTTATTTTTCTTTAGGCATTTAAAGAAACCTTGTTCAAACCAAATAGCTAATCACAATCTAAAGGAACAGAGATTCAGAGACAACATATAGCAAATAATACAGTCTTTCAAAAATAGTTTAGGGGCGCCTGGGTGGCTCAGTGGGTTAAGCCTCTGCCTTTGGCTCAGGTCATGATCCCAGAGTCCTGGGATTGAGCCCGGCATCGGCATTGGGCTCTCTGCTCGGCAGGGAGCCTGCTTCCTCCTCTCTCTCTGCCTGCCTCTCTGCCTGCTTGTGATCTCTGTCAAATAAATGAATAAAATCTTTAAAAAAAAATAGTTCAGAAAAAGATCAAAGGAATTGAATAGAAATTTCTCCAAAGTAGATATAAAATGACCAGTAAGCATATAAAAAGATGCTCAACATCATCACTAATCATTAGGGAAATGCAATTCAAAATGACAATGGGATACCACTTCATACCTATTACGATGACAACTTAAAAAAAAAAAAAAGGAAAATAACCAGTGTTGGTGAAGATGTGGAGAAATGGAAACCTTTGTGCATTGCTGGTAGGAATATAAAATATTGCCATCACTGTAAAAAACAATATGGTGGTTCCTCAAAAATTTAAGCATAGAATTACCATATGATCTAACAATTCAACTTTTCAGTGTGATTCATTGCTGGTAGACTTGCTCTACAAAAAGGGACTCTTTCTGGATAAAATGAAAGGGTACTAGACAGTAATTTAAAGCCATACAAACTACAAAAACATTAGTAAAGGTTACTACATAGGTAAATATAAAAAACTCTATTATAATTTTGGTTTCTGACTTTTTCTATGATTTAAAAGACAAATGTATAAAATAATAATTATAAATATATGCTAATAGGACACTATATATAAATATATATAAATAAATATATAATATGTGACAATATATAATCTGAGACAATATAATCTGTGACAATAACAATATAAAGGAAGAGGGATGAAGGAGTAAAGGAGCAGAGTGTATACTATTAAAATGAAGTTGGTATTAATTCAAACCAGATTATTATAAATTTAAAATGTTAAATTTTAAATTTAAATTTTTAAATAAGCAATAGAAAAAAAGAAAAATACAGGAAAAGAAATGAGAAGGGAATCAAAAGCGTACATTTCAAAACCAATTAAGAACAAAAGGCGAAAATGGAGGAATTGAGGAACAAAAAATATATAAGATAATAGAAAACATTTTGTTTGTCCTCTTTATCTGTAATTACTTTAAATGTAAATGAATTATACTCTCCAGTTAAAAGGCAGAGACTGACAGAATGCATTTTTTTAAAAGAAAAAAAGATCTAACTATATGCTATCTACAATAGACTCACTTTAGATCCAAATATAGGAATAGGTTGAAAGTGAAAGAACAGGAAAAGATATTCTATGCAAATTCCAAAAGATAGCTGAAATGGCTATGTGAATACCAGACAAAATTGACTGTAAGTCAGAAGTTGACATCAAATATTGATAAAAGGTCAATCCATTACAATATAAAACAATTCCAAACATAAAAGAGGATCAGCATAAGTCTTGTAATGGTATTCACTGTATTATTGGATTTCACCGTTTGTAACCCTGAAAATCTGTTTTTTTTAAAACGTCTTGAGCCTTGTCTCTTTACAGCATATTAGAATGCATATTAATGCATACAGCATCTTGACTGCATAATGGAATCATGTGAGGCACCTTAAAAATTTAATCTCCAGTCCCTACCCTAGGATTTTGATGTCCTTGAGCTGGGATGCCCTCCAGGCACTGGGAATTTGAAAAGCTGCCCAGCAGTCTAAATGTATGGCCACGTTTGAGAGCAGCTACTTTACAAGAAACAGTGTTATACCTTTTGCCAGGTAAAGCAAGGATGTGCCTGGGGGACTTTTGGAAAAGGAAGGTGGTTGTCTCCATAAGAACAAAAAGCAAGCTAACTGTTCTTGCTCATCAAAATATTTCTCTGTCCTGTTGCATGTTTGAGTAGTACCTGTGCCAAGGCAATTGTGTTTGCTCTGGCCACACGTTAGTAATGTTTATATGAAGACGAGCTTGCCTAACAGAATGGTGTGCAGTCCTTTTGCCAAGTAGTACATGGACTCCTCTGTGGCCTGGAAATGGCTCTTTAAAATAAAAAAAAAGAAAAAAGAAAAAATAAATGGGTAGCATTTTTAATAAGCATAACCCTAATTTAAATATAACCAACTGAAATTCTAAGCAATTAGGCAATGTGGTTTCATTTGGGGGTAATATTAACATTAATAATACCTGAAATGGGGGTGCCTGGGTGGCTCAGTGGGTTAAGCCTCTGCCTTCAGCTCAGGTTATGGTCTCAGGGTCCTGGGATCGAGCCCCACATCGGGCTTTCTGCTCAGTGGGGAGCCTGCTTTCCCCTCTCTCTCTGTCTGTCTCTCTGCCTACTTGTGATCTCTCTTTCTGTGTCAAATAAATAAATAAAATCTTAAAAAAAAAATAATACCTGAAATGAAGTAATTTCTAGAATATTTCTAGTCTCAAATTACTACCTTTGATAACATTTTGATCAATACACCATTTTAACTAATAGAATAAATTCTAAACCAGGAAAAGTACATAGCTGAGGGCCAGCAGTTTGAAATAGTCTCTCATCTTTATGAGATATATACTGCTGACCAATCTGTGGGCCAATTAATGCCATCACTTCTACCACTTGCATGAAAATACATCTTCTTGGTAGCTTATAGAGTATAAACCAAAGTGAACTATGAGACTGACAGCCAATCAATCAAACAATCAATAAAGGAGTGTACATATTAAGTCATAGGGTAGGAAGATAGCCAATTTGTAAATAATTTTCAATTGGAACAGTCCTTGTGTGAATTGGCCAGTAAGACTTGCATCCATACAACGAATTAAGAGGTTTGCTGAAGAATTAGCAAGCAATTGAGGCATCTGGGTGGCTCAGTTGGTTAAGTGGCTGTCTTAGGCTCAGGTCATGATTCCAGGGTCCTAGGGTCGAGACCCACATTGGGCTCCCTGCTCAGCAGGGAGCCTACTTCTCTCTCTCTCCCTCTGCCTGCCACTCTGCTTACTTGTGCTCTCTCTCTATCTCTCTGTCAAATAAATAAATAAAGTCTTTAAAAAAAAATAAAAGAATCAGCAAACAAGTAGTTGATTTTCTTAAAATGGTATGGTGGTAGTAGGATAGCTCTATCAAAAACAAATCAAGTTAAAAAGTCATATTTGCACAAATAATTTTGTTTCCATCTACAGGGGTTCTGGTCTTAGCTAGAGCAGGGGAAATAAAAACCCCATCATTTCACTCTTCCTACTTTTCAACCTTTTGTTGGTGTGCCTTGTCCAAATTCAAAAGGAAGCCGGAGAATAAGGCTGCTAAAGTTCTTCACATAGGTCTGTCTCCTGGGGCACATAACAGGGTGGAGAAAGCTGGAAAGTGGGTCTGAATGTTAGATTATCAGAAAGTATACAGTATAGTTGCTCAATCAATATCCTTTCCATCTGTTTCCTTCTGTAACATACCCCGTTTTTATTCATGGTGACACTGTAATCAGCTAAAAGGCTGAGTTTGGTCATGTGACTGAAAGACTGAGTTTGGCCATTTCTAACCAATGTGCTGTAAGTAAAAATTAGAAGGTGGAACTTTAAAGGTTTCTCAATGGGTGTAGACAGCTGGGGCTTGCTTTTTATCCTGTTTTCCTTTCTCTTTCCTAATGCTTGTAATGCAGAAGTGAAGACTGAAACTTGGGTTGCAACCTCCATTTTGGATGAAGCAACCTTGCATTTGAAAATCATTGCTAAGGATGATAGAGCATAAACTTATAAGGGGCTTAGGTCCCTAGTGGTTGAACCCATTACATTAGCCCTAGATCCGTACTCTGAGCTTGTTCAATAAGAAGGAAAGTCAATCCTTATGTCTTAAAAAAAAATTAATAGTTCAAAGGTTTCATTTCATTATTTATTTGATAATACTTATACAGTTAAAATATGATGTAGGTATTTTTAAATAATTACTTTTTAATTTTTAAAATTACTTTTAATCCCCTAATCTATTAGTAGCTTTACAGAAGATATCTGACTACCTGTACATAGGCCACTATTTATTAGTTTATTCATTTGAGATGATGCTTGTGCCTTATCATTAGGTGGAGACATCATTCAATATAATTAATGTCTGCTTAATGTGTCAAGTGAATGGATGAACAGAGTACCCTAACTTATATTGATTTTTCACCATATAAGCCAATTGCACACAAAAAGTTGCTTATTTCCAAAAAATAAATATTATTATTTTATTATATTATATATATTATATTATTATTTTCCTAATAATATGACAACAGATACCCTGGAACCCAGTAAAACAAGGCTGGGAAATGATACATGACTTATCTTTGGAAATGTGAAAGACATCATTTCTTAGGAATCACATGAATATGAATGAGATGATGAACATTATTTAAATATCACCAAATAAACATAACATTCCATTGGACACCTTTTAAGCAGTTGGATTTTCCATGGATATATTTTAGCTTTGTTTTGCTTGGTTGGTAATTATAGTGCTAAATTTAATAAATAGACATTATTGAATTTTCTTGGAATGTTCCTGCTGAGGTAACATAAATTTAGTGTGCAATTGGCTATGATACATGACTATTTGTCTGTAGTACTTAGGAGTGGTAAAGCGAGTCTTGGGTTTTCTGGACCTCAGTCACCTAGTTTGAGCTATTTTGAAAATATAAATCACCTCTGATTTTTAAAAACCACCCATTCAGGAAATATAGCATCTATAGGGAAGATTCCTTCAGTGTTCCTACCAGCAAAAGATATGTTGATAATAGGATTTTGCCAGTGTCATTTGTATTTGGGTATTCCCTAGATTGGTATGTAATAGGCAATTAATTTAGAATTGCTATATGGAGAAGAAAGAACACAAAGTTGCAATTATAGCCCTGTGCTAGTTAGATGGGTAACTTGATCAGACCACATTTAGTTTTTCTCAGTGAGGATACTATTGGCATTTTGGGTCATTATGTTATGTTGACCTGGGAATAGGTCTCATAAACATTGGCAAGGAGTAGCACTTTCAGTAAAGGGCTCCTAGGATAGCCTCTTGATTTGTGTGTCCTTAACCCTGAGCCCCAGTTATGGTAAAAATAGGATTGCTACCATAGTGACTGTGATATCAGTCTGCAGTGATTTAATTCTGTCTCCCTTCTTTCATGAACCCTCTCTCAACTACATTAACTCAGTTATGTTAACAGTTTTTACCCTAAATTATCCAGAGACCCAAATTTCCCTTAACTTTGCCCTTATAGACAGCCTGATTCTTGAGGACATGATGCTCAGAAATTGAATATTCTATAATAACATCAAGATCTTGATGGAAGATCTAAATTGGGATAGCAAAATCTTCCTTTAAAATTCCATATCTTTTGAGTGAACATTGTGTTTTCCAAAACTGTAACTTTCACATCAGAAACATTTTATGCTACTTTAATTTAAAATAGGGTAAGCAGTAATCATTATTAGTAGGTGGTGTATATTCCTACTCTGCTTAAAAGCAACCAGTGTTGAAATGCCCATTTGAAGTTGTTAAAAGATTTTTTGAAGATTTTATTTATTTATTTATTTATTTATTTATTTGAGAATGAGAGAGCGAGAGAGCGAGAGCACACAAGTTGTGGGCAGGAACAGAGGAGGAGGAAGAGGGAGAAGCAGACTCTGTGCAGGGTGTGGAGCATGAGGTGGGGCTTGATCCTAGGATCAACTTGAGCAGAAATCAAGAGTCAGATGCTCAACCACCTGAGCCACCCAAGAGGCCCTGAAGTTGTTAAGATTTTTAAAAAGACATTATATAGAAGCTGTGATTTAACAACCAAAGCTGTAAATTTGAAGTAAATTTATACTTTAAAGGGAATTTATCATCAGTGGAATTTCAGATCTCATACCCAAATTGGAAATCTGAAGACTTTAGAAGTTCTAAAACACAGTGTTTGGAAAGGACATGTATGTAGAGCTGTGGTATTGTCTCAGTAATGAACTTGCTTTTGAAAGAATCATCTCTTCTTCTATTATCAGTGTTTAATGCAGGGTTTTACATATGCTTGGAAAACAGGCTATTCATGCAATCTGTCAAACACCATCTAAACTCCAAGTGAACTTCAAACAGCCCAAACAAAATATATGTTGGATAAAGCATACTGTGGTTGTTGGAAAACTTTAAAGTATGAAAAGTTCCCATTACTCTTGGTATTTTACCTCTGAGAATTTTCTAGCCAAAGTTCTATTTGAACTGAGGTCAGAATCAGTTACTGTGTGGGCTTTTCCTAAGGGATAAATTTAATGAAAGGGCCTAGTTATTGCAACATATGTTGCCTTCATTTCAAAAGATTTCCTTAAAGCATGATGATTAAAGCCCAGGGAGAAAGAAATTTGTACTTCTCAAAAGCTCTAAGAAGTACCCCACACACAAAATAAACTACAGCACGAAGCAACATATACAATGAATAAATATTCCCTTTAGTTTAAAAATCATCACAAATTAGTTATTTTTGCTCCTTTTTCTTGAAAGTTTTCTTAAGCATTTTAAAAGGTTGGTGTATGATGTAGGAAGTACTGCTGTTTGTTTCCAAAGGAAAGTGATCTGCTTTGTTTTGATTTCCTTTCTATTTCTTTCTTCTTTTCTTTCTTCCCTCCTTTCTTTTTCCTTTCTTTCTCTTTCTTTGTCTCTTTCTTTCCTTCCTTCCTCCCTTCCTCTCTCTCTTCTCTCTTTCTTTCTTTCTTTTTCTTTCTTTCTTTCTTTCTTTCTTTCTTTCTTTCTTTCTTTCTTTCTTTCTTTCTTCCTATTGAGTAGGGAAGATTTCAAATGTTCAGTAAGTAATTTTTAAAGCCTAAGTTATTACACTATAGTAAATCTTGGTATGATGGGTGTCTTAAGTTGGATTACCTAGAGACAGAGCTTAAGAGAAGGTTTTAGGTACAGAATTTATTTGAAAGCTGATGTCAACAAGCTCCCACGTAGGAATGGGAGTGATACATGGAAATAAAGTCAAGCAGTATAATGCAACTCATCAGGTGAATTACTAATCAGGATAAGTAGAACTGAACCCCACTGGGGTATTCTGAGTGAGAATGTAAAACACAGACCTTATTGTTATCCCACTTAAGAAGCAAGGGAGCCTAGGGTGTTTAGAGACCAAACTTGATTGACCAACGCTTCTGGTTGCAAGGAGAGGGCATTTAACTCAAGTACCTCCTACTCCTCCTTACATATGTGGACCTGATTGGCATCACCAACAAAGCCTTTAGGTAGGGAACGTCAGCTGTTTGCTGTGAAACTTATTGGTCTGAGGATATAGGAAAGATGAGAACCCAGAAGTAATTGATAGGAAATTGACCACACCTGTCACAATGAGTCTGAGAAGCTGAATATAAATTCCAACTACAAAGTGATAAAATATTTCTCCAAAGGATAAATATCAACTGTAAAATGCATATCAGAAATTATCCAAGCCCTCTAACATCAGAGAAATACAAATTAAGATATACAACCAATTATTGGTGTATTTAGTTGCCAAATTTTTGTAAAAAGTAAAATTATGATAAAGTCAAATATAGTCAGGAGGCATTAAAAATACTAAAACCATTTTAATAAGCAATTTGGAACTGCATTTCAATAGAGAAATTTCCATACACTTTGACCAACAGCTAAATTTCTGGGAAATAAACATTAAAGAAATTAATCAAAACATGAGTAGAGTAATATGTATCCAAAAAATGGAGATACTAAGTAAGTTACAGTGTATGCAATGGATATTTATATAACCAATGAGGTTATGGTTGTGAAGATTTTCATGAAAATAAATGCTTTTACTGTAACAATAAATAGAAAATATTTGTAAAAACTGTACTCATGCATTTTGGTTACAGCTATATTATCTTTCAACATTAAAAATTTATGAGAGGAAGTACACCCAGAATGCTCACAGGGATTAGAATTATCATCAGTGTCAATTACAATGTTTTTATTTGCAAGTAACAGAAAATCCAGCTCATACTAGCTTTAGCAATGAAACTTATTGCTTGTGTACCTGGGAGCCCGGCAACTGAGCTTCAGGATTGGTCTGGCAGCTCAGCTAGGTCGTTAAGACCAGTTGGTTTCCTTGCCTTCACTCTGCCTTCTGTGATGTCTGATTCATGTTCAAGCAGGCTCTACTCTTGGATGTCACTTTGACTTCAGCAGAAACTAGAACTAGTTGTTATAAGGGTCCAAAAAAGGGCTTCGCTTCTGCAAACATTGAACAAAATCCCCAAGTTCTGAGTTATAGGCTTATCACTGAGCCAAAAAATATGGCCACAGGATAAGATTGGCTTTAAGCCAATTTGGGCACCCCTGTGCAACTGTGGGCAACTCAATTCCATGCTACAACCATGGCTGCTATACAGTGAGGGAAACGTAGCTTGAGTACTGAGGAAGCAATGACAGTATCTACTATGATATATAAATATATTTGTGTTTGTACGTGTGGGTATATGTATGCATGATACATACATGCATACATACAACCCAGCTACAGAGAAAACACAACTAATCTACCAAGCTGATTCATTTTTTCATTGACTCATTCAGGAGACACATACTTACTCAGCACCTGTCTTCTTCCAGATAACTATTCTAGACTCTGCAGACACAACATTAAGTGAGACAGATAAGGTTTCTGATCTCAGTGAGAGAAGACAAGCAATAAACAAATAAATGAATAAACAAACAAAAGTATGTGAAGGAATTAAAGCAAGATAACTATTGGAGTAATAAGATGGACTTTTTTTTTAGTGTTTAGGAAAGGACTTTTTTTTTAATTTTTTCTTTTCAGCGTAACAGTATCCATTGTTTTTGCACCACACCCAGTGCTCCATGCAATCCATGCCCGCTCTAATACCCACCACCTGGTTCCCCCAACCTTCCACCCCCGCCCCTTCAAAACCCTCAGATTGTTTTTCAGAGTCCATAGTCTCTCATGGTTCACTCCCCTTCCAATTTCCCTCAACTCCCTTCTCCTCTCCATCTCCCCTTGTCCTCCATGATATTTGTTATGCTCCACAAATAAGTGAAACCATATGATAATTGACTCTCTTTGCTTGACTTATTTCACTCAGCATAATCTCTTCCAGTCCCGTCCATGTTGCTACAAAAGTTGGGTATTCATCCTTTCTGATGGAGGCATAATACTCCATAGTGTATATGGACCACATCTTCCTTATCCATTCGTCCGTTGAAGGGCATCTTGGTTCTTTCCACAGTTTGGCGACCGTGGCCATTGCTGCTATAAACATTGGGGTACAGATGGCCCTTCTTTTCACTACATCTGTATCTTTGGGGTAAATACCCAGTAGTGCAATTGCAGGGTCATAGGGAAGCTCTATTTTTAATTTCTTGAGGAATCTCCACACTGTTTTCCAAAGTGGCTGCACCAACTTGCATTCCCACCAACAGTGCAAGAGGGTTCCCCTTTCTCCACATAGGAAAGGACTTTTTGAGGAGGAAATATTTAAGCTGAGATGTTTATAAAAAGAAGAACCACCCAGGCAGAGATCCGAGTATAGAGCACACACAGAAGAAGGCCCATTGCTACAAAAGGCCTAAAGATGCAAGCAATCCTGAGATTCTGGAGAAAACATAGGAAGTCCCATGAGGCAGAGAGATATGGGTATGAAAGTAGATTCAGCTGAGGAGGGTTTGGAGAGGTAGATATCAGGCCATGTGCAACTTCAGAAACCACTGTAGGCATTTGAGTTTCATGCAAAGAACAATGAGACAATTGGAGTATCTTTAGTAGAGAAAGATAAATATCTGTTTATGTCTTTAAAAGATTTCTTAATGGGCTGCTTATAAATGGATCATGGAGAGATGACAGAGAATCCAGTTAAGAAGCAGTTCTACTAGTTCAGGAAAGAGATGGTGGTGCTTTGAAGAGGGGATAGTAGGTGGAGAGGAGTGGACAACCTGGGACGTACTTTGTGGAGGTAATGCTGTATGTCATATGTCATACTGATGGAAAAAACAGAGAATAATGGCTACTGTATTTTTTTTTTTTCCACTTAAGCAACTGGTGAATGAGTGAGCTGGGACTAAGTTGAGAAAGACTAGTGAAGATTTGGAAAGGAAGGAAATAAGAGAATTAAGAAGCCTTTATGAAAATTTGAAGCCTGAGATGTCTATTGATCATTCATGAAGAGTCACTTATATATAGGCCAAACGCAAAAATGAAAATGAGGTTTACTCATTCAAAAAGGAGGGAGGGAAATGCCACTAAAGGTACTAATGTATAAAGCTTTTTTTTCTTTCTTCTTTTGTCTCTCTCTTGACTTGTCATAAGATTCTTAAATTTGCTGCTTAATATCACTCTAAATTTTAAAGAATAAGATTGTACATTATTGACATGAATTTTGCCATTCATTTTTATATTGTGTAATTTTTTAAAAAGATTTTATTTATTTATTGGACAGAGAGAGCACACGCAGGGGGGACAGTAGAGGGAGAGGGAGAAGTAGACTCCCTCTGAGCAGGGATCCCAATGCGGGGCTTGATCCCAGTACCCCGGGATCAAGACCTGAGCCGAAGGCAGCTGCCTAATTGACAGAGCCACCCAGGTGCCCCTGTGCAATATTTTTTAAAAGCAAACTTAAGAACCTTAACTCATGTACAGAATCATCCAAATTATGCAACTTATATTGCATAATTCATATATACATATATGTTTTCTCTGTCCTGCCTTTCCCCTACTGATACAAATAAGGTAGGACTCCTTGGTCACCCACATTTCTTAAAATGCTGCTGCTTTTTTTCTGAATTTGAAGCAAGTTTTGACTCTAATGGAAAACATGGTTTCTCATGGCTTTCAGTGCCTCTGGATATAACTTACCTTGTGCTCACATTGAGTCTCATTGACTTTCCATGCATTGTGAATCCACAGGAATTGTGTGCTTATCTGCATTGTAAATGCTTTATGTGATTGGTACACAAGAAATAATGGACACGCATATTACATGTATCTCCTCTTCTCCTGTGCCATCTTCATTGCTTCAGCTACAAAACACATGTTCAAACATAAAGTGATTAAGAATTTTAGGATGGTAAAACCAATGGGATGATAATATTTAAAGTAGAGGAGCATGTTCACTTATATTGAAAGCTGCTGAGCAGCTAGGCATGATTAGAACAGAAATGTCATCATTGGACTTGGCAACAGGGAGGTTATCAGTGATCTCAATGGAAGCCATCTCTTTGGTGTAGTGGAGATAACTGATAAACTAAACCTTCAGGAGACAAAAAACAAAAACAAAAACAAATAAAAAACTTCAGGAGATGATATACCATGAGAAAACAGACAGCAGTGATTGTGCTTTTTCAAGAACTTTTGCCAGGAAAAGGGACAGAAAATGGCGCTGTGTTTGCAGAAGGTTAGGGTATCAAGGAAGTGATATTAATGTGTATGGCTAAAGTTCATGTTAATGCCATAGTTGTTCCATTCTCTGAACCCACTGCAAGTTTTTTATGTCCTTCCCAAATTATTGGATATTTTGACTGTTTCTAAATACATTTTGCATTTTAAAACAATATGTCATGAATGTTCATATATACATCTGTTTTCCAAAATCGTTGTACCAACTTACACTTCCATCAACAGAAAAAACACTTCTCAGTTATTCATATTCTAATTCATGAGTGTGAGAACTGATGAAATAATCCTTCCGATCGCTCTAGAAAGACCCATGTTCTAAATGATCTCACTTTGAGTTTCACTTTGATCTCTGCTAATCAAGCTTTACTCTAAGCTCCCCAAGGAATAGAAGTCTTTTTAAATTTTTGTTTCTTGTTTCTCTCTGAGCTGGACCCTGGGGTATCAATGGGTGATTACCGTGATAGTTTTTTTTATGGCTTTCAGGCTATGATCAAATGAAAACAAAACAAGAAGCCAAGAATTCTATGCCTCTTTAAGCCTGTTTTTTGGTTTTGTGTGTGTGTGTGTGTGTGTGTGTGTGTGTTTGGTTTCTTTTTTTTCCCCAGGGTAATTGAGCATTTACATTTTGCAGTCTGTAGTTGAACATCATTTCATGGGCAAAAGAGGAATAAGATAAATGTAGATTTTTTTAGAATTTCCTCTAAGACTTTGTATTTAAAGTCTGATTCATGTTGAAGCATATAGATTAGATCTCAAAAGTTTCCAGCAGTTTACACAGCAAAAGAGAAGGAATCAAGAACAGAGAGAGTACTCTGGTTAAAAATGATAAGGTTAAAATGAGGGAATCCTAAGATCATAGAACTTTAGGGTCATTAGAAAAAATAGAAATAATAAATATTTAGGATTCTTAATCATTTTCCATCATAAAACACTTAGTGGTGGGAAGTATCTTAGTTTGACTTGGCTAGATGTAGGTCTTAAGTTGAGGATTTGGATAAAAGTAGTTTATTTTGAAGGAGTTCCCAGGAAATAACATTAGAGGTGTGGGGAAGTGAGACAGGGAGGGGATGTAGTCAACAAAAGATGTGTTATCAAGCCAGTTACTGTTATGGGCAATCAGAGTCAATCCTACTGGAAACTAAGAGTTTTACCAGTTGAGCTGCAAGGAAGCTGGGGTATATATCCACCAACACCTTCAGTCATTGGTTGAAGGCTCTTTCCAGGGGATATTACTTTGGTGACATTTTCAGCCTGCTGGACACTAAGCAGGCTCCAGCCAAAAAGATCCTAAGGCTGGCAGTTGAAAGTCAAGTCTAAATGCAGTAAAATGGTAAGGGGGGTAGAGGGTGGGAGACAGGAGTAGGGCATCAGAGAGCCTTGGGTTGGGGAGATACAATAATAGTTAAAACAATGTTCCTCCAGGGCTTGTTTCTGATACTACTCCAAATGGGGACCTCCCACAACTACTTTGGAAATCAGCTGTAGAGTCTAACCAATTGATTGACATATGAGGACATTGAGGCTCAGTAACATTTTAAGTGACTTGCTTAAGCATACACAGATACAACAACGAAATCAGAGATCTTGATAGATTAATATATGAGTTTGATGAACATCATCAATAAATTATGTATCTTCAGATATTTTGACAGAGAGGAAAGAAGTAGCTGTCTTGGACATTCGACCAAAACATTTCAAAATGGAAACTGCTTAACTTATACTTAGACCCAACTAGACTCAGAAACAGACAAGTATGTTAGACTAGACAACATCCAGGATCCAATAGGAGTTTTCCTTTTGCTATGGAAGGAAAATATTGTGCCCCCAGAATATATCTGTGAATAGATAGAGTCCCTGTGATTGTCCCATGTTTTCTTTCTCAACTCAGACATAAACTTGACAAAGGAGAGTCATGGGGAGTGGGCAAGGCATTCCTTTTGTCCTTTGAACTAGATCAGGATCAAGCAATGTCACCATCCTAGCCCTTTAACTGGAGATAAATTCTGTTCTGGGGTTTTGATCATCCCTTTGTTGGACAGGTTTGGTTCACCATTAAGTGGGGAAAATCCTGGCTGTTTTTCAACTCACCTAAGAGTGCTAGCAGAGGGATTCACATTGATTTAACTTGTTTAAGCAGTCAGGCTGGATCAGACTTCAAAGTGGAATTCACATCTTTAATCACCTTGATTTGATTTCCCTTTGGCCCAACATCACATAAGAATTTACATCCACCCCACCTCCAGAGATTGTGGTCTAT
Organism: Lontra canadensis; assembly: GCF_010015895.1. Lineage (NCBI taxonomy): Eukaryota > Metazoa > Chordata > Mammalia > Carnivora > Mustelidae > Lontra > Lontra canadensis. The sequence continues at coordinate 11,174,389 of NW_022631010.1, forward strand.
GCTATTTACTCAACCCCTTTGTTTTATACCAGTAACAAGCTTGGAGATGTATTTCAGTAGCCATTTCAAACTTACTGACCCAATTGAAGAAGAAACAAGTCTTCCTGTCTCATGGAGGACACCCCATCTTCAAGCAGTTGCATATTGATTAAGTCATAAATACAATAGACTAATTTACATAATACAATAAAAATATCCCAGTTAAAATCACAAAAGCCTGCATATTTTCAAGTGCAATACACTTTTGAAAAATTGCTAAGAAATATAATTATTTCTTTAATTTTATACTTCACAGTTGGTCCAATTGATATTTGAAAAATATCTGTAATCGTAGACACTTCTGCCTAACTTTTCTTAAAGGCCTATCCCCCCTGAAGCACTTAACCTGATTTCATCGCTTAGTAAAAGAATGCTACTAAGTTGTTCAAAGACTGTACTATGCTGTAAAAGGCATTTCTAAGAGCACATCTTTGTTATTAATGAAATTCCTCCAGTCTGGGATGAACAAAGTATAAAGAAATAAATAAGAGACCAAGGAGAATAAAGTAACTCTCTGACCAAACATTCTTAATTCTAAATATAGTTCAAGAATTTCTCTTTCTAAAGAAAAGAGAAAAAAAAGAACTTCTCTTTTCAGTTTTAGCCGAAGGTTTGGAGATGACACTTAACATTAGCATACTTCTAGATATTTCCAGACAATAATTTAATGCATTCTTTTTCCAGTTTTTAATATAAGTAGGGGCATGTGTGTATGTGTGGGGGGGGGGAGATTATGCAGTATGGACTGTGGGATCTCCATCTTTCTGAACATGTCTTTAAAAGTCGCCCCAATGACTAATAAACTGGACCCTTTCATTTCTATTCTTATAAAACTTACTAACAGTTAATGCGAATCTTAACCTTTGCTTGCCTTTGAAATTTATTTTTGGTAAATTAAATTCTTTGTCTTCACTGATTAATAGTTTAGTGAGAACAATGACAATTCAAACTTTGTGCACATGTGTGTGTTTTCCGGACACCAACCCAGTGCTTGGCACGCAGTATATCTGCTATTAATATTTTTGTTGAATGAACCAACTTCCTTTGGATGGACATGAGATAGCCACTTCTGTGTGATATAGTCTTCTCTCCAAGGGAAATAAAAAAAATATTTCAGTATGTGAAGTTAATAAATGATCAGATCTGAACACTTCTTCATCTTTTGAATCATAGTGAGTGGAGTGAACAAAGCTGTTGAGACATGAAAATTAAAAATTAAAACTACCTCTCCTAAACAAGAAATTGAACATAAAGGATGTGTTGGTTCATTAAAAGGGCCATGATTAGAATTTATGGTGGTGACGTCTATATTATTTGTAAGAGGAATAAATATTAGGGCAGATAGAAAATTCTATGCAAAAATTGTTCAAACCAGTATTATTTAAAGGATTATCTAGAGTACAGAAATTAGATTAAAGCCTTAGGGGAGGCAGCCCTTCCTTGTTTCCCTGTTATTTCTCTGGGTTTTTAAAACATTGTACTTTTCTTCTGTGTCCATTACAATTCAGGGTCATCAAAAAGAAATCATCCGTGACTTGAATTTCTGAGACATAAATCACACTATCTCTTATTTTCCAGTATAACTTGAAGCAATGACTCAAATGCTTCTTTAAACCTATCATATGAAATAACAAGTGAGTAAATCAATAATAAGATGGATATTCGTATACAGACCTAAGGAAAATTCTTATAGCAATCACAACTCCATATGAATAAATATTAGTTCAATGGAAATATTTTTAATTAATGCACATCTAGATTCTGAAGCACTATGACAGATGATAGAATACTAATCTAATTTGTTTTCAGAGCACCTATTTTCCTTTAGGTATTCCTGCTGGTATTTACTTTGTTGGACGATTGATTGCATGACTGGCCCCAGTTCTTCCCCATCACCACCCCCCTGTAACCATGCCCTTGGACATGTAACTTTATAATTGTTTTCTGCTCTGACTTTGGGCTCAGCAGTGTGACTCACACTGGCAAATGTGATGTTGGCAAATGTGACATTCACAGATGTATGAAAACCATTTGTGCAGTCCAGCTTGTTCTTAGAGTTGCCAGGGAAAGGATATATATCAACTTACCTGCCAGAGGAGAAAATACATGAAGCAGAACTGAGAGTCGTCGCAGCCAGGGCCATCCTAGGCCAGACATCAGCACGTCTACCTGCAGGTGCATGAGCATATGCTCAGTCAAGGCCAGCAGAACCACACAATCAACCCACGAAAGTGTAAGCTAAGTAGTTGCCCATTGTTTTAAGCCATTAAATGTTGGGGCAGTGTGTAAACATGGCACTAATATGACAGTACTTGACTGAAATACCTGGATATTTCAATATTCACATATGTAATTAATCATTGCTTATTAGTTACAAGTATAGAACCATATGGACATGAATCATAATTCCTCAAATATGTCCATACCATTCTAAAGATATGGTATCAAATTAAATTTAAAATACAATGGATTTTTTTTTTCTCCAAAATTCTTAGAAAGTTCCAAGTATGGTCTCTTTATTTATTTATTTTTTTTTTTTTTTAAAAAAAAAAAAAAAAAAAAAGTTGAGCAGCTACGAAAGAATCTACCTGGCCTATATCTGGAATTTTTCAGAATCATATAAAATGTTTCCAACAGATAATATGACAATAGATTTTAGTAATGCTCTAGAAGGCAGTCTCTTCAGCTGCATGGAATAGAGACTAGGGTAGAACAATAAATATGCATTATTTCTCACTTTCTGTGGGTTGACTAGGCAGATCTGGTCTGCGGTAGCTCGAAGCAGCTTAATAGCCAAGAAAAGCCTCACTCACATGTCTGGGGCCTCAGCTAGGATAGCCGACACTTTTCTCTAAAAAGTCTTTTATTTGGGGCACCTGGGTGGCTCAGTGGGTTAAAACCTCTGCCTTCAGCTCAGGTCATGATATCAGGGTGCTGGGATCGAGCCCCGCATTGAGCTCTTTGCTTGGCAGGAAGCTGCTTCCCCCTCTCTCTCTGCCTGCCTCTCTGCCTACTTGTGATCTCTCTCTCTCTGTCAAATAAATAAATAAAATCTTTAAAAAAAATTTTAAAAAATAAAAATAAAGTCTTTTATTCTACAGTAGGCTTGAGTTTATTCACATGGTAGCAGTAGACTTCCCAGCAGCAAGGAGGTAAGCCTCCTTGGGGAAAAACTTTTCAAACTTCTAGTATTCACATTGTTGTCCCATTGGCCAAAGCCAGAATCTGTATGGGGAAGGGTGGGATGAGGATGCTTGTAAGGGCATTGTAACAGAGAAAAGAATTATGGTAGCCATTTAGCAAACAGTCTTCCTCTTATGTCATATATGTCTTTTCTTGGGCGGCGTAGGGGGGAGGTCCAGCACCCTTTCTTGCCCATTCCTTTAAGGTATTCAATGAGCCCTACAAGCTAGCCCAAGAAAGACAATTCCACCCATTTTAAAATATAGATTTTATTATTATTCAGGTGTAAGTCCAACAGATCAGAAGGCTGCCATTGAAAAAATTGTTTGCTACTCACAGTTCCCCAGAGAAGGGGGCATGCTCCACCATAGGGGAACCATAGTAGGAAGCAGCAGCATCAGTCAGGAGGCACAGGGAGTAAAGGTAAAATGTAGACAAGAGCCTTTCTTGGGTTTCCACTGGAATGAGTGGGCAAGACAGGGGAAGCAGGCTTAGAATTTGTTGGTTTGAATAACTTCAGCAGACTCTGGGGTGCAGGGGTGGCCCTGGGCAATTAGGTCAGAGGAGTCTAAGAGCCTAATAGAAAAGTGAGGGAATGGATTTAGGATTGGTTCCCAAACAAGATTCTACTTTGAATTGCTATGCTAGGAATTCCTATCCCTGGGAGGGGCAGTCCCTTCAGGGTTAGCAGGCCCCAGATCACAAAAACATCAGAAATACAGAAAACAGAAAAAAAAACATATTTAATTCAGTCCCTGCTTCTAAATTAGCTTCCTTAAGCAATAATATTTTACTCTTCTAAGAAAAGAAGGTTTGGGGAGTCTGAATTTTATATCATAAAATCATGTAAATTGAAGCTACTGAGGATACAATGACCACGACTTCCTCAAAATATTTTTTTTAAAGGATTTCTCAGTCCTATCTGAGGTTTATAGCAGAAACTTCTTGCTATTCTATCCCCTTTCTAAGATTTTCTTTCCAATGCTCGACATTAATGTAGGACCATCTTAGCATTCTGCTGAGTGCCCACTCTAAATGTGCGTGAAGAATGTATGCCATGCTCTCTGAATTTCTTTAGGGGAAGCAATTGGAGATAAATAGAAAGCAGTGTCAACTTAATGCACTTTAACAATGATTTATTGGGTACCTACTAGGTACCAGGCAATACAATAGGTACTAGAGGATTTTAACCAAGTGGCATTTGTGCCCTCAAGGCACCCATAGTTCAGTGAGCATGAATTATATGAAAACAAATGATTGACCTACAGTTAGAAATCAGTTCTCTTGAACTGAGTCACAGAAAACTTCCAAGAAGAGATCCTCCAGGTAAGACGTCAGGGATGAGTTTGACACCTGGCTGTAGATAGCATTTCAGGCAGACGGACTGTGTATGCAAAGGCACAGAGGTCAAAATTAACATGTCATATGGAAGTGCAAAGACTTCCTGTATGACCAGAACCTGGGATACCTATAAAAAGGTGGTGGGGGACAAGCCAAGCGGGAAGTAGTATGAGATCAAGGAAGATCTTAAATGCTATACTAAGGAGTTGGGGTTTTACTCAACTAACAATAAGGAATAATTTATGGGTTTTAAGCAAAGAAATAATATGAACAACCTGCATTTTTAAAAGGCTTTACTGTGGAACACCATAAACTCTCTGAGGGCAGGGATCCTATCTGTCTTTTTTTTTTACTTCTATATGTAGCACCTAATAAGAAGGCTGATTCATAGTAGATATTTATGTGACAGAGACCATCTTGCAAATTAAATGTTCCATATGCTTTCCTATCTTTCCCATTTCTCCTTGCAGTTAAATTGGAGCCTTGAGACTAGTTCTAGCCAATGGCTGTAGGCAGAAGTAAGGTGGTTACTGTTTGAATATGGAATGCAAAGATGAGAGATGAGTCTCTCAAAATCTAGGATGACTCAACATCTTGCTTGAGTGGTTCAGAAATGGTTATAAGATATAAGTTTGGGAAGGAAGATAATTGGTTCAATTCTGAATATTCTGCCTTTGAGATATCTACAAGATGAAGTTTAATTGGAATAGAACCATATTCTACAATGTATGGTATAGGCAGCAATCACTACTGACAATCAGAAAGAAAAAGTGTTAAAACAGGAAGCACTTTATGGATCTTCTAGAGTGACCTACTGTCTAGGTTTTCCCGTCCAGGATTTAAAGGGTTTCCTAGGGTGCAGGAAGGACTTTTAGTGCCCGGACCCAGAGAGCTTTAGGCAAATCAGGATGGTTGGTCCCCCACATCTGCTGTGTCATACCTTCTACAAAGAATAGCTATTGAGTTTTTCTCCTCTGACCTCAGAAACTTGGATTGGAGAGATCTGGATTCCTTTTCCCCAAACTTTTGTATCTCAACTACCATTCAGTTTTGTTGACAATGAATCCTGACAAACCAGAGTAGGCAAGAAAGTATGGATACTATAAGTCGGTATCATGCTGAAGCCAACTCACCCCAACCTTCAAGAGCCGATTGTGCTCATTTTTTCTCAATTCCACATTTAGTGAGTCACACTAATAGATTAAAATTAGCCACAGTGGAAGAATTTACATGGTGGAAACCAGTAATACTATAAATCAAGGCTTCTGTCCCTCACCCTTAATTCCAGGGGTGGTTTTAAAACATTTGCCAACACGACAGTGACATGAGCTGACTTGAAAAAGTTTGGCAGACACTGCATTGTGGGGAAAGCCCCGTGTAGATGAAGTTGGTGCTCTCTCCCATCCCTTTACTTAGGCAGTGCATCTGTCTCCTAGATGCTATGTGTGTTGGCTGCTAACAATGTCTTAGCCACCCCCTTCTGAGAATTGTCCTTATAGGACAATTGTCCTGAAAGAAGCTACCTTGCCTGGAAATGCCTGAGAAATAATATCCTACATCCACTGGTGTCCACTAGCCAGCAACTGACTAAAAGAGTGCTATCAAAGTTACCTTTGGTAAATTTTCTCTCATGTTGGGACAATACTGTGATACCATGCATATTCCTGAACTGCCTTTGGGATCAGGCTGAGACTAGTTTCCAGCTGAACCCACATACTTGCCCACCCGCTTCTCCTTCCTTATCTTGCTTCCTTTATTCCCTTGTATGTTCTCCCAGGAGCCTCTCTCAATAAATCACTGGCTTAAGAATCACCATCTTAGACTTTACTTTTAGGGAACATGACCTAACGTCCAGCCCAGGAGAAAGTCCATGGCACAAACATATGATCTTTAGTGTATCTCATGTACAAACTAACAAACCATTGAGAAAACTTTATGTTCTTCGTGCTTCCTTTGAGCAAAGAGCACCCCTTTGAATCTTGAGCTTGTTGGAATATCACGAGGTAGTTCTCTCCCTTTACCTTCTTTCTGCATACCTAGTAGTAGCCTCAAAATGCTTTCAATGGGCGTTTTCAATTTTGCATTTTGAACTTTGGATATTCCTTTATTTAACTAAGTTGTGAGAAGGAGAAATGAAATTCCAGTGTATTAGCATGACATTTAAGGTAGAGAAAATTTAGTGGCAGTAGGCAATCATGTGGAGCAGCCATTTACGGCTGAATTATACCATTTGTAGCTACTTAACATTCTGAACCATTCCTCTCTGTCTGGAAAAATCATAAAAAGGGGTCCGTCAGCACTCTGAGTCACTGCTAAAAAGCTTATGCATCCTCACACCTGCATTTAAATGAGTGTTTCCGGGGCACAAATATAAGAACCTTAGAGAAATGAAATGAAGCACTCTCCCAGAGAAAAATAATATTGGGTTCCATCTGCGTTTGTAAATTGACTACAAAAAGAACACTCTGGAATTAATTTATTAATAACAATCATTTTGAATAACTTTTTTAATGTCTGTCTTTTAAAATGAGGAAAGATCATATAGGAAGAATTATAATCAAGTCAAAATATTTGATGATATCTAAAATGTGGGGAATAAGTGTGCCTGGGTGGCTCAGTTGGTTAGGCATTTGCCTTCAGCTCAGGTCATATTCCCGGAGTCCTGGGATCGAGCTCCAAGTCAGGCTTCCTTCTCAGCGGAGAGTTGGCTGTCCCCTAGCTCTTGCCCTCTGCGCCCCTGCCCCACTCTCTTTCTCTTTCTTTCTTTCACTTTCTCAAATAAATAAATTAAAATAAAATAAAATAAAATAAAATGTGAAAGAATGCAACTGGTATGTCTTGCACCAAGTAGGAATTCTATAAATATGTGGTGAATACATAAATCATATTAGCAATAGGATTCAGAACCAAAATTGTGAATACCTCATCTTTAGGTTCCTCTTTCTTAAATTTTCCTTTTTGTTAAGATATAACTTACATTAGTACGGTGAGTAAATCTTAGGTGTATGTCTTGATGAATTTATGGACACACACACACATGCAAGCCCACACACACAGTCACCACCCGTTTTGAAACAGAGCATTTCTAATATCCCAGAAAGCTTCTTCAATTACTTCCCAACTATATAGTAACCATCGTTCTGACTTTACACGATAGATTTACCCGGATTTTCTTGTTTCTGTGGAAGGATGGTTTCCCTAAATAGCAGCAGGAGCAATCCAGTCATAGTGCACCTTGCTGCCCATTTAAAGCATCTCTTTAGCCCACCACGATCCCAGAAATCATTAGCCTTTTGTTGTTATACTCAGAAAAGCTCACCCTCTCATTGCCCCCACTAGGTACCCTTCCCCATGGTATGGTCATGTTCTCAGGGTGATCCTTGACACTTCTGCCTACTTTCCAGGTGCAAAATGTTTACAAGGCTCACAGCATTGCTCTTTTAGGTACATATCGAGGTGCATGTTCTAGTCTGTGATATGAGTTGGGTCATAGGTCCAGGACAGATTCCATTGCCACATCTCCAGTCTACTGACAGCTCAGAAAATGTCAGTTTGGCTCATCCTTAAACCAGCCTCTTGCAGAATTGTTTGAATCGAGATGGGGTTGGGGAGAACTACAACCTCTTCCGCTGATGCCCTCCCCACATTTTACTCCATTAATACCAAACAGTTTCTAGTTGCTGACACTATGTTGGCTCATGTGTCTCTGCCCTTCATCATATTATTATCCCTTCATAAAACTGTCTAGTTTTTGACCTGTCCTGACCTGGGTGTTTTCTTTCTTCCCCCAAATCTAAGCTGAGTTATCACATCCAAGAACCCCAAGTTCAGTTCCGTCCCTCTCCCCTGAGTCCCTGGCTAATGTGCTTCTTCAGCATTACTTCCACCGTTTGCTAAATTGGTCCTTTTTAAATTGTTTGCTAAAATTGGTCCTTTTTAGCTCCAAGTGTCCAAGTTCATTCACTCATTAGATTGAAATGTGGATACTGCCTCTATGAAATCTTTCCAGATCCTCTCTGATAAAGCTTCCTGCTTCCTCTCTATACAAATTTGAGTTTGCTAATATCTCTTCAGGGTTTTTACATCTTACCTGTCTTAGTAGATGGTGGAAAAGTCCTTGAGAAGAGGGACCGTGTCCACGCCAGCACCCAGCTTCACGAATTGCTCACTGAATGCATGCAGGCAGACCTGAGGGGATAAGCAAGACTCATGGATTAATCAGATCAGTTAATGGGGTCAAGGACATTTTACCAAATTGGTTCTATTACCTGACTTTTGGAAAGACAATATGACCTACAAAGTTTATATGCCCTTGATATCACAAAGGCTGTGTGTGTGTGTGTGTGTGTGTGTGTGTGTGTGTGTGAAGAATCATCATTCTGGATCACTTCCCCCACTCTAGCCTTTGGCTTTTGTTCCAGGCACACTTTTCACAAAGAAACAAAGCTGTTATATGGCAGTAGCAGATTTATTGTCAACACCATAAGGAGTACAGACAAACAAATTTGCATTTAAAAGCAGGTACTGGGCCAGTGGCTAGACTAGGCTTGCTAATTATCTCTCTCCCTTAATGGCCTTGTAAAGTCTGATATTCACAATGACAAATCCCAACGTGCCATAGACCTTAGGGATCGCTCACAAATACGAAGAACTTGGAATATTAAATTTGCAAATTCAAAAGGTCTCCTTTGCCTATTTTCTGCAAAATTTGATTTTATAGGAAATTAGGTTAGGGACAATGTAAGTTTCCCCTAGATATATGCCATAGTCTATAAACGCTATGCTGCTCTCAATCCCTCTACACCTTTATGTTTGGGCTCATAAATTTTGATTTTAAAATCCAGAACTGTGGAATTAACTCAAAAACTCTGAGCTATAAAAGCTGGAACCCTTCTAGAAATACACTGTGGAATCTTTGAGATTTAGATCCCCAGCATTAGATAGAACGTCTTAGTTTAAGAGCACATTAAAGGGTAGAGGTTTTGGTATAAGTTCTATAAGGCTGATATTTTTATTGAATTTGCAGGCCTAAAAATATCTTTTACTAGGTGAAAGTCTTTTTACCTACCAGAAGTGTGATACAGTTTATAAAATTGTGCCCAAATTTTAAGAACAAAACATGAGCTCCTTTCTCTGCTACTCTGGAGGACTTAATGCCAGAGCTATCAAATATAAAAACTGTTTAGAACTCAAAAAGGGGGATGATGTAGGATTTACTCAGCTTTCAGCAGTACCAATAAAGAATTCTCCCAAGGCTTATACTAAATGAGTTAGGTTATTATTAATTAGGAGGTATAAAACAATTATCAGATTGTGTACAGCACCATTCATAATGTGGCCTGCCTAGGGACCGACTTAGGAAGGAACATGGTAATTTCACTCTTGACTTTCTTCTATAATAATATCATAATGGCCTGAACAAGGGGGAATTCCAACAAGAGTATATACCAGCCCATCCAAGAGACACCTCTATGGCATTCCAAGGAGTTAAGGAAAAACAAGAAAGCAGATGTGAGAGCAGAGCCCTTCCTTATAAAGACATCCTGAGTCTTTTGTTTTCTTATTTTCTAATTTTTCTTTCTATTTTCAAGGACACTTGCATTCATCCTTGCAAATTGCAAGGAGAAGAAATAGCAGAGTTGTACACTTGTCACCATCCCGTCCTGGCTTAGGATGTACTTACCTGAGATTATTAATTTTTCAAATTAGTGTAGCTTTATTAAGAACTTGGTTTTTATTGGTGTTTTTTGGTTTGGGTTTGGTTTTTGTCTTTTTGTTTTTTTGTTTTTTTCCCCTGGAAGAGGAATATCTTTGTAACTAATAGTACTGGTAATTTTGCAAAATTAACTACGTTAGCTAAAAATTTATCAAGTTATTTTATATACCAGGAATTTTTTTTTTTTTTTTAAGATTTTATTTATTTGACAGAGAGAAATCACAAGTAGGCAGAGAGGCAGGCAGAGAGAGAGAGAGGAGGAAGCAGGCTCCCTGCGGAGCAGAGAGCCCGATGTGGGGCTCGATCCCAGGACCCTGAGATCATGACCTGAGCCGAAGGCAGAGGCTTTAACCCACTGAGCCACCCAGGTGCCCATATATACCAGGAATTTTGATGGGTTTTGCATGGCCTCTTGACAACCATTTTGGGAAGGTTCTATTATTATGACTAAAGATAGTTTTACCCCAAAATGACACTACACTGTCTCCAAGGGGCAGACTTGTCATTCAAGCCCAGTTCTGAGTTATTTCAGAATGTTACCTTGTTTTCCAGACTTGACTGAAAATAAAACTCTCTTGAGCAACTCATTGACTTCCCAAAAATGTGAATTAGAGTCTGAGCTGGGAGTCAGGAATCTCTCACTTTAACTTTTGTCCGTCCCTGGTGCTTCAGGGAGCCTCGCTCATTCTATAGTATGTTGCTTTAGGACAGGGCTTCTCCGACATTCATGAGCATACGCGTCACCTGCGGATCTTGTTAAAAATGCAGATCCTGGGGTACCTGGCTGGCTCGGTGGGTTAAAGCCTCTGCCTTCGGCTCGGGTCAGGATCTCAGGGTCCTGGGATCGAGCCCCACATCGGGCTCTCTGCTCAGCAGGGAGCCTGCTTCCTCCTCTCTCTCTGTCTGCCTCTCTGCCTACTTGTGATCGCTCTCTCTGTCACATAAATAAATAAAATCTTTAAAAAAAAAAAAAATGCAGATCCTGACTGAGTAGGTCAGGCCCGAGCCTAAGATTTTGCCTCTCTGTTTGGATCCCAGGACATCCAATGATTCTGGTCCACAAAGGACACTTTGAGTCCCAACTTGGTGCCTGCTGTCTATGTTAGGCTTCCGAGAACACTGCTGACTCTACTCAGTGTCTTGTCCTTTTTGTAAAATGACTTGTAAGAATCCCCTACTATGACTCTGAGGAAACAAAACAAAACAAAACAAAATAGCACTTTTGAGACAATGACATTAGTGAGCGTGCAGTGCTTTAAATGAATTTGAAAACTAGAACAGCAAATACAGTACCTCTTTTAGAAATAAAGCATTTAATCTAGCGTGTCTTGTATCCATCAGACACTAAGTCCACATCTGATTCATTGTTAGAAAACAGAGTTCCTTACCCAAATCAGGTTCTTAAAAAGACATTTCTTAAAGGAGTAACTTTTTATCTTAACCTTTTATTTTTCTTAAAAGTAGATTTTACATTTTATACCCCATAGTCTAACACCTAGGTACTTATTTTAGGATGCGTCTGTAAATTTTTTATTCAAGAGTATATATCAAGGGCACCTGGGTGGCTCAGTCAGTTAAACATCTGCCTTCGGCTCAGGTCATGATCTCAAGGTCCTGGGATCGATTGCTGCATCTGGCTCCCTGCTCAGCAGGAAATCTTCTTCTCCTCCTCCATCTGTCTGCCAATCCACCTGTTTGTGCTCTCTCTCTCTCTGTCAAATAAAGGAATAAAATCTTTTAAAAAAAGAACACATATCGACCTCTTAGGTCCAAATAAAGGTAATCAGTAGGCCCATACAACATACAAGGAGAAAAAGAAGACTTCTAATGAGATTAAAACTAACCTGAATGTACCAGACAAGTGAGGAGAAAACAGAGCAGGATTTTAATTAGGTTCCCAGATTTGGGATGTCCAATGTGTCACAGATTTTAAAATAATAATGGTAAAAAGTGCAATATTTAAGAGAGAGAGAGAGAAAGTAAGAAAGAACCTGTCAGAAGTTAAAATGACAAAAACAGATTGTATCCAAGAACTACTGTGATGGGGGAAAGGAATCCTCAGGGTAGGACCAAGATCCACTGTGAACACAGCAAGGACAAGAGGGGACATACAGCTAAGCAGCAGGTGCAGGCCAGTGGATGGAAAATTGCCAGGAGGAAGCCTCAGAGGTGAGGGGGAATACTGGCTAATCTGAGTTGACAGGAATTTTGCTGAAGGCATGCCGGGGTGATGGGATACCAAAGGCGGGGAATGAAGAATTTGGTCAGATTTTGAGGGTTACCAAATATCGATGGTGGGGAGTTTTTCCTCTGAACTGACTTAGCAGGACACTTGCTACAACTGTGTGATAAAGACCAGACAAAAAGTTGCCAAGGTCAAGGCCTACAGGGCTTGGATGAATCTGTCTAGTTAGGTCACGCAGGGCGTCTTGTCAATAGCTGTGCGAAAAATTAACATTTATTGAGCACCTCCTTTGTATTAATATGTACTCATTTCTGGGCTGAGCAGTAAGCCTCTGCGGTAAGTGAGCTCTGACCTCTTGTACAGATGAGGAAATGGAGAAATCCAACAACTACCCACACTTCCATGGCCAGTACGTGGCAGAGCCAGACTCACCAGGTCATTCGCCCCTGAGCTAGAATGCCTCTCAGCAAGTGTTCTATGTACCTGAGTCAATGGAGGAATTCTCATTTGTCGTAAAGCTTTCAGAGATTTTGAAAGAGCCAACTTTGAACCATAAAATTCATCTAAATCTCCTGATGTTACCTGGTGTGATTTCCCCTCACTTGGAGACAAAGCTTGCTGCGAAAGCACAGACGCTGTTTGCCTTCCCAGTTTGCTTACCTTTCCCACCCTCCTTCCATCTTCCCAACACCACCATGTCTACCACCAGCGCCATTTCACCTCCTAGGAATGTACAAGTTCCAGACTTCAGGAGACCTAATGTTTATCTAATGTCACTTGACACATTTTTACATGGGACTCTACATTTTCTAACCTCGAATCAGGTAACAGTTAAATTTCTCTAATAAGACTGGTTTGAAAGCTGATTTTAAGAAACACAAAGTATAATTTTCCAATATCCATAAGAATGTTCTACACAAAGGACAATGTTTGACACCAAGTTCTCTTTTTTTAATCAAACAAAGGCAAGGTGGACTCTTAGAAATCTCAGAAAAGGGGCTCTTTTAAGAGACATTCAATTGCCTTAATTTAAAGCAGGCATATAGAATACAAAATGGTGTTTAAAGAGGTGTAGAGATATTAATTAAAATGGACTTACCGAAATGCCAGGGATATCATCACTTCTGAAAATTAAATTAAACACTGAATGTCAACGGCAAATTAACATGAATAGACTTATCTATCCCTGTCCAAATGTATTTTACCCGCGAAATGTGTAATACATGACAATTAACCAGAGGTTATGGATTCTAGCTGAAAGCCAATCACATTCTCCAGGATTCTAATAGATGAATGCATTCAGGTCAAAGAATATTAATGAAAAAGCTTCCCTTGCTGAAAGGGCAAGCGGAGTTAGTTTTCAAAGAAGTGTTCAAAATTATGCTTAATTGTTCTCTTCTTGATCTATTGTTCTTGTGATTTAGAAAACCTGTGTGCTGCAGGTTAGACTACTTTAATTACAGTAGGGTCAAATATGTCGGCCTTTCTTTAAAAAAAAAAGAGTTTAATTTCTGTGGCTTATGAAAGTCAGAGACGCCAAAAGCACAGTTAAAAGCTGATAGCTTAGGTGAGAACTTTTCCCTGTTCTTCCCAAGCAATAGAATTTTTCTGAATGTTTGCCTGATGGGGAGCTGGGATCCAAAAGCAGTGGGAGCTCCTCTGTTAAGTGTCCAATATCCAGCATTTTTTTTTTTTGTCCTCAGTACACCTTGCTTTCAAAAAGCCCTGGCTATATAAAATTCACTGTTAAAGTCTTACCTTATTGTACAGCAGGGTCATTCATACTATACTATATTCAAGACCTCAAAACTCTAGAAAATGAAGGTGGATCTCTTGTTTGTGAGAAACAAGATAAGTACTTTAGCAAAAATAAATTTGATTTTCACCCAAGGCTTAACTCCTTAGCACCTGTGTTACCTAAAGAAATTAAATGTTCCAGAATGCTTTGCTTTGCTTTTCTACCTGCTTTTTTTTTTCTTTTCCTGCTCACTGACTTTAACATACTATGAATGGAAGCTGTCACTAAAAATACATTTTAGAAATCCAGTGCCCTCCTTTTGTATATATCCTCTAAATCTATGGCTAAGCCCAATGTTTAAGGTTTCCAAAGTGGCTCCAAGCCAAAACTGGGTTAACATTTGCATTTTCCCCAAGTGTGGGAGTCCGAGATCCAGTTCAAACAACCTTTTGGATAATCCCCAGTGGTAGGTTTTAGCATCACCAGCTGGCTTCCGATGAGCCATTCACCATCTCCTCAAAGAGAAGGGAGTCTTAAACAGAGAATCAATACTTGTCAGTTCAGCTGTTTCTGAATTCATAGATAGTGGTTATCAAATTGTGGTCCCCAGACCAACAACATCAGCATCCTCTGGGAACTTGGAAGAAATGCAAATTATCGGGCCAGTACCTCTGAAGTGGGGTACAGCAAAGTGTATTTTAACAAGCCCTACAGGTGAGTCAGATGCACAAGAAGGCTTGAGAACATTTCGAATACCCCAAATGCCACTGGTTAATTTCATGTAATGTGAATATTATGAATATTACCAAAATTTTTTTAAAAAGCTATAATGTAGATGAAAGCACTTTAAAAATCAAATGCTTTAGACAATGCCAGTCGTAAGACAATAAACCTATAGATTAACAAATTCATATTTTGAGTATATCCTCATTTTTTCTAGACACATGATGATATGATGTATTTTAATTGCACAATTATTAAGGTTTGCCAAGTATACATGGAAAATGGAATTGCCATAATTCTGCAATTTGAGTGCTAGTCATGGAAAGTTTCTCATTAGAATTTCTTGATGAGTCGAACAATAGTTTCAACTACAAATAGAGCAAGGAAAATCATTATTCATTGCCTATCATTGTTAGAGTGAAGATTATAGAAAAAGCAGAAAGCATAAAAACCAGGCTTTTAAAATTATACTGCAGGAAATGTTTTGTAACACCCCAACCCTCATGTTGCATAAACTCAAGAACATCAGTTCATATTGTATTTCATAAGTACTTTTATTCATAATAGAATATAACATAGGATATTTTATAGAAAATATATTTTATAGGTAGAATGCATTTTATAACATCTGAGGGTGCCCCCTGCAGTTGTGCAACACAAAGGTTTTGGGTGTTGTCCTTTGTGGGGAAAGGATCTGTTTTATGCTTGACATTTTCTTTCATATGCTTGATTTTTCTATTCCAATATTGTGTTAAAAAAAAAAACAACAACAACTATGTGTGTTTCATCATCAAGGTCTTCTTGTTTACATTGAATTCTTTATTTGACCATTATTATAATCTGTGAGATGGTAAAACAATCCAAAATAATTTCTTCAAATCTTTTTAAAAAACTTTTCACCACCATTTATTGGACAATTCTTTTTTCACCGACCTGGGAAAAAAAGCTTATCAGACTAGGTGTGTAAAGTAGAACAGGTTACCTCACTTTTGTGTACCTTATTTTCCTCTTCCAAAAAAATGAAGATCTAGCACCTCCTTCAACTGGTTAATATATGGGAAAATTTTAAAGCTGTCTAACACAAAATAAAGACTTGATCAGCAGTAGATCATTACTGCTATTACTACTAGGATTTTGACTATTAGCATTGTCCTCTTCAACTCAATCTACTAGTATTTTTTAAAGGATATTTCTATTTATATTCATAAGTGAGATGATCTATGTTGCTTGTGTTTATGTTAACTTTGCCAGGCTTTGAATAAAGGACTTGCTAATTTCATACACACACAAAGTTCTGTATTTTTTTATTTTTATCTTATTAAGTATAAAATTTATCTTTACCATGATACATTGACAGGATCCTTTATGAGCCCTCAGCCTCTCTGGAAAACAAGACTTTGAAAACCATTTCAGGGTTTGCTTTTTGACCTGTTTAAAAAAAAAAAAAAAAAAAAAAGTTCTCCTTTTTTGGGATCAGTTTTTGCAAAAGAGATTTTTCTAGAATTAATTGCTGAAAAGATACCTGAAGGTAGAAACCAGTAAAGGAGTGATTCTGACAGTCTAGGCAAGAGATGATGACCCCCAATTTCAAATTCACCTCTCTCTCCATAATCTGTGGCTCAATAAATGGCAATACCATCTCTCCTTAGTCTTCCTTAGTTTTTTCCTTTCCCCCAGTAACACCTAAGACTGTTTCCACATCCCATGCCTCAACAAAGCCTATTGGCTCCATGTCTAAATTGCATCCAGAATGCATGCACTTACATCTCCACGTATTCCTCATTAGTCCAACCACCATGAAATAGACTTTGAGTAACTTCCTAACTGGCCTTGCTGCCTCAAAGTGAACTTCCAAAAATATAAATCAAGTTATGTCATTACCCTGTGTTAAATCCCACCTCATTTCCTCTGTGTTACAAATAGAAATCCATCCCTCAAGAACCCATGTGACTTGACTCAGCCCAAGCCCATTTCATCACAGGTTACTGTCCCCTCTCTTGCTGTGTTCAGCATCTCTTGAGTTTTATGTTCCTTGAACAAGTCAATGCGTACTCACCTTAGAGCATCAGCACTTCCTGGATCATTCTTCCCCAAATTTTTGTGTGACTCTGCTGGCTGCTTTCTGGATTTTGTTATATGGGTCCTTCCCTAACCACTCCACCTAAAGTTGTCCCTTCTCTTCAGCCATTCTCTATTTCACCTTCTCCCATTTGATTTTCTTAATAAAAAATATGAAGAAATATGAATATTCTCATCACTGTCTGAAATTTTCTTGTTCATTATAGTTGTTTGTTTATTGCTTTTCTACAATGTAAACATATGTTCTGTTCACATGTGCCTGGCACAGGTTTGCCTTCGTTAAATAGATACTGAATGATGAATGAGTGCAGTCATGATGATTTTAAAAATGCATGGATTTGAGGGACACCTGGGTGGCTCAACATCCAGCTCTTGATTTCAGCTCAGGTAGTGATCACATGGCTCCAGGGAACAAGCCTAGAGCTGGGGTCCACGCTCAGCAGCAAGTCTACTTGAGAGTCTTTCTCTTCCTCTGTCCCCTCCCCCATGGCCCCGCTCTCTCACATGCTTTCTCTCTCAAGTAAATAAAATAAATCTTTAAAAAATAAAAATTAGGGTCAAGCAGAGAAAGACAATTATCATATGGTTTCACTTATATGTGGAACATAAGGAATAGCATGGAGGACATTAGAAGAAAGAAGGGAAAAATGATGGAGGGAAAATCAAAGGAGGAGATGAACCATGAAAGACTACGGGCTCCAGGAAACAAACTGAGTTTTCAGAGGGGAGGCGGGGTGGGGGGTTGGGTTAGCCCAGTGGTGGGTATCAAGGAGGCCACGTATTGCATGGAGCACTGGGCATTCTAAGCAAACAATGAATCATGGAACACTGCATCAAAAACTACTGATGTTACTGTATGGTGACTAACAGAACATAATAAAATAAAAAATAAATAAAAATTAAAAATAAAATTTTAAATGTGTGGATTTGAGAGATTGAGGAATGAGAATTTTTAAATTTAAATATAAAAATGACTAGAATATATGTGTATCAAGCTGTACAATTAAAATTAGTGCACTCTTTTCTCTTTAGTGCATGTATGTTAGCCCTAGATAACAGCTAGCTAGGGAGAGTGCAAATTTTAAATCATATGCCTAACTCAGAAACTTCCATTTTCACATAGTCTAAGACCTAATATCACATGCAAATTAAACATTTCTTTGAGAATGAGCTTTGGGATTTTGTAAAGATTTTGGGCTCTACTGTGTGGTTGATAAACAAAATTGCTCTCTTTATTCCAGGTAGTAAATGGACCTCAAAATGAGCTGATAATCATCTCTGGCTTAAAAGAAAAGGGTATGCCCACAGGGCAAACTTGTTGCAGCTCCAAAAACACTTTATCATGCTCACTGAAATTAAATAGCTTTACCTTACCATGTGACATTTGTTATTATCTGAATAAGAAAAATTTTCTCTTATTTAGAAAATGATACTTAAATTTAAAGAGTGCTTTCTTGCATCGGACACTAATGTCTTTCATAAAACATTTCATAAATGTATTTTATAAAAACATGAATACGAGTCAGTTGGCATAGTGACATGCACAATGTAGAAACACAAATATTTTCTGAATAAATAAATAAAGGAATGAGGATTAAAAAATAAAAATATTAGAGGTAATTTTTTAAGGTTCCAAATAAACCTTTATTTTATTTACAGATTTTAAATCAATTTTTACTTTATCATACTCAGAAGACTGTAACAACTATTGATTAATTGTACAGCAGTGACGGGCTGTGTAATTTAGTACTATTAGCTCCCGAAACGTTGGAGACATATAAATATAGATACCCTAATTTTTTAAGTGGATCCTGAAAAACTGGCCCCAGCATTTCTGGGACTCCTGAGCCTAGGGAAGTTAAATACCTTCTCCTAATCTCTGCCAAAATAAGAAAAACTTCACTGATTTGAAGGTATTCTTTTCCTCCCACTTTTTCCCCCACTCCCTTTCACTCATTTGCACAGCAGGGAGGTCAGCAGAATAAAGACAATGTTGGCTAGTGGGCATTAGATTACTGATTTTAGGTGGACGTCTGTTCTAACTATACATTTCTTAAAGAATCTGGCTCAACCATTTGTACTTGTGGCTTAGAGCATAAGAATGAGCTTATTAAAAGTTTGGAAGCTCCCCAGCATTTGGAAGAAGTGGGACTGGTGAGTTAAAAATGAAAAGTTATTGTGTTAGGCTAAATGTGTCCTTCAAAAGCCATGCATATTATAAATGCTGACTCCAACACATCTATCTTGTTTGCCTCTGACATTTTAAGCATTTTTTTTCCCCCTTCAATTCACCACCTATCATTAGTCCAGGAAAACTCAGTCACTGACCAAGAGTAAAAATATTTTTGAAGTTTTCTCCAAAAACACTGAGATCCATGATTCACCCATGTCTTCCGTGGACATAGAACAGCTTCTTTCACAGCACGGTGAGGGTTCAAAAGTACTTTGGGGGCAGATTCATGAACATCCATACTCACACACTGGTGAATTAACCCTTCTAACATGTACAGTTCAGTGGCTTTCTAGATATTTAGAGTTACACAGCTACTGTCACTACATAATTTTAGAATATTTTCATCACTCTAGAAAGAAATGTTATACTCATTAAAAATTAATCTTCATCCCACCTCCTTCCAGACTCTGGTAGCCATTAATCTACTTTTTGTCACTATAGATTTAACTATTTTAGACATTTCATGTGTATGAAATCATGCACTCTGTGGTATTTAAGTCACTGACTTCTTTCACTTAGTATAACATTTGCAAAAGTCATCCATGCTGTAGCATGTAAGATTTTTAAATTGCTTTTAATTACTATGTATAGTATCCCAATATAGAGATGTACAGTAGTCCTCACTTGTCTGTGGTTTCCAGGGTTTTAATCACCCTCAGTTAACCTTAGTCCAGAAGCAGATGATCCTCCTCCTGATCTACAGATAGGTCAGTGGTAATCTGATGCTATGTCACAGTACCTACCTCATTTGCCTCACTTTATTTCATCATGTAGGCATTTTATCATCTCACTTTTAAGATCTCATTTTATCATTTCATTTTATCATCATGGGTGAGTACAGTAACATACAGTAAGATATCTTGAGAGAGAGGCCATATTCACATACATTGTTATAATTATTCTATTTTATTATTAGTTATCATTATTAATTTCTTACTGTGCTTAATTTATAAATTAATCTTTATCATAGATATGAGTGTATAGGAAAAACATCATATATATATATATACACACATATATATGTGTATATATATATATATATATTTTTTTTTTTTTTTTTCCCAGTACTATCCACAGTTTCAGGCATCCATTTGGAACACATGTCTTGGAACACACCCCTGCAAATAAAGGGGAACACTGTAACATTTTGTTTAGACATTCACCAGTTGGGGGACATTAGGCTTGTTTCTACTTTTTTGACTGTTTTGAATGATAATCCTCTGAACTTCCACTTACAAAGTTTTGTTTGGATATCTTTTCATTTCTTTTGGGCATACAACTAGGAGTGGAATTGCTGAGTCATATGGTGACTCCATGTTTAACAACTTAAGGAACTAAAAACTTTTCCAAAGTGGTTGTACCATTTTACATTCCCATCAGCAGCGTATCTAATCCGTCCCATAACAGATAGAATTTGCAAATGTTTTCTCCTATTCTTTTGTTTGTCTTTTTACTTTCTTGATATCAAGTGTCCTTTAAAGCACATTTTTTGTGAAGTTTTGATGAAACTTGACTTATCTATTTTTTCTTTCATTGCACGTGTTTTGATGTCTAAGAAACCATTGCCTAACCCAAAGTCATGAAGATTTATACCATTTCTTCTAAGATTTTTATAACTTCAGCTTTTCTATTTAGGTCTATGATTCATTGTGTGTGTGTGTGTGTGTGTGTGTGTGTGTGTGTGTGTGTATGTGTGTTTTAATAGTGTGAGGCTTGGGTCCAACTTCATTATGGTAATGGTAATAAGTTTCATTTGAAGCAAGCATATTTTAATTTAAGGAATTTGTCAGTTTAAAGGGAAATTTAAGTAAATGTTAAACTATAAGCATCTGGGAAATGTGTCATAATTTTTTTTCAGGCTCTCTCGAAACACCAATCGAGGTTATAGATTACTAAGCAATTTTTCACTTAAATTTTTACTTTTGTTTATATTAATTTATATAGGGTAAGAATGAAATATAGAAGTGGGATAGAGTTTGGCACCCATATAAGTGTATATGACAGCTCTATGTGAATGTAAAGATTTATTTAAAAATAAAAACCCTTGTGTTTGCAAGGTTAAGGAAAGACATATGCCCAAAACGGACCTGTTGGGGTCTATTTTCTTGACTTAGTTATAAAATACAGGGGAATACTTTGCTTTTGATAAGGTTAAGGCTTAGTGTTAAAAATATATAAGATTAAAATTAAGAACACATCGGGCTGCCTGGGTGGCTCAGTGGGTTAAGCCTCTGCCTTCAGCTCAGGTCATGATCTCAGGGTCCTGGGATCGAGTCCCACATCGGGCTCTCTGCTAGCCTACTTCCTCCTCCCTCTCTCTCTCTCTCTCTCTCTCTCTGCTTGCCTCTCTGTCTACTTGTGATCTCTCTCTGTCAAATAAATAAAATCTTTAAAAAAAAAAATTTAAGAACACATCAGTGTCTTTAACAAAGGTATCACCAAGAAAGATTTCCACTGTAGTCAGTTCTTTCACATTGTGACCTAGTTGTCAGTCTGCACTGACTCTCTTGAAATGTTAGAAGACTCAATTAAGACTTTATTTTCATTAAAAAAAAAAAAATTATGAGTTCCTTAATCCCAGAAAACATGATTTCCATATGTGTCTTACTTCCAGAGCTTGTAGAAACAACTTCTTCAAGAGGGCTAGTAACATGGACTAGAGAAATTGTATAGGACAAATACAGTCAATGAAGTTGTATTGACTGAGCATACAGGAAATATTTAACAGCTCTTGATCAACAGTTCGAGTGTTTCTACTGGTATTTTGGGAACATGTCCTTTGCACTATTCTTGTGTCTGCAAACTCTTAAGAGGTATACTCATCTCAACATGTCCTCTATTGAGAAACCAACCAGCTATATAGCTCACCCTTTTTACTTGCCTGAACTCAATTTGGTGGCCTTTTTCTGTGCTTGCAAAACACTTAACCCATTATACTCAAATGGTCTATATATGTTTCTCCTCTCCAAGACCATTTGAACTTTGAGGCCAAAGATTATGCCTCATTTGTAGACATTACCCCAGAATAGAGAATGGAAACAAAACCATAAAGCTTGATGAATGAATGAAGAGGAAAGAGACAATTGAAAGAAGTATTTTTATGGTATTTATAAAGTTTCCAGAATATTCATACATGTAGGTGAATCAATTCTTATACTAAAGTTCACTTAAGGAAACCTTCAGAGTTTTCCTGGGACTCTACGACAGAAAAATCCAAAAAGCAGTTTTGAGGAAAGTAGTCCTTAAAGGTCATCTTTGCTAGTCATTGGGTAGGCAAGAAGGTAAAGAACAGTATATAAATGAGAGCTGGTTGTCCCACTTCAGTTCAGTGCCCTGTCATGTGTCCATCTTTCATGGCCTTGTCTAATAGCCTCTTTGCTACCATAACCTAGTAGAATTTCAGAGGTTTCACCAGAAGGTCCCATTACAGACTAGTTTAAACATCTGTGAGTCATTGTATGTCCTTTTTTTCCTTAGGTGCATTGGGTTATCATGGACCCACTAAACTCCACATATCTGTAGGTTACCACAGACCCTTCTCCCCCAGTTACTAACTAGGCCACATGTCCCAGTTTATTTGTCTCCCCACAGCCTCCCCTGTGCCTGTAAAGGGCTTTAAGCTCCTTTCCCAGCAGAGTTTGATTACACAAAAGCAAAACTACCAACCTACTTCTTGAAACACCAGAGTTCCCTTCTGTATGAAGGGCATTTTCTGAGACAGTCTAGAAAAAGTTACTGTCTGTAATGACTTTCCAGGAAGAATGTTGGGTCCTAAATGGGTGGTCACATTTAAGTGTGTCTCCTGTACAGGATATGGCTTCACATACATGTCAATTAAGAATGGGTCTAGAGGTTAGCTGCATGGGGACAAGGACTTTATTGTTGCTTTCTTTTTAACCATAAGACAATAGAGCTTGGAATTGTGAATGCTGACTCTACTGCAAATATTAAATGTCTAAATGTGCATCTCTTTATTTCTCTAAAAGGAAAAAAGAAGGTGGTGCCTCAGTAGCTCAGTTGGTTAAGCGTCCCAGGGTCCTAGGAGCAAACCCTGAATCTGGCTCCTTCTCCCTCTCCCTCTGCTGCTCCCCTGCTCCCCCTGTTTGTGCGCTCTCTCTCAAATAAATAAATGAAATCTTAAAAAAGAAAGAAAGAAAGAAAGAAAGAAAGAAAGAAAGAAAGAAAGAAAGAAAGAAAATAACTAAAGTAAAATAAAAATAATAAATAAATAAATAAAAATAAAAGAAAGAAGACATTTAAAGCCTCTTCAAGGAATGTCCAGTACTGTCCAACACTATGTTGAATTTGTAACTTCCCTACAGCTCTATGCATTATAGAGCTGTGTGCCATACACATAGCCACAGCAACAATCATGTCAAGAGATACCAATGACCACCATTAATTACGGCATTTTTCTTCAGGTGTTAGAATAGGATTATTGCAGAGCTGATTCAGGTCTTCTAAGAGTAATAAATTTAACAGTGTACATTTGGATATTGACTTCAGGGACATTAGCTGTGCCCATTAAGCATACCTGAGAGTGCTGTAATAATCTCACAAGGGGAAATTCAGAACATGAGCTAGTGGCTATCTCCTTTCACTCAACAGAAGATTCTCTCATGATGTCAAGCATTTGTTAATACTTATCTGCAGACTAAAGAAACTACTAGCACTCGCATTTAAAAGCAAATATGAGTCTTAGTTATTTTTAAAAGTACGTCTTTATGTTTATCTCCATATTATAACACTGTGGTAAGAGTGAATGGTCTTGGGGCACCTAGGTGGCTCAGTCCATTAAGTGTCTGCCTTCGGCTCAGGTCATGATCCCAGGGTCCTGGGATGGAGTCCCACATGGGTCTCCTGCTCAGTGGGGAGTCTCCTTCTCCCCCTCCCTCTTCCCCTCCTCCTGATTGTGCTCTCTCTCTCTCTCTCATCTCTCTCTCTGTCAAATAAATAAAATCTTTTTAAAAAAATTGTACGTGGTCTTTATAACCATTTGCAAAGTACATAAAGGAGGAAGACAGAAATACAGTCTTATAAAAAAGGTATAAATACATTTTTCTAATGTCAGGAACATGACAATACACATGACAATAAATCAGAAAAATAATTTAAAATATTGACAGATTTGAATATCAAAAAATTTTGAATTTCCTGAGGGGAAAAAATACATCATGACAAACGTTAAAGCAGCTGATACATTTGGAGAAAATACCACAAGATATTTACTAGGCAAAGCATCAATAAAGACGAAGTGTTTTTATACAACAATAAGACAAAGAGAAATATCCTAATAGAATAGGAAGATGAACAAATAGTTTATACTATAAAAGACATGCAAATGCCAATAAACAAGAAAAGATGCTTACCACTAGTAATTTTTAAAAAAACAAATAAAAATGATAAAATGTTATTTTTAATAATTAAAAATATTAATTATTTATTAAACTATTAAAAATGACAGACTGCCAAAGTTGAAAAAAGTGTTATATTTGTGTTCTTATACACTCTTTGTGGGGCTATAAACTAGTAAAGCATTTTTAGTGAACATCGGACAATACGTACCATTCATTATCATTGACCCTGCAATTCCAAGCCTGGAAATTTATCCCAAGTAGATCATCAGTCAAGTACATGGAACTACATGATAATATGCTCACAAAGCTGATCATTGAAGCATTGCTTATAAAAATAATATCTGAGCAATGATGAGAGGTATATTAACTATATTATATAATGATGTGTTAAATAAATTCCTACAATGGAATATTGTAGAATCAAAAGAGAAATGTATGCCTGTGTTTATAAACATTTGTCAAACTATTGGTAAGTGTGCAAGGTATAAATAAATATGTGGCTTGAGCCTATTTATGTAAAAATGTGTGTGTGGGTATAGATAAATGCTTCGAACTACTCTGTCTAAACACTAAAAATGTTTAGAACTTAACTCGCCACTGACCTCACGTAGCTATTTAAATTTAAGTAGATGAAAAATTCAGTTCCTCAGCTGCACGAGCCACATTTCAAATGTTCAGTACATACATGTAACTAATGGTTATCATATTGAACAGCATAAAGATTGAACAGTTCCATTACCATAGAAAGTTCTATGAGACAGTACTGGTCTGGAAAAGTGTTCTCCAACATGTTTTTGGTGGTTGCTTCTGGCTGGTGGAATTCAGGGTTAATTTCATTTTGTTATACTTTTCTAAATGACCTGAATTTTTTATGAGTATGTAGTATGTTCATAGTCAGAAGTTTCTTTTATCTGAAAAAAAAAAAATCACCTATCATTCCACCATATAGAAATAAGCCCTGATAGTTTTGTTTTATTTCTTTGAAGACTTTGCTGTCTATACTTAGTTTCACAGAATTAACACCACATGTACAAGGGTTCAGTGTTGCTTTTACAGCTAATATTATGCCATAAGCATTATTCCTTATTCTTTAAAATTCCTCATAAACATCACTTTGGAAAGCTGCATATAATATTTAATCCATTCCACGTGGTTAAGTGATTTTTGTTTTACATGGTGGCCTGAAAACACTACTAAAATACTTGAGAATTTTGCAAATCTCTTGGATTTGAGGAAGTTAAATTCATAAAAAAAGCAATGATTCATAGTTCTTTTGTTATATGTAGAGAAGCTTCTCAGAGATCACAATTTGATGATGCATTTTTTTTGTTCTAAATCACTATTCAAAACCACCCTCATAAAAGAGAATAGACTTAGAAATCAATGGTTTTGATAAAGTGCCTTTATAACTCAAGTGCCCCTTTCCACTACTGAGTATAACAGTACACAGAAATCTGTGTTAATGTCTATCTTCCATGGAAACTTATCCAAAATGTGTCACTTCTCATTAAGTCCCTTCAAAGGCTGTTCTTTAAATGTATATACTTCATTTGGCTTCCTTTGGCTACACTTTGATAAATATAAAATGACTTTAACATGGCAGCACACACACACACAAAAAATATACATAAGGGATTAAAGAACAATGACCTAAAACCCATGGAAGAGGAGACAGTGTAACAAATCTACTTGACATCTTGCTCTGCAAGTGGTTTTCACCGTATTTAGTGTCCTATCCAGAATAAAACTGAAATAGAGGCTTTGTTTTCTGTGGCCACTCCCTGGTAGATAAGACCTTTACAATCAGCAGGAATAGTCTCAGAGGCACCTCAGAATTAGTGGATTAAAACCCAAATACATTATCATTTCATCTATTCCCCCTAAACCTGTCCCTCCTTCAGACATCCCCATTTCTCCTGACGCACCATGTTCTTGGTTGTTCAGAATCTGGGAGCTATTACTGATACCTCCATCTCTTCATCCCCAATACACGGTCTCATAGCACTTCAAGCTGATTTCACCTTTTCAACTCTGTCTCCTGCACCACTCAACTACCAGCCCTTCCCTCCTGAAATGCTGCAGGTGCCTCCCTATCAATCTTTCTCCACATTCTAAGAAATGACATCCTGCAATTACCCTGCTTTAAGCTATTCCTCTCTGGCTCAAGGGTTTAGAACTCCTTAACAAGGACAGACCACATTTCCTTACATAGTCTGGTTCCCTATCTATCTCTCCGGTTCATTGCCCCCAGGCTCTTTAATCACTTTGAACTTTGCTGCTCTTCCTCCTACCACCGGGCATTTGCATATGCTATTTCCCTGTCTGAAGTGCGTCTTACCCCTCTTTCACATGATTAAGACTCTTCCCCATTTTTCAAAATTTCAGTTCATCTAATACTTTTTTAGGGAAGCTCCCCTTATTCCATTAATTATATTAGGTCCTTCTAAGCTCTGTTACATTTATTTACAGACTCTTTGATTAATGCTTTGTTTCCTTACCTGATTGTAAGCACGATGTAAGTTTACAATATCTGTTTTATTTATCAATGTAGCTTCATCAACTATCACAATGCCAGTAAATAGTAGATGCTTCATAAACATTTGTTCACTGAAAAAACAAAAAGCATGAAGGCAGATCCCCACAAACACTAGGAAAACTCTGAATGTTCTTCCCCAAAGAAACCTTTGGAGGAATATCAGGCAATAGCAAAGTGACCCTAGAGCAACAGATTCTCTAAGAAGGAGAAAGCCATGCAAGTCATTTTACCTTGAAGTAAAATGCCCTTATTACACTTCCCTTTGAGTTGGACTATCTTGTATTTGAAGGTGATAGTCCAGGACCCACCCCTATTATTACAAAGCCCAGGAAGCTGAGAGCTTCCCAACAGGACTTTTCTTGAAATACCCTGAGTTGGGGACCTCTTTCACATCTCAGATCAGGCCTGAGAAGAGAGATAAGTGACAATAAAGCAATTGGGAAGCAAGTTTCTGCCAGGATAAAGAAAAACCAAAGGTACCAAAAATGGAAAAATTGGGACACCTGGGGTGGCTCAGTGGGTTAAGCCTTGGCCTTTGGCTCAGGTCACAATCTCAGGGTCCTGGGATCGAGTCCTGCATCAGGCTCTCTGCTCAGCAGGGAGCCTGCTCACCTCCCCCTCTCTCTCTGCCTGCCTCTCTGCCTGCTTGTGATCTCTCTCTGTCTGTCAAATAACTAAATAAAATAAATTATTAAAAGATTATTTAAAAATAAATAAAATGGAAAAATTAATGCCTGTAGAGATTTGGGGCCATGCTGTTCAAATGGACACGTTTCCCCTTTTCCCAGTACCATAGCAGTCTCTCTTCTAAGTTTTTTTTTTTTTAATATTTTATTTACTTATTAGAGAGAGAAAGAGTACTCATGAGAGAGAGAGAGAGAAGAGAGAGCAGGAGCAGGGACCAGGAAAAGGGAGAAGAAAACTCTCCACTGAATGGGGAGCCCAACACAAGTTTCGATCCCAGAAGCCTGGGATCATGACCTAAGCCAAAGGCAGTGGGTTAACTGACTGAGCCACCCAGGCGTCCCTCTCTTCTAAATTTTAACTTTTACAGACCACCTCTGGACACGACCAGTGATGTGCTGGAGCCAGGTCCTTCCAACTGGTGATAATCAATTGCTACATTTTTGGTACATATGCTACTGGTTTTTAAACACAGCCATTATTATAAATCAAATAATACAAATT
This sequence comes from Lontra canadensis, assembly GCF_010015895.1. Taxonomy (NCBI): domain Eukaryota; kingdom Metazoa; phylum Chordata; class Mammalia; order Carnivora; family Mustelidae; genus Lontra; species Lontra canadensis. The sequence goes on from NW_022631010.1 coordinate 11,202,707, forward strand.
TGCAACTAAAATTGTATCTCAAAATTAAGGCAGTAAGTATTCAGAACTTGTCACTTTCTAAATATGTTATTATATTTTACCACTATCTATGATCTTGAGGCTGTTTATACCTCTTGTATCTATAGGGTGGAATGCTGTATAATAGCATATACAACACATCTCTTTACACTTTCTAATTCAGTGATGTCATTGAATAACTTGAAGCTGGCTATGGTACGAGTATTTAATGAAAATCAGTAAATGCTACAGATCAAGGCTATGGTTTTGTTCTTATTATTTGTTTCTTTGTGGTTTTGGTTTTTGTTGATTTTTTTTTTTTTCTGTTGAAAGCCTTAAACGTGTAGCAGCAAACCATGAGAGGCACTATTCACAGTTCAATTCAATCCATTTTTTTTGTACTTAATTTTTGAAATTGCCTAATAAAGTTAGGGAATCTCTAATTAGAAATGAAACAGGGGCACCTGGGTGGCTCAGTGGGTTAAGCCTCTACCTTTGGCTCAGGTCATGATCTCAGGGTCTTGGGATCAAGTCCCACATCAGACTATCTGCTCAGCAGGGAGCCTGCTTCCTCCTCTCTCTGTCTGCCTCTCTGCCCACTTGTGATCTCTCTGTCAAATAAATAAATAAAATCTTAAAAAAAAAAAATACATAAATAAAAAATAAATAGAAATGAAACTGTGAAACAATCCTCCAGTATCTTCTAAGCTGTATTGAATGGGAATCACTAAAGAGAAAAAAGGAAAAGTATATGAAATCCTCTTACTCCCACTTCATATTCTGTTCTGTTTCTTGAGTATCTAAGACAGTGTTTGTTTTGATCATAAAGCAAATATTTTAATGAATTAGAGAACTCAAGGAGTGGTATAATTTGAGTTAGTCCTTGATGATAGCATGATTTGCGTTCTCATGATAGGAAACAAGGCAGCATTACAATTCAGTCTGAAACACGCCGTGCATTAAATGTTGTCTTCGTAGGTTGATATAAAAACTTTTGATTTGCCGGGTTCAAAAAATTTACAAAATTCCCCTAAGGGAAACTTTGTTAGGGGAGAGAAAAGATGACTGAGAAGAGTGAGAAGGAGGGAAACAGGTGAAAAGATGGTAAGTGATATTTGAGAGCAGTGACAAAAACAATTGCATAAAAACTAGCGTAGGTTGACAAGTGAAAATGCAAAGAAATGGCTAATAATGTCCTGGGAATACTTATGCATTTTTGCACAGTTTTTGTAAAATTAAGAGCACTTTGAACTCATTGAATTCCCTTTTCATACCTGTTTAGAGTTGCACTGACAAAATTTCAGTGATGGTGTTAATGGCATGGAGATTTAATTAGCCTGCCTAATTTTACCAAAATAGACTACATTTGTGAAATTCTCAAGGTAATTTTTTCTCATGGAAAGTTGAAGATAATTTTGGTCTTCCTGTATAATGTTGGATGATCTTGATGGATGGATAGTGAAGAATTTTAGAAGACGCTTCCTTACTTCCAAAGAGAAATGCACACATAAAAAGGCATATCTAAAACGGGGCTTATTTAGATGCTACTAGTTATTTCTGATAAAGTAGACATGAAACCTCCTCCAGACTTCGAATGGTAAAGAGCTTTATATCCCTGTGTTTCTGAACATTATTGATCTTTGCACATTATGGAATATAGTTAACTCATTTATCTAGAGTCATGGGAAGGAAAAGAGATGTAAATAAAACAGAGAGGTCAATCTGAAAATCAAATCCTATTTTATCTTGAAATATTTTTAAAGCCTTTAGCAAACACAAATTCACATCTGTATTTAGTCACTCACAGATAAATTACCCATTTACTTCAGACTCCCTCAGTTATTTGTAGTGAACTGAAAGGAAAATTTCTCTCCTTTAAACCCCTACGACCCTTGATAATTGTAAGAAGGAGAAGATATAGAGCTCATACTTGTTCACTGCTACTTTTCATGTTGCACTTAAGGTAAGTTAATCACACCAGTCACCACAGAATATAGGAGTTCTTTCTGTCCACGCGGCGCCCTACAGTTTGGAGACGTTATTTAGGTTACCGCTCTAATGCTTTAAGGTGAACATGACTCTCACCCATATTACATGGAAGCCAGTCTGAAGCAGCAAAAACCAAGTTGCCTCATTGTCAGAGCTAGTTAAATGTAGGAACCAGACACACAAAAGTTCTGGAAATGACTTGTCTTCTAGCGCTCTTTGAATTATGCTCCCCATGAAAGAGTAAATTAAAGAAAATTAAAAAATTAAAATGCATGTGTTTAGAATATAGTTAGCCAAATATACACAAGCCACACAAGTATAAATGTTAAATACACATATACGTCTTCTTCGATAAGTCATAACGTAAATAAATATATATGTAAATATATATAGTAAAATGTTCTGATGCTTGTATGAGATTATTCAGTAGGTACACCTATACCGTCTTTCATTTTCAAGCTACTGATTTATTTTTCAAGTAGTCAAATCTAGTTATACGCTGCCCTGAGCACTTAACATATAATTAATCATTTAGTCCCAGAACAGACTTTTAGTTTAAGAGGATACTACTAGGGCGCCTGGGTGGCTCATTTGGTTAAGCGACTCCCTTTGGCTCAGGTCATGATCCTGGAGACTCGGGATCGAGTCCCACATCGGGTTCCCTGCTCAGCGGGGAGTCTGCTTCTCCCTCTGACCCTTCCCCCTCTCGTGCTCTCTCTCCCATTCTCTGTCTCTCAAATAAATAAAAATAAAACCTTTTGTTTTTTTTTTAAGAGAACACTATTAGTATCCTCATCCCACAGATGAACAAACTGAGGCATGGAAGGGTTAAGGAAACTTCAAGAGGCTGCATTGCTTTTAAATGGCAGAACTAAAACTCAAAGTCGAACAGGCCTTCATATATAATTTCTACTGTCTCCTTCCAAGTGTTGAAAGTCTTTAGGGTACGCTTGGATTTTCCAGAAACTGCAAAGGGAGCATTGTTTCTGTTTGCCCCTATTAAGGAATTGTTGGGCCTTTTTTTTTTTTTTTTAAGATTTTATTTATTTATTTGACAGCGAGATCACAAGTAGGCAGAGAGGCAGGCAGAGGGAGGGGGAAGCAGGCTCCCTGCTGAGCAGAGAGCCCAATGTGGGACTTGATCCCAGGAACCTGAGATCATGACCTGAGCCGAAGGCAGAGGCTTAACTCACTGAGCCACCCAGGTGCCTGGGCCTTTTTTTCTTTTTTGGTGCTTGATTTAAACTTATGTTCTGAGATTCCAGAAGCCCATCTGGTACCACTTAAGGGGCACCATATATCAAGTACCATGTGAGGAGGCAGACATCACCACAAAATAGGGGGAAAAACAATCTCACCTATAAAAGATGCACAGACCAGGGAGAACTTAATAAATGTATCTGCATTCTTTTAACAAATAAGCCTCTTTATTCTTCCAAAACTTGGACACAGCGATATGGAGCCTTATTTAGAAGCACAAACCCTTTCCCGAAAGTTGAAGGAAAATAGAACGTGTTTCACCATCTCAGTGAGGGGATTAAAAGGGAAGGGACAGATGATGTCCAATGGCCTGCTTTTCGTGCACCATGACCCCTCAGGGCACACGGATCTGTAGGCACTGGAATGCAGTGACTTTGCATATAAATTTTGCTGACGGTTAGGTGGAGGCATGTGTCAGAGATGACGGGTAGTTTGAAAGATGAGTGACAAGCTCTCTATACTTTAGAATTTTTAAGTTTGACAAATACTAACTAGATTCGGAGGAAGAAACTAACAATTCCCACTGACTTTTTATTCAAAAGAAAGAAAGAAAGAAAGACACCTGCTATGTATTTCATGCACTTTAACTTTCAGGAAGGATGATTATGCAAACGATGAATGAACTTGGCTGTTCAGCTTCCATTTTTTCCCAGGAAGACAAGTGATGTCATTAGACCCTATTGCTTTCCTATTTTCATTTCATATTTGGGTTATTTTGTATTTTTATGAACGGTCTAAAATATCTCTACAGGAGATAGCTTGACTGGATGGGGATTTACTGAGGTTTATTCTGCCACGGGAGCTATTTGCACTATTTTTATATAAACTCCATCCAGTTGACTACACTTTTTAACACGAGATGATATGCAGAAAGCTGAGATTTTCCAATCAGATGTACTTAGAATCAAATCTCCCTTCCCCCCCAATTTGAAGACGAGAACTCTGAGGTTTAGAAGGGTAATTTGTCCAGTTTTATAAAATGGGGGGAAGGGAGATTTGATTCTAAGTACATCTGATTGGAAAATCTCAGCTTTCTGCATATCATCTCGTGTTAAAAAGTGTAGTCAACTGGATGGAGTTTATATAAAAATAGTGCAAATAGCTCCCGTGGCAGAATAAACCTCAGTAAATCCCCATCCAGTCGACTACACTTTTTAACACGAGATGATATGCAGAAAGCTGAGATTTTCCAATCAGATGTACTTAGAATCAAATCTCCCTTCCCCCCATTTTATAAAACTGGACAAATTACCCTTCTAAACCTCAGAGTTCTCGTCTTCAAATTGGGGGGGAAAATAGCTGTCTTTCAGTGTTAATTTAAATGAAGGGGATTAAATGAAGGGGAAAACACAGAACAGCGAGAGTGGGTGCTTAACACATGACTAAGTTACTAATTAGAAGGAACTATTGCCATTACATTTATTATTTTTATAGAGAACTGAGCAGTTGGGAATTTGTCTATGTGCCTGGATGAAATTCCCTCAAAAGCAGATCCCAAAGAATAGATGAAGATTAATCAAAATCAGGATGAAATTATCTTTTTTTTTTAAGATTTTATTTATTTATTTGAGAGACAGAGATCACAAGTAGGCAGAGGGGCAGGCAGAGAGAGAGGAAGGGAAGCAGTCTCCCCGCTGAGCAGAGAGCCCAATATGGGACTTAATCCCAGGACCCTGAGATCATGACCTGAGCTGAAGGCAGAGGTTTAACCCACTGAGCCACCCAGGTATTCCAGGATGAAATTTTCTTATTTTATCCAATCACTACTTCAACAGTGTAATGACATCATCAGGGCACTGAGGTGGTTTCCCACCCCCAGAGGTTTCCCACCCCCCCCACAGGATTCCCATTTAGTCCTGAGAAAGCTTTCTGGCCATAATGCAAGGGAGTGAGCACACCAGGAGACACTCTCCATCAATGATAGATGGGATTTAACAGATCAATATTCTAGTTTCCAGGCTCCTTGGAAAACATTCTCAGGTGTGTTCTTCACAGTCTTTTGGAGTGGCCCTGGATGGATTGAGCCTCAGGTGCTCAAAGTGGTAAACCTCCCATTAACACACTGTTTATTGGCTTTCTCTCCTCTTATCTCACTTTCCTACTCCCTCATTGCCCTTCCTGTTACCACCTCCAGATTAATTTACCTGGTCCAGATTGTTCACTCAAGTCGGCTTCTGGAACATCGAGACAAACATCCTATTAGCCAAGCAGGTGTATTGCAACCTGGCTCAGTAATACAACTTCTTGAAACAGTGTTTGTCCCACTCTGGCAAATGTCCCTTGAACATCTCCACATTCTGGGACTAACTCACTTTTTCCCAGGCGCCTGGGCACTTTATTTTAATTCTCTTTTTCTGCTGCTTCTGCGTGTCAGCCCCCTGACTGCCTCCAACATCCTCTTTCTCTTTCTTTTCTTTCTAGCTTCTGAAAATACATGAAACCACACTCTGAGCTTTTTTTATGGAGAGGAGAAAAACATCAAACCCTTGAATTTTTAATCACTAGAATGCTATTTGGACATTCTCCTTGAATTTTATCTTGTCTCTGTGGCCATTCCCAAGGATAACCAAACTTTCAGCCACATGGTTATGTCCATATTCAAGGGAATATTTGGGGGAATGGTTACCTTTATTTTTTTTCCAAACTCTCTCTCTCTCTCTCTCTCTCTCTTTTTTTTTTTAGTTTTAGATTTGAAAAGCACATTAATTTTAGCTCAATCAATTTATGGCTGGCATCTTCAAACTACTTTATTTTGGGTGGCGATCCATAGGCAGGCCAATTCTATTTTCTTTTTTCCAGCAGTCTATTTATTTGTACACTGAGCTTCCCCATGAGTGGAGTGGAGGCTCTCTTTACACATTCATCACCACGCTCTCTAAAACAAACATAAATGATCTTATGACAATACCACTGTGAAATCTGAAGGACAATTCTCAATCTGTTCTTTGTTTTCTTTCTAGTATTTGCCCATGGTCACTTTATTTGTCATAGTCAGTGTGTTTTCCCCTTGCTCCCTCCATCTAAAGGAAAAGCTGAAAAATATTCAAGCCTCCCTCACCTTTCACTTACAGGAAAAAATGCCTAAACAACATCCTCCAAGTCTTCTTTTCTGCATAAGAGAATGTTCACGGCACCGTATTTCAGAGTTGTGGTCCATGCAAGAGGATAGTGTTTTATCTCACAAGGCTTGCTGGCTGTGTCTGCTGCCTAAGCTACTAGTACATCCTGAAGAGAATGGCACTCCTCATCACACTCATTAAAAGGAAAGAGAAACTTTTATTTTATTTTTTTAAGTTTTTATTTAAATTTCACTTAGTTAACATGCAGTGTAATATTAGTTTAAAGGTGTGCAATATAGTGATTTAGCACTTCCCCCAGGGCTCCTCATGCCAAGTGCTGTCCTTAATCACCTGTTCAACCCATTTGGCACTCACCTCCCCTCTGGTAACCATCAGTTTGTTCTCTATTGTTCAGAATCTACTTCTTGGTTTGCCTCTCTCTTTTTTCCTCCTTTGATCATTTGTTTTGTTTCTTAAACCCTATGTATGATTGAAGTTATATGGCATTTGTCATTTTCTAACTGACTTATTTCATTTAGCATTATACTCTCTAGCTCTGTTCATGCCATTGTGAATGTCAAGATTTCATTCGTTTTTATGGTCAAGTAATATTCCATTAGGTATGTTTATACCACATCTTCTTTATCCATTCATCAATTGATAGGCGTTTGGGTTGTTTCCATAATTTGATGATTGTAAACAATCCTGCTATAAATATTACGGTGCGTGTATCACTTTGAATTAGTATTTTTTTAATTTCTTAGGGAAATACCTAGTAGTGTGATTGCTAGATCATAGAGTAGTTTTACTTTTAACTTTTTGAGAAACTTCCATACTGTTTTCCAGAATGCCTGTACCAGTTTGCATTCCCACCAGCAATGTAAAGGTGTTCCCTTTTCTCCTCATCTTTGCCAACACCAGTTGTTTCTTATGTTGTTAATTTTAGTCATTCTGATGGGTGTGAGGTGATATATCCTTGTAGTTTTGATTTGCATTTCTGTGATGATGAGTGATATTGAGCATCTCTTCACATGTCCATTGGCTATCTGTGTGTCTTCTTTGGAAAAATATCTATTCATATCTTCTGTTCATTTCATTTGTGGAATGCTGAGTTTTGTAAGTACTTTTTATATTTTAGATACTAACCCTTTATCAGACATGTCATTTTCAAATATCTAGGAGAGAAAAACTTTTAAAATAAAAAGTGCAAGAATAAGTATTGATTCCAAGGGAATTTGCTAATCTATCTTTTTCCCTTATTTTTTGAGAAGCAAATATTAAATTCAAGAGCTTCATGGAGAAACCTCCTGGATATAAGTTAATATCTTTCCTTTACAACAAAATATGAATAAAGCTAAAAAGAATTTGGTCTGTCTTCAAAGAAAAGGTAGCTTTATATCTAAAAAGTTTAGCCATACTTTTCTAGGGTCGCTTAAGTATAACAAGGAATGTGTCACATTATTTCTGTTTTACTGAATGTTAATGGAAAGACTTTCATATACCTAATCCATTATATGAAAGATAAAGTTACATCCATATAACTGTAATTCAGGTTGAAAATATTGCATTAAATGCTGAGAATAAAATTAACCTAATATACAAATTTTTCCATAAACCTAAAATCCAATAAAGGTATATTTCGTGAGGATGAGTAAGGTTTCTTTTCTTTCTTTCTTTTTTTTTTTTAATTTTATTCATTCATTTGATGGACAGAGAGAGATCACAAGTAGGTAGAGAGGCAGGCAGCGAGAGACGGGGAAGCAGGGCTTAATCCCAGGACCCTGAGACCATGACCTGAGCCAAAGGCAGAGGCTTAACTCACTGAGCCACTCAGGCACCCCTGGTTTATTTTCTACACCAAAATTTTTCTGGTGTAAAAAATGAAATGTAGGGGTGCCTGGGTGGCTCAGTGGGTTAGCCTCTGCCTTCGTCTCAGGTCATGATCCTAGGGTCCTGGGATCGAGCCCCACATCGGGCTCCCTGATCAACGGGGAGACTGCTTCCCCCTCTCTCTCTGCCTGTCTCTCTGCCTACTTGTGATCTCTTCCTGTCAAATAAATAAAGAAAATCTTAAAAAAAAAAATGAAATGTACAGGTCTTTAAAAGGTATTTTATCTTGTAGATATCAAATATAGAAATAAAATAGCTTTTCTTTAAAAGTCATATTAAAGAATAATGGTTAAAATGACTTTTTTAACTCTTTGAAAAATCATCCTTTAACTTGTGTTTATCCCTTTCATTAATTTCTAATACTTTGAATGATACAATTAAAGTAATACCTTATGTCTCAGGTATAGAATGGTCTTTAATTTCCTCAGTGGGTTATTACCTGGAAACGAGAATTAGTAACTTAAGCAACTTTCTTTGTAACAGAAATGAAGTAATTTAATCATGAATCCTGATGATTGAACGAAAGTGAGCTTATTCAGTGTGTCTCCATTTTGTAACTCTTAGGGGAATGGAAGTGTTCTAGGACTTAACTTTCACAGTGCAGTTAAATTATAGCTGCCAAAATTCGTGGCTGTTCTGGTTAATTCTCACCGTGGAGACATATCTAGGATATTCTCTGGAGAAAGCAGGCCTTGAGTGACAGTTTAGTGAAAATACGAAATTCCAAGTTCATCTCTCCTCTTATTTTTTTTCTGAGCTATATTCTTTAGTGTTCTTCAACAGAGAAATTGAACATTTTTACAGAATTGTAGAGATAGCTTGTTTTCTTCATAAAAATTTTAAGGGGGGAGGCTGGGTGGCTCAGTCGTGAAATGTCTGCCTTTGTCTCAGGTTATGATCCCGGAGTCCTGAGATCAAGCCCAGCTTCAGGCTCCCTGCTTCTCCCTCTCCCTCTGCTTGCTGCTTCCTTAGTTGTGCGCGCTCTCTCTCTCTCTTTCTGTCAAATAAATAAATAAAACCTTTTTAAAAAAATTTCAAGGAATATATATCAACAGCAGCAACCAAGAAATGGGTTTGAGTCTGGCAGTAACCCAAGTAGGTAAACACCTCTCTGAAAACTGGTCAGGAGCTTCAATCAATAAGAAAATCTCAGACAGGGCACCTGGGTGGCTCAGTTGGTTGAGGATCTGACTCTGGTCATGATCTCAGGGCCTGAGATTGATTGAGCCCTGCTTGGGATTCTCCCCTGCTCATGCGCGTGTGTGTGCGTGTGCGTGTGCTCCCTCTCTCTCTCTCTCTCTCTGTGCCCCTCCCTCTCTCTGGAAGAAAGGAAGGAAGAAAGAAAGATAGAGAAGGATAGAAAGAAAGAAAATCTCCACATAAAGTCCTCTGTAGAATAGATTTTTAGGAGGGGGTGATTTTCATGCAAATTGTAGGCTTTTGTTATTGTTACGATTTTAATTTTCTTCTTTCTTTTTGAAATGCAGCCACTCATATCTCCAGACCTGAGACTGATGTACCCCAGAAACAACCATTTTTTCAGATGTTTCCATTAAATTCCTTCTATCTATAAGGTCCTCCAAACACTTTTGTGCCTCTGTTTTTTATCCTTCCAGATAATTCCCTCTTTACCTATTCTCTGAGGGTCTCCTCTGCTGAAAACAACTCAGGGCAACTTTTGGAACTTGAAAGGACAAATAACTTTTTCACTATACCCTTCATATATCAACATGTTCAATAATGAGACCAAGGTTTGAAGCCACCCTGTCACCTTGGGATATTGAGTTCAAGATGAGAAAACTCAGAGTATAGGTGAAAAGAAAAGTCATTTCTTAAGGGAGAGAAGGCTAACATAACCCAAGTTTGATGTTGATTAAAAAAAAAAAAAGAAATGTAAAGAAAAGATATAGTTGTAAAGACAAATAAAATGATTACTGGTAAGAATAAAAATTCGTATAATCAATTACCAAAAAAGGACATTAGTAAGGAAATCATTTATTATATACTTTGAACAATTTATCTATTTACTTCCAGAATTACATAATTTTAAAATATTGTGGTTTCTATTGAAAAATTATTTCTAAAATATTATTATGTCTGCAGTTCATGCTCAATATTCCTTTTTATTATTTATTGTACAACTGTCTCAGATATAGAGAGATTTACAGAATGGTTTCTCAGATACCTGTTCCTCAGAGTTAATCATCAGCACCAACATTTTGCTAGTCTGCCTTATCCTCCCAATCCCTGACATTACCTCCAAATCTGCATTCCACAGTTCTAATTACATAAAAATCCACTGTTTTTACAATTATATATGAACAGCCATTAGTGGGAAAACGTTTACAGAGATGTTGCAAACATTTGATCATCTTAGAAATTCCTGTTGAGGGGCGCCTGGGTGGCTCAGTGGGTTAAAGCCGCTGCCTTCAGCTCAGGTCATCATCCCAGGGTCCTGGGATCGAGCCCCACATCGGGCTCTCTGCTCAGCAGGGAGCCTGCTTCCCCCCACCCCCCCACCTACCTCTCTGACTGCTTGTGTTCTCTGTCAAATAAATAAATAAAATCTTTTAAAAAAAAAATCCTGTTGACCATACCTAACAATATTGTCTTTTTCCAGAATTATTTTCTTAAAAATATATTTATTTATTTATTTATTTATTTATTTATTTATTTATTTGAAAGAGAGAGAGAGAGCATGAGGGAGAGGGCAGAATCCCCGCTGAGTAGGGAGCCTGATGTGGGGCTTGATCCCAGGACCCTGGGATCATGGCCTGAGCTGAAGACAGAAGTTTAGAAGACAGACGCTTAACTGTCTAATATACCCAAGCCGGCCCAGAATTATTTTCTATTCTGGCACCTTCTCTAGGTGCTCTCTACTTGCCTTGCATTCCTATAGCTCAAGCACAACTCATGGGAACCCCCTGACCCCCACCCCTCGTCCATGCAGTTCTGAGACATGGCAGTCTTTAATCAATCACTATGTAATTAGTGTATAAAAGTGTTTTAAAAAGACATGAGAATTAGTAAAGTAATACAGACTGATCAGAAAATGGTCTGGTTTTAGGGACCGTGAGCCAGGAACCTCAGATGAAGACCAAATACATACGAAAAATACATTTTGGTCATCTGAATGACCAAATTTATTTTTCTTACAAATCACAATATCACAGATAGACTCTGTGGTCATTGATTCAAAACTTGTGATTTATAATCTTAAGTTTCAGATGGTTTCTGATAATTAACTTTCTCTTCCAAGTATACAAAAAAAAATAAAAAATACTGATCATTTTCTTTTCTAACTTTTGCTTCAAATGTGTTCAAAAACTATGATGCAAATTAACAAAGCAAAAAAAAAAGTGACAAACAAACAAACAAAAAAAAAAACCCAGACTCTGAAATACAGAGAACAAGCTGGTGGTAGCCAGGAGGAAGGTGGATAGGGTGATGAGTGAAATAAGTGAAGGGGATTAAGTACAATTATAACGAACACTAAGAAATGTACAGAACTGTTTCATCATTATATTGTACACCTAAAACTAATATAATACTGTATGTTAATTATACTTGCATTTAAAAATAAATTAAAAAATTAAAAATCAGGATGCAATTAACCATATTATAGAACAGCTAGAATCATTCTTTATTAGCCTTCACAAAAAGTCCATTCTTCCTGAACCTTTTCCTCTACTCTTTCATTAACACTAGAATGCTCAAAATTTCCCTTTTTTGTTATTGTTTACTTAATAAAATTTTTCCTCTATTCCTCTCCTTTTCTAGGTCATGCAAATTGATGTTCTTGTGATAGCATTTGGTCTTTCTAGACAGGCTGATGTACTTTATAAGTTCCCAACCTGTGAGCATAGTTGAAGTTTCAGTTATAGTCAGCACACCTTTGAGATGGATTTTTCTCTCTTCATAACTTACCTGAAAATGTTCCTCTTTACATAGTCTAACAGAGGAGAAAGTTTTATTAACTGAGAGAGGATTAATGGTACTGAATGAAATAATTTAGCTGGGAAGGTTTTGTTTATTTTCTTTCTTCTTCTTCTTTTTTTTTTTTAGTCCACTTTTTCTTTGTAAGGATTCTATAAATAAAATCCTTAAAAAGGAGATCAAAATTAACCAGGTCCTATTGGCCCAGCATTTAGCTAAATAAATAAGAATAGAAATTTATTCCTTGCTCAGAAGCTGGCTGCAGATTTGCCAAGTGATTGATTTGATGTTAATTTTCTGCATGGACCTCTCATTTCCTATGAGAGGAAAATGAAATCAGCCAAGGTGAATGAATCCTATTTTAGGTCTTACTTTTAATTTGGGAAGTTCGGAAGCCTCCATTTTCCGGCAGGACTAGATATCCAAGAGATCCTCACTTACGGTATCTCGAAGAAGGGAACTTGCTCTGAAAAGACTGCAGAAGTTCTCTATGTCCGAATCCCAGTATGTTCTGAGGATGGAATTGAAATGAACATATTGATGACAGGTGCCGCCATTTTGCCCAGTCTAACAGCCTATCTCTTTACAATGGAAATCCGTGTTGGAGAAGGTCCAAGGTGTGACTCCCAGCCATGTTTCTGCCTCAGCCCTGGATAGCATCACCATGTTCTGTTTCTACAAGAATCACCTTCTTCGTCTTAATGTGTCATGAATTGAGGACAGAGATGAGACTGTGTATTTCAATATGTGACTTGTGGGATGATTGGAGGGAATAAAGGGAGAATTATGGCACATAAAAATATGCTACTAAAAGATGTATGACAGAGAGAACTATTGACTAAGGACCATAGTTCTTATTTTTTCTAGGCTTATTGAGGTATAATTACCATATAACATTGTGTAAGCTTAAGATGTACAACATGATGATTTGTTGCACACACATATTGCAAGATGATTGCCACCACAGCATTAGCCAACACCCCCCTCACATCATATCATACCGTTTCTTTTTTGTGGTGAGAACACTTAAGATCTACACTGTTAGCATCTTTCTAGTATCTAATACAATATTATTAACCCTAGTTCCCACGCTGTACCTTAGGTCCTTACAACGTATCCATCTTGTATCTGGAAGTGTGTAGTCTTTGAACAAAATCTCTTCATTTTCCCCACACTCCCTGCCCCTGGTATCCACCACTCTACTCTCTTGTTTCTCTGGGTTCAGCTTTTTTTAGATTCTACCTGCAATATTTGTCTTTCTCCGTCTCATTCATTTCACATCATATAATGCCATGAGGACCATAAATCTTGAGTAAGAAATTCTCTCTCCACAACCTTTCAGCAAGTTGCTTGACCTCTCTGGGCCATGATGGAGTTTGGAACTTCAATCATACTGTTTTTTAGTAAGAATAAAAGGCAATTTTGTTTTGAAGGCATTCTAAGTCTAATACTTTTGAAACTATGCTACCGTATTGGAATCTCTAGTTATAGACTAACTTTTTTCAATGTTTATTATCCAGGACCCCAAGTTACGTGAACTTTTGGATGTGGGGAACATTGGGCGCCTGGAGCATCGTATGATAACCGTGGTGTATGGGCCTGACTTGGTTAACATCTCCCATTTGAATCTCGTGGCTTTCCAAGAAGAAGTGGCTAAGGTATGGTGGATAGAAACTTCTGGCCTTTGTCATCTCACTCTGAAACCTTGTGACATTGTACTGATCTCTGCAAGAGATTGAGTTGTTGTCATATTTAACATGTGTTAAAATTACATCTAAAAATAATTCAGCTGCCAAGTAGAAGTGTAATTCAAATGCTTCCAAATAATGACCCCTACTAAGAATTATGGAGATTTTTCATTAGGCATCAGGCATTTGATATAATTTCTTTGCAGAAAAAAATATAGATGACACCACTTTTTACTTCACTTAAACACCTTGTCCCTACACCGTCTCTCTTAGCCTCATCCCAAACTACTTCTGACCCCATCTCCTTTTCAACCCTCTCCTTGAGAGCATTCTTAGCACCTTATTAACTTCTTTTAACCTACCTACCCCCTAGCCCACCACCATGCACATGGTAGCTGCTCAAAGAATATGAGAAGAAATGAAACCATTTTGAAAAACAAAAATTTCAAATAATGACAATAAATAACACTTATTCAGTTATGGACTAGAATAATAAATTAGATGGAGCATCTCCATTAAGCACTTGCTAATTTACTAGCATAGCAGGCCTTTCAGATACATGCGGAAATAACTTGAATAGAGCAAGATCTATCAAACCAGAAGCCATCAATTTCTGGGAACACTGGACTCCACTTTGAGGCTTCCTCTGGAATAGTCCAATTGCCATGAAAATCAGAGCACTGAAATGAACATATCAAAAGAAGGGCTCTCTTTTTTCATGTTTACAGTTCATAGGATAGAAATGATGATCCTTACCCTTCATACCTTCCCTTCAAGGGTTAAGAATATGAATCAAAGAATACTTTTAAGTCATATGTCATATCTGTGCCCTTATAGAACTTCTCGTGTCAAGGATCACAGCTATAGGGCCAAGCCAATCATCATTATGATCTATAAATTTTTAACCCTCAGTGGTCTGACAGTTCTCTGAGCTACACCAGAAATAATGACCTGACCTCTAATTTTTTAGTTATTATGGTAGAAGTTTATTTCCAACGTTTACATGATATCAGTCTTACTTCTTACAAAGGAATGAATGAAGTGCCAATCAGTTTTAACAGTGTGAGGTCTTTAGAAACTACTCTCCAAGCCTGTGTTACAGACCTACTCTATTTTCCCTCTTTGAGAACCAAGTCATCCATTTGCTTCTAGAGGATACCTCAGACGTTTGGAGAGACTCCAGTTTTATGAAACATTCAGTGTGGCAGCATTATACTCGCCTAGCAAGAGTTCTCATTCTGGTACACTGTTGGTAATCTGTGAGTTTATGTACTTCATTTCTCAGTATATGGATGGATGTATGGATGGATGGATGAACATGGATAAATAAATAGTAATGATTTGCAAAATATCTTTAAAATATCTTTCCCCAAATGCAGCCATATTCAGTTTTAAAATTCAGGAGATTCTTTAACTCTCAAAAACATTCAGTAAATGACAGTGACTTTCAGGGAGGCTTTTACTAAGAGTGAATATAGATTTTATATTATAAGCCAATCTACATATCTTATACTGCATTAAACTTTGTGCAGTTATGTTTAAAACATATTCAATTTCCGCCTCTCTGTGCACTCCTACCCATTAATTTTCTTTAGGGATTTTGATGCCTGAGCCATGTAATATTCCCCGTCAGGACTGCATCTGTAGACATCGTCCCAGGAGCAACTTGATGTTTCTGGTATAATTAATGAAGCTACAGAATATGTTTTGCCTTTCCTGCCTTCCCAGTAGGGTATTTTTTCCCCCCACTGAAACTGCTCAGCCAGAAGGTTAAAATTTGCAAACACCATTTTACTCTGAAAACTTACTTTTCTTCCTTCTAATTGTCAGTATCGTCTCATAACATCACACCTTTTATTTAATCTCTGGGGCCAATGTACATGATGCTTTGTGTAGTGCCAACACCAAAGGAGACAGCCTCTCTCATTATGTAGAATGCCTGACAGAAACCTGAGCTGCTTTGAAACTCGAATGTCTCCAGAAGAAATTATTTACAAAGGGATTCTGGCTCATTTATTCATTCAACACATATTTGTTAGTTGCCTTCTCTATGCCAACCACAATTCCAGTGTTAGGGATTCAGCATTCTGGAATGCTGAGAGCCAGCATCCTGGGAGAAATAAACAGATAAATCACCATTATGGAGGAAATATATTGTAGGTCAGATGGAGATCTGTGTGGAAGAATAAAGCAGGAGGAGAGGGCACAAGGCATGGGAGAAGGGGGTTATTTCTTTATGGGGTATACAGAGAAGGCAAAAAATCTGAAGGAAGTTGTTCCCTTACAGCAATATCATAGATTTCTGAGAAATCCATTGGATCAATTTAAAAAATCAATCAGAACTAGAACTTGAATTTTCCTAAATATATTATTCCAGATTTGCATGCTTCCTTTCTTACATAAATCACTTGAATTTGAGCTTTTTATTTATTCTTTAAGACAAGTGACTTTTTAAAAAGTTTGATAGAGGAGAACACTGTCTTTCAATTTTTCTCTCTGTAGTTTGACTAAAAATATGGTATCTCTTGCAATTATACAATAATCATACTTTTTGTTATGGAGCTTGACTTTCCAACCACTTTATACCTAAAGGATTATTTCTTTGCTTCCTGAGGGGCACTCCTTTTAATGTGCCAAGAAAACAGATGATTTCACCTTTGCCTCCTTGAGTCGCATACTTCTCCAGGCATCTTTTGCTCCCCTAGGGACCAATGGACACATGCATGTTTACTATCCCCTGGAACTCCTGGACTTCAGTCCATCTCCATGGGATGCCCTGGGGAGGAGGTGAATAACACCATCCTTCCTTTCACTTTTCTACCATTAACTTCCAATAATTTTCTACTAACGGCTACATGACTTGTGGCAAAGATATCAACAATGGAAACTAGCCAAGGCAGCAGAAGTTGATTCCCTATGTTGTGATATGGGCTTCAGAAGGACTTTGGCTCTTATTGTGAGGAAGATGGAAGCCACTGAGGGTTTTAAGCAGAGGGTGGACATGACCTAACTTAACCCTTTAGTCAATAATGGACTGCCTGGGGAGAGGCAATATTATGGAAGCAGGGAGACCAGTGAAACTACCAAAATATTTGAAGTGAGTTGTTTGTAATTTTGACCAAGGTGGGGATGCATAGGAAATGAGAAGGAGTCTCTCTGTGTGTGTGTGTGTGTGTGTGTGTGTGTGTGTGTATGTGTGTATTATATGGAGAGAGAGAGAGAGGAAGAATCAAGAGCAGAGGTTTATGAATCGTATGTTGCATGCAAGAAAAAAAGAAAAATCAAGGATAATGTTAGAGTTTTGGCCCAAGAGACAGGCAGGATGGAAATACCACTTACATCATAGGGGAAATTTTAAGTAGAGCACATTTGTGGGTATATAGTTAGGGTTCAGTTTTGATTATGTTCAGATTGAGATCATTATTAGACACCCAAATGGGTATGTTGAGTTGGATATATGAGCCTGGAGATGAGTGCCAAATGTAATACATTAATTTGGAAGTCATCAGGTCATAGATAATATTTAATGAGGCTGGATGAGATCAGCCAGGAAGTGACTACAGATAGAGAAGATGTCCAAGACCTGAGTCATCGATAGGCCAACATAAAGAGATTGAGATAAGAAAGAATCGGGAGGCCAGTGAGGAGGAGGCATTGAGGAAGTATGTGTCATTGGAAACCAGGTGAAGAGAACATTTCAGGGAGAATAAAGTGATCAACAGTAGGGTCAAATGCTGCTGAAGATGAAGACCAAGAATGGACCCTTGTATTGAGTGACATAGAGGTCGCTAGTGACTTTGATCAGAGTAACGTCAGTGGAGTGGTGGGGTCAAAGCCTATTGGAATGGGCTCTGGGGAATGTTGACAAGGGAGAAAAAAAGAAGCCAAAAAAAGATTGCTTTTTTTTTTTTTTTCCTCTGAAGTTTTGATATGAAAGAGAAATGGGAAGCAACGTCCAGAAATGGTTTTTAAGATGTGAGAAGCAACAGCATACATGTATGCTAATAGGAATGGTCCCATAGAGGGAAACAATGTGTTGATGCAGGAAAGAAGAGTTGCTAGAGCAAGTCCTTGAGTAGGAGAAGCAGTAGGATCTAGAGCAGAGCTCAGTAAACTACAGCCTGGGGGCCACTTCTGGTCTACCACCTTTTATACTTTTATGGGAACACATTGTGTCTGTGGCTGCTTTCTCTAGACAGAGATGAATAGTTATTCGCTGTCAGGTCCTTTATTTAAAAAGTGTGTTGACCCAGTCCTAGTTCAGAGACAGAAGGGCTAATCTCAGACAAAAGCAAGAGCAGTACATCAATAAGAGAAGAAAGAGGGGAGCATATTGATAGAGATGCTAATAAGGGGAACATGTGGTACATGTGGTGGAGAAAGTTGAAGACATTTTCTGTTCGCCTTTACTTTCTCCATGACAAAGGACACAGAAGTCAGCAGCTGAGCGTAAAGGTGATGTGAACCTTCAAGCCTTTCTCAGCACTACTTGGTGCATTTCTTTGAAGATCTGGCTATAAGGTTAACAGGGACTGTGAAAGATCATTCACATCAGCCTCCAAAATAATGTTGTTTTGAGCATATGAGCCAATTTATGAGATCAATGCAAATTCTTCCATTGGTCAAGAAGCTTGAAGAAAAAAACAATTGTCTTCTACCTGCCCAATACTAGAGCCTCTTTTGAATATTCTGCTTTTCTTTGAGGTGTGGCGCTACTCAGAAAGAGACTCCTTGTTGTGCACACCACCAGCTGTAGTCACGCAGTCTGAACAGCATTGAATCACGCCATAAAGTAGATTGCTCTGAGCCAGGGGCTGGGGTTCACAGGATTGCCATGTGCTGGGATTCACCCTCAGATCTCAGGGGTTCAGTGTGCGACTGTTGGGAGATCAGTCTTCACTGAGAGACTCTCAGCAAGGAAGGAAATCTGTCTCGAGTTAGCAAAGAGGATTCCCAGGAGGCAAAGACAGCATGTCTTCCCTCTAGATTCTGGTCCTTTTCCATGGCTGGGTCCCTGGAAGCTCATGCCCTCCCTCAAACTCCCCAACTCCTATCTCCAATCTTTGTTCAAAGCGGTATCTTAGTGGCATACCCCATCACCCTAAGGAAAAGGATTGGTGATTCAGGCTCTGATATTCAGTCCTAAGTAATTTGACACTCTGATAGTCCCCGTAGGTGGGAGTATTGTTGAACCACTGCCTACTTTGGCAGATTTCAACCCAGGTGTTGCTCCAGCATGTTAAGGTGCACTGGACTGAAACAGCAAAGATCCAGTGGGTTAAGAATGAGATGCGTGTTGTCAGAGTTGTGCAGGGGAGATTTTGCGTTCATTTCTCGGCACAAGGTTTGCCAGATGCCATTGCTTTCCATCCTTAATTCTTTACACACCAAATTCTCTGAAGCATTTATAAATAGGAAAGCATGAAATTTAACAGTAATTTGGCCAGATTTTTTTTAAATTTTTTATTGAAATGCACTGATTTTGACTATACGATTTGTTAGATTTTTGAGAAGACAACCCACCCAGGTAAATAGAACCCAGATCAAGAAACAGGGCATCACCAATACTCCAGAGTCTGCCCTGCTAACACACCCCTAATTTTTCTTTTATTAGAGAGAGAGAGAAAGTGTGTGTGTGTGTGTGTGTGTGTGTGTGTGTGTATGAATGGGAGAGGGGCAGAAAGAGAGGGAGAAGCAGACACCCTGCTGAGCAGGGAGCCCTACATGGGACTGGATCCCAGGACCCTGAGATCATGACCTGAGCCAAAGGCAGACACTTAATGGATTGGGCCACCCAGGCGCCCCGAACACCCCCCTATTTTGACCTCCAACTTTATAGATTTGTTTTACCTGTTTTTATAATCTCTGTAAATAGAATCAGGAAACATGTTTTCTTTCTGGCCCAACAACATTATTATTAGTAGTATTCAACATTATATTTAGGAAACCCTTCTATATTTTTACATGTGGTTACCATTTAGTTCATTCTTTTTGCTGAAGAGTATACCATAATTTATTTATCTATTCTACGGTTGATGAACAATCAGGCAATTTCCACTTTAGGACTATTATAGATACTGTTGCTGTAAACATATGCCTTTCTGTAAGTGTTGCTGATCATAGATCTTCATATGTTCAACTTTGATAGATAATGGCGCTTTACCAAACAGTTTGAGCCAATTGGTATTTTAAACAGTAATTCACACATGCAAAAATAATGTTTAATAATGGATGTCTGTATGTTAATTTATTACATTTTGACATCATAAAATAATGAGCTTTCCAAAGATATGCTCTATAAAGTGAACATCAGCCTTGAATGACTCTCATTTTAGATTTTTTCAGGGAACCTCTGCCATGTCTGCAGCTATGAATGTCATAGAAAATATAGTTCACTCATTTTGAGGGTATGACCTGGGATTCCTTGGAATTTTTCCTTGCTTGCTTGCCCACCATTCAAATACTTGAAGGCTCTCTGAATTTCCCAACTAGCTCTCACCTCTCTTTCCTTATCCTCTTTCCTCCTGCTTATGTTGTTCAAATTCTTGACAGGTCTCACTTATAGGCACCTTCTACCTACTTTCTTAGAAGTCTCTCTTTGCTCTCCAACTATATGTGACCATCTGTATAAAAATCATCTTAAAAATTAAATAAAATGAAATTCTAAAAAAGAAAGAAACGCTCAAACCTGATCATGCTTGAAATCTTCTTCATTGCTTATTACCTAAAAAATGAAGTTTTCTGTGTATTTCACTCATTCATTTAGTGAACAAAGATTCATTGAAGGCTTAGTATGTAGTGACCACCTCAGGGGACACTGGGGATTGGTTAGTGACCGTACAAACATAGCCCTTGCTCTCAGGTGCTGACAACTCAGCGCTTGGACCCCTCATACCAGTCTGCTCCCATAGCTCCTAACTACCTGTGATTCTTTCTGCCTTTACAATTTTAATTTTGGTGCCTTCAGAATTGTATATCCTACTAGTCTTCAGTTTTCCATTTTGTCCACCAGGAGAACTTTGAAGCCTCCTTAGGGACTCAGCTTAAATACAACTCATCCATCTCCCCCTCCCTCCCATGATTTCCATGCATGAATAATGGAGTTTCCTTTTCCACTCTTTGGTGAACCCCATGCGTATTTTCTGTGTCATTTATCACACTGTAATTTTGTATCTGACACCCTACCTTTAATTTTGGAGCTTCTTAAAGTCAGAAACAATAGCTTCATCATTTCTGTGTTCCCAGGATCTAGCTTAGTGTATATACGTGCTCAGTACATGAGTGGTTGAGGAAAAAAAGAAAAGAAAGAGGAAGACAGAAAGGGGAGAAGATTTGGAGCCCTTGAAAACAACTGATAGATCATGAAAACTTTCAAGCCGTGGGGACTTGGAATACATGTATTCCGATCTCATTTTTTCGAAGTGAAGAAATTGAAGCCCCTTAGCGGGTTGCTCCAAGCCCTCTCTTCCCAGCACAGATCTCTCTCCAGGGTTTGCCAAGGTTTTCAGTAGCAGAAAGGGATGGCAGTAACTACAATGACTCCCATCCTGTTCATCTTTCCCAAACTCAACCTTGTTCCTGCTCATCGAGTCATGGTCCCTATCACCCTCCCCCACCCACCAGTTACTAAGATGGCTTTGAATCATCAAATAGTTGAGGCCTTTCAGGTGAAGAGAATGAGAGAAGGTGCTGGGGAGGGAGGGAGCATTTTTTTTTTTTTAAGAAAAAAGAAATCATGTCTATAAAATAAAATTGGAAAAGAGAAGAGAAAGAGAAACCAGTGAAAGGAACTGCCGCAGCCACCACTAGCTTGCTGCTCCTGATCTAGAACTTGAATCATCAAAAACTGGGAATTCTCTTAGACATTCCTCCAAATTAACAGTGTTTTTAAAACTTACCCCAAGCGACATGAGGTATATATATATGTGTGTGTGTGTGTGTGTGTGTGTGTGTGTGTGTGTATTCTGGTACATATACATTGAGATAAGAATTTTCAGACACTAATGTATTTTGTACAAAATATGTAATTTATCCCTTTAACTAGGACCAATACATGGTGAGCCATGGGTATAGGTCTGATTTTCTTAAAACAAAAATGATTAAGAAGAATAAAAGGTACCATATATTGTTTTTAGCAGTGTATTTTGGAGCAAAATGGAAAATTATGAAAGACCTCCTCAGGGGCAGAATATATATACCAAAAAGATTGCCATTTACAAATGGATTATTGTGTTTTATGTATCTTCATTCACTTCTATTCCTGTCCTCCTCATATCTGCAAAACGTGCCTAGGTCATCCTAAGATACTCCCCCTCCTAACTGTAAATAAGGGCCAGGCTCTCACCGAGTCAGTACATTGTACTGTTGGTCTTGGAATTTTGTGGTCGTGGATGTCCACGTGGATGGCAGCTGAGATTCGTTCCAGATTCTGCATTTGTATTTTGGATGAGTGTGGAGCAGATGAAAGAGGCGCATCTTAAACTTTCAAATTGTGAAAATGTCACCCATATGGAATGTCCGTACGAAAGTTTAAAAGTTCAAAAGTCAAGAGAGAGGCATTCATAATAAAAAGAGGAGGGAAAAGGCAACTTGAACATTAATCTCCTCCTTACACCCAGATCAGAACCAGCAGCCGCTCTTCTGGTGACTGTGGAGGAAAGCGCCCCGCCCTCAGTCTTCTGGGTGTCTTTTCTGCATTCCTTAAGCAAGAGCTTCTTTTGAGTCAGGCAGTGTTTAAGGGATCCACATAGAGGAATGAATGCCAAACTGAAGGGAAAATATATACCCTCCGGCACAGAAATGCATGTGCTTTCAGAGTATGGGCTGCCATGAGTGCTAACCCACTTTTCCCTAGAAAGGAAAGTCAGAAAACTGCTTAAGAGCAGTGCCCCCCCTTTCCTTCCAAACACCCCAAAACACAGAAATGAGCTGCTGCTCCCTCGTTCCTACACCTCCCTGCCTTCTGAGGCTTGGAGCTGAGTAAGCCCTAATTGTCTATCTTTGTGGATGGTCTTGAAGCAGGCAGGCAGATTAAAACAAACCAACAGGGACACTTGACTCTGCCAGTTAAGAGTCTTCCTTCAGCTCAGGTTGTGATCCCAGGGTCCTGGAATTGAGTTCCGCGTTGGGCTCCCTGCTCAGAGGGGAGCCTGCTTCTCCCTCTGCTTGCCCTCCCCCTGCTTATGCACATGCATTCTCTCTCTCTCTCTCTCTCTCTGAAATAAATTTTTAAAAATTTTAAAACAAAAACCATAATATTTTTGGAAGGAAGAAGAGCTCTAAAAACATTGGGCTTCCTTATTTAATTACCGGGGAGAAATACCTAGGATCCTCTGAGAGTGGCAGGTTGATCTGTGTCCTCTACTGCCTTAATATCAGTTGTCATTTTTATGCTCCTAGAATATCCGATGCTCCCAATGAACAAGCTGCCCCTGAGAATGAAAAACAAAATTAAAATGATTAATAATTTAAAAAATTAAATACTTTGCCAATTAATTTGCTATTAATTATATTAATATTATAAAGTTTTAATCTATTAATTGTAATATATTTTAACAGGATTGGCCTGGCTGCTCTGTTGAAAAGCCATCATAGGGCTGCAGAAGCAGAAACAGGGAGAGCAGAGTGCATGGGGTGGAGATAGTGAGAAATGGCTGGGTTCTGGATATACGTCAAGTGTAAAGCCAAAAAAATGCATAAAACCATACTGATGGATTGGACACACGGCACGAGAGAAAGAGGGAGCTAAGGATGATGTCGGTTTTGCTGGCATTGCATTTATGAGATGGAGAACCAAGTAAGGAGGGAAAATCAGAAATTTGGTTTTGGACATAAGGTTTAAAACAGTATAAGTCCAAAGCAGTAGAATAAGCACAGATGTGACTTGCTATCTTTCTTGAGATACTGTGAAAATGTAAAAGAACGTAAATATGTAATGACAAAGAGAATGAGATGGGGCACAACGAGATGACATATTTCAATAAGTTTGCAGAAGAAAATGAGGAGAGTACATGATGGAACAGCATGTAGGTTCCTTAGAAACCGTAGCCAACAAGGTCACTGAGCCACTCGGAATCAGTGGAGAGAGGCCCCAGACTTGACAACTACCAGCCCAGCAGATTAGGGAGCAGGACATGGAAGTGGAAAGAAGGGTGAGGAATTAAATTATATTTGCAATTTTGTAATCATGTAAATTTTTATTTTATCAGTTTCAGACCTTTAGAATCAATTTATATGCACATGATTGATGAAGTTTAGAATATAGGTGAGGTTCAGTGGGGTGGAGTCCAGAGCCGATGACCAAGAAGGAATTCTTGAGACATCTTTGGTGCAAAACGGTGGTTTACTACAGCACCGACAGGACCTATGGGCAGGAAGAGCTGCTGCCCCGGGGTTGTGAGGGGTGGCAGGTTATGTACCATGGGGGTGGGGGAAGTAAGGAAAAGCGAGGTTTCAATAGAACCTTCATATGCTAAAGGGGACCTACAAGATACTGGAGGCCTTGAGGCCCAGCCACTGCAAGGTTTTTCCTCCTAGTAAGGTATATTAACATTAAGTTAGTTGGGAGATTCCTAAAGAATGTCACCTATGTCCCACCCAGGAGTGGGGGTGGGGGAAGGTTGCAGGATGTCTGTCAGCTTTTGCTTTTGCCTCAGCAAGCCTTCTGTTCCCTCATCCTAATTGAAGTCAATTATGGATCCTGGACAAGGAGAAAACATTTCAACTTTGATCATTTTGAAAGTAAACCTAAGCTAACAGGAGTTGGAGGTAAAAGGATTGGCAGGTAAATGTCCTCCTCTCACAGAGAAGTCAAGTAATACCATCTTTAATTGGTGGATTAAGAAATGGCTTAAATTATGTTGCTTGAGGTTGTCTGGGTGTCTGGAAAGAAAGACCAGTTCTGTCAGGGGAAAGGAGAAAGGGCAGTTGGGAGATGGGATAGGAGATCAGAGTTGGATATTGATAGTTAAGTCCTAAAGTTGGTCAATCAAGAGAAAGCAATACAAACAGATTATTTAGAAATAGGGAATTAACTCCCAGGAATTTAAGAATAGAAATGCTGAGAATAGTTGTCCAGAAGTAGAATAGGGAAAGAGTATCACAGCAATCATTGCTTTTTCTTTATAGCCCCTCTAGACTTTTTTTTTTCTTTTAAATCTATGTATGTGTTTCTTTGATAAATAAAAAATTTTTAGATAGCTACCATTTACTAAGTGTGTGTTGTGGCTGTCACTGATCTAAACATTTAATTCTCCCTTAATTCTCACAACAGCCTGTGAAGTAAATCCTATGATTTCCTCCTTTTTATAAGGCAAATGAATCTTGGACAGGTTAAAAAACTTGCCCAAGACTATTCTAGAAGGCAGGGGTTTCACTGACCCTGAGAAACAAAAAAAGAAACCAAACCTAAGCTTAGATAAATTAAGGATTTTTTACTTGTTTGCATCTTGTTTGCTTCTGCTTCCCCGCCCTCCCCCAACACCCCATGCAGTAGGAACCCTAAAGAGTTTTTGGCATCATTCAGTGACTCAAGGATAACAAGGCGGAGACCCTGTAGTTGCCATGGCCATTTCCTCATAGATCAAGAGGGCTCTGCAGCTCCAGCCATCACAGTTGTGGTTCCAGCAGCAAAAAGAACGGAGCCTCTATATCAGGTACCTGATATAGAGAAGTTCCTCTCAGACATCCGCTACCATGTAGTTCTTCTTTTGTCACATTGCCACCCTAGCTGCTGGAGATGTTGGAAAATGCAGATTTTTCAATTATTGTATATTGCTGTCCTGAATAATGTCAGGTTTCAGTGAGGAGAGAAGGAGAAAATGAGTATTAGGTGGTACTGAGCAGTGGCCCCCACAATGAGCAGTGGGTCCCACAGCTATGGAGTAGCACAGTGGGGTCTGAAATCCAATAAGACTTATTTTTAAATAAACAAGCAAAAGTGTCAATAATATGAGGGGGAGTAAGAACCATTACATAAACTAATGATAGTATTTTAATTTTAAATTAGAAGAGAAACACAAGTTATATTCAAGGTTCACCCTTCCACAGGCAGTGAGAAAATCAAGAAGGAAGCAAATGGAGCCAAAGGGAAAGAGTAATTTTCCCAGTGGAGGAAAGGCTAACAGGATAGAGTCCTTACCAAGGGCCAAATACCCCTGCATCTAAAGGGAAAGAATCCAGCTTGTAAAACAATCTAAAATGAAGATGGGGGATATAATTACAGCATTTAAAACAAATTGACTTCCAAATGAGAAAATTATATTGTAGCAGAATTCCATAGGTTAAGTTATAACTTAATGAGGAAGTACCTGTGTGTAGTTTACTAATCTCATTTCAGGGAATGCAGTTTCAATTTTGTCAGATTTCATTTAATGGATGAGCAGCATCACTTTACTCCTAAGAAATTATGATTGCTCCTTTCATTCCACCTGTAACACATCTTACCAGAGAAATTAGCTGAATTTTTTTTCTTTAAATTTTTTGTTCACTTGATCTGCTCAAAAGGAATTACTTTTTCAACAATAAACAATGCTATCGATTATAATTACAGGCCCTGCTTACCTACACTTACTGTCTATAGTATGCAGCAATCCCGCAGATTCAAACCAAAGTACTCATTAGCACTGACGCTGCTAGGCTTAGAAGACATAATAGCAAGTGTTTTCACAAAAGTGACATGAGGCTTTTAGAAAGAACCATTTCAAGAATATGGTGGGTTGACGTGAAACCCATGGAAAGGAAGCTTCAGGGGTTTCGTATAAGGGCACTCGATCAACGTTTTCTCAGCTGTACAAATGAGCGATGACTCAATCAACTAGCTGGAAGGGGAGGATAGTGTCCCTCAGCAGGGGCTCCAAGCGCATCTGAGATTCACAATGGTAGAGCGGAAAACCTCTCATCTTGAGAACTTAGCCAGAGCAAACATCTTCCTATTTTCTTCCACACTGCACTGCAGATGCTGCTCATTTCAGAGGCTTTATTTTTTTCCTTTGAAGAACTCTGTTAATATTCATTTTAACTTGATTTCACCATGTTACATTTTTCCCACGGTGCCAGGGGAAGGTCAAGAGGAGTTGGAAGGAGACTCGGGCTATCCTACACCTGTTACCTTGCCAAATGTGGATCCTTGAACTTCCATGTCTTGCAAATTGCACTTTCAAGCATGTGAACTCTTCCTTAAGTCATCAGGGTACCAGGTACTACAGCAATGCTTCACTTACTGGAAAAAGATAATGGGGCAACAGTCTTTCAGAAGATAGCCTGAAGTATAAAGCAAAGCATAAAGCATGTCTGTGAAGCCCATGTAGATGCCCTAAGCCCTAACCCTAAAGCTTCTGTACTTTCCTATTTGGAGAGCTTCTTCAACCCAATGTCGTACACAGTACTCTGTGTTCTTACAACCTGTTCCAGCAGAGTTCCAACTGCAATAAGAAATGCTTAAAGTGATTATCCAAAACCCTGTAGCCAAGAAGGGTGACCGAACACTTATAACAATGAGGAAGACATAAAATTTAAGTTCATAAGACATTCATTGGAAAGCATGGATATAATTCTGTTTCATTGACACATTCATTCATTCGTGAAGTCAACTCAAGTCAAAAGTGTGGATTTATTGCCCATTGTATAAAAAGAATAGGATGCAGAACTATGAGATCCCACACAAGATATGACCCACACACTTCCTTTTTCTTCCATCTGCTAAAAGAGCAGGTACTCCTGTGAATGAATATATGTAGTGTTTTTATTCCCTTCCATCCCTCCGCTCACTGCTTCTCCCCCAGTTCCAATGATTTGGTCTCCTGGATACTGCTAGGTTCTTACCTGACTAGACTTTCTTGAAGGTAGACAATCAGAGACCTTTGCCAGGATTTTTCATACTGGAAGTAAGGTCATCAGACTAACTATGGTGGTGGGAGGGGCCGTGTGTAACAACTTTTGGGGTACAGTTGATGGCCATGGGAATGAAGCTGGACAGTAGAAAAAAGAATTCCTCCAGACAGGAGAGAGCAATGGAAAAGCAATAAAGCCAATTCCCTTGGCATTTAGGCCCCAGGTTCCTGATGTCTTCTATTATATCTTTTTTTTTTTTTCCCCTGCAGTTTGCTTAATTTTTCCTTCAATTACAGGAAATCTCCAGGGTCCCTGAGAAATTCTCCTATTTTTCAGGCTAATTTGAGTTGTGCTTTTGTCAACTGTAGCTTAGAGGCATTTGAATCTTTTGGAAATAATTGTGCACCTTTCCTTGATATTACATCATTTGTGTGATATAATTTTCTAGTGTCCTGGTAGTGATAATACTGGGTCTTAATATGCTTTCTGGTTTTTGTTTTGTTACAACGTTTTTTCTCTGAGTATAAGATGAACATTTTGACTATAAAATATAAGACCCTCACTGCCACCCAAAGCAGACACTGTACCAGAAATTTTACCAAAATTCTACATGCTCTATGTAATATCCTAAATGTGGTGACTTCTCTGACAGTCCTTTCAGCATTTAATGAAAATCTTTATAACTCATAGACCATTTTTCACCATGAAAAGACTCTTTACTGTACCATTAAGACAAATGCTCAATGAGATGAATTCTGATGCATACCAGTAGGTGAGAGAAATGTGCTCAGCCAGGCAATGCAATTCTGAATGAGAAGCACAGTGTTCCTTCTTACTCAAACCCCAAACCGTTACCTGCTTATGAGCAGAGATGATGGGAATGACGCTGTTATCACTGAAGGCAGTAGGGGTCTGCCAAAAAACAAAAAATAAACAGATAGCTATTTGAGATCGTTAGGACCTTTATATGCCCCACAAATATTAATGTGTCTTGTATAAATTATTATTTATTCCAGAAATCTTTTGAAAAATAATACAATAGATTGAGAAATTGAGACTTCCAGATCAGGCACCATGGAAATACCAGTTTTGAGATTATTATCATTTGTCACTCCTTTTATTTTATTAGGGTAACCATGGACTCATAATTTCTATATAAATTCAGTATTCCTTTTAGAATATTTTTCTTTCCCAAAGAACTCACTGCATGAAGACATGTTTTAGGGGGCAGAGGCCACAGTCTGCCTTTTCTCTGTGACTCCAGATGCTTGATATTGGGTCACAGCCACGATCTGGCTGGATGCCTGGCACGCCATGATGTCCTGGGCACCATTTACAACATGCAGTCACTGTGTAGCACTTTGTTTCTCTCAATACAAATGATACTGACCACTGTCCTGTGCTGGAGCTCAAACCTCGAACAATAACTCTCCCCTTTTTAAAGACAATAAGCACAAATACCCTAAAAGTGAAGTGTATTAAGAATGTTAATGGGTGGGCACATACCTCAATATTATCAAAGCCATCTATGAAAAACCCATCGCAAATATCATTCTCAATGGAGAAAAACTGAAAGCTTTTCCGCTAAGGTCAGGAACACGGCAGGGATGTCCGTTATCACCACTGCTATTCAACATAGTACTAGAAGTCCTAGCCTCAGCAATCAGACAACAAAAAGAAATTAAAGGCATCCAAATCGGCAAAGAAGAAGCCAAACTATCACTCTTTGCAGATGATATGATACTATATGTGGAAAACCCAAAGGACTCCACTCCAAAACTGCTAGAACTTGTACAGGAATTCAGTAAAGTGTCAGGATATAAAATCAATGCACAGAAATCAGTCGCATTTCTCTACACCAACAACAAGACAGAAGAAAGAGAAATTAAGGAGTCCATCCCATTTACAATTGCACCCAAAACTATAAGATACCTAGTAATAAACCTAACCAAAGAGACTAAGAATCTATACACAGAAAACTATAAAGTACTCATGAAAGAAATTGAGGAAGACACAAAGAAATGGAAAAATGTTCCATGCTCCTGGATTGGAAGAATAAATATTGTGAAAATGTCTATGCTACCTAAAGCAATCTACACATTTAATGCAATTCCTATCAAAGTACCATCTATTTTTTTCAAAGAAATGGAACAAATAATCCTAAAATTTATATGGAACCAGAAAAAACCACGAATAGCCAAAGGAATATTGAAAAAGAAAGCCAGAGTTGGTGGCATCACAATTCCGGACTTCAAGCTCTATTACAAAGCTGTCATCATCAAGACAGCATGGTACTGGCACAAAAACAGACACATAGATCAATGGAACAGAATAGAGAGCCCAGAAATAGACCCTCAACTCTATGGTCAACTAATCTTCGACAAAGCAGGAAAGAATGTCCAATGGAAAAAAGACAGCCTCTTCAATAAATGGTGTTGGGAAAATTGGACAGCCACATGCAGAAAAATGAAATTGGACCATTTCCTTACACCACACACGAAAATAGACTCAAAATGGATGAAAGACCTCAATGTGAGAAAGGAATCCATCAACATCCTTGAGGAGAACACAGGCAGCAACCTCTTTGACCTCAGCCACAGCAACATCTTCCTAGGAACATCGCCAAAGGCAAGGGAAGCAAGGGCAAAAATGAACTATTGGGATTTTATCAAGATCAAAAGCTTTTGCACAGCAAAGGAAACAGTTAACAAAACCAAAAGACAACTGACAGAATGGGAGAAGATATTTGCAAATGACATATCAGATAAAGGGCTAGTGTCCAAAATCTATAAAGAACTTAGCAAACTCAACACCCAAAGAACAAATAATCCAATCAAGAAATGGGCAGAAGACATGAACAGACATTTCTGCAAAGAAGACATCCAGATGGCCAACAGACACATGAAAAAGTGCTCCATATCACTCGGCATCAGGGAAATACAAATCAAAACCACAATGAGATACCACCTCACACCAGTCAGAATGGCTAAAATTAACAAGTCCGGAAAAGACAGATGCTGGCGAGGATGTGGAGAAAGGGGAACCCTCCTCCACTGTTGGTGGGAATGCAAGCTGGTGCAACCACTCTGGAAAACAGCATGGAGGTTCCTCAAAATGTTGAAAATAGAACTACCCTATGACCCAGCAATTGCACTACTGGGTATTTACCCTAAAGATACAAACGTAGTGATCCGAAGGGGCACGTGCACCCGAATGTTTATAGCAGCAATGTCTACAATAGCCAAACTATGGAAAGAACCTAGATGTCCATCAACAGACGAATGGATAAAGAAGATGTGGTATATATATACAATGGAATACTATGCAGCCATCAAAAGAAATGAAATCTTGCCATTTGCGACAACGTGGATGGAACTAGAGGGTATCATGCTTAGTGAAATAAGTCAATCAGAGAAAGACAACTATCATATGATCTCCCTGATATGAGGGAGAGGAGATGCAACATGGGGGGTTAATGTGGTAGGAGAAGAGTAAATGAAACAAGTTGGGATTGGGAGGGAGACAAACCATAAGTGACTCTTAATCTCACAAAACAAACTGAGGGTTGCTGGGCAGAGGGGGCTTGGGGGGGGGGGTTATGGACATTGGGTAGGGTATGTGCTATGGTGAGTGCTGTGAAGTTTGTAAACGTGGAGATTCACAGACCTGTACCCCTGGGGGAAAAAATATATATATATATGTTTATAAAAAATAAAATTATTAAAAAAAAATAAAATTAAAAAAAAAAGAATGTTAATGGGAAATTTGCAGAAAAGGAAAAGTGGAATAGCCCCAACGTATATAAAATGATGCTCAACTAAGCTGGTAAGTCAGGGATGCCTACTAAGACCTCTGCAAGATCCCACAGTGCATCCATCAGATTTGTCAACATTTTCTCAAAGTCTGATAATGGCAAGTTTTTTTGAGAATATGGTAAAATGCAAGCTCTCCCGCGCTGCCATTGGGATCTTAGTGTCCTTCCCACTTTGGTGAGCAAGTATTAGCATTTGATAAAAATACACGGATTCTAAGAATTCATGATATTCACCCTAGAAAATCTCCTGGATGTGACTTAAGGCAACAGGAAATAGGTTTATGCAAACTAGGCTTTCTGAAGGAAGAAACCATAAATGTTCATCAATAAGATAATACATTAATAAATTATACCTTCCTATAGTGGAATAGCATAATAGTTTAAATTAATTAACTAGACCCACACGTAGAAGCAAGGATACATTGAAAGGCATAATGTCGGTTGCAATAGTTATTGGCCAAAGATGCATACAGTTATGATATGATTTATGTACTATTTTAAGTATACAGGCGTCCATCCAAACCAGGGACCAGCAAACTGTTTTCTGTAAACAGCCAGATAGTAAATACTTTGCCCTTTTGGCTCTCTTGCAAAAAGAAAGCTCTCAATAATGGCTCTCAACTCTGCCAGTAGAGCCTGAAACCAGCCACAGACAACATGTAAATGAACAAACATTGCTCTATCTCAATAAAACTTTATTTATAAAAACAGATGATAGGCTGGATTTAACCCTCAGGCCTTAGTTTGCTGAACCATGATCTATACCACATGAAAATAGATTTGGTATTGATATCTACCTTGCAAGACAGAACCTGCTCCCGGAGAAAGGGAGAACAATGGGATCAAGGAGAAGCATTCTACGCACAGCATAGAATTAATCTGCACTGCAACATCCTAAGGATACAGTTTTTAAAAGGTCCTAAAGTAAATATGGCATGGTATGAACGTTTATTACACTTTGATCTGTTTTAGTTACACTATTCTCTGTACTTCTTTGAGTAAGAGAAATATGTAATATGGAAAGAAAAGAAAGATAAAGACATTAAAATATTAAAGGTAACATAAATCAGAACAACGGGAAGGAGGAATGTCTGCAAGAATTCTATTTCTTCCAGAAGACTCTGTCTTTGTATATCCCTTGCAGTGACAAGTTAAGCCAAGAAATTAAGAGGTGTGAATGCCAATGGGGGAAATTCCTCTCTATTCTCAGGACTAGTCATCATGGCTGAACGGCTGCATGACGGGCATTTGGATCTAGAGCAAGGGTTGGGCATGTTGTGACTGAGCTCTCTTTACTTTGGTTAAAGCAAGTGCAAGTAGAAATTGTGACCTTCCTCTATCAAAATTCAAAGACTTTAGCCCTGCGTTTTGGGACTGACCTCACCCCTTCTCCATTTTATCTCCTCTAATGCCATCCTTCTAGCATGTTGTTAAGGTGCTTACTTCATAAACTCTATAGTTTGCTTAGTACAACTGTAAGGTATATAAATTCCAGCAGCAAATGTCCTGGGTTCAAATCTCAGGTGTACCCATAATGAACTGCATGACCTTATGCCAGTTAGTGAATGCCTCTGTGCCTCAGCTTTCTCATTTACACAAATGGGGTGGCAATAACAGAATTTATCTCAGAGAGTAGTTGTGAGGATTCAATGAGTTAATTATTTGCCAAATGCCCACGACAGTGACTAGCCCCTGGTAAGTGTTGAGTCCATGTTTTATACAGAATACAGTTAAGTGGAATTACTTATCTTTTTTATCTTGTTGAACTGTATCAGCCACCCTAAAATTTTCTAGAACAAAGTGACAGAGTGCACAGTATCTGAGAGTACAGGGTTTGGAGCCCAAGAAACTAATGATTTAATCCAAAGTTGTGACTTTTATCTGCTCTGAGAATATAAATAAATCTTAAAAGTGCTTTGAAACTTGGAATCCTCCTCTGTAAAATGAGGCTAATAACTGTACCTGCCTCCTAGAGAATTGTTGTAAGAACTAAGGAAGTGATCAGATGCAAAGGACTTGGGTCAGTTCAGAGTAAACACTCAGACAATACCTCTGAGAGTAATTGGCAATTGTGAAACAATTGTTGGCAGTATTAAGCAAACACATAAATCCTGTGCCAAGAATGGAGGAACTGAAATGGAGTTAGAAATAAAGTAAGCTTCCAACCTGGTAGAAAACTTGCTATCTATAATGGCGTCAAACCAGGCATCTCAGTAAGTGCGCCCGCACCCGTGCGGTGAGGGAATTGCAGAACCGGTCTTGCAAATAAAGGCACAAATCTGCCCACTTCAACTCCAGATGATATTCCATGCAAGTTGACTTTCAGCTCTGTTTTCTCTCATTCAAGTCTCTGTTGTGCATTGTGAGAAAAGACTGATCATAAGACAGAAAATGTCACTTAAGAAACTTCAGGGTTGAAATAGTGAAAACGGAGCCAAGCTTCGTGGCAGTCATCAGAACCCTTGTCTATCAAAGTAGAAAAACCAACCCTCCAGATTGAAATAAGAAGCTATCCTTCTAGTGCCAAACTCACCAGGGCCCAGCATTGGATATATGAGAACCCTGCCAGGGTGGGCTCGGTCTGTCCTGCAGCAAAAAATCCCATAATCTCAGGATGAGCTAAGGCTGCTTTAAGCAGCTCAGACCACAGGTTTTAGCCATGTTGTTCTTAATGCAGCTGTGAGAGCCTTTTGGTTATTCTCAAACAAATAACCAAAACAACCTCTTTATTTGGTTGGGGAGCAAGCAGACAAAGATGAGAATAATGTTTTCTAAACCGAGTCCTAGCTAGTCCTAGTCCTAAACCGAGTCCTTACTACTCAAAATGCTGTTACCGGTCCAGCAGAATGCTCAAACAAATGTTAATATGCATAAAAAAATGCAAAGGTTTCTTGAAAAATATGTGGATTCTGAGTCCCAAGATCTGGTGTGGAGCTTAACGTCCTTCATGTCTACCCAACTTTCCATCAGTGCTGCAAGTCTACTGTAAGCCTTGCTGCTCCTAGTATAGTTCAGCTGACTTCGCTTGGGATGCACATTCTCTGTGCACGCTTCCGAATCAGCATCTGCATTTCAGCAAGACCCTCTACCTCCTGCCCCCAGCAGTTTATGTGTACGTGAAAATTTTAGAAACACTGTTCTAGAACGTATGGGAATCCATTCCCCCCAAGCCTTTGGTTGTACAATGTAGCTATCTTTGGTACCCAAAACTCCTCAGATATGTTATCTTGCAATAGCTAACTCCAGAGCACTCTGTCCATGTTCCTTCCAGTCCTTTTCCACTTTCAAACACAATGCTTTCACTTCCAACAGCCAGGACCCTTGTCTCTTTGTTGGCTGCTCCCTCTGGACCTGAAACCCCCTTTGCCTCCTATCAAGGAAACCAGGAAGTGCCTGGGGATTTCCACCCTCTCCAGCAGCCCTCAACCAAGACTAACAGGCATGGGCATTGCTACACTCCAGCTCCCTTGTTCTTCATCAAAAACTCAACTGTGAATTGTGGTCTATATCAGGATGGAGAAAGCCAAAGTTACTATCTGCCTTCTTCCTTCTTCCTTCAACCCTTCTACCCTTTTCCCTTTCCAGTCCTGCTCAATCCCCTATAAAGTTGCCAGAAAACCCTTCATAATAAATCCATTCCTCATAAATCCCTGTCTCAGGGTCTGCTTCTGAGGAAACCAAAGTAAGACACACGCTGTTTTAGCTCAGTGTGATATAGACTGAGACCAGCACCCAACCAAGAGCTGGGTGATTTCTAAAGTTGCCTTGGTCACTGCGTTAGTCCCTGAATCCTTGGCATAATCCCTGGGTTACATCTTTAGAACATCTCGGAAGGCTGCAGAAAGCCAGTGAATTCTAGGAATTCCACACTTGGAAATTTAGATGCTCACATTCTGAGAACGTGATGAAAGTAAATTACACTTGACTTGCTGAATGAGCTAACTGGCTGTGTGGTAAATGTGGTGATGCTGTCCTTCAGCTGGCTTTATAAAGGATCCATAAAAAGAGCTAAGGATCTAGCAGACCTGCACTGACCAAATGCTATAGCCACAGCCACCAGCTACCTGTGGCTAACTGAGTACTTGGAAGGTTGCCAGTGCAAACTGAGATGGGCTGTAAATGTAAATTCCATACCTCACTTCAAAGAGTAAGCACATAAAAAGAATATAAAATATCTCAATTTTGTGTTGATTACATGATTAGTCATGCTTATGAAATATTAGCTAAAATAAAAACTTTATTAAAATTAGTTTCACCTGTTTTCTTCTACTTTTTTTTTTAGGATTTTATTTCTTTATTTGACAGATAGAGAGAAACCACAAGTAGGCAGAGAGGCAGGCAAAGAGAGAGGCGGAAGCAGGCTCCCTGCTGAGCAGAGAGCCGGACTTAGGGCTTGATCCCAGGACTCTGAGATCATGACCTGAGCCGAAGGCAGCCACTTAACCAACTGACCACCCAGGCGCCCCTTCCTCTACTCTTTTAATGTGGCTACTAGAAATTTTTAAATGATATATGTAGCTCACATTGGTATTTCTATTGAGCTGGATATAACAAGGACCTTACCTTTCAACCTAAAAGGTCAGACCCAGTTTAAATTTCCCCAACTCTTCATAATGCCTTCACTTCTACTGGTGTGGAATTGGCTCCCAATAAACATACAAAATGGTACACTGCCCTCAATTACAGATGCTTTTACTGATGCATAAAGTTGCCATGGAGGTGGGAATGTCTAAAGTTTGACCCTTAACTCAGAAACTATTTTGCCAGAAACATATTGTAAAACCCAGTACTAGTAGTTACTACTCTTAATTTAAAATGATCAAATTTGAAGGGTGCTTGGGTGGCTCAGTGGGTTAAGCCTCTACCTTCGGCCCAGGTCATGATCTCAGGGTCCTGGAATTGAGCCCCGCAAAGGGCTCTCTGCTCAGCAGGGAGCCTGCTTCCCCTTCTCTCTTTGCCTGCCTCTCTGCCTACTTGTGATTTCTCTCTCTGTGTCAAATAAATAATTAAAAATCTTTAAACATTTAAAAAAACGCTTTACTTACAAAAAAATAAAATAAAATGATCAAATTTGAAGAAATTTAAAGCTTTTAAAAAAGTTATTCCAATGCTTCTGTTCTTATACATAGAGTTTGGTGATCAAATATTTTGCTTCACTCACAATTACTCTGTGCCGTGTCTTCCAAGTCCTCCACCCATAGTATATAGAAGTTAAGGCCTCCTAAATTCTCTCCTAAACTGGGAGAGCTTCCTAACTGAGTTTCTTCTTTTTGGTTTCTCAGCCTCAACTCCATTCTTCACATGGCCACCAGATAACCTCCCCAACACGCAATCTGGCCTCAGGTCTCCTCATCATCCATCCTGAAAAGGGGCCTTCAGTAAATCTCATTTCTTGCTAAATTATCTCTAGATAACTCAACAGACTTGAAAGCTCTCCATACTCTGCCTCCAGCTCTACTTTTCTCATTGCAACTTGCCCTCTTTTCCCTATTCCTACTAGACTCCTCCCCATTCCCTCTGAGTCCTACTATGTGTGCTTACCTCTGATTTTTCTCCCAGATAGTCTTCTTTGCTTAGAATTCCCTCTTCCCTCCTTCAGCACTTTATTCTACAAGTCCTACCTCAAATGTTATTATAATGCATGATGGTATATTATCGATGCCTTAAATCAGGAGGCAAAACACAGAAGACCAGCAAAACAACAGAAGAAATGCAATTAGATGGAAAAGCTGTTGAACATATGGTTTCTTTGCCCTCATGTCGTCTCTTAAAGAGTTGGGGGGGGGGCGTGGGCAGAATGTTAATTTTGTGTTCAAAACCATCACTCAAAATGGAATTTCAATTTTTTTGTGTGGATTTGCTGTTTTCCATTTTCTTGGAAGCCAAGTGAGATCACTGGTGAGTGGTGTGAGGTAGGGATTAAGATTAGGGGAGTAGTGAGGGACTGACAGAACTGGGAGGAGGGAGACTGTGATGTTGTGACTGCAACTGGTTTCGAGAACTTCTAGAACTGTAATTAACATTTACAGGTTCCCTGTTATAGCTGCTTTGGCTTGAGTAGTAAAGCAGGAAGATTACATCTACAGGTGTACTGAAAATATATTTGACTATATTTTCAACTTTTTTATAACTCTTTATCTTTTTATAATGCTAGGAAACTAGCAAAAAGTACTTGGTTAATAAAAGACAGTGTGCCAGTTCCCTGTCAATAGGGATTTTTAAAAGCAGACTCTGTTTATGTGTAAAGAACACTTCCTTAGAAAGGAGCAGTAACTCAGGGATTTGAATTTAATTATGTCATTTTTACAAGAAAGAAAGAAGGAAAGGAGAGAAAGAAGGAAAGAAAATACCTTAGGCATACAAATTGAACTAATTTGCCTTCCTGGTAGCCTAGCTAAAAACATGTGTCTAATTACTGGAGAGTATTTAAGCTAATGCAAGTGTGATTTACATCTTTCAGGAGTGGACAAATGAGGTTTTCAGTTTGGCAACAAACCTGCTGGCCCAAAATATGTCAAG
This sequence comes from Lontra canadensis, assembly GCF_010015895.1. Lineage (NCBI taxonomy): Eukaryota > Metazoa > Chordata > Mammalia > Carnivora > Mustelidae > Lontra > Lontra canadensis. Next base: position 11,240,689 of record NW_022631010.1, read on the forward strand.
AGACGCATTTCTGGAAAAAGCGTAAGTAGCTCTAATTTTATTACTAAGGGTGTTGCTTCTTCTGAGTCAGTTTCCTTTCTCCTTTGTGAGTCCTTTGTTTATACTGCACTGGCTTCGCACATTGATAAACATAAACTTCCCTTTGGGATTTGTTAAGGAACTGATACCTCCACTGTTTGGAATTGGAAAACTTCCAAGAAAGATCTCTCTTTTCCTCCTAGCTGCACATCCGTGTTAGGCTGAGCTCCCCTGAATGTCAATGCCTTTGACACACAATAAGGAGACATGTCCAAATCCCAACAGCTGTGCTCAGAACCAAAAATTATTAATTTCAAAGAACCCTTCCTTTCTACATATGCCTGTGTCATATCAACTATTGACCTGACAAAGGGAAAGAGGAACATACGGTACTCATTTCTCTCAAGTCTTAGATCTCTGATAGATGCTATACTAACTTCCCTCCCTACCTAAATCAGTAGGCTGATGTCCTGATTCCTGCCCTTAGACCACCACAGAAAGTGGTAGTAAGAAAAGAGAAAAAGATGTGGAGGAAGGCACAGAATGAAAAGGAGAAGGAAAGAGAAGCAAAGCAGGATTACCCAATCACTCTGGAATTACACAGTCTTTCTAAAAATAATTTGACGAGGGAAAATAATGATTTTTGCCAAACGAGCAGCAAGGAAAACTGGCTGTGTTCACTTTGGAAGCTATGGATGGCCAGGAGGTTGGGAAGCCTTGAAATCAAAACCACAAGTGCAAATGTTACTAGGTGGTCCTCTATTTTATTACCTTTTTCTTTTCCCTCTTCTTCTATAAGACATACCCATCATTCTAGACCTAAGACTCCAGCCTACATTTCTTTCTTACTCTTCCGTGAATTTCTTTTACTGTTAGTACTTCATAGGTCTTCACTTAAATGTTTTTTTCATGTGATCATCTCCTCTATAGTTTGTCACCTTGAGGACCCTTCTAATGCTTTCCCCTAATCCCTTCCTTTCTTCTTCCTTTTTATCGACTTTGATTTTACTGTCCTTCATCTAACAGATGTTTCTAGAACATCTGTTGTGCCAGGTGGTATTAGTGGAAAGAGACACAGAGATAAAGAAGACATCTTATCTGAAACATCACTTGTTATAGCTAGTAAAACCTCTAGTTGGCTAATCATTGATTGCAAATGTCCCTTTCCAACAAGTGTCTCCCTATGAATGGCTGCTATGGACATTATAGAACATGCCTTTTGATGAATACATCATAAGCATTTCTGCATATACATATAGATGTGGGATTGATGGGTCATATGCAGTTTCCTAAAGTGGTAATCCCAGTCCACACACCCATTAGCAGCGTTCAAAAGTTCTGTCGCTCTGTCTCTCTATCCACGTCGATAAGCAGTCAAAGAGATAAACACAGTAGCTATGATGACACAATCAAATACTTTACAGTGAGAGTGAATGATCTTCAGCTATAAGCAAAACATGAGAATGGATCTCAAAAACATAATATTAAATGAAAGAAGCCAGACACAAAAGAATGTGATTCCGCTTATATAAAGTGCAAAATTGGCCGAAAAGGTTATCTATGTTGTTTGAAGTCAGAATAATGGTTCCCTCTGTGGGCCAGGCTCTGCCAGGGGGCACAAGAAGGGCTTCTGGAATAATGCTAAAGTGAGAAGGCTCTATTTCTTGATCTGGGTGCAGGCTGCAGAGACCTGAACAGTTTGTTGAGATTCAGCAAACGGTACATACGGATGAGCCCTTTCTTATGTGTTTTATTCTTTAATAGACAGCTTTTTAAAGATTAAGTACTTGTTTTTCTGCTTCTCCAACAGCTATACTAAACTTAAGCTGCAAGTCACTCCAGAAGGGCGCATTCCTCTCAAAAAGTAAGCTATGGGAGCATTTCCCAATCAGTGTTCATGTTATTTTCTCAAAGATTTGATTCCGTGCCATGGCTCTGTTTTGTTTCTCCACTGGCCCAAGTGGGAGCCTGAGAATGCATGGTAACCCTGTTCTCCTTCATGCTCCATGCTCACATCAGTGCAGCTGGTTTCCTCATCAAGATTTTCCTGTGGCATCATTTTTAAGAAACAACAAAGCAGGAAGAGAGGGGAAAGGGTGGGGGAAACGTACTGTTAAACCCAAAAGGCCATTTGAGATTCAGATATGCTCTAGGAATGGCAATCGGGTGACTTCAGCGCCTCCCTCTACCAAGATGATGCTAGCGTCGAAGGAGGGGCTGGAACTCAAATGTCAAGAGCAGGAATGAAGCCCCATTCAGAGGAGACAACGACAATTCAACTCTACCATATTCCTTGTGGGACTGATGGGCTCTAGACACTAGATTTTGTCATGTTTCAATAGACCCCATAAATTTAAATTCTTATATTCAATTCTATTTTTAATGTAATATTTAAACTCTATTTGTCAATAAATTGACCACTGTTTCATTGAAGTACAGTTGATATACATAAATTTTATTTTTTAGAACCAAATTACTGACCAAAGAAAACTCATGCTCAACCTTTATCCTTTGACCTGCTAGCTGCCAGTAGTAGGCTCCTGCTCATTACAATGTTAAATTATTCTTAATAATAGCAGTAATTACTTGTTTCTTAATAATATTAATAATGTATACCTTTAGAGCAAGAGGTAGCAGCCAAGAGACAGAGTTACCCAGGATATGTTTTAGTGCTTAGAGGCTACTTAGTGCGATGTTTTTTAATTGGGTCATCAACTTTGCCTCAAGACGTTGATTTTATATTCGCTGTTTCATTTTTTTAAAGAGCACATACATAGGTCTTTTAGAGCCTATCCTCAGATGCATGGAGCAGTGGATATCTTAAATGACAAAAGGGTTTGAATTCAATGGGATACGTTGGGTTGGTGTCATCCAGAAGCGTATGACCAATGTCTCACTGTGGTGATTTCACTCCACAGCATATACCGCTTGTTCTCAGCAGACCGGAAGCGAGTTGAAACTGCTTTAGAGGCTTGTAGTCTTCCATCTTCAAGGGTGAGCATGTTGCCTTTCTAAACTTAGCACTACTCAATACCTGTGAATAATCATACTGAAATATAACTTGCCCCCATACTACCCAAACACTTTTTTAAAGTAAGAAGACCATAAGACTCACTTAATATTTATAATACAAGGGGCCACCATAGTTATATTTTCTTTCATTCCCATAAACCCAATATGTTGATCCAGAAAGACTCTGGTTCTTTGTAAATAATGATTTTTCAAAACCATCTGGTATAAAAAGGTATGGGCCAAAAGGTATTATTATTAAGAATTTAAATTTCTCCTTAATAACAAATATTTTGTTGATGTTCCTGGAGATGTTAGCTAGGAATTAGGGATTATGATTAGGAAGATATTTGAAATACAGATTTCATTGTATTCCAGCCTTCTTAAATGTCTGGTTTTACCATGTGTAAGTTAATACGCAATTAACATGGTAGCACATGTTTGGACATAAATATATCGACATACTCTGCAGGGCTGTGCTTACAAAGTTTTTGCTGGGAGGCGTGCAGGATCAGTTTGGAAACCGCCTACTTTGCTCGTATGGTGGTAAAGTGGATGAGAGGAAAGCCAGGTATCATGCTTTTTTTTTTTAGGCCCAACACATTGTAGGCATTCCAAAAATGTTGCCCACCCAAATTATTTTGCCTTCATTTCAATGCATTTCTATGTAACTGGCTCTAAAATTATTTGTTACCATCGTTTCTGGGAGAGTGCAGTCTGTTGTATAAAACCTTTTTCTCAGGCTATATGCAGAACTCGCTTTTCTATTGCAAATTATTTTTATCCTAGTATCTAAGCAACAAGTAAGCTCTTTCCCAAGGATAGCACTTACACTATAGGGAGAAACTTTGAGCCTCTTGGAACACTCTGTCAATGTTCAAGTTGCACTGAAAGAAGTTAAGAAGCCATTGCTAAACTTATCGTTAGGTTATGAAAAAGTATTGAGTGCTATTATTAAATGTGTTAGCCTATTCTTGTGCATACTTTCCAGAAAAGTGAAGTTTATTAAGGACTTTGGTAGGTAACTGAAAGAAAAGAAAGAGTGCTCCCCCACTCTCAGTTTCCTCTTATTAGGGGAGAGGGCTGGTGATGCTGCCAACATTGGACAAACATGGAGGGGCTCCCCCAAACACTTTTTTAAATTTTATTTATTTGACAGATAGAGATCACAAGTAGGCAGAGAGGCAGGCAGAGAGAGAGAGGGACGCAGGCTCCCCGCTGAGCAGAGAGCCCGACGTGGGGCTTGATCCCAGGATCCTGAGTTCATGACCTGAGCCGAAGGCAGAGGCTTAACCCATTGAGCCACCCAGGTGCCCCTCCCCCAACCATTTTAACCTGCACTTTTATAAGCAAAATAAAATGAGTAAACTTACTACTGCTCTTTCCTAGATGCTTTGGGATAGGATGGATATGCCAGTTAAGGTCCCATCATTTGCTCAACAAATATTTCTTGAGCTCTTACTACCTGCCCTCAGGCACTGAGAATGTTAGTTGTGGGCAAAATACAGTCCCAGGACTCAAGGACCACAGAGTTTCTGGGGGTGCTCCTCAAACACGTGGAGTGACACAAGGGTAAATGAGTGGGGTGAGGAGTGGTGCGGTGAGCAAAAGGAATGGTGTGGCCATTGTAAAAGAGGATCATTCGAGAAAAAGAAAACCACGTGTGCAAAGCCCTGAGGATGGAAAGAATTCACCGGTCTGAGTGACAAAAAAGACTTCTGCATTTAAGCATAAAAAGGAAGCTTGAGAAATGAATAGAAAGACATGAAAAGAATTTTTTTTCCTCTGCAATTGCTCCTGATTGTACCTTTACTGGATAACATCTTGTGAATATAATGACCAAAAATTCTAACTATTTTGAATCTAGCTAAGAGAAAGAAAGAATAGAAAATAAAGCTGAATAGAAAATCAAATCCATCAACCAATTCTCTGTAAATTGCAATTTTCTAAACAATTGGATTCTGACAATTCAGTCAATAAATATAAATTGAGTTTTTACAACCCATTATGTCTATTATAGGTTCATGCTTTCAGACCAATATCAACTGGAGACATTTTTAAAAGAAAATGAGATTCAAATAACAGGAGTTATGTTTAAATTGAAAAAAATATATTTATCTTTAGTAAATTAGATGTTATGACAATTTTCTGAAAACAAATTGGAGATTTTTTAAAAAAGAGAATCAACCTCCATCATGAAATCTTGAAAGATCATTATTCATAGTAAAGTATATTTACTTCAAGGACTTAGGACTTGTAGAATTAGGATGCTTTCAAAAGATCTAAAAACCAAAGACAATTTCAGAGCTAGGAAGTAAATGTTTCCCTAAACTGAGTGATATTTTAAATCCTTGTTGTAGTTTCATATCTACAAAAGAGCGGTTCTAGAAAATATCCACTAATTAGCAAAAAAGACTCTGGATACACTGACAAGAGGTGTTTTAAACACTCCACAGAAGAAAAGGTTACATAAATGGTAGGTAGGGCTGCATATCTGGGAACCTTATTTCATAGCCAGTGGTCGTTCAGACTAGATTGAATTGTGTTCTGTAAATAGATACATTACCAGAAACACAGTGGATATCCTGTTGAGAATTTTAAAACATTATCTTTGCGCACATTGTTAGGGATAATTAATGCACTTGAAGTTGTATCCTGGCCAACGCGATCCACTGGAATAATGCATTCCTTTAGAGGGTACTCCTTTAGAGATTACAGTTGCTTGCCAAAGTTACCTTAATTGTTAAAAAGTAGCACTGTATCTAAAAAGAGAAACAAAGCAATTACTGTCCTTCTATTAATAATCCAAACATATTTTCCAGGGAGATCTTTGGAGACCTTTCCATATTATTCAGAAAAATTCATTTTTAAAAGGGTTTTTTTATTTATTTGACAGAGAGCGATCACAAGTAGGCAGAGAGGCAGGCAGAGAAAGAGGGGGAAGCAGGCTCCCCGCTGAGCAGAGAGCCCGACATGGGGCTCGATCCCAGGACCCTGAGATCATGACCTGAGCTGAAGCAGAGGCTTTAACCCACTGAGCCACCCAGGCGCCCCAGAAAAATTACCATTTTACCCACAAACTTTCTGAGAACTGGAAGTAGTTTACTTGTACCAAAGTCCCCTTGATTTCAGGCTTGTGACCTTGAAAACAGCTCAGTGACATTTCAGGTTGTATTATAGTCATCGCATAGCACTGGCACTTTAATGAACAAGATAGGAATAAATACATGGACGGTTGACCCCAGAACAACACGGATTTAAACCCTACAGGTCCACTTACATATGGATTTTTTCAGTAAATATGGTACAGGATTATAAATGTATTTTCTCTTCCTTATGATTTTCTTAATAATACTTTCTTTTCTCTAGGCTATGTCATTGTAAGAATACCATATAGAATATATATATAACATACAAAATCCATGTTTATTGACTACTAATGTTATAAGTAAGTCTCCCAATCAACAGTTTTAGTAAAGTTTTGGGGGGAATCAAAAGTTCCACATGGATTTTTGACTGTGTGGCAGGGTTCAACACCCCCAAACCCCTGCATTGTTCAAGGGTCAAGTGTTTTTGCTTTAAATGATAAAGCTTACCGTAGTTATAAACTACTATGTAATACCAAGGAAAGCAGTGACTGTTTTGGATTTACCAAAGGGGGCATCAGGATGGCTCAGTAGGTTAAGTGTGAGACTCTTGGTTTCTGCTTAGATCAAGAACTCAGGGTCATGAGATCGATCCCTGTATCAAGCTCCACTCAGGACAGAGTCTGCTTGAAATTCTCTCTCTCCCCCTCTGTCTCTCCCTGCTTGTGCTTGCTTTCTCTCTCTCTCTCTCTCTCAAATAAATAAAGTCTTTAAAAAAAAGAGTACCATAAATTTTACTAAAGAATACAATAAACCAAACGTAAAGAAACTTTTCCCAGGAAGGCTATAATATGTTGACTTTCTCCTATGCCATAGACCCAGAATATACATCCAAAATACAATCATTTATGTAGTTGTGACTCTTAAAATCCCTAATATCAAAATTCTATCTTTAAACCACACTATGAATTTGCTTTATTATAGTAATTTGCTTGTAATTATATCATCTACTCTATGGTTAACAACTTTTGCCTTACAGCTTTAGAACAAAAATATTGAGAATAAGTTGATGTGAACACTTAGTTTGTTGGATTACAGTATGAGTTATGGAATCAAACAACCTGCATTCAAAGCCATAGGAGCTCCATACACACACACACACACACACACACACACACACACACACACGTGGGACTTTAGACAGGCTTTGTAAGCAGCCATGTCCCTAGTGTTTGCATCTGAAAAGGGTCACAACCACCTAGAGGTGACATGGGATCAAACAAAAACATAAGTTCCATATGTGTGGCACCCAGTAAATGCTCAGTAAATATTTTTTTCCTCTGAGGATTTTTTCATTTGCATATATGTGGGGGGTTTTTTTCCCTCTTTCTTATTTTTTTAAAAGATTTTATTCATTTATTTGACAGATAGAAATCAGAAGTAGGCAGAGATGCAGGCAGAGAGAGGGGGAGGCAGGCTCCCCACTGAGCAGAGAGCCCATTGCCCGGCTCCATCCCTGGACCCCAGGTTCATGACCTGAGCCGAAGGCAGAGGCTTTAACCACTGGGCCACCCAGGTGCCCCACCCTTTCTTATTTTTAATTTAACATGTGGATATGTCATAACTAGATCTATGGAATCTGTAAATACAAATGCCATCAGTACTGCCATCAAATTTCAAAAGAATCTTTTCCCTTTTGGGATTCTTTGTATCCAAGCATGGAATTGAAGCAACGTCATTTTTAAAGTTTACCAATACCTCACGATTTCTGGAATAAATGGGCCTGAATCAGACTATATTATCCTTCTTAATTATCCCTCCAAAAATTTCTGGTAACAATAGCAATAAGTAATCACTGATGATCTGTTTTGTATTGGAAGCATGATGTGGTGAGCCAAGTCTTAGACTACAAGCAAAAGACCTAAGGTTGGGTCCTATGTCCTGGGTTCACCAGCAGACATTGATTGGGTAACTATTATATGCCTGGTGGCATGTTTGGGACACAAAGGAATTAAAGAAGAGATAGTGACTTCACTCAAAAACTCATAGTCTAGTAGAAAATCAGAAATATTAAAAAATGGGGAAAATTGTATGATAGATTCTGTAATAAAAATATATAAATGTGGATTATGAACACAAAAGAATATGCCACCTTTAGTTAGTGTGGTCAGGCAGGATTAGAGAAGAGTGAACACTGGGTATGATCTTCAGAGTGCTGGACTGAGGGCTTCCTCCTGCTCGGATAGGACACAATGACTCTGTTCCATCCACTTCACCAAATCATGAGATCCAGGAAAAGAAAATATGTAAATGAAATTTGTGAATTTCAGCCTTGTTTAAGGTGTAAGGAATTAGGACTTGTCAATAGCTTTTCCACAGATACCTCCCCAAACCCTTTCAGTTCAGCTTTCAGTGATACTCATTTTAACTCATGTCTCCAAAAATATTTCTTCTGTTTTCCTACATCAACCTTAAAAGCTTTTGGGTATCCTCATCAGTCAAGTTGGACAAAGAAAAAAGAGACAAAGAAAGTCAGCTATATTGAAATGGTTTCTTTTCTATGTGCTAACAGCTAACTGGCAATGAAAATAATATCGTGTTTATTTAGATTATCTCGTTAATTTTTCCTCCTTAATAAGAAGTCCTAATCCACAGCTGGCGAATAAACAATGGTTAGAGTTTCAGGAAAGCATACTGTTCTATGAAATTATGTGTATGGAATCTTATATAAATGACTTCAGTTGAATCTGATATCCCATGGGAATTCTGTTCTATCAATTTCTACCTTTCTCATAATGTACATATATTTATTGTGGACGTATTATGTGTCACACTGGAAATCTAGCAATTAACAAGCAACACACAAGTCCTAGCTTGTGTAGTTCTGCATGTTACTAAGAAACAGAGCCATACAGCTGGGAGCACAATATAGTTAGTGTTGAAATACCACACCAATGAAATGTAATGGTAGCCCAGAAAGAAAGACAAAACCCAGGGCAAGAGAAAGAGGTTTTAAGCTAACAGAAGAGAGAAAAAAATAAAAGTTCAGTAAGACTCAAGTATATCGATCCTGCGTTGGACCACTGATATGTAATGGACCTTGCTGTGTATACTGCTACACATGTTATTTGGTTATCTCAAAATTCTGTTTTGCAAAGTAGACTTTTTTCCAGCTCCATAAACGGATTTAGTAAAGGAAATATTATTTTATTCATTCATTCCACAAATATGAGACTCCTGCTGTTTGCCAAGTGGTGAGCTAACTTCTCTTATCTGTTAGCAGGCAGGGTACAATTTCAGAGAACAAATTTAGGTGTTTCTATAAAAGTACATTTCAAAATATATGCACTTGGTAAAAGAAAGGGATTTTGGTTTTTTTGCTTTTTGGGTTTTTTTTTTTTTCATTGAAGGGCTTGAACATAAAAATAATTATATAAACACATACCTGAAATAAGAAAACAGCATGAAGAATGTCTTTCCTGTTAACAAAGCCTTGAATACATGCTTCCGGTTTCCATGGCAGCCCAACTAAACAAAAAAATAAGTCCAGAAATGACTTTTTATATCAATGACTTGCTTCCCAAACAGTAAGACCAAGAGGAATCAGTGAGAAATAATGACTAGTGCTCTCCTATTTACAAAAACTGTTCTATAATTTATCAGGTTACTTAAACCGGAAGGAACATTGTTTGAAAAAAAAAAAAGATAAAAAATTGGAATTTATGTTTTCATTTTGAAAATGTCTGTTTCCAGGTTCTTTGCTCTTGAAAAAAATTTATTCAAACATCTGCTAAATAGCCTATCAACAATGTGAATATGCTTCATGCCACTGTACACTTAAAAATGGTTAAAATGGTCATTTTTATGGTGTTTATATTTTATAACAATTTTTTTTAAAGATTAAAACTAAAAAAGAAAAAAGCAACCTAACAAAAATCTGCAGTACAGACCCTGGTTTTGCTAGGTCTAACTTACTTAGTAAATGTACTTTAAAAATTGTGTTAACATCCCTTGAGATGCAGAAAACTGAAGTTTAAATTATAATGAAAAAACAACAGAAAGGATGACATTTGATTCTTCAAAGCAAGTGTCCAAATGAACTCTACAGCTGGCCTCATAGATGTTTTCTGAATGTTTACCCTGGGCTCCTGGAAAAAGAGGAAGGGAGAGAGAGACATGAAAAGAGGGTAGGGGGTGGGTAGGATAGGGAAAGAATAAAACATTTCTCTGACCCTGTTGCTTTATTTCCCAGAACGATTCAATACCTCAAGAGGATTTCACTCCAGAAGTGTACAGAGTTTTCCTGAACAACCTTTGCCCTCGACCTGAAATTGATAACATCTTTTCCGAATTGTAAGAGAACAACACAGCATTCAAACCCACTATTTTTCAGCTTGGGGTGGCTCGTGCAGGATGTATTAAGCAATAGAGGGAGACGGGAGAACTCTTCCAGCACTGTGTATGACAACAATGCTTCTGTGTCATTTGTTGGAGACAATCAACATTCCTACCCCAGAGGGGCAACCACTGCTTTTAATGAGTGGATGTTTGCCATGATCTGTTGCTGGGTATTGGTGTTTTAGTATCCGTGGGGGACTTTGCATAGTTTGAAGATTACAGCTAGAATAGAGCATCTTGGCTCAGTAGAGACACATGATGCAGAAAGAACTCTGACCGGGGAACCAGTCAGGTTACATCTTGGACACACGTTAGTGAAATGAGAATTCTGGATTGCTAAGCACCCTCCCAGAGGAAAGTCATTTGTTTTTATTTTAGAAAATATAAAGCCATTCCTTAAAAAGAAAGAAAGAAAGAAAGAAAGAAAGAAAGAAAGAAAGAAAGAAAGAAAGAAAGAAAGAGAAAGAAAGAAAAGAAAAGAAAAGAAACAAGCCAAAACACCAGGGCAAATGCAGGGCAGTAGCCATTCACCTTTCCTAGTTTACTGAAATCCACAGGGTGACAGAAAATCAACCCAAAATATATCAACAAAATAAGGATTTTTTTTTTTTTTTAATGTGGAAGACAGGCCAACAGTGCTAAGAATGACACTGGATATACTCACTTTGTGATGTTCATTGCTATCAATGATGTTTTGAGCATCAGCTATAATTGTACCGTTGAACTTGGCTTTGGTTTGTCAATAGGGTTGAAATGGGAAACCTGAACCACACTATGTTGAAGACTTACAGATTTTTGCTAAAGCATAACTTAATGAAAATAAAAAATGTATGCAGGTTGTTTACTTTTTTTTTTAAGTTGTGAGTAATAAATAGATCTCTAAATGATGAGGTGGGATGTGGGAATTTGATGACTAAACCAGAAGGTTAGTGTCATAATCCAAAAAACAACCCATATGTTCTGTGTTCAGTTGAGAGTGGTGCAGCTTTACACACAAGATGCGCTGTTTTCCTACTGTGGATTCTCTTACGCATCTGGTATACTTCAAGGGCATTGAGGTTTGGTGGCAGGGATTGCAAAAGATATTTGCACCCCATAGAATGCAGCAATTGTGATGACGCAACACACGTTTTCAAGGTCAGATGGGAATGTCCAGATAGCATGTGCTTACCAGGGATGGCAGGATTTTGTTTCTCTATAGTTAAGTGTAAATATATGAATGACACTTGGTGGACCAGTATTCTAACTTCTGGTTTTTAATTGGTTTTAGTGGTGCCAAAAGCAAACCATACCTTACTGTTGATCAGATGATGGACTTTATCAACCTTAAGCAGCGAGATCCCCGGCTAAATGAAATACTTTACCCACCTTTAAAGCAAGAACAAGTCCAAGTATTGATTGAGAAGTATGAACCCAACCATAGTCTCGCCAAAAAAGGTCAGTCCACTTTGCCCCACACTGTAGGGAAGCTGTGGTTTCTAATTGCGAATGGGTCACCCCCTGGTAAGTATCAACATCAAGGATTGGTTAGATCTGTTTCCCACATTTGTATGCCTGCTTTCCTTTCTGTCTTAAATCACTAGTGGTTCAATTAGATTTCCACATGTGATTTTGCGGTTGTTGTTGTTATGTATATATATGCATGTAACATATTTTTTAAGTGTCTAATCATTCATTTTGTCTTAAATTTACCCAGTGACTGAATGCATATTTCTCATACAAGAAATCTTAAATGTTGGCTTTTCAGGGGGCACCTGGGTGACTCAGTCGGTTAAGCATCTGACTCGATTTTGGCTCATGAACTCAGGGTTGTGGGATTGAGCCCCATGTTGGGCTCCATGCTGGGTGTGGAACCTGCTTGAGATTCTCTCGCTCTTTCTAAAAAAAAAGAAACATTTAAAGGTTGCCTTTTGGGCTCTGTTTCTAGAAGTTCTGTAAAATAACCCACAGCTTTCTCTAAATCTCTAAAACTAAACCTAAATCTCTAAAGCTAACCCTTATTTTATTCCAGTTTACACTACTGATGAATTTCTCCACTTGGGAAAATGTAAAATTTGGCCTTTTATATGTAAAAAAAAAAAATCAGTGTTTGTAGAAAAAATTATTAGTCTAAAAATCAATATCAGAAATCTCTCGGTTGCCTGGAAGTTAAGAAATTCATTTTTTTTTTATTCTGGAGAAATAAATTGCCAAAATAAGATCATGATGATTTACTTGCTGGGAGTTTCCAATTGCATGTGGCATCACATCCCTGAATCAGCTCTTTAGCTTCCTTTTACCACTAAGACCATGTCTCACCTGGACTGACATATCTTCATTGAGAAAACTAGCGTGTTATCACTGATGTTATTATAAATTGCCTAGCTATTCCACAGGGAGGAAAATAAAGTGCAATTAACCAATTATTAAGAAAGATAAATTGCATGTTAATATGAAGGCAGGTCATAAGTAACAGATACAATTCTAGCAAGCTCATCATCATTAATAAGTATGGTTATCATAGGAGTAGATTAAAATGCCTTTTAACCCATTGTATTTATTCTAGAATTAGTCCTCTAAATGAAAACAAAAATGGATGTATTAAGTATAAAAGTAAAATATTACCATTAACTTTATCCTACATGCTTTTAGTTGGGAACTGACAGATGAAATTTTTTTGGCTTTTGTTCATTTTCATGGTCAAGCACTTTGCCTTTGTTGTTATCATCATCCTTATCCCTGCCATGGAGGTGAGGCCCGTCAAAGGAAACGGATGACTCAACAGTGTATGTTGGCATCACTAGGTCCACACCCCCTTGAATCTACCTATCCTGACACCCTTCCATCCCCAGCGCCACAGAGACGGCATTTCTCCTTAGCGTTATGCAGGGAGTAACTCCTTGCAGATTTCACTGGCACAACTTGAAATCTGAACTTCACCAAACGTAACTAACACGATGATATAACAAATCCAACAAGACCTCCAGAAACAGCCCATGGCACAAAGGAAACAAATAGCTTTTGTGAAACCAGTGAGGCACTTCAGAGTCTAAACTTTGCCGCTTCCTCCCCTTCTCACACCACACTATGAACAATCCATTCCTCAGCCAGTGTATGATGCCTCCATCCACCATACTCTGACCAAATGCAGGCAGTAGAGGATACAAAGAGAGAAATCTGTGACAGTTATTGTAACATTCTATAACCCTGGCAGAACCCATGTTGACTCTAATGGAAAATTAAGATGATATCTCTTAGCATTTGCGAGTTTATTTAGTGCCATCTTAGAGATACACTAGGTACGAATTTCATAATTACAGCAGGCACACAAATTTCAGGTACACTTAAAATACCAGTTTCATTTGTTTTTCCACAACTTAATATGAAACTGATGATAAGCCTCCATGTCAGCCCTGGTGTGATTTTTTTTTTTTTTAAATCACAGATTTCATTTCTTAACTCAAAAACTCTTGGAAGAAAATAAACATGAAAGTCATTTTGTTTGCTGCTTTGGGTCTGTTTATGTGAGCAAAGATACTTGAGAAAATTGTTTTATTGTGTTGAGTATTATTTCATTGTCAAAAGAAGAACGATTTTGAAATCTTTCTTTGTAGGACTAAGAAATTGCTGAGTTAAAAGCTCAATTTGCTAGTAATTATGAGTTTTAATAATATTTTTTATACAAAGAAGAAAATCAATTTTTAAATTTGATTTTGCTTTTCACATTTGATATTTGACTTTAGGATTTTTCCAAAAACTCTCTTTCATATCTTCTTTATTTATAACATAGCTACAAGTAAAATCAAACAAAGTGGAATTTAAGAAAGTATTGTTTATTTTCAATATGATGACTCATACAGATTTACAAGGAAATTAGCCTTCATTCATTATATGACTTTCATTTTTTAAAAAAATTTTTTTGAAGATTTTATTTATTTATTTGACAGAGAGAGAGAGAGATCACAAGTAGGCAGAGAGAGAGTGGGGGAAGCAGGCTCCCTGCTTAGCAGAGAGCCCAATGTGGGGCTCGAGCCCAGGACCCTGAGATCATGACCCGAGCAGAAGGCAAAGGCTTAACACCCTGAGCCACCCAGACATCCCATTATATGACTTTCAAAATGTATATTATCATTTTGTAAAGAGAAACAAACTAAAATTTGAGGTCAAATGACTTATCTAATATTCACACTAAGATGATCTTTGAGAAAATAATTTTTAACTTTCAGTCAACTAGTTAATACTTTTTGATGAATAAACACAAAAGAAAATAAGTAGGATATTAGTAGTATATAATAAGTATATTACAACATAATTACTTATATTGTATACTTACATTGTATTATACTTATAATAAGTATACTTAGAATAAATTATAAGAAGATGGAAATCAGTATATTACATTATATTACATTATAATTTTTCTGCTACTTTCATTTTGACTAGTTCCTCAAATGTGCATAAGCATTGGTTATATTGACCCACGAATTCAATTTCAGTTTTCTGAAAAAGATGCTTCCATATTGCCTGTATTTGTTATAAACTGCTAAGACTAAGATGCATCCGTAATGTATATATGTAACAATATAACTATATTCTCTGATATGAAGAAACTTATTTTTTTTAAAGTAGGTGTTAAACAAACAAACTTTACACAAAGTTGCCATATGCTAATGTTTAGTTTTCATGTGCACTGCACATAACTCTTACATAAGAGGTAATCTAAAATTAAGTGAAAATTTTTTAATATGGCCAAACATCAAAATGCTTAAACTGACCATAGGTTAGTCGACTAAACATAGATGTGTGAAATGAAAAAACAGAAGGGAAAATAGACTTTGATGCCGTGTGGGCCTGCTGTCATTGGCAGGTTGGCCCCATTTCCATGCTGGAATTCTTGTTTTTGAAGACGTCTGTATTGGTGATAAATAATCACGGGGTTTCTGAACAGTGTAAGGCCAAATGTGCATATGTTCGGGCTCCACAAAGAAAAATTTCAACTTCTTGCAGAAAATACTGTTCTCAAGGGAGTTTGGTTAATTTTTATGATTGAAAAATCACACATTGCAAAATGCCTTGGTCCGTAGTGTTGTTTGCACTGGAACAAAATGCATAATGCTAAACCATGTTTAACACAGGAATACGCAATGACCCCAGCCTCTTCCAAACAAAGGGTCCTGAATGTCAGTTTGAAAACTAATGTTTCCCAAAGGGAGTTTGGTTTCTTTACTCACTTACACCTTTTAGAAGGAAGGCAATGAGTAAAATTAGCATGAAAAGAAGAAATTGATACCCCAGGTAACAGACTACAGATTACATTGAACTGTTATGTCTGTAAAGGAAGGCCAAAATTCATTTTAAAAAACCAAACCCAGAGAAAACATTGAGTCTGATCACATTTTTGTTTTTCTGTGAAGAGCAGGTGTTTATGAGTATTTGTTAAGCAATTGAATTAATATAGCAGATTATGATATTAACAGATGTTTCTAGCTACATTCCTGTTTTTAATCAGTTCTTTCTCTTAAATTTTTATAATACGTTGTACAAAAGTTCCCTTGCTTTATTGCAATTAAATCGTCAAGATGAAACCATATCATCTCTTTTAGTATTTGATCAGTACTGCCTGAATTAATGGTTAAATAATTGAAATGAACTCAAAATACAGTAGCAAATTGATTTGGTTTTAAGCAAAACAAATAGAAGTTGAGGTAGAGCAAGCATTTTTGCTTTAAACAGACCTACGCTAATGGTAACATCAGTACCAGAAAAAATGTATTGTATTTTCCAGATACTTATTTTACACATGATCTTAGCCAAAAGGCCGAGAAGCGATCCAGATACTTATTTTAAATACTTACACAATTGAACTATATTATGTCACTATTGTCAATGGCAAGACGCCCCCAGAGTGTGCTAGAGGCAATACGGGGCTTGACACTCTTCCAACCGGTAGTATTAGGTGGAACTCCTACAGTAGAAAAATGACAGAAACTTAAACTGCAGCACAGAAAGAAATTTATTGTTGGTGCATATGAGCAAAAAGTCAAGGAGTGTTTTGTGTTGATCTCAGCTTATCAAAAACCAGTGTTGTCGGGGCACCTGGGTGGCTCAGTGGTTTAAGTCTCTGCTCAGGTCACAATCTCAGGGTCCTGGGATTGAGCCCCGCATCAGGCTCTCTGCTCGGCAGGGAGCCTGCTTCCCCACCCCCCTCTCAGCCTGTCTCTCTGCCTACTTGTGATCTCTCTGTCTGTGTGTCAAATAAATAAATAAAAAGTCTTAAAAAAAATAACCGATGTTGTTATACTGACCCTTATGGTTCTTATTATGACTGTAGGACGCCCTTCATCAACAACCACCATGTAACTTGGGGAGAAAAAGGTGCTTATTATTTATAATACCTGGAAACTACTCAGCGCATCTGGGACCACACATGGCAGTCACTTGTAGGGAGAGAAAGAGAGTGAAAGGGAGCGTGCCCGTATGCCTAGGGTTCTATGGGCTCACTCTTTATTGGTGAAACATAAAAACATAAGGGCAGGAAGAGAGAAGACAAGTGACCCAAATGGCCAGTTACTGAAGTTAAACCAAACTTTCTAAATCAAAGGAGTCTCAGCGTGTGGAAGAGGCCTGGCTTCCTAATAGTCATGTGGCTGGCAATGGGTTTATTCAAGATAATTGTCTTGAAGTGGATGCCTTTTTGAAATGGATGCCTCAGCCATCAAAGCTTAAGTCAAGCACTTGCACTACAAAAAATAAAATTTAAAAACAACAACTCTGTCAGGGTTTACACTGCGAGGTTTTAATGACTTCAGGCCTGACTGGATCCAGGGGCTCAAATGATATCAAGAATTGTCTTTCTACATCTGCAGTCATTTTCTCTGTACCGCGTGCAATAGACGCTTGGGCAGACTCTCCTAAATTAACAAGAACTCTAATACTGAGATTACTTTTACTCATATTTCCATCAAAAGTACCAGAAACCCCAGCCTGGCTTAAGTCACACAAGGTCACTGCTGAAGGAGGATCTCTGTGACCTGGAGAATAGAATGTAATAATTGGACAGACTTAGGTCATCACATGACTCTCCCTTGAGCCAATGAGGAGGCCACTACTTAAACCACATGGTTTGGACTGACAGTGGCAGGGATGTGGGCCCCTGAAATTCAGTCCAGATGTGCTTCCCAGGAGCAAGATCGCCTCCCCAGGCAGATAAGAACAGCTGATTCCACTAAACCTGGGTCAGAAATCAATAATTCATCCATACTGTTTATTTCACTTTAGGAAGCCATTTAACCTCTTTGATCCGTCCCACCTACTCCTCCTCTCATTTTTTAAAGAAAATTCCCTGAGAGAGCTGCTGGGTAAATTAAGTTGCTCATGATAGGAAGGTTGCATGTATTTCTTGCTGCCCGCAAGACCTTTTTGACTTGAACTGATGCAAAGTGGTCATTGGTATTTATGCCAAATTATTTCAGACCACGTACAGATCTGGAATTCCAATTCACGGCGCTGAGCAGAGGCATTCCTGAATGTTGCTGTCTCTTGGCTGAGTGACTTATTTAACTTATTGCAAGTGATAGGAAATTAGAATCATCTGATGATGGAGGCTGAAAAAAAAATATGCCCAGTCCTATGTGTGCACTAATGTTCATTTCTGACTCAGTCAACTCTTTTATATATATTTTTATTAAGATAGAATTATAGTTAAAGAGGTGAAGATTTATGCTGGAATTTTACTACTTACTTCATCACTTAATTTTCCCGGTAGATTTTTCTTTTTTTAAGATTATTTATTTATTTATTTATTTATTTGACAGACAGAGATCACAAGTAGGCAGAGAGGCAGGTAGAGAGAGAGGGGGAAGCAGGCTCCCTGCTGAGCAGAGAGCCCTATGCGGGGCTCGATCCCAGAACCCTGGGATCATGACCTGAGCCGAAGACAGAGGTTTTAACCCACTGAGCCACCCACATGTCCCCTTCCCAGTAGATTTTTAAAAAAATCATTATTTTCCCAGCACCATTTGTGGTTAGGAAGTAGAAGTTACTAAAAACATGATTATTTTTATTAATGTCTGCTGTTTATCTTTGAGAGATCAAACAAGCCATAATTAAAGGAAGAGGAAAAGTGTTAATGGTTAGGCTGGTTAATCTCTGGCAAAGGACTTGACTTTCATGAGCTTCAGTTTCCTCATCTGTAAAATGGGATAATACCCACACTAACAGACCTAGGTGCTCTTCCCATGTCCCTCAGCATTCATTGTTCCAATACAGTCAACAGCTCCACTACAAGCTAGAACTTTCCCTAGAGTTGCCCACAACAGTAAATTTACTAGGCCGCCTTTCCTTCTTTTCTCATTTCTGTACTCCTTTACTGTTATATCCTGGGTTTGCCTCCCAAACAAATTACTGGCACTCAAATCCTTATCTCAAAACCTACTTTTAGAAGAACTCAAAGATAAGCACTTTTCATAAATAGCCCTAGCAAAATCAGAAATGAGCACTGAGAGAAAAAAACATGGAAAAAGGCAGTTCCCATAGCTCATCCCTTCTGATCTGTAACATAAATGTCTTTGTTGTTACCATTCACAAAGGCCTAGCTGGTGGCTTCAATTCAGGGTCTCTCCTCTCTCCTAACAATTTAGCCCAAACTCTTAGGAAAGGCAGCTGAGGAAGTGACAGTATTGAGACTGGGACCATATTTTCTGGGCCCCAGTACAGAGGCCTCCCTCCTACTCCAGACCCCACTTGGGGCCCTCCATCAGGACTTCCCGAGAAAAGAGATACAAGTCAGCTATTTAGAAGTGAGCAGTGGACACCTCAACAAAACCTGTCTTTGATAGAACCTATTTTACTTATGTTTGTTTCTTCTAAGAAAGTCTCACAGGAAAGGCCCAATGTGTAGGGAAAACCTTTCAAACCCTTTGGTTGAAGAGAGGCATGGCGCTGGCTCCCCCATTCACCTCATTCTTGGCAGGCCCTTCCGCCAAAACCCCAGGAGATTCAGGATGCTCGGTTTAAAAAAAACATGGAGGACGTATTGACTGGTTTCAAGACCCGCCTCACAATTAAGATGGCATCCATTTAAGTATTCTTATAGAGATTACCCAGGTAGAGGTACCAAAAATAAATAAATAAATAAATAAATAAATAAATAAAAAGAATGGAAATGAATATACAGAATCAACTCAAACGAGAGAGATTTTCTTCCCAAAAGACAAAGGCAGATGCAAACCGGGTGACGTAGCCAGTTCTTTTCATGCTTTCATTAAGTTACTACCCTGGGAAAGTGGCTGGAAAGCCACTTTAGTGTTTTATTGATTAGGATTCCATTTAAACTCCACATATTGACTTTCTAGCCCCTGTGGAAGGTCACAGGAGAATGACATTATCATCTGTGAGTAGATTCCAAGCTCCTCTTGACTCTGTGTTTCCTATGTTCATAGACTTCTCTGTATTTCAGACTGGCTAAAATGAAAAAAAAAAATTGTTTCAAGATGGCCATTAAGAGTCCATTGTTCATTAGTTGACATGGTAACTTGCTTCCCTTTTCCCTTCCTTGATTGCATTTCCTCTTTTCCCAGGAGGCAGAGGATTGAGGAGAGGCATATATCTGGCCCATGAACCCTGGGATTTTTTTTCTCCTCCAGACTTTTCTTTCAGTGATGTCAGTGTCTGCCGAAAAGCACAGCTCTAGCCAGAAAGTCACAGCCATGTCCATTCACAGCTGAAGTGGCCTTTGTTCAGAAAACAACCAGTCAGGAAAACTCTAAATAGTAAAAGAGTAACTCGAATGCTAGTTCCAAGGTGTGGGGACGTGAGCTTCATAGCCTAGTCTACCCCAGACTGCTGGATTTTGTTAAACCCTCTTTCCCTCAGCCAACTGTTTCTTCCCCAGGTGCTTTGCCATTTCATGTGAGAGCTGTTGGGACAAAGCAGATAATAGCTCCTTTCCCCCAGATGTAACCTCCTATTAGAACATAGCACCACCAGTTGCTGACTATGACACCTTCCCTCTTCTCACCAGGGGACTATGGCTCAGTTAAAAGGAATAGTCTGGCCAGGTTACACTGTTCTGGAGAAAGGCAACAAGGTCACACACATTTGGCTCCCAACATCTGCATTACCCATAGTCTACTACTGTTAATAGTTTATCTTGTACTAAGTCAGTGGAAGAGAAAGACATCAAATGCAGAGTGAACCAACTCCAGGGAAAACAAAGTGTGCTACAAGGAACCCAGAGGAGGTGAGATATGGACCATTTACCTTCACACTTACCAGCTAAAATGAAATGAAAATGTGCCACAGCAATGGGTGAAATAATGTCAGGAAGCTGAGAAGGGCCAATAATTTTGTTGGTTGTAAAACAAATAAATTATCCATGTGCATAATTGGCGTTTAGTCTGGGAATGAATTCGAGAAGTTTCCCAAACATAGTCACTGAGGATGCTTTTAGGAAGCCTTAACCCTCTGACACTTCCAGCCCCTTCCACCTCAAAGAACTTCTCCAAGGTACCTGGTGCTCACTGAACTCTTCTTTATTCTAACACATACTTGACTTAATTACATCGAAATTTTATTTTATTTTTTTAAAGATTTTATGTATTATTTATTTGACAGACAGAGATCACAAGTAGGCAGAGAGAGAAGAGGAAGCAGGCTCCCCGCTGAGCAGAGAGCCCGATTTGGGGCTCGATCCCAGGACCCTGGGATCATGACCTGAGCTAAAGACAGAGGCTTTAACCCACTGAGCCACCCAGGTGCCCCTACGTGGACATTTTAATCTAACAAACATATATTGCCCAGATGACTTAAGAACTACAAGGAAGTGGAACGAAATCAAGATAAAGTCTCTCTTAAGGAGACTAACTTGGAGGGGAGATGACATATACAAAGAGCTATAATACAAGATAGAATATAATATATCTCCATTCATTTAGTCAGTGCCTGTTAAGTGTACTTTGAGTGTGAAGGAAGCTTGGAGGGAAGGGGAAGTTTTATTTATTGAGGTTCTGGGGAGTTCTGGGAATTGCTTTAAGAAAGAAAGGCTTTCAAAGAGGAAAGTGACAGTCGAGCTGTATTTCAGGAATGCTGAGACATTTAAAGCACTAAGAGATAATATTCTATAAGGAGCTCATCCAGAAGCATAAGCGAGCCCATGTTCTGGGCTGGCCTTTATGCTAAACAATGGAAGAGATATAAATGAAAGTAAGGTTTGGTCCTTGCTCTTAGAAAGCCAACGTTGAGGGGCACCGGGTGGCTCAGTGGGTTAAGCCTCTGCCTTTGGCTCAGGTCATGGTCCCAGGGTCCTGGGATTGAGCCCCACATCGGGCTCTCTGCTCAGCCTGCCTCCACCTCTCTTTCTGCCTGCCTCTCTGCCTACTTGTGATCTCTGTCTGTCAAATAAATAAATAAAATCTTAAAAAAAAAAAAAAAAAAAAGAAAAGAAAAGAAAACGTTTAACCTGACCATGGAACATAACATTCTGGTTAGGAATCTAGAACATTTTGCCTCCTTTGCTTTATGGTCTTAAACCATTGAAAAGGATCTCCTCTGATAAAGCAATATGACACCACGCTAATAAAATGTAACAAACTGTTCCCAGCCATCAGAGAACCTCTAACCCTTAACAATACATCAGGATTTACACAACTCCTGCATGAAGACTCCATGCCTGTGTCTAAGAGCTCAAGGTTCTAGGGTAAAGATGTGTATAGTTGACCCTTGAACGACATGAGTTTGAACTGTGTGGGTCCACTTGTTCATGGATTTTTTTCAATAAATACAGTGCAGTTCTGTAAAACAAATATACAAAAACAAAAACAAACAAAGAGATTAAGATTCTAATATGGATTCTGTCCTTACCTAACCACAGCCATTTAAAAGGACTGTTTAATCTCACTGGGGCAGAGCTTGTTTCTCTGTCATGTTAAATACTAAAACTCTCTCTTACCTCCCAAACAGAATAATGAGGAGTAAATAAACTCGCAGATGTGAGAACATTTTGATAAACGGAAAGTGTTAACTCGAATTTAGGTATTATTATTAAGAACTTTCACACAAACCACATCAACAAGTTCAACTGAGTGCAAGGAAATTTTGGGGACTCTGAAAGCCAGGACAGCTGGGTGAGAGGTTCATCCGTAAAGGATTTTGAGAGCATGTAGTCATTTCGTGGACATTGTCACACAGTATTGTGGACTTGTATTTGTACATACTTATGGCAATTGAACAGATTTTCAATAGAGATGGAATGAGAGTCTGTAACATGGACTCCAGGGTTGGAAAACAAACAGATAAAGAAAACGGCCAAGTACATTTCCTCTACAAAAGCACAGTTAGTTGGCAAGTGTCATAGGAAAGTTTGTGCCCAAGCAAAGGTTCTTAAAAAGGGGTCATTTAATAGATGATTTCTGAAAGCAGACAAATAGACTTTGGTGAGCCATGGCATAGTCAAGCCATCTTGCACTTACTTTCTCTGAGCTGGTCTAACAGAACTGGCACAAAGGTTACAGCAGCATGAGCCAAAGGAATAGCTTTTCTGCACTGTGCTTGGAAGTGACATGGGAGGTGTTAAGCCATTGGACCAGTAGCGTTCCAACAAGCTCTGGTATCATGACATTAAGAGTGGGGATTGAATAATGCTGAATGGCTTCTCAACCACCTAATCCCAGTGACATCCGAGCATTTGAGTGCCAGATCCTGTCTAATTGGCATTTGGCTCCGCAGAATGAGGCTGGTGGCCATGCTAGGTGGCAGACACATTGTCCAGTTTGCCCATCTCGACTGTGTGATGACTTTGCGTGGACTTATAGGCCATCTGTCTTCCAAGACTGAATTTGTAGAAATTTCTCTGTGCCTGAAGGCTTTGAAGGATGTTATTTGCATGTGTTTGGCAATTTTTATTTTTTTTAAGCTAACCTGTTTTTTTGTTTTTCTTTTTCCCTAACCCACAAAATAATGCCACATCTTCTGCTGAGCATTTCTCTGGTCCTCACATTGGCCTAACACGTTTCCTGTTGTATTTTATTTTTCTTCCTTAAAGTCAGACTTATGAGTTATAAAAATGCTAGAGGAAGCCTTTAAATCACTGGCAGAGTTTAGAATGTAAATGAAGTCTGAAAAAGAATTTTAGACCTTGACAGACAAATCTGAATCAAAGAGCTAATCCTCACGCCTCTGCCAGATGGGTCACTTGTCCTGCCTGAGCCCAGCTTCTTTTAACAGATTAAAGTCACACGTTTTAGAGAGATAAGTAAATCATGGGGGGGTAAACTCTTCCTTGGTCACATTCAGGGCTATTTTTAGGACTAATTCAGAAGCCAGATAAAGTTAACTGCCATGGAGGCAAGACCCTCTCCTTTTCATCCTCTGTGTCCCTCCTCCGGGCCAGTGCTGGGAAAGTTAGGGGGATAGACAGCTACAGTCTTACCCCCAACCATCTGTCTCTCTTCATTCCCCGCCATGGGCCCGGATCTAGCACTCGCACTGTGTACCCCTGTGACCTCAAACAAGCGACTTACCTCTCTAAACTTCAGTTTGTTCAACTGAAAATAGGATGGGATTTTTCTCGTAGGATATCTGTGCCTAACAGATGGTCAGTGCTCAAGTGAGGGTAGCTCCTTCTCCAGTGATGATGATGGCAATGGTGATATTTTTGTCATTATTTACCTTCTCCCAGATTATGTATGGTGTCCTCTACAGCAGGATAACATAGTAGTTAACAGCACAGAACACAAAGCCTGACTACCTGGGTTACAATCCCATTTTATCCCCTTGTAAGCTGTGTGACATTAGGCAAACTACGTGCCTCAGGTTTCTCATCAATAAATTGGACGTAAAAAGTATTACCCACTTCACAGAGTTATCATGAGGATGAAATGAGTGAATATTTATATATACTAAATAGTTTAGAAAGGTTTGTTAAATAATATGCTGGAAATAAATTCAATTCAAGGAGCTCTTCAAAGGCTGGTTCTCTCTCTCTACCTTCCATATCCTGCTTGCACTTATATAAAACACTTCCTTTCAAGTCAGAATCCATTAATAAGAAAAAATACTGTGTTTGTAAATACACCATTATATTTTCTTTCCTTGAAGCTCCATGGCATAATTTTTTTCTTGAGCCTTTTGCTGCCGCCGCCTTCCATCTACCTTTAGGTCTAGTTCAGGAACAGTTCCATGGTAGTGCTTTGATGCCACGATGGGGTCATTACCAAGGTAACCAACCTGACAAAAAACACAAACTCAACAGAAAAGAGTCTGACAGTGGGACTTCCATGGCACCTTAGTAATGTGCCATGAATTCTATTTAGAGATCAGCTTTTAAGCATACCCTGCTATACTTTTTTCTTCCCCTGGTCATGTAGCTCCTAAAAAGTATCTTGAGAAAGTATGGGGCTGAGGACTCACCCCCAGGCCCAGAAGTCTCAGTGCACAGAAGAACATTAGCTTGGGTTACCGGACCTTAACAAAAATCACTTTCATAAGCTTATAGATAGAAGATGAGGACCTATGGATTTATTTCAGATATGCTTCTTACTTGGGAATTTAAAAAGAAATTCTACCAGGGCTGAACAAAGAAGTTAGGAGAGGGTGTTGACACGGTGGGTAACTTGTCATTGCAGAGTAATGAAGTACAATCAACTCTTCTATTGTTTAAGAATTGATTTGCCCTGGGGCACCTGGGTGGCTCAGCTGATTAAGCCTCTGCTTTCAGCTCAGGTCATGATCTCAGGGTCCTGGGATCGAGCCCCGCATCAGGCTCTCTGCTCAGCTGGGAGCCTGCTTCCCTTCCTCTCTCTCTGACTGCCTCTCTGCCTACTTGTGATCTCTGTCTGTCAAATAAATAAATAATAATCTTTAAAAAAAAAAAAAAAGAATTGATTTGCCCTATTCTGAATTATCCTAGCCCCCTCTTTCTGGTCTCTTTTGATGGCTTTAGACATTTAATGCTGTCTGATTAGTGCATCTGCCAGGGGCTAAGCAGAGGGAGGAAATAAAAATCATTCTGCTGTTTCTAGCCACTGGGGAACACCAGAGCTTGGAACTTTCTGGAGCATCTCCAGGAAGAGTCATAGCCTTCTCTCTTCAGGACATCATACTTACCTGGAGCTTCCCCAAAACTTGGGACAAGGAAGTCTTAGTCAAAGAGTGCCCTCAAACCAGTAAGAAAAGATGTCCCTTAGCTCTCCCTTCTCTGCCAAATCTCTCTTCCCTGGGGCAAAGTTAGAATATTTTGTTGCTGTGTGTACTGGAGAAGGGTGATAGGACTTGGAAAGGAAGAGAGGAAGTCTCTCATCTGTTAAATACTCCCAATACCCCAGAATTGAATATGCAATTTATTTCAGCTGCCTTAGAATTTAGTTCCAGAAGTCTCCTTAAATAGTTTTTTTTAAGATTTAATCAGATAATTTCTCAGGCAGTGCTTTGAAGTCAAATTGTAATTTTACATGAGAGACTTGGGAAATAGAATTACATTAAACCAAATTAAATCTGGATGGTATTTTCTTCTGATTGAATGAAATCATGAGGGACACATCCCAGGACCACCATAAGGGGAGCTGGAAAATTCACTGACATTCATAAAATCAAAGGCCAGCTTGTTTCTGTCATGACTGCCTTAGAAACTTGTGGACATTGACCTGTCCTTACACACACTCCCATACCTGTTCCACACCAGCAGCCTTATGAGGTTGGTAAGAGAAACCAAGGGGACCAAGCACATTTCTAGCTGATAAGTACCTGAGAGCTCAGACTGCTTCTGTGACTCTGACTACTCTCTACCTGAGAAAAACCTGACTGACAAATGACCCATCTAATGCCTTCTGTGACGAAATATTAGTCACTGCTTACTCTTCACTAGAAAGATGTAAATTAAAGAAAACTAGAGAGACCTGTGAAAAGTCTCTGACCAGGCAAAGTAGGTCTATAACAGAAGACCTTCTGTTCCTCCCATCCGATTCAATTTTACCTAAAAGTAGTAGGATAAAGTGATAAAGTATGTGAAATCTGACTTTTTAAACTTAAAAATTCTGTAGTCGGTGTAGTAGAAAAATCATAGAATATCAGGAGAAATCTGATGGTCTGAATATATTCATCTAAATTCCCTTTAAACCAACTAAAATTGCATCAAAGGAAATATTTCTTAAAGGCATAATATGGGAAGGGTGGAGACAATAGGTTAAGGGATAATAATTACATAATGTTGGCAGCTAGCTATGTACTTATAGCTATAACAGTTCTAAGAAAACTGATCATGATCTGACACGTGAAAAGCTGGGGACCAATATGAGTTATTCCATGAACACTTAAAAGTCTTAAAAACTGATGATCTTAGGTTCATCTGAACATGGGTTTAACCTAAAATAAGGAGGACTAGTTAACTATTGTTTAAGGAATAGTCAGAACTCCCACCTGGATAAAGACTGAAGGTTTACTCTCTGGAGACAAGAGAACAGAGGGTCTGAAGATGACACAGTACCAGATGAAGGAAGGGTTACCACACTGAAAGCAAGGAGATAAAGTTACATATTTTATGTGTACATAAACTTACTGAGCGCTGAGTCCTCCCTTCATCTTTCCCCATGTGCTCTGGAGTGCTGATGTGCAGGCCTCCACTCTCTTGGCAAGTGATTAGATAGATCTTCTCTCAGGACTCTGATCAGCCCAAGATGAAAGACCTAACTGTACTGACGTTAAGGGTTGCTCCAAAGACACAAAGAATGATCCCTCTACAATGAAAATTTCTTTTCAATTTATAGTCAGTTATCCAGATGCATTCAAATATCCAATCAAACTTTTTAGTTTACCAATTTGAAATATAAACAGAAAACTAAAAATTACTGAACATATGAAGAAACTTTTCTTTTCTTTCTTTTTTTTAAATAAAAATAAGGAAGGGCACCTGGGTGGCTCAGTTGGTTAAGGCTCAGGTCATGATCCTGGAGTCCTAGGATTGAGCCCCATGTCCAGCTCCCTGCTCAGTGGGGAGTCTGCTTCCCCCTCTCTTTCTGCCTCTCCCCCTGCTCCTTCTCTCTCTTTTTTGCTCACTCTCTCTCAAATAAATAAATAAGATCTTTTTTAAAAAAAGTAGAAATAAGGAAAATATGTAACTTTGGACAAAATAATGGTTATGTAGTGAGAAGAAAAACTTTAATTATACATATATTATTTATATCCTTAGAAAGATAACAAGATATTGCACTATTGAAAAAGAACACAAT
The DNA here is from genome assembly GCF_010015895.1 of Lontra canadensis. Classification (NCBI taxonomy): domain Eukaryota; kingdom Metazoa; phylum Chordata; class Mammalia; order Carnivora; family Mustelidae; genus Lontra; species Lontra canadensis. The sequence continues at coordinate 11,268,398 of NW_022631010.1, forward strand.
GCTGTTTTTTAAAGAAATGTCAGAGAACACAAACTGGCTCTTAGACATTGAAAAAAAAAAAAAAAGACAGGAGAAACAACACTAAAAGAAGTGTTGGGAAAAAAGCTGAGGAAATCTTCCAGAAAGTAGAAAAAGAAATAAAATTAAAAATAGAAGAGAGGATGTATTAAAATGCAAATTTGCCCAAATAATGTTCTAGAAAGAAAAAACAGAAAATTATCATAAAGATTATTCATGAAATGTTCAAATAAAAGGATAATAGCTTTCATACTAAAAGGGGTCAAAGAGTGCCCAGCATAGAAGACAAAGATAAGCTTATAACAAAGCACAGTGTTGCAAAATTTCAGGAAACTGGGACTGAATAAGATGCTAAAAATTTCCAGGAAGAGAAAATAAACAATTTTTTAAAATAGGCCACATAACTGTTTTAAGGATGGTGAATCAGTAAGTCTTCAGATCTCTTAATAACCACACTAGAAGCTAAAAGACAATGAAGCAAAACTTCCCACAAAAATTTAAAAGAAATTTTTTCCAACCTAGACTATTATACCCAGCTAAACTAGTTAATCAAGTCTGTGAGTGTACTGAAGCCATTTTAGACATACAAGGTTCGAAAATTTTCACACTCATGAACACTTTCTCAAGAATCTACTGACAATTGTGCTACCACTAAAATGAAAAGGCTAACTATGAAAGAGGAAGACATGATATACAAAAAAAAAAAAAAAAAAATTAAAGAACTTCAACAAAGAATAGAGGTGAAAGAAATGGAAGTTAATCAATCTAGATTGGAGTAGGTCATAAGACTCCAAAAAGACTTCTTCAAAAAAGTGAAACTGGGAGGACATGTGTTATATTTGAACATATTGCAAAGAGGTTTAGATAACTGATGGAGCATTTGAGTTGGATTCAAGATACATGCAAAGAAATTAAGCAAATGACAAAACAAGACAATTATTAACCACAGGGAAAATTTTTAATTGTACATGGAAAGAAAAATAATTATTTGTTTACTACATGACTCAGCCCTGAATAGAATACATAGTCATGATAATATAAGCACTGAATACTGATCTAACTAAACTACAATGTAACTATCTCAGAAGGATGAGAAGAATGTGTACATGTGCTGTGGGGTAGAGTAAAGAAAGAGCACTATCCTCATCTCCCATGGTGGGAAGTCAAAAAATAGTACCACAAACATTATTTTGAGACATAGGGGTAAATACCAAAAGTATCAACAAAAAGATCTGGAACCATTTGCTTCTAACAAGGGAAAATGAGGGGGCTTATTTCTACTCTCCATCAGAGTAGAAGTGGTTCTACTTCTATGAAAGAGATCTAAATTTAGAAAGCAACCCTTGCCTATTGCTTGTGGACCATACTGTTTTCCCCCAGACATCTCTTGCATTAGTGTCTGTACATCAGAAGCAAAACAGTGGGGTGGCTCCTTAACTAACTTTGTCACTCCACCAACTGGCCACATTCAGCCAATTCTCCTCTATCTTCTGCCAGACTGGGCACCAGAATGGTAAAAGAGTAAATGGAACAAAACTGGACCACAATGAGTTGGACCAGAAGGTTCCTATGTAGCCAACATGAAATTATGAGTTTGCTAAATGGGACTCCAAACTCTTTAGCTACGTGTACAGTAGGATATCACCCCAACTGAAAGTAACCTGAACTGCACATCAAAAGGCATCAAAAAAGAATTCTACGTGCTATGTTTTTTAAGTCTTGAAGGTCAGGACGCTGATGTACACATCCTCATTATTCTCAACTTCTGACACACAGAGTTAGGCCCTCACTACAAATGTGCTCATTAATAACCACCACCAAGTGGTGCCGCAACTTCAGGTAAGGTCAAGATTTTTGTTCTTCCTGGAGAGACTCGATCTGAACCATCTTTTCTTAGATGCCTGGAACAGGTATTCAAGGGAGAAAGTTCTGTTGATCTAGCTTTCTAGAAACTAGGACTTGAGAAGGTGAAAGAACCAGTCCACCAAGCTCTTGATAGACCTTTCTGTTGTAGTCTCCAGAGCTCCCTTTTGTGGACACAGATCCTCCTTACTCTTAATTTTTCCCAAAAGCCATTGGATGTCCCCAGGTTTGGGGACGGCATCAGAATAGCTTGTGCCTCATAAATATACAAGAGCATTTGCATGTGCACTTGTAAGCGTGAGAAAAATCCAGCTGAGGGTCACTGGACACACCAATGGTTTTAAAGCATCCCTGGAAGATCTCATCTTGTCACAACAGAGTTTCAAATTTCTGTCTTCCTGAAATGTTCAGGAGGACACCAGATGAGCCTCAGTCATTATCTGCCCCATGGGAGGGAGGGAAGTAGAAGGAGGCAGAGGTATCGTTGCTGGCCATGACATTTGTGCAACAGTGCATGACAGTTTCTTTGCAGCAAAGAAATCGCTGAAGAATTATGAGACATATGAATGGCCCTTAGGGAACATCGTTTTGTCATGCCACTTGCCTCTTTTATCTTTTTCAAGGTTGTTTCTCCCCACTGAAGTCAGATCTTTCCACTCATGCCTCACCAGTTTCCTTTTTCATTGGACACCAGAGCTTCTGAACAGAAAAGTTTCATAGAGCAACGTTTTCCTATTCCTTAAGGGAATTCTATTTTTCCTACTTTGGTAGGTGCCATGATATGAGTGACATGTCCAGTTGGAAATGTACCAATCTTCTATTAAGAAAATATGTAAGGGGCTTTATTTGTAGCCTTTGCAAGCTGGCCTCATCCTTCTGGACTTCTCTTCTTGGTTTTATTCCAGAAAATTGTAGCATTGCTTTTAGTTGTGATTTGATGTTTTCTAATGTCACTCTATTATGGGACAGTTTGTTTTAATTTAGCTAGTAATCATCCCTAACATATTAAACTACTTGAACTCACTGAGGTTTAGAGGGAGAAGAGACTTAAGAGCCCATATAGTTTACCCAGCCTGTGGTTGAGGAATTTGTCCCCGATCAGTTACTGCTGACAGAAATGGAAGCTAGATTTCTTGTTCTGTTACTAATTTTTTTTTTTAAAGCAATGTTTCCTATCCTAACTCTCAAGGTTTTTCATTTTTCTATGTTCCTCAATGGGCCAGGAAAAAAAAAATTTAATCAGTTTTGCAAAAACAGTGCAAGGTTGTTGGAGAAAGGACTGACACATTTAAGTCAACAGCAATAATCCAGCTGTAGGTCATATGCAACAAAGGAAAATCTTCTAAAAGTGTGCTTTCTGTCCCAGAACCAGTCAGAACTATTTTTTAAGTTAACTTATGCCCCAAAAATCTGCATTTTTGCAAATGTACTCCTGACCCTCATGACTTATAAGCCTGCTATGCCTTATCCTTACTGTTTCATTGACTTTTCTTGACTTTGACATATCTCTGCCTAGTCATTTGATGCATCAGAAGCCTTGCATATTGGCTCCTTTACTAGCAAAGCCAAGCTTTGGAGTTGAAAAATTGCTCCCAGGTGTCTGCTCACCTGCAGTCTGCAGTCATATTCTGAGCTGTCCTCCAAACTCTTGCATTGTTCTTATTCAAAGTTAAGTAAATTCCTTCATGGGGGATTTTTTTAATTATTTGACCAAATTAATTGTAAATAGTCCTTACAAGTACTGACTCACTCAACTCTTATTGTTTTTTTACTGATTTTAATCTAAACTAAAACATTATGTTAAATCAACTCCTATGAAATAATAAAGATAGAGAAGATAACCAAAGTTTATGTTTAATTGACCTACAGAATATTAATCAGCTTTATATACAATTTAGCTATATTTTTATAGGTTTGGGGGGTTTTTATTTGGGTAATGTGCTGACACACACATATGTATGCCTTAGTGTTTCATAGCCCTCTTTGGCTTTGTCATTTTCCTAGTTTATTCAGTAATGAATTAAATACAAGTTTGACACATGTTCTTTGGTATATAGTAAAGTATAACTTGATCTTAATTACAATATCCTCACTTGAGAATAACAAATACATAGCTTTTGTACCCCCTACTTCTCTGTCCTGCACCCATAAAACATAACAAAATCAGTCATAAGTGTGGCTCAGAATTTTTCTCAACATAAGCCTCCAGAAAGCACTAGACACAATACATGGGCATCAATGTTCAAGTCAAAACTAGTCACCCTTATAATATTGGCATGTTTTGTTTTAAATGCTCTCTAGAGTCGCTGGTTGGACCAAAAGATATTTATTCCTTCAAGATATCAGACATGACAACCTGAGAGTCACCACACTGTAAAAACAGTTGGTTTAGTCCCACAGTATTTTATTGCTGTCATTTCTATGCCTTCAGGAGGAGCGTTACACTTGTGAGCTTTCCACACTCCACAGCCCCCTGGTGTGCACAATATTCCATCAGTCACATTACTTTTTCTTTGCTGGCCCCTAAGACACTTGCCTTGACTCCCTGTCCTCTGAGAAATAACTGGAATTAGGACTGAGCTGGATGAAATTGTCATTGGCATCTGTTAAAAAATGCCAACATTAGCAATTTCATATGATTTGACGTGATTGGACCAAAGAATCAAAATGATGTTCTCCTTGGTGATCTTCCAGTTTGAAATGAACTTATTTCCTATTTTGAATCACTAATCAGCTCCCCACCCCCCGCAAAAGGGCTGATTGAACACCTACGGTGCACAAAGCACTGTGGTAGATTCCAGGACGACAAGGATAAAACGCGCACCTGGCTTTGGAGGAGCTCACGCCTGGTTTGCAGGGCATGAATGATCTTACTTTTATGAGATTGTGAGTTCTGTGAAGGCAGAACAGAGGCTGTGCTTCATGGTGCTTTATTTTTCTGTGGACCCATCACATGGCAGATGTTTGATGACTCTTTGTTAAACAATATGGTAGAGAAGTGGAAGGTAATGAGAGAAGCAAGAAGGAAAGGAAAGAAGGAGGGGAGAAGCTGCCAAGATGGACATGTCACAGAAAGAAAGGAGGACAATGACAAAATTGGCTTTTAAAAAAAAATGTATTTCTAATGAATTTTATACTCCAGAATAGTTTTTAAAGCCATCTATTGAAATAACATTGACTCTACATGCATTGATTTTAGTTTGTTTCCAAAATGAAGCCAGTCAGAAAGGATATACGCATTTTACCATAAATGAATTTTAAAACCAAGGCTTTGGGCACAGTACCCAAAGCGTTCTTATCAACAGTAGCATGTTTGGAACAATTGCTTTGTTAGGTGATGGTGATCTGGAGGCACAAACTGTGGCATCTATTAAAAAGGTGCACAAACAGGAGAGCCTGGTGGGCTCGGTCATGGGAGCATGAGGCTCTAGGTCTCGGGGTTATGAGTTTGAGCCCCACATTGGGTAAAGAGATTACTTAAAAATAAACTCTTTTTTTTAAAAGATTTTATTTATTTGAGGGAGAGAGAGAATGAGAGCAGCATAAAAGTGGGAAGGTCAGAGGGAGAACCAGACTCCCTGCTGAGCAGGAAGCCTGATGTGGGACTCGATCCCAGGACTCCATGATCATGACCTGACCTGAAGGCAGTTCCTCAACCAACTGAGCCACCCAGGCATCCTACTTAAAAGTAAACTCTTGAAAAAAAATTCACACAAACATAGCAGGATGAGGACCTTCATGCCCTGTTTCTTATTTCTAATGCACGAGAACTTCTTAACACTTTTTCCCTTTGTCATTACTGAAATTATCAAGGTATACGTTAGTGCTGACTTTTAAGAAGTTCACAGTCAGATTATTATTCCTATTTCAGTTTGATTAGGAAGATTTCTCTTTTTATAAAACCCAGCTCTGCAGATCAAGACTCAATAACCAAATTTATTTTTTTAATTTATTTATTCCTGGAAAATAATAAAGGCAATTTAGCTATGTTTCCCCAGAACTGGGAAAAATATTCATCAATTATTTTGAGACATATATTAGATGTGAAAAGATTTACAGTGGCTCCTGTGTGGTTCAGTCAGTTAAGTGTCTGACTCTTAATTTTGGATCAGGTTGCAATCTTGGGGTCCCAGGATCAAACTCCACATCATGTTCCGTGCTCAGGGAGGCATTTGTCTCTCCCTTTTTCCCTCTTGCTCTGCCCCTCCTCTCACACACTCTCTTTATCTGTCAAATAAGTACATAAATAAAAGATTCAGACTATGGTAAATTGTTAACACTAGCTTTGCCACTTGTAGATGACATACCTCTTATCATTTGAGAGTAATGTTCAATAAAAATAGAATTATTATGTATCATGTTTTTACCTACAAGGTTAGAGTAGGGGTGAAGAGAAGGAAAAAAACACTGTTGAAAGAGTAACTTGTTAGAACTTTAACAGAAAGCAAATTGGTTATATATACTAAAAGCCTTAAAAATATGCACTGTCTTGAACCAGCTGTTGTATTCCTGGAAATTCATCTTAAGGAAATAATTAAGGGTTTGAACAAAGAGTTAACCATCAGAGTATTCAGTACAATGTCACTTACTCTAGTGAAAAATTAGAAACAACTTTATTGTCCAATGATAAGGGAATATTACTTAGTCATGCTATGGTTACATATTTATACATATAAAATACAAATTTTATACAAATTTTATACAAACAAAATACAAATTTTATACATATAAAATACAAATATTATAGATTACATGACAATTTTTATCATATATTGTTCCACCAATACAAAGGTTATTATTCCAATTAAGTTTAATCTAATAAAATTAATAAATGATTGCACCTTCATAAAAAATTACACACACACACATACACACACACACACACACACACACACCCTTTTTTTTTCCCCTGGAGGCATATACACAAAGATCTTAACAGCACCTAGGTCTGAAGAAAGAGTTAGGCATGTTTAGAAAAGTTTTAGTTTTCCTTTCTGTTCATCTCAGTGCCTAATTTTTTTTTTCAGTGAACATACAACACTATTATGTTAACATAAAACTATTTCAACAAGAAGAAAGAAATGCTACCCTCCAATGTTTACAAGCAGTGTCTCCACTGCTCTTAAATGTGCTGGGGTTTTGGAGGCTCTGATTGTTAAGGTTGAAGAAATAAACTTGTGGCAATGAATCAGAAGAGTGAGGATGGCCTTTCTGGGCATTCCATAAAGATTATTGCAATATGGGGCGCCTGGGTGGCTCAGTGGGTTAAAGCCTCTGCCTTCAGCTCAGGTCATGATCTCAGGGTCCTGGGATCGAGCCCCGCATCGGGCTCTCTGCTCAGTTGGGAGCCTGCTTCCCTTCCTCTCTCACTGCCTGCCTCTCTGCCTACTTGTATTCTGTCTGTCAAATAAATAAAATGTTTAAAAAAAAAAAGATTACTGCAATAAAGATAAAGGATTATCTCAATATTTAGCATTAGTCACTTCAGAGAGGTTACAACAAAAGCAAAAATCCTAAATAGGGTCCAAGTAAACTGAAGTGTGCGTCATGGCTCTTCCATTTGAAGTAAAGTCATTCTACACAAGAAATTTAAAAACCTCTTTGTTTCTGAGCATTCGATTTTTTTAGTCCTAGGACAGACTCATTTGTAATCATCTATAGTTTCTGTTTCAGAGAAAAAGATCATTAATTGAAAATACTTCTGCTTTTTTTAAATAATAAAACCACTCATGAATAACTTTTTTGATTATCAAAGTAACATATATACAATAACAGAAAATTTGGAAATTCACTCCTAGTTGTATTACCCAGAGATAAGCGCTAATAATATTTTGATGTCCATCCATAAAGTTGATAACCATTTAATTTAAAAACAAGAGATTGGTATTTAGGTATTTAAATCCTCTGAAAGTCAGGGAGGTTCATGTAAATGTATTTTTCTCCATTCTCTGTGGCATTGGTAGATAATTGTGAAATAATATAATCCTCGACTTCTGTTATCCATGTTAAAATGCAATTGTGGCTATTGTCTTCTACCTTGGATGTACCAGAGTTTTCAGGAAAAAGAAAAAAAAGAAGTTCAAGCGACATGATACCAGCACTCTGTAGAAAGGACGCATTCACATTCTTCTTAACTCTTTATTTCCTCCAGGACAGATATCAGTGGATGGCTTTATGCGCTATCTGAGTGGAGAAGAAAATGGAGTTGTTTCACCTGAGAAACTGGATTTGAATGAAGATATGTCTCAGCCCCTTTCTCACTATTTCATCAATTCCTCACACAACACCTACCTCACAGGTACGAATTCATAGTTCTCTGACAATGACTTTAGGCAGTCTCCCCAAATTTCACCAACCCCTACTTTCTGTTGTTCAGAAGGAAAGGCGTGTATTCTTTCATTTCCTGTAAAACACCTCTGAGAACTGAGCTCTGGGAGCAGAGTTTCTGGCTGTAAGACGCCATATCACTTCTTTGCAACTTATCTCTTCCCCAGTTTTTAAGTCTGAAACATATCACATCTGATATCTTTGAGCCAACGGAATTTTTGTGTAACTGAACTGCCTCTTCCGTGGACTTCAAGCCTTTGGCAATACTCTGGACTGTTTTCATGTACAGGAAATTTCCAAAGCATGCACGACTTATGTATGACTTCAAGGCAAATAGCTAATTTTGCCCAAGGTAGAATGGAACTTTAGATGTAAACAGATTTAAACCTGAATGACAACCTATACTTCGTTGTAAATAGGGGCATGTGGTTTGTGTTGCAGGATAGATCGGCAAAGCTAAGAAGAATATAATGACAAGGGAGACCCAGGCATTGTATTTTCAGGGGTGTCGAAGAGAATTTCATAGTCCCAGTTACATGAGACATAAGCAGTTCTTTCATCTAAATTCCTTAAGGCGATCCGTTGATCCCAGTACAAATATATGTTGTATTGGTATCAAATGGGGCATTGGCCTGGTGTCCCACACTCGGTGAAAAAATAGCTTAGAATAAAAATGACCCTGCGACAGAGAGAGCAAAGTAGCCTCCAGACAGCGAGAGTGAGCCGTCTCACGATGCTTCCGTATAATCTGAGAGCATCATGACAGAACCACATAGTCTGAGTTCTGGTCAGTCAAAATGCAGTCATATGTTCTCCATAAAAACTGGGAGGCTCTCAGGTGGCCTGTTTTGTTTCAATTGGCGTTATCTACTGGGAGAGTTGCATGCCAGAAACTAACTAGATTCATATTTGGTTCATCCTAACCTCTATTCTTGTCATTTCTTGTTGCATAATAAGTCACTCAAAAATTCAGTGGCATAAAACACTCACCATATTATTTTGCTCCATTTTCTGTATGTCAGGAATTCAAAGAGGGCATGAGAGAAGATGGCTTGTCTCTCTTTCCTGGTGTCTTGGGCTTCAACTGCCAAATAAGTGCCTGGGGGTAATGCAAACACATTGGGTGCTGGAATCATCTGGATGCTTCTCCAACATGTCTGGAACTTGAGCTCAGTTAGGACTACTCATCTTTTGCCTATAAGAGCCTCACCATGTAGCTTGGGCTTCCTCACAGCATGGCAGCCCCAGCATAGGTAGACATGGCTGCAAGAACAGATGTCCCAAAGAACAAGGAGGAAGCTTAATTGCCTTATTATACTTCACCTCTGAAGTTCTGTGTGGTCACTTCTTTATTTGTCAAAACAGTCACAAACCTACCCGAATTCAAAGGCAGAAAACATAGACCATAGGTCTCATTGGGAGGAGTGTCAAATTATTTTTAATTTTTTATCTTCTCAGGGGAATCTTAATCTTATTTGGTACCATTGATGAATTTAACATTCTGGTGAATGTTAATGGACCCTTCTAAGTGTAGTGATAAATGCATAAAATAAAATATATAGGATAAAAGAGGAGGTAATTTCCAACAAAATATTTTTATCAAATATTAAAAAAGATGTGTGGTAAAATGACATATTTCTATAAGCACAATTTAAATACTAGTATAAATAATATTGTGACTATTTGCAACAATGGAACATAATTTGAAAATATCTGTGATTTCTCCTCATGGCTCACAGTTCTGCTTGTACTGCAATGATTTGTGACCTGCATTTGTAACTGAAAAGATTACTACATTTTACATAGAGGTTTAAATTAAAGGCATAATATTGTTTCTCATCCAAGTTTGAGGAGATTGACAGAACCTCAGTTAAGATCTTTCAGTTGATAGCCTCCTAAATAATATAACTATGAAGACTGGCAGATGATGGATGGCATCTTGCATTTGTCATATACTTAGGACCACAAGAGTCTTAAAAATACAGACGTATATTTTTAGTTCAATTTTGGACATCGTATGTGGTTTCACCTGCCTGAAAGTCACGATATGCAGTAATTTTACTAAGAGTCCATTTTAAGTCCTTCCAACTGGTGTATTTACATTCATGAGTATCTATATTATTTGTCTTATAATAAATGAAGCAATGGTAGCAAAATGATTGAATAATAAGACTAACTGGATACACCATCTACTAGTTTTACCTTCTCTCAGAATACAGTCTCTCTGCTTATCTTTATGGATTTATGGTTTTCAGATCTTATGTAGGTTCACCAACCAAAGGCAGTGTTCTTTTTTCGGTACTCAAATTGTCTCAGTTTTGGTCGATGGCTTCTATAGTCTCTTGACATGACCCATTGATCTTTGAAAATGTCCTTGCTTTCTGGCACATAAAGATCTTCCAGGCTCATCTTGTTCCTTTCTGCACCACCACAGAATCAGACTTTTCCCCAAATGAACTTTGTCTTCCTTCAGTGAAAAAAAAAAAAAAATCATATGGGTAACAGCAATTTGAACCCCACACTATGGAACATTGTTTCTGGACCATTTCAGTGAACAAAGCAAGAAAAGATATATTTGTGTCTGAACTGTGCCAGTTAACAAAACTATTTTCATTCCTATCTTCTAATTTATTTAAATTCCTGATTCTATAACTGTGCTTTCTTTATCAATCTTGATACCTATGAAATTATACATAATTAATTCATTTGCTTTACTAACAACACAATAATAGTTCCAAGAAAATTATTTGGTCTCAGTAGGAATGATAAAACTACAGAATACTGTTCAGTTTTTCTCTATAATTCCTTTTTGTTGTTTTTAACTGCATTTCATTAAGGATTTTTCATCCAGTGAATTTCTTCCAGAGTCACTCATTCACCCTTCCTCTGAATAACTTGGTAAGCACAGATGTGTTTGAGAATTTGGCTTCATTGTGTTGGCTTGGTTTTAGGGTGTTAGCATATTAATAGCTAATAGTTATCCGTGGTTGGAACTTTCAGTTACTAGGAAAGAGAAGGGTCTACTCTCTTTTTTGATGAAGAAAGAGCTCAAATAACTATCTCCAATTTCAAAATAAAAGTTTCATATCACTATCCCTGATACACATGATTTCTGACCAAGCTAAACCAATTCTCTCTCCCACTATTCAATTTCTTGTAGTATTAGAATCACAAATTTTCAAATATTCAGGTTTAAAACTATGTTATCTATGTGAAACCATATCCTGATCTTTATTTATTTTTTTAACTTGCTCACTTTTCTGAACCATATATTATTATTTTACTGAGGTTTGCATTATATAAATCCACATTTTCACAGTGTCACCTTATCCCAATATCAGTCAAAATTTTTCATTTTCCTACAGGGAATTAAAAAGAAGATTCCATATAGTTAACAAAAAAAAAAGTATGTATAAATTCTAATATAGGCTTTGGATGTTTTGTTTGAAATTCTCTTTGACTTATTAGTAAAATTTGGTTTTACCTCATATGATATTATTAGTATCCTTGCTTTAATTATAGAGAAACCTAATGTAGAACTCTCCCAGAGGCTTTTGAATGTAACATTGATGATATAGAAGTCCAAGCTTCCCAAAGCCAATTAAGAATGTTATAAAATAAAGTTATAACCAATGTATAACCCAATAGAATCCAATTAAGTGTTAAAATCAATACCTAGAAAATGAGATTTTATTATATTTTATAAGCATTTCCAGAACAAGAAGAAACTTTTTCTATAGAAATGTTATTTTGTATAGAGGGTATGTGATGGAAAAAGGAGTTTCCTACTCAAATGAGTTTTTAAAATGCTAGGTACAAACAAAGTTGGCATCTATTGCAGTATGTTCTAAATGTAGGAAAAAGCTTAGAGATTCACAAACGTTAAGGTTATGATCAACCCCCTCCCCTCGTTGTTACCACCCTACTTATTTTCCTATAGCATATTATGAACTAGTATTCCTGAGAAATGCTAGTCTAGATTCAAATAAGGAGGATTTTGATATTTGGAATGTTGTCTTCCAAGCATTCAAAGAAACTATAAAAATTAAATGTACAGTGTGAAAACTAATCAATTTAGCAGTGTGTTATTATTATTATGCCTATTTCTTTACTCATTATTGCTCCTTTGTTGACCATCAAGATGCCCAAAAGGAAAAATAAATAAGATCATTGAGAGAAGTGTGTGTATAGAATGAGATGATTTTTAATTACGATGGTCATTTTTCTAGGGTTTTGGATAGTTTTGGCAGTCCATCAAGTAGTGATTATGTTTTAAATTATTGTTTTTCTTTGAGGAATCCACCCTTATGACTCAAAACGAAATTCTCTAAGGACAGAACAGTATGCACTCATTTCAACCTATACTTTTTCAGCTCTTCATAAATCTTCCCATAATCCAATCCCTTTGGGAGATTATGGCTCCAGACTCCTGGACAAAGCAAAGTAGTGTATCTCTCAATAATTAAATCCTCATTCAGCTTAGAAAGACAAAATAGATTTGAGGTTTTTGTTATCCTCTGATGAATTAAATTATCCGATTGAATATATCAAATAATTATTCAACTCCTCTTCTCACATATATGCTCTGGACTGCAGAAAAGTTCTAGGAATAATTCAAGACATAGTTTTACCCTTGTCATGTATCTACTACCAATCCATACTGAGCGTCACTCTGCTTTCCCATCTCTCCTACTCTTTTAACCCTTAACTTATGTAACCTTTTATAACTTAGTTTTGGTGTAAAATACACACAAACCTATGAAAGTTAAGTGGTAGAATGGAAGGAGATGACGTTTAGCAAATAGACGACATTCAGATTTTCCTTTGAGAAAATTAACTCTTCTAAGCCTTAGTTTCTTCATTTCTGAAATGAAGATAAACTGAGACAGCCAGAGTATTTTTGGCCGTAAGTAATAGGATATTGTTACTTAGTGACTTAAATGTTAAGGGATTTATTATCAATCTCAACAAGAAGTCCAGAAGCAGAGTGGTTGAGGGTTGATTAAATCAAAGATTCACTGTGTCATCAGACACCCAGATGCTTTCTGTCTCTTTGCTCCCCTTATGGCTGCAAGTCCCTGTCTTGTGGCCCTTTATACAAGTGAGGTGCCCCCCTACCCTGTAGCCTTTCCTTTATGCTCTATTAGATACAGCCCAAAGCTACACCACACAGCAATCCCTACATTAATCACTAATGTAGAACTCCAGTTCATGATCAGGAAGAATTAAGATTTACCCTAGGACGGAGGACGGGATCCTAAAGCTTATCAGAACCTTAATTAAATAGAATCTAAATAGAATTCTACTGGTGAAGAGAAAGAGAAAGAAAGGGAAACCAGAAGTGCAAGGTTGGGGTGAGAATTCAAATTCCCTGGTACATGAGAACATCTCCATTATGTGTACTTGCCTACCTACCTATATGGGTAGTCACCTTATGGCCATTCAATCCATGTTGAAGACAGTTTCATGGTCTCCCTGAGCTGGCAGGTACTATGGGAGAGACATCAGATCAAACTCATGCCCCTAGAAATGGTCAAGATGAATAACACATCCTATATATTTTGGGTAGTTTCCTTAACTGTAACTGTGGGATGAGGTGACCTGAATGGCTGACACAGCACTGAAAGCAAAAGGAGAAATAGTTCTTATCTCCATTTATTGAAGGAGATACTGTTTATTGAAGAAGACCACAGAATTAACAAATGTGTCACATTCTGGAAACTTTTTGCATGGAGGTTGAAAAGAAGACAATACATAATGATAACTATAAATATAGACAATACCTCAGAAGCCTGTATTAATAGAGGGGTTGTTATTTTCAGTTTTCTGGTGTCTTCCATCCATGGATGCCTTGGATAATCTTAGACAAAGCACATTGAATGTAGCCAGCTCACCAAAGTGAATGCAGTCAAGTGAGAAGTTGCAGAGCTATGACTTGGGGCAGTATTATGAATTAGTCTGAGATGGAGCTTTGGCTCCCAAGTTCAATCATGGACTTGGAATGTTCTCCAGAGGGTATTCACAGCCAGAGAGCAGTGATGTCAGATACTAGTTTCAGAAATAACAAGGGTTGAGGGACTCATGACATATCATTAATCCCATCCCCAGACAATTCCCTGGCCCCAAAACTATATATATTGGATGTAATAAAATGAAAATATAATGGGTGGGTGGGATATAATCAAGAAGGGTTAGGAATCTTAGGCGAGAAAAATAAACTAGGTTTGAGGATTTAGGCAGAAAAGGACGAAAAATTGGAGAATATGAATACATATTTGGAAAAAAATCTCCGTAAATGAAGGAAAACACAGAGGAAACCTAACATGTATGCCAAGGAATAGGACAGTTATGGGTAAATGTGAGTTTTCTTAAAATATGCTTTTTTGGGGGAGGCTTCCATTTCTAATAAAGACTATTCACTTTAAGATTGAACAACAGTTGATTTTGGAAGGCTTCTTTGGGGCTCAGGTGTTGGACAATAAACACAACATAGACTCACTCTCTCTCTCTCTCTCATGTTCCATTCTTTAGTTGTTGTTTTTTTTTCCCTTCATATTCCTTTTCATCTCACAACCCCAACCCCATGACTTACCATGTCTTTAAAAACATTAATTGATCAACATTCAAAAAGTACATCAAATTCCTCTTATTCTTGAATGATTTAAAAAAAAATTGCATGCAAATCCAAAGAAATGTTTCTAGAAATTTTTTGAATCTTTTTTGACTGAAAACTCTAGTGTGAATTAGGTATTTATCGACTTCAATCTACCATTAAACCTTATCTAGCTTATAAACCCATGGCAACTTCCCTACTGAAGTTAGAAACACTCAACAACCCATTAATGAAATAGACTCAGAAATCATAATGGTATTGGATAGTCAGTAATCCATTGGATAGTCAATATTCTAGATAGTACACAAGATAATCTGCTCTGCTCTTTAATAACGTACAATTTTCTGCAGGAACTAACATTTTTAATGAGTTAAGCGAATATTCTTTGAATCCTTCACTCCCTTAATCCTTCCCTTAAGCTTAAAAAATCATGCAAATGACAACCTTTTCTCCTCATGCTCACTGTCCCCTTCCCCTTTTCTACTGCAGCAGAGACCTTTATTACAACAAACTTTGAGGCAATTATAAATGGCAAATTGATTATCTAGCATCAGGAACTTTCTAGATTACTTTGTCAGCATTTCTTCTTTTGCAAACACATTTGTGTGTTTAAAATGCCCTATTTTTTCAGCAGAGAAAAGTGATTATGAAAACCTACTTAATCAGCCTTTCATGCATTTACTAGGGCTCCATAGAACTCAAGAATGTCATCCTTTTGTTATGCTGATGTTTGGGTGTTGTGACATGCATATAAAATTAAAATTAAGCCAACAGGCTTAATCCCATTTTCTTTGTCCTATATGTCTCCACCAGGCAGAGCTTGTTGATTCCAGTCATTTTGACAGTTTTCTTCAGTTTGTCATTTTTTAACTATTTAAAAAATGATGGAGATTTATAGAGTGGACATGAGAGAAACTCTTTAATGTGGAAAACCAAAAACTTATATTTGTGTGTTGATGGTGGGCTTTTCTTGAAAGTTATTTATTATTAATCTTTAAAAAACTAACTTATCAAGAAATTAGTACCTTCCAATAACTACTTAAATGAAATACAAATTGTTTGGCTTCCATTCTTTTCCTCACACTTTACAAGTGCCTTGATTATTACAATTCTTATCACTTTACTGGAGGATTTCAGTTCTGTTCACAAAGGTTTTAAATTTTGAGAAAGTGTATCAATTTTTTTTTTCCTCTGTTGCTTGCTTTTGGTGTCATATGTACAAAACCACTGTCTAATTCAGGTCACCAATATTTATCCCTATCTTTTCTTCTAAGAGTTTTATAGTTTTATGTCTTATATTGTAAGAGCCCATATAGCCAGAGCAATTCCATCTGGTTAAGCAGTGATTTTGTTGTCTATACAGTAAAATTTAAACTTTCCTTGCTCCCTTCCCCCCAGGGAACTTCCTTAAAAACAAGTCCCGGAAACCAGTCCCAGGTAACAAAGCCCAAATACAAGGGTGGGTCAGGCCAGGTGGAGGTATCCAATCAGTGGGGGTGCATACTGTCTCCCTAGCTACCAAGGACTGTGGGCCCCGCCCTTTGGGTGCCCTTTGGGTGCCAATTCTGACCAAGGTGATAGGCTAGTTCAAATATCTGCTATAGGGTAAATTGTAATTCAATTGGTCACTTATGTGTGACCTAGCATGACTGTGCAGCTTTCTCTGTGTGTTACAATCTCATTGGCCACCTGTGTGTGGCCAGGCCCAATCACATGGCCTCTGCCCTTAAAAGCTAGTCTGTAAGGCAGAGAAGGCTGCCCTCTCTGTAAGAGGCATGGCCCCGAATGGTGTGTTTGATTCTCGATGCTTGGCGCGAAATAAAGCTTTGCTTGACCTTCACTTTGTATCAGTCTCACTCCTTTGATTACGGACCCAACAATATTTAGGAGCTTAATCAATTTTGAGTTAACATTTCTTTTTTGTTTATGATGTGAGATGGGGATCCAACTTCATTATTTTGCATGTGGCTATCGAGTGGTCCTTGCACTATTTGTTGAAAATAATATGTTCTGCAATGAATTGTCTTGGCACCTTTGTTGTAAGTCAATTGGCTATAAATGTGAAGGTTTATTTCTGTACCCTCAGTTCTATTCCATTGATTTATATGTCCTTATGCCAGTAACACACTGTTTTATAGTTTTGTAGTTAAGTTTTGATATTGGGAAATGTACATCCTCCAACTTTATTCTTATTTTTCAAGATTGTTTTGGCCCTTGGAGTCCTTTACATTTCCGTAGGAATTTTAGGATCAGCTTGTTAATTTATGTAAAAAATCCATCTAGGAGTTCTATAGGAATTTAACTTGTAAATAAATTTGGGCAGCAGTACATCTTAGCAATGTTAAGTCTTATGTTCCATGAACATGGGTTGTCTTTCCACTTATTTAGGTCTCCTTTAATTTTTTTGGCACTGCTTTATAATTATTAAAGAATATGTTTTATAGTTTTTTCGTTACATTTAAGTTTATTCCTAAAAATGTATTCCACTTTTGAAAAGAAAATTTTCAACTCTTCTAAGCATTTGTTCCTTGGACAAACATGGCATAAGTGTTGATTTAAAACAGAATAACCTTAAAGATCCAGATTAAAAGACTGAGTTTTGAGTTTTAACCTTAGATCTTCCACTTATCAGCTTTGGAAACTTGGGCCCACGAACTGCTCTCTGCCATTTTCATTCTCTGAAAATATATATTTAAATAATAAAGGTAGTTATACAAGAGAGGTTTTTATGAAGATTAAGTGTAGTAATACATGTAAAGTCAGAACTATAATTGGCACATGGTAAGCAGTTAGGAAACATGAGCTCTTGTTACTGTTACAATGTTCTTTTCCTTCTATTCTCTCTTCCCTGAAACTGCTGCTAGGGAGCCACAATTACCTGTGGGATTATGCCGCTAACGTCTGGTATGTTGAGCCAGAAGGTTGAGAACAACTACACAAGCTCTTCAGCTCTTTGTTTTCCCATTGTTAGAAAGATTTTCTAGGAAGCCCTCCATGTCTTCCTTGCTTTGTAGGATTCTAAGGATCAT
The DNA here is from genome assembly GCF_010015895.1 of Lontra canadensis. Lineage (NCBI taxonomy): Eukaryota > Metazoa > Chordata > Mammalia > Carnivora > Mustelidae > Lontra > Lontra canadensis. The sequence continues at coordinate 11,286,248 of NW_022631010.1, forward strand.
TTTGTTGGTGCTTTTACAGCTGGCCAGTTGGCTGGAAACTCCTCTGTCGAGATGTATCGCCAAGTGCTTCTGTCTGGTTGTCGCTGTGTGGAGTTGGACTGCTGGAAGGGACGGACTGCTGAAGAGGAACCAGTCATCACCCACGGGTTCACCATGACAACCGAGATATCCTTCAAGGTAGAGTGAATAAATATTGCTGATAGAAGAAATTAGGGAGGGGCACCTTGGTGGCTCAGTGGGTTAAAGCCTCTGCCTTGAGCTCAGGTCGTGATCCCAGGATCCTGCAATCGAGCCCCGCATCAGGCTCTCTGCTCAGCGGGGAGACTGCTTCCCTTCCTCTCTCTCTGCCTGCCTCTCTGCCTACTTATGATCTCTGTCTGTCAAATAAATAAATAAAATCTTAAAAAGAAGAAGAAGAAGAAACTAGGGAGACCTGAACCCTTTTGGGTAAAGCTTCCTAAGGTAGAAAGTACCAATGGTTATAATTAAGTCCATAGGCTACTAATCATCTTTGCAGTTTTAGAAGCTAAAATTTAGTAGTGTATTAGTGGGTAGTTAGCATCATGTCATGGGGAATTGTGGCATCTCAGGAGAAGTGCCTTATAGAGGACTTAAAAGATTTGGGCTTATATTAGGTGATTTGGGTGAGGGTTCAAGAAAGTAAGGTTCAGCTATGGATTGGGTAGAACCAATAAGCAGAACTAATCCTGTGATTGGTTACCTTAATAAATCCTATCTAGGAGGTAAGATGAGAGCTGTAATTGATAAGGAACTTCAGCCATCCTTATTAGCCCGGAATGAATGTATGTTTGGTCATCTCCCCTCTCTTTCCACACAAGGCTCCATCCTATATCATAGAGGGCCTAACACTCATGCATATGGACGCAGAAGCCCAAATATCCAAGTTATGTTCACATCCCCTGAAAAGAGCCATCCCCAGGAGCTTGGAATAATTTGGGTGGGGGAATTCTGGGACTCTAGGGACCCAGAGAACAATCTGGGAAGAGGATATATGGGCTATAGAGGAAATGTGCTTTTTTACTGACTCAGGCTTCTCACCTCTTTGGAAGTGAACTAGAAAAGAAGGGCCAGAGGACAACCTCTAGAGCACAAATCCCGAGGCATGACCCCCATTACCTGTGTTAGCTGGGTCTCAGGACAGAACTGGCTCTGGGTCACTAACTCTTGCCCTAAGCAACCAAGAAAATAGTCCAACTGTGTGGATAGCTAAGGTAAGGTGGGGGGGAACAAAGCCATTGAAAATGGGGTGGTCAGAGTGCTGAGAGGATGTTGGAGGAATTATACATTAATGTCCCCAAGATTGGTGACAAATCTTTGGATGAAGAAGTGAGATACTTGCCTAAGTCTTTGCTGAATGAGGGGAAGCTCAGTAAATGGCACAAGAGAGGAAGTGGTAAAAGCTGGTTGGAATGCCTCATGAGAACTAGGCACTCAAAAGTAACATTGGGAGCAAAAAAAACCCACTTCCCAGTGTTTGGCCCCAAGGCACCTGGGATGTGAGAAAATAAACAGCATCACTTGAGAGAGCAGCAAAAGAGAAGCAGGATTGTCAGGGGACAACCAGATTTCACTTGAGATGAATGGATTTCCTGATCAAAGGTACTATATTTGACAGTAATAAAAATGCATTCAGAAGTGATACCATTAGCACCTTAAAATCTGTTCACTATGTTGTGTTTAGGGAATTTGACTTTTCATGATTTCTTAAACTTAGGCTACAGCCCAGTAATTAGAGACACATAGCACCCTTCACTAAATTTTACAATAAAGTTTAATATGAAGGTGATCTTCATCCCAATCAAATCTTTACATTTACATCTGCTCCTGAAAGGGAACACTCAAGTTCTTTTGGTTTTCTTTAATGGAAAAATCAATAGGTTTTTGTTTTATTTCCATAGTCCCCCATTCTCCCAGCTCTTGCCATTGTCCTTTGTCATCTCTCTAAAATATCAACCCCTGAACTCGATGGGCTCTTTAAGAAAAGGTAGGGCACTCCTGATGTGGAGTGTGTGCAATTTGGGCTCATCTGGCTGTTGATGTATGTAGATAATTCTGGGAAGGGAGACACCACATTGTGATGGAGCCATGACTGCTCTAATGACCTTGTGAATTGACCCAGTACCAGGAGGGCCCTCCCACCCCCTGCTCATGGTCCCCTTGGAGTCCATGGGGAGCAATTATGTATTCTTTTTTTTTTTTTTAAGATTTTATTTATCTATTTGAGAGAGAGAGAGAGAGAGAACAAGCAGAAGGAGAGAGAGAGAGACAGAGAGATAGAAGCAGACTCCCTACTGAGCAGGAAGCCTGACACAGGGCTCGATCTCAGGACCTGGAGATCATGACCTGAGCCACAGGCAACCATTTAACCTACTGAGCCACCAGGGAACCCCACAATTATATATTCTTGAAAATTAATAATCCTCAAAGTTCTTTGAGTTCTGGGGTAGGACGAAGGAGGGCGTTGGCTGGAGAGATAAATACCAAGCACATTCTAAGTCGTATTTCTTTTATGTAGAGCATGGGCTTCTTGATCTCAGCCACCAAGTCAGTTTAGAGGGACTCTTCCTGTGCCCTCGTCTATCAAGCAGTTCCTCAGTCACATCTCTGGTCTCAGAGTCACGGGCTGATTGGACTTCTCTTCCTGGGCTAGGGAAGCATAACTTCTCCACCACATCCACACATCTGGGGATAGATATAGATACTAGAAGACTAAATCTAGCCAAGAATACTGCTACCATTCTCTGCCTGACAGTGGTGGGGGTAGGGGGGCAAAGAGAGGAGGAAACTCCTCTCCCCGATGGTTGGCTTGCCCAGCCATGCCTCTTGCTAATGCGCATTTGCAGGATGGATTATTCTTGCAAATATGTGGGTAGGTGGTGGGGAGAGGGGAGGCTAGGATGGCTGTGGATAGTAAAAATGCCAACCTGGTTTGTGGACAAAGAGTAGGAGCTCTCTGCATCAAGGCTAGGACTGGGGTGAGGCTTAATGCGGCACCTCACTTGCAAAATTTGAGGAGGCGTTTGCCCTCCATGTCATGGACATGCAGAGTTAGCACCCAAGCTGGAGTGTCTCTTTACATTTTGCACTTAGACCGTTCCCTTGCCTCAACACAGCCCCAGCTTGCTCTTCATGGTCAATAGCACAAAGTCTGCTTGTCCAGAAACCACTGTGTATGTGACTTAGGAAGAAAGGGTAAGAGAAATGGGGGACAAGATCCTGTGTGATCCACCCCCCCCTTATCCCTTCCCCCTCACTCACTTGTCTGCAACTCAACTGGGCTCTGCTTTTCCTTTTTTAAATTTTTAAAAATATTTTATTCATTTATTTGGGAGACAGAGAAAGCATGAGCAGTGGGGAGGGGCAAAGGGAGAGGGAGAAGCAAACTCCCTGCAGAGCAGGGAGCCTGATGTGGGGCTCAATCATGAGCTCATGACCTAAGCCAAAGGCAGACCTTAACCGACTGAGCCACCCAAGTGCCCCAGGTCTGCTATTCCTTGACCATGCTAGGCAGGTCCTGTGTCATGGCCTTTGCACAGACTGTGAGGCTCTGTCTGGCAAGTTCTTCCCCCAGGTATCTGCGTGGCTCACCTCTTACCTCTTTGAAGCCTTTCTGAAATGCACCTTCTCAAAGAGGTCTACTACGACCACTCTGCTGAGTACTGTAACGAGCCATCACGCCCAGCCCCAAACTCCCAATACACTCTCCAGTAGCAGTTTGTTTTTTCTCTTTACCAAGTGGCATGTATCACCTCCTGTCACTGTGCTTCATTTAATTCATTACTATGTTTCTTGTTTTTGTCTGTCTCCTTCTCGTCTTCTACCATCATGTAAGCACCACAAAGATAGAGATCGTTGTTTTGTTCCCTGATCTGTCCCAAGCACTTTGGAAAAGAATCTGGCATATAGTAGGTGCTCAATAAATGTGTGTGTGTTTTTTAATGACTCTTCCCATTCCCAACCAAATAGACAAATTACAGCATAGCTTTTAATTTTAGTCTTTCTTGTCTCTGTCCATCAGATAAATGAATTTTTTTTCCTCCTTTTTAACGTATCAAAGTCCACGTATGATATACTGGTGGGCAGTGAAAAGATTCTCCAAACGTTTGCCAGTTTAGGCTATCCCGTATATTTGGACCTGACTTTCGTGGTGCAATTAGGCTGTATTCTGTAGCCACAGCACATACTGCAAGAACAAAATAAACTGATTGCAAAAGTTCATCATTTTTATGTCACGCCATTTATCTGTTCTCCATCCATGTAATCTGAAAAGCTTCTGTGCGACATATCTCCAAAAGTGAAAGTTCCTATGGGCATTTACTGCCTGTTTATTCTACAGGCCAAAATAAAAGGTTATGTTCTGAGAAAGGGGACATGCTGTAACTCAGCATCTTTATGGAGGACTTTTTATTTTCCACTCTGGATTTATTTATTATTTATCTCATATATCTGCTGTTCTGTTTTCTTGCCTCACTGCCTTACCCTTTCTGATGGTTACAAAATAGTCATTCGCCACTTGGTCTTCATTCTTTCTGCTCCTACTCCGTCTCCTTCCTCCCCCACACTGAACACCACCAACCCCGCCCCACTCCATCCCCAAACTGCTCCTTTTTCTCCCCTCGGGCAGCTCCTTTGTTACCAGCAATTGTATAAGATGGATAAGTGGGCAATGTGATAAAAATCGATGATGAAAATATATTAAATTTGAGTATGTGGTTAAATCGAGCATTTCTGAAAATAAAGCTCTGAGAAAAATGATAATTTAGGATGCAATTTAACAGCTACATAGACGGTCCCATAAAATGGATATCCAGATACATCCTGCTATCATCCACAAGGGCTAAAGAATTTCAAGGGCATTTTTTTCCCACTGGAGGTTAGTAATTGAGCCATATGGTTTATAGATTATTGAATCCAGTGTTACAAGTTCCTGAAAAACAGTTCTGGCTTAATAAGGAGCAATTGAGCAGTCAGGTACTTTTAATCTACTGTCTGCTAATGATAGCTCGGATGTTAAGAACCAAACTTAAAGCTTATAACAGGTTTTCTCATCCTCAATGATCATGCACACCATACAAAACATTCCTACGCCATTTAAAAATGAAAGTTCTACAGAAGAACTGAATTTTTCAGGTTGCTCCCGACTACAGTTATTAGAAGAACTCTAGTAAGTGCTTTCTTTGGCTTTGAAGTTTCAAAAAGCTTTCCTACACCAGTGGCTGAAGTTATGGTGATGTGGGAAAGATGGACAGTGGGAGGGGGAGAGGATGGGAGGAAAAGAAAAAAGAGACTATAAAAGTTAAGAATGCATTTCTGGAGCTAAGGCCAAGGTTTTGATACCAGCTCTCCCGGGGACTGGCTGCAAGAGCCTGGAGAAGCTCCCTTACCAGACCTCGCCTCTTTCATCTGAGGACAATGGAAATGATAATAGTGCTTACCTTCTAGGGTTGTTGTAAGCATTCAGACACCCTACTTAACACCCAGACGTTGCTTAGAACAAGATTTGGCATGCAATGAGTGCTCTGTATAAGTTAGCTATTGATACTATATTGAAATTTTTAGAACCACCCTTTAGCTTTGTTTCTGTAAATGTAATGATTGTGGTATTCTATATGCAAAGAGTATTTATGAAGTCAGGACGGTGCAGAAGGATTTGAATTAAGTCAATTTCAAGGCTGCCTTGGTAGAGACTGTAGATGCCCTCCACACACAAAACCTTATATCCACTTCTAGGAAGAAACTCAAAGCCCAAACTAAACACAGCCCAGCCTTGGTTAGAGGCCCAGTGGGAGCTGAGAAGGGTGTCCTAAGTCAAGTGCAGAAGACCAGAAGGCCAGAGGCAGGAAGAGGGGAGAAGTGGGAGTCACAGCCAGGAAGGTCCAGGGATCCCAGAGTACAGCTGCTGTTCAGGCTGTACCAACATCCCAGCTGTGGGAAGAGAGAACCAGAGGCAGGGAGATAGGAAGATGGAGGAAGGCACAAACTCCCTACAAACCTGAGAGCAGTCCCAGAAAAACACTCATATTTCATTTGCCAGAGCTTAAGAGAGAAAGCCCTTTGACTAGAAGCAGAACACCCACTTTCTAAGGGAGAGGGGGTACGTTTCTCACTTACTTTCAGGCCTGACTGTCATTGGCCCAAATGCTCACGGGGCAGGTCTATAGTCAACCTTCACTAATAAAGGCAGTTGTAGGAATTCTCAAATAGCCACAGACAACAATCATCAGAAAAGTTATCAATGACTAATAACACTTTTATATGCTATTCTGTTTGAGAGGTGTTGTTTTTTTTTTTTCTTTAGGGGAGCCTGGGTGGATCAGTCAGTTGGGTGTCTGCCTTCCTCTTGGGTCATTATCCTGGGGTCCTGGGATCAAGCCCTGCATTGAGCTCCTTACTTAGTCAGGAGCCTGCTTCTTCCTCTCCCTCTGCCTACTGCTCCCCCTACTTGTGCTCTCTATCTCTCAAATGAATGAATAAAATCTTTTTTAAAATTTTTGTTTTAATTAAAAAATGATTTTTCTTTAATGCAACACTCAAACTTGATTGGAAATTCTGGCCATGAAATTGTTAAAGTTAACTGGGCTATTGAGTATGGAATCAATATTCAAACTTCTCTGATACAAAATAACATTTGCCTGTGGTTACAGTCGGTTTTAAGCTTTGCTTAAGCCACTGATCAGGCTAGCCCAGGGTTTGACCTTCCACACACCACATTTAGCCCATCACCTGTTTCTTTGCATGCACAAAGGCAAAGTCGAATAATTGCCCTAAAAAACCATACAGCCTAAAGCCTAAAATACTTACTCTGGCCATTTGTGGAATGTGTGCTGACCTCTGAAGTGTTCAATAGAAAACTGAATTGGGATACAACTGGATAAATGATGTTTCTCTTCTGTTAAGAATGTTCATTCATTTACTTAAAAATATTTGGTGAGAATCTGGGCACCTGGGTGGCTCACTCAGTTAGCATCTGTCTTAGGCTCAGGTCATGATCCCAGCACCCTGGGATCCAGCCCTGCATCTGGCTCTTAGCTTAGTGGGGAGTCTGCTTCTCTCTCTTCCTCTGCTACTCCCCCTGCTTGTATGCTCTCTCTGTCTGTCAAATAAGTAAATAAAATCCTTTAAAAAAATTTTTTTTTTTTACGGAATGTCTAGGATATGCCTTAACACCTCATAAGTCCTAGGGACAGAGCCGTGGGGAGAACTGTCTCCATGAAGCTTACAGTCTAGTGGGAAGAGATAGACCAATATAAACACCCAATATGGCACATGGAGACATGCCCTTTAAGGCAACATCAATAAGTATTGAAGGAAAAGGGGAGTAAGATGTGCTTTTGCAGTAGGGTGGTGGGAAAAAGTCTTGGGTAACATGACATTTAAGCAGAGACCACCAACCCCAAAATTAAGAAAGTGAGTCTTGCTTTCAGGTAAGAGAATTCCTAACAGAAGTAACAAAGATGAACAAAGAAATGAAAGAGATGAACAGAAATGAAATACTGTTTGGCGCATTTGAGGAAAAGCAAGAAAAGATCAATAGACTATATTTGGGTGAGCGATGGGAAAGGAAAAGGTGACGAATTTAGAGAGATAGCAGGTGCCAGAGCTAATAAAGAATTTGGATTTCATTCAGCGAAACGGAAGGCCAGTGAAAGGTTGACTCTAAAGGAGTGAAATCATCTGATTCATGTTTAAGAGCAATCACTCTGGCTGTGGTGTGTAATGTTAGGGGGAAATGCAGAAGCCTCTGCTGGCTTTTGCCACAGTAACAGGACCGCCCCCTGCCCCCCACCCCTGCCCAGAATCTCAGTGGTTTAGAGTCACAAATAATTATTTCTCATTCAGATTAGATGTTAGCTATTGCTCTGATTGATACTGTCTATATTCCATATGGGAAGAACAGCCCAATCTGGGATGTCACTGGGCTCATGGCAGAGGGGAAAGAGAAATGACAGAATCACATCATGGGGGACGGGGAGCAAGGGTGCCTGGGTGGCTCAGTCAGTTAAGTGGCTGCCTTCAACTCAGGTCATGATTCAAGGGTCCTGGGATCAAGTTGCTGGGTCTCTGTCAAATAAATAAATAAAATCTTCAAAAAAAAAAAAAAAAACCCTTAAAAAAAAAAAAAGAATCACAGGGTGGTTCTTAAAGACTCTGGGTTCAGTATGTCATTTTCACACACATTTCAATGGCTCAAACAAAGGACATGGCCATGTCAGTTGTCAGCAGATTGCACAGGAAGGGATGGTGAGTATGTGGAAACAATGATGACATCTACAAAAGCAGTTACTGTACAGGTTTTGGGGTCAGGATGTTACAGGTAGACATGCTGAGATGTTATATTCTGGATAAATTTGGGACTAGATTGCTGACGATCAAAAGATACGAGAGAAGAAGTCAAGAATGGCTTTAATGTGTTTTGCATTTAGCTGATACAATAGGGCCAAATTTATGAAATCAATAAAATCCAGTTCCTTTTTATTCACACCTAACACCACTTTCTGTGTGATATCTATATGCATTTATTTTGAGGGCTTTGATCTTTGTTGGTTAAGGTCATTAGCTGCCTGTTACTGCAGAGGTTAAGATCATGAACTCTAGAGTCAGGTAAATTTCCCTGGAGTTTCTTCAATTCTCCTCTTTGTGACCTTGGGCAAATTGGTTGATATCTCTGAGCCTCCATTTTATAATTTGGGCTGGAGGATAATGTTTTCCTTAGAGAATGTTTATAGCATGAGTTAAAATAGTGTCTGGAATGCTCATTTAATGGTAGCTCTTGTTTATATTAGTAAGAGTCTAAGAGGGAAGGTTTCAGGTGAGTGGGGAGGGAGGCACCAGAACGGGAAGAAACCTGAGTTGATTTAAGAATCTATTTCATCATGAGATGGATGGATCCTTTACTTTTTCTCCCTGGGTCCTCACAACAGGCTTGTGGAAGGAGGCTTATCACCCTCACTTTACACATCAGTAAGCCAATGCTCGGAAGCATTGAGTGATTTCTCCCAAGGTCACACAGTTTGTAAAGCTAGGAAGTTAGGATTCAAACGCACGCCTGTTTGAATCTGAAGCTTGTCCTCAAATAAATCAAGAATTTCAAGTCTTAGTGTTGCTTGCTATTTAGAGTACATTTATTTTTGATGGCATCAACTATCATAAAAGTTAAACTGATAATGCACGAAAGGCAATCTGTGAATTCACTTCTAAGAAACAGAGTGGATCTTTTGCTCTGTGCAGGCAAATCCTTCTCAGAGGATATATGCAAATGTAGTACAGAATTAGAAAGCCTTATTTATACTCTGGGGCCGGGGGAAATAGCTTTCTCACATAGATAAAAAGAAAGCAATGCATTGTTTAAGGAAGATAGAGAAGATAGTGGAAAAGTCTCAGGCACAAGGAATGAAGGTAGAAATCCCTACTTGAAAAGAATAAATGAAACTAAAAACCAAACATATGCGTATACCAGTTCAATAAGGAAAACATATTGAAACCTGATGCCCAAAGCTGGTTGGACATATATTACTTTAGGTGGTCAAAGATGAAAAATAATTTAGAGCAATGCAGGAGACTATAAAAGTATTCACTTTCTCTAATTCAATAATTTCCCTTCTGAGAATTCATTCCCGGAAAGTAATTCAAAATACTGGGCAAAAAAAAAAAAAAAATGGAGATGTTCTTTGTAGAACTGTCTGAATGATAGCTCTTTAAATATGTCTGTCCAACAGTTGGGTTAGGGTTAAATCAATTATAATACAACTGCTCCTTAGAATTTTATACAGCTATTAAAGCCTATGACGTACACATTCTTTAAAGATACAGATTGAGGAATGAAGTACTAATACAGGTTACATGGCTGAAACTCAAAGGCATGTTAAATTAAAAAGGTGCTGGAACATAAGAGGCCACCTGTCCTATGATTCCGTTTATAGGAAATGTTTGGGATAGGCAAATCTAGGAAGACAGACAGCAGATTAGTGGTTGCCTTGGGCAGGGTGCGTGGGAGTGGTGTGGGGAAGGGGAAAATGGGAAGTGACTGCTAACGGGGACATGGTTTCTTCTGGGGGTGATTAAAATGTCCTAATTTAGATCGGGATGATGGTTGCACAGCTGTGAATATGCTAAGCACGGTCCAGTGGTGCAATTTAAATGGTCACATTGTATCTCAGTAAGGTTACATCTCAATTACGATGTTCCAAAAAATATGAGTATTTGCTGTAATGAAAACCAAGTCGTCGAAATAAGAGAGAAAAACAAACTAGAAGTAAATATAACCACATACCAATAGTGGTTTGGTTCAAAGGCTGAATGTATGAGTGAAAATGTATGCCTTCTCTCATCCAAATTTTTTCTAATGTGATTGGATTTCTTCTTTTATATATATGTAGCAAATAGAAGAATGATTGTCTTTCCCTCTCCACCAAACCAGTCTTCTTTCTTTCTACTTTGTTAAGTCAAGAATCAGAAAATTTAGGGGCATCTGGGTGGCTCAGTGACTGACTCTTGATTTCCCCTCAGGTCACAATTTCGGGGTCCTGGGATCAGCCCTTCATCGGGCTCTGGGCTCAGCAGGAGTCTGCTTCTCTTTCTCTCTCCTCCTTTCCCTCTACCCCTCCCCCTCCCCGGCCCATGCTCTCTCTCTCTAAAATAAATAAATCTTAAAAAAAGAAAAGAAAAGAATCAGAAAATGTACAGACCAGCAGCTTGCACAACCCCTTCAGGCCACTTGAGGTCTTTCCCCACAATTCTATGAATGAAACAAGCAACCACGTTAATGGGTGTAACCCCAAAGGGAAACATATATACACGTTAGAATTCTGGTATATTGAATATATGCGTGTTCTCGTTTTTAGGAAGTGATAGAAGCAATTGCTGAGTGTGCATTTAAGACGTCACCTTTTCCAATTCTGCTTTCATTTGAGAACCACGTAGATTCGTAAGTATTCCGCATGTTCACTGGGGAGTCTTTTTCCCTGAAATGGGTATGTTTAATAATTGTGCACCAATTTAAGATTACTTGACATTATTAATGGTGTTCCTCATTGATGTTAAGTCTTAAGTGTCATGTTTTCAACACCATATGTTGGGATTCACTCCCTTAAACCTCATTAACATTACAATAATCCACTGGACTTGGGGAACCTAGTTTCAGGCCACAGGATTTTAAAATGAAGGACTCCTCTTTTTGCAACGTTGTGGAATAATACCGTATCTCTCTCCCACTTTTATAATCCTCCTTCAGTAGCCCCTCTATTGCATGCAAATTTGTAGTCTGTTTTGCCGCACAAAAACGGCCAGTTCCGAGCACACTGAAGCTGGTGGAGGGAAAGCTCTAAATTCTGTCCTACTGTCTGGGTTTACACAGAACCCAGACCACCTCCTCTTCCCGTTGGTTGCTCTTGTTTGTTAGTCTTTGTAAATATGATCCTATTTCAAAAATAGCCTGCCCTTATTGCTGAGCCACACAAAGAAAAGACACTTTGACTTAACTCTTTTATATTCATTTTATCACAAAATGCCAGAGTAAGACGCATTTACGTCTAAAATACGGGCATTAGTTTACCCTATAGTTACTCAGTTTAAAGTGCTTCAAAATGAGAGTCTTCTCTACATGGACTCAAAATTCAAGAAACTAGAATTCTAGTCCATGGAATGAATGGCTGAAGACAGCGTAGTAGTGACCACCGTTACTCAAAAGAATATTTGTGATGCCCCCTCTCTCATTTCAATGATCCTAGCCAGATTTCTCAACTAAAAGCCAACAGCACCTGTGCTAATGTGGCTCAAGAGTTCGTTTTCTTTTCTTTTTTTTTTTTTTTTTTAACCCTTCTTCTTACTGGAAGTCTTTCCCAGACCACTGATTGATTCCCTTTGTCCAACTAATTTGCAATACATGCTTCAATTTACTTATTCCTTAAGATTTCACTAAAATCTTGAAAGAAACACTTTGGTCATGAGCAAATTTCAGCCTGAGGAATTTCCAAGTGTTTAAATGTGATCATTTTTGTGATCATGGAGAAGGGCTTTGTTTGCAAGGAACCAGTTTTATAATTATCTGTATTTCCAGTTTGCCCTCAGGAAATCCATATTACATTTACAAGCTTGTGGTTCTGTTGCACTGGGAAACAGTCAGCCAAGGAATGATTTAATCATTTGGCAGATAGTTTTTCTAACACTTCTGAGGGGCAGTTCCAGAGAGAAGAATTGATTCTGTTTCATTGCTATCTCTCTTTGAACTAAAGGGAGTGTCTCTTGAGTTCCTGTATTTAATACCTCATTTGCTGCGACCACCCTGGCTTGCACATGAGTGTTTTCCCATCTCTGCCTATCCATCTGTGATTGGGCTCTAACAGTCCTTTAACACCTTTCTTTCAGGCATTGTAGTTCCCAGACTTGTTGATGTATTATGTCCTTGTTCGAGAAATATCTCTAAATCTAGCACATTTATGGTCTTCAAGAAATGTCTCTATATAAATTAGACAAAACGGAAAGCTATATTTCCACTGTTGTTTCCCACCTGCTCGTTGAGCTTTCCTATAAGGGAATCAGAGAGGTATCAACAACCACCACCACAAACATAGTAACAGCTAATATGTATTGAGTTTATATCATGAGCCAAGCAGCCTTATCGGTGTAAGGCCATGTAACCTTACAGGTGTAAGCAGCCTTATAGGTGTAAGGTCATGTAACCAGAAACCCGGGGGCTCCGAAGAATAAATATTATTGTGATAATCCCTGTCTCACAGATGATGAAACTGTGCCCCAAAGAGACTGAGTAATTTACCCAAAGCCAGGCAGCTAAAAGATGACAGACCTGGGATTCAAAATCTGGCTGGTCTGGCTTAGAAATCACAGGTTTCACCAACACTTTCCCCACACCTAAGCAGAGCCTTCAGAATAATCAAATTAAGACAACCAGAGCCTCCGCAAAGCAACTGTAAATGTTCACTTTTATGTGGCTTGTGATCCTTAACCACAGAACATTTTTTGCGGTTTTCAACACCAAACACACAGAGGGCCAAAACAGGGCGTGAAAACCAAACCTTGCCTGGTACACAAGAGCAAAATGACAGTACTGTGATACTGTCCTTCCTGGTTTAAAAATGAGATATTTCGCTCTTAAAGGTTTCTTAATAATTCATAAGTCATAAGAGAAAACCGGAAAACAACTTTTCCAGGATGCCCAGATATTTACCCCAAACCATGGAGATTAAGTCGATGGCAGTAAAATTGTAAGATAGTGAGGTCTGTTGTGGAGGAAAGCTGTTTGTTTCATGTTTCCATGATCCTTGAGCCTCGCATGTCAAAATCGCTCAGCTTCAATCCTCTCCTGGGGGGATTATCACACACCCGAAGAAAATTCATAAGCTTTTTGCTTTTGCTGGTAAAACCCCGTGTTTGACTCGTGGGCCAGCTCACCTCACTACAGAACCTGGTGCAGACATCATTCTTCACTCGCAGCCCTCTTTCCCACTAAACCCAGAAATATACCTCAGAATCCTTCGCAACACAGTGTCCAGGAGAACACCCCCACCCCGAAATAATCCAACACCTATCTGCCATCTCTAGTGGACCATTTTACCCCCCGTGTCCTCTGTCTACAAAATGTCAGATTCAGAAGTGTGGCTCAGGCTCCTTTGAACCGCACCTCCAAAACAAACTCACGTTGGAAGAAAGGAAGAAGTCCACTGGATTTTTCTGGTTTTCCCCTCCAAGTACTTGAAATTCCCCATCTCTATAGGAACAACAAAGGGAGATCTGCCATTAGCTGCTGGCAGCTCATTCTTCGCCCCCCCCCCCCCCAACCCCGTGCTCCACCAGAATCCCATAAAATGCAGATCCCTGAACCTCACTCCCATACCCCATTTTGAATGTATAGAAATGAGACTTTGAAATCTTTAAAAAAAAAAAAAAAAAAGCCCTAGCTAACTCTGATGCTTCACCTAATTTGTGAGCTAGCATTTTCATTAAAAGCATTCTACACAAAGTCAAGAAAGTAACCCCCAGCTCTGGTTCAGCCACAGGTAATGTGAGATTTGGGACAAGGTCCTTAATTTCCAGGGGTTATAGCTTCCTCCGCTATGAAGAAGGAGGTTGGTTTAGTGCAATGGGGAGGATTTACACCATCACGTTTTGTGAGGCACAGTCCTTGGTCGGAAAATTGGCCTCTGGGCCTGGAGCCTCTACTTGAAGGGTATGTGACTATGTCCAGATGTGCCCACTGTGGCCTGAAGCTCCAAACGTATTTGTGAGTATTTCCTGTCATTTGGTCTCTGCCGTAGCTGATGTGGGTGCCCTGAGCGCCTCAGGATGTTTTTGTTTTTGTTTTTCTTGCTAACTGCGGTGTGGATGTCTTTCATTTCTGCAGGTCTGACCCACAGAGTTGCCTTGTTTTCCTCCGACTCTGTTCACTGTGCTCTCTGCTCTGATTCGGTTCCCTGCCTGGTGTGTGTGTGTGTGTGTGTGTGTGTGTGTGTGTGTGTGTGGAACAGCCTGATTACCAAGTAGCCCATTTTACTTTTCTTGAAAACTCCCGTGTTCTCTTCGCCTCAGTTGATTTTGAGGCAAATTTGAAAACGTCCGATCAAGTCCCTTTTCTTCGATCGATCCGTGGGCCAGCAGCACCTGCCTCATTGACAAGCTTGGTAGAAACACTGAGTCGAGTCAGCTGGCTGGCTCGGTCGATAGAGCCTGCGACGCTTGACCCCAGGGTCATGAGTTCGAGCCCCATATTTTGGGTAGAGTTTACTAAAAAAAAAAAAAGAGAGAGAAAGAGAAAAGAAAAGAAGAAATGCAGAATCTGAGGCCCCAGGCTGATGCTGCCTAGGAATTATCATTTTCTTAAGACCCCAGGTAATTCGGTTGAAGTGTCAGAGCTTGCGTTAAACCCTGTGGCCCACTAGCTATACCGTCATCAGAGCAGCCTGCCAGCTTAGCAGCCTGCCTGCATTGTTCCAAATGCAGGTTCCAGGGTTCCTCTCCCAATTCAGTGAATCAAGGCCTCGCCCTCAGCCCTACTGCCC
Source organism: Lontra canadensis (assembly GCF_010015895.1). Classification (NCBI taxonomy): domain Eukaryota; kingdom Metazoa; phylum Chordata; class Mammalia; order Carnivora; family Mustelidae; genus Lontra; species Lontra canadensis. The sequence continues at coordinate 11,301,280 of NW_022631010.1, forward strand.
GCAGCCCTAACAGCCCAGGTGATTCTTTAGTAGAATCAGGCAAGATTTTTGCTCCAGCAAAATCTTTCTTTGGCCCTGGTTTGGGGACAACCTGATGACGGATAGGGGCCTCTACCGGTCACCTGCTTAGGGGCACCTGGAGCATCACCTCAGAATCCCTCCACTGGTGTGAACATGGCTCGGCTCAAAATCCTGAAAGCAGGGAATTGGGGTGAAACTCTCTACTCCAGGTGTCTGATCAAAGGAACTTGGGAGCCCCTGGGGCTCCCAAGTTCCAACACTCAAGGAAAATGTCATCTCCTTCAGCACCTGCTGACTTATTTTAATCTATCACAACGGTTCTCAAACTTGAGCATGCGTCAGAATCATGTAGAGGGTTTGTGAAGACCCCTGCGCCCTGCTTCTCTGGAGAGTTTGACTCAGAATCTGCATTGGAAGCCTTGAATCTGCATTTCTGGCCAGCCCTGGGCGCTGTTGATGCTACTGGTCCACAGACCCCACTTGGAGTAGCAAAGCTCTGTGACACTGAGTGGCATCTTTCTGTGAAAGTAAAATGAAGGGTTTGGACAATTTCTCCAATGCAGCCTGGACCGTGTTGGCCAGACACAGGGGGCCTTGTCTCAGCCACAGCTGCAGAGCCGTTTGCCTTATCTGAGCCCCCGAGCTGGCTGTTTTTTGAGCAACAGTGTCTGAACAGAGGATGCCCAGGGCAGTTCTGATAGATCACCTACCTCTCTGTTTGCTCTCCAACTTCAACTGAGTTGTCCTTAAACAACCACCCCCAGGCTTTTCAGGATCAGTTCTCTGGGTGGCAGGTTCTCTCCTCTCCCTGATCCTGGTGAGGAGGAATCTGAGGGCTGCATCAGCCACGCAGTAAAATCTCCTGTGGGTCAAGGAAGGACAAGGAGAAGGTGGGAGGTCATTCTGCAGGGTTTTGCAAGGGCTCGAATCTCTTCTTTGCCTCTCCCTGAAGTTCCAACAAAGCAGTGACTTCGGGTTTCCACCTGAACCCCAGAGAAAGCATTGGATCCCCAAAAATATATGCCTTTAAAAAAGGATATAAAAAATGGGTTTCCCTGTGGATCATTGCAATACGATTTGAATCCCCAGAGCACCCCCTTCCCAGGGGCGGCGGCGGGGGGACCAATCCATGATCCAGGCTTAATAGTTACAGAAGAGAGAAAGAAAATAAGAATCACGTTTTATAATCAATTTGAATTGTAGTAAAGAAGGCTTTTTTATCACTCACTTATTCTTACTACAATCCCAGTTCTGCTAAAAATGTATTCACATTATAGCAGGCAGAGACAACTATTGGAAATCAAGTTTGACAGCCTGTAGATCACACTCACAGTTCATAAAACCCAATGAAATTGGATACATTTAAAATTATATTTAACATTCCACATGAATAAGAAAAAAAAATGTTATTGCTTTTTAAAAGGTCAAAGGAAGCAGGAATATTGAAAGATGCCAATGTTCCCTCGCATCGACTGGGTTTCTGTGTTAGGAAGCGCACACGTCGTCCAGGCAAGCCGGTCCTAACCCTGGATCATCTTACATCTGCCCCACTCTTTGAACGGGTCAAAGGCATTTGCATCCATTACTCCACTTTATCTCGGCACCTTCTGTCCTTTTCCAAGAACAGTTATTATCCTCATTTTATAGATCCAAAGAAGTTGAGAGCCTGGAGCTCATCTCAGAAAAACCGGCAGTTCCAGGCTTTGTCTGTCAGAGCAGATTCCTTCTGACCCTAGGCAGGCTGTCACCAGCTCTCCTGCCCTATTGTGCACACAAGAGGTGTGGACACCTTTCCCCAACGCGCCTGCTGCTTTTATCTTTCCTCCAGGATCCCCTCCCAAGTAGACACACTTCTGCCTGACCGCCCTTCTGTGTTTTGAGATTCTATGTCTGTGTGTGTGTGTGTCTGTCTCTCTCCCTCTCCCTTCCTCCCTCTCCTCTCCTCTCTCACTTCCTTAAAAACACTCTTCCGCAGCCTAGCTCTCTGCAGGTTAGACAAATCTCAACTGGATTGTTCACCAGGAGTCCTGGATAAGTTCTGCCCCCAGAGTCTTACAACTGACTTAGAGACAGGAAATTGAACAGGGATTGAGTCCATAATCCTGAGACATTCCAGAACCCAGTGACTGGCAAATGACCTGCTATGCTCCCCATCTGTGTCTGTGGAGGCCAGCCTTGGGAATAGCCTTAGTGTCTACCTGCTATGTGGTAATCAAATTCGCAGAAGTCAGAATAATAAACCAGGGGTTTAGAATGATAAATACGAATCCTGAAGGGTAAGATGGGGGAATCACCTCTTTCTATAATTAATAGTATGTAGTAATCCTGACCAAACTCTTGAAATAATCCTCCTCATTTGCTTTCTTTCTCTGTCATTCCCCTTAGCCCAAAGCAGCAAGCCAAGATGGCGGAGTATTGCCGACTGATCTTTGGAGATGCTCTTCTCATGGAACCACTGGAAAAATACCCAGTAAGCAAGTTTACCCCTGAAGAAATATCCATATTCATGACTGGAGTTTTGGGTGCCGGTGGGGCAGAGGTGGAGTAGGGGGGACGACTTCCTTACATCCTTTCCATGTTTGTGTTGCTCAGTGAGATTGATTCCGTTGATAATGAAGTCTGACCAGGAGGAAACTGGCAGTGTGCCTGCGGAGGGTTGGAGACATGGCTGTGTCCTCTTCCTGTACTCCCCATCTTCCCCTTCTCCCTCTGACAGACATGACTGGCAGGACCACAGAATTCCAACAGTCACAATCAGTTGTGGAAATATTCCGGGCACATGGGGCTCTGATCACAAACCAGGAACCTCATCACATCCTTTGAGAGAGATGTTTCAGCAAAGCGGGATGTGGCAGGTGGCACCATGACACCCCCACTTGGCCTTGCGTCCCCTCCTCACATCCTTGCATATGCCTGTTCTGGAACTCAGGCCTCCTCTTGGCCTGACAGCATCCCTGCTTTGGGAAGGAACACAGTAGGAATATCTCACAGTCTCTCCCCTCCTGAACCTTTTTCCTAGTCTCCACACATTATCACATGGTTTCATACCAATTCTCAGGCTCCTTGCAAGCAAAGCATAAATGACCAGCATAGGAGAGTTCACTGAACTTTCTAAAAATAACCCATCTGGCGACTTGCACACATGCTCTCTGATACAATATCTAACAACCTTCTCATGGGAAATTGATTTTCTCATTAGCCGTGCAAGTTGAAACATAAGAAACAAGCCTCGCAAATAAGGGTAGCTTGAATCTCGGGGCTGCAAGGAAATGTGAAGCCACCAGTCCACTTCCGCTGATGACAAGGACATGTGCTGCTTAGCTCCCGAGTTCCATGGCAGGAGTTGGGGTGGGGGCGGGGTTGCTCTTTTTAAATGCATCTGAAGGGTTGATTCTACATGCTTGCTTGGAAGCTCCTGTCTTTACCAGTCCTTCCTGGCAGACGCCGCACTAACTGGCTTCCCTCCTTTGAGAATACAAGACAGGGCCTTCCTACCTATCCCAAATCAAAATGACTGGATTTATGGTCCACAGCCAACTCATGAACCTTTGGATTAGCAAATCTCCCAATACGTTTCGATGCTCTTATTCATGGGGATTTCGTTGTGGAAAAAAATAAGAGTTCGGTCATTAAAACACACCTTTCATGTGAAAAAATAACCACAAAGCAGCTAGACACAGCACAGTTTACTGGCCTGGACTGAAGGCAGTAATGAATAATCTAGAAGCTCTTGTTGTCCAACACCATCCCGGGGCTTTGGGGAAGGAGGCTGAAAGAAAGGGGCAATTTTTTTTTTTTTTAAGATTTTATTTTTAAGTCCTCTCTACACCCAACACAGCCCTCAGACTCACCACCCTGAGATCAAGAGTTGCACATTCTGCCAACTGAGCCAGCCAGGGTGACCCTAAAAGGGCAATATTTTTACAGAAGGTGCTTTTCTTTTCCATTAGCTGGAATCTGGAGTTCCTCTTCCAAGCCCTATGGATTTAATGTACAAAATTTTGGTGAAAAATAAGAAGAAATCACACAAGTCGTCGGAAGGAAGTGGCAAAAAGAAGCTCTCCGAACAAGCCTCCAACACGTACAGTGACTCCTCCAGCATGTTCGAGCCCTCGTCTCCCGGAGCCGGTGAGGGATTGGCGGGTTCTTGTTCCCTATTATGCATGGGTTTCAGAATGGCTGCCCTAACTTAACTTCGAAGGACTTCGAACATTCCTATTTGGACACTCTTTAAAACTGTTGGATTTCTATTTCTGCTTTGAGCTATCTGCAAAGTACCTCTCACCATATAGTTATGGGACACAGGACAGAGTCCCAGGACGTGGTCATTTGGGGGAGCCATGATTCCGTCGAGCACACTGGCCAAATAATCTTCCAAGTGACCACATGATTTTAAGCTTCTCAAGGGCCATGATTCTTTAACATTCACTCGGCTCTGGGCACAAAGATGTTCACCAGATGTATTCTCATTGATGCTATGCTGAAGAATTCTGGGTAATTCCACTTATCCATATTTTCTAGATCTCTTTTAAAATGTAAAAAGGTAAAGGTACTAGAATTATCTGTCAAAGCTCCTAGGCAATGCTTAATATCATTGATTTTCCTTTTAGATTGAAGTTGAAATAGATTTTTTTTTTTTGTGGCTGATGAAGAAAGAATTCCAAGTGGTCATCCCATTTCCTTTGAATTGCTTGTCATTGAGTCTGATTTCTCTTTTAGCTTTAATCAGAATCTCGGCAGTCTGAAAAGGGCATTAGGAAGCTCTCCCAATTAGAGGGTGAGGAAGGGGAGGAAGCTTGAAGCTTGAATCTAGGAAGTTTTTCAATGAAAAGCTAAACTGTCATTGGAATGATCACTTTGCTAAACTGGCAGTATTTACACAACCAGAACCTATGCATACCCTCTGCCCCAGGGAGTCCTTTCCTAGGCATATACCGGACAGAAATGTGTATAGACAGTCATCAAGAGAGATGCAAGGAATTGCTTAACACAGCGCTACTCACAACATGCCCAAACTGGAAACTAACCAAATGTCATCGACAGATAAAGAAGTTGTAGGGTATTTACACTGTGAAATAAAGTGCGGCATTAACAATCTACCTTTGCACACAAGAATAGGGCTGCATCTCAGAAGCATAATGTGGAGTGAAAGAAATCAGATACAAAAAAGTATTCATCATATTTCCATTCATATAAAGTACAAAAACAGGCAGAAGGATCCTATAGCAGTTAGAAGTCAGGAAATGGTGACCCTTGAAGAAGTGGTAGAGACACTGGTTTTATTTTGTTTCTTGCTCTTGTTAACAGTTACTAAGGTTTGTGTAGTCCTCGCGAATTCACACTCTATGCATGTACAAGTATGTATACTTCTCTGTATAACTATCATACATCAATTTAAAAATTTGGGAATAATTTTTTAAATTAAAATATAAACTCTAGGGGCACCTGGGTGGCTCAGTGGGTTAGGCCTCTGCCTTCAGCTCAGGTCATGATCCCAGGGTCCTGGGATCAAGCCCCGCATCGGGCTCTCTGCTCGGCGGGGAGCCTGCTTCCTCCTCTCTCTCTGCCTGCCTCTCTGCCTACCTGTGATCTCTGTCAAATAAATAGATAAAATCCTTAAAAAATAAAAATAAAAATAAAAAATAAACTCTAGGGCAACAGCAGCAGAGGGGGTAGGTTGACCAAGACACTGATTTATCTTTTTTTTTTTTTTAATTTTTCCATCTCAATGGCCAATATCTTTTACAGGTTAGATAAAAATCCGTATCAACAGATATTATACAATTCATTGAAAGGTTTTCTGGAAGGATAGTTTTTGAATGTGTATTTCTTTTTTCTTCCTTAAAGATTTTTATTTATTTATTTGATAGAGAGAGATCACAAGTAGGCAGAAAGGCAGGTAGAGAGAGGGGGAAGCAGGCTCCCTGCTGAGCAGAGAGCCAGATGTGGGGCTTGATCCCAGGACCCCAAGATCATGCCTAAGCTGAAAGCAGAAGCTTAACCCACTGAGCCACCCAGGTGCCCCTTGAATGTGTATATCAAACGTTATTACCCATTTCTGATTCTCTTCTCAAAAACAATTTTGTTCCCAATATGAATGTTCTTTTTGAAGATTTGGGGCCATTGTTGTTAAGAGGCTACATATTTCCTAGCACAGTTCTTGAACCTCTTGAATCTAGGGAAGAAAGCAGATCTTCCTTTGCATGGAGAAACTTGTTTTCCTGTGTGTGTTCCCACTGCCAGTTCCGTCCCTTTATTAACTGGATGTAAAACACAAATAAAGATTTTTACAGGCAGTGAACATTATTGCTTAATACAGAGAAAGATCAGCAATCTGTTCATGGTTCAGTAGATTTCCTAAGCTAGCCCCATGGTCTGTTGTGCAATCTTTCTTTCAACGGAAAATTTTGGACATTGGAATATGTAGGTAGGCTCTTGAATAATGAGTGCTGTTAATTTACCATTTGGTTTGTAGATAGTAATGGGAACTCAAGTAACTTTAAAAACATGCAATGGTTCTTATTTCAGAACTAGTCTGTTTATCATGGCCCCTGTCGGTCAGGTGCCTCTCCCAAGATCAGCCCTTTGCCAGTACAGTTGTCTTAAAGAACTAGGATAGAGTAGATTTTTTTATGGTGCAAGGTTTTAGGGTCTTAAGGTGGCTCCAGGGTCCCTCCAAAGACCAGGGCTCTCCTCATAGAGTAAGGGAAGACAACTTTCTTTCTTTCCCCCATAAACCAAAGAATGACCTGATAGAATATTTGAAATGCCCAGTGTATTGTTAGTCCCGTGAAGCATTGTGTAAATGGTTTTGCCAAACAGTTTTAAATTACTCTATAGAAAGAATACCCTCTCTAACTAAAAAGTAAAAACTGGTTAAAAGATCTTGCAGCAACACATTTGATTATTAAAAAAAACTTGAGGGGTGCGACTGGGTGGCTCAGTGGGTTAAACCTCTGCCTTGGGCTCAGGTCATGATCCCAGGGTCCTGGGATCGAGTTCCGCACTGGGCTCTCTGCTCAGCAGGAAACCTGCTTCCTCCTCTGCCTGCTTCTCTGCCTACTTGTGATCTCTGTCTGTCAAATAAATAAATAAAATATAAAAAAAAAAATTGAGGGCCAATTTCCTAAAAGAACATGTCTCTATATACATGTGTTTTCTATCCAAAATATAATGGATTCATCTTATTAACTTAACACAATATCGGCATCATAAAGTGGCTGCAAGTGCTTTCTTTTAATAAACAAGCCATAAATAATGATTGGTTGGTCCCAGAAATCTTTCCTTCTGAAGCTAGTTCATGAATACTTTGCTCACTGCTGTCATTCAGTAATTGACTGGACTTTGTCAGCCAAATGAAAACATTTATAAGCGTCTTTGAAGACATGTTGTGGACCCTGTGTTATTTATATAGATTAAACCAGGCGGTGAACTTCCGGAAGGTTTGATGGGGAGGTCCTTTCAAGTGCAAGTTGCCTCATTGTTGAGCCAATATTGCCACCTACTGGAATCCTTCTGTTACTGCCCCGTGTGAATGCCAGAAGGTAGTAATCAAATCAAATAATGCCTTCTGTAGTATTTTACTTGAAACTCTTTTTACATAACTGATATTATTGGGTCTGACTGAGTCCCAGAGCGTGGAAGAATTTAATACCTCATGCTAGTATGAATATTCAAAAGCAGAATCATCCACCAAATCTTCGGAGAGGAAAAAGAATCCATGGAAATGACTGTGTATCATCGGCTAAAGACGAGCTGAAGTATGTTGTGATTGAAGTAGATTTCCATGCATCATTATGTTAAGGGTTCATGTATTTTATCCTGCTTTTTAAAACAGACATCGCCATTTTCTAAGATAGGTGCATTGCCTACAGGATACTCGAATAAGCAAATCATAGATCGAGACAATACAGGGTTTGTGTAGTTAGGCATGCTGCCACAGCCCCACTCTTTTTGTCCTAGCTCATGTCCTTGACCTTCACTGTGAGGTCCTGTATGGCCTCAGAAAAGTGGCCACAAAGTCACTGAGCACTGGCTAAGCATCACAAGGAAGAGTCAGTGTCCAGAAAAAGAGGGAAAAGTGGGAACAGGATGGATTATCCCTTTTCGGATTATTAAGACCCTGAAAGACAATGTACACATCTATCTAGGATGTGTGTACCATAGAAAGCTAACTGTAGGTGATGCCATATATTTTTTTTTAACTGATAAAAATGTTAAGCATTTTCAACAGAATGCTGGCATTTCAAATGGCATTCGCAAATGAAACTTGGGAAAAAATCCATATTCAAAATCTCAGTCTAATTCTCTATATAATTAATAAAATTTAACTATCTGAAGGAATAACTTTAAAACCATAAGAGGTAAATATCCAAGGACATTTTTGGCAATGTAACTGTTAGTATATGCTTCAAATCTTCAAAATTGTTACCTCATGATCTGTTATTAAAATTTGACAGGGGAAGCTGACACTGAGAGTGACGACGACGACGATGATGATGACTGTAAAAAATCTTCAATGGATGAGGTAGGTATCCAGGGACTGACTTCTGGTCACAGAGGTTCTTCTAAGGCCCATCCCAGGTGGCTCCATCTGGATACAGTTCCTGGTCACCTTCTGCCATCTAGTGGTTAAAGGAGTCATAGTTCACTGTAAAACGTAAAACTTCGTTTGGCTACCCAGTTGGAAAATGAAAATGCATCCCGGGGTCACTAAAGGAGTAAGCATGGCATTGAGCAAAACTCTTTGTAATGAACAATGCTACTGAGACTGTCTTCCATCGAATGGGGCATCTAGAGGGTGAATTCAAAACTCAGGACATCCAACCACCCGCTTCGATTAAATGGATTGTCAAACGACCCCAAATCCCGAGAAGACACGGGATTGGGGAAAAATGTCCAGAAATGTGACATGCATTCCATTATTGTAATTTTGGAACTGCTAGAGATCCTTATTGATGTAAGCTTGAACATTCCAAAGAACCTCATCAGCTCAGAGATAGTCATTGCCCAGAATCTAGAAGGGAATCTGGGATCGGCCAATCGGAATTTTAAAATTTGTTATAGCAAGAGTCTTGATCAAAAAGTTTACCCTGAATCTGCTTTCAGATATATTGGAAAGTATCTGTCTCAAGAATAAATAATGAATAATAAACTATTCTTACAGGATGTTCTTCCTCTGGTACTTACTCCTTTTCATGTAGTCTAAAGTTTTGATTAAATATGTTCCTCCGCTAAATTTCAAGATAATGTACAGGAGGAAAACTATTAATATGCCTGATAGAGTAGTTCTGCCCGATAATTATTTTAGTCACACATAAGTTTTATCACTGATTCTTGATCATTTAAAATTGTTTTACTAATTGGATGGTTCATTTGCAAATGAATATTTCCCAATTAACATTTAACCTAAATATTGCTACAGGAGTTTTAAAAAGAAATTGTGTCTGCATGCATGCTGTCTTCTGAAAATGGGAGAAAATATTAGCTCTGTCTACAGAGGTCTGTCCATGCCAATACTGCAATATGGCTTTTCTCTTTCATTTAAAACTTTATCAGAGTGATCCATAATAGCTAACAAGAGCTAAAATAATGTGAGGTTTTACTATGGGCCAGGTTCTGTTCTGAGCTCTTTCACATCAACTAACTCATTTAATAATCCCCACAACTCTGGAAGCTATTGGAACTGGTTTTATTTTAATTTAACGGGTGAGAAAACTGAGGCACAGAGCAGTTAAGTAATTTGCCCAAGATTGCACAGCTTCTAAGTAGTGAGCTTGAGGTTTGAAATTAGGCAATCTGGTTCCAGAATATGAGCTACTAACCTGAACGAACATTTGTAAAGAAAAGCAATAGCTGTTCACCCACCCCAACCTATTTCCACAGGGCAATTTTTTTAAAAAATCCTTTTTGGGGGGGCGGTGGGAGGAGTTCACTGGCAGTCACTTCGTACTAATTTTCAACTCATACAGTGACTTCCTGTTTTCTTGATGTATTAACCTTAGACATCAGCTAAGGAATTTATGCTGTGACAGGTGAAATAGGGCTCAGTGCTTCTCAGATTGTAATTTGTGTCTGAATCACATTCGTAAATTGCAGATTCTGTTTCCAGAGGCCAGTGGACGCAGAGGGCTGAGAAGTTGCATCTCTAACAAATTCTCGGGAATGCCGATGCTGCAGGTCCCAGAGCACACTGGGACCTGCCCCTATGAGCAAATTTTCTCCTGTGATGAACTTTCTATTGGCAATAACCATTTTCAGAAGAGGCAGAGTGATGTTCTCTTTCGTGGGTCCCTTCACCACTGCCCTGGGAAACATAACCCTTGGTGATGTAATGCTGACTCTGGGAATGTTATTTTTAATTCTGCTTCCAGGGGACTGCTGGGAGCGAGGCCATGGCCACCGAAGAGATGTCTAACCTGGTGAACTACATTCAGCCAGTCAAGTTTGAGTCATTTGAAATTTCAAAAAGTAAGTTTTCCCTGGAGAAGAACCCCTAATGGAGTATAGAGTGAGTATCTTCTCAATACAAGGTAGTTAGAACAAAGAATGTTACCCTTTATAGAACTCTTCTGGAAAGTCTTGAATACCTGCCTGGGTTGACCATCAAATCCACGTGGGAAGATATTCCATGATGTTTCTGAGTAGGGCTGTAGACCATCATGGTTATCTGGAAGATACTAGAGTACAGCTAATTGAGAGTCTCAACAACATAATGGGCTCCTTCCATTAAATAAGGGGCAGGATTGGAATAAACTACCCATTCCCCAGCAGGGGAGCAGCCAGAGAGGTGGTGAGCCCTAAGGACTAGAATGGAACACAGTCCATCAGTTCACGCACATTCCGTTTGTCCGGCCTGTTTGAGAACATTAACGTCACATCATTTTGTGTTCTTCCTTCATCCAATACATATTCATACTGGATACAAAGAAAGAAATAGCATCTTTCCTCTACCTAAAGAAAAGAGCCCTTTTATGAAATTGTCCTTTTTTTGATGAAATGTAAGATGCTATCAGGTGAAGAGAATCCTTGGGACATTTTAGCTGCTTTTATGAGTGTGCTCGTAAAGGCTGAATTTTTGCTTAAATATAGTAGCCTCTGATAAAGCACAGTTTTATATTTACATTAAAACCTAAGCTTCTACCTAACACACCTATGTTTAAGTGTATAATTTCTCCCGAAGAGCCTTAACTTAGTGGTATTTAGTATCTAGATCTCTACAATGAGGAATTAACTTCCAGTACAGTTTATATATAAATATTTCAAATTTTTCTTTGGTTTTTTAAAATTTTTTATTTTTTTATTAACATATAATATATGATTAGCCCCAGTGGTACATGTCTGTGAATCGCCAGGTGATTTTTTTTTTTTTTAAGTACTGATGCATCTTACGACAAGTTGTTTGGTTTGAAACATCCTAAAAAAGTAGTTATTTTTATATTTCTCTAACTTCCATTGGCTGTTACGAGTTTTCCTGATTCATGAGTCGAAAGCTCCTAGTCAAGTAGCCAAGTTGAGAAGGGACTGATGCATTGACATCCTTCAGAAATCTGGTAACAGCAGCACACGCCGAAGGTTGACCAACAAGCACTTTTCTCCTTGAGTTTTCTGTCATTTTATCACTTTTGTAAAAAGAACACTGCACATATGTTACAAAAACACCTACTAAATGGACAGAATCTTAATTAGCAGTCTTGCTTAAATAACTAGTCATATGAAAATAGGTTTCTGATGGCCCCAAATAAGAGAAGTAAGGGTTTCCCCGAGAGCTGATTAAACTGGGGGAAGATGAGACGATGGATAAAAGCATCTAGGAATGACTTAGGAAGAAAAATGAGGCTTTAAATTGGGCATCAAAGAGGGAAAAATACCCCAAAGGTAATCTTTAAAAAAAAAAAAAACTGAGAGCTAGGGGCACCTGGAGGGCTCAGTAGTTTAAGGGCCTAAGCATCTGCCCATCATGCTGAGGTCGTGATCTGGGAGTCCCAGGATGGAGCCCTGCATCAGGCTCCCTGCCCAGCAGGGTGTCTGCTTCTCCCTTTCCCTCTGTTCCTCCCCTTCTTATGCTCTCTCTCCTGCTCACTCTCTCTCAGAAAGAAAGAAAGAAATCTTTAAAAAAAAAAAAATTTTCTTTTTAAATAAATAAAGCTGGGACCTATCAGGGTGCCTGGCTGGCAATCTGGCGGTTGCTGTTAGAAAACAGTCATAGACAATACATAAAGGAGTGGCCATGGCTGGGTTGAATAAAACTTTATTTAGAAACGTTAAAGTCTGCAGGGCACCTGAGTGGCTCAGTGAGTTAAGCCTCTGCCTTTGGCTCAGGTCATGATCTCAGGGTCCTGGGATCGAGCCCCGCATCGGGCTCCATGCTCAGCAGAATCTGCTTGAGATTCTCTCCTTCTACCCCTCCCCCGACTTGCCCACATGCTTTCTACCTCAAATAAATAAATAAAATCTTTAAAAAATAATAATAATAATAAATTTTAAAAAGACCCTCAGAGTTTTCTAAGTTCCCTGAATGACACTTGCCACAGTACTATGTGGGACACTTTGGTTTTTGGCTGGGAAAAGAACAGAGAAGCTGTTGGACTCTTCTTAGTTTTACAGGCTAAGATGACTTTGTCTTGTTTCTTCCATTCTAACGGAAAGTTTGGATTCCACTTTCAAAACGTTGCTCCTGTATTCTACTGAGACCTCTAACACATTCCTCTCTCCCGCCTCTCTTATCTAATCTGAAAACAAGGCCATCAGACTGGAAAATTTCCAAGGATCCTTCTGCTTTGAAATACCCTGATCTTACTGTCACATTAGTTATGTGAACGGAAGGGGCACATACAAACTGAGCCAATGACAATGTGAGCATCAAAGAGAGTCAGAGATGCTAATCTGAATGGATTTAGAACAAAAGATTCCCCCAGGGCTCCTTTCCTTTTGACAAAACAGCTTTCATTTACCACATCTAAAATTCATTTCCCCACCCTAATGCAAGGCCAGAGGCATAGCTGACTCAGGTAGTAAGTATTAGAAGAGACAGCATCTTAAAAGACTCACCTTTGGGTGCAGGTAAATGGTTCACAGAAAGAAATACATTTACAAAGTTACGATGAGGATTCATTGCCCTAACGCCGCTGAACACGCGCCTACTTCCTACGTGTTATCATTATACTGTTGTATTTCACTTCACCCTGTTTTTCTTGTCATTAACTCAGAAAGAAATAGAAGTTTCGAAATGTCTTCCTTCGTGGAAACCAAAGGCCTTGAGCAACTGACGAAGTCTCCCGTGGAATTTGTAGAGTATCCTTGATTTGACGAGTGACCGCTGCAAGGATCCAACTGAAGCCACGTGCCATTTGTTTGATTTTTATTTCGAATAAGGAGAAAGATGCATGAAGTGGCTTCCTTCCGTCACGTGGGTGTGAGAAATGTTTCAGGTTTCCTGTGTGAGGCTGAGGGGGGTGGCCTCCCACTGGTCTGAGGCAAAGGAAGCTCAGGTTTCCAGGTGATTTTCACAGCATCAAGCCTTTTGTCATGTGATAATTTGCTTAATCCTTCTGAATTTCCTAATCTGTAAAACAGAACCCATGATACCAGCTTTATGGCTTGCCTTTTGGGTGAGGGACAACATGAGTAAAGCGTGTATATATACTTCATACATATGTAAGATAGAATATATGTAAAATGTTTACATATATTTGTAAACTTTCTTCACACATCACATCCTTACATGTAATAAGTGTCTAATCAGAAAATAGTTGGGAGGATGATGATAAGACTATAAATATTGGGACGCCTAGCTAGCTCAGTCAAAGAAGCATGTGACCCTTGATCTTGGGCTTATGTGTTCAAGCCCCATGTTGGGTGTAGAGATTATTAAAAAAAAAAAAAACTTAAAAAATAGAATATAAATATATATATTACTAATAATGGCTTTGTCGATAGTCCTGACAACAAAAACTTTGTTTTTATCCATAAATCAAAAATGAAACAAGTCTGTACATTTTTTTCATGAAAGTAATTAGTAACTGCCTCAAACAGCCCAATTTCATGAAGCAAGTGTCAGAATAAATATGAGTCACCCTTTGAAGTCATCAACAACGGGAGAGGAAACATGTAAATTCCATAAACAGTCAGACTCTTAAGTATCGACGCTTAGATACAACCTCTAATAGCTGTGTTAACTCATTGAATCCTCACAACAGGCCTAGAATGTAGGGATTGTTCAATCTGCTAAGTAAAGGAGGGAAACGGACACATAGATCAAGATAACTTGCTCTAGGTTCTACAGCCAGCAACTTCCAGAAATAAGGTTCAGACCCTTTTAGGCCTTATTCCCCTGCCCGAGCTCAACACCTTAGCTAACCTCCACCAAATTTGATAATAGGAAGAATCAGTCGTGTTTTAAAGACATAGCATTGTTTAACAGCTACACGGTAGTCGAGAACAGAAGGCTCTTAGGATCGAAAACTGATGGCGGGAGGAACTCAAATACAAAACAAGGTGAAGGTCAAGCCTGGGTGGCTCAGTGGGTTAAGCCTCTGCCTTTGGCTGAGGTCATGATCCCAGCATCCTGGGATGGAGTCCCGCCTCGGGCTCTCTGCTCAGCAGGGAGCCTGCTTCCCCACCGACCCCCACCTGCTGCTCTGCCTACTTGTGATCTCTCTGTCAAATAAATAAATAATAAAATCTTAAAAAAAAAACAAGGTCAAAACCTTCTGTGTTATATTTACCTTGTTATCCATCATAGAGAGTACCACAATCTTGGCAAACGGCATGCTCAGAGAAGGCTAAAAAACGAGCAGAGAGCATTTCAAAAATAACCATGCAGTTCACGTGAGCCCCTTCTGCCAAAGACAGTATCACGCTCACATGCTTAGACACGCTTGAGCTTCTTCGTGTGTCCTTCATCGTGAAGCCTGTCCTTAAAAGTCTCAGAATAACACTGATGTGGACTCGGCCATTTTTGCTCCCCCATTAGTTTTTACCCACAAGGCTCTGCAAATGTGATACAGTACATCTTTATTACAAAAGCACATTGATTCTGCGTGTTCAGGAAGTTTTTGACATTATTCACTGACTAGCCCAATGAGATCCTCACCAGTACTTCATTTACCAATGGAGAAGGAAGGAAAGTGGCCTCTCAGTTAATAGTATTGCTGATCATCTTTATAACTGTATTCACTACTTAACATGATGGTCCAGATATAACAAAATGCAGCTTAGCAGGATATATCCAAAGGGAACCCGTGTGGATTCATCGAACTATATGCCTCAGCTCTTCTGGAATGCAGGTTGCCAAATGGTTGCCCTTAATTTTCAAACTGTGGGTAAGTCGCGCAGTAAAAGCCCATTTCCGTTCTGTTATAAAGCCACATTTCCAGGCGTGCGAAGAGAAGCAAGTTTCAGTGAAGGAAATATCACTACCAAAAAAAAAGGTAACCTTTGAAAACGGAGAAACTGTCTTTAATTATTTCTAGTGGTTTTGCATTATTTTCAAAGAAAAATGTTTATGCTTTGTAAAGTAATATGTAGAGGGGCGCCTGGGTGGCTCAGTTAGTTGGTTAAGTGTCTGCCTTCAGCTCAGGTCATGATCCTAGAGTCCCTGCATCGGTCTCCCTGCTCAAGGGAGTCTGCTTCTCCTTCCCCCTGCTCTTGCACTCTCACTCGCTCTCTCTTTCCCTCTCAAATGAATAAATACAATCTTTAAATTTTTAAAAAGTAATACGTATATATTGTAGAAAATTTGGAAAATTTAGAAAAGTATGAAGAAAAAGATAAAACTGCCAGGAACACTACTAATCAGAAAGACAACACGGTTAACTTGTTGGCTTTGTAATCTATAAGGTTTTTTGATTACCTATATAGAATTTTTTATTTAATTCCTTGTTTAAAAATGTGTGTGTGTGTATATATATATATATATATATATATATATACACACACATATGTATGTGTGTATATATGTATGTATTTATATATATTTAAGTGCTATACAGAAACATGAATTTTAATAGCTATATATGAAGGAAATTCACTATCACTGGACATTAGGAATTCTTTTTCTACCGTAATGCTCAGGGAACATCTTGACTATAAATCATCAAATCTATGTCCTAATGTTCTTTTGGAAGAGTTCCTAAAATAGAATTACTCTGTTAAAAGATGTGAATGTTTTAAAAACCTTCATGCAATATGCCAAATTGTCCAACAAAAATCTTGGTTATTTACCCAAAAAATACAAAAAACACTAACTCAGAGGGATACATGCAGCCTTATGTTTATAGCAGCATTATTTACAGTAGCCGAATTACGGACATAGTCCAAGTATCCATCAATAGATGAATGGATAAAGAAGATGTGGTATATAGAGAGTATATAGATACAATGGAATATTATTCAACCCTAAAAAGAATGAAGTCTTGTCATTTGCAGCAAGATGGATGGAGGTGGAGAGTACAATGTTAAGTGAAATAAACCAGTCAGAGAGGGGTGCCTGGGTGGCTCAGTGGGTTAAGCCTCTGCCTTCGGCTCGGGTCATGATCTCAGGGTCCTGGGATTGAGCCCCTGCATCCGGCTCTCTGCTCAGCAGGGAGCCTGCTTCTTCCTCTTTCTCTCTGCCTGTCTCTCTGCCTACTTGTGATCTCTGTCAAATAAATAAATAAAATCTTAAGAAAAAAAAAAAAAAGAAAGAAAGAAACCAGTCAGAGAAAGATGCCATATGATTTCGCTCGTATGTGGAATTTAAGAAACAAAACCAATGAGCAACTAAAAGACAGAGAGAGACAAACCAAGAAACAGACTCAACTTTAAAAAGCAAACTGATGTCACCAGAGAGGAGGGTTGGGGGGGTTTTGAAATAGGTGATGGGCATTAAGAGGAAACTTATCATAATAAAAAAAAAATAAAATGATTTGAAAAAATCTGTACATTTGACAAGTCAAAAAAATATGTTGCACTGGATTTCTCCTCCATTGGCAGTGTATGATATGAAGTGTTACCTCTCATTTGAGATCCTGGTTAAGTATTACCATTGAATAATAATAATAATAGTATTCTGGACAAAATATTGTTGCTTTAATTTTATTTCTTTGATTATTATTGAGGTTGGACATTTAAATATGTGTTTTGACCTTTACATTTCTGCTTTTATGAAGTGTGTATTTATGGACTATTATCAATGTTCCTATCCATTTATAATAGCACTTTGTATATAATGAGTATGTTGTCATATTTGGTGAAACAGATGAGACTGGGTTGATTAATGTTTTATTTTATGGAGTCTTGGTTTATTTTTATTATTACAGGCTCTTTACCCCAGGATTATATCCGTAATTACTTGTTTCTCTCATAGCTACTTTTTTATTGCAATTTGACCCTTTCAACCACCCAAATTTAGTTGTTACATATAATCTCAGGAAGAGATCTGTCCTTTTTACACTAAGCTGAAATTACAGTTTAATAGATGTAGCCTTTCCTGGTATGGTTAATTTGGGTCCATTTTCTTCCAGTTATACTCCTCTGCTAATAAATTTGTCTGCCTTCCTGGGGCCAATAGCTCACTATTATTATTGTAATGTTTAATAATATGCTCTATACCCAGAAATGGAAATTCTCCTTCATGGCTATTAATTTTTAGTCATTTCTTGCCATTGCCAGTGGGACTCCTATTCCAAATGAATTTAATTTACTTATTATTATTTCCTTCTCCCCCACTGGGAAAGAAATGGGATTTTTAACAAAATCACATTAAATTTATATTAGTTTAATTGTTATAGTATGTTTCCCTCTCCTCACTGGAAAAAAAAAATACTTTGTTTAAAATCACATTAAATTTATAATTTGAGGAAATCTAAAGAAAACCAACACCTTTTAATTTTTAGTTTCCTTATCACAGAATGAATGTTTTTCTCTTCCCTCAAAAAGTTCTTACATTAGATCCTTCAGCAGTATCACACGTCTTCATCTGAGGTGTACTTTCTTTAGATGAAAGCCTTTTTTCCTGAACATTATATTTTTAACAAATTGTTTCTGAATATTGATGCACGGATGTTTATTTTATGAATAAATATGTTTTATAATCATCCTCCCAAGCTCTCATAATAGCCCATTTTGCCAGTAGCTTCTATTGGGTTTTTCAGGTAGAAACACACTCACAACAATTTAATCACCTCTACGTGTTTTTTCCCTTCCTGGGGATTTGGACTGACTATTTTAGAATAGGATTAAATAATAGTATTAAAGGTGGGCAGTTTCTCTTCAACCTGACAGTAAGGGGAATTTCACTGAGTAGATGTTGGCTATGACTGAGACAAATACTTATTCACACACTAAAGGAGTACAATAGTCCTTATTAATATGGCTTCACTTTCTGTGGTTTCAGTTGCCCACAGTCAACAGGGGTCTGGAAGCAGATGCTCTTCCTTCTGACTTACTGCCAAAAGGTCAAAAGTAGCTGAATGCTGTGTCAAAATGCCTACATCATTTACCTCACTTTGTCTCATCCCGTAGGCATTTTAACATCTCACATCCTCACAAAAAGAAGGATGAATGCAGTAGAGTAAGAAAGATATCTTGAGAGACAGACCACATTCCTGTAACCTTTGTTACAGTATATTGCTATAATCATTCTATTTAGAAACATAGTATATGTAGCGTTAGGCACTATGTTTCAGACATCCACTGGGGGTCTTGGAACACATCTGCCATGGAGAAGTGGGAACTACTACACGTCCTGTCCTAACTAGGAATTTATGTTGACATTATTAAATGTAGATTTGACATCTGTTGGGATGACCATATTTTCATTTCTTTTGTGAGTAAATAGATCCCCTAATATGTAATTGTCTTCTGTTTCTGGGATTAATGCTACTTCCTAGTTGTGTGTTATTTTTCAGAACATACAACTTGCTATTGTAATTTTTTAGGCTTTTGGTGTCCATTTTTTTCAAGTATGAGAAGTCGGTCATTTTCTTATTTTAGTACAATGTCCAATTGTGGTATCAGAGTTATCATAGGTTAATAAATTGACAGATATTACAGCTACCGTTGGTTAATAAATTCACTTATTTTACCTGCTCCAAAAAGGATTGGTGACGTGGAACTTTGAAATAATTCTACGATCACCTCTTTATTGTCCACCTAAGCAGAGTTGAGTCCTGACTCAGACAATCTAGAACAGCTTCCCAGATTCCCTAGGACTTTAAAAATGTTTTTTAAAATACCTTCCCAATTGTAATTATTGTGGACATCCGTTTCATGCGCTGACTGAGCCTTAGGAAAACTTTGGCAGTAAGTTTTGTCCGTTAGAAAGAAGTCAGTGCGTAATTAGGTGTAGGTGGTAAGTAACAAAAGAAATGCAAATTTTAAAAAGGAAATCCCTTCCTCGTATAAATTTTTAAAAAATGAATTCTAGTGTTCATGTTTGGTGAGGTGTGGGGAAGGCTCAGAGCATGGATTAGAGGTTTAAAGTGGCATGAGCTTTCTGAAGGGCATTTTGGCAAGACTTACCAAAATGTACACATCTTCTTCCTGGAACACATCTTTTGACCTAGAAATGTCACTCCTAATAATGCCATTAATGATGGCTTCAAAGATTTCACAACAGTGATATTCATCCAACCATTATATGTAATGAAGAATTTGTACAGCTGTTAGAATTAAAACAGACAAATATTTCGTGAAATAGACATCCTACATGTTCAAAACATATTTGAAGAAGAGAAATAAAATAAAATATACACCAACGAGTGGGCAGTGGCTTGTCTCTAGATTTGGAGATGACAGCTTGACTTTTTTTTTTTTTCCTTATCTGTGTTTCTTACTTTTCTACAGTGAATAAATAGTTCTTTTTAAAAAGGGGAGTAAAAATGGACTGTAGTACAATCTTACTTTCTTGCTCTAAACACAACTACTGTCACAATAAGGGTTGTGTTTTTGATATTCAGACCTCGCTATGCAAATAAATATGGGGATGTATGAATACAATGGGAAAAGTGGCTACAGATTAAAGCCAGAGTTCATGAGGAGACCTGACAAGCATTTTGATCCATTCACCGAAGGCATCGTGGATGGGATAGTGGCCAACACTTTATCTGTTAAGGTATGTACTTCTCTGTTATAAAACTGTCCCCAACAAAAGTCTCAAACACTAGCTATTTTGTGTAAAGAAGTAGTTTAGTCATTAAAAATTTAGAGCTAGCAATATCTCCACCTCCTGTATGCATTTTTCCTTTAAGGACTAAATCTGAATGAAAATTTCGGAAGCCACATGCATGAGATGAAGGGGCTAAGCCCTATGTTTTAATAGGATAAAAATTAAACCCTGAATCAATAAACCACGTTGGTGAGAGTCACCATGGTTGGTCCTTTCTTTTGGTACAAATATCAGCGACCCATGTTGGAAAAATCTTCTGGTCTTGTTTTTCTCCATTAGTTCTAGCAAAATAGCCACCGTGAGCAAAACTGGAGAAAAAAAGGTATTCTCTCAGTAAATTATTAAGTATTGAATAAAAGCTCACAAGTTACCTCTTTAAAAATCTATCAGAGGATTCAGGGACTTAAAACAGAGAGTAATGATACTAAGTAAAATAATTGCTTCATTAAACATACATCTGACTCTAAAATATTAATTCACAATTATTTCTGCAGTCTTTGAAATTAATGTTACCTCAGATAAAACTTTTTTTAGCTGTTAGAAAATATTTTGTACTGTGAATGAAAAATCATTTTATAAGGAGATTTTTACATGAATTCTATAACCTCTTGTTTGTTGTGGCCATTTCAGTTACAATGTCTTTAAAGTTGCCTTTCTTTCCTGTTTAGATGGATAACTGTGGAATTAAGAAACTTTTTTTTTTATTGGATATAAACGCAATTTTCAGACTGACCTTAAGCGAAAGGCATATGAAAACCTATGTAAAAAATAAATAAATAAATAACAACAGTTCCGCTAATTTCTGTCTACCCTAAGCTGGTTGAATCCATTTTTTATTTAAAATTCATGTCCCTTGACACCAAAGGTTAAAAATCTCAGTGAAGTGTCTCAAAATCATACCCTTTGAAATTATTTCATGCTATGTATCTGAAGAGTGGAGTTGGCAGAATTAGAGCTTAGAGATTATGTTTATTTTAGGAAATTCTTTTCAGCAAAAGATGTTTCATTCCTGCCGAGTTTGATTAAGATAAACCCTTAAGCATGACACACCAACAAAGTGCTATTTTTAGAACCCTTGTCAGTTGTTGTTACAGTTGGATCAAACTAATAATTTTGTTTTTGTCTGCCAGGTCATCTTGTTTTATGCATATTTGCTTGCTTATTGATTTATTTATTTTTTAAATCAGGGCACCTGAGTGGCTCAGTCTTTTAAGTGTCCGACTCTAGATTTGGGCTCAAGTCATGATCTCAGGGTTGTGAGATCGAGCCCCGCGTCGGGCTCCATGCTCATCGGGAGTCTGCATGTCCCTTTCCCTCTGCTCCTCCTTGCACTCTCTCTCTCTCAAACAAATAAATAACCTTTAAAAATATTATTTAAAAATTCTACGATGGAGGTGTAAGTAGTTAGAAGACGATGACGTAGAAACAGGAAAGTGAGTTGAGGGGAAAGAGTTGAGACCCAAACAGATGGGGAGGGTTGCCTGAGTCCAGAATGGAGACACTGCCATAGAATCGTCACTGTCCTCAGAGCAGACAGGCCAGGCTGCCGTCCTGTCCTGCCTTTCACGTGACAGCCAGAGCCAAGGGGCAGCTCGCGTCCGTCCCCTCATGCCTGTGTTTTGACCTTCTGACATAGACTTCCTAGTGCCAGAACGGACTCAGGACCTCAAAAGGTGTCCCACCATCCTATTGTACTGACGGGAACATTGAAGGTCAGTGTCATTAATTTAGTTAAGAACTTCTGCTTTAATCGAACACACCATAAGCACACAGAATCCTCGGTGCACCTGATTTCCCAGTGTGACTCACATAAAATGTCTGCTAAGTTGTTCTCACTTAGAATCTCAAATTAAATAGAGATTGTTCCTGGCAGGTCCCAGGCACTCAAGCTAAAGAGAACATTCAGGAAAAATGACCGATCCCGGGGGCAAAATGTCTTCCTCGTTTTTTTCTCTAACCAGTTTGGAATTTCTGACCACATCAGCATAGAGCTCACAGGCCTCCCTGAGCCTCTGGGGGCCATTCTCAGGCTGGCATCCTGTCCCACTTCTGGCCCCACCAAAGTCTTGGGAATTCTTTCCTCTTTCACGGACTTGAGCTCAGAAAGCTCCTGGCCACCAGAGTATGTGATATTAAGCTCTTTGAACTCTATAACATCCATAAATTTTATAGCTAAGCAAGGACACCCGTAATTGTGTGGATGGCTAACAGGTTGGTGTTAGCAGTAATGATAAACTGGGCTTGGTAGCTTAAAGTCAATATTTGGGTTTTATTTTTATTATCATTATGGCTTTTTATGTAAATATAACAACTCTGGCGGTACCTGGGTGGCTCAGTAGGTTAAGTGTCTGACTCTTGATCGCAGCTCAGGTCTTGATCTCAGGGTTGTGAGTTCAAGCCCCACCTTGGAGCCTACTTAAAAAAAAAAAAATAAAAAATAAAAGTGTAATAACTCTGAGAATTGAATAGCATAGTGTTACAACCACTCCTTCAAGTTGAATTTTATGAACAACAACAAAAAAAGCTTTTTAAACGCTAGAGTGTCTACTTTGTTACGTTTTAAATTTGTACTCTTAAATAACCCTTTAACTTCATTTACAATCATGCTAAAATGAGAATTTTTTTTTCTCTTGTAACATCTTTAAATATTAGAAAAAACCTTTATATTCAGTAGGCTTGAAGATCAATCTTCAACATTTAACAGATGTATCTCAAGTACAAAAGGTATAATCTCATCAAACTTTTGGTATTTGTTCATTTATTTCCTCCTATACAATTTTGTCTTATTAACTGACTCCTTCTAACCTTAGCATCTTCAATGTGTGTCTACCAATTCCTTAATCAAAAGAGCAATATTCTTTGTACTCTTGCCTCTATTCCTTTTTGGTTATGATCCTGCCATCATTTGTAACTCCTAAAGTATTTTCTTATATCATTTAACTCATTTATCAAGAGCTCCTTTTTTATTATTTTCTAGATTATTTCAGGTCAGTTTCTTTCCGATAAGAAAGTCGGGACTTACGTAGAAGTGGATATGTTTGGTTTGCCTGTGGACACGAGGAGGAAGGCATTTAAGACCAAAACATCACAAGGAAATGCTGTAAATCCTGTCTGGGAAGAAGAGCCCATTGTGTTCAAAAAGGTTGGTCTCATATCCTTGATATGAGATGTAACTGCATATTCTAGGTGTTTCACTCTGAGGAAAAAAATTAGGTGAAGAATTATTTGTTGCTTAATTTGGGAATTTACATATTTATAAAGCAATATCACTTTGGGAGCTATCTTAACTGTTCAGGATCTCTGTGAATCACTTGTTTAGATTTTCAGAATTGTGTTGTGAATCACTTAATTCTAAAATATGTCATTTGGAAGACCAGACAAACATATAAATTAACTCGTATTCTCTCATAATACAAGTGGTAAATGATATATTTTCACTGTAATTGAAAAAAAGTAAAGTGGGAAGTGGAGAATAATAGGGTAGCACAGAGAAGGAAGTCCGTACTTCCTAAAAAATATATTAATTAAATTTCCTATTCCTATAACCTCTAGCCTCTGGCAGCTGGTCATTCTCTCTTGTCCGGATTCTGTCTGATAGTTAAAGTCTTTCCATTCGATGGGACTTTCTGTCTGCCTTCACCAAATCTTCATACATGGTTCTCACACAAAGGAAGACATTAGTCCAGTAGAAAGTGGAATAGACTGTCTTACCATACCCTTTGCTTTTATCTGGCCAGAAGATCTAGAAAGGCCGTCTTCTGCAAAGAGAATATCCATGTTAAAGGTCTCTGTACTCCCACTATTTTTAATATGTTAATCAGATTTAATAGTAGTGTCTACTTCAAGAGTTATTAATAAGTATTCCATAATACACTGAAAACATTTATAAAACGTCCAACACTTTGAAATTAGCCAACAAATGCAAATGTTGACTATTTTCTTGCGCTTGTTACCAAAATTAAGTTTTTTAAGGATACAGTTAGTCTCATGTTCTCCACACACGTTTTATATGGGGCGGGGGCGGTGAGCAATTACTTGTTGCTAATTTGGGAATTATTTATAAAGCAATCTCATTTTGAAAGCTGTTCGGCAAGCTCTATTTTTGCGTGTTTGCTTTTGCTTGGAAAGTTTAAAAGCAATTTGTTTTGAAACTGTAAGAGTAGGGGCACCTGGCTGGCTTGGTCGTCTAAGCAACCAGCTCTTGATTTCAGCTCTGGTCCTGATGTCGGAGTCATGGGAATGAGCCCCACATGGAGCTCCACGCTGGTGTGGAGGCTTCTCCCTCTCTCCCTCTGCCTCTGCCCCTTGTCCCTCTCTCCTCCCTACTCACGCATGTGCGCTCTCTCTCAAAGAAAAAGAAAAAAGAAAATGTAAGAGTAGATACTCCAATAGTGAGAAGACTACTAACTTTATATTTAAATGAATATTGAAACTTTTGTCATTTCCATATTGAGAATGTTCATGTCAAAAGTAAATGGTCTACATGTGGAACAAACCCTCTCTCGGGACGAGGTGATAGGACATAGACAAAGCCATATCTCTGGGATTCCTTTTGAAAAATCCGAGTTCTAGAGCAACAACTTCACCTTTAATCAGTTCGCTAACTAGAAACTTCTACTGGAGTTTGGAAGCACAGGCCGTATTTGAATATTACCTTTCTAATTCTTTCTTGGAGTCGCTCCTTCTTGTAACCACTTGGATCCTGCATTTCCCTCTAGGTGGTCCTTCCTTCTCTGGCCTGTTTGAGGATAGCAGTTTATGAAGAAGGAGGTAAATTCATTGGTCACCGGATCTTGCCAGTACAAGCAATTCGGCCAGGTATGGATAGTGTGGTGAGAAACTCTCAAAGCTGTCAAGAAAACCATCACCGCCTTACGTGATTGTTCAAGGCTGATTGAGGAAGCTCTCTGAAAGCTCAGTGGGTTATAACAAGTGCTTTATCTTTATGCTCACGAGTCTGTGGGTTGGCAGGGTTTGGCTGGGCATAGCCGTGAGGCTGTGCTTTAGGGTGAGGGCTGGAGTTAGGTCTGTTCCACGTGCACTCATTGAGGCTTCTGGAAGGAAGGAGCAGGGGTACCCACAGTACGGACATTTCTGGCCGCCCCCTGGAGTGCATATCAGGGCAAGCCTGACTGCAAATGCATTTTAGGTCTCTGTTTGCACCACATCACTGACATCCCGTTGTCTAAAGTCAAGCAATGGCTAAGCCCCAAGTCAAGAGATCACGTACAGGGGAAGAATTGGGACCAATAATTCAGTCCATGACATAGAGTTTTAAATTCTCTTCTGTGGGGAAAAACATAATTGGAAAGGAGAATAATCAGAATCAACATTGTTTTCCTGTCTGCTGAGAAAAATAATGTCATGTAAAACCACGTGATGAAATGAGAAAGAAGTGACCTGTTTGTCATCCATAGTCTCCTAAAATAAACACTTATATCACATAGATGTTTCTCTGTTGTAACTAACACTGTGAAGAAAATACGTGATACACGGTATTAATGTCCTCCTCTAGGCTATCACTACATCTGCCTGAGGAATGAAAGGAACCAGCCTCTGATGCTCCCAGCTGTCTTTGTCTACATAGAGGTGAAAGACTATGTCCCAGATACATATGCAGGTAAGAAGCCTAACTCAAGGGAATGTTTCCACCTGGGGCCATCCTTCTTTCTGTGGTTTAGTGGAAGGAAAACAAGACCAAAAATAGGCAGGAAATTCTGGCCTCAGAATCACTTCTATTTAAGTATGTATGTTGATTAAATTGCTCAAGTCTTTGTCAATAAATTTTAATTTCATTTCAATTAAGTCCCAATAAAATATTGAGCATGTTTATCTACTCATGGTATTATATTTATGGATCCAGCAATTTTTAACCTATGCTTCTTGGTACTACAACAGTGTATCTAGGTCTGTACAATGAATTTGTCTTCGGCCAGTTTTAGAAGCCAGGTCCTTTTCATGGGTGAAATCCTAAGGTTAGAGGAATTAACCAATGACAATGTCAACGAAAAATCATAAATTTAAATAGTCACAGTGTTGAGCGGCCTGGTTGTAAGGTATTGGAGAGTGGTGGCGACTATTGCAAACTTGGAGCACATGTCCATCCAGCGATGGCAGCCATAACTCCAGCTAGACCATAAAAGTGTGAATAGTACTCATATTGCCAAGCCTTTAGGTTGTTTGAATAGTCTGAAAAGCAGGTTTTTTATGTGAAACGTCTTCCTTCATTTATGAAACACCACTTTGGCCAAATAGGACAAGTGTGTGGGCCATTGTTGGAATGGATGGACCCCTCAAGAAGAAACTAAAAACTATGGAATATTGAGGTATCTGGGTTGAAGCCTATCCAGTTTGGCTGTCAGAGCTGAACTCCTTTGAGTTCTGTCTTCTTGAGATTGCAGCAAAGGGTCCTGAGTCTTTCCATTTCCAAAATGCTGGATGGATGAGTGTATAGATACATGGTAGATGGAAGAGTAGAAGATGGATGATGAATCAGTGGATGGGAGGGTGAGTAGACAGATGATGAGTGAATGCATGGATGGATGAGTGGATGGTAGATTATCAATATATCCAGGACCTTTGATCTGAAAATGTCTCTTCTTTATTTAGATGTGATTGAAGCTTTGTCAAATCCAATACGATATGTGAATCTCATGGAGCAAAGAGCTAAACAGTTAGCTGCTTTGACACTGGAAGATGAAGAAGAAGTAAAGAAAGAGGTGAGCAAGTGTTCTAATCTTATGTGGGATTAAGCATGATTTTCACACCTAGTGGCTGGCTTTGCCTATATAACATCACGCCTCGGGAGAAGAAAATGGCACATTGGAAAAGTTCTTTGATGTAGCTCAGCATCATCTCATAAGACGTCTATATGATTGGCAGAATTTTTCATATTTCATCCTCTTTTGATAGTCTGTGCCCACCGCAGCATCAAACAGTCCACATCTGGCCATTTCAGGTGAAAGTTTCTAACTGATTTCATATTGCTTAAAGGTGACTAAAGCACTTAGAAAAGAAGATGATCATCATGTTATTTAGTATTTTATTTTTTGTCTTTAGAGTGCAGGATTTTCAAAATGCTTTTGTGACTTCGTAGAATACATAAAGTCCTTAATATAAATACCTACTGTGTAATATGGGCCATAAAATGTTTACTACTACTCTTACGCTGTATACTTACATATTATAATACATATTTCCAAATAATTGGTATATTTTTTTAAAAATTAGGTGTCACAATGCAAAGAGTAATCAAGGAAGGGACTAGAAATATTAGAAGTAAAATTTAAAAATATAAAACTTCTATGCAGACTGGTAGTCTTTTAGTTTTCAAAAAAGTGAAACATAGTTTAATGATTGAAGATGACATCAATATTAAAAACAGTGAAAGAAATAAGCCATTTTTATACTTCATTTGAATATTCTGAATATAAATTCATGGAGAAAGATGAGAAAAAATGGAGAACTATCAGAATGAGGGAAAGAAATCTTGAAAATTGTTTAGATAACTATACCTAATACCCAAGTCCATTAAAATTGATATAATTTATCATTTTTAAGATTTATTTATTTATTTGAGAGACAAAATGAGCATGCAAGTGGTGGGAGGAGGGGCAGAAGAGGGAGAAACAGACTCCCCACTAAGCGTGGAGCCCAACTTGGGGCCTGATGCCACAATTCCAAGATCATGACCTGAGCCAAAACCAAGAGTCAGATGCTTAACCAACTAATCCACCCAGGCACCCCAGGTTGATATAATTTATTAAATAACTCTTTTTCTTATTCCAAAAGAAACCTAGGTTTATCACAGGAAAATTTTGAACTAAACATGAGAAAAGCAAATCCCAAAGATATTACCTATAATTCAAACACCTAAGCCACCGAGATCTAAGCTATCTAAAGATAGCTTTTTACAGTAGGTATAAAAAGACTAGCTAAATAGTCTTTTTATGCACAGTTATTACTTTCTCATAAAATAGGATAATATTCACAATCTGTGTTTTGACCCTTTATTTTCACTTAATGCAAATATTTTCCATGTCATTAAATATTCTTCTATGATATACCCTTTAATGATTTCATGGTTTTCTATCATATAGCCATATCGTAGTTTATTTTTGTAACCCCTATTACTGGATATTTCAAATACTCCACTCTTTTAAAAGATCTTCAGGGAACATATGTAAATACATTTTTTAACACATCTATGATTATTTCCAGCCTTTTTGTACAGAAATTTAGAAATTTTTTATCTAAAATATGTTGAGCTAATTGAACATGAGAAATAAATGAAAGGAAAGGATAACATTCATCATAAGAGTAACATTTTCCAGGCTCTTATTTACACTGCTGGCATTGTATCCCATAGAACCTGTAGAGAGTGAAATTTAAAGTTAGACTGGTAAGTTTCAGAAATAATGCTTTTTGTGGTATGCAGTAAATAGGGTTATAGGAAAATTTTATACTGCCAGAAAATTATGCCTAATAGCAGACATAAATATACCTCCAGTCCTCTGGAGAAGCCTTCGGCCATGAGCCCTCTATAGCCCACACCTGCAGCAGTCCTGTAGACGTGGGTGAAGCGGCACTAAAATGAAGGTCTGAGGGGCGCCTGGGTGGCTCATTTGGTTAAGCGTCTGCCTTCGGCTCGGGTCATGATCCCAGGGTCCCGGGATCCAGCCCTGAATCCATTTCTCTGCTCAGCGGGGATCTGCTTCTCCCTCTGTGCCACCCCCGGCTTGTTCTCTCTCTCACTTTCTCTCTCTCTCAAATAAATAAATAAAATCTTTAAAAAAAATAATAAATATAAAGAAGGTCTGGGTAGGACATCAATAACATCTGCTTGGAATGTGGGAAGCCCCTCCTTCTGTGAGCCCCACACAAGCAGTGAGTGCTTGGACTAAGCCTTCAAAATTCACACAGGGGGCCTAGGTGTTTCGCATTTGTTTTTCTCCCCTCAGCAGATACCAAGCGTAGATATTAGAGGCACACATAGCTTTGGAAGTGTATTTACTTCCAGAGGACTGGAACTACATTGCTGGAGATGTCTGCTAAGTCATTCTTGGAAGGAGGTGACCCATGCCGAGCAAGGGAAAGATCCAGGAGAATAAGAGCCCAGGTCCATTGTTTCCAGGTGGGCAACTTCTGTATTACAGTTCACACTCCTGAGCCCCCATGGGATCAGGCTGAGGCTAGACTCCGGGCTGAAACCGCATTTCAACTTAATCTTCTTTTCCAGTCTTATCCTGCTTTCCTTACCTTCCTGCAGTTTCCTCCTGTTCTCAGTAAATCATGCACTTTACCACCGCCATGTTGAATTCTGCTTATAGGGAAAGCAATGAGGCTCAGTAGTTGCTGTTTTATACTGAAAATCAAGAACGAATGCCTTTTCTGAGTTTTTTGTCTGGGAACCAGAATTTGAATGTTTGACAATAGTTACATCTTTAATTCTAGTGGTTCTTTAGACATCATAGCGCTTTTTCTTTCCAATGACCTTCAAAAGGATTAAAAGGAGAAAATTCAGTGAATGCCTCATTTTGCTCATATGGACACCAATATGGAATTGGAGGCTCTCCTTAGAAATCTAACAGAAGCTCTGAAATTCTTTTCTCTTCTACCTGCTTTAGCTCACTAACATACATAATAAAATACAATCCAAGGTAAAGATAATTTATATAGATAGAAATAATCCTTAATAACGTCCTTCTCCAGTTAGAGAACAGGAATCTTTTTAATGGACTGGATATGTCTTATTTTCTAAGAAATAGAAGTTCAAAGTTCAAATGTATTGTCATTATTTAGAAACAATACTTTTTCTATCATGAATTTCTACATATTCATTAGCCAGGTTCTCTAAGGAGTGAACCCTCAGTTGGAGAGAACATTTCAAGATACTGCCAGTTTCTGCTTATATAGTACAGCAATGAGATAAAAAGTCTCTCTATATATTTTTTAAGATTTTATTTATTTATTTATTTGACAGAGAGAGATATAGCGAGAGAGGGAACACAAGCAGGGCAAGTGGGAGAGGGAGAAAGCTGGCTTCCTGCTGAGCAGGGAGCCTGATGTGGGTCTTGATCTCAGGACCCTGGGATCATGACCCGAGCTGAAGGCAGATGCTTAACGACTGAGCAACCCAGGCGCCCCATGATAAAAAGTCTTTTAATGAGGTATTCTACTCATGGTGCACCAGAAAGACTTTTTCTCGTGATTGCAAAAAAAAAATGTCACTCTAAGGAACGGGAGACATAGGGCCTTCAAGATGTCAGGGATCCTGTCACACTGTAGTCCTTTCAAAGCCTTATCTTTGCACCAAACATCACGTATCAAAAATCTGTCTAGAGAGAATGCAACGCTAATGAATATAAAAATACAGAAGTAGCATTTTAGGTCAACTTTATTTTCGTTTCTCCTCTAGCAGTAGTGATCAGAAAGGATTTTCAGTAAATGTATAATGTTCGTTAAATTTAGAGGATATTTAGACATTTTCAGTTTTAGAAATAATTTTAGAGACATTGAATCCCAGAGATTCCAAATGGTCTAACAGAGAAAATATAATTTTTTTCCTTTGAAATATCAAAACCCTAAATGACCTCATTTTTGAAACTCAAGGAAAAAAAAATCATTTGCCCTTACCATTTAATGCTAGGAAGGAAAAGTCATTCCACACCTTTGAACGCCGATGTGCCCTTTATCTGGTCTTGTAATGATGTAAGTTTGTTTGAATGAGGCCACTGAAAATAAGTAGCTGTGGTTTTCTCAAAAGAAAATTCTATCTAGGGCATGGCAGGCACTGGAGACACTATTTTAGCAACGAAGACTTTTTTAGTATAATCCTTTTAACTTGGTAGTTATAAAGGTCATTTCTATTTGAAAACTAAAGACTTCATTGGATGGCAAAATATTCCCAGATTTGTAATACTTTAATAAATGATCTTCATAGAGTAATGTGCAAACCAAGTAACTAGGCAAGTTGAAAATTCCCCCATGCTTTGAACACTATACATTTCAGATCATGTGGAAAGATAGACAGATATCTATAATAAATCCAACATATATTTATGTAAGTTAAGGAATAATAGAGATTTGAGTTGCTGGGTTATTTTGTGTCTTTTAAAGTCGTCATTCAGGACACTGGGTTAGTAAAATTGTAGAAAGTTGCCTAATCTGAATTATAACAAAGGTTTTAAAATATTTATAACTATTTCTTTGTTTAAAAAAAGGTATAAAAAATTTTTAAACATAATAACTCCCCCCACCAAAAAAAAAAAAAAAACCCAAAAAGGCCCTGAGTAATCTTGGAGATAACATTTTTGGTGTATGTCCTTCTAACAAGTAGATGCATATATATTTTTTTCTTTTAGAAAATATTAATTTTTAAAAATGGTTTCACAACCCTAATGTTTCATGCATTTTTAGAAATACCTGATGAGACATCAGTAACATTCCTGATTTTCTATTTTAAAAATGCATCTGTAAAGAGAAAAGTAAATATCCAATATATTGAACACAAAATATTACGTGACGTCTTTAATGTCCACAAGCAGTACTTGAACATGACTTGTTTTAGCATGTTGGGGAATGCAGAAGCATTTTACTGAGCACTTACAGCGTACCTAGGCTGCGGGCGAGCCGGGAGTGGCACACACTTACATCTTAAAATATCCGTATGTCTTGGTTACTATGATTATTCCCATTTAGCAGATGAGGAAACTGAGTAGTGAGAGATTCGATTTCTCAGCCAGTGTCACACAATCAGTAAGGAGAGAGTTGGTGTTGAAATCCAAGCCATCTACCTCCGGAACTCATGTTCTACACCAACATTTCTACAAGTCTGATGTGCCAACCGGGGAGGGCATCCTGAGTCAGCAGGTCTGGGGTGGGGAGAGGCTCAGCACCTCTCACAAGCCCCAGGGAATGGGATAATGCCATTGTTCCACAGAGCATACTTTGAGTAGCAAGGGACCACACTCCACCCCATTGTGCTACCTCAATAAGGAAATTACGATTTTCTAGTAACTGTAAACAAGGACCACCCTTCTTGCCTCTTTCTGTCCTCTATAGCATGTGGCTTGGATAACTAACCACAGAATATAAGACCTTTACCTTAAATGGCAGCATCCTTTGAATTGAATTTTTTGGTTGATTCAAATGTCAAGATTCCCCCTGCCTTTACATCACTGGATATTATATTGTTCTTCAATGGTGAGGTTTATTTATGTGCATTCCCTTTGATTAATTTGCACAGTGGCTTCTGGCCAAAATTTAGTTCCCCCAGTTCAAAAGTTCTAAGGCCATGTTCATTCACTAAGTGGACATTGCCACCGTTGGACAAAGTTATGATCTAAGACAGAGAATGCCCCAAACCTTCCTCAACCTTCAAGGCCAAAATTTCTGTTCTCAAGAGTTCCCTGTATCATCTTTGTGTGTAATACACAAGTGAAGGTGTGTTAGTGGTCTTTATATCACTTTGACATTGAAAGGGAAAGTTGTTTAGTAATACCATAATTTCATTTATTCCAAGAGGCTTACTTTTTAAATTGTCAGACTCATGTGTTCTCATAAGTGAGCTGGAATGTATCAAAAATAATTTATTTCCTTATTCAGTATATGGCAAAATAGGCATCTTTGATGGGATTTGATTATTTGAGAAGAAAAAGGTTAATTATATGATCTAGTGTGGATTTCACCAGTAAGATAACAACAGCAAAAATCCAAGATGGTACAACTCATAAGGTTACCGTGTTTAACTTCAGAGAAAGCATTGGGCGTCGCTTAATCTGTTTCTAAGACAGAAGCTTGTTACCTCATCCATGGTTCAAGAACTTGGCACTAAAATCAAAGGTGAGGTTTCTTGGCAATTTTAGATTCTCTTTAAGTGAAAATCTTGCTCCTCAAATAATAATTTAGCAACATGCCAACTTATAGAAACAACAGTTTCTCACAATCCCTGGATTTTAAAGCATCCAATAAAGTGGGAAGAGAAAGTGTGTCTTTTTGGAGATGGCTTTTAGATAGTGACACTGTCCATTTATTCTATATACAGATTTGGAGTTTACAAGGCATTTTATTGGGCCCCCTGGGGAAAAAAAAAAAACTGAGCCCTAACTAGACAACATGTAATCCCCATTTTTAAAAGAGGGGAACAGTTGCATAGTAGATTGACTTGCCTATGATCAGTAAGAAAAAAATGGAGGAACTAGAGCTTTTTAAATGAGTTCGCAAGAGAAGACCATATATGAATTTGAGTTGAAACTACTCAAGTATTGGTCCAATCTCACTGCTTTTACAAATTTCCTCCATATCAATTTTTCAAATTTCAATGGATTTGGAGTTCATCTGCCTAAAACAGCACTACACCCAGAAATTCGAATATCACAGTCCATGCAGGCCCCATGCTATAGGGGCTGTAAAAGTGTGACTCTCAATGACAGTTTTTCACTCTCTAGAGTAAGGCTTCTCCAATTTTTGGGTGCAGACAGATCCCCTGGGGATCTTGTTTCAGTGCAAATCCAGATTTCATTGTTCTGAAGCAAGGCAGAAAATTCTGCATTTCTTTTTTTTCTTAAGATTTTATTTATTTATTTGATAGGCAGAGAGGTAGGCAGAGAGAGAGGAAGGGAAGCAGGTTCCATGCTAAGCAGAGAGCCCGATGCGGGGGCTCAATCCCTAGACCCTGGGATCATGACCTGAGCCAAAGGCAGAGGCTTTAACCCACTGAGCCACCCAGGCGCTAAGGGCCTTCCAAGTAAACCTGCTGCTACTGACTTATAGGACCAGATTCTGAGTAACAAGGCCTTCAGACTTAAGCATCCTTCAGAATCACCTGGATCACTTCCTAAAGCACAGATTGCTGGCCTTGAGACTTTCTGAGAGTAGGTCTGGGGTGCATTTGCATTTCTAATGAGTTTGTTAGTCATGTTATGCTGCTGGTGAAGGGACAGACATTTCCTACACCTGTGGCTCACTTGGGGCTCTCCCCACATGGAATTAAAAGGACATTATTCAGGGGCGCCTGGTTGGCTCAGTGGGTTGAACATCTGCCTTCAACTCAGGTCATGATCTTGGGCTCCTGGGGTCAAGCCCCACATCGGGCTCCTGGCTCAGTGGGGAGCTTGCCTCTCCCCCTGCTCATTCTCTCTTTCTCTCTAAGTGAACTTAGAATCTTAAAAGAATAATACTAGAAAAATAAATAAATAAATGAATAAATAAATAAATAAAAAGCCATGATTCCATCCACTCTAAAATGTCACCTTCAT
The DNA here is from genome assembly GCF_010015895.1 of Lontra canadensis. Taxonomy (NCBI): domain Eukaryota; kingdom Metazoa; phylum Chordata; class Mammalia; order Carnivora; family Mustelidae; genus Lontra; species Lontra canadensis. The sequence goes on from NW_022631010.1 coordinate 11,335,708, forward strand.
CACAGGACCCCAGTAGGGCTCCAGGAGAAACTCTCTTCTCAGGGAATTGTCCAGAATCTGTTTTGTGACTGTTTGACCAGAGTGCCTACCAAGTGATTTGGCTTAGATAAATTGGAAGATACATCCCCACAGGATGAATGTTAAGGGTGGTTGGTCTACATTCATCTTAAAAAGAAAAATTCATGATTTCTGCCCAACTATAAAGAGTTCATTTTTTTTCTGATTTCAGAGAAAAGACTGTATCAAATATTTCTAATACATTAAAATTGGCAGGAACAATAACAAAGGTAACAGATATAAAATAGTGTCTCCCTTTAAACTCCTTCTAAATAAACTGCCATAATTCTGAATTAAATGCAGATTCTCTACAGACAAGGACAGCGTCTCCATTCGCTCATTGACTCATTCATTCAAAAAAAGTTGTTTCTTATGGTAACATAAGGTGGTTCTTTAGTTTCAGGCCCTTGTCATTGATAGTGTATGTACATGAGCTGAAAATAAAAGGCAGATTTCTTCATTTATTCATCCAATAAAAAAATTTTTGAATACAACTTTGTCAGTCACCATGCTGGGCATTGTATCCTATATTATATTATACAGGATATATATGTTAATAAATACAATAATATATATTAATAATATATATTATATATGCAATATATAATATATAATAATTGTATAATAATAATATATTAATATATATTAGTAATTTATATAATGATGAGAAAAATCAGCTGTTCTCATGGCCCTTACAATCTGGAGGAAGAGATTAACATTAATAAAAATTCATGCATATGCATGTAAACAGCTGTTACAAATGTTTCAGCAAAGATACCATGTGAATGCTGATGATTTTTTACGTGATCACAGATATGACAAAAACGGAAGTCAACAGATGTATTTATTCAGGTCCTTAAAGCTGTGTCCTGCTTCTAACTCACTCTGGTGGACTCTTTACAATATAGTTTTGCTATCATTTATTATAAAAATTCTCAAATGTACCCAAATGTTGAAAGAACTGTATAATGAACATCTATATATCAATCGCCTGGATTCCACAATTTACATTTTGATGCATTTGCTGTATCACATTTATATATATCTTTAACCATTCTTCTATCCATTCATTAGTCTATCTTATTTTTTTATGCATTTCAAAGTAGGCTGCAAATATTAGTTTACTTCATTCTGAAATGCTTCACATTGGAGGTTTTTAGAAGTGTTTTTAATTCCTTAGAAATGTGCAGTGGATGCATTATTTAATTTCATTCAGGGAATATAAATTCAAGGTGCCAGTTATGTGTGTTTGAGGAAGTTCTATCTGGAGGGAAAAGCCCACATCTGTCTGGAGTGGACTGGATTTCTACATGAAGAAATTATAAGCCTTGACCTTGATATTCAGTAAAAGCTGATGACCTTACCCCTTACTCATCTGAATAATACAATACTGAATCAAGATGCTGTCATCCTAACCACTACATGGAAGGGACTATACTTTTTATGTGACTCAGGCAGGACAGCATGACCCAACACCTCCAACAGAATGATAAATATTTGGTATTTGGAACATCCCTTACTTAACTATATTACACTCTCAAATAAATTCTCCAAACTCCTCAAATCCTGGTTTTCTATTGCTTGATTGTCGGGTCCACATTTTCAGTGCACTGGATAGAAATCTTTTCAACTGATGTACCAAATAGCATCACCTCCTTCTGCAAAACTTGTTAAAAAAAAAAAAAAAAGGTCCTTTCCAGTTATCCTCTTAATGGTCCACCTGTGTTATATTTTAAAGTCACTCCTGTTCATGTTGGAAGGAGAAAGGATATAAATCTTAAAATATTGGTTTTAACAAGGCCATTATTCCATATTTTGAAGGAAAAATGTTGTAGTGCTTCCATTTGGCCACGAGAGGGCAGGCACCCGCTGCTGTAGTTCATTCTGCACAATTTTCTCCATCCAACTAAGCAAAATCTAGTGCAACTAACTAACATACTATCTTCTGAACCTTCTTTCCTTGAAATGTATTTAATTGGATTCCAGGAATCTATCCATTAAATTGAGAAAACTGACATTTCTTGTTCTGTTGTTTCTATCACAATTTCCAGTAAAATAGGAAAGTATTCCATGCTTATTTTATTCAAACTCCTAAAAAAAGACTATTTGGGGAAAGGCTAGGCAGAAATAGAGTCACAGGTGTTGACCCCCACTGATTCTTTTGATAGGGACAAGGAATTTGGTTTTTGGACTTCAACTCACATATCTACAAAGGGGAATTATTCAACCTTTCAGTGATGAAGTCAAAACCTTTCATCTAATATTGTATTACTACTATAGGCATTTTTTGTTTTTCAGTTCTTGCATTTAGCTGTTCTATTTAACTCATTTGGCTTTTTATACAGGAATGCCTTTTTAATGTAACAAAGTTAACTCTTTGGGAATGATGTTTATATTTATACATCTCTAAATTTCAGCTGCAAATTAAGTTACTTTTGTGGTTCCTTAAAAGTTGCTATTAGCTTAAAATTCATAATGAAGTAGGACAGCAGTGAAACTCAACTTTAGACTCTTAACACATATTCAGACATTAATCCAACTGTCAACTGTGTGGCCTCTAGCAAGTTATATGACTTTTAATAAAGTCTTTAGTAAAGAACTTTTTAAAAAAGATTTACTTATCTATTTATTTGAGAGAGAGAGCAAAGAAGGAGAGAGAAGCAGACTTCTGATGCAGGGCTTGATCCCAGAACCCTGAGATCATAACCTGAGCCAAAGGCAGACGCTTAACCAACAGAGCCACCCAGGTGCCCCTACTAAAGACCTTTTTGTTTTTTTAAAGAAAAGATTTTATTTATTTGACACAGAGAGAGAGATCACAAGTAGGCAGAGAGGCAGGCAGAGAGAGAGAGGGGAGGAAGCAGGCTCCCCGCGGATCAGAGAGCCCAACGCGGGGCTCGATCACAGGACTCTGGGATCATGACCTGAGCTGAAGGCAGAGGCTTTAACCCACTGAGCCACCCAGGCACCCCAAAGACCTTTAATAATAGCTTAGATTTCTTTGCTTTACAGTGGAGTTGAGTAGGCAGCTGACACTGGCTGCAACGAGGCTGGTGTGTCTTAAACCATCTCACACTCACTGATCTACAGCTGCTTCCGTAAGCACTCTCCATGAGGGAAGGGTCAATTAGAATTTGTACTCACTGGCCGTTGGTTAACACAGTATTTTAAACACCAGTCTGATATATTTGCCATCATAGATTCTCACCAAATTAATAAATAAAATTTCATAAGTAAGTAAATATAATAAATAAATATACAAATAAATAAATACAATAAATAAATAATCATAAGAGACACCTGACAAGTATCAAGCAAAAAAAAAAAAAAAAAAAGGCAGAAACAAAAACTGTTGAGGAGCCCCCGGATTCCTTAGTCTAGCATTCTCTTTGGCCACCCTTTGCTCTCCGCTTTGTCTGGCCCCTGGGGCGAGCAGGTGGGGCATGGTGGGCTGCAGGTTATTTGAGCCACTGCATTTCCCAGCATGCCCCTCTCGCTCTACCATTGCTGTGGGTGCATTGTTCACCCTGACACAGTCTTTGAATTATAGACAAACTGCAGAGCATGGCATACAGATGGGCAGCTTCTGGGCCAAAGGTGGTCTGAAAATGTTATTTGTTTGGACTCAATGATTTCACATTAGGGGATTTCACACACACACACACACACACACACACACACACACAATTTGTTTTCCAGCTTTTCTTGAAGCCTGTTCAATAATAGACTGAAGCTGAGTGGCAGCTGCCCCTTTCCAGGACCTCCCTCTCCAACTCTGACCATGGCCCCACTTTGCTTTATTGTATTAAGTCTGGTCAGCTTTGCTCATTTCCATCCTTCCCATTAACTGCCTATTCATATATACTCTGAGAGACACCTGGCTGGCTCAGTCAGTGGGGCGTGCAACTCTTGATCTCAGGGTTCAAGCCCCGTTCTAGGCTCAGAGATTACTTAAAATAGAATCTTTAAAAACGAAAGACTGTGTGGTGTGAATGGCGCCCTCTGGGGGTTCTGCCGTGTCTTCCACCTTCCTGGAGGCATCTGGGTGTGTGACCCAGGGGGGGTCACATCTGGGTGTTAACTAAAGAAGCATTTCTCCAAAGATTACCTCACAATCCAGCGCCAAACCTTGGTGGTCCCTTTATCCTCAGTTATAAATGTAACATGTTTGCCTGTGTGTTTATTCAACATTTATCTGCTTTAAAAAAAAATCTCTCTGAATTGATACATTATGTCAGTTTCCAGGACCTGCGGCTTTGTCTTGCATAACCTTGATAAGCAGAGATTTATTTTTCCTTCCACTTGACTCAAGTTGATGATTGAACTTGGTTTCCCAAGGGCGTACAGCTACACAGAATGTCTGCAGAACCAGATACAAGGCGAAAATAAGCTTGCTGGATTCATTTTGGACACATTTCCAGCCTGATACTCCCAAGACACCAAGTTTGGTTGCCAAAAAAAGCCACATACTATTGCCTTCGTGAAAGCTGGCTTGCCATCACCTCTTTTTCCCTCCGTCAGAATTTTCTTTTATCCTATCTCTCTTCAGAGGGCTAATTTTAGCCAGCTGCCACATTAGGGAAAAATGTGATTTATCTCCCACATGGTTCCAGAAACCTGCCTGGATATAGATGGGAAAGGTCAGATGCCTGTGGAACAGGAGCCCCTTCCTCCCATCTCCCAGGCAGCTGAGTTTGGTGACTGCAGGCTGGGAGGCTGGGAAGGCTGGGAAGGCTGGGAAGCTTTCTCCTACCTTATTCCATGCAGATAAACAGGCCCAGTGGATGACTCTGCTGATATCCCAGGGTTCTTTCCTATATTCCCTTTACTTCAGTCCATTCTGTGCAATGTGCGTGCATCTCCTTTATGAATTTTGTGTCCAAACATCTATGATATCCCAGTCTTCCCAAGTGCTCCACAAATCCAAATGCCTGCAGGAGTGAGACAGGTGAAGCCGAAATGAGTGAAGAGGGAACCTCCTAAAAGGGACAGAATCCATTCCCTTCTAGCCCAACATGGGGAATGCAGGCTCAACATTGCCGATCTGATTTTTCAAGAAAAGCAAGAAATTCATTTTATTAACATAAAATCTCCTTCATTAAAATCTTTGGCAACCTTGGGGGAGCCAAAGAAAACATTCCCATGCACACTGGTTGGACCCTATGCCTCCAGTCTGCAATTTTTTTTAGGGTTTTATTTATTAAAGTCATCTTTATGCCCAATGTGTGGCTCAGACTCAAAACTCGAGATCAAGAGTTGCATGCTCCTCCGACTGAGCCAGCCAGGTGCCCCCACTTTGCAATTTCTTGGTGAACAAAAAATATGCAATCCTTCCCTTGGGCATAATGCTTCTAGGGAGAATTTTCCTGATGGATGTAACTTAATAATGGAACCAGAGTAGGACTTACCCATCCAAAGAAGCCCCCACCTTTTTTTTCCCCAAAAGGCAGAGTTCTACCACGGTGAGTTGTAGGCTGGCTAATTTCCTCCTTTAGGTTCCTGCCTCCCCAACTTCATTCCCAGCCATGGGTCCCAGGGATCGTCGCTTCCACTTCAATACCACTGGCCACAAGCAGGCCATGGTAGATAAGTAGGGGTGATTTGTTGAATTGAAATAAGTTCTGCCATCACTGGAAGCAGTTTCAGAACTCGTGCTTTAATGATGCTTTTGGGGGACAGAGTAAAAGCCGCTTGTGACAATCATTTTCATCTTACATTTTATAAAAGTATTTTCATATGACCTTCTGCTATCTGTAATCTCATGACACCATATCAGAATGTTGGGCTCCAAATGATTTCTGGCTATTTCATGATATTGTTATTATGTTATATTATATATATATTTTTAATTTACTACCAAGTAGAACATTGGGACAGCCATTGTCAGCCATCCAGTAACCTGGATGGCAAGTCTAAAAAAAGAGTTGAAGGGCATTTCAGAATTGAAATGCATCATTGCAAGGGTATGTGATGACTACTGAGGCAATTATTTTATAAAAACAATGCTTATTCAGCAAACATTCACTAAATGTTTATTCTACATAGGATATAGTGGACTAGCTCCTGGGAAGAATGGAGTGGAGATTTCATAAATTCTGGCACATTTATTATTATTATTCATGGGTAGTATTATACAAACTTAAAAACTTTATTTTATTTTTTTAAAGATTTTATTTATTTATTTGACAGAGATCACATGTAGGCAGAGAGGCAGGCAGAGAGAGAGGAAGGGAAGCAGGATCCCTGCTGAGCAGAGAGCCCGATGTAGGGCTCGATCCCAGGACCCCAGGATCATGACCTGAGCCGAAGGTAGAGGCTTTAACCCACTGAGCCACCCAGGCGCCCCAGACTTTATTTATTTTAGACCCACCTACTCACTCTGTGCCAGGAACTATTCTAAGCACTTTATAACTGTTAACTTACTTGATCCTTTAAACAACCTTACAGTGTACATAATATTATGACACCCAGTATAGACACATCTTCATATATAAAGTTGAGGAAATTGAGGCAGAGAGTTAAGTGACTTGCCCAACACTACACTGCTAACAAGTGGCAAGGCCAGGGGTGCCTGGGTGGTGCAGGACCTTGGACATCTGACTCTTGGTTTCAGGCCAGGTCATGATATCATGGTTGTGAGATTGAGCCCCGCATCTAGCTCTGTACTCAGCACAGAGTCTGCTTGAAATTTTTTCTCCCTGTCCCTCTGCCCCTCCTGATCATGATCCCCCTCCCTTATATAAATAAATAAATAAATAAATAAATCTATCTTTAAAAAATAAATAAATAAATGGCAAGGCCAGATTTTGAACCCAGGTAAGTTTAACTCCAAAATCTGTGCTTGTAACTACTGTACCAGTTAGCTACTGCTGCATAACAAACAACTCCCAAATTCAATGGCTTACAACATCAACAATGACTGACTCTTTTTCATGAGTCATTTGGTTAGCTGGGCAGTTATGCTGATTTGGTCTAGGCTCAGCTCATCTTAGCTGGACTCCCTCATGTGTCTGTGGTCAGCTGGGGCTGGCTGGGCTACGAGATCCTTACCTAGATGACCCGGCTCTCCTCCACATTGTGTCTTGTCCTCCATGGCTGTAGCAGGGGTCTGAGAAAGAGAGGGAATATTCACAAGTGCCTTTTCAATCTTCTGCTTGCAGCAAATTTGGTACTGTCTCATTTGACCAAGGCAAATCACATGGTCATGTCCAGAGTCAGTGTGGGAGGGCACTACAAAAGGGCATGGATATTGAAAGGTGTACAGATCAAGGCTTTTTGATATAATCAACCCACTATAGTCATGACTCAACACCGTGCTGTTTCTACCCTGCTTTCCAGACAGTTTCATTTTGATATTTCAGACCCCAAATGTGTTGTGAAAATGCTAAATCAAATGTAGGCTTGTTGGCTTAGGAAGGTTATAAAAGAACGGTAAAAAAATATGGAAAATGAAAGGATATTTATGATTATAGGCTGATCCTGGGGAAACACCATCAGAAGCTCCAAGTGAAGCCAGGACAACTCCAGCAGAAAACGGAGTGAATCACACTACATCCTTGGCACCCAAACCACCATCCCAGGCTCTCCACAGCCAGCCGGCTCCAGGTAAACACTCTGAAAAGAGAGCTAGACAACATGACTAAGAGCCTCCAGTTTATTTGTGCCATTCAAGGAGATAGCATGAGCAAAGATGCAAGGACGTAGGAGGAGCTCCAGAGTGTGGAATGAATGCATGAATGAATGAATGAATGAATGCCAAGAGAGATTCATTAGTGATCTGGTTCTGATGATAACTTATGAAGCTACCATGAACCATCGCCCAGATCCCCATGTCTGTTTAGTGATATAATAATCTACGTGCTCGCAGGCTTATGAAGGATTATTCATGCAACTTACGAACAGCTATGCTTGACAAGCATCTTCTTAGCTCTACCTCGCTCATTAAGTCTCTGCCAAGAATTCCTTTCCATCTTTCTCCAACTTACTTTTCAATGACTTTGGGTGTCTACCACGTGCTGAGCACTCCGTTCAGCCCTTCAAGTGGATTGACTCATTTCACCCTCATACCAGGGCTGAGTGTAGCTTCTGTCATTGTCCCCAATGGGCAGATGAAGAACTTGGTTTTGAGGTGGAGAAGTACTTCCTGAAAGCCACATAGCTAGTGAAGAGGGAAGTCAGGATGAACACTGTTCCCTGTGATCCCAGTTCTTGCTTTCAGCTCTATTCTTACCAAAGGTCCACTCATGCCTCACTTAGAAAAAACCTTTGATTTCTGTGCAGCTAACATTGACCTTTAATCTAAGACTGCTTTAGGCAATTCTCTCTCCTTTGTATGTCCTCTTTCCCCAGTGGATGGCAGGTTCCCCAGGGCAGGCTTCAGTTTGGTGCTTCCTTTGCACAGACCTGAGGAATAGCATATACTTGATCACTTTTTGTCCAGTGGGTTAATATAAGGTAAATAAAAGGCAGAAGAATTTCCTTCCATGTCTCCTTCCTTCCTCGTACAACTATAGTATAGCAGTGATGAAATACAGATCTTTTATTTGGAAGGGAAAGGGCATTTCTCATGGGAGAGAGTGAGATTTTAAAAAAGAACAAATCACATTTGAATTTGTATCAAATGTGCATGAACTGGGGCCTGTGCTTTTAAGAAGGTTGTTGAGATCAATAATGCTAAGAAGACGATTTTATCATCAGGAGTGATATTTTCAACTAAGATTTTCATATTCCAAATACAAACATTTTGAGTACTTCTGGAATATAAATAAGTCATTTAAATACGTGAGTAAATATAGTCTTGTGCTTTGAAGAGTAAAAAGAAAATTTGGCATTTTAGCACTTGATTTTTTTTAACTTGATATTTTGAAATAATTTGACTTACAGAAGCCTTTTTTAAAAAGGCACAGAATTGTAAAACTGATCTCTTCTTCCCTGGTGTTAACATCTGTCAGAATCATGGTACAGTTATCAGACCTGGAAATTAACGTTGGCACAGTACTTGGAGCTGAACTACAGACCTCATTTGAGCTTCACCTGCTTTCTACTAATGTCTTTTTTTTTTTAAGTAGGCTCCACACCCAGCATGGAACTCAATGTGGGGCTTGAACTCATGACCCTGAGATCAAGAACTGAGCTGAGATTAAGAGTCTGACACTTAGAGGGAGCCACCCAGGCATCCCTCTACTGATGTCTTTTTATTGTTCCAGGTTCCAACCCAAGATCCCACATTGTATTTAACTGTCATGTCTCCTTGGTCTTCTTGAATGTATGACTGTCCTGTCTTTCATGACCTTGACACTTCTGAAGAGCACTGGTCAGTTCTTTTGTGCAGTATCGCTCAGTTTGGGCTTGTCTGATGTTTTCTCATGATTAGAGTGAAGTTTTGCATTTTGGGCACGAATGTTGCAGAGACAATGCCGTCCTTCTCACTACATCATTTTAGGGGTAACTGATGTTAGTATTTCTCATCATCCGCCATGTTTCGATCACTTGGTTAAGGTGGAGTCAGCCAGGTTTTTAAACTGAAAGTTCTCATACCCCTTTATAGATAATAGTTATCTTGGGGGAGATACCTTGAGACTATAAAATATCCTTTTTCTCCTTCAATGTATCTGATCATTTTGGTGTCCAACAGTGGATCTTGCCTGCCTCAATTACTACGGAGTCTGGTCCGCGTTTCATTTTTTTTAAAAGACCACTTGCCATTCCTGATCTTGCCAAAAGGTGGCAGTAGCATTGCTTAAACGGAATTTGTCGACCATACTTTCTACTCAAAGTGGAGGGATGCCCTTTCTGTCTTTAAATGGAGCATATAGACTTGCATTTAATTAGGTTTGCGTCTAAGTAACAAAACGAAGACATTGCTTCCAAGGTTTTTTGTTTGTTTGCTTGTTTTGGGGTGTTTTTTTGCAAGTAATTTTCTCCTACAATTTCTTATCTCTCCATAAAGAGACTTGGACTCAAGGGCCAAACTTAGTTGTTTTACAGGAAGAATACACTTTTTAAAGTTAAAGAAGGCTATTTCTTTTGTCTCTTTATTTCAGGTTCTGTAAAGGCACCTGTGAAAACAGAAGACCTTATTCAGAGTGTCCTAACAGGTAAATGCTGCCCTCTTCCCCAAGGAATTAGGCAGTTGAATATTATACAGCATAAGTACTTAGCGAGAAAGGATGTCCCCTCACCTCTGAAAAATAACATAATTAATATTTCTTCTCTGAAAATACCCACAGATATACAGTCTGAGTTCAAATCACATTATACAATGTCATCATGTCATCATAGAGAAGTAACCATATTTGGCAGATAGGACTCTATTGGTATAAAAATAATGTAATTTCATAAGATATTGATATTAAAATCAAAGGATAGTTTCATACTGGAAATATGACCCAGAGAACGGGAACACACGCCCTCCCAACACGCCAATAATAAGGCGTATTTTAGAAATGCAGAATGTGAGCCATTTGGGGCCACCGAATACAGAGTGTTTAGGAACTGTGATCCCATCAGAAAATAATTTCTATTTGGTTAGTACCTTAAACTAGAAGAACTAAAATTGGTACCTGATTTCTTTACTATAATGATCAGCATGTAGCAGCGTCTTCGAAACGTTTGTAGTATTTGGCCCAATACACAGAAGTAATGCAAACACATGTTGACCAAAAAGCAGAGCTCTTGGTAACAGCCAAAAACTATAAACAACCCAGAAGTCCATAAACAATAGTGTAGATAAATACATTGTGGTATAGTCATAGAGTAAAATACGGTATAGCTGGAGGGATAAATAAACTATGATCGTACACAAAATGGATAAAATTCACATGCACAATGCAGAGGGAAAGAGGCCAGATGAGAGAGCACATTCTTTGTAATTCCAGCTGTATACAGCTAAAAACAGACAAAACGAATTTGTCTGTTAGAAACACGGATTCAGATGATACTTGGGAGGGGACAGGGGATGCAAACCCCAAAAAGAGGATCTCCAGTTTACTGATAATGTTCTGATCTTGATCTGAGAGGTGGTTAGGAAAACCTGTTCACTCTGGGAAAACGTATAAGGGGGTGGATTTATGATTTATGTGCTTTTATGTGTGTATATTTCACCAATATGTAAAATCTGCATCGAATAATTACTTGAGGAATGCATTAAAACATGTTCTTAAAGATTCAATCCCATGGGCAACAGTATATTGTTAACACATAAAATAAGAAACAGAAGTGTATATACAGCATGATTTCAGGGTTATTTTAAAATACATAAATATGTAGACAAAAGGCAGTGGATGTGTACCGTTATTAACACTGACGATCTCTGGGTGGCTTGTTTGTGAGTGATACTTATTACTTTATGTAAATGAACATTCCCGTTATGCTTAAGACCCTATTTAAAGAATAGCCTTTAATCCACAGACTTTAGAAGAAAAGAGTACTTTCTGTGGATTTTTTTTTTTAATCATAGGCTGGAACATCTTGAACCCTCTTGCTAAACTTGCTGTTGCTAGGTGCTCTATACCATTTAATGAAGTGGGATTGGATCTGTTACCCAAAATGTAGCAATTCCTTAGGATTATAAATTCTTAGCATAATAAGTTATTATGCAACCATAATGAGTCCATTTGGGCCTGAGGGAAACCATTAGATAAATGTACCTGATTCTCTTCCTGGCCTCTTTCTCAAAAGAAATCGAATGTCAGGAGAATAGACACATTATAAAAAAAGGGGAGCATGTTTCAACTGCTTAACGACCTTAGCACTGAAGCACGTAAATCATTATTCTGATTTCAGTGTTTATCCACCAGATAGCTCATTTCTCTTCAGGTCTGTCGGTGTTCATGGTATATATTATTTCTGAATCTCAGGACAGATCTAAATATTTATGATACCGTATTTTTGTTCCCAGAAGCAGAAAGTTCAAATGAAAGGATGGAAACAAGGGAACTGTGTACTTAATTTAGGTCCAGACAAATGATAATCCATTGAAGTTAAGACACTGTCCGTTTGAAGGCAACGCACTCTTCATGGATTGCTAAGAAAGAAAAGCACCAACAAGTTGTGATTGTACAAAGTATCTGAATTTTAGAAATGGTCACATACTTTAAAATGAATATTCTAGAATTGATGACATTTGTCAGTAAAACACAGAATGATTTCAGGTCGAGCTCTGTCACATTACATGTGTTCAAAGCACTGGTTAAAATACCACATAGGAATAAGGTATGCTACCATGAACCCTGATGGTTCCTTTGGGCAAATGCCATCAAGGGACCCTCCCTTGCTTCGGGTCTTTATCCTGGAACACTGTTGTGATAAATCCAAACTTACAGGGTCTGGGCTGTGAAGAGTACCCCTTGGAGACGGTGCTGTTATGTGTGATTTGTTAAGCCTCAACAAACACATTGCCAGAAACTGTGTTCAATACTTCGCATGAGTCTTTCATTTCATCATCACAAAGCCCTAACAGGTAGTAGGATTATTGAGGTCCTTAAAGTGGATCCTGTTGGTGCCCATCCCTTTCCCATGCTCCAGCTGTGGTACTGCTAACAGCTCACAGCTTCCCCTTCTCTTGGCAATTGCCCTCAGTCCAAAAGAAGATTCCTCACCAGGAGGTTATACCTTCCCTCCCTGATTTTCTCAATTTGCAAAAGGCTAGCATTCTTACCTCAAGGTGAGACCCAGGCAGAAGCCAGGCTCCTGCTGAGACCACACCATTGCTCACCTCCTTCCCTTTCCCCCCATCTGCTGCGCTCCCCTCTTCCCTCTGAGCCTCTCTCAAGTAAATCACATACACCGGAATCCCCCCTCTCAGGCTTTGTTTCTGGGGAAGCCAAACTTCCCCAAAAAATTATGAGTGAAGAAATTGGGTCTTTGGGAACTTCGGTGATGGAACCTCTGAGGTTAGCAAGTTCAAGAGCCAGACTGGAACCCAGATGCATTTGACATCCAAGCACTGCTTGGAAGTTCCAGTTGGCTGGGATCAAACCAGTATTGCCCGGGAAGCAGGTTGCGACTCCTCCTGACATCTGGGTTTGCTGTCCGTCCACGTCTGTTAGCTTTTATACTCATTTGTTGCAGAAGTGGAAGCCCAGACCATCGAAGAGCTAAAGCAGCAGAAATCCTTTGTGAAACTTCAAAAGAAGCACTACAAAGAAATGAAAGACCTGGTTAAAAGACACCACAAGAAAACCACTGACCTTATCAAAGAACACACTACAAAATATAATGAGATTCAGAACGACTACTTGAGAAGGAGGGCAGCTTTGGAAAAGACAGCCAAAAAGGATAGTAAGAAAAAGTAAGTTGAGTGAGTATTTCTGAGTTCTTTCATAGTATGAAGGAAAAGAGTCCTTCACATGGATTTTCGATATTTTTAGACCATATTTTGGATATGGGGCAAGAAGGAAGGCCACCTCAGCTCAGTTTTGCTTGTGGACTAAATTTCTTTATTTGCCTACCTCCTAAGAACAGATATGCAGGAAGTCCTATCCTTGGGTTCAGGCCTGTGGGCCCAATACCAGTGGGCTGACTTCCCATGTTACAGCTGCCAAACTGACAGGTATGCAATTTTGCCATGTTCTAGAACCTAGTTGAAGAGGTGACTTGCTGTAGAAAAGAGAAGTTTCAACTACCCTTTGCTGCCTTTGCTGAAACCCACAAAGCCTTGTACAAGTAGCCCTTGTTTGGGTCTAGGGATCCCCATAGCCCCATGTACCCAGACCTTGACAGGGAGAAGCATCCCTCACATATTCATTCAACCCACATTTGTTGAGTGCCTACTGTGTGCGCTGGGGACACAGAAGTGACCATGACTTATGCAGTTATCACCCATAAGTAGCTAGCATGGCAAAGCAGGGAACTATGTGATCCTGCAAGCCACCTGCCATTGAGCTGAGTCAAATAGGCTCTACGCCATCCTTTCTTTCACTTCCTTAAGGAATAATCTTATCTTGATGCCAGGTTAGAGACAGATGCAAGACAATTTCAGATCCATACATAGGATGTATGATTGAATATGTGCTTAACTTAAAGACACAATCAAAGCCCAATACTTGGGTTTTAAAAAGCAACAACATCACCATTTCTTAGAACTAGAATAGTCTTAGAAGCCATCAAGGTGAACTGCTCCTACTTCTTCAAGGAGAAAGCCAAAAAGCCCAAGACATTTACACATTACACAATTACAGTTACACAAACGGTTCCAGCAAAATTGGCCTAAAACTTCTCCTAAATTTCTGTTGTAGGGATGTATATATGGGGTCCTTTGTTTATTTGCACATTTGTTTACTTGGAGGTCATATCCTGAAAACTTCTAATAGAGTATGGAAGTAACTCATCATAGAAGACATATGTAAAAATCCTATGAAAATAGAAAAAGAGAAGCAACACACATACACACAGTCTGAGTGGCTACCAGTTATCCAGACCCACTGTCCAGTATGGCAGTCACTAGCCACTTATGGCTTTCGAGCCCTTGAGAAGTGGCTCATGGAAATGGAAATGTGCTGTTTAAGTCTAAAATACATACCAAATTTCAAAGACTCCATTTAATATATATATATGTATATATATATACATATATATATGTATATATATATACATATATATATGTATATATATATACATATATATGTATAAAAGAGCTCATATTTTTATATTGACTTATATTGATTTTATTTTAATTACATGTTGAGATGATAGTATTTTAGGTGTACGAGGCTGTACAAAATGTGTTATTAAAATTAATTTCACTCATTTCTTTTTACTTTTCAAGTTAGCCACTAAAAATTCTAAATCACATATGTGGGAAAAATCAAATACGTGACCCATGCTGTATTTCTACTTGACAGTATCAACCATTTAATGTCATTTCTGACCTTGAAATGCTGAATTTTATCTCTTAGCCTCTGAGAAAAGGGAGTAGGGGTTAGACAATTCTCCTTATCTGATTAAAGCAAACTTGCTTGTTTTTCTAAGAGAGACAAACATTTTCCTGGAATTAAATTACAGAAGAATTCATCTCATGGATCTTATACAGGCAATAGTAGGCAACAGGGGATAATGTCTGCAATGCTGTTTTTACAGAAGATGCAGAAACACTGTTCCCTTGGTTATTTTTTATACTTTTCTTAAAAAAATTAAGAAAAATCCCTAAGATACATCAAAAGAAACTTCTCTGTAAGAGTCAAAGCATTGAGGTCTGATTATGTCCGTCTCTCTCCCATCACCTTTGAGACACATTAAAATCCTGAAAATACCTCAGAGTAATAAATGATAATATCGTCCATTTCCATGTGTCCTACAAAAAGTAAGACCATAAATTTTAAGGGATCACACCCTATGTTTTAGCACAATAAGTTAGTGAGAATTGCTATGATTTATTTCCACATGGCCCCTAATCTTCTCGATATCTGTGTAATTTTCTGGCTATGAACAACTCAAAGAAAGTCACCCTGCACAGTGTAAGCACACAATACATATTTTTCAATGAACTCATGCATCCTCCTTTCTCTTGTAACCTAAGCGTTTGGAGGAAAGCGCCATTTTGGGTAGAGCTATCCATGAAGTTGGTATATCCCCCCCAAAGAAACTTATTTGATAATGTATCTTTTCTTTAAAAGATGTCAAGAAACAGAACATCAGGCGGGGGGAGGGTTTGCCAGCAAGCGGGGTCTGCACGTGCTCTCTGTTTTCTATCTATATCACCCGGATGCACAATTCAGCTGCTCTTCAACTCCCCTGACAGACTCCAATCGATGTTGAGTGTAGTGAAGTCGTTACAGGACATAAGTAGCTGAGAATCACATTACACATGTCTTGTTAAAAAAAATAATAATAATAAAAAATAAAAGCCTTAAAAGATCCTTATTAGGGATTGTTTTTCCCAAGGTAGGGTGGATTATCATTCTCTCCACCGCTACCACAGGGTCCCCAGCCTCCTGGTTTTCCTTCTCAGCCCCAACATGAAATCTCCCAGTGTCATCCACTCTCTGTGTTTGGAGACCCTCCACTGGTAAGCTTGTCCTTGGGGTATCAACCTCTATCTCAAGTGGTTTATTAAAACATTTATTTCCCAACACATCCTCTGTCTAGGAGAAACTGTGATGTACAACCTTCCCTTCACTTTGTTATGCCCTGCATGGTTTGTGACTCAAGATCTGTGCCTCTTGCAGATCAGATCCCAGCAGTCCTGACCATGGTTCATCAACGATTGAACAAGATCTTGCTGCCCTAGATGCTGAAATGACCCAAAAGTTAATAGACTTGAAAGACAAACAACAGCAACAGCTGCTTAATCTTCGACAAGAGCAGTATTATAGTGAAAAATATCAGAAGCGAGAACATATTAAACTGGTAAGCCCAAGAAACACAATTGTGTTTGTATAGCTGGGGACCCTCTTTTCTATAGAAAGCTGTTGATGTTCTTCGATAACTTTAAAGAGAGACAGCGGGGGCTCCTGGGTGGTTCAGTTAGTTGGGTGGCTGCCTTCAGCTCAGGTCACGATCCAGGAGACCCAAGATTGAGCCCCGTGTTGGGCTCCCTGCTCAGCGGGGAGTCTGCTTGTCCCTGTCCCCCTATAACTCCTCCCCCCACTGCTCGTGTTCTCTCTCTCCCTCACTCACTCTCTCTCAAATAAATAAGTAAAATATTAAAAATAAATAAATAAATAAATAAAGAGAGACAGTGGCAGGTCTGGCTGGCACCTTCCTTTGGCTTCCTTAGCCAATAATCTTACCTTGATGTCAGGTTATAGAGCGAGGTAAGATGCATTTCTCAGATCTGTAGTGTGACATGATTTAATGCGTTCTTCACTTGAAAGCACAATCAAAACCCAGTCCTTGGGCTTTATAAAACAATGAAATAATTTCTTAGAATTTGAAACTGTGTCCCCCACACTAATATTTTCCAAGCTCCACTGCCCCCAGCGTCTTCACCAAGCTCCCCTCTGATCCCCGATGATGCTATTTTACTGTTTTTATTTTTCACTAACTTATTTTGGGGTTATAGTTTTGGGGAGGGAGAATCTTTGAACTCCCACAAGGAATTAAAAAAAAAAACATGCTTATTTTGGTTCAAGAAAATTAAGAACATGCAACTAATAAATGTTCGCTATTTTTGGTGTCAGCAGGCCTAGCAGGCATTAAACAATACAGTGGTCAGTTTTGTCCTCCGGAATGTTTTCTCAAAGGCTGTGACATTCTCTCCACTGTTGTTGATGCCTTGACACATAGTACGGTTGTGACAAATATTTGGTGACAGATTAAATGAATCAAATGATCAAGTAGCCTTAAAAACAAGCTTGTGCCCCGAACAACACCAATGAGTAAGTTAATAGAAATGAAAAGCATGTAGCCAGAGTTTGTATGAGTTTTTATGGTTCTGCTTTGGAGTCAGGTGGATGGAGTTAGGTGATTCAATATCCTGCTGTTGACCTAGTCTGGTGGTCCAGTGATAATATGCAAACAAGCAGGTCAAAGTCAGGTGAGGAGTGTATCAATATCGGATTCCACTTGGCCGGTTAGTCTCAACTTCGCATGCATCAGAATCACTTGGAAGGCTTGTTAAAACACAGATTGTTGGTCCTTGCCCCAAATTTCTAGCTCATCAGGCCTCTTGAAGAGCTGGTGATAGATGTTTTGGGTTCCTGGACCACACTTTGAGGACCGCTGCCTGATTCCTAGGTGTCTGGCTTGAGGATTTATTTTTAACAAGCTCCGCCTGATTTGGGGCAGGGGTGGGGGGGCACTGCCTTGTCTGTGAACTTCTGAAATAAGCTCTGAGCCATGATGGAATGGTAGGTCAGGGGTCAGGTTCAGTGTAAGGAAGGGATTGCCTGACAGGCCAGAGAAAGTCAAAGTAAATCTTAGTGAGAAATAATGGCCACCTGATTTTTTCCAGTACCTCATCCCTAGTACTCCAGAAAGCAACAACAATGATAAAAATTAAAATAATAACCATGTATTGCGCATTCACCATAGGGGCCCTACCTGTGTTAACCATTTACAGAAATTGTCCAATTTAATCCTGACAACAACCACCCCTGGAGTTTATTGTCAACCACCCATGGAGTATTACTGTCAGCATCTTTTGCAATTAAAAAAAAAAAAAAACCAAAAAAACACAAAAACAAAAACAGAGCAATTCACAACTAGAAAGGGATGAAGTTGGGATTTGAACCTTGGTCCCCTGACTCTAGAGATCCTGCTTTCTAACCATTGTGCAGATAGCTCTGGTAATTCAGATCTCAGGCCAAGCTTATCATAATGACCTCATATCGACTATTACAGGACGTGCACAGCCAACGCCTTCATTGCAATGCCTAGGATACTGTTCTCTCTCTCTCTTTCTCTTCAACAACCTTATTATCCATGCCAGGTATCAGCACAATTTTAGAACATTTTATCACATCAAAAATAAACCCTCATTCATTCATTCATTAAACAAATACATATTAGATACCTACTCGGTAAATATTTTCAAATAGAAGAGGATAAAAATGACAATCCCAGCCTTTATGGAGACTACATTCTAGATGAGGGGTCAGACTATGAACAAAATAATTTCGTAAGGGACACCTGGGTGGCTCAGTCAGTTAAACGTTTGCCTTTGGCTCAGGTCGTGGTCTTGGGGTTCTGGGGTCCGACCCTGAATCAGGCTCCCTGCTCAGCAGAGTGTCTGCTTCTACCTCTCTCAATGCCCCCTCCTCCCATGGCTCGTTTTCTCTCTCTCTCTCTAACAAATCTTTTTCAAAAGTTCGTAACATATATAGTATGTCAGGTGGTCCTAACTGTCAGGAGGAAAATCAATGAGAAATGGGGATATAGGGAGGGAGGGTGAAGGGAAGGTTGAGGAGCATGCTTTGAAATTTCAAATTGAATGAACAGGGAAGGACTCATGGAGAGGCAGCAGCTGAAGTGAAGGACTGACTTCTACAAACATGGGCAAGATTTTGTTCAGCACAAGGATTAGCAAATGCAAAGATTCTGGGTGAGGGTTGGAGCTGTGTGCTGGGGGACCCGCAGTCTGGCTCTTAGACTGTCGGAGATGGGACTTCCGGGGCTGGGGACAGATCTCATAGAGTTGTAGACCTCTTGTGTTTCAACTTTCATGTGACGTTGATGCCACTGGAAGGTTTTGCCTGGAGGAGCCACATGACCTGAAGTAACCTTTCCGAGGATCATTCTTCTAGTGCCTGGTGAAGAGTAGGGCCCCAGGAAAGGGCCGTCCCAGAGGAGAGTTCAGATGAATGGTGACCCCAGGGTTTAGAAGCCCTGGGGTTCTCTGGCAGGTGACTGCAGTTGACAAACAGATGACTATTACTAGGAGGACTAGGCAATCTGGATCTGAGGTTGCCCCAGATTTCCAGCCCCTGGCCAGATTCCCTTCCCCAAGGAGAGAGAAGGGGTAATTCAGAATAAGAGGAAAACTCGATTGTCATGGGAGAGTCCCAAACCAAGAATTCAGAGTGTGGATGAAAACAGAAGCCCAGACGGGCCAGAAGGGTCTTTCAGGGAGCAGGGGGTGGTTCAAATGGGCGCAGCAATCACAGGGAAGAGCTGCACCCGGTCACAGTCAGTGGAGGAACACCTCAGCATGAGGCCCCACATCGGATCCCAGCGGAGGAGGTCACAGAGAGTGGCCCAGCAGGTTTTCCCCTGGAGGGGAAGGTGGACTGGGAATGAAGGAAGACCAAGCTGAGCTTCTAAGTAGAAAATCACACCCCTGTAGAGACACTGGGGCAGGAGAAGTCATGAAACTCCCCCTGGTGGGGAAGGGGGTGGGTGGCAGTCCCACCACAGATGTTTCTACTCACTTCTCTCTAGGAAGGAATGAGTGCATCCATAACAATAGTTTTGGGGTGCCTGGGTAGCTCCATCCGTTGAGCATCTGCCTTTAGTTCAGGTCATGAGCCCGGGATCCCAGGATCGAATCCCCCACTGGGCGCCTTTGCTCAGTGGGGAGTCTGCTCCCTCTTCCTCTGCCTGCCGCTCCACCTGCACGGGTTCTCACTCACTTGCTCTCTCAAACGAATAAATAAAATCTTAAAAAAAAAAAAAATTTTTTTTTAAGAATTCTTTAGAAAAACATACATACATGTCCAAGCCGGTCTGGCCCTTTCAGGCCGAAAATACTCAAAATACTCACCCCGTCACCTTTGTGATTATGGATTTGGGTTTCAGATGAAATCCTGATGCCTTTGAACACAGTTGCATTCTTTTGTTAAGAAGGCTGAAACACCTAAGATTTAGAACCACACAAAGTTTGTTTTATGGCCGTGTAGAGGCATCTACAATTTCTACCACGTGCCCTTAGCTGGTACGTATCAGAACTTTCTATCACTCCATTTGCAACAGCCAGAAATTGTTCTGCCAGAAAATCTTTTGACCGAGAGCACCCAGAAGTGTTCGTTCTATCTTTGGTTGTGGATCCGAGTTGAGAACAGGCCTCTCAGGCTAAATTAGACAAATGAAAGTGTAATTAAAAAGCAAGTAGGCCCCAGGTAAAAAGGGGAATTTGGGTGATAAGGGAAATTAAACAAGATATTTCATCTCCCAAAATTGGTTTGGGAATTAAATACAGATGTGTTTAGAATAAGGTCTATACATTTCTAATGCTGGCCCCCACAATTCAAGGATCAAGAAGGAAGGCATTACATCAATCAACTCCCTGTCAGACATTCACTGAAAACTCAGTATTTGTGGGGCGCCCGGCGGGTTCAGTTGGTAGAACATGTGACTCTCGATCTTTGGGTTCTAAGTTCGAGTCCCACGTGGATGTAGAAATTGAGTAAAAATAAAACTGTTTTTGAAAAGCTGATATTTGCAAAACACTGGAGATGAAGATGAAGGAGAATGTGGTTACCGCACACTCCAGGAGCATATATCACAAAGTTATGATAGCATATTATAAGAGAAATAAGAAAGGTATCAGTAAATTGATACAAAAACCTGGAGGTGGGAGCCATTTTTGTAACTCTATAAACGGATAAATACCAACAGAATATTTTTTAGGTTATCATTCATAGGAGGTGTAAAGTGCACGCCCAGCTTCACAGAAGCTATAGCTTCAAAGACATTTTTATACCTGTCTAAGGAACAATCTTTATCATTGCAACTCAGTATCCAAATAGCTCTGCTCTGGTTACTCAAGTGTGGGTCCCAAATCACCTGGGAGCCTGTTAGACATGCAGTCTCCTGCCTCACCCCAGACCTGCCAGATCACAATTTGCATTTTAATAGGAGTCCCAGGTGACTTGTTACACATTCAAGTTAAAGGGGCATGGTTTGAGAGCCATCGATCCTTATCCTCATTCGAAATGCCTTTTGGAATAAGGCTAAAGTTCCTTTTACTTGAAATGGGAAATTCAGCCTGTGCTCCATTCTTCACAGCTTGATAATCAAGCTGGAGGGGTACCGATTGGTGCCCAAGGCATGGGGCCTATGGAAATCCCTCCTTTTATTTCCTGCCTGGACTGGCCGTCAGAAAAAAAACAATTACTTTCAGTTAGAGGTGAGTGAAAGTAAAAATGTAAATTCCCCAACCCCCTTCAAGTTCTTGCACTCCCTGAGCTCTCTCCACAGATATTTTGAAAATCTATGAACCCCAATTGGGGACCCCGTTCCAAGGATAGGATTGGGGAATTTGCCCTAACTTGATCTGTTTTTCATCAGCAGCCATAGGGTGACCCCAACTTTTGGTCATACCATTAGCGTTAGGTGTTCATTTTAAAAGTGATTTTGTTATGGGGCGCCTGCATGGCTCAGTTTGTTGAGCGTCTGACTCTTGGTTTCAACGCAGGTCATGATCTCGGAGTCCTGACATCAAGCCCCATGTCGGGCTCTGCACTCAGTGGGGAGTTTGCTCAAGATTCTCTCCCCTTCTCCCTCTGCTCCTCCCCACCCTCACTCCCTCTCTCCCTAAAATAAATAAATAAATCTTTAAAAAAATAATAAAATGAAAGTGACTTTGGTAAGTGAGAGAGAATCTTAGGGGCTCTCTCTGGGGGCTCTTGATGACTGTCAATAATGAGCCCCAGTATCACATTCAAGCTTTAAAACCCACAGCCTAGTGAGGGGGGGACTTACTAGGAGTGATGCACCGGGGTTACTTCTCAACTGCAGCGGTGCCTTGCCCGCCATTTTGTTTTCTCTCTTTTTCATGGCTTCAAGAAAAGATTTCCTCTTTTTTTCTCACAGTCATCACACTAGTCATCCTATGCAGAGGATTGTTTTGTTTTGCTTTGCTCCCTGCGTTTTCTCCTCCTTCTCATATTTAAAGTCTCCCACTTAGGCCAGCCCCATCCATTTCCCCCTTCCTTCCCATCAACTTTAATGGCTGCTATGGTTCTTCTACATCCTCCCACTTATCTCACCAGCAACCACTTTTGGGCCTTAAACCAACTTTAGTATATACCCACCTGAGTTCCCCAAGTCCCTGCCAATCCCGGGGACTGAAAGATGTACTTCACAGTGAAAGCTCTGGGTGAATGCCGACCAGCTGCTAATGGATGGCCCATCAGGATGTGAGTAAGGATAAGTGAAGGTCCAGAGTCAGATGTCTTTTCGGGCCACTGCTCTCCCACTGAGTATCTGTGTGACCCCTCTGAACTTTCATTTTCTCATCTGTCCAATGGATGTAAGACTAATCCTCATTTCATAGACGCATAAGAAGGAATAATGAGATAATGTTCACCAGTCATTGTTTTCAGTGAAGCCTTTTTTTTTTTTTTTAAGACATGAATTAACTAGGAAATCTTGACCTCAAATATAAATGTGTATTGCAGTTTTTGACATCCTGCTGCAGCCTGATGGAGCTCATTGCCTTCCTTTGGATGATTTCTATGAGCACCATTTGCTGTCGCAGCCTGTAAAGAAGCCAACCTTGAATTTTCTCCCTTCTATGGTCAGCCAGTTCAAGTGTATGGGCCAAGAATAATTGCAGTGTCAAGAAGTGACTCTACTGAGTTTTGGTGGTGTTCTCTGTCTTCCCCCAGTTCTCTGACTTTAACATGGGATTATTTTTCTTAATAAATAAATGACTTAACTTTCCTAAAAACTTCACATTCTCCACCAGATAAGAAATGACAAATAAATAAAAGACTTTAGTAGTGAAATAAAGAATGAAAGAATTGTCAAAATGTGTTCTCATTTGTCAATTTTTCTGGTCCCCGTTGGGTAAACCTAATAGAATGAATGCTCTTCTTTTCATATATATTTCATATATATATGTATATATACATATATATGTGAGATATATGTATAGCATATATATATGAATAGAAATTATCTTTATCTTAAAATTCTATTGCTTTAATTATGAGCAGAAATAAATATATATTTCCATGTGCGTATTGGCCATTTGTATTCTTTTTTTTTTTTTTTTTTGACAGGAAGTAGAATTTATTGGTGGGCATGAATAAGAAGAGGGCAGCACCAAGGCTCACATGAGTGCAGGGCCCACCATTTGTTCAGGGGGCCATGATTAGGGATGTATTTCACCCCACAGCCATCTGAACTGAGCTTTTTTTCAGCTACCATGTCCTCAGTTCATTTGTATTAAACTTAGTAAAGTCCCACTTCTTGGAAATGTGGTTCTCTTGGTGGTCAGGGAACTTGAACTTGGCCCTGAGTAGGGCCTTAATTGCATGTTCCTTGTTTTGCATGTTGGTACTGGTGGATATGGCGACTTGGCCAACGTGGACCCTGGTCACTGTGCTCTGGGGCTTTCCAAAGGCACTCTGAATACCTGTCTGGAGCTTAGATTGAGGATAGCACCAGCAGAAACCCATGTGCATTGGAAAGGGCTGTCTCCAAGGTCCTTTAGGGCAACCAATGCAAACAACAGGCTGCATACACTACTGTTTGCAACCACTGCACACCAGGCCCCCGGTGGGGAGAGCAAAGTCATCTTAATTGGAAGCAGATTATCGTCTTTTTTCTTTTTACGCACTGCCCATTCACATCCATCACATACTTTTCTGCTGGATTGTCTCCTTTCTTTTTGACCCACAGAGTTCATATGGTATCTTTTCATTTATTATTTTGAGGGGTGGGGAGGTTAGAGTGTGAAATACACTTATGTAACCATTCATGCATTGAAAGTCATCGAAGGCTTCCTGTGGTCCTCATATTCGTGGGGAAATTTGTGTGGACCAAGCCTAAACATAGTCCCTGCCCCCCCTTTTTTCTTAATGTGAACATATCTGTTTATTTACAGCTTTTGATGTTTAAAATTTCAAATAAAATGATCTGTCCAATGGCTATACTTTTAAAAAAATAAATCATTTTTCCATTCTCTTCTAGAAAAAGCTGCAGCACAAATTAACAAAGACTAGTGCAAATATAATTACATTTAAAACATAATTTAGGAAACATTATGTAGCTCTTTTATTTTATTTATTTATTTTAAAGATTTTATTTATTTATTTGACAGATCACAAGTAGGTAGAGAGGCAGGTAGAGAAATAGGGGAAAGCAGGCTCCCCACTGAGCAGAGAACCCGATGTGGGGCTCGATCCCAGGACCCTGACATCATGGCCTGAGCTGTGGGGCTCAATCCCAGGACCCTAAGATCATGACCCGAGCCGAAGGCAGAGGCTTAACTACTGAGCCACCCAGGCACCCCACTGCTTTTAGATTAGAAAGCATAACATGTAATTGTTGGTAACAAAAGTCAACCGGAATGAAATACAGACATTTATATCTTATGTTTGCATGCATCTTATAAAGATAACAAAAAATAGTAAGTTTTATGTTTTTACCAGACATGAGTATAAACATATAAATAGGCAAACCCTCCCTTTATTTTTACTTCAATTTTTTTCTCCTATATTCAGTAAAAATACTTTTACTTTTCAAAAGTATATGACAGGTCTCAGGACAAATCTCTCACTTCTTTTGCATGTACTTTTCCATTCTGTGATACACACAGTTTAGATATTATGATGCATTTTTAAATGGAACAATTGAATGCCAAACCCAAGTTGCTTCAATGTAACTAGAGAAGATTTAAAGCTAGCACTGTATCATCCTGAATTGCAGCATACGTACTGTATTGCCCCATGCTAGTCTGATACCTGCTAGTTGGTACTGCCATAGTAGTGATGTTAGGTGGCGCTGCTTCTTCCTCCAATTTTTCTTCTTCAATCTTGGGAACACCAAGCACATCAGTGATTGAAAGGAAAGGTTGTGAAGTCAGACAGATCTACTAAGAGTATGCCCATCTTTATCAGGTAACTTTGTTGAATAACAAAGACCTCAAAACTTACTGCCTTAAGATGTCTGCTTGATTCTGTGGCTAGCAATTTGAACTTCACTCAACTAGATGGCTTCTCTAGTCTTGGCTGGGCCCATTCAATGTCTTGGCTGGAGTTCATTCATGTGTCTCTGGTTCAGCCATCCATCAGCTAGGGGCTCTGCTTTTGGAGATTGGCTGACTGTCGACCAGGTCAAGACAGGTGACTGATCCACATGTCTTATCCAGCGGGCTGCTCTGGGCTTGTTCATGTGGAAACTGAAAAGGATGCCACCTATGAGCAAGAGAAATGGACAAGGTGTTTTGAGAGGTCTTAGAAACTTCTTCCTTCTTCTTTGGTCAAAGCAATTCATAAGATTTGCCCAGATTCAAGGGACAAGGAAATAGATTCTCTCTTTTGTTTGTGAGACCTCCAAGTCACATTACAAAAAGTGTGGATACAGGAAGTGGTGGAGAATTAGGGCAATAATCTACACACAGCCCTCATAATTTGGATGTGAGATGCAATAAAATAATCCAGGGAAATTTAACACAGTGCCTAGAATACAGTCATCATTCTTTACCAAAAGACTATTTGCACAGGATCTAAACTGAGAAGATATGACATCCATTTTTAGTTGTATAACTTTTGCTAAATCATTTCACCTCTTTGAGTGCCTGTACCCTCATTTTTAAAACAAAAAGTTTGTACAAGGATGCTTGTAAAATTTCCCTCTGACAGTAATGCCAGTTTCCCTTAATTATAGAATCAGAGATGACCCTACTCTTGAGCCTATTAAAATAATAATGAGGGATTTCAGTTGAAAGCAATAAGCTTTGGTTTTTCTTTTGTGTGTGTACACAATATAGCTTAATGTACTTTTATGTGTTAATTGGTAACTATTTGGGTAACATTAAGGAAAACAATCAGGAAATAGAACCATCCCCAAAGGTAAAGAAAATAATAGTTTTGACTTGTGTCAACTTAAAAGAGCTTAGGGAACAGAAGGGACTCTGCTAGAAGGAAAATTCCAAAATAGAACCCACAAGTCTGATCATTTCATTTGTGCCCTCTGGAATTGCAGGACTCATTGCATTCCACTGGACAAGTCAGAGATGTTGAAATGATATATTTTGTATTAGGAAAACAAGTAGCTGACATGCTGTGGTATGTATCTTCACAGGCAGTCCTTCTAAGTTTGGATTCCAAAGGGACTGTTGAAATATTAAGTCCATGATTTATTGCCCTATTTAGTAAAAAACCACAGGAATCACACATCTTTTAATCAGATCTCCTTTGCTAATTATTTGAAAACCTCCAGTTTGAACATTATTGCTACTTTCCCACATCTGAGTGGTGACCGATATTTATTTATTTATTCTGAATTAAATGGTCTTGACATCTTTTAAAATTACAAAGCCTTACCCTAAAATTGTAGTGGTTTGGTGGTTGTTTTTTTTTTTTAGTTGATTTAATCAGATATGATAATCTTAATTAACTTGATGAAATGCAAACATTTTCTCATTGGCAAAACCCAGGCATCATTAGCATGCCCTAAGTAGACCTCCCTTTATCAAATTTCTCGATTTTTTAAAAGTTTGAAGGTATTTCCAGTTGATAGCCTCATAAAAGAATACCAGAAATATCATTCAAGGGAGTATGCTACATTGATCTATTTATATTTCCCAGAAAGCTCAAAAGCTGGCATTTACCTCAGCATAACTTAAAGGTGAAAATAATTTTAAATGTTACAGCTTTAATGGGCTAGCTTATTGACACTGACCAGGAATCTTGGTCAGATTTTCATTTTTATTTATTTTTTTGCCCAGCAAGGAAAAAAATTCCAAGGATCCTTTAACATTTAGACTAGAATAAGCTGTTATAAATTCTACATAGCTATGCAAATTAAAAAAATAATAATTTCATAGGTATGAAAGGATATCTCAGACAATGATGGTTGCCCTTGGAGTCCAAGATGGTGTCCTCCTTAAGAGAAAAGAGAGCTAGTGGAGGCTATCAGCTCCATGTGGACTGAGTCTGTCTGTCAGCTCACGGTTGGACCATCATCAGCCCAGTACCCAACACATCACAGGTGCTCAGTTAATATTGGTTGACTGAACTCAATAAATATTTCTCAATTCGAATGGCCAGGATACACCCCAGTGTGAACGTCCACCTTGCATTTAAATTCTCAGTAATGTGTTTAGTCCATAGATCATTACTTAGTTTAGAAGCATCATAAATTAATTCTTTGTAAAAGGAAAAAAAAAAAAAAGACAGAGTGAAAATTCAGAGTGGATGCTTTAATGAGGAGAAAAGAAGGTGGTACCTTCTCTAGATATTACTGGAAGTGGGGAAGGAAGGTGGGTTGTGCCTGAAGTGTGAACGCTCTATATTGGACTTTGGCTCATGTTCCAAAATTGTCCTTCTTAAGAGGAGACTGAACAGGCCAACTTCTGTCCACATGTTTTTTTGTTTTGTTTTTTTGTTTTTTTAATCCCTTTTGAATTAGAGTCAAGGAATTATTCTCTTCCATGGAAACCATTTGCTCACCCTCAAAGGATGGACCCAAGTCAATTTCAGCATGGAGTTGAAAACAAGCATAAAATTGTATTCCCTCCGGGTTTTTCTTTTTCACTCCTTAAAAGGTTTGGAACATTTAACTAGGATAGTTGTCAAGAGTGGTAAACAAAAAAGCCCAATAACTGAAATGTGTCTAATCCTTTGGGCCAGAGAAAAGAATCATACTAAAAGTTAAAATTAAATGTTGTTTACTGCATTTCCATTTAACCATGTAACTCTCTTGTTTTTTTGTTTTGTTTTGTTTTATTTTGTTTTGGTTTGTTTTTTTGCCCTGGGAATTCTAAATTAATCTTTTCTTCTTTCCTATCTTCAGTGAATTTTGTGACTAATCATAATTGAATAGTTCTTTGAGTAGAACCTGTCTGCCAATAAATACACCCAAAGTGAGTGTATCCTTATGTTAGTTCAAAAGCACTCCAGTTATTGTGTGAAAAATCCCTCTTATGGGTGCCATTTTCACATCTCATGCAATAGAAATCCTGGACCCGATACTCAGAGAAGTTCCTTTTTCTTATTTGGGGTTTTCTATTTCTACTTTTTGTCAGGATTCTCTTGGTTGCAAGTGACAGAAATCCATGTTAAACTTATTTATATACTAGAGAAACGCACAGGGTAGGTCACATGAGGAAAGACTGACCATCCACACCAGGGAAGGGAAGGGATGGAGAAATGGATGCCAGAAGTCACTGGCAGCCCTTTCTATGTCTGTCTGCCTGTCTGTCTACCTATATCTCTCCCCTTTTCTCTCTTATCCTGTTCTTCTCCCTCCCTCCCTCCTTTCTTCTTTCTCTCTCTCTACTACTTTTCAATGTTTATTACCACTATTCTTTTCCAACAGCATGCAGGCTTCCCCCTGTCAGAAAACATAGGCATCAGCCCATCTAGGTTATATTTCTTTCTCCAGTAGCAGGTTGGAAACATCTGGAGAAAAGCCTTATGAGGGTCATGTGATTGTCTAAACTTGCAACCTTAGACCAATCACCTGTGGCTAAGGTCAGGTTATGACTGGTCCAACTTGGATCAGTGCCTCCCCTGGGACCAGTTACCTTGGGCAAGGGATGGGGATAAAGAATACAGTAGCTCCCATGAGAACCACATTGGGGGCAGAACCAGTTCTCAGAAAACAGAAGTTCTTCTTAGAGAAGTAGTGTTGGGTAGAGAAAACCAGAAGTAAGCCCCAACTCTCTTTTTAGCGTAGGAAAGGGATAACTTACTGATGTATATATAATCCCATTGCCAGTTTTATGGGAGTCTGACAATAGTGGAATATTATTAACAAAGACACAATATTAATCATTCTACTTATTGGACCTTAAGTAGTAGAAGGGGGAAAAAACAGTAAATACCGAAAGGGCAGAATTACAGTAAGAGTGCCGGGTCTTTTGGAAATAGCTGGAAAGGGTGGAATGCTACAGGGAGGGGTTTGTAGTATGGAAGAGTGGGGGAAACCAAGATTAATTGAGTACACGATGGAAAAACATTCACATATCTGCCATATTAAACTCAGAGATGTTGTCCTTTTTAAAACACATATTCTTTGTGATTCTACAGAAACAGTTTTCATCAGTTGTATGCAAAAGCCATGTTTTTAAAAACATACCTGGATTTCATAATAAGGCATTTGTTTCTAAAGAAACAAAACTTAGCTTGTTAAGTGTAAAGTTTTGCAGGCGAGGTAGGCACAAGGCAAGATTTATTAAAGTCATCTCCGGCGAAGTTTCAGGGCTCGGGAGAAGGGGAGCCAGGAAAGTCATGCCAGGAGAAGGTCAGCACTCTTAGGCGAGGTTCCAGGACTCTGGAGAGGGGAGTGGGGGAAGTTGCGCTCTGGGAGGGAGTTGGCAGGGGTCTTTTATCGGACCAAGGCAGCTTGGGCTCACATCCATATATGGTAAGGTATTTGGTGATCAGAGAGTATGGGGTGGGGGCTCCTGATACTCCTGTTTCCTGCATAGGTATTGGGTTACCTATGGAGCCTTGACATGGGCATACATCCTTTTGGCGGGAGAGTCAAGGGTTAAGGAAGGGGGTGGGGGAAGGGGCTGGAAGATGGCAGTCCCGGTGGTCATTTCTGTTATTCCTCCTGCAACCCAACATTAAGTACCCAAATATATAGTTTTGAAAGTATTTCCAATAAGACAACCCATGGCTTGGACATGCTGCTTCTTTATTGTCACCAAGGTCAAGATCACTGTGGTTTTAAAACGTAAAAGATTTCATTCACAATTTTTTTCTGAGCACCTATTTTGTGTAGAGTCAGGGGTTCCAAAAAAAGTCATTAGAAAAGATGATTGCAGTGATGGCATTCCTTTAGGGAGCAATAAGAAAGCATGTGCATACAAAGGTCAGTTCTATAATTGGTATCTTTTACAAAAGCCAGTTAAGGGGCCAAGCCTAGAGTTATCTGGGCGGTCAAATGGGAGTTATCACCAAAGGCTGGCTTAGAAAGGAAAGGGGCATGGAAAAATAGAGACTTTCACTACTACCCACTCTTCTTAGTTAGAGCAGCCCAGCATAATGGAACTTTCTACAAATCTTGGGAATGTCCTATATTGTGCTGTCTCCCACTCAAATGGAAATATCATCAAGATAGATAAATAACAAGAGACAAAGTATAAAAGCAGGTGTGTGCCTGAACAGTTCAGAGAGCAAAATGCTGACTAGGTTATTGGATATGATGAGCATTAGCCCAGACAGGAAATTTGGAGCTGGAGCATAACATATTTGAGAATAGAGGGCCAGTTAAGGCTTTGGTAGATATAAGAAGGAAAAACATTTGGAATGGAGTGGAAGGACTAAGGAGAGACTGAGGGCAGGAAAGGAATTCTTGGAATCCAATCAGGAGTTAGCAAAAATCTGCATCAGAATGCTGTTAACACAAAGCCTTGAAATACAGGTAACCAGCAGTTCACACATCTCTGTGACTCCCTAGATGTGGAAAGTACCCAAGAAGAAACTCAAATATAATGCCCACTTTTGAACTATATGATGATAATCAGTGGGATAATACAATGACTTGTCTTCTGTGCAAGACAAATCCTAAACTTGCTTGTGGAAATGGTGAGACCCTGGTGAGCCTTCCTCCGGTGGAGTTTGTCAAAGGCAGTGGATGAGGCTGAAATTAATTGAAGCCCCCAAGAGTTGAGGTAACTGTGGTAATTGGTGGAGATACCATAAATTAAAGAAAGAGATCTTTGTGTGAGAGTGGTTGGCAAAAAAGGATAGGATAAAGTCATGATCCCCAGCTGTGCGTAAAGTCACCCTGATGTGCCATGTTGAACTCATAGGGGCATGATGGGGTATTTTACATTTTTTTAAGGAAACAGCAACATCTGTTGGACACTGTGCAAAGTACTACTATTAAGTTTGGATCTAATTGTTTCATGAATAAATAGAGCCCTCCTTTTATTTCTTTTAGCCTAAGGTACGCTGAAAAAGTTACTGAGATCCCAAGGACACTGAAGTAAGAAACATTGTGAATCTCTGGAATAATGAAAGTTAAATCCTGAGAAATGGCCAATAAGTCCAATAACAAAACAATTTTTGTAAGCTTAAAGCAAAATCAGGTGAATTCCAGTGGTTCAAGTGTAAGTGTCCTGGGGAAGCTGAAGCATATGCAGCTCGGGCATCAAAACTTCAGCAGGAGCCACTGGTCTTCGACTGTAGGGATAGAAATGAAAGGAAGGTCCAACATGGAAGAAAAGTTGAGGGTTCTGGGAGGGTAAGGGAAATAGAAATGGGTTTTCACGCAAAGGGAATGCGTGCAGGGCAGAAGAAAGCTTAAGAGGCGAAAATGAAATGGTAGATCAGGTCCTGCCACAGGTTGGAGAAGACAGGATGGAAAACAAGGGTGAGAACCTTCCTCTTGGAAGGAAGGGTAAGGAAACCAAGTTAGGGACCTACAAAGTGGTCTAGTAGGATTTGCATGTGTGTTTTTCCTTTTAACTTTCACAACTACCTCAGGAAGGAAGTGTTAGCCTCATGTCAGACAGGAGGGAGCTGAGTTTGAGGTAATAAAGAGAATGTAGATAAAGTGCCAAAGATTTTTTGAGACAGAAAAGAGGGAATTTGAGGGAATGTCTTAGTCTCTTACCGTAGATTAAGTGGCAGAAACAACAAACACTTATTTCTCACAGTTCTGAAGGCTGAATTCCAAGATTAAAGGTGGCTACAGATCCAATGTCTGGTGAAAGCCCACTTCTTGGTTCCTAGATGACCATCTTCTCATTGTGTCCTCACCTGGCTGAGGTGGCAATAGAGCTCTGCAGGTTCTCTTTTATAAGGGCACTAATCCTGTCACGAGAGTTCAAACTTCCTGACTTAATCACCTGCCAAAGCCCCACCACCGAATACCATCACATAGGGGTTAGGATTTCAATAGATGAATTCTGGCAGGGGACAACACAAACATTCAGTCCAGAACAGAGGGTGTCTTCTAAATTGTCTCCATCTTTCTCAATAGTCTAGACAGTGCCTCTTAAACTGCAACATGATCACAAATCTCCTGAGACTCTTATTTAAAATGCATATTTGGATTTAGCTGGTCTGGGGTAGAGCCTGAGAATTTGCATTTCTGTTGCGTTCCCAGGCAATGCCAATGCTGCTGGTCTGACATGGTTATACTGCACTTTGAGTAACAAGATCTAGAAAGCCAACTCATTAGCTAGGAGTCTGTAGAATAGTGCCAGGTGTTTAGGGTACTTGATAAATATTTGTTGGATTGTGGCTAAATTGAACAGTTTAAATAAAGGTGTGTGTTCCGGGAGCCAAGGGGGTGAGAACTCTTCCAGAGAAAAGTAAAGAGCAAGGACAGATGATCTGAGGGAGGGACAATGAGGAGGGCCAGGGGGTGCGGCAGGCAGGGAAATTCTGTGGGACTCTGAGGGAGTGTAGTGCTGCCAGTGGTCTAGGGGATGACACCAAATCAAAATAAAAGTCAGAATTGGGTGGGGATGAGGGCCGGAGGTAGAAAGAAAGCAAGACATGGGAGCAGGTAGGGGCATAATCAATGAGAGAATATTCTGGATCAGGTGAAGGATGCAGATGACGAAGTGGAAACAGAATTATGAAGGCCGTTGAAATCAGAAGTGCTGCTGGGAGATCTAACAGTGGTCTGTAGAATGAGGACAGGCCCTCGGAGACCCCCCCAGATCCGGCAAAGTATCCAAATCACCAGAGATTTTTGAAAATACTGACTTCCAGGCCCTCCCCCTAGACATTTGGAGTCCATAGACCTAGGTACGGGCCCAGGAATCTGCATTTTCAAGAAGCTGCCCAGCAGTGGTTCTGATATTGCAGTCAAGGTTGAGGAGAACCCTCTTTTTTTTTTTTTTTAATTATTTCTTTTCAGCGTAACAGTATTCATTGTTTTTGCACCACACCCAGTGCTCCATGCAATCTGTGCCCTCTTTAATACCCACCACCTGGTTCCCCCAACCTCCCAACCCCCGCCCCTTCAAAACCCTCAGATTGTTTTTCAGAGTCCATAGTCTCTCATGGTTCACCAGGGAGAACCCTCTTAACTCCTTAGAGTGAATGAGAGAGAAGAAAGATCTTATGGGGAAGGAAAGGGGCCGAGTGCACACCCTCAGCTAGAATAGAGATTGCAGGACTCCTCAAGGAAATTTCCAGAGTCTTTGCACACCGACATTTTACATCTAGACAGCTTGATAAATGGCACTACAACGCTGTAATATTTCATGATTTCTTTAATTGTGATGGTCATGATCAGGCAATCTCTTTTGAAAGATCAAATAGATTTTCTGTTGGCGCGAGTCCCAGTTCATATTTGTCCGATTTAATCCACTTCACAGACAAATGCCTCAAATTTCACGTTAATGTTAAGTCAATGTGCCTACTTTGTTGTAGTTCTCTAAGACAATTTCTCCCTTAAGTTTTTATCCTCTTACATAAGAAGGTTTTTTTTTTTTTTTAAATAATAATTTCTAAAATCATAATGAAAAGAGCATAGGGTAGTGGTGAAGGCTACCAGCCACAGAGCCTGATTTCTTGGGTTTGCACCTAGCTCTGCCACTTAACCACCTCTGAGGCTGGGGGCCCGGGACCTGAGCCACGCGTGTCAGTGACTTCCTATGTAAAACGAAGCTAGAAGCACAACCTCACAGGGCTTAAAACTCTGCAGACAGTGCTGGCCCTATGCAAATCAGCTATGGAAGCTTGCTGGGAGCATCTCAACATTCCTGTTGAGAGTTACTACTGAAAGATATGTATTTATGCCATCCCATTGTCTGACCCGTCCCTGTTTCTGTGGAGTGCCTCTGTAAATTCCTGGTCGATATTACTCTTGGGGTCTCAGATTGGAGGGCGGTTAGGGGGAGGTGTAACACAGTGATGGGTATTAAGGAGGGCGTGTGCTGTGATGAGCACTGGTGTTATACATAACATGAATTGTTGAACACTGCATCAAAAACTAATAGTATATTTACTATATAGTGACTAACTGAACGTAATTAGAAGAAAGGAAGGAAGGAAGGAAGGAAGGAAGGAAGGAAGGAAGTTAGTTAGTTTGCTGGGACTCTGATTAGATTGCCTTGTCCCTGTTGCAGCAACAGGTCACTTACCCTGCGGTATCTGAGAATCTCCTTTACTGGCTGACAGCGGTGGGGGGCTTTCAGAGGAAGCCCACACCATCTTCTTGGGGCTCCAGTCAGAAGGGTAGAGTCCAGTTGCCACCACTGCCTGAGTAATGGCAGAAAATTCCATAGGTTCTTCATGTGGAACAGAGAAAGAGATGGGATTGGAAAGCAAAATGACCCTCATGTAACTGATAAGCATTTAACTGAGCACCTACTGAACACTAGGAATGGTGCAGAGGGCCAAGGATATGCAAACACAGACAATGGTCACTGCCCTCTGGAAGTTTGGTTTGATAAGAAAATTGATGCAAAACAGTAAAAGAATTGCTTTCATGAAATGCATGAAAATTCAGGGGTACCATTCTATAGAGAGAATTTCTGAAGGTCTTTGGAAGTTACCTACACAAGGATGCAAACACCGGTTTCTTTTTCTTATTTTTTTTTAAGATTTTTTTTTATTTATTTGACAGAGAGAGGTCACAAGTAGGCAGAGAGGCAGGCAGAAAGTGGGGGGGGGGGGGAAGCAGGCTCCCCGCTGAACAGAGAGCCCGATGCGGGGCTCCATCCCAGGACCCTGAGATCATGACCTGAGCCAAAGGCAGAGGCTTAAACCACTGAGACACTCAGGCGCCCCCAAACACCGATTTCCATCTAAGATGGGCAACTCATGGTCCTTGAGGCAAACAATGAATCTGGTGGAAACCCAGAATTCCAATTCAGAGTTGATTATAACTTATATTCATATCATCCTCCTGCGATTTTGAGCTTCACTATATCTCCAAGAGACAAAAGAAGTGATCATCCCGTTTATAACCGAGAACATGAAGGTTCAGAAAATGTAGCAGTCTTGACCAAAATCATATTTTTGATGTCCTGGAGTGGGGACTGGAGCCAGAACTTCCATGTTACTTGTCATGGCACTGAGCTAAGTTGCAGAAACCAGGACAATAATCTAAGGAATCCTGTTTAATTAAAAAGGAGATAAGAGGAAGACGTTCATATTAAAACCTAGATAATGCGATGGTTTTACATTATGTCCGCTTGGCATGGTAGATGCCTGGTAACTGTTAACTATTGTTAAACATCCATCATCGCTTTCTAAACGCCAGACACTGCTATCTGGAGGATCCAGGGGAGAGGATGCTTTGTTTGTGATCATGTAAAACAGCAAACACATTTTCTTTCCCCAGCTTATTCAAAAATTGACGGATGTTGCTGAAGAATGTCAGAATAATCAGCTGAAGAAGCTCAAAGAAATCTGTGAGAAGTAAGCCTGCATTCTGTGTCTACAGATGTGTTGCACAAAATCTGCTGTTTATTTACCTTTTTCCCCCCTCTTACTTCCGTTTTGACTTCAGAGAGAAGAAGGAGTTAAAGAAGAAGATGGACAAAAAAAGGCAGGAGAAGATAACAGAAGCTAAATCCAAAGACAAAAGTCAAATGGAAGAGTAAGGAGAAAGAACCCCTTCTCCCCTACCTGTCTCCTGGGGATTATTTTATTCCGTTCAGGATAATCTTTTTTTTTTTTTAAGACTTTATTTATTTGACAGACAGAGATCACAAGTTGGCAGAGAGAGAGGGGGAAGCAGGCTCCCCACTAAGCAGAGAGCCCAAAGTGGGGCTCAATCCCAGGACCCCAAGATCATGACCCGAGCCGAAAGCAGAGGCTTAACCCACTGAGTCGCCCAGGCACCCCCAGGATAACAACTTCTTAACCATCTAAAGACCCATCTGTGAAATTTCTCCTCTAATTAACCTTTCCAAAGATCCCTTTTGTAAAGTTTTTAACATGGAAATCATAGAGCAGTTCAGCAAAGAACTAAGGCGCACCCAAGGATCTTTCAGATAAAGGTGGAGTAAAGAGTTGTCCTTAGGGAAAAAAAAAACCCAATCCTCAGTTCCCACGCTGTCCGTCCAGGTTCCCAGCATTTAGCAAAAACAGAGCTTGCTTGCTGGTGGGCCGAACCTGCTTTCTGTCCAGAGCTAGCAAGCTGTACCTTTCTTGCAGCAGCAATGAGAATGTAGAAAGTTCTGGAAACTTTCATCTGAAAGTCCCAGGTGCACCTATATGTTGATGCTGAATGACGTCATATAATGATCTAGTTGTCATTTGCTCTTAGGGAAAAGACAGAGATGATCCGGTCATACATCCAAGAGGTGGTGCAGTACATCAAGAGGGTACGTCAGTTAATCTCTCTCTGTTTTGCAAACCACATATGAATGTTCGGCAAGCACAGTGTGAGCCTCTGAAGGGAAATGCCGAGCCTGGTATCCGTTTATCACCAGCACCTGGGAGAGCTGCTTTACAGAGCAGCTGTTCTGTAATCAGTGTTTCTGCAAATTTAATTGCAAACCTATAGATAAAAAGGGTCATCGAAAAATAAATGTCAAGAATCCTTTCCAAAGACAGGAGCCTAGAAGTATAAGGTCAATAGCAGAGCCCCCAAAAGAACGTGTAGTTGTCATCACTGCGAGGAAAGATGGCCACCTCCAAAGGCACTCCTCTATTTTTTAAGTTGATATTACAGAAATTTTCAAACATTAACAAAAATGTTAATTTTTAATTAAATCAACATAATTTATAGATCACCCCCACCTGGATGCTGTGTCCCCATCACCCAGGACCAACATTTACCAACAGTCTCCTACACTTGGAAGGACAGTTCTTGCTCAGGATATGAAATAATTCAATGTATGCCATAGCTCTGAAAAGCTTTCGTTTTTTTTCTGAAAACATTCCCTTGCACATTTAGATGAAAATGACTTTCTTTGTCACTTTCTTGTAGTTAGAAGAGGCCCAAAGTAAACGGCAAGAAAAACTTGTAGAGAAACACAAGGAGATACGTCAACAGATCCTGGACGAAAAGCCCAAGGTAAACTGAACCAAGTAATAACAAGCAATAACTTCATTTTCTTTCCATTCGATTAAAATAAGATCTCTGTAGGTCATGTACCTTGCACACGGTCTCTCAGAGCTGTTCCTACAGGGTAAACTGTATCTTCCTCAACCATGGTGAAAATCTTTCCAGCGATATTCAGTACACATTTATCATCTACTGGTGAGCTTTACACATTGCAAATGCTCACACGCAGATCCTGACATCTTGGTTGCAGTTGGTCTGAAGTGTGGTTCAGATGTCTTTAAAGTGCTTTCCCTCTCTCCCTGCCGGGATAGAGAGAATTAGTGGAATTAACCAGGCCTCTTCGGTTCTGATAAAATATTGTAATGGCGGACTTTGTCCAGCAGAGGACGTTCTGTACCAAAATCACCCCGGTTTTTAGCCAACAAAATGCTCTCATAAACCAGAAAAAGAAAAAAAAAAAAGAAAGAACAAATCTTCCCCCCATCCCTATATAATAGTATATGTGGCTCCTCTTTAAAATTACCCTATCCTTATTGTTCGGTCAAAATCAACTGTTTCTCATTAATATTAAATGTACACAAACTGATCATCTACAAATCAAATACTTTTAGGTTGGCAAACAGCATCTTGATTTTAGATCATTACATACATTTTGATGCATCACTGAATATTTGTCTGTGAAAAAATGTGCTTTTCAGTTTTATTATTTTTCTATGCACGGTTAAAAATATCTACTCTAAAACGTATTGCTGTTCCATACAAGTACTCTATGAACCTGCAAAGTTTAAATGTTGTTTTCATTTCATTGTATAGTCCATTCATCAATTTACTGCTTATAGAATTTTTTGTGACTGATTCTAAATATATCTTTACAGTTATTTCTGCTCTTCTCCTTTTGTATTTATAAGACAGGAGATTTATTTAATTTTTTTAACTCCTGAAGTTTTTAGGCCTGGAAATATAGATGAAGCAGTAATGAAAATCTGAGAATTGATAATTACTTAAACATGCTGCTAATTTTTATGTCTTTCATGTAAACATGCACTTTGAATATTCTTAGCCATCATTTTGAGTTGATTATGCATTAGTAATAAGTTTTAGGATAATTTCAGAAATTGCTATATTTTCCATTTAGGATTGATCTTTCAAAATGTTTGGAGCAAAAGATTCAGGTCTAGCTGGAATTTAAGAAACACATTAACACCTTAATAATCAGTCCCAGGTGATATATTCACATATACACATTTTTAATCCATGCTATCTAAAGTCACATGTCATTACTTTGTACACTGACATAATATACCCTGGTTATGACTGCTATCTCATTAACCAGTTTTTGTATTTGAAAGAAATATATATCTTCTGAGATATTGTTGTTGCCACAGAGTTTTATTTTGCTTTGTTTTTGTTTGTGGTCTAAAATCATCAGCTACTTGTCTCACAGATACAATGCAATCACAAATGTGTTTTGATTATATAACTCACTATAAAAAACCCTACAAATAGATTCTGTTACCGCACTAGGTTATCATGATTAAATCAACTTTGGTAGGTGTTAAAGCACCTGTAAACTTCTGCACTTAGTATGACTACACATTAGAAGAATAAGTGTTGGGCAGCTCATCAGTCAAGGTGCATTCTATAGCAGTTTTACAGAAAACCCAATTAAAACTGGCTTATACAATAATAAACTTAGTAAGTCGTATTATTGAAAGTTCAGACATGTCACAGTTTGAGGATTGGTTAATCTAACAGCTCACCAACCTCATCAAGAGTCCAGGTATTTTCAGAATCTCTACCATGCCATCTCACTTTGTTGCCTTTCATGCCTGAACTGTAAAACTATAGTCACAAGATGGCTGCCATAGCTCCATGCATCACAACATTACATAAAACCATTCAAAGGCAATGTCTTCATCTTACAGAATTAAGGAAAACTTTCCTAAATCTTCCTGATACCCTTCTCCCCATTGGCTAAGATTGTGCCATATACCCATTCCTAAACCAATCACAGGCAGGTGGGTGTCATTTGCATGTCATTGGTTTAGTGCAATTAAGGCTCATTCAAAAGGGTGAAGAGAAGTCCAGCTTTTCCTCAATATCATAGTCAACAGGCACCTGAACAAAACTGATGTTTTGTTATCAAAGAAATAGAAATAGCAATTAGGTAGATAATTAACAGTGTGTGCCACTACCATATTTATACCATTTCCCATTTCTTCTTTTTTTGGTCCATAGCAAGAGGTCTGAAGTGTTTCTTTGAATTTGTAGTAGTTCTTTTGCCTTCATTTGTGTTTTGTTTTATTTGTAAAATTCTGGGCCTGTCTGTACATGATCAGTTTAATCTGCCCAAATATAGCTAATAATCAGAATCAGTGGTGCTATGGGCTGAATTGTGTCCTCCCAGAATTCTCATGTTGAAGTTCTAACCCCCAAAGTCATGGTATATGGAGAAGAGGCCTTTTTGAGGTATTAAGTTTATTGATTCTATTTTTTATTTTTTCATTTTTATTGATGTATAGTTAATATACAGTGTTTATATTAGTTTCAGGTGTACAATGTAATGATTCAACAACTTATACATTACTTAATGTTCATCATGATAAATGTACTCTTAATTCCCTTCACCTATTTCTTCCATCCCTCCACCCACCTCCCCTCTGGCTACCACCAGTTTGTAATCTGTATTTAAAGTCTGGATTTTTTTGTCTCTTCTTTTTCTTTTTTTTAAATTTGTTTTGTCTCTTAAATTCTACATATGAGTGAAATCATATGGTATTTGTCTTTCTCTGTCTGCCTTATTTCACTCAGCATAATACCCTCTAGCTCCATCCATGGTATTGCAAATGGCAAGAGCTCATTCTTTTTTATGGCTGAGTAATATTCCATTGTATAAATATACTTAATTTTTTTTAACCCATTCATCTATGGATGGACACTCAGGTTTCTTCCATATCTTAGCTATTGTAAATAATGCTACAGTAAACATAGGGGTGCATGTACTTTTTCAAATTAGTGCTTTTGTTTTCTTTGGGTAAATACCCAGTAGTGGATACACTGGAGACACCATACTGTTTTCCCCAGGGGCTGTACCAATCTGCATTCCTACCAACCGTGCTTGGGGGTTCCTTTTTTCCACAGCCTCATCAGCATTGATTTCTGTTTCCTTCATTTTTTACTAAATAGGAACACCAGTGATATCTCTCTGCTTTTCATCCATGTTGCCCTTACTACCATTTTGTGTCTGGATTTGAAGGTTGCCCTTGGAGATTTTTGGTTTCATGTCAAATGAAGGCATTTATTAAGAGGTGCTCTTCAAGGCTTAAGAAATGTTGTGCTTTAGGGGCGCCTGGGTGGCTCAGTGGGTTAAAGCCTCTGCCTTCAGCTCAGGTCATGATCCCAGGGTCCTGGGATCGAGCCCCGCATCAGGCTCTCTGCTCAGCGGGGAGCCTGCTTCTCCCTCTCTCTCGCCGGCCTCTCTGC
The DNA here is from genome assembly GCF_010015895.1 of Lontra canadensis. Lineage (NCBI taxonomy): Eukaryota > Metazoa > Chordata > Mammalia > Carnivora > Mustelidae > Lontra > Lontra canadensis. The sequence goes on from NW_022631010.1 coordinate 11,376,517, forward strand.
CTGCTTGTGACTTCTGTCTGTCAAATAAATAAATAAAATATTTAAAAAAAAAAAAAAGAAATGTTGTGCTTTAGAACCATGACTTTAACATAAGAAATCATGACAGTTAATATTGTAGGACACCGTGGCTAATCAAAGGAAATGTCTGTGATAAGAAGGAACAATAATAAACAGTGAAATGAATAAGATAAAATGTAGGTTATGTGGAGAAAGCACAAAGCACAGGGAAGCAAATATAGGCAAGTGAAAGTCCAGACTGGCATAGCATTCATCCACACTCCTGTAATTGTTGGATGTGGACCAGAAATAGGATAGCACTGGCTTTGAAATAATCCCTCTTCACATCCAGTATCAGAATGGCCTTTTAAGGCTAGACATAGATATGAGGGAAATTAACAAAAGCAGAAACAATAAAGAAAGAACAGTAACTCGAGGGAATGAGACCAACCAGCAGTATTTATAAAAGGTTAACTGAGTCCATTGCATTCGGTCAGAAAGATGAGAAAGTGGAATGGTTTCATGACATCTAGAAATTTATGAACTGTTCCATCACTGAATGTTGGACAAAGAAATTGAGTTGACTCTATAGTAGGTAATATTAAAGATAATTACAATCTTTCTATGAAGAGGAAAGCATGACAAACTTTGCCAGAGGTTACTGAGGGGAGTAGAGTTCTTTCTTCAAGTATTTTAAGATGCAATGAGCAGTTTTATAAACAGTAATGGCTAATCTTTTGCCTACAGCAAGTAGATACACTACATGGCATCATATGTCTTCCCATTTGTTAATTTCTTTCACCAACACGTCAAATATAATCACTTAGTTTCTCTTTGTCCACTTATTCTAACTAATGTAATAACGTGTTTAATGTTCCTAACCTCCTCCAAAACAGGGAGGAAGCTATTTTTGCATGCCTATATTTTCCTAGTATTACGATTTTGAGCTATTCTGAACCACAATTACAAGCTGCAGAGTTTTCCAAGCCTTTGATAACCAAACAACTCCTTGAAAATTGAACAAGTATTTTTTTAACAAAAGAAATTTGAAAACCCAATTGCTGAAAGACAACAGCTCTTCAATGGCAAGGAGTTCTGGCTGGATGTAGAGCGAACTACATATGAAGATTAATCCAAAGTGTAAACTTCTAACCTTTTACTCCACCATGGGCTTATGATCTGTAAGTATCAACTCAAGTTCCTAAAATTGTTACCATCCTCCAACAGAACAGTTGGAAGACAATGGGCATCAGTCAAGACCATTTCATTTCCACACTGGTACCAAGGACTTCCATTCTACTGGCACATATTTGGTAGAGAACCAAATTTGGCCAGACACAGTGTGAACATTTATTTTAGAATGTCCAACTTTGTGGCATGCACTAGGCCTTTTTCATATATAGACTCTATTTTTCCCCCACTAAAAAAGAGATCAATGAGTCTATTCCTTTTGCATGTAATTCTTGAGGGCATTGGGGAAAATGGAAGTAGGTGATTTCTGAAAGAGGCAACTCAATTTGATGTAGAATTACTCTATGCATTCCTGTACATAAGCCCTTCTGAAATTTCTTAAGTTACAAACAGCAGTAGACATCCTTGAAAGAGAATACCCAGTTCCTTTTCAGTTAAGTTCTACATTCTGAAGAAATGTTCAGTTGCGTGTATCCTAGCAGTGAAATATTTAATTCAGTCCCTGAGGGTATGCTATTTTCGGCTTTGTTCAAGGTGTGTCTTTTTATGAAATCTATAGCTGCAGAGTCCTTAAGATGGATGCAATAAACCCTAATAATTATATAGGTGACATAATTGGTTTCCTTGGGATTTCCATCCCTGGGTTTGCCAAGACCATTAGGAAAAGTATATATGTGTACAAAGGGTAACAGAAGCAACTGACAACCCAACTGCCAGTAGAGAGAAACCATACCTTCTGTGGTCACATCCAACTCTGAACTGATTGATTATAAAAAGGACACTCTGCCTTTCTCCTGAACACTTTGAAAAGATTTATTTAGCATGTTGAAGCATCGTTAACCAGAGTTGCCCCAAATCTGCTGCAAATATTCCAATGTATATTGATCACTTTGCAGCCACTCGTTCTCATTACAAGAAGAATCATCTTTTGAGAGGACTTTTTAATGAACCATCTCCATAACCTCATAAAACAGTTAATAAATCTGGAATTTACTTTTTCTCTGACACTTAATTTGTCTTTGATACTTCTTAGAACACAGGTTTTCTTTTTTAAGAAAAGCTTTAAGCTCATCAATAAGAGAGAATTTCAAGAAGCTTTAGGGCATTTTAATTTATAGTGAAAGAATATTTCATCATGTGGCCTACTGGCTCTTATTTTTTTCCTCTACCAGGGGAATACAGACTGATTTTCCTCATTTCCCTGACATCTTTGAATGAGCAGGATGAGTGACTCATCCCTCTGAGTGAAGTTAGTCTTGTCAGATCTACCACTGTGCCCTGAGACAGAACTCTCAATGAAGTGATTTCAGTCCTGCCTTCCCAGTGTTCAGGGAGAAAGAGACTAGGGCATTTAAAGTAAAAACCTCTTCCTTATATGATTCATTTGTGTGTTCCCTGATCCTTTGCAACTTGATGGGGGAAATGTGGATTCTCCTTGCCATTGCCCATTGGACCTCCTCAACAAAGCCAGACCACGGAGTGCAAATTGGCTGCCTGTTGACTATGTTTTGCTCATTGTCAAGACTTGGTAGGCCCAACCAATGGTTTGTTTTTTTGTGTGTTTTTTTTTCCTGTGGAAGAAACTTTTTATTTTTTCCCCCGTTGGTATCAGTGTGAATAATTGCCTTTTAAAAAATGTAGTTATTCATTATTTTCTTGAATGTAAAGCTAGGATACATTGACTCTTCTGGGCAGTGCTAGAACATTAGAACAGTTTGACTCTGTCTCCTTCTGATTTATTTTTGAAATGTATTAATGATTGTGTACACATCTCTAAACAAATAAGACATTCTTATGCTATGTTATACTGTCAGTGTTGATTTAGACTTATCTACATATTCACAAGATTTTTTTGTTCAGCATTCTATCTTGTGTCTCAGACTGTCCATTTAGGACCATTATTTTCTACATCCTTTAGAAGTTCCTTTATACAGTCTACCAATGACAAACTCTTTGGGGGTTTTGGTTTTGTTTTCATTTTTGTCTGAGAATAAATATGTCTTTATTTTACCTTCATTCTGGAAGGATACTTTGACTGGGTATAAAATTTTAGGCTGACAGTTATTTTCTTTTAGCACACTGAAGATAAAATTCCCCTGTCCTCTGCTTTCTCTTATTATGGAGAAGCTGTTAGTCTTAGTGTAATTCTTTGATAATAGCTTGTATTTTTCCTCCTTTTCTTGCATTTAGGATTTTTTTGTGTGTGTTTGTTCTATGCAGTTTTTCTAAAATGTCTCTAAATATGTATTTGAGGTGGCTGGATGGATAATTTTCCTCACTTCTGTAGAAACTCAGCCATCATGTCAGCAAAAATGGCTTCCATCACATTATTTACATATAAAATAAAATGGACCTTTACTCCATTAACTCAGTCTTGTAACTCTTTTCAGTATTTTCCATCTTTTCAATTCTCTGTGCTACCCAGTGGACAATTTTTCTCTAAATTTCACCAAAAATTCACCAAAAATTTGTTTACATTGCTCTTCTACTTTTCTACTGGGTTTTTAATCCTAGCTTTTGTGTTCTTTTTGATTCCATAAGTGCTATTTGGTTTATTTTCAAATCTACAATCTGTATGTTTCACTTACTGTAGGGAAAGTTTCCCCTAGGATTCCTCATTCTGTACAGGGCACAGGCTTTGAGTTGTGGCCCCACCATACCAGGCTTTCAAAAGATGGTTTCAACTTCCAGCATTAGCAAAAGCCCATCAGGGCATAAGTGGCTTCTCTCTCTATGTTTGAGGTTCTGCAGTTTGGGCCTGATCACTCTTTAAATTTTTGTGGTTCTTAGGTTCTTTGAAGAAAATATTTTCAATCTCGAATCTAGCTTTTTTAGTTGTTTTAAGTGAGAAGAATGGTCCGAGTAACCTAACCAGGAATAGAAAATCCCTACATGGTCTTTCTAATATGTTTAAATTCATTAATACCTGTATTAATTGGAGTTCACCTAGAGAAGCAGAACCTGCAAAAGATTGAGTCTTTACCACAGAGCCAAACACACACACACATACCTGGACCAGAAGTCAGAGCAACTAAAGAAAGGCCCAAAGAGAAGGGAAAGTAATTCCAGACCCCATTCAACATATCTGCAAAAACATGGGTATGTTATAGATGGCCACTGCCTCCCTCCTCAGTCCTCCACCTCTCAGGAGAGTCTCCCCTGTAGCTCACCTTACTTGGAAAGGGAACTCTGGGTAATGCAGTTCAGCCTAGGCAAGTCAGCATATTACAAAATCCTCATGCTATTATTTAATACTTGGAAATCTTCTTAATAATTTCGAGGCACCTGTGTGGCTCAGTCATTTAAGATCCTGCCTTTAGCTCAATTCTTGATCCCAGGGTCCTGGGATCAAGCTCCACATTGGGCTCCCTCTTCAGTGGGGAGCCTACTTCTGAACCTTCTCCTCCCAGCTCCTCCTCTCTCTCGCTATCTCTGTCTTTCTCTCTCTCAAATAAATAAATAAAATCTTTAAGAATAAAAATAAATAATTTCTCTTTAATATTAGATTATATAAGGGTATCTGGCTGACTCAGTCAGTGGAACATGTGGTTCGATCTCAGGGCTGTGAGTTCAAGCCCTACATTGGGTATAGAGATTACTTAAAAATAAAACTTAAAAAAAAATTAGATTATGTAATTACAGAGAGCCAACCTGTAAATAAATCTCTAGGGCAGAGAATGGGCTCCCCTCAGGCCTTCATGGCATTCCCCAGGCTGCCTTGTGGATTCCTGTTATTCATTAGCCCCTGTAAGGCAACTGGGTTTGAGACTTAAACAAAATTGGAATGGAGATTCACGTGGTTTCATTGATTCCTCCTCTTTTCTCTACCCCATTAATGAATTCTTTCCCCTTTCCTTGCCCTTACTTTCTTTCCTAAAGATGAGGAAATGTGGGAGTGCAGTGATGGGCTTATAGTTTGGAAGGGAGGGTATCCAAAGAGAATACACATCACTTATTAGAGCAAAGAGTGTATGTGTTGATGGGGTTCAAAGTCTTCCCAGCAAGAATTGAGATCAACATGACGAATAAGATTGCCCTAAACAAAAGAGTTCACACAACCCTGGATGGCCCACAAAACCTTTTGGGTTCACTTCTACTCTGCATGCCTATCATTGAGCATGATTTATGTGAATTTTGCCAATAGTAATTAGATGATCTGACCCAAATGTGTATCTCTAGTTTGTTTTTAAAGCCCTGCTTTGGTATAACCAGAATAATAAAAAGAGTCAAACTTGCACACCTTAAATACTATTTAAGGCAAGGAATGGAAAGATTTAATTACCTCAGGTACCACTACCTGATTTTACCATGGCCCTCAACATTTTCAGGGGAAGGATAGCAAATTCAAACCACAAGAAATATGTACCTGGAGAATGTCTAAAAAGGAGATGTCCTGGTGCTTTTGAAACATTTGATGAAGTAGCATGCGGAGACCAGAGAAAAAGCTATTGCAGAAGGAAAAATGCATGACCAGTGAGCCGAAAAATGCTAAAGGAAATTTCAGTTCAAAATGGGAAAAGCAGTTTCTAAAAGCAAGAGTCACATTCTCTGTTTCCCATGTATTCTGCCTAAGGTCAAATTAATGTAGCAAACCTACCACTTGGAGTCCCGGAGTCTTCTACATTTATTGTAATCATTTGCTGAGGATAATCTTTGAATTTGGTGAGGAGGTCTTTGAGTTTGTAGCTGAAACCCAGGTTCAAGTAGTATTTCCGTATTCCAAAGAGTTTTATGTTTCAAAGAGTTTTATTAATAGGGTTGTATTTAATTTCTGCTAATGTTTGTGAGGGGATAATAAACAGTTCATGATGTTTCTGACAGTTTGCATACATTCTCCACTACATACCCTCTGTGACCATCACAGACACACATGCACACATGGATTCACACACAAACAACTTGATACAATTGGGAAGAAGCTTACTATGTTTAACTATTTTGGCATCAAAATGGATTTTGCCCTCCAGAATTATGCTAGCATAGGAGAAATCCTGGTTCAGATAGTAGTCAGTAGCATGTATATGGTTTTGGTGACATGGAGAAAACAGGAAATGTGTTGTCTTCTAGCTTTGGCTGGAAAGGGTTTTGTTTTTTTTTTTTTCCTTTGAATCTCACATATTTTTTTTTAAAAGCAGTTCTTAGATTTTAGGAAATACATAATGAGCTGTTGCAATTCTTTAATTGATTATCAGGACTATCTTCTAGGTGAGATCACAAATACTGCAGGACTTGCAAAATGCGATGAAAGGGTTAGGACATCTTTATAATTGTTAAGGAACCAATTGCAGCGCCATTACCCCAGTCAAAGCCACCATCCTTTCTCAACTGGATTTCTCAATAACCTGCTAAATGGTCTTCCCATTTCCACATGTGCCCAACTCACAATCTACTCCCAACAGGGCAGACAGAGTCATCTTTTAGAACATAAATCAGCTCACTCCCCAGTTCAAGATTCTTTCATGGCTCCCATCTCTCTGAGAAATAAAAGTCTGCAAGGTCTGACATGATCTGACTGCACTTTGCTGTATCTCCTCTTCATTTCCTCATTGACCTACTCTCTGCTCCAGCCATCCTGGCTTCCTTGCTGGGACCCAACAAGCCAAGCCAATGTCACCCTGGACTGTTGTATGGACCTCTGCCCAGAATGTTCATCTCTCAAGGGTCTGCTTGGGCACCTCCCTCCTATGGTTCAAGTCTTTGCTCAAAAGCTTTTTTTTCAAAGAGGCCTTCTATGACCGCTTTACTTAAATGTGCACTCTTCCCACCACTTCCCCATTCCTGGTATCTCCTCTTCCATTTATTCTGCTCTACTTTCTGTGTTTCAGAGCATTTATCACCTTCTCTCATTAGGTCATTTACTTCTTTCTTAGGTGCGTTGTTTAGTGTTGCTCCCTCCCCAGTGGAACACAAGCTGCTTTTACATTGGAGCACAGGGGCTTGGACTGTTTTGCTCACTGATGCTCTTGAGTCCTAGGCACCGAAGAACAATGCCTGGCACATATTGGTGCTCAATGCATATTTTTTAACAAACGAGTTATGTAGAGGACTAACAAAACTAACATATGTTTAAAAAATAGCTTTCTCTCTTTGAGACAGAAAAGTATAGCCATTCAGCCCAGACTCATTGGGCTACATTGTTCAGTTGCTGTCAGGGATTCAATACAATCTCTTTTCAAGTTTCTTAGCAGTAGTGCGATTTTGTAAAGAATTTTTCGAAACTACTAGTTGCAATCATACTTAACATCTAATTCCTACAGAGGGATGGCAAGAACCAAGGACAATTCCATTGCCAATCACATTGTGTTTGTGGGTAGAAGCATTGGAATAGATAAAGGAGATGGAGATTTTAAATCTCCGTTCTAGAAGGTATTCCAAGAGAGCTCCCAGACCAAGAGTTTGAAACAGCCAATGGTTAGAAATCAATTTCAATGCCACAAAAATGACAGCCTCCCTTTTTTTCCCACACAGGGGGACGATTCCTCCTCATTCTTGTCGGAAACTTGCCATGAGGATCCCTCTGTTTCCCCCAACTTTACTCCCCCCAACCCTCAAGCTCTCAAGTGGTGACCACCGTCCTTCCGGCCAGGTAGGACTGGATGGGAGGGGTCGCTTTTGAGAGAGGGGTGGCGTGTGGCCATCAGGTTTACAGGCATCATGGACTCGCTCCTTTGTTTTTCCCACTGCCCCAGACCCCTACCCCCCACCGGCCTTTCTCTACATTCCCATCCTTTTCCTGCCTAGCTATAACCATGATGCACCTGATTAATCTTTACCTGTATTCCCCTGGTGTTTATTTTTCATCAGTGTTCTCTCTCTTCTTGACATCAATTCCATTCTCCACTATTGTCTTCTTCCTCTCTTCATTTTATTTCTCTAGTTGCAAAACTGGCTTCCTTTTAGACCTCGATCTTTCTCTCTTACACTCGCGCTGTTATTTCTGCTTTTGAGACATTTTTAAGTTCCTACTTCTTGCAGCCTTGGTTGCCCACAGTCTTACTATCTTAAACACCAGTGGGATTAAATTAACTCTCAAGGAGTATTCCTGAACCACTCCATTCGATTGACTACACCTATCCTTTTAAAAATCCAGCAAAATCATTGTATTCCTCCCACGTGATATTTTGAATTCAGGGGATAGCTCGGGATTTCCTGATTCCCTAAAATCAAAAGCCCTTGAAAAGACCTCACCAATCGGGATGCCTGGGCAGGGGCTGCTGGTTGGAGCAAAATGAAGGTCAGATGTTTGGAAAGGATTTCAACTTGCCAGAGGAAATGCATTATGAAACCTACTGTATTCCTCTTGCTAATAGGAAAACTGGCCAAAGCCATTCCAGTGCGTGTGCATTTCAGGGAGGAAAGAGGTGTTATTGTGATGGTAGAGAAAGCAGAATACATCTATTCTGATGTATTGAAAGCAGAGACCTACAACGAGGCTTATGATGTTTTCATCTTCCAGCACTCGATCTATGAAGCAGTATGTTTAGAAACATGTCGAAGAATTAGTGAAAACAACTTCACTGGGGAAAAAAAAAACAAAAATGCTGTAATTTCTTTCTTGTTCTCTACATCCATCAGCACACGCAGTGGTAGTTAGCTCAACACTTCCCAACTTCAGTGAGTGTATGAATTACCTGGAGATCCTATGAAAATGCAGATTCTGATTCCGGGGGGGTCCGGGTGGGACCTGAGATCTGAATTTCTCACCTGATTCCAGGGGATGCCCTTGCTGCCACATTTCCATGGATCCCATTTGAGAAGCAGGGATCTAGTACATTCTTAACCCTCCTGGCTTTAGCACCTGCAAGGAAAAGCTTTAAGCTGCTTTCCTGCTGGTTTATTGTATTTTGAGTTTTGGGCCTCATCACGAGCCTGACCCTTCGAGACCTTTTTATTTTTTTACTACAGACTGTGACACTAGAGAAAGGTGGAGAATGCCATTTGAGAGCAAAGCCCCAGCCTGGCTATGAATCCTATCCATGTCCCCACCCCCCCAGCTGTGATGGTCTTGTTCCTGTGGTGACCTTGTGATAAAGCCCACGTGGAAAGGTGGGGGTTGGGGGTGGGCAGGCAATATTGATTTCTCCCAGAAGGCATCAGGGAGGGAGACCTTGACAATGACTTCTTCGGTTGGCTATAAATGTTCAGGGTGTTTTTTTAAGTCATCAGGTATCAGCATCATTGGATTTTTTGCTTGTTTGTTTTTGATGTTTGCTGTTACTGTTCTGGTGTTTTCGAAAGTTATTGTGAAACATTTAATACCACAGGTAGAATATTGAATTCTCTCCAAGGAGGTAAATGGCAATGCAGCTCAGAACCCAGGACTTGGGTTTTGTTTTTCAAAACAAATGCAAGAGAGGCCTAAGGACCACATTTTAGTTGCTGGGCTTCATCAGGCTTCTAACAGCTGGTCCTCAACTTGTTTTTCCTTTAGAAGGTCAACTGAGCTTCCTGAGTTACAAAAATATTTGTTTTCGAAAGAGACAGGTATTTCCACAATACTGGGCATTAAGAAAATCTTTAATCACATCATTAGTTTGGTTCCTTCAGCTTTTCACATATAAAAGACAATATAAAAATAAACCAATTTCACATGTTCTGGGGGAAAATAGGTTTCATTGTTAATACAGAACAAAAAAAATGCACTGTTTTGTATCTGGAAAAGAACAAAAAGTCCTTCTCCGCCAGTATATGAAAGGTACAGTTTTGGGCCATGTTTACTATTTCCCCCAAATGTTTCTCGCTTACCTCATACCTTCCCATTGATAGACTACTGCTGAACACAAAATGAATGAATCAAAAATAATAGTAGATAAAGCCATCCCACATTTTCTAGAAAAGAGTGATTTTTTCCCCTCTAAGATTGATACCAAGAGTACTCCTCATGTAAATACATGAAATTTCACATTTTAAAATTTGTGAATGCAAACCTTCACTGATGAAAATTATATTTCTCGGTATCTACTAGAGATTAATGAATGGAGCTGTAAAGGTTAGTCATCCTTTTAACCACAGTAACTTCTATTTTTTGGTAAATACAAATCACTAGACAACAAGATTGCAAATAAAAAAGGATGTTTGCTCATTTTGTGTACATATGGACCTTTGCATAAAGATGTGTGTGTGTGTGTGTGTGTGTGTGTGTATACATATATATACACACCAATGTCTATAAAAATGCTGGTGATATAGCATTGGAAAATTTTCAATTTATGCGAAGAATTTATTAAGTGCCTTCTTTATTCTGGGCTGTGCCAATATCAATTTCAATAGAGAGCACAAAAGAGCAAAAAACACAGGTCCTACCTGCTTTTAAATTATAAAGAGCAATTCAAGGCCATAGAAGAGCATTAAAAAGGTTTTTCTCCCCTGACGTTTAAATAATAACAGAAAAAACTAGCATTTATTGAGCACCTATTATGCTGCCAAGCACCTTCAAAGCATATCACATGTGTTATCCTAGTCGTCTGGACATTGCACAGTAGAGGAAATTAAGGTTCAGAAAAATTAATAAACTTTCCCAAGGTCATACAAAGAGTGTCTGACCTTGGAGACCGCATGTCATGTATTGTGCCCTTCAGCTTTCTCAGTAAATATCTGAAGCTATGATTTTATGATCTAGATGTCAAGGGTATGATATCTCTTGCTCACATTTCATGGACAGGCCAGCAATAAAAGTACACCATCTTTGCCTCAGTATAAACATCTGTAAAGTGGGGAGATTACCTAACAGGCTTCTGTCGAAGGAAGGAGATCCCTCCGCGTGGCTAGAAGGGAGGGACCCATTCACATACACCAAACACTGTTTCTTTCCTGGTGGTATACTCCAGCCTTCCTAAGATCACAACCCAATCTGGCCGGGGATTGAGCCCCCAAAATGATCACAACAGCAAGAGGATTTAAATCTCATAGGCAGCATGTTCAAGTTTCTCAGTATCCCTTGTTTCTAAACCAATGTCTTAGAGAAGATGTTCTTGCAGGATTAGATGTTAGAACACCCCTGCGAACCCAAGGCTCAGCTCTGGGGTTTCACTGTTGGCTGCAGCTCCCAGGCCATGGGTGAGAGGCAGACCACTGTTTTCTGTGCTCATCACATCCAGTGGGCAAGTAATGCCCCGCAGAGGGGAGACTGAGACTCAGTGTGACCTGCGCAAGTGGCTTAAAGGATTTTGAGACAACCTTCTCTGCCCATGGCTCTTGGGGCTCACCGCTCACCACTCCCCTCTGTAAAGCATGAGGATTGAGGATGGACACTCTCACCTCCTCCCAACCCTGACTCTCCACCTCCCTCCTTTCTTCTCTGCTCCATCCAGCTTGTGTGTATGAGTGCTGAGTTCAAACCTAAATTGCTTTACTTCCCTGAAGATCTTCTTGCCTCTCTCTACTCTCTGCATGGTTCCCTCTAGAACACCCTCACTAACTACCACCTCCTTCTCTGTCTTGGAAATTTGTGTCCTGAATGATGTGAGATAGAAGTTAGGGTACACATTGGACTTTGTACCAAGGTTTAGCAGTTGTTTATATGGCTTTCATTTATTCATTCAAATAATATGTACTCAGCCCTGGTGTTTATCCTTGAAGTGACTAGGAAGTCTAAAGGAACATCTTGGAAGAAAAACATCTTTTTTTTTAGATGGGTTTTAATCCTCCATCATGTCACAGGATAGGGTTTCTCCTTTTGCTCCAGAGTTTGAGTGAAGGGAACTGCTTTGAGGTAGCTCATGAAACATTTAAGTAAGAAACAAAGAAAATTTTCCTAGTATAGGAACATCTAAATGCCTAGATTCCCAAGGGCTATTGTCAAAGATCTTTAAATATGGCAACAAAAGGGCTGTCTACAAGCAACCTTTACCTGACCTCCTTTGTGCCCAGAAAGTGTAGGATTAATTAAACCCAGAAGTTTGCCACTGAAATAATAGGTATGAGATCCAGAGAATTCAAGGTGTTGGAGGAATCATTAAATAGGGTTGCATAAATATCATGCTGAAAGATTTAATGAGTCCATAGAGTCACTTATAGAGCAATGAAGCTGAGATGACCTAGAAAAAAATAAATTAGAATCGATATTGTGCTTCTGAATTAACAACTATAGATTGCTATATTAACACCTGAGATGAATTCTATAATTACATCTTAAAGCATCTTCGTGTTCTCATCCCACGCAAAATGAAAATTGCTTATTTTTAGCATTTTACTTGCCAGTCATCAAAATGCACGTATATAGGCGTATTTATTTCTGTGATCTTGAGGAACCATGAAATGCTTTAAGGAGCTACAACTACATAAATAGTGTTCTTTTTTTTTCTTTGAATAATTCAGCTAATACTTACTGGATGCCTGCTGTATATCAGGCACCAGGCTAGATGCTGGGACAAGAAAGCAATGCAAAAAAGATGCAAAGCTTGCCCCCCACCTCAGATTGCTTGCAGCCCAGTGCAGCTCTGTCCTAGAGAAGATGAAAATGTTCCATGTCTGAGAGCTCAATGCAACAGCCACCAGCCAAAGGTGGTTAGCAAGTATCTGAAGTGCACTAAGGCAACTGAGGTACTGAATTTTAATTATATTTAAATCGTATTTAAATGTAAGGACAAATAGCCACATGTGGCCAGTGGCTAATATATAGGCAGCACAGAAGGTATGCTACATCTTAATTTCTAAAATGCAATCTACCTTTCTTTAAAGGATGCCAGGGTGTGGCTGGGGGGTGTGCCTGGGTGGCTCAGTCAGCTAAGCAGCCAACTCTTCATTTTGACCCAGGTCGTGATCTCTGGGTCCTGGGATGGAGTCTCACAGCCGGCTCTGCACTCAGTGGGGAGTCTGCTCAAGAATTCTCTCTCCCTCTCCCCCTTCCCATACACACACACTCTCTCTCTGTCTCTCTCTCTCAGTCTCTCTTTCTCAAATAAATAAAAAACACTTTAAAAAAGTTAAAGATTCAAAGGATTTGTGTTAGAACAAAAAACGCTACAATCGTCACTATAATATAGCTGTTTATGGGGGAAGAAGGCCTGACACAACTGGGGGAAAACAAGGAAGGCTTCCCAGAGGCGGTAATCCTTGACCGGCAGGATTAAGTAGAAGTTTATCAAGCAGAGGAGCAGATAGGAAGAAATTCCTCGTGACCTTGTGACAGAGCCTGAGGTATGAGTATCATGTTAACTGTTATGGAATTGCATTATTTGCATGCTGTATTAGTTAGTTTGGGTAGCCATATCAAAATATCTCAGACAGGGTGGCCTAAACACCAGAAACTTCTCTTCTCACACTTGTGCAGCGTAAGGTCCAAGCGTAAGGTCAAGGTGCTAGCAGGGCTAGATTCTGTGAGACGTCTCTCCTCGGCTTACTGACAGTGCCTTCTTACTGTAACCTCCTGTGGCGTTTGACCTGCCCTTGTGCACAGAGCGAGCTCTGGTGTCTCTCCCTCTTATAAGAATGCCAGTCCTATCAGATTAGGACTCCATCATTATGACTTCATTTAATTTAATCACATCCCTAAGGACCCCATCTCCAAATAAGTTGCATATGTTGGGGTTTCGACATAAGAGTTTTGAAGAGACACCATTAGGTCCATAAAACATGTCATTCATTCAATAAGCAAATAGCTTTTTCACTGGGTTCTTTCCCCACCTCCTTCCCCTAGGGAGATGAGACCTACCTCATACTCAGCTCACACAAATTTATAGAAAAACTGTCATCTATTGATCTAGCATATGATGATTCTAATCACTGCTTTTGATTTACCCATTGATAGATATGTAGAGTTCTAGAAAAAACATCTAAATTAAGTGTGCACGTCTCAGAACTCAAACATAATTAAATATTGCTCAAGCAAATATTAATATTACTTTTCCTTTATTCTCTGAAGACAAGCCAATGGTAAGTTGGAGTTGGTCAGACTAGCTCACAAGACATTAATTTTTAAATTTTTCTGGGCTTCTGTGAGCCAGCGGTTAAAAGCAGCCATTATAAAAACGTAAATTACATACACTTACCATTAAACAAATTATATTAAAAACAAATATAACAGATACCCAAAACTCAGTTCACAGTTGTAGGCAGGGTTCCTGTTGCCACTTACCACAGCCGCAAACACTGTTACCCATCTGTTACAAACAAAACAAAACTTTCTGTGGAAATGTGATTTATTACCTCTTTAAAGCCTGTATTTCTTTGTTTCCTTCACCAGAAAGGGGCAGTGCTGCCTTCCTGACCCATGGACTCTCAGTCCCTGCATATAAAATATTTTGGGGACAACAGAAAAGTCCCCTAAAACATAAATGTAACATTGACAAGGTCTTTCTAACCCATCCAGCTGTGTCTTCTACCTCAAAATTGCCTCAGCTGTAACGTAATATCCCTCTCACTGCTAATACTACTCTGCAGCTATTACTAAGCTTATACTCAACTTACCTAATTCATTTGAAAAGGGAGACTTTTGTTCCTCCTAAAAGTTTTAAGTGACAGTAAGTGAAATAGAATAGGAAACCTCTGGGATAAATAATGGTTTTCAGGTTAAGCTTTATATTCTGTAGGAAACATATCTCCCCACTGTTGCTCTTTTTTTTTTTCTTTTTTTAAGATTATATTTATTTATTTGAGGATGAGAGAGAGAGAGAGAAGAGAGAGCATGGGTGGAGGGAGGGGCAGAGGGAAAGGGACAAGCTGACTCCATGCTCGGCGGGGATCCTGACACAGGGCTCCATCCCAGGACTCCAAGATCGCAACCTGAACCTAAGTCAGACACTTAGCCGACTGAGCCACCCGCGTGCCTCTCCACTCTTGCCTTTTTATACCACTTCCAGATAAGTGAGGAGGTGCTCATGTTTTGAAAATGCAATGCCATTTTGCAGAATTCACACCCAATCGTTGATAAACACTACAGTTAAGTCTCTAAAATCTGAAGCTCAGGAAGTGAAAGTACCTAAGGTGACAGAGCAAATAGGGGCTCAGTTTCCTGCTCCAGGTAGACACATCAAATGGACACCACAATGCATCTTGCTTTTCTCATGAAAACCCTGTTCATTTAGGATTTCTTTTATCACCATAACACCCTTTGAGGCTCTTATGACGGTGATTATAGAAGAAGAAATTCAAGCAGCAAAGATTAAGTGATTGGAAGTTTTCACCCTTTCCCTGGGTATAACTTACATCCACAAATCTGAGGATCATGAATCTAGAACACATTTGAGCTTAAAATGGCTACAACCCTTGGCAAGAGAGGGAAAAGAGAAGGGATCCCAAGACTGAGATCCAGATAACTCCTCATTTTAAGAGTTTGGTAGAGGTGATACAGCCTGAAAGAGACCGAAAAGGTACTACCTGTGAGATAGGAAGGAGACCAAGACTGTCAGAGAAGCCAAGAGGAAAAAGTGATGCACAGTGTCTACTGTAACTGAGTGGTACAGAAAGGTGTCCTTTGACTTTAACCAGGACGCCTGGGTGCCTTTGGTATTAGTGATGGGTTAGTGGGAACGTGAGAGTGGGGACCAGATAACAGTAGGATAAACAGGAAAGGAGGGATGAGGGACTGTTTATCTAACACTCTTCCGAAGCCCAGACATGAAGGGAAAGAGAAATCTGGAATAGTCATGGGGACATCCATTGGCGAAGTGACTAATCGGTATTTCTAACTTATGGTCCAGTCTAGTTTATCATGAGATGACTAAATAAATCACTTATTTTAGTTTATCATGAGATGACTAAATAGACCACCTATCTTACTATTTGTCAGGGTTGTGTTTTTCTCTGAGGAATCAGAGTTCCTCAGTAGAAAAATGAGATCTTAATGAGCATATGGCATAAACTATCAAGAACTATCAAGAACAATAAAGGGTTGTCCTAGACACTGGTTCAATATTGGGTCATTTTTTCTTGGTATTTAGTACATTAACAATAATACTGATAGAGCTTGCATGGTGGTCCCCAGAGCTGATCCACAAGGGCCCAAAGCCTGCAGTGGTGGCTACACAAAGCCTAGGAAGATGAAGAGACTTCCACATTTACCGTCCTGTAATTACAATTCACTCTGCCTTGTGTAGCAATGAAACTTTGCACATAATAAACTGATATATTTTCTTTTCTCTTTAAGCACCCTCCTTCCCTCCCTATCCTTCCTGAATCATAGCTCTAGGAAAGGGAAGGAGTGGGTTCCCTGAGGGAAAGGATTCTCGTTAGCAGGGCAGAAATCTTGAAAAACAAGAGATTTCAATAGAGGAAGGGATTTCTCCAAATTCCATTAGCTTCTTTGAACACAGACCAGCCTAAGGGGCTGGAGTCTTACCATATGCCCAGCGATGACAGAACTCAGGGTGGGCCACCGAGAAGGAAGAAAGTGTACCCCTTCCCACCCTGAGAACTGTGGGAAGAAGTAGAGCGAGAGAAGAGAACAGGAAGTGAGATTTGTATGTACCTGTCACTTTTCCTCTATGGGTCAAAATCTGGAAGGTTCTCATATCATGTGCATCTCAGAGGGAACAGGAAATGTCCTGTGTGCCCTGGTGACAAAAAGTGGTGGTATTGAGGGGGCTGGTGTCTTAAAATAAGACAGAGATGCTCCCTCAGACCAATTGGCTCAGACCATGGACTTAAGCAGCGACGACCAATCAATCACCCCAGGGGGCCAGCAGCCATTAGTCTGTGAAGAAATCTAGAGTAGCCACTTCACAGCAGAGACCTGTGAGGATATAGAAGGAAGCCTTGTGAGTCTGAGCCTCCTGACTCTTCTTCTCCCACTTTGAAGGCAGTCTGAGTTCTGAAACAGACTTAGCCACCATTTCGAGGAGCTAGAAATCAGAAGGACATCTTTGAAAAGCTGAACTTCGGGCGCCTGGGTGGCTCATTGGGTCAAAAGCCTCTGCCTTCAGCTCAGGTCATGATCTCAGGGTCCTGGGATCGAGTCCTGCATCGGGCTCTCTGCTCAGCAGGGAGCCTGCTTCCTCCTCTTTCTCTGCCTGCCTCTCTGCCTACTTGTGATCTTTCTCTGTCAAATAACTAAATAAAATCTTTAAAAAAAAATTAAAAAAAAAAAAAGAGCTGAACTTCACCCAAAGAGACTGATTCATGCAAGAAGCTTTTAAAACCTGTTCTATAGGGAGTGGAATTTCGAAGGAACTCTGAGGAAACTGTTGTTTTGTTGTTGTTGTTGTTGTTGTTGTTGTTTTTTAAAGATTTTATTTATTTGAGAGAAAGTAAAAAAGAGAGACAGACAGCAAGCGGGCAGGAGCAGGGGAAGCATCAGGCAGAGGCAGACGGAGACGCGGACTCTCCAGTTGAGCAGGGAGCCCCATATAGGACTCAGTCCCAGGACCCCAGGATCTTGACTGGAGCCGAAGGCAGATGCTTAACCGACAGAGCCACCCAGGTGCCCCGAAAATTGTCTTTTCTTTAATGGTTGGAAAGGCTTGGACAGCTTTCCTTTATGTCATTAGAAGTGCAGCTCCTAAACCAGGGAAATTGGTTTGGGGACGTGTTTCTGCTGTGACTCAAATGATAGCTGTCTCACGGGGAGACAGCTCAGGGGCTGGTAGACACTGCTGGACACTCCAAGTCAATTGAAAGGGAATGGGTCTCCTGGGAGTTTGCTAACCTGATTGCAGGTTTCTTGGACACCGTGTCCCCTCCCGACCCAACACCTGCTGTGGCAGAGAGATGCTTATAATGAGGTGAACAGCAAACAGTTTGAGGAGGGTCGGGTCCCAGGGGAGCAAAAGGTACCCTCGCCTAGGCAGAGCCAGCCTTTTCCTGTTTTCTCTTATATTCTTCTCTACCAAACTGAACTCTCGTCAAAACCTTTGGCAAGATTTTTAGTCGAAAGCTTTACACTCACCTGTTGAGAAGAAGCGTTTGCTATTTCATGGCTGAAAATTATGCTCGATCCTGCTGAGCTAGACCCAGAAATTTGTGTTGTTTTGAAATGGGTATTTCATCTGGAACTGCTCAGCATGTCTTTCTAGTAAGATCGGCTCTAAAATAAAAAATTCCTAACAGACAAATTAATTAGAATCCCTCTTGACAGCCACTTTGCTGGTGATATTTTAATAGATTTAGCCTAGAGATGTGTTCTTAAGTGAACGTGTGCCTCTGCAAGGGCATGGAGGAAAGCGAGGTTTTCCCTATAACCTGCGTGTCTTCTCTCCATCCTGATGTGACTGCCAGAGCTGGGCTCAGCTGGGGGGTTTAGAAATTGTTGTTTCCTTTTCTTTAAACCTTGCGCCTAAATACATTGTTCAGTGTTTCGGTCAGAGTGTTACTGTAATTATTTATATTTCTATAATCCCTTTGTATGTAAATCCTGCCTGCAAACAAAAAGGTGAAAGCAGCTATTACGTGAGACTCTACAAAGATCCCAAGATGACAAGTGAAGATACCCAGGGGCCGTCAGCGGCATCGCACTTGGCACCGTTTTCACCAGGATTCTGGCCTCTAGGAACACTCTGTCTAAAAGTCAGAGCTAATTTAATTGGAAAACCTAGAGACTGCAGATTGAGAACGACTTTATCACCTAGATTCCTAATCTTGGAATTACAGTGCTCACTCGCTTATCAAAGTAGAATAGACAATAGGTGTTCTTTTGAAAACCCGCTTATCTCTTTAGGGGGCGCCTGGGTGGCTCAGTCGGTTAAGCGTCTGACTCTTGATATTGGCTCAGATCATGATCTCAGGGTTGTGAGACCGAGCCCCCTGTTGGGCTCCAGGCTAGCATGGAACCTTCTTAGGATTTTCCCTCTCCCGCCGCCCTACCGACCCCTTAAAAAATAATAATAATTAAAAAATTTTAAAAAATAAAAATTCAAATCTTTAATCTCTTGAAATTGGAGGGCAAGGTATTTGAAAGAAGCACTCCATCCCCATCTATACATGATATATACATACTGGCATGCATATATAAATATATATATAAAATATATAAAATACATAAATATTTTATGTATATATAAAATATTTAAATATAGAAATATATATATTTATATATAAAACATAAATAAATATAATATATAAATATTAAATATGTAGACATATTAAAAGCCAGATTTACTCATTGTTTTGGTACATATCTCTAATCTAAAGAAGCCTCTGTCGGTACACAATAAATTATTGCCAGTAAAATCGTATTATGATCCAATACTGGGAGGGGATGAGCACCTCTGAGTAACAGCCTCTCATCCTCTTTGAATTTTGCACCTGTACATTCCCTATCAAATGTTAATCCATTAATTGTTTTCAGAGCACATGCAGATATTATTTCACACAACCTTCTACAGTGTCAGCAGCAAAGACTCCAAAGCAAGCACAGCTCATTGTGTCTTGCCACACAGCTATCTCTACACTAGCTATCCAGGTAAAATGTCCATTATTCTAGAAACCCAGTCCCCTTTGATTTCAGGTCACATGCTTCCCTTGTCTGTTGAGCGGATGTCCTATAAACATAATTTCTGCTCTACCACATTGTTTGTTCCACTCTACTTTCCTCTGTGTTCCTGCCTTGTTTCCTTTTCAGCTGCTATTAATTTATACACCATTAAGGGGCTGGGGGAGCATATTAATTGAAAAATGGATTACATAACCTTGAGGACTTCCCTTTCATTACCTCCAGTGTCCAGGAATGGCATTTCCCCAGATTTATCCTTTCTGACTTAACAGAGGATTTTTCCACTGGATTTCTGACAACATCTTGTGTTCAGACTCCAGTGCCATGCTCTGCTCTTTTCATTCTTTTCATTATTCACACAAAAATGTGTTGACAAACCATGGACACCATCCAAAGTGTGGGGAAAAGGTACTGCTAACCCTGAGAAACCCAAGGTGGAGAATTCTAGAAAATTACATAGACAATAAGAAACACAAAGGGTTTTGAAATAAGCTGGACTGACACCTTCATTTAACAGATGTGAAAATACAGATAGTGGTAGGACCGGGCCAGAAATCTAGTCTCCAGCTTTCTTATTTTGTTCCCCCAACCTCACTCCCAGCTACCTTCTTCCCCCAGCCATATTCCATCTCAGTGAATTACAGTACAACACAAAAAAAGAAATAAGACCTATATGGGCTTGAAGATGAAAAATTATCTGCTGATTATAAGACAATTAAAAACTTACATAGTTAAAAGAAAAAGGACTTCATTATGCACTGAATGCAATTTAAATTTTAAAAGTCAACAAATTTTCCTCTATAGCAGCAATACCATTTCTATCCCTCTCTCTCATATATAGATAATATATATACATATAATTATGTATAATAATATAATTATGTATAATAGGAAGCAATAGAAACTATAAAATAGGTAGCACATATAGGTAACAACATACTTATGTGACCTATGGGTTGATATTCGTAAGGAGTCTTGTGCATTTCCGTTGGACAGATTCCTAGAATCTGGTATTTAAAAGGTTTCTCCTAAAATGATAGGGGGGAAAAAAGTTGAAGAATACTAAACAGGTGATAATAGTATATGGGAGATCAGTATATAATTAGAACATAGAAGGTAAATGGAAGGAAGGTAACTGATTTTGCAGAAAGAGAAGGGAAAAGTTAAGTGCCCCCATCTGAAAGGGACACCAGAAAGAGAAAACTGAGGAAAGCAGATTATCGAAGAGATCAGAGACATTTTCACAACTGAAGAGTAGTTACCAGAGAGGAGCTAAACTGATTGCCCAGGAACAAGAAAGAGAAAGTCCACAGTAAGGCCCAACCCTGGAAAATTTTGGAACACCAAGAAGAAAGAGAAATGCCTAAATATGTCCAGAAAGGAAACTACCAGTCACAAACTGAAAGTCAGAATGGGATCAGGATTCTCTATAGAAAATCCGGAAATTTGAAGAAGGAGAAGTCAAATCTTCAAAATTATGAAAGGATTTAATGGATGATTTCATCTATTAATCTTAATAGATTTCATCTATTAAGCAAAAGAGAATTCAAAACCATATTCAGACATAACAGATTCGCCTATATATTTTTCTAAAATGCGAAACAAACTCGATGTCTCTGTCTATGTGCAGAGATATGAATAGGAATAAGGATAAATAGAAAGTTCTAGACTTATACACATCACACTTTTAAACAGTGGTTAAATTGAGGGAAGGGGCTGGGATTAGGTAGGTGGTCAAGGGATGCTTTCTAGCTATCTGTATTGTATGTTTGCATGTGTTTCTGGAAATAATGTATATATTATCTGAGTGGTCACAAGTACTCTGCATTTTCATGTAAAAACTCTCTTACTGCTAAAAGTTAGTTTTAAGTGGGAGAGTGTTTGAAATTTAAGCTTTTCTCTAACCATTCATCTGGATCCACTTCTTCCAAGTACCCTCTTTCTTTCTATTTCTGGTTTTTAAAAAAAATCCAATTCAGGCTAAAAGAAGCCATTATGAGTCCTAGATATCATGGCATTTCTGTTAATGAGCCCTTCAAACTTGATTGGTTTTTAGTAAAATTACAGTGATTCTGAAGCAATCCTAACAGAAGTCACCTGTTTCCCTCAGCCGTATAAAAACCCCACATCTGTCCCTGATGATCTAAGCTATGAAAACATCAAAAAAGCAAACTGGGAAGACCTGCGTTTCCAATAAAAACAAATAAAAACTCTGTATAACTTTTAAAATGTTTTTAAATGCATCAGTGAATGGGAAAAATTAAGGAACGCTCAAAGCACGAAGTCCAAGTGAAAGCAAGTACCCAGAGAGGCCATCAGAGTAGTAAAGCTGTTTTTCACCTTGAAAGTATCTGTCAAGTTGACACTGAGCTTGGAATTTTTTTCATGATGTGTGGGTAGTAGAAGAAGAGGGAATGAAAACAGAGTGAGGAGTCTAATAAGGGACCCACTCCATAAACCTGGGCTTGCAGAGGACAACACAACCTCACAGTATGCATGAATAAAAAATGAACCCATCATCTCAAAGAATTGCAAGAAAATGGTTGGTCTTAAAACTTGGTATTGAGTAGAGGAGAAATAATTCTCCCTGAGAATAAATAATCACAAGCTACAGCTCATGTGGGTTTGAAGCCTGAATTCACACCACCTGACACACTCAGGATTTAGTTTAAATATGTCCCTCCCTGGAAATCTTTGGGGCTCCTGGCATAATCAGTCAAGTTGTTTATAACAGAGTCATCTTCAAACCAGAACTTGGGATGCTATTATTACAGTTAAAGTTCCAAGAAATATCAGGGGCACCTGGGTGGCTCATTGGGTTAAGCAACCAAGTCTTGATTTCAGCTCAGGTCATGATCTCAGGGTCATAAGATCGAGCCCCGTGTCTGGCTCCACACTGAGAGTGGAGCCTGCTTAAGATTCTCTCTCCCTTTCCTCTGCCCCTGTTCCCCCTTTCCCATTCTCTCTCAAAAAAAAAAAAAAAAAAAAAAAATCCAAGAAATATCAGTTCATCAAAACAATTACAAAATGAATATTTAAGAAGTCCATGAATGAGAACCAACAGAAACAAAAGATAACAGAATGAGCCCTGTAAGATTTTATCTTTTGGAATTCGGACATACAGAATGTTAAACAAGTCCTTTTAGAATTGACAATATGTGTCAAAAGCAATTGCCTGAAAAAGGGGATGAAGTATATTTGAAAATAAATTGATTTTCTATAAATGAAAATACAGTACATTTAAAATTCCAACATTCCAGCAATAGAGAGAGGAGATTTTAAAAGTGACCTATAATATTACTCAGAATATAGCAGAGTGTCAAAGAGATGAAAATATGGTAAGAGATTAAGAACCAGGATAGATAAAGTGAGAAGAGGTGAGCAAAAATGAGGACAGGAGAATATTTGGAGAGGTTATATTTCAGAAGTGATGAAAGATACAAATTCATAGATTCAGGAATCCCAAGCAAAATACATTTTACACAATTCCATGTCTAGGGGCACCTGGGTGGCTCAGTCATTAAGCATCTGCCTTTGGTTCAGGTCATGATCCCAGGGTCCTGAGATTGAGCCCTGCATCTGGCTCCCTGCTTGGCTGGAAGCCTGCTTCTCCCTCTCCCACTCCCCGCTGCTTGTGTTCCCTTTCTCACTGTGTCTCTTTCTGTCAAATAAATAAAATCTTTAAAACAAAAAACAATTCCTTATCTATATATATCATACTGAAATTTCAGAAGACCAAGGACAAAGCAAATACCTTAAAAACAGCTAAGGAGAAATTACTTTTAGAGAAATGACAATTACTTTTTTAGAAGGTTGGTTTCTTAGTAGTAACCATGGGAGGAAGAAGACAGTTGGATAACACCTTCAATGTGCTGAAAGAAAATCTTTGCCAGTCTGGAGTTTTGTACTCAAAAAAAGGTATCACCTAAAAGTGACAGCAATAAAGACATTTTCAACCTAGCCCAGGATGACAGGAGAGGGGGGATGAGGGTAAGGGCCAGGAAGGCCTGAATATTTACCAATTGCAGACCTTCATTAAAGGAAATCATAAACCTTAATGCTAGTCAGAGCAAGAATTAATCCAAATGGAGAGTCTGAGCAAAGTCTAAACAAAGACCAAAGAACATTATAATAGGTAGATCATATGAACATTGATTATATAGAATGATGATAATGTCTTATGGGGTTAAATGAGAACTAACATATAAAACAAGAAGAGGTCATTGGTATTAAAGTATTTTAAGTCCCAGGTAAAAAATAATTAAGTCCCAGGGATGAAAAGTACAGCGTAGAGAATACAGTCAATAAGATTGTAAAAAAAAAAAAAAAAGAAGAAGAAGAAGAAGCAGCACGAGAAATGGTGAAAGAAAATGAACCCATTAGTATCAATTACTGATACTAATGTCAACATATATCAATGGACTGGCCAACAGTTGTCAGGAGCAGTGGCCTAAAAAGATCAGAGTAAAATCAAGACCTGAGCAATTTGGAGGCCAACCTACCAAAGAGGAAGGAATGAGATTCTGGGCCTTTCTCTGAACTAATTCTATAGTGATGCCTACAGGCAGTATGCAGATGGAAGGTTGAGTATATCAGTGGTAAGAAGAGCTTTCAGATGCAAAGCCAGTCAGTGCACCAACGTCAGAGTTTGCACCAGAAAGCAAATTAAAAGTCAGCAGAACATGAGTCTCTGGATAAATTTCCTAAACATGGTCCTACATCTTCCTCAGAAATGGCTTTGAAAGCCCCCACTGAGGAAACATTTCTGAATCCCAAGACAGATTAAAGGAGAGTTCTACCTTTGATCAGTTGCAGTAAAATTAAGACGTGAACTTGGGAGAACAGAGAAGATATTATACCCTTATACCATATTATATTAACATCCTAATCCATTAATATATACTTTACCCAATTTTATATCATACTGAAATATTAATATTTGCTTTGACATGTCTGTGGCTGCTTTC
This sequence comes from Lontra canadensis, assembly GCF_010015895.1. NCBI lineage: Eukaryota > Metazoa > Chordata > Mammalia > Carnivora > Mustelidae > Lontra > Lontra canadensis. The sequence continues at coordinate 11,401,036 of NW_022631010.1, forward strand.
GAACAAGGCCATTTAAAACCAGTTATGTCTTGATGGGGGGCGGGCCACAGGCCCTAATTGCATTTTTGTTTCTATGGGATGCTCTGATTCAGTTCTTTTCTTTTTGATTCATACCCTCTTTCAACAGAGAACAGGCTCAACCCAGGAGGGCTTCTTCCATCAGGATGAATTTAGTCTCTACCAGCTCTTAGTCCAGAAGGCCCTTGAAGATTTCACACATTCAAAATACCCTGGGACACTTCCAACCAAAGTCATAAGGTCATCACAGTTTTGTTCTGTAGGTGCCTAAATGTTCTCTCTTGGTTCTCAGTGGCTTTTGTCAGCACCTCACTGAGTTGGCAATGACACCCACCACACACCTTAGCACCCAGCCTTTGGGAGTCGGTTTAGCATCTTATCCCCTTGCTTGTTGGAATGGATGCATGGGGCATTCAGATTTGTCATGCTGCTGGTACCAAAAAAAAAAAAAAACGGCATTTTTCTTTTTTTTAACTCAAAGTCTCAATACTTTTATTTTGTATTAAACCACAGATTGCTGGACCTGTAAGTAGGTCACACTTTGTGTGGAATGACCCAGCTCTGTCCTTTGCCATCTGGCTACATGAATCAATGTCAGATAGATGCAAATATATCTCCGAGAGGAGACCCTGGGAAACAGTGCTGCTAGACCAAGCACCAACCCCGCGACAGTTACCTGTCCTAGAAAAATGTTTTCAAGGTGAACCCAAAGACATCACAGCACAGGTCTAAATATGATCTCGCTATTATTTTCATTGGAGGCTAGAGTCTAAATAGGTCCTGTGTCTGCTTCATTTATCTTGATTTTATTACATGCCCAGAAATTCAGGGACAGCAGGCAGTGGATGAGGAAGAGCATGTGATTGAAACTCTAAGCAGCCTCAAAGGCAAAAAAAAAAAAAAAAAAAAAAAAAAATCATACTGAGACAATGAGTTTGTCTGGCTCTTTGTCCAGTAACCAGCTGGCTGCTGGGCTGTCCCAGAGCCGCTGGGATTGGTTCTCAACCTGGACTTCAGAGCTTTAACCGTGCAGTAAGGATTGGGATTAATAATTATAATTATAATTGTTATTTATTTAAAGGTAGCTTTGTTTGCCAGAAGAACACAACTGACAATAGTGTATGCAGAATAGAAAGATAAGTAGAGAATAAATGGGGGAAATAAGATATGGGGAAAATGAAAACAGAAAAGTGACTTGGAAGCAGGAAGGAGTGAGTTGGTAAACCATACACAACACACATCCCATAATAGCACATACATTAGTTGGTATTGGGCCACAGAGTCTGTAAGTCAAAACTAGCTGTAGAGAAGAAATAGCCCTGGAGTATCTTTGGCTTCACAGAAGCCATCCCCAGATGCTTCCATATACTTACATTATCCCCAGATCTTCGTTGTCGTATATTTATTCATTCTAACGTTTCTTGAAAGCATTTAATGTGTCAGCACCGTGCCAGGGTCAGGGAAAGCATGGTTTATAGAAAAACACATGATCACATAAAGGAGTGTGGAGTTGCAAACTCTGATACCTTGTCTGAAGGAAAGGAACATGGTTCCAGGAAAATCTATTATAGAAAAATCCAGACTGGTCTGGATGGAATATGTATTAAAGGGTAAAGATCAGGTAGGACTTCTTAGAGCAAGTAACATTTGAATTGGGAGCCGAAGCTGAGTAAGAACTAAGTAAGTAAATGATGTGGGGTCCAGTGGAAGGAGGAGGGATGTTGTGGATGGACAGAAGTCCTTCTAGACAGAAAAAATAGTACATGCAACGGCCCTGTGGTAGGAGGAACCATGGTGTATTCAAAGAACTAAATTTAGGCCATGGTAGACAGTGCACAGAAAGCAAAGAAGAAAATATAAAGTGGGGAAAGAAAGGTAAATGGGTAAAGCCCATATTAACAATTTTGGGTTTTATCCTAATAAGATTAACCCTGGGTGGGGGTAGTGATATGAATGAATTGAGGTTTTGAAAAAAATTCTACTGATTGAAGAGAACAAATTAAAGGAAAGAAAGGGCAAGCAGGATGTGAAAGATTAGCTGGGCTATTATATTAGAGCTGTCAGGAGACCCTTATAGTGTTTACTTGGTTTGTGACAATGGAAACAAAAAGAAGGGGAAGGATGTGAGAGGTAGGACTTGGTGCTAGGTCGGTGGTCAGGTGTAGGTCGAAGAATTACCTGGATTTGGAGTCATGCAACTGGACAGATACTGTTTTAGAGCATCTAAGAGAGAAGTTCTATAGATGGCGAGGTATACCAATTTGGAATTGAGAGAAGTGTTAGCTGGAAATAAAAGATTTGTAACTTGAATGCACAGATATGGATATAAAGGTGGAAGGGAGGCCTGAGTATGAATGAGGTTCCCAAGGAACATAACACAGCAAGAGAAAGAAAAAGTCTTAGATGGAGCCTGGAAGCATTTCAAGGAGCAGCTTAGCCTTGGGTTATTCTGAACATAGCATTAGGATTATAGGGCAAGTCTTTTTTTTTTTTTTTTTTTTTTTTTTTTACAGTTCTTCCCTATTGTTTTGCTTTGTTTTGTTTTGCCAAGATAGACAACTATCTCCCATTTCTCACTTTAGAATTTCCTTACGTTAACTCTGGATCACCCCTGCCAGAAATGATAAAAGTTTCACCATAAATGGTCTTAGTCAAGATGAAGAATACTTTTTAATTGGATTAGTTTTTAATGAATAAGACCTTATATGTTTGCTAAATGAAGCTTGTTACCACATCCATTTAAGTGTTAGTGACTGTATGCTTTTGTCTTTTACTGGTCAATTACTCTGGCCTTGTCCTGTGAGATTAATGTGAGGGGCTATCCATGGGTGGTCTGAAATTTTATTTGAGATGGCCTGAGATTCCCATGGTTAGTTACTCAGAAAGGACCACCTTGTATATTTTAGAAGATGGCATCCCTTGGGGTCAGTTTTGCAAGCTTATTATGGGAAGCTACATCTAATGGAAGTATAGGATTTTGAAACAGATAATTGAAGATACCAGCAGCAAAGTTTAAGTTCATGTGATACAATAGTTTTCATTGTCTAACATTGTGTTTTCATAGTAGGCATTGAACAAGACAGTAAGATCTTTATTGATAGGTGTAGTTTTCTTCCTATGATTCTTTTTATTCACTGAATTTGGTAGTGATGGCGTGCCAGTGAAAAGTTGCATTTTGTTCACGTGGGCACACGAATTTGCATGTGCTATGTGTGTCTGCCCATGTTTACTATGTAATTAAAACCAAGACATCAATTTTCCTTCTTGAAAAGGAGCAGTAACTATATAAATTAAGCAGCAAGTAGAATAATTTTTTTTTTAATGTAGCCAAGAGAGAAGATATTTTTTTCAAGTTAATATGAAAAAGGATTATGGAGCTGCACTGTCTAACATAGTAACCACTAGCCACTAGCAGCAATCCAAGTTTAAATTGATTTAGATTAAATAATACTAAAAATTAAGTTCTTGTGTCACAACAGCCACATTTTCAATAGTCCCACATAGCTGGTGTCTGCAGCATTGAGCAGTGGTAATATACAACTTTTCCACCATCACAGAAAGTTCTACTAAAGGTCTCTGAACTAAAGCAGGAATTGAATCCAGGCTGCTGCCAGTTTTGGAATAATCTGTTGAGTTAATCATGATTTTCACATTTTGAAATGATGGAAAAACAATCAAAAGAATTACATTTTAGAACATATGAAAATCATCCAGAATTCAGACTTTAGCGTTTCCTTTTTTTTTTTCCCCTTAAGATTTTATTTATGTATTTGACAGAGAGAGAGATCACAAGTAGGCAGAGAGGCAGGCGGAGAGAGAAGGGCAAGCAGGCTCCCTGCTGAGCAAAGAGCCCGATGCGGGGGCTCGATCCCAGGACCCTGAGATCATGACCTGAGCCAAAGGCAGAGGCTTAACTCACTGAGCCACTCAGGTGCCCTGCAGACTTTAACGTTTCTAAATAAAGTTTTATTCAACCCAGCCATGGCCACTCCTTTATGTATTGTCTATGACTGTTTTCTAACAGCAACCGCCAGATTGAGCACCTGTGACAGAGACCCGAGAACCTGCCAAGTCTAAAATATTTGCTCTCTGACTCTTTACAGAAAAGTTTGCCAGTGCTTGAGCTGAAGGAGGGAAGATAACAGGGTCACAAGTCACTTTGACAGAGATTATTCTGTGTGGTTTTGGAAAAGGAAATCAGAGGAAGTAAAAACATATTCAGAGCACACGCCCTGATTTGCTTACTGTAGGACACCCTCCCTTTTAGGATTTGATGGTGGACTGGGGTAAAGGCTCAGAAATGCTGGAGGTTACTTTTAACGTGAATCCAAAGGGCTTCATGGAAACCTCAGCTTTTTCGGTGTCTTTTTGTAACTTTTTAAAGATACCATCTAAAAGCTGCTTCTCTCTCTAAGGCTCTCTCCTCCCCATTGTCAAAACGCAAATTAACTTCTCTCAAAGGTTTGACAGTATAAAACAAGGAAATTCACTTACCCTCTTGACAGCTATGCCAATTATCTTCTTAACCTTCTCTTAGGCGGAATGACTGAGACAATGAAAAATTATTTTGCAGTGGGACCTGAGCCAAGTCAGCATCAATCTGTTCTCATTATTATCATGTCTCCCCATCTCTTGAGAATGGGCTCACTAATAAAGAATAGGCTGCCTCTTACTGGGCCGGGATTAAATACATGCAAGAGCTCCTCAAGCCATTCCCCGTCAGAAATGCTACAAGGCTATTGAAAATTTCTGCAGAACCAGGATTTTACCTTCTGTACCTGTGTATTGATCGGTGCCACGCAAAGAACCCTAAGGAGATCAGCTAACCCATTTGATAATGTTGATGTACAAGATTGTATCTGGGGGAGGGGGGAACCTCAGGAAATGCATTTCTTGTTTAAGCCTCTAAATCCTCAGCATTAGCCTTAAGCCTAACTGACTTCAAAGGAGTAAATCATCAGGAAAATCTGTGACCAAAGGGATTGTTGTCCAGGTTTTCTCAGGCATGGCTAAGTTCAGACACAAATGCCGGTCTCCACGTCTGTAGTGTGTACCTTTGACCTCCCAGTGTCAGTTCCAATCACTGGTTGCTGGGGGGTATTTCAGGTTAATACCACGATGTGATTAAAGGAACATGAGCTCATATACTCCAGTCTCTAAGATGTCTGAGCCTGGTCCCTATCCATCTACTTTGGTTTGTGTTGTCTTTGTTTACATCCTTTGGCAAACAGATGTTTTCAGAGTATTCTATAGGTGGATTTGAGGACATATAATTGGGTCAGTATAGAATTCCATGTTGATGCCTGCCTGGAAGAAGTCATTGGACCAGTAATTCCATAGTAAAAGGGAGCTGAAAATCAGCCATTTTGACATTTAGTTTTCTTATTGACATGCATTTGGTTTATTTAATGATTTAATATTAATGAATGGGAAGGTAGAAAAAAATGAGCACATATACACTACTTGGTTTTTAAACAAAACAGAAAAGATATTAGAGTGAAATTTTGCATTACTGAATGGGTTTTGGAATTATGATTGAGATCCCTGAAGCACACAGAAGCAGTATTGGGAGAAAAAAGTATTTTTTTCATCCCATGAAGTATCTAATGCCAGATAGGAAGTTTTGTCAGAAAATATAGTGAAGCCCATCTGTCTTTGATAATTGCTTCAAATTGTCTACATATATAATCCAAAGTCTCATTTTAAGTGTTATACTGTCAGCGGTCTTTGATTTATAACCACTGGACCAACAAATGGTGTTAGCTTCATCATGCACCGTTTTTTTGAGGATGTGAGGTCTAAGACAATAACAGGTGTGTGAGTAGGAGTGAGAACCCTAGGAAGTTGCGGGAGGAGATCCCAGTCATTGAGAACATCAAATGTGGCTTCCCAGAGGCGAGGGGACCAGTGGAGAAAATGAAGGAAGTCTATTATAATAGAAAGAGATGGGGGGGGGTGGTAAAAAAGAGAAGAAAAAGAAAAGAAACTGAAAAAAAGGAAAGAAAAAAATAAGGCCAAGGAAGAAAATGGGCCAGAACTGGCAGATCATTGCAAGAGGAAATAAGGGCTTAGAGCTTTGTTCAAAGTACAATAACAGACATTGAAGATGCACAGTCCAATTTCTGTTTTAGTAGAATTTCTCTGCAATGTGGGGACTAAATTGGAAAGGGGAATGAGGAAACCAGTTAGAAGTCTATTCCATAAAATAGTAAGGTAAGGATCACCCAATGCATGTTTGGTAGATAAGAATATTCCCTATCCTGGGGCCCCTGGGTGGCTCAGTGGGTTAAGCTTCTGCCTTCTGCTCAGGTCATGATCTCAGGGTCCTGGGAACGAGCCTCACATCCCTGCTTAGCAGGGAGCCTGCTTCCTCCTCTCTCTCTCTCTCTCTCTCTGCCTGCCTCTCTGCCTACTTGTGATCTCTGTCAAATAAATAAAATCTTAAAAAAAAAAAAAAAGAATATTCCCTATCCAGTGGTTCAGGATGATAAAGAAAACAGTTTAGGCCCACTAACTCATTAATGCATACATGATTTTTTAAAAAGATTTTATTTATTTATTTATTTATTTGACAGCCAGAGATCACAAGTAGGCAGAGAGGCAGGCAAAAAGAGAGGAGGAAGCAGGCTCCCTGCTGAGCCCCAATGCGGGGCTCCATCCCAGGACCCTGAGATCATGACCTGAGCCCAAAGCAGGGGCTTTAACTTTAACCCACTGAGCCACCCAGGCGCCCCATGATTTTTTTTTTTTTGATGTATCAGATCAAGTACCCTGTCTAAATGAAACTCAATGTTATAGTTGTTGTTTTTAATATTTAAGAGTCTCATGAGAAACTACTAAATGTGAATCTGCATGTATTAAATGTAATCAAATCTATCCAAAGACTGGTATCAGTATATGCGGGCAGAGCATATGTTCTAGCCCAGATTTCACACAGGTAACACTGGGAGTCCCAGACATAAACTTTAGAAGCAATGCTGTTTTCTGCAGGTGGAATCCTCTACTTACGTTCAGAGTATTTAACATATACTCACATTCAGAGCAATCTGGATGGGAGGTGAAGGCCATCCTGCTTTGTCACTGGCCCACACAACTATCTGCCGCATCATGGGACAGTCACATCAGATTTCATTAGAATGTTGACCACAGGATCAACAGTGCCCTTTCTGTCTCTCAAGTCCCATTTAGAATTTCCCTGCTTTTGTTTCTTAAATGAGTGATTTGGCCTTGGCTTCCAGTGCCTTATGATCACTATGAAGGTCTAGTTATTATAAAAGAGTGCGGTCATCCTAATGCCCTCAGGACATACCTTCGGTATTGGAATGCTGAATAAATCCTACCAGTTCCTTTTATTATAATATGCCTCTTCGTCTTGAAAGCAAAGCCCTAAAACAAAAAAGTATAAGTGGAAACTTATTTTTTGATAACTGAATTTTTATGAAATAAACAAATAGTTCCCTATTCTTCCAGTTAAAATTCAGACTTACGAATTCACCTTGTAGATATAGCTTGCCATTTGCATATGACCTTTGAATCGACATTTTATTAGGGATAGAAGGACTGAGACTTCCAACAGCAAAAAAGAAACGATTAATGACTGTAATAAAATTTTGTGGCCTTAAAACTTCAATAGAACACTTGTTTATACTTACTCAGGGAAATGGAGAGTAACATAAGAGATTTAAATAAATTGTGGAACGCTTGGTCCTGAGTTGGACCCATTATGATACTTCAAACAGATTAAATTTAATTTAGAAGTTTCAGGACTCCTGAGTGTCAGAGAAGGTGAAAATGCAGTCAGAGGATGTAGAGACTGTCACAAGGAAAAACAGCCAGAAATTCTGAGCTTGGATTTCTTTGCATATCCTTGTTCTACCTCATTGCCTAAAAGTTGATCTTGATGACCACTGACATTTTATAAGCTCGGGTACAAAGTACACCATATTCCTTTGCCATGGATTAAAGTGCATGATAGCTCTTGAGCCAGATTATAAGAATCTCTATCACAAGATTATGGGAAATGAGAGGAAATAATCAGGATTGAAAGTCTGACCCAGAGGTGACTCCCTTGTTTAAAAAAAAAAAAAAAAAAAAAGTTTGATCTTCCTTTCTGTGCATGGCTTCCTGAGCAAAGACCTTTACTATAATAAGTAACTGTTGGCAATTTTACCACATGGATTAGTCTGAGTCCCTAGGGAAACACAACAGGGCTTAGTTATTTGATGACAAAGGCCTACATTCCTCAGAAAGCACCCCCTGTTGGCAGCTGGACAACACAATCAAGAACTGTCATTGTGGAATCAAAGCAAACTCCAATTTTGTGTCAGATCTGTAGTGGGTTGAAAGTGTGTCCCCCAAAATACCCACATTCCATTTCCCTGAACCTATGAAAATTACCTTATTTGGAAAAAGGGCCTTCGAAGAGGTAATTGAGGTGTGGATTTTGTGATGAGGAGATCATCCTGGATTTTCCAAGTGGACCCTAATTCCAATGGCATGTGTCCTTATGAGAATGAAGCAGTGAGAGATTTGACGGGGCAGAAGAGGAAGAGGGATTGTGAGCAGAGGCAGAAATTGGAGGGTTCAGGCCAAGTCAAAGAATGCTGGCAGCCACCACAGCCAGAAAAGGCAAGGAACCAGTTCTCCCCAGGAGCCTTTGGAAGGATTATGGCCCTGCCAACACCTTGATTTCAGACTTCGGGCCTCCAAAACTGTGAGAGAGTGGATTTTTGTTGTTGTAAGCCCACCAATTTGTGGTAATTTGTTACATCAGCCACAAGAAACTGACACATCAAAAGTGCATTTGGACCCCTCCATTTATTGGTATCCTTCCTAATGTCCGCATTTCTGGATGAGTTATCTTGAAAGTCTTTCCCCTTCCATGTTCCAGCACATCCTTCTAAAATATTCTCTGTATCATTAGTACAAACCATTACAACCACGTTTCTTATAGATTGTATGTGTGAAATCTGCAGAGCTCAAAAAAATAATTTCATCAAAAGCAACTCTTCAATTAGTGAACGGCCTTCTTCTTGAGTTCATTCATTCCACACATATTTGTCGGCATTTGCTATGTGCCAGGCATTGTTCTGAGAAATAGGGATCCAGCAGGGAAATAAATGGGCAAAAAGCCCTGCTCCCATAAAGTTTCATAAGCCAATAATAGATAAAATAAAGAAATAAAATATGTAGCATGCTGGGAAGAAATAAAACCATAGAGAAAATTAAAAGAAGGAGGGATAGGGAGTAGAAGTTTTCCATTCTTTTAAAAAAATGTTTTATTTAACTTCGGTTTAATTAATATATACTGTATAATTAGTTTCAGAGGTAGAGTTCAAGAGTTAGTTGAATACAACACCCAGTGCTCCTTACTTCAAGTGTCCTCCTCCATACCCATCATCCAGTTACCCCATCCCCCACCCACCTCTCCTCCAGCATCCCTCAGTTCGCTCCCTATAGTTAAGAGTGTCTTATGGCTTGCCTCCTCTCTGTTTTCCTCTAATTTTTTTTAGTTCTCTATTCTTTTTTCTTAAGATTTTATTTATTTATTTGACAGACAGAGATCACAAGTAGTTAGAGAGAGAGAGAGAGGAGGAAGCAGGCTCCCTGCTGAGCAGAGAGCCTGATGCGGGGATCGATCCAGGACTCTGAGATCATGACCTGAGCCGGAGGCAAAGGCTTTAACCCACTGAGCCACCCAGGGGCCCCTTAGTTCTCTATTCTTAAAGGATGATCAGGAAAGGCTTTATTGAGAAGGTGACCTTAAGGAGGTGATTCTATAGAGAAATAGAACCAATAGGACTTACAAGATTTATTATTAGGAACTGGTTCACATGGTTATGGAGTCTGACAAGTCCAAAATCTTCAGAGCAGATGTCCCAGTTCAAGTCCAAAAGCCAGAAGCTGCTGGAGAACCAGGAAAATACTGAAGTTCGAAGGCCGTTAGGAGAACTCTCTCTTACTAGGAGGGTCATTCCTTCATTCTCTTTGACTGGATGATCTAGCAGATCCAGGGGTGGCTAGGTTTAATACTATGTGTCATTAACACTCTCACCTACCAATGAAGAAAAGAAGCTCAATTAGGTAAGTAACTAGTTTCACTAATAGAAACTAAGTGTCAAACATGTTTATGGCAGACTCGAAAGCCTGCTTTCTTTTCATTTATTTATTAGATTTTTTTTTTTTTTTTTTTTTTTTTTTTTTTTAGTGCTTCTAAAAAAAAAGTACTGAGCTGTGGACTCCTGAATATTCAGGGCTGATCTAAAATATGTTTTTTTAACATATTTTCCCCAGTGTTCTGTTCATATCTCCTAGAGCCACTGAGAATTCTTCAGCATTTGCAGAACCGCTCTAAGGACCCATAAGACTGAAATGAAGCAGCAATAGTGGGTCTTCTCCTCTATGAGCCCAGGCACAGTTCTGTACTCCAACCAGCTAGTCCAAAAATAGTGTGAGCTTCTAAAGATGAAAGGGACGTGGTCCCTGTTAATCTCCTTAGGACAATATAACCAAGTAAAGTGATGTCATAAGGTAAAGGCTAGGCTCTGTGACATTGACATACATAGACAGGAGCTCAAAGAAAAAGAGAGAAGAAAAAAAGAGGAGAGGAAAGGGAAGGGAAGGATAAAGGGAAAGGGAAAAGGAAAGAAAGCAAAGGGAAGGGAAGGGAAAGGGGAGGAAAAGGAAAGGAAAAAGAGTACTTGGTCTATAGAAAGTATCCAGGGAAAGGACATTGTGAGTTGAGTGGAAGAAGATATGGCAAGAGGTCTAGGGAAGGTGGCAAGTCTGGAAAGGGCCAGGCTTGGGCAAATTATCTCAGAACAAAACATGGGCTCCCTCTTCAAAAGTTCCAAGCTTTTGTAACTCCCAATAACTTTGGCCAATATGTTTTCTTTTGGAGGCAATAAATTCATAAATGCTATAAGAGCAAATTCAACACAGGACCCTCCATTGACTTAATTTTCTTTTTAATTTTGTAGATACCACTTCATACTGAGTCTCATCAAGAATAATGGGACCTGACCCATCCATCATACTGAATGACTTTCCCCCTTTAAAATTTGAAATCAGTTTTTATTTTATACGCAGACTTAACATCCCACAATAATTATAAGCCAAAAAAAAAAAACAACCTAATAAAATACTTTCCATCAGCATTTTCTATGATTGCAATCTATCTGCAGAAGTAGCCTGGTGTTATCTCACAAGGCAGCTTCCTTCAAATGTGTGAGTAATGGCTATTAAGTCATTTTATGGAGTCATTTCTAAAACAATACACTTTGTCATGTTACCTTAATTACCTTTAGCTATAGCTATATTTTAAAGAACAGAACCATTTATCATGACTGTTATAATAAAAACAAATTCTTTTTCCCCTTGTGGGAATCACGGGGCTAATGTGTTTGCCTTTTTCCTTCTGAAATAGATCTTTATTAAAAGGAGATCAGTGCAGTCAGAGTAATTGAGATCAACAGTTCTCCTCATTCTGTGTTCAGTGGACTCCGGAGCCTTTACTGCCTCTCTAGCTCTGTCCTTCCATAAGACAAATCCTTCTGCCAGCAGGGGATCTGTAGCAAGTGTGCTAGTGAACAAGTGTACACACCTCCTCATTTATAACCTCTGTTCTTATGCTTGTGCTAGTTGATATTAAAATCATAATTCCAGGTAAATGCTAATAAACGAAGTAATTTCTTAACCACTCATGCCACAATTTCTGACTGTTGTATTCACATGCATGAAGCTGTCAGGCTTTGCGGTTCCAAATTCAAATTCTCCACTGACTCTGAGCTCACATCCTTGAATGGGTGACTCATGCTTGGGGTAACATCTTGGAGTCGTATTTTTAGGGATGTTGAACTTGTTTGGAGGGGCTTTAATTTGATTCTTTAGCTTTGTGCAAAGAGCCAGTTTTCTGGTGCGGTCTGAAGTTTGGAGTGAGAAGGGAGTAAATGTAAATAAGACATTAGCATTGTCCAGTTACTAACAGAGTTAGAATTAATAGCCTACACCTGTGGTTTTGAAAGCACCTTGGCTTATGTGGCCACTGTTGCAAACTATAATGAAATGGAAACAAAATGAGGAAATGATGACATCGATGTAAAATAGAATGAAATTTGACCATTGCAAAAGCCATGCTTTACCATAGTCTGAAAGCCTAGAGAGAATGGCAAGGGCCAGCTTACTCATGCACAGAGATAGGCAAGTGGTCAGTAAGAATGCTTATATAGTAAATGAATGATAATATTCTTTTTTTTTTAAGATTTTATTTATTTATTTGACAGACAGAGATCACAAGCAGGCAGAGAGACAGGCAGAGAGAGAGGAAGGGAAGCAGGCTCCCCGCAGAGCAGAGAACCCGATGCAGGGCTTGATCGCAGGACCCTGGGACCATGACCTGAGCCGAAGGCAGAGGCTTTAACCCACTGAGCCACCCAGGCGCTCCATAATGATGATATTCTTAATATGGATTTTTGTTATTGGGATCAAACTTGGTGTTCTTTGTCAACTTTATATCAAATAATCAGAGTTATTTATTATCATTTCTTGCTAATGACTACTGGCTTTGACTATTTGTCAGTCTAGTCTTACAATTTATTCAGAAGTGTGGTTTTGAATCACATAAAGTGCTTTGTGGCAATGCAAAATCTCTTGTTGAAGTATTTTTTATTATCTCTTATTGAACTAAAGAGAGTATGTGGATTCAGTACCTAACAGGTTCAATTTATGGACTTGACGGTGAAATGATTTCAGAATAACAACAGGCCAAAATATGAAAGAAAAGAAATCACACATTCTGAATATGTACTTTTTAATTGGTTAAGCTACACATTAAGGGTTTTGGGTTTTTTTTAATATCAGAAAACACACAGAATTTACTGAGATGAAACTATGGGTATTTAAACTTGGAGAATGACAATATTTCACCGTTGTGTTTTACCAAGTTGTGGCTAAATCATGACCTGATAGCATCATCTAGTTAAAAAGTTTGAGGAACTTCTACACTATGAATATATGAAATCTCTGTAGGGCATTATTTCAAAATTAGGACCTCCTGGCTTTGGAAATTTTCATTTTGTGAAATTAAAGTTAGACATGGTCAACCCAATGACTTTTACTTATCTGCTGAAACAAAATTAAATATTAGCCAGTAGTTGAGGGCCAACTGTTTGATTCCTCACCCCTAAAAACTGAACATTAACCCCACTTAGGCATATTCATTTACTTACTTATTTATTGTAGGTATTATTCCATTAACACAGACATTCATTATAAATGAATGTATATATAATACGTAAATATATTTTAAAGCTATAATGAAATAGTAATGGAAAAGGACGAAATACAGACGAAAATAGTGTTTTATTTATTAATGATTCAAAACACCTCTTTGCTCTCAAAGCGAGAGCACGTGTGTTTGAATAGACTTGAAGATTTTCAAACGTCTGTGATTCAGAAATTCAAAGCGCCAGCTCTGAGTTTAGGTATTTTTTTCAATAGTTGGTTTAGTAACTGTCAATGCTGGAAGAAAAGACTCCTTGCAGAGATTTAAAGATTGAGATGGAAAAATGCATCTCAGCTGTGTTTATTGCATCATTACACCCCTTCTCATTCAATCCCATCCACCAGCTGTAAAGGTTTGACTTTATAAGGGGTGCTTAATTTTTAAGTGTTCTGCTAATTATGGTGGCTTCACCCATCCATTAACATGCCATAGCTATACACTTAGGGCAAGGTTTGTTGTTGGCTAGAGAGAAGTAATTCATATGTCATAGAGCCTTCTTAATAATATATTTTTTTAGACTGATCCTCTCGTGGCATCTGATTGGTATTATTTCATGATGTAGGAAAAAGGGAAAGGTCAACTCTCCCGGGGTTTTTTTTGTTTGTTTGTTTTTGTTTTTTTATTGTTTAGCACTTGCATAAATTGCTAATATGGTCCATGTCCATATATATATATATATTTTTTTGCAAGTGTTTCGTTCCTTTGGTGAAGGTTTGTTGAATTAAAATAGGTAAAGTACCTTGCAAATCCACTTCACGTGGCTACATGGGAACTGAACGTGTCGCAGGATGCCAAAATTGAACACATAAGCAAGTGCGTCACTGTTTAACCCTTGAAGATGTGGGACCGTCCTCTTTCCTCAGAAGGCCTTGAGCGCATGTGGCACCCATAACCATCTGACAAACACTAATATGGTACCCGTGTCAAACTTTATAGTAAGTGTAAGTAAAGCTAAATTTTTCTGCAAGTGGAAGTTCTAGTATGTAATCTCAGAGTACAAACATGCCTCCTTGGAAGGTATAGTTTTAGGGCACAGGAGAGTAAAGGTCTTTTTTTTTTCTCCCGAAGAAAATGGATCATGAGTTCTTTTGGTGACTAGAGAGTTCTGGTATTTTGGAGGCGGAAGGATACTTGAAGTGCCTGTATTGAAAGCATTATCCCTTCGAATGTATCTAAGCATATCAGATCTGTCCATTTTTGCTTATATAGTTTGAAGATATAATTATTAGGTGCATATATATTTAGTATTGCTATGTTCCCCTATGAAATTGATCCTTTTATCAATATGAAATGTCCCCTTTAATTTTTCTTACCTTAATATAATACTCTCCAATATAGTAGCCATTAGCCTTCTGTGTCTATTTAATTTTAGATTAAAGATTAAAAAAAATTAAAAATGTAGTTCCTCAGTCACACTGGTCACAGTCCAAGTGTTTGTGAGCCAGATGGGTTAGTGGCTACTCTATGGGATGGCACAAAAAACATTTCCATTATCTCAGAAACTTCTGTTGGACAGAGCTGGCTTAAAGCTACTTCATCTGATATTAAAACAACTACATTTGGTTTCCTTTAGTTGATTAATTCATGGAGAATTAGGCAAGACCACAATCATAGATGGAGATTTTCACATACCTTCAAAAAGCAGGAAAAAAAAATCACTACGAATATAGAGGATTTGAGTAACACAACCAACATGATCTAATTCATACATTGAATTATTACTTCTAACAGCAGTACAGTACATATTCTTTGAAGCACATATTGGAAATTTAGCAACATAGGCTATGTGCTAGGTCATGAAGCAAGTCTCAAAATCTCAAATTATTAAAATCATAGAGTATATTTTTTTGTCCATACTAGAATTAAGCTAGAAATCAATGACAAAAAGATAACTAGAAAATCCCCAACTGTTTGGGAAATAATCAACATGCTTCTAAGTAACTCACGGGTCAAAGAAAAAATCAAAATTAAAATGAGAATGTATGTATTTTGAACTGAGCAATAATGAAAATACAACAAGTTAAAATATATGGAATGAAGCTTATGCAGTGTTTGGAAGGAAATGCCTAGCTTTCAGTGCATATATTAGAAAAGAAGATACGGTGACAGTCAGTGCTCTAAGTTTCCATCTCAAAAAACTTGGAAAAGAAACAGCACACTAAACCCAGAGAAAGTAGAAGGAAGCAAACACTAAAAACAAGACCAGAGGGGCACCTGGGTGGCTCAGTCAGTTAAGCATCTGACTCTTGGTTTCGGCTCAGGTCATTATGTCAAGGTTCTGAGATCGAGTCCCTGGTTGGGCTCTACCCATATGCTCTCTTTCTCAAAATAAATAAATAAAAAAATAAATAAAATTAATTTTTAAAAAAATATTTAAAAAAACAAGAACAGCAATCAGTGAAATAGAAAATAGGCCATAATACAGGAATTTGGGAAGGCTAAAAGTTGGGTTTATTAGTCGAAAATAACTAATACAACTGATAAAACCCCCTGTAACACTGATTTCTCTCTAATGAACTTAATTGCTTTCATTGCTCCGATGAGAAGTTCACTTAGAAACAGTAATTTGCTGAACTTCCATGCATGTCCATTTTCTTTCCGTTATGTCCGGCTTTTTAAAAGCCTGCTTTTCATCATTAAGTTGAATCATGATAAGAGCACAATCAGTATAATAAAAGTGCTGAGTGAAGGGAGAACATTGAGAGAAAGCAAATCTGTGGACACAAGGAGGTGACATTAAAATGAGTCTTTCAAGGGCCTCCGTGGACAGGGTAGAGCGGAAGCGACAATGAAGTCTTAATTTTTAAAAAGTTGGAAAAAAGCGTTTCTCCTCTAGCTCACCTTTCAGAAAGGTAGGAGAAAATGATTGGCAGGCCACAAAGATTGATTTTTAACAGTGGAGACTGGGCGAGTGGCAGTCCACTTGCTGCCAGGTTTCCCTGTGGGGGAGGCTTTGATTACAGAAGGCATGCATCAGGGGTTATGTAATTCTGTCATCCTGAAACTCAGTGCAACTGGGATCACACCTAAGGTCTAGGTTTTTCTATCACCATAGTGGTGTAACCCGCTCATTAGGGATTCTCTGACTTTAATGGGCACGCAGATCACCTGCTGATCCTGTGGAAATGCAGGTTCTAAGTGAGGAGGGCAGGAGGAACATAACCCGTCCATCTTCTTCATCGGACTTTATAACAAGCTCCCAGGCGGTGGTGATGCTGCTGGTGCCTAGACCGGGCTGAGCAGGAGGATTCTAACTCAGAAGCCCGAGCTAGCAGCCCAAACACCACATCGTGATGGTGGCTATTTCACCTGGCTTGTGTAGTATTGGTACACACAGTTCTGGATTAGTTATGAACATTTACGAAGTGTTCCCACGCAAGCATGGGAAGCTTCTCTTAAACTGTGGGAACTGCTGGCTAGGGTGGGCCTTTCTTTCATGCATGGCAACAGTCAGCTGGAGAAGAACGGGGGCTGTCAACTCGTGAAGGCCATGATTTACCTTTGGCTGTAAGCCCCACCTCTGTCACCCTGATCCCTTGCACATAACTCATGGTACTTGCTCATCTGCCTTCCTCATCTCAAGGGCTCTCAACCTTGCCTAAATATCAGAATCACTTGGAAAGCTTTGTGAGGTACTGATGACTAGGTGTCATCCCCAAAGATCCTCATTGGGATGAGTCTTGGGCATTCTAGAAGCTCCCAAGTGGTTCTAATGTGCCCCAGAGGTAGAGAATTTCTGTTTAAATAAATTTAGTGAGGGGCGCCTGGGTGGCTTGGTCTGTTAAGCATCCGCCTTCAGCTCAGATCATGATCCCAGGGGTCCTGAAATCGAGCCTTGCAGCAGGTTCCCTGCTCAGTGGGGAGTCTGCTTCTCCCTCTCCTTCTGCCTCCCTCTTCCATGCTCTCTCTCTCAAATAAATAAAATCTTTAGAAAATCAATTTAGTGACAACTGCCACAAGATTTTTAGCCACCGTCTTCAGAAATTCTGATTCAGAAGGTCGAGACCACCCATCCCCTAATATTTGCAGGCCCAATAGGCAAAAATAAAACCCTGTTTCTTGCCACTCCCCCCCCAACCCCTGTTCTTTCTTGTGCCATAAAGGATCATCTGTGCATACATGTGGATATCCAACGTGTATCCTTTCTCTCCTTCAAATGTCCACCCCTATGTGACTCCTTGGACTCAGGTATGTGCAAAATGACTGCAAGGTCAGCTCTTGAGGACTGACCATGGGAAGCAGACTGTGAGGGACTGGAAAAGTGGCTTGGGGCCAGTTAGAAGGGAATTCTGGTATCCCGGTGGGGTGTCTTCTGACACCAACCAATTTCCAGAACCCAGCTGGGTATCCTACAATTCAATTCAGTTCTGATGTTAACCGCCTGGAGTTAGCACACACTAATAGCTTAAGTGTTCAGTCCTGCGAGTGCACCCCCCTTGAGATGCTGGGCCACCCATACCTCTGACCAACCAGGTACAAATCAGGGGTTCCCTCAACCCCCTCTTCATGTTTGATCATTTGCTGGAATGTCTCACAGTACTAAGAAAGGCACTTAGTTTCCGGGTTTATTATAAAGGATACAAATGAATAGCAGATGAAGAGGTATGTGGGGCCACAGTCTGGAAGGGTCTGGAAGGATCTGGAAGGATCTGGAAGGATGGAGCACAGGAGCTTCTGTCCCCGTGAGTTGGGGTGTGCCATCTCCTAGCATATGGATGTATTCTGGAACCTAGAACCTCTCTTAATGCTGTTGTTCAAGAGCTTTTATAACCCAGTGTCCAGCTACCCCTCTTCCCTCGAGGGTGGTACTGGGGGCTGAAAGTTCCAGTGCTCTAGTCCTTTGGGCCTTCTGGCCATCAGCCCATCCTGAGGTTATCCAGGGGCCTTGCCTTAAGTCACCTCATTGGCAAAAACTCAGATGGGATGAAAGGGACTTCTT
The DNA here is from genome assembly GCF_010015895.1 of Lontra canadensis. Classification (NCBI taxonomy): domain Eukaryota; kingdom Metazoa; phylum Chordata; class Mammalia; order Carnivora; family Mustelidae; genus Lontra; species Lontra canadensis. Next base: position 11,419,275 of record NW_022631010.1, read on the forward strand.
ATGAATCACAATAACAAACACCACCCCACTCCTATCACTTAGAAAATTCCAAGAGTTTTAGGAGCTCTGTGCCAGGAAACAGACAAAAAGACCAAATCTATTTTTTTAGGGCATCCCACCTGGGTATACCAGAGTTCCAGAGGCCATGTTTCCAGAGGAGCTTGCCCTGTGAAGAGCGTGTGCATGGAGGAGGCCAGAAAGGGGCTGTGAAGAGCCCTTTGTCCAGAGCTGAGGGTGGTCTCCTAGAAGGTCTGGGGTGAGCCTGAGAGCCCCTTTCACAATCTCTCCCAGGAGATTCTGAAGCAGATAATCCACAGCTTCACTGGGAAAGACAAACTTTCGGCAAGAGAATCAGGACCAAAGAGGCAAAATTTCCCCTCTTTCTCCCCCCCGCCTCTGTTTCAGCATTCTCGGTGCTAGTCAGATTCTGGAAACCACACTTGGAATGTCAAATGCGGAATTCGTCATGCCTTTGCAGATGCATCATATTTGGGGAAGTTGGAAGCCAAATACTTGGAGTTTCCAAACGGTCTATCCCTGGAGAGAATGCCTGCAGGCTTCGGGAAAATTAGAGAGATTGAGGCTGGCTGCACCCTCTGCTTCTGGGAGCGCTTTCTTCTCAAATGCTATTCTCATATGTGGCCTGAGAAATGAAAGAGAAACCAGTCAAATCCCAGATGCATCCTCTGGGATTTCCCCCCAGAAAGTAAATCTAAGCCCTGGCTTTGGGATCTTGAGATAATGGGAGCTTATTTGATTGAGTTCTTTCTGGGTACCCAAGCAGGGGTCTGTGAAGTTGACTCTACCATCTTGATGTTATGCAAGGAAACCTCGATAGGGCGGCAGGCCAGGAGCCCAAGCTCATGCAACTCTCCACTGGCCAGAGTTGAGATGTGAAGCAAGGCACCTGGCCCTACCTAGACTCATATTCTTGAAACCTCTAGCCTACATGGTCTCTCCAAAACATACGTGTGTGAATGTACCACAACTTTCCATTGAGATTCCCAGCAGAGTCGTCTTTTCTTGAGTGCAAAGGAGATGGGCTGTGCAGTTAATGTTTGTCACAGACTTAGCAGACCCTGTGGCCTCAGGGCAAAGCAAACCACTAAAAAATACCCATGGGCACATTTTCTGCTTCTGCTTACAAAGCCAGGAAATGTGCTCAGCGTTTAAGGGGCTGTTGTTGTACCGATAGTGTTCATGAATCATGGATATACAGGAACTTCCAGGGGTCAATATTCCTGAGAGACCAGCCTGGACTCCCCTTACCTGGTCAGGAAAAGATAAAAGGCTAAATTATCTGAGCAGTTAATCAGTGATTTTCATCCTATGTATCTGAAGAAGTAGGAATAAGAATTCCCCAGCCTTCTCCAGGAGCCTTGTCTCTGGCACTCCTATTCCAAACAAATTCTATAAACCAGAGGTTACAAACTGGCATCCAGGCTGACACAATTGTTGACACAAAAATTGACATAAAGGCTGACACAATAACCAGCAGACACAATTTATTTGACTCACACATTGTTATAGTGGGGTTTTTTATCTTTACTATTTTTTTTTTTTTTTTAAGTAGGCTCCATGCCCAGTATTGAGCCCAGTGCGGGGCTTGAATTCACGACCCTGAGATCATGACCTGAGCGGAAATCAAGAGTCAGATGCTTAACCAACTGAGCACCACCCAGGTGCCCCTTTACTACTCTTCTATTTGCTTTTTGAATTGGATTCCAACTTTTAATAATCAAGAAATTTCCCATTTTAAAATGTTTCCTGGCTTCTTTTGAATATTGGAAGACGGGGCTGTTTTGGGTCAAAGTCCCATTTGGTAGTACTTCTCTGGAACTGAGGAATGAGCTCCCCATTTAGATTGTCGTATGCTCTCCCTTTAGCCCTGATCACCACCACAGCCACATATCACCACCGCCACTGCTTTCTCCCATAGACATTAACATTAATAATGCTAACTTCCTGTAATTTGTGGCTTGTGTATTTGCTTATACAAGCACCAGGACTGAGCCAAGGAAACCCATTGCCCTCTCACGGGGCAAGAGTCTATTATCGGTGTTGGGCTCTGCCCCTGGAAGGGAGAACAACCATTCTGCCCACTCTGTTAGTTATCTTATTCCCCTGGCTCTGGAACTGATGTCAGGGCCCCTCTCAAGAAGTGGAGGGAATCCACATGTGCAGGAGCCAGCCGACAGGATCCTAGTGTTCCCAGTGTCCTTAGGATGGGCCTGGGCGCCCAGGAAACCCACCCTACTCACATCTCCCTGGTCTTCGAGGTCACATGAGCAGAGGGTCAGTCACAGACAAAGGTCAAACGGTGAGGAAAGAAGCACTTACATTGTCTGGGGTTGATGGTTAAGTGTGGGCCGGGTCACTTCTACAGCCCAAGTTTGGAATATGCCAGAAGTCACTACAAACCTCCAAAAACATTGTATGCTCTCTGATTTCCCCTGCTCTTTCTTCCCTTCTAATGTTTTTTATATTCTTAGATGGTTCACGGGCCATTTCTACCTCCTCAGTGCTAGATCCTATAGGCAATGGGACAACAGCCACATCCCATCCCTGGTTGCTCCCCAGTGTCTGGGCATGGGCTCCGATTTTTCTCACTGCTCCTGGGTACTGGGCAGAAGTTCCACTGTCCTTATAGTGCAACAGTCCATATGACCAATGGGGAGACAAGGGTCTGAGAGGTAAGGTGAGTATCACCCAACTGTTGAGTGGAAGTATCCTTAATAACAACCTGTCACAGGGGCACCTGGGTGGCTCAGTTAAGCGTCTGACTCTTGGTTTTAGCTCAAGTCATGATCTCAGGGTCATGAGATCGAGTCCCATGTCAGGCTCCACACTCAGCAGGGAATCTGCTTGAGCTCCTCTCTCTTCCTCTCGCTCTGCCCCTCCCCCCCTTAAACAAATAAATAAGCCTTAAAAATAAATCTCTAATAACTGCATGAATTTAAAGATAGCACAAAAACACATATACATGTTGAAGTTTCTGAGAAGTGGCTTATCCAGGGAGGTAAAAAAAAAAAAAAAGCATTTATCAAAGGAATAGTAAGGAGTGAAGTAGACTATTAGCCCATAGGTGAAAGCCTGAGAGGAAAAAATTAAATGCCAAGTCATAAGTGCATAGCTTCACAATTTTTTAAAAGTTTATAAAGTTATCACTTACATCAAGACACAATATTATCAACATCACAGAAGCTTCCCTCGTGCTCCAGTCTAATCAATAATGACCTTCGTCCTGAAATAACCACCATTCTAACTTCATATTGAGATTAGTTTTTCTAGAAGTTTCAGAACTTTATATTAACAGAATCACACAGTCTGTAGTCTTCTGCCTCCAGCTTCATTTTTTTTTTTGCTGTGTGTAGCCATAGTTGATTTTTTAAATTGTTATACAGTATTTGAATACATTACAATTTATTTATCCATTCCATGGTTGATAGACACTAGGATTGTTTCCAGATTATGACTATTATAAGTGGTGATTTTTATGAACAGTTGTACTGCAGAGAAAAAGATAAAGACTTAAGAATAACTACCTCTGAAATAAAAATCCAATACAATCAAGGAAAAGAAAGCATTTCCCTAGAAAGATTCTCTTCTGTATTAATTTCCTAAATGATGACACCCAGAATGGGATGCTTTCTGCCCCTTCAACAATCTCCTGTGCTGGAACATTTTATTTGGTCGAGTGGGCTCTGGCCAGAGCCTTCTGCAAAGAAAATGCTTCCCCCAGGCTCTAAAGGTTGACTTACCACAAAGCGTTTCTAAGGTCTTTAATGTAGCATTTCACCACTAGAGGGCAAGAACGACTCCGTGATGCTCGGCTTTGCCAGACCTGGAGTCAAAATGATTAATCACAGCTAGGCAAAAACAAGAAGCCAGAGAGAAAAGGGGAAGAGCACAGGAAGGCAAAATAAACATCCATAAACTTTAACTGTTCTGGGTAGGGAGGGTATGAAAAATGTCACCCATGAGTCACTTTCTTTCCATCTTCCTCCTTCAGCTCTTAAAAATCAATCCCAGGGTCCTCACTTGTTGAAACTACCACTTAGCAAGGCGGGACTGGGTCAGACAGATCGCAGAGGATGTTTTCCAGCACAGCCTAGAGCCTTGATTAGGGAGGGAGGGAAGCTTATGAATCCTCAAAACCCCAGGGGTCCTGGGCAAGCAACAGGGAATCCTGCCACCTCTGTTGCCTTACAAGTAATATTTCTTCCACTAAAACCACAGCGTTGACTTAAGTCAAGACACTGGTGGGTAAGGCTGACTGCTGGGACATCTCTCCTCTCTCTCCCCCCTCCCTCTGTCCACCCCCTTTCACCTCCCACAGACTTAACCCAAGATTACAGACTGAGTTGTGTTGCTTTTGTGGGGGCGGGGAGGGTGCTGCAGAAGACGGGGAGGCAGGATAGGGAAATTCATTATGAAGCCAGTTGCCTTCAGACTATTTATAATAAATTTCTACTAGAAAAGGACATTTGGCTGACAACCGTTTTCTTCTGCCTGGGCATGACCAAATACAGTAAGAATTCAAAATGAAAACTGAAAAGCGAGGAAGAAGAGCCTACAGCTGGAGCAGTCTGTTTTCACAGCCCACGCTGGCAAATGACAAACTCAGAGAGGAGCCTCCTGTGTATTCCCTGTCCCCATTATCTCCTTTTGCTTCTCTGAAGGGCTAAGAAGCCTTCAGTGTTAGCCAAGGCTCCTTCCCGCTGCAGCTTAATTTTCCTTGCGTAATTTTAAATACAGATCATGTCTACAGTGCAGCAATTAATGGATAGCCTAAAGACTTATTATTTCAAACTAATTGATATGTAGGAAAAGTTTAAATAACATAACAGGGAGAGGGGAAATTTTAAATGATGTGTGCACAGTGAATTTAGAATTTCTTCTTGTTATGCAAGTAGCAAAAACATCTGATTAATAAGGGGATGGGACAAAAATGTAGAATTGATCTGGAAATCCTTCCCTCCTGACATTCTCGAGCATGGGATTGGAAGGGAGGAAGATTCAGACATTTCAGAAATGGGGGTGAGGTGGGGTTCAGGTCTTCCCCACCCCCCTCAATTCTAGAGTAAGACAAATGAAGGTCAGAATATATTTCAAGTTGTGCTCTTATGTAAGCAATAAGAAATGGGAAAATGATGCTAGTATTTCTATTGTAATTCTGTGGCCAAATCCCTCTCTTGATTTAGACTTGGGAGGGTAGTCTATAAAAACCAAGTTCACCCAGCTACAACAGAACTTATTCCAAATCACCAGTTCTTCCTGATCCAGGGCTCCCTCCAACTTCTAAGAAATACAAGAAATGTGTTGCAAGTAATGACATTTCTGGCAAAATGGGACAAAACAAAACAACCCACCTTTCTAATTTCCCCGTTCTGCATTCTAGCAAGTTTAATAGGAAAGTTCAGAACATCACCAAAGAAAGAATACTCTCCAAGTGGGGGAAAGCAACAACATCTTATTTTAAGAAGGAAATGAGAAGTGTATGATTGGAGACTATGTTGGCAATATTTTCAACATCAGAACTAGGCATTTGTAAGGAAACAGAATTCACACCAAGCATAAAGAATACAGGAGAACAGGGCACCTGGGTGGCTCAGTGGGTTAAAGCCTCTGCCTTCAGCTCGGGTCATGATCCCAAGGTCCTGGGATCAAGCCCCACATGGGTCTCTCTGCTCAGCAGGGAGCCTGCTTCCCCTTCTCTCTCTCTCTGCCTGCCTCTCTGCCTATTTGTGATCTCTGTCTGTCAAATAAACAAAATCTTAAAATAATAATAATAATAAAAAAAAGAATACAGGAGAAAACCCCCTACCTTTAATGTGTACTTTTTTTACACTGGATTCATGTCATGAAAATATCTGAATGACTTTGGGCAAGTCACTTACACTTTATGGTCTTCAGTCTTTTCAAATATAAAATTACCATATGGATTGGTGACTTTTTGGGACTCCTTAGTGCTAACTACCTACTTTATTTTGGTGTTCAGTTTAAGTAGACATCAGGTGTATGGAATTGAATAAAATAATAAGCTTTAGTTCCTGATGCACCCCTGTCATGCGTCCATGTAAGACTATATTGGTCACTAATATCAGGGAAATAATTACACAACACCAAAGCTAGAACACTGGCTTCTCCCTTTCTGGTATCCCTGTCTCTGCTCCCCTACCCTCTTATCCTCCAAGGTAAATCTGAATCTTATATGTATAATTCTTATACATTCATTGTATAATTCATTCACATACATATATACATGTATATACATCATATTAAGTGTATTCCTATGATGTTTCATTGACATTCCTGTAGTATTTTATTTCTTGGCTTTAGTTGTTTCTAACTTCAAAAATAGCATCAAATGAAGTTAAGAGTATCATACTGAACTATGAGAATATATGTAAATGTATCATAATTCAGTATTATAGCATATTTAATCTTTTGAGACCTATGTTTTTCACTTAAAAATAAATTGATAAACCCAACAGAAAGTGCACATATATTCACCAAAAGATATGTTCTAGAATGTTCACAGCCACACTGTTCATAATAGCCTCAAATAGCAACTGGCCAAATGTCCATCAAGTGTTACATCAATAAATACAATGTAACATATTCATACAATTTAATACGGTACAGCAATGAAAATAGACAGTTTACAACAGCATACAGTGTAACAGATGACTTTAACAAACAAAATATTACGTGAAAAGAGCCAGACACAAAAAAGTATATGCAGTTTATTACAAGTTTATGAAGTTGAAGCGATAGCTGCTTTGGGTGGGTGACAGGGTGGTTAGTGATTGGAAGCTGATAGGAAGGGGACTTCTGGAGTACAGGTGATATCCTCTTTCCTGATCTGGGTGCTGGTTTAATGGATGTGGTCACTTTGTGAAAACAGCAACAACAACAAACACAAATCCACACATTTATTGTACCAGTTCTCGTTGATAACATCTCCAAAACTCAGTGACCTAAAACAGTACGTATTCAGTATTAGTCGTAAGTCAGTGAGCTGGGACATTCTTCTGTTCTTGATTGGATTCAAACATGTGTATTAGCTAAAAGCCAGGTACGCCACTCTGCTGACCTTGGCTGGACTGTCTTTCAAGCTTGGGGGTCAGCTGGCTTTAGGCCCGTCTAAGATGGCCTCAACTAGAACAACAGATCTCTCCAAATCACCTCTTGTCTGCCAGTAGGTGAGCTCAATCTTGTTCACATGCCGGTAGCAGAATTCAAAAAGCAAGAGTGGAAGCAGAGGAGGCATTTTGAGAAAGGAGACAGTGTCCCTTTTGCCATATTATATTCACATACAAAAAGGACACAAGTGAAGAGTGAGAAAATGCAGTCTTTTTAAAAATCAACCTACTACCCTTATGATACAAGCACTTCTCTCTATGTATATACTAATAACATGTTTAAAAATAAAATTAATTATATGTCTATACGATTTATCTACACTGCTGGTTGTGGCCCCAGTTTGCTATGACTTCTAACACTGTATTCCCTGAATATATTACAGTTTGTGTATCCACTCTCCTGTTAATGGGCATTTTAGGAATTTCCAGGGTATCACTGTTACAAGCAGATCTGCCATGAACATTCCTGCATATTTCCCCTAGTATGCAAACTCTTAAAGGGTCAGAAACTTACAAAAATATGTCATTGGTGAGCCAAGGCAAAATTCTATAATGACACAAGCTAGTCATGCAAGATGGATTGCCAAATCAGTGAGTATTATTAAACAGAGTTTTTCTTAGCTGTATACCAAAGTGTGGAATTGCTATGTCATAGGGAGTGTGAATTTTCAGTTTTGTAAAACGATACAAAATTGTTTTCCAAAGTAATTGTACCACTTTACACTTCCCTCAATAGTACATGAGAGACCCTTGAGGGACCATGAGAGACAATTGCCCACAGTTGATATTCAAGTCTGTCTTCTTACTATTTCCCATTTAGATAGATACAAGATGGTATACAGCGTTGTGATCTTTTTCTGTCTTTCTCTGATGAAGTGAAGAAAATAATCATCCTTTCATTTTTTGTTTGTTGTTGCTTTGGTTTTAGCCATGTATGTTTCTTAAGTAAAATACCTATTTGTATCAGCTGCTTTTTTATCAGCTGGGTTATTTTTTCTTATTGCTTTATAGCAATTTTTATATATTCTCAATACTATGCTTTCATCTGATGTGTGTGTTGTGAACGTCTTTGCCAGTTCATAACTTGTTCCTTACTTTAGTCACAGTGTCATTGGGTTAACAAATTTCGTAATTTTAAGCACTTAATTTTTGCTCTAATGTTTAATGTTAGCTATTGAGGCTTGTTTAAGTAACTCTTAAATACCCCAAGGTCTGAAATATATTTATTTATACTTCTTCTAAAAGTTTTAAAGTTTTAGTTTTGGCTTTGAAATCTTTATTGGAATTTTATCTTTGGGCCTAGTGTGTGGTGAGGATCTAATTTCATATTTATTAAATAGATGGCCATCTTTCAAAACTTTATCTATTAAATAATTTCTTTTTTTCCCCATTGGTCTGCCATGCCACCCTGTTCATGTATCAAAGTTCCATACATCTATGGGTCAATTTCTGGGCTACCTCTTCTATTCCATGGTGAACTTGTCTATCATGTGTCTGCACCAATCTCTTGATTACTGTAACTCCATAACACAACCCGTGTCTGGTAAGTTGTCCCTCCCTATTCCTAACTGGCTCATGCACTTCTGAGGCCAGCAGTTAGGAAGAGTGAGCTCATTTTTGATTGGCTCAGTAACTGTAATTCATTTTAAAGAAACATCAAATCTGCAACTTCCTTTGTCAGCATCCTCTGCTGACAAATAGAAAATACTTCAAAATAGCCCAGCCTACACTTGTTCAGCTTTCTATCAACATCATGAAAATCATAGCAAGTATCTCTAAACCCATGATTCTCAAACTTGAATATACATATGAATTACCTGGAGATCTTGTTAAAAATGCAAATTCTGATTCAGTGGGTCTGTGGTGAGTAGGAGGCAATACTGCTGGTCTTAAGACCACACTTTGAGTATCGAGGCTTTAGGAAGTGATTTTATGCCATACAGCTGAGTTGGAGAGCTTTTTCTTCTAGAGATGGCCTTCTATCTTTTGAAGACATTCTGAATTTTTTACCTCAGTCTCCTGTTAATTCAAAAATCTTTCTTGTTGAGTTCTTTTTTTTTTTCCAGTATAGACTCAAGTTGAAGTCTATTAGACCAAGTAAAATATTTTCAAGTTGAAGTCTATTAGACCAAGTAAAATATTTTCTTGCAAAGGTTATGGATTATGCAACTGAATAAAATAAAATTCCCTTTGTTCCTCTTTTATCCTACAAAAAAGCTCCTACCAACTTTTTATTCTAGCAAGTCATTGAGGGAATATAAATATGTAGGCTTCTTGCTTGTGCTTGGAAGGAGAGGAGGTCATTATACATAATTGGAGGTTGTTTAAGAATAACTGAGTTTGAATTCTGACTTCGTTATTTACCAGCTGTGTCACTTATCCATCAAATAGTAATAGTACTTACATCCTAGAATAATGGGGAAATTTAAAGAAGAAATCCCCAGAGATAATCCACGTCTGCCAGTTAACCTAGTACCCTGCATATAATAAATGTCCAATAAATAGTCATAGTCATTACAGAATAGTTACTAAAGGCCTAGTGGAAGAAAATCCTTGTGCTTAAGGCATTGGTTATCAGTTTGTTTTATGTGTGGTAACTGTAGACTTTGATTTCATAGAATAACTCAGAGTCAAGTCTCTCTACAATAATCCACAATTCCCAAATCAATAATACTCACTGATTTGGCAATCCATCTTGCATGACTAGCTTGTGTCATTATAGAATTTTGCCTTGGCTCACCAATGACATATTTTTGTAAGTTTCTGACCCTTAAGAAGCAACTTATATACTAATCAAGATTTCTCAAACAACTCCCTAGAGCTAATTATATACATCAGTATGTGCTCAATAAATATTCATTCCTCAATTCAGTGATTACTTCGAGTAATCCACATACCTCCACAGAGACCCAGGTTGGGTGAATGAGGAAAAGCATCTTAAGGCTTATTCTCTTCAAGAAGTTGGTATATTATCTGTGCATTCATAGTTGTTTCTTGAACATGATTTTCCTGATATTTTAAGAGAACTCACAAGAAGAGTTCATATATTGATAGGATAATCATCAATGAGTTTCCAAGTTCAATTAGAAACTAATTCCAACCAGTTGCTTGACTTTCAACACATTATTTTGACCTCATAGTAGACCTAACTTTCTTGAAAGAGTCCATACCATCATGGTGTCCATCTTTGACCTGAGAGACAAATTTGTAATTATATTCTGTTATATGGTTTCCAAGTTGGTGACTGATTTATTAACTAAATATTAGAAATAAAAATAAATATTCTAAGGGAGGAGGAGAAGAAGGTGACAAAACTTTGTGGATGAGTAAAGGGGAAAGAAAGCCAAACTGCCAGTTCTCTTTCTGGTTGTATTTTAATCCAGAAGACTATATTTTAAATCAGGTTTTGTGTCTCAATCAGTGACATTTCTACTTGAAAATATTAATTGCATTTGGATCACAAGTATGAAATGCAAACATACTTGTATAAAGCAAACAATTTTAATTTGTGTATTTTTATTAGTGACATTTGATCAAGGCACAGGAACTGTTAGTAAAGAACCGTGCACTTACTCTGTTTGTTTGAGTCATAAATGATGGAAAAGTCACTAATTGGTGAGATGGGTCATTTTCTTTGAGACAGAGCATTTGATTAAAAGGCAGGCTAAAGAGAAAAAAATGCTAATTAACATTTTAGTTATTTAAAGAAGCATTGAAAATACACATTTTGACAGTTAGATATTAAGTATTTATTTTCAAGTAAAAGCTTTTTCCTTTAAACATGTATTCATTATATCTCTGGTATTATTATTCAATTTTTATGCAAAAGCAATTTTCTTGAAGATATTGCTATATTTTTGCTATTAAGTCCAGTGCTGTAACAGAAAACATTGGGTTTTCTTCTGATGGAATAAACTCTTTTTGAATATGCTTAGTCTACCACACATTATTTATTCATCTCAGTGTTCAGCATAATTTTTTCTTGACAGCCTTTCTTTCGCTTGAAATGTTATGTAACAAAAACAGCAGAACCAATTGGCATTTGAGTTTATCCCTCTATTCCATATGCTGCTGGATGAAGAGGGAATAAATGTGCAGCATCACTATGCTGGGCACATTTCAGCCTTTCTTTTCTCTGGTACATCAATTTCTCTTCTCACAGAAATAATTTCATAGCATTTTGAACTCCTGTTGTATTATATATGACCACTGAGATGAAGGTCTGTACAGCAAGGGCAAAAGGATAGCCAAATTCAAATTTACCTGGATTGCTGCTTGACTTTAACTGCTGTAAGGCCAGGTAGAGCTATGTAGATGTAGAAAGGAATGTGCATTTTTCAACTTAAATATAGGCATTGGATGATTGACAATAGATCTTCAGCTCAAGTAATTTATAAGCAAGTCACATAATATCAACATGCATCAGACACTGGGACACAACCATCTGAAAATCGCTGCCATTTGCACACACCTAAAATATGTCAGCTAATAAATTCAAACTAAGTTAATGTCATAGTTTGGGTTCCCCCAGAAGCAGACCCCAGGACAGGGTTGTGAGTACAAGGAGTTCTTCTGAGAAGTGGGAGATATATCTCATTTGGGATCACTTCTCAGAAACACTCCTTGTATTCCCATCCTTGCTTCAGGGTTTGGTACATCTGAAATTAATACAACAGTGTATGCTAACTATACTGGGATTTAACTATCTAAATAAATACCAAATAAAAATGATTACCTGAGACATGATCCCAGGAAACTAGTAGGGAGTATGGAAGTGAAGTAGGAAAACGAAGGCAGCCTATAGAATGTGTGTTTGTTATCAAGTACGTTACAACTGTGGGCAACCGGTGCTCAGGCCTAATAGGGAACTCTGGAGGACCATTCAGAACATTCATCTTACCGTTTTTCCATCCAAGGGTTAGGGAGCTTGGGTATACATATGCCAACTCCTGGGTGCCACTTCTAGTAGAGAAAGCAGGCAGTTGGAAATACGGCAGTTGGTACTGAGTGGTTATTCTGCAGAGTTCTATGGTGGACAATTAAAGTCACTCCTATAGCAAACCTCAGAATTGAGTGAAAAGTCCCCCAAGGTTATACTGTTATAGCCTTAATCGTTCAACTTTTGATGGCAGTGGACCCAGTGCTTTGTATCTGATATACGTACCTCGACAACAGTCAAGTGTTTTTAGGCTTACAAAATAATTCCTAATCTGACACTCCTGTCTTGGCAAAACTTAATAATTAAATATATGAATAATTCTCAACAATCCATGGATATAGGAATCATCTGCAACTTCTTCATGTTCTAAATCAGAGGTTCTCAAACTTGGGGATTCATCAGAATCAGTCATGAATGATACCCACCGATGACTGAGTCCTCACACTCAAAGTTTCTAAATTCAGTACATTTGGTGTGGGCCTGAGAACTTGCATTTCTAACAAGATCTCAGGTGTTGCTGATGTCCTGTGTAACTGCACACACTTTGCTCACTGCAAACTGCAAACTGCCCTAATCGTTTCGGTGTTTATCTTATTACAGAAAGAAGTACCATCGTATTTTTCCTTTTAAAATTATTTTGTAATTTAAGTCAGCTGGACAGGTGTGCAAAAGGACAGGAGTTTAGTGATGTCCAGTACTTAGAGTCTCAGGTAGTTCCTACTCTGTGACACCAAGAACAGGGAAACTCTTTTGTGCTATTATTGCATGTTGCTTGTAACTTTATCTTGGTACTCATCTCAGCATATCACATCATTGTTTTAGGCTTCATATCCTCCCACTGGTCTGGGGACTTCTTGAAACTAAAGCTATGTCTCTCATTCATATCTCTATGCTTAGCATTAGTCACAGTGGCAGGTAATGGAAAGGACTCACTGCATTTTAAACGAATGAGTGAATAAATCAATGAATGTCTGAGAAAGTAAAGGCCAAAGAAATGAGTAAATATAGAGACTGAGCCATGAAACAGTGGCATTTGCCATCCAGTCCTGTACTGCATGTATCAGGTTGTGTTCCATGATTTGGGATTATGGTGGCTCTCTGGCTGGCAAGGCCAACCAAGAACGAGAACAGACATGGGAGAACCTACTAGACTTTCCGACACCAATAGATTTCCCTGAAGATATTTATTCCTATTAAGTAAGGATGCCTATGATCTATCAGAAGGGCTTTTAGTCCTCCATATTGGATAATCTGAAGAAATCACCCAAGTTTCTGGAAGCAGCCACAGGGTTGTGCATGCCAGGGGACTGTGGAGTTGATGGGAAGGTAGAAGCAGAAAATGAGATTTAGCTGACTAGCTCTGCCTTGTTATCTAAGCAAAAGAAAAAGGAATCATATTTTACCACTGATTTGCAATAGTACTTAATTCAAGTCACCTTCTGCTGCCTTTATGGGAGTAACTTTATGATAGCCACACACTATAGGTTCCATAGACACTTTTAATCCAGTGATACCAAGAGAAGAAAAGGGAGGTTTTTTTCATGCCTGCATTTTCCTTGTAGAAGAGAAATAGATCAAGAGTGATGGAAAGTAATAATGCCTCTGGGTTTCATAACACTAGCTCTTTCTGTCTTATAGCTATAAAGTGCTCAAGATTTATTGTTAGGATTATTCTCTAATGCTACTTTAAATTCATAATAATCAAATGAGCCCCCAAGCAACTTTAAGAGGCTATCTTTATGGTATAAAAATTGGCTAATAAAGATGAATCATAAATAAGAGAAACACTTATAATATCTACATATATGTTCAGCATTCCCCTAAACTCAATGTGAGTCATGCAACAGAAATTATTGATGTAAGAATGTATTGGTTAGCATAACATTAGCTGCTATGACAAACAGTACCAAAATGTCACTTGCTTCATACAATAGACTGTTATTTTTTTTTTCATGTAACAAAGTCCAGTCTGGTTGTAACAAAGTCTTTCTGGTTGGTGGATAGCATGCTAATTCAGAGGACCAGGTTCTTCTCATAATGAGACTCCACCATCTGCTAGGCCCTTGCAGGAAAAGGGAAAGAAACAGTAGATACCTCGAATGCCTCTAAAAAGTCCTGCCTTGAACTCTAGAGGCAAGAACTGGTCAAACGGCCAACCCTGGTTGCCAAGACAGTGAGAAGGTCTTGTAGCAGACACAGGCAGAGCAGACACCATGGGAAAAGGAATGTTTTGGGGCATAACTCGTCATTTTCTGCCCTGTTGACCAAGATAATGGAATTCAAATCTGCTATACCTAGAATTACTCTAAATCGACTGCCTCTTGTACAAGATAAAGACAATGGAGTAACCACTTTGTGTTCCAAATCACCTTTGCAGAACTCTTGAAAAAAAGGGATCCATCAGCAGAAGGATCTAGACTAGAAGAATTAAAAAAAAAAGACATTTGTATCAAAACACTTTGCAGTTAGGTTTATCAGATTTCCCATTCCAAACCCTATGCATTTAGCACAGTCACCTCACCACAAGTTGGCAAATGAGGAAATAGAATAGACAGATATCCCAGATTATTCAGGAAATAACTTCCAGAGGAGCTAAGTGAAGGGTCTCTACCTTCCCAGTGATTGGTGTCTTATCAAAGGTTCAAGATACCAGCACCATGTAGTTATGTTTACATTTATTCAGCAAAGAGGGTGGAGGCCAGTCCTAAAGTAGAGAGGCCTTAGGAGACTTAGATCAAGTCCAAAGGCAAACCCGTGGAACACACTACCTAGCTATTTCAGAGGTTGTAAATTGACTAGCACGGTATTATTGTTGTTGTTTTAAGTTTATTTTTTTTAGTAATCTCTACACCCAACATGGGGTTTGAACCCATGAGCCCAAGATCAAGAGTCACAGTCTCCTCCGACTGAGCCAGCCAAGCACCCCAGACCCACACAGTGTTTTATACATTTCTAACCTGGGTGCCAACACTGACAAACCGGAAGACGTAACATGAAAATCCAGATTGCTACCGTCTTTTGAAAGACTCGGAGGTAGCAACCTCTGGCATACACGTGGCAGCAATCTAGGTGGCAAGATTGGATGGCTGCTCTTTGTAGCGGAGGATCGCCCTCTGTGGTCACCACATTCCCGCCCAGCCCCAGACACTCATTTACCTTTTTACCTGGTTCTGCCTCAGTTTGTTCTCTGAGAAATTCCATCATAGTTCCCAACTTCACCTTGGATGGGGAATTCAGGAATGACCATCAGACTTTTCAAAACCCCTGAGCCCAGCGAGCAAGTGTCTAGTTTATTCTCAGTCTAGTTTATTCTCAGATCAAGTTGGAAACAGCTAACCTAAAACCACAGTGATTCAACCAGAAGATATAAACATTATATTTAGAAGGAGTGACTATGTAATTAGGAAATACTTGCTTCCTAAGAATCAAAATCAATTATCCTGATAAAACCCTAGGACTGCTAACCTCTCCTGAAATATACATTTATAAAAAGAAAAAGAAAAACCAAAACTAATTTTAGGTGATCAGGAGAAGGGCGTTCTCCAGGGACATGGCTGAGTTCATTCCAGGACATTTGACAGAGCCCATCTCTTGTTTTTTTAAATGCACAGGCTTTAAATCAAAAGAGAGCATTTTTAGTGAGGGTTCAAGGTAGATAATTACGGATGCTTGGTGTAAATCTTAAAAGGAGTTTAGACAAAGGTGTATGCAGATGAGGACACTCTGATCCAAAGGAGGACCCACACAAGGACAGGACCCTCCATGAGAATAAAGTGTCAGCGACCACTTCTGGAATGTCTCAAAGGATCCCAGCCCAAAACATCCCCCAGAGAATGTTTTGATGGAACTCCCCCTTATCTGAGGTGGCTGTGTGCCATTTGCACTATAGACATTTGTTTCTAATGTGACTCAGTATAAGAACTGAATTCATAATGTAAATTCAATTCTTCCCCGCTGGTGGCATTCCACTTGATGGAAAAGAAATGCACACTTCATCTAAAAATAATTAGCCTTTGAACAACCTCTTGTCTCAATTGACTTGAAGCTTTTTATTGATTCTTATAGGGTTTGTGTGGTAGAGAGAACAGGATTCTTCTGGTGTGGTCTTTCTTAGCCTCTTACCAATGGGCGTAGATCACCCTTCACTGTTATGCCCTTGCTCCTTGTAGTGCTGCTACCCTGAGCCATAAACTGGTGACCTGCTCAGGTTTTGTTGCTTCTCTGTTGCCTTTTACCAAATGTAATTCACAGATATATGTTGTTTCTTGGCCCCAGATATATATGAATTGGGAGATTCTGAAATTAATGAACAAGTTTCAACTAGTCTTGGGACACCTGGGTGGCTCAGTTGGTTAAACATCTGCCTTCAGCTCAGGTCATGTTCCCAGGTTCCTGGGATTGAGCCCCACATCAGGCTCCCTGCTCAGCGGGGAGCCTGCTTCTCCTCTACTGTTCCTTTGCTTGTACTCTTTCTCTCTGTGTCAAATAAATAAGTAAATAAATAAAATCTTTAGGAAAAAAAAGTCCTAAGAACAGTGCCTGCCACATAATAGGCACTCAGTAAATTATAATTAATTATAATTAAATCATCATTATTTTTATTCTTCTATATGTCATTGTAATTTACTAGCACTATTTAGTAGCTTGGATTTACCCCCAAGAGATTTTTCTTTTTTCTTGTAAACTAGGATGTTGTTCTTCTTCCAATTTTTTATTTGTTTATTCCTTCTTGTAGTATATGGCTCTTTACAGAAATAATATGATTAAATTAGTCTGCACTTAACAGCAAAGAGGAAAACAACCAGCTGACCAAATAAACAGATCCTAGGCTGAAGAATTACACGGGGGCGGGGGGTGGTGAAAAGCCAGTGTCTTCTAAGCATGGCAGATGCAAATAGAAAAACCCAGTGAAGGCTGAGAAATAGACCAGGCTCACTGCAGCTGGTTGAGAGTCCTTACTGTTTTCTAGATCCTGTATCCTGTTACTAAAAGGGCAGCGTATCAGTAAGACCCTATGCCATGGAACCTTTCCTTATCATCAGTTTTCAGTAAAAGACACTTTCCAATTATTTTGTGAAAGCATTCTAAAATCCTAGACATGCCAGGAAAATACAGTGGCGTTATTGGTGATTCTACTCTCAATGTACAGCAGAGCAGGTTACTGAGATGATCACTAATTCTGTTTTTACAAAATGGTAGTTGGCTTAGAATGGGGGGATGTAGCCCTGGATTAGGTGGCAAGAGTTCAGTGTTCAGATCTTGATTCTACACTAAAACACAGGAGTGGCAGGCTTCAGTTTCCTTATTTAAGGAATGACAGTTAATAATGTGCTAAATGTGCATTCATTCAAAGTTATAAAATAAGTCTCTTAACTTCTTTGGCCCAGAGCACGGGTCTTCAGAGATTTAAACCATCTTTTGGTATTTTAAGTACAGTGGTAACTTTCAGTTTGACAAGGTGTTACTGGCCTATGATTACTCATTTCGGCAAAATAAAAATTTTTTCCTCACTCACAATCATTTTTATTCCCAGCTCTGATAGACCCCAGCTGAGTCATCCTACAGAAAGCACTTAATTAAAAATAGAAAACTCCTAGGCCTTCATAGTAGGCACCTATAAGTGGAGAATACTCTTCTTAGTATAGGACAGACACAAAAATTTCAAAGCCTGGAACACATACATTCACTGAGATGAAGTGGCTTGCCAAGTAGCAAAATTATTGCCTCCCATTATAGTATAACTTGCTTTTAGATGCTGAGTGGTGGCGGTACCTCTACCAAGCAGCACGAGTATGGCTGCTGGGACATGACAAACAATTCATCCCATGTCAATGCCCCAGAATGTCACGCAGAATTTTGAGAGAAATTATGGAGGTCATGGGGGAGATGCTACAGTAACACTCCCTAAAAACACAAAATTTCAGTGGCATGCAATTATCAATATTTATGTAGTTCATGAATTTGCAGGGTTCAGCCAATCTGAGCTGAGTATAGCTGATCTTACCTGGGCTTGTTCATACATTTATGGTTAAGTATAGTTTAGGTAGGTGACTCTATTGATCTCAGCTGGGCTTGTTTCTGTATCAGCCTACCGGCAGGCAACCTACTGGTTGATCTTGGATGATTCAGGCTGTGTGACTGGGATGACTGGGGTGACTCAGTTATGTTCCATGTGCCTCGTCCTCTACCAGCCTAGACCAGGCATGTTCCCATGACCATAGCAAAGTAATAGGGATGAAAGCTGAAATGCACAAGTGCTTTTTCAAGTCTCTCCTTGGGCCATGTCTGCTAACACCCTATGGGCCAAAATAAGTCACATGACACCTCATAGTCAAAGGCTAGAGAGATAGCCTCTATTGCTTTAGCAAGAGGAACTTAAGCTCAGAAGGTGAAGGCTGTGGATACAGAGAGAGAGAGAGGTGATGCACTGAGGCCATTAATCCAGTTTACAAAAGAGGAGAATCAACTAGGTTCCAGTCCTAGCTTTACTATTAGCAAGCCGTATCCTTGAGAAAGGCGCTTAACTTCTTTCAGCCACAGGTTTATACCAAGTTAAAGGAAAAGATTTGACTATGTAATTTTTTAAAATACCTTTCTAATACTACAAAGTCTTGGAAGGGTTGACAATATAATTGCTAATGTCCCTTTCAAAGATTTCTATAGTAATCTCTAGACACCCGTAAGAAGATTACAAAGGAAGTTCTGTAATACATCTTAAAATCAAAGGAGGTATAAATTAAGGGTTAAGCTAAGATACTGAGGCATTTCAAGAGAGGTATACTGGGGAAAGGACAGTGAAGAAAGAATGGGGATGTAGCTAGGAAAAAATTCACAGGAATCTGATTATGTTCTTTGCTGTATTAAGAGCAGATTTCCTCCATGGGCAATTTCATGGAGTGTATGGGTGTATAGAGCATTTGACACAAAAGATCTATGTCACAGTGCATTTGGCTTTTGACGTGAAATAAAATTTAAAATGCAAATGCCTATAGGGATTATGCTTGGTAAATCACATGATCTCTAGCTTCTGTCTTTCCTCTTTTGTTGATTCAGTATTGGGATCTACTTAGCATTTAGTACTTAATTCATTGCCTATTTATCCTGGATCCTTCCATCTTTCACCTCTGCAGACTTACCCCTCATTCGCCCTTCACACAGCAGCCTCCAACAAACACCTTGAATCCACACCTGAACATTAACCACCTCCAGAGGTCTGGGGAGATGAGATTTACAAAGAGAATCCTATTATATGACTCAAACCCCTGAAAAATGTTGAGGAGGGATACAAAAAAGGAGCACTTTGATGGGAGCCCTTTGTCTAAAGTGGTGCTGTTCAGAAAAATGGTCCTTAGATGAGCAATGAGAACATCACCTGGGAGCTTCTTAGAGAAGCAGGATCTCAAGACCTGCTCCAGATCTACTGAGTCAGAATCCACATTTTAACAAAATCATCAGGTACTTTATGTCTACGTTAACTTTTGAGACGTATTGATGTAAAGCTCTCCCGTCTTGTCACTTTCGACGCACAGCCATCTTTTAAAGGACTCTCAGTCACAGACTGTGAGGTCCCTTCTATTATAATCTGTGGTTAATTATAGATGAAAGACACTAGTAATCATTTAATTGTTATATATTAGAGCAGATTCAAAGATATCTTCTTCTACCATATACCATTAAAATGCACAAGCAAGAAGGAGGTTACAGCTAGAAAACTCCATCCCCCTCATAAATATCAACTATTATATGTACCGTAGGTTGAAGGTTGAAACCCTTTGCCCCAGGATAATGGTAATAACAAGGATGTTGGCAGATCCTACAAGGTTCCCACTTTTTAAGTCCCATCTCCTCTACAAATACTTTGTATTATATCAAAGTATTGCCCAATGCAATATTCATTTTTAACATCTGTTGTATATTTTTGTCTTAGAACCCATTCAGCCCAACTTGTTATTTCCCCTGTACCTATCACTTATCGCCCACGACAGATTCTAATTTTTTAATTCTTCACAGCACCAAACACAGGGCCTTACACCAATCAGAGTATTCAAAAATATTATTTGTTGATAAGTGCTTCAAATCAACAACAGCCCAGAACATAGTTTAAAAGTGAGATCCAACACATACCATAATTGAGCTGTGTTGACCTAGTAATGACTTAAACGACACAACTAGAAAGAACAAAGAACACTTAGGGTTCCAGATGTTCTCGGCTACAAGTTATGTTTTTTCCTCTCTCTTTAGAAATCAAGTTATAAAGGCGCCTGGGGGGCTCAGTGGGTTAAAGCCTCTGCCTTTGGCTCAGGTCAGGATCCCAGGGTCCTGGGATTGAGCCCTGCCTGGGGCTTTCTGCTCAGCAGGGAGCATGCTTCCTCCCCACCTCACACCCCACCCCCCCCAACCCGCTGCTGCCTCTTTGCCTACTTGTGATCTCTGTCTGTCAAATAAATAAATAAAATCTTTTAAAAAAAAATAAATGAAGTCGTACAGAATTAATAAGCAAGCACAATATGATAATTACTTTAGCACATATGATGTCATTTAAACCTTTTAACAACAACCTGCGGAAACTGGCATTACTATCCCCATTTTATATATGAGGAGATTTCAATTCCAAGATAGTAAATGAGCTGCCAAGGTCATATCTGGAAGAGCTGCCAAGGTCATATTTGGAAGATGCAAGAACCTTTCAGGGACAGAGAATCTTATCTATCTACCTCAATGAATTCTCCAATTCTATAGATCAATGACAACAGTTTAATTTGTGATCGTCTTCCTAGTCCTTTGTAATGGGCTCTATTGCTAGTTGGTCTTTATTCAAATGATGAAACAATTTTAATATCATTTTTAGGCAAATATAATTGTTTAGGAAAAATATGCCAAAAATGTAGGCATGCAACATACTTCAGGACTTGATTAAGAGTGTCAGGAATTTATACCCATTGTCAATTAACTGTATTCCTCCACATTGGCATGAACTATCCAATTTATTTCTGTTTAGGTCTGGAGTATTTTTCGTTTTGACCTAGAAAACACTCATCTCACCTTTTACTCATTTTCTTTAGACTTCAGTTGCCAATGGCAACCTGAAATTACAAGGTTAAACAGATGCTGCATTTTACTTGAGTGGTTGGTGACTTTCAACTTTGAGTTCATGTTCAGTGTGAATTTGTTTATCTGTAGGGATCACTACTGCCTCGCATTGTGGCAAATCCAAACAGTCTGAATTTGCTGGGCCATCTGCAGGGAATTTATGGGTTTTATCGATTTTTTAAGTTTTGGCTTTGATTTATGGGAACTGGTTTACCAGTCTATAAGAGTACTATGAACTTAGAGACCGAACTCCCTCACACTGCTGATTTGGGCTCCTGATTCTTCATGGTTGAAGTTTTTTCCTTCAATGGACCCCATGAATTGCTGGCTTCTTCACCTTGTCCCTGAGATTATGGGTGGAGATTTCCTGGCCGGCCTATCAAGTGTGGAAACGACAATTTCACCATTTCAATACCACCAGTTCTTAGGCTTTCTCTCCCATCTTCTTCAAACATGAAAACCTCAGTGCTCTAAGATGGAGAATCTATTCTGCAACTGGGGACCTCTTGGTTTTGAATTCCTTTGTTATTCCTGTGACTTAAGGATTTTCTTTTCTAGTATTAAAACTCAGTTATCAGGGGCTCCTGAGTGGCTCAATGGGAGGAGCATCTGACTCTTGGTTTCTGCTCAAGGGGCGATCTCAGGGTGGTGAGATCGAGCCCCAGGTGGGGCTCTGCACTGAGTGTGGAGTCTGCTTGAGATTCTCTCTCCTTCTCCCTCTGCCGCTCTCACATACGCTCTCTCTCTCTTTCTAAAATAAAGAATCTTTTTTTAAAAGATTTTATTTCTTTATTTGACAGATAGAGATCACACATAGGCAGAGAGGCAGGCAGAGAGAGAGAGAGAGGAGGAAGCAGGCTCCCTGCTGAGCAGAGAGCCTGATGCGGAGCTCGATCACAGGACCCTGGGGTCATGATCTGAGCCGAAGGCAGAGGCTTTATCCCATGGAGCCACCCAGTCACCCTTAAAATAAATAAATCTTAAAAAAAACCCAAACCTCAGTTATCAATTTAATAAAAGGTATGTGTTCTATTTTACTTAGCATTTCCTTGTTTAGAGTAGAAGAAGGAATCTCTCCACTCAGACATTTTGACTTGAAGTCCCATTGCAATTTGTTCTAAAGAAATTTAGAGGAAAACAAATAAACTGACACAATCTGTAACGGTTGGGATATGTAATGTGGTCCCATTTTCCCACATGTGATTTTCCAACAATCCCCTGCTAACTGGACTGACCTCCCTCTGTAACTTTTATATGATCTTGTTATTTCTATTCTTGGTTGACGTAAAAATTCATGAGATTATTCTAAAAATAAGATGAGTCTGCAAGGTGGCTCGGGGTGATTTTAAACCATCCACTCTGTGTGTGTATTTTAATGCTTTTCCCACAGCCTTTTAGCTCATTGATTGATTGATGATGTTGAACTTAAAATACTTGCATTGCATTGGGCACCTGAGTGGCTCAGTGGGTTAAGCCTCTGCCTTCAGCTCAGGTCATGATCTCAGGGTCCTGGGATCAAGCCCCCCATCGGGCTCTCTGCTCTGCAGGGAGCCTGCTTCCCTCTCTCTCTGCCTTCCTCTCTGCCTACGTGTGATCTCTGTCTGTCAAATAAAGAAATAAAAAAGATATATTTGCATTAATTCCCAGTCACTCTATTAATTTTCCCGGTCACTCTATCCCATGCTCAGTGTTTCGTACTTTTCTGTTTTTTTTTTTAATATTTGTTTTTATTTTGGAATGCTATTTTCATGCTAAAAGTAAAATAATCACATTACCATAAAAGTGAGAAATAGAGAAAATAAAAATATTCAGTCCCAACAGTTTATATTTTAGTATTTTCTTTCAAAGTAATTCTGTATTCTTTTTTTTTTTAATTAATTAATTTATTTATTTATTTGACAGAGATCACAAGTAGGCAGAGAAGCAGGCAGAGAGAGAGAGAGGAGGAAGCAGTGTTCCCGCCAAGGAGAAAGCCCGATGCGGGGCTCGATCCCAGGACCCTGGGATCATGACCTGAGCTGAAGGCAGAGCTTTAACCCACTGAGCCACCCAGGCGCCCCAGTAATTTTGTATTCTTAAAAAATATTCTCATGGCTGTAATCACAGTACATATAAAACTGTATGTAGACTTACTTCATTTATCACAGTAACAATTATGTTCACTTATTTTCATAGCCATTTATTGTTTTACATTCATTGGCTGTGTTTCATTTCTTTAAGCAGAAGCCTATGTTTTCTTTTACAGAAACTCTGTTTTATTGATGTTTCTGCTGGGGAGTTGAGGGGTTTTTTTGTTTTGTTTTGTTTTGTTTTGTTTTTTTTTTTGCTTGTTTGTTTATGAGTTTTATTATTTCCCTAATCTTTAACAGTAAATTTTTAAAATATCTTGAGCAAGATAATTTCAGTACCATATTACACATGCATTTCCCCAAAACCAGACATATTTTTAAAAGGGTTAAGAGACTGTGAGGAATTACATTTTTAAAAATACAACAGATACTTTCAGAGAAAGAAAAAAAAAAGTGAAGTAATCTAAAGTGTCTAATGAGAAAACAAATGAAACAAATGGCTTTATGTGTATATAAAAGGTAACATAATTAGGGGTGGTTCAGTCAGTTAAGCATCTGCCTTTGGTTCAGGTCCTGATTCCAGGGTTCTGGGATTGAGCCCTACTTACGTTGCGTTCTCTGCTCAGCAGAGAATCCTCTTTCCCTCTCGTTGTGCTGCTCCCCCTGCTTGTGCTCTGTCCCTCTGTCAAATAAAAAAAAAAAAAAATCTTTAAAAAAATAATGTAACTAATCAAATAATATAATTAATTCAGGGGAATTTTTGCAGAGTAATATAATTGTGCATCCTAGGTGGGATCTATTTTGTGAAAAACAAAACGTCAAGAACGACTTAAGCTTCACATGGTTATTTTATTGCTAGGTCACAATATTGAAACTATTTCCATATATATGAAAAGGTAAAGCAAATGGGTTTTCTGTTGTTACCAGAAAGCAAAATATGCAAAATTAGTTCCAAAATAAAAGAGATATGGAAAGGCAAAAAATCAAAGGAGTTAAGAAAAATTATTTAATGTTACATTTAAATTTCAGATATCAGTATATACTAAAAATTTTTCAAAAATATATGTCCTAATGTCCACTGTGGGCCCAAACACAATGACAGCCTGGTAGCAGCGAGCACTTTTAGCACCCAGTGCCTTCTCCAACAAAGCCTCCTTGGGAAAGTAGCTGATTCTAGGTCTGAGTCAGAGAAAGCATGAGGTGTCTGAGTTATCTTATTTTCTCTAGAAAAGCAATCAAATGCTCAAAACCCAATGAGGGCATGTCAAAAGGACCTAGGATCATGCCCTAAAAGGGCTTCTATTGACATTATATGGGGACAATTTGAGCTCAAAAAATAATGACTGCAACTGATTTAAACAAAGGGAATGATTAGAAATAAAAATACATTGTCTGCAGTTATTTTCAGAGAAAGAGAGAGAAGGGAAAGAAAACTCATTTGTTATCTTTTGAAATTATTATTGCCCTAACACCTTACTCAGAATATTTATGAATCAAAGGAAAAGAATTAAATGCTTGCTCTGCCTTTTTAGGAGGAACTCTGGTTCATTTCCACCTGAAAAGGGAAAGCTCTTCCTTACAGAAGAGCTAAATAAAATACTAGCTAAAAAAAAAGTTAGAAAATTGCCATTGACTCTTAATAAGATAGATGAAAATCATTTCATGAAAGGGTGCTAAGGAAACTTTTTGTGGATCCAGAGCTTCACCCCCCCCCCAGAATAATTGCCAATAAGCACAAGAAAAAAAAAATGTCTTGACAAAATTAAAGTGTCCTATTTACCACTTTTGGCCAAGTGATCGAATTCAGCATTGTCGATAATGTGGTCACATGATAATACACCTCACTAATATGTTATGATATGAGATGTAAAAGAATACCTGTTGACTCTTCTTGTCCAAACAAATGTTTGTTTAATCCCCATCTGATCAAGTTTATGGGCTTAATTTCTCATTTACAGGAAAGATAGGTTTTCCAGGATTGACTTAAATGGCACCCTAAGGAAATAATCAGACAAATTCAGAATGTGGGCCTTCTATAAGAAAATTGAACAGGACTCTTCAAAAAAAGCCAAGTCATAAAAAAATTTTATTTATTAATTTATTTATTTTTAAGATTTTATTTATTTATTTGACAGACAGAGATCACAAGTAGGTAGAGAGGCAGGCAGAGAGAGAGGGGGAAGCAGGCTCCCGAAAGAGCAAAGAGCCGGATGTGGGGCTCCATTCCAGGACCCTGGGATCATGACCTGAGCCGAAGGAAGAGGCTTTAACCCATTGAGCCACCCAGGCACCCCCATAAAAAATTTTAAAACAATAAATAACTCAAGAGGGAAGAGAGAGGAAGACATCACAATTGAATGCAATTCAAGAACTTTGATTGAATTCCGGTCCAAAAAAAAAAGCTAGAAAATTTGGGAGAGTGATTCTGGGAAACCTTGAACATGGATGGATGTTGGGTAACATTAAAGATTATTATCAATTTCCTTGACATGATTAAAGTATTGTCACAATGTAGGAAAATGTTTTTATTTTTAGGGGGTGTGGTGGCCAAGCATTATGATATCTGAAATTTATTTTCAAATGATTCACACACACACACAAAAAAAGAAGGCTAGACAATAATAATACACACTTGGAAAAATATCAACATTATTATTACAGTTGTTTTCAGGGGTTTGTGATTGTGGCTGTGATTTTGTTTTGGTTTTGGGTTTGGGTTTGGGTTTTGGTTTTGGTTTGTTTTTGGTGTGGTGGCAGTGGATTTGGGTTTTACCTCTACAACAATGCGATAGTAAGTTTCCTGATGCTTTCATCCTTATATGTTAGTGCTCTCGTTTCCCTGGGCCAGATGGCCTTCCCAAATGTGGAATTGCTGGGTGAAAGCTATGTGCATTCTCCTTCTTGTAGATATTATAGATATAAGATTATTGCTCATTGTTGGAAAATGTTCACTTCTCCCCAGATGTTAATGCTCCTTTGAACAAACTTTTTTTTTCCTACCAATATGTTCCTTAAAAAAAATGTGCTATTGAATATTCCATACTGTCAATGAGAGTGAGGTTTTTCTCAAATATATATTGGATATTTTCACTTCTCCTATGAATTGCTTGAGGTTTGTTCATTTTTTAAATCCCCCAAAAAGATGATTTTCATTTTGATAAATATAGTGACCCCCAACATGGGTTTGAATAGGTCCACTTGTACACGGACTTTTTTCGATACAGTATAGTACTGTAAATGTGTTTTCTCTTTATGATTTTCTTAAAAACATTCTTTCTCTAGCTTACTTTATTGTAGGAATATAATTGCAATGCTTATAAGATAAAATACATGTTACAAATATGTGTTAATTGACTGTTCATGTTATTGGCAAGGCTTCTAGTCAAGGCTATTCGTAGTTTTGGGGGAGTTAAAAATTTGACTAGGATTTTTGGCTGTGCAGGGGGTTGGCGCCTCTGCCCTCCCCATACTTTTTAAGAATCAACAAAATACCTAATCAATTTTTTTCTTTGTAGCTTACAATTTATCTATCTTCCTTGAGAAGATCTTTACACCTATATAATAAACCTCTATCTCTATAATAATGCAATTATTCACCCAGAATTTTCCCTAAGATTTTTTTGCTTTGTGTGTGGTTTGGGGTTTTTTTGTTTTGTTAAGATTTGTTTATTTGAGAGAGAGAGAGAGAGAGAGAGGGTGTGAGTGAGCACACACACAGAGAGAGGGGGAAGCAGGTTCCCTGCTGACCAGGGAGCCTGATGCAGGGCTCCATCCCAGGACCCTGAGATCATCACCTGACTGAAGGCAGAGATGTAACCTACTGAGCCACCCAGGTGCCCTGCTTTGTGTTTTATATTAAGGTCTTTAATATACTTCCCTAGGCAAAATGACTTGAGTTGGACCTGAGTTCAAAGTGAAAGTTCTCCTTAAATATGTGTGTGTGCCTTCTCTATAGAATTTGTTTGTTTCTTTTAAGTTTTAGCAGTTCTTCTGTCTTTATTATCCCACAGTAGCTCACTATACTCTGGTTTCAGTTTGTTTCCTTGATTAGATCTCTTTATTAACTTAGTAACCTGTCTTATTCTATATTTATGCCACATATACATTATATTCATTACATTATATTCATATACATTATATTCCCCCCTGTTTGTAAACTAACCTACATAAGTAACTTTACTTTCTCCTTGGTCTTCACTTACATTTATGAATCTAAAAACCTTGCATAAACTACATCAAATCTCTACTTTATTTTTTTAAGGCAGTTGAAAAACTGTCAGAGGCAGGATAGCATCCCAAGTGCAAAAATATTGGACATTATACTCAGGCAGAGCTAAAAGCATTGAACCTGACTGTATTGCTATCAGAGTTCACAAAAGCAATGAGTAGGCAAGATGGTTTGAGAAATATGTTAACTGAGATATTTAGAAATTCAGTCTGGCTAGTCAAATTGGAGAACTCAGCTTATAATTAAAGAAACTCTGGCCATGTTCCGATTTCTTAATACCTGAGTGTAATGTAACAATTTGCCTTAAAATTAGAGATCAAATTTGGTGATATCTTTCCCTTTTTGCCCATTTCCTAAGAATAGATCTTATAAATTTGAGATCAAGCAAGCTCATGTTTGCTAATGTTATAGAAAAGCTCCAAAGCATATTTTCCAAAATCAGATTTTTCATGAAGATCTATCAGTCCTGTAGTGATGTCCCTCAGTAATGTGTTTTAAGATTATAGCAATGAAAAGATGGGGCCAGCTGAATTAAAATATGAGTGTTTCGGGGTGCTTGGGTGCCTGGGTGGCTCAGTGGGTTAAAGCCTCTGCCTTCGGCTTAGGTCACGATCCCAGGGTTCTGGGATCAAGCTCCACATCGGGCTCTCTGCTCAGCAGGGACCCGGCTTCTTCCCCTCTCTCTGCCTGCCTCTCTGCCTACTTGTGATCTCTGTCTGTCAAATAAATAAATAAAATCTTTTAAAAAAAATATGAGTGTCTCGTGGAACCAGGCCATATATGACATCACTTTGCATTCTCCTACTATCTCGTGTAGTTACTGTCACATTACTTCTCCCTAACAAAAAACCCACAAAATTGAGCGGCATAACACAATAAACATTTACTAAGCTCATGAGTCTATGAACTGGCTAGGCAGTTCTGATCTGAGTCAAGCTCAGCTGGTCTCAGTAGCCTTACTCAAACCTATGTTTAGCTGGTGGGTCAGCTGAGGGCTGGCTGGTTTATAATAGCTTCACCCTCATGTCTGATAGTCAGTCGAAGTGATGGAGGGGGGACAACAGGGTCATGTGTCTCCTCCTGCAGGAGGCTAGCCTGAGCCTCGTCACCTAATGGCTCAGTGCTCTTGTAACAGTGAGAGCAGAACCACATGAAGTCTTTTGGGGTCTACGCTCAGAACTGCATGCTGTCACTCTGACACATTCTATGGGACAAAGCAAATCCCAAGACCTCCCTAGATTCAGGGAGATAAAAAAATACACTCCACTCTTTCATGGGAGACACTGCTGAGGCCATGAGTACCAGGAGGGGTGAGACATTGCTATCATTGTGCAATTAATCTAGCATTCCCCCAGAACCTACAGCTTGAGTTACACAGAGTAGACACTCAATACTCAGTGACGATGTGAACCAGAATGTGGCAATGAGATGGGATAACACTGAACCCCAGCAGAAGGGTGATCAAGAACAAGTCTTGGTGTTTGGGGGAGAGCCATCTGAATCAGCTCAGGATGGAGGGGAGACAGAATGAGGAGGGATCCAAATTGAAAGTCCGTAGTCTCTAGAGTTTTCTGGTCGAAGCCAGATTTAAATCTACTAGGACAGAAGTTAGAAACACTCAATAAGCCTAGTAGAATTCATGAGGTTCAAATTGATTGCCAACAGTAAAAAAATCAGGTCCTCAATGAAAATTTAAATTTCTGACTTCTCTTGAAAAATAAGAGTCCTGCAAAATTTAGCTAGAGCTGGGTTTCTGCTGCCCCCTTATACAGAGCATGCCCTCCCCCCCACTCCTACTTATGTTCAAGACTTGCCTGGTCTCCCCAAACATCTGAGTTTGTGACCTGTAGGCTGGAAAAAACTCCTCATGGATGGAACTTTTTGGGAACAGAGCCAGACTTTGCCCTTCATATTTTCTTAATATGAACAAGAGTTCCATTTATAAGAAGCAAAAACAAATAAAAGGAAAGCTCTAACTTGAAATTTAATAATAAATGCAATTTTGTAATTAAGTTTTTAATAACTGAATAACTTTTTTAAAAGGGCAAAATATGGCATGTAATATAAATTAAACAAAATTAATTTAGTTAATAAAGTATTTAATTTATTAGTTTAGAATACAACATAATCTACCACTAACCCATGATAAAAGAAGAGTCCACTAAAACTGTAATTTAGCCACAACTGAGTCAGCAATTTAAAATTATTTTAAATAATTATTTAATTATTATTACTGTGATACTGTGATTTACAATAAGAAATATATATTTAGTCTTCATCCCAGTTCCTGGCACAGGGCTCCTAAAACCCTTGAAATTTCCTAAATGATGAGCAACTAAGACGTCTTGGGTCATGTTAAAGAGGCAACTTTTCAAAAGCCCCTAGATAACCTAAAGATAGGGGCTGATTGCCAGGGGAACCAACCTTGGGGTTGGAGGGTTGAACTTTTCAGTCCCAACCCCTAATCTCCAGGGAGAGGAGAGCAGGAGGCTGGGTCAATAACCAAGGACTAATGATGTAATCAACCATGCCTATGCAATGAAGCCTCCATGAAAATCCAAAAGGATGGAGGTTGAAGACTTTCTGTGTTGGTGAACATGTGGAGGGAGATGCAGGGAGTGTGGGTGCTCAGAGAACATGGTAGCTCCACACCCTTTCCCCATACTTTGCCCTGTGCATCTCTTCCACCTAGCTGTTCCTGAGTTAAACGCTTTTATACGAAACCAGTAATCTAGTAAGTAAAATGTCTGAGTTCTGTGAGCCACTCTAGCAAACTAATCAAAGCTAGTGGTGGGGGAGGGGTTCATTGGAATTGCCAGTCTGTACCAGTTAGTCAGAATCACATGTGACGACCTGGACTTGAAACTGACCTCAGACATGAGGTAGGGGTGGGGACAGCCCCATAGGACTGAGCTCTCAACTTGTAGGATCTGATGCTATCTCCAGGTAGGTAATATCAGAATTGAGTTAAATTATTGGACACCCAACTGGTAACTAGGGAATTGCTTTGTGGTATGCGGGGAAAGATCTCACACATTAGAATTGGGTACAGAATCATAATTATCAAAATTGGGTTATTTTAAAAATTAGATTATTAAAAAATTATTCAAAAATGTTCATTTAAGTATTTGACATTGTTTCACAGTTCACATTCTTTTTTGTATATAAATTCAAAAAAGAAACAGTACTATCAAGCATTCTGGGGTCTTGCCTACCAGGACCTAAGAGAAATTGACCACTAGGTCGCATACAATGTATCTAATGCTGAAGGTACCCCACACTAACCTAAAGGAAAACAGAAATCTGCTGTTTCCTCAACACCAGGCCCCTTGCTTAGTCTTCCTTTCCTCATATTCCTTGGAAGCAAAACTTGAACAGCATGCCTTGCTGACTTAAAAATGAGACAAATGAATGACCTGCATGGTAGTTAATGAGAACTGGTGAACACCAGGCTAAGATTTCACTTCTGTAAAAGCCCCCACTCCCTTCTAAATGGTTGGGAAAAAATTGGCCATTGTCATCTCATCTGTGATGCTCCAATGGCTCACTTGTTCCTCACAGGGAGGAAGCAGCTGTATGTGAAGGTGCCTTTGTTCCATTGTAGCAATGTCAATCTCAGAGCCCCATGAGTGCCCTTCTCATAGCATGCTTCCTCCTTGGCTTATTAGAATTCATATGCCAGCACGACATAATCACAAATACCCTACATTTTATATTTGGGAAGAATAGTTGACTTTCAGTACTTAGGACAAGTCATTTTTATCAGACACTTTTTTAAAAAGATTGTATTTATTTATTTGAGAGAGAGAGAGAGAAAGGATGAGAGTGGTATGAAGGACAGAGGGAGAAGCAGACTCCCTACTGAGCAGGGAGCCTGAGGCAGGACTGGATCCCGGGACTCTGAGACCATGACCTGAGCTGAAGGCAGACACCTAACTGACTGAGCCACCCAGGCGACCCTATCTGGCACTTTTTGATGTAGGGTGGGTTGGGGGGGGATATTGTTCAAACAGATCCACAGTCCATCATCTGAGATTCTTGGGATCCTTGTCTTTTGAAATACATAATTTTTCTGATTTTAGAAAGTCATGTAATGCATATACTGCGAGCATAATACTCTAGGAGGGGGCTTGGGCATCCTTACAGTCATACAAATTAATATGTCTACAGTACCGTGCAAGGATATTCACATTCAGTGAAATATATAAGGATTATAAATAACTTTATATCAATTAATGTCTATGTGTTTACCCCAAATTTACCAAAAAAAGTTCTGGATTTCAGAACTTTGGGGGATTTTAGAATTGCAGACAAGAATTTCTCCAGCATAAAAGCATAAGCAAAGGGGTTGAACCAAAGAGGGTATTCTCATGCTGCTGACATTGTCCAGAATGTGAGCAAGGAAAGGGGTCGCAGCTCCAAGGAACAGATGCCCTGAGCACTGTCTTAACCCTGGACTAAGCAGCATGATCCCGGGGTCCTGGAATTGCCCTGTATCGGGTTCTCTGCTCAGTGGGGAGCCTGCTTCCCCTACCCCTCTGCCTGCCTCTCTACCTACTTGTGATCTCTCTCTCTCTCAATCTCTCTGTGTCAAATAAATAAATAAAATCTTTAAAAAAAAAGAATAAAAATAAAATAAAATTCTGTGTTTCAATGGGGTCCATCACAGCAGAGCTTTCCAGCAGGCAGCACCCACCACTGGCTGCGCCTCACCCTGGCTACAGAAGATGCCCAGCCTTCGCTGGTTTTATGATTACGGCTTCCATTTAAGTCTGAAGAAACAGTTCTCTGACTTTTAAAAGTCTGGGCATTCTCCAGAGCATTAAACAGATAAATTAAAAGACAGTTTATGAGGTAGCTAAAGCAATATACAAGGCAAATAATATTAGAATGAAAAGAAAAAGAATCAAAGAGGTGATAAAAGAAGGCAATACAGAAGTTAAAGTTGGTTATAGGAGTATGTTCAGTTCATAAAAATGCATTGAGGGGCGCCTAGGTGGCATAGTCAAACACCTGACTCTTGTTCCCACTCAGGTCACGATGTCAGGGTGGTGAGATCTAGCCGTGACAGGCTCCACGCTCAGCAGGGAGTCTGCTGGAAATGCTGTCCCTTTGCTCCTCACCTCGCTCTCTCTCTTCCTCTAAAATAATAAATAAATACATCTTTTTTTAAAAATGCATTGAGCTTCTCTCTAGAAGTACTTGACTGCGCTTTATGAAGCCCACTTGTAGCTCCCCTGTCCTCTCCAGCCACCTCTTCCCTCTCCCCAGCCTGATGCATGGCTGACTTTGGCACGCCCAGCTCTCAGTAGCTTCCAGTCCCTTCATTTAAGAACTTCGGATCGCAGCATATTACTTCTGTAAACTTTTTCAAAAGATTCGCCTCTGTGTCTGTGTGTGTGTGTGTATTTATACTGTTGCCTGTCTTTAGCCCTATTCTGCCCCACAGAACCTGAACTTGACCTTCAGCTGCAGACACGTGATGTGTTCAACTACACTCTGTTTTACATCTTCTCCATAGGTACCCCGCGGATGGTATTTACATTAATTTATTCCTCCCCCATCTTTGCACGTCTCTTTCAAAGAGTTTCCACACGGGTGGTTAGAGAAAACTAAATGACCTAAAACCATCCTCCTCTCTTGATGTCTCCCAGCTGCAGACAGACCTGGAGCAAGAATACCAAGACAAGTTCAAAAGACTGCCCCTGGAGATCTTGGAGTTCGTGCAGGAAGCCATGAAAGGGAAGATCAGTGAAGACAGCAACCACAGCTCTGCCCCTCCCTCCCTGGCCTCAGAGCCTGGAAAAATGAACCACAGGCCTCCTTCCAGTGACGAGCTGGAAGGAGACAACCCAGGAAAAGAGTTTGATACTCCTCTGTGATTGTTCCTGCCAGGCCTTCAAAGCATGCACGGCCCCGTCATCTGACTCTCTCTTACTACAAAAATCACTGCCCGGGGGCATCTTCCTGAGAAGCATTCTTTACCCTACAATCCACAACACAGGGGGAGTTCTAGAAGGATCCATGCCAACATCCTCATGCCCAGGCTCCATGCGTTATGTGGACACTACTGCAGGTCTGCTTGTGGAGAGTGCATGTATGTGGGATTTTTGTTTTCTTTCCAATAGTAAATTCAAAGCAGGCAACTTCCGGGCTCCATGGGACATTTAACGAAGGACAGTGTCTTTTTTGAAGAAAATCAAGCTCATGTTTTTATTTGAAGCTCTGGTGTAAAGTATTTCAAAGTAATAGGAATAGTTGAGAAATGTGTAGCATTATTTAACACTATCGAACAGCCAACTTTGAGCATTCGTTTTCCTAACTGCCCCTCAACTACCATCTCTTCAAGTTAACGTGCATATTAAATTGCTTTATCCTTTGCTTTGCAAGCACTGGAGGCTTGCAGTTTGCTAATTTATTTATCATAGAGGCATCAATGTTTCTGTTGCTGACATGGCTTTATTCAATACCATAGTGATTCGAATAAGTTTGGTCTTCTCTCTTGAAAAAAAGTCACTTGGTTGTATCCTTGCCCAGTGAAGCTATCCCAAGACTTAGCAATATGGCGCATACATTGGGTTGCTTGAGCAAACTGGCCACACACTTCCAGGCACTGTGCTTTCCGAAGTGACTATTTGCACTCAAAGTCTGGGTATTCATTGGTGGTTGGCCTGAAATTATTAAATAACTACAGAGTTTGTCTGGCTGAATAAAAATGGTTAAGCTGATAGATGTTGAGCAGAGATTCAATCAGGGGGAACAGGTTCCAGTGGTTATTTTGCTGTCTCACATTTTTTATGGTTCATTTATTTTTACTATAGAGATAAAGATTGAATATTTATCTAGAGAACACACAGACCCACATATAAATGATATATAGTATCTCCATGTATATATGTACACACACAGCCATGTAAGTACACACACACACACACACAAGCACATGCGCATACAAGTATAGATGCGTGTATTTTAATTGGCAGTGACCCAAGTCTCTTCCACAAGACTTAAACCCAAATTCGGGGATAAATACTCAGAGAAGAAAATGGTCAAACATCTATCTATATTATGTAACTATTAAATTATGTTGAAATTTTAAGAAACAGTTGATGGAACTGTTGATGCAAGTTGAGGTAGATTTAGAGCTTAGAATATGAATTTGATATATATTTTGCAGGATCAAAAACTGGATTTTAAGTATCAGATTTTAAGCTTGTTTTAATAGAATATATAAAAAATGTATAGGACAGCAATATGGAAATTTATTAGTATCTTTCATAATTTTTAAGTCTGACAGATTTTGACTTTATTCAAACATAAAAAATCTTTCATTATATATATACTATGTACATTTAATTCACTTAACTGTGTCTTTTTGTTAAGTTTCTATGTTGGTGGCATAAGAAAAACAAATTATATCATGGGAAAACTGATCAAAAATATTATTGAAGGAACTTAAGTAAGAGAGAATAATTATATAGAGGGAAATATAATTTAGAGAGTAACACAAGGAACATTGAAGTTAAAGCTCTGAAGAAAGATGCTCACAACTTTATTTTCCTTTAAAATAAACCTGTCTGATTGTAGCTTAGCGAAACATTTTAAAATGCAAAAACCAGTTGTGTCCTGAAAATTGTGTTTCAAGAATTTAATATTTTTATGCAAATTATTTTATTTAACTTTAAGCAATAACTAGGGATAACAGTTAAGTTTTAATCAAAACGAAGACTTAGTTCAAACATGAGGCAAGAGTGTTTGATTAAAAAAAAAAACACATCTGGCAAGACACAAGGAGAAAAAATCCCATCCTCTTTGGAGATGATTATATTTTGATCTGAAGGATTTGGGGTATTAATTAGACACTTAATAAAACTTATCTTCCACTGAAAGATAAATCTTTTGTAAATCATTCTACTTTTGCACTTTGAAAGAAAGGCATTAATCGTAAGGAAGCAAGAAGGGCACAATTGAAAGCTGCGTTTTTATAAATAAAATTGTAGACTGTCTAACATTGCAGAAGAATGAACTAATAATAGCATTCATACCAAACACATGATGATTATTACAGAACACTGTCTCACATTTTAGTCCAGAGATAGACAGAAGTGGAAAGACCTTGACTTACACAAAACTGTTTGGGTAGTGGGATTGCATTCTCTTCGTGACTCTAGTCATTTTGCAATACATTTGTATTTGGCCATTTACTGTAATCACATTTTTATATCTGTACAATGACACTTTTTTGCAGTTGTGGGGTAGTGTGGAACACTGTCCATCTTGCCTCATTGAAACTACTACAGCGATACTATCATTTAACAATATTAATATTACTTGAAATAGAGTAAGATAAAGAAAAAGGGTCTATATGATGTGCAGTTTTGTGCCTTTATGTATTTTCCTTGTTCTGTGTTGAATGTGTAAAATTCTGTACTGTGGTTTCTCCTGTAATAGAGCGTTAGAGCTGTGTAGTAAATTAGACCGTGCCCCTCTGATATCCTTACACTACTGAGAATGCGTGGTTTTGGCCATGAAAACCAATTTTCAAAATTCTAATGACATGCCTTGTGTTTTTGGTTTCCAGCGTTTCATTTGAACATTTCCACATCGCCGTACATTCATTCATTAATGCTCCTGTAATAGATAAGCGGTCATTCAATCATTCCGAAAGAAAGGGCCATTGCTTGCATTACTTTGAATTTAATGTTGCGCGTGTGCACTGTATAAATATTGTTTGTGATGGATTGGACATTGTGACTTTTGCCTTTTCAGAAGAAAAATAAAAGATAGGACAAAGTATTTGAAACTCTTAAAGTGTACATATTTTGTTCTTCTATCTCAAATTATTTAAAATGCATAATTCACATTTTTGTAATAATTCTATGCAATTTTGTGGCATGATGTTTCTTCCACTTGTAATTTTATGTGCTTTCATCACAAATCCAAAGGAAACAATAAAAATTTCTTAACACAACCCAGGTGTGTCATTTCTTGCTGTCAGAGCAAACTTTTTTCTTTCTTTCTTTTTTTGTTTTTGATGGGCGGGATGGTGGGAGTGCTTTTCGCACCAGTCATTAGGGACAGAAGGCCCGCCCTGATGCAGCCCATCTGTGCCTGTACAGGAGCTTGGGATGCTGCAATGCATGTGCCAGAGGGCACCACTGTCATTACTTTATCGATCTACCATCCTGTCCAGGAATGACCGAGCACCTGTCCCTAACTTCCGTTTTAGAGACCATCCCTCCCTTCCTTCACCAAAGCTAAGGAAAGCAGAACAGTCAAAAGTTTGCTAACAGGGGCGCCTGGGTGGCTCAGTGGGTTAAAGCCTCTGCCTTCGGCTCAGGTCATGATCTCAGGGTCCTGGGATCGAGCCCCGCATCAGACTCTCTGCTCAGCAGGGAGCCTGCTTCCTCCCCTCTTTCTCTCTGCCTACTTGTAATCTGTCTGTCAAATAAATAAAATCTTAAAAAAAAAAAGTTTGCTAACAAATAGTGGAGATGAACTGACAGAGTACTTGTTATAACTTTTTCTTATGAAACATAAAGAGTTTGCAACACTGATTCTTTATTTTTAGAGGCGAGTGGCAGGAGGAGAGAGAGAATGTTAAACAGGCTACTTGCCCAGCACAGGGCTTGATCTCATGACCCTGAGATCATGACCTGAGCTGAAATGAAGAGTTGGATGCTTAACTTACAGAGCCTCCCAAGCCCCCCACAACATTAATTTTTTTTAAAGATTTTATTTATTTATTTGACAGAGAGAGATCACAAGTAGACAGAGAGGCAGGCAGAGAGAGAGAGAGAGAGGGAAGCAGGCTCCCCACTGAGCAGAGAGCCCGATGCGGGACTCGATCCCAGGACCCTGAGATCATGACCTGAGCCAAAGGCAGCGACTTAACCCACTGCGCCACCCAGGTGCCCCAACATTAATTTTTTTTTTAAAAGAAGGAATATTCATGTGAGTTATGAGAATGTCCCATAGGCACCCTGTATATAGTATGTCCGTAACCTGCTGCTATATTACACATTAGTCCAAAACCCAGTTGCTTAAAATGATAAGAATTATCTCTTATCTCTCATAGTTTTGTAGGTCAAGAATTCAGACAGGACAGAGCAGAGATGACATGTCTCTACTCCACAGTGTCCAGGACCTCGACTGGAAGATTACAAGGCTGGGGGCTGGAATCCTCTGAAGATGAATTTACTCACATGTTTGGTCGTTGATGATATGTCGGCAGAGAGACTGGCTGGGCAGCTGGGCTGAAACACCCACATATGTCCTCCCCACATGGCCTAGGCTTTCCCACAATATGGTGGCGAGATTCCAAAGGCGAGTCTCCTGAGAGAAAGCCAGGTAGGAGCTGTCTCCAAATTTTTGTGACCAATCCTCAAAGTTACATACTATCACTTATCTGGGACCCCAATCATTGGTGCTTTCACAAGCCCCTTCCCAGAGGCAAGAGGAAGGAACAAACATGGACCCCATCTCATCGTGGCCGTGGCTCACACCCAAGAGCATGAGGAGTGGAACAAACATGCAGGTGTGGCCTTCTTTGGAAAATATGACCTGCCTCACACAGTGTGCCCCGACTGAATGTGTAGTTACACTCAAACCTGCTCCACCTCTTTTGTGTTCTAGATCAGTGAGCAAACTCAGTATCAATTCAGTCACCTGAACCAAAATGTTGTCATTATCTTTGACAGCTCTCTCATCCCCCTTCCAGGGAATCATGGTTTGGGTCAATTCTGACCCTATGACAGCCCTCAGATTCATTGACTTTCTGTCCTTTCTGCTCGTCCCTAAACTCAGGCCACCACCCCCTCCCTCCTGCCAAGATTTTTGTAAATGGTCTCCAATCCCCTTGTCCCAAATATTGCAACCATACTATACTAAACTAGTCTAGATGGTAGTATACTAGACTGTACCATACTAGTATACTAGAATACTATACTATAGCTAGGCTGATCATAGAAAGCAAAATATAGGATTAAAAGCCTTTATTGACCCAGCTATTCTCAGGCTAAAGTCTAAACTCCTTAATAAATGTTTGAGGTCTTACACGAATTGATTCCCACTTGACTCTCTAACTTTCTCTCTCTCTCTCTCTCTCTTTAAGAGAGAAACACTAGTGGGGTAGGGGCCAGAGGGAGATGGGAAAAAAATCAAACAGGCTCCTTGCCAAGGGCAGAGCCCCACTCGGGGCTCAGTCTCTCAACTCTGAGATCATACCCTGAGCTGAAACCAAGAGTCAGACACTTAACTGACTAGCCACCCAGGCCCTCCTCTAACTTTGTCTCTTAATTCTCCTCTCCCACACCACATTCCAGCCCTCTGGGCCATCTTGCTTCCTCAACTTTTTGAATATTATTCCTTCAACTACTTAGACAGTTTCTTTCTGTTTCTTTTTCCCTTGAACGCCTCTTCAAAACACACACACACACACACACTCACACACACTCAGATTCTCTCTTTTCCCTGGCTAACTCCTATTCATCTTCAGATTTATAGCATAAGTATTACTTCCTCTAAAAAGCCTTCTTTCATTCACCCAGGTTTTTGTCAGGCCTCATCATCTGTGCTCTCATAACATCCTATATCACTTGTCTATCGCTACATGACAAATACCACCAAAACTTCGTGTCTTAAACAATCATTTTCTATTCTTTGGGAGTCTAGGGGAGGGTGGTTGTTTCTGCAGATCTGGGCTGGGATGATGTGATCTCAGCTGGGCTCATGTGTACATCTGCATTCAGTCATGACTTGGTTGGTGGCTGATCTGACCCAGGTTCTTTCACATGTCTGGGACTGTGGCTGGAATGACTGGGCTGACATGGCACTGTCCTATATGATTTCTTACCCTCCATCAGGCTAGCAATGGCTTTTTCACATGTCAGAGGCCAGGATCTAGAAAATAAGAATGAGTGTTCAGGCCTCATGAAGTCTAAACTCAGAAGTGGCACACCATTACTTCTAGCATATTCTATTGGTGAAAGTAAGTCTTAACACCAGTCCTGATAAAGAGTGGGAAGACACTATAATAGTATAGGGAAAAGGATATGGACACAGGGTGGTCTGTATGGCATCCACTAATGCAGTCAATCCACCAAACATCTTGTACTTTCTTCCACATATAGAGCACATGCCAACTCTAATGTAAGGGCCGTCTTACATATAGCTACATCCTCCGCTGACACTTGTGATGCCAGGCATCATGCCTCACTTACCAATGAACCCCTCATCAACCATGATGTAATCATTCAATAAACATTGCATTTATGTTGAATAAATTTGTTTGCTCATCTACCTATTAATGCTATTACTTGCTCATCAAGATATTAGTTCTAAGATAGAGAACAAGAAACAATTGATATAAACATAATAAATGTCATTAACTCAAAACCACAGTCTTGTTTAAGGACCTCATGAGTCTATAACTCTGTAATAGTAAGTGATACCACACAGGACCCACAGGCTTGACCTCTGATGTATGGCACCACCCCCAAAACATAAAACAGTGAGTGAGTGATTAAAGTAGGTCAGTCACCAAATATTAGGTTCTGGGACACAGGTAGAGAAGGCGAGGCTCACCTTGCATTCCATGGGTAACAAGAGCCTATTTTGCCCACAAGAGAGAACTCAGGAGCCTTGTTCCCCCCTGGAATCCACGCACAGTCCAGCTGTTACTTTGAACATTCTGTGTATACACTTTTCATAACACTTTTATCGAGCTATAATTCACATACTGTAAAGTTCATCCTTTTAAAGTACACATGTCAGTGATTTTTTGATATAGTCCAAAGTTGCTCATCAGTCACTTCTCTCTAATTCCAGAACATTTTCATCTTCCCAAAAAGGAACCTCATATTCATTAGCAGGCACTTCCCATTCCCTCCCCAGTACCCCACCTCCTCTCTCTCTCTTGCCCCTAGAAACCATGAATCGATTTTCTGTCTCTGTAGATTTGTCTACTTGGGACATTTTATATGATTAGATTTATATAATATGTGACCTTATGGGTCTGGCCTCTTTCACTTCACATAAAATTTTCAAGGTCTATCTATGCTGTAGCATATATCAGTACTTCACTCCTTTTAGTGGCTGGATAATATGCTATTGTCTATACATTTTATGTATTCATTCATCACTTGATGAACATTCGGGTTGTTCCCACTTTTTGATAACTATGAATAATACTGCTATAAATACTCATGTACAAGTTTTTGCTTGGAAATATATTTTCAGTTCTCTGGGGTACATACAAGGGGTAGAATTGCTGGTTCACATGGAATCTTCACATTTAACTTTTCGAAGAACTATCAAATGGTTTTCCAAAGTGGCTGTGCCATTTTACATTCCCAGCAAAGCCTGAATGTTCCCACTTCTCCACATTCTTGCCAGCACTTGTTTTTTTTGGTTTTTTGGTTTTTTGTTTTTTTGGGTTTTTGTTTTGTTTTGTGTGAGTAGGAAGTAGTATGTCATTGTGGTTATGATGTGCATTTCCTTAATTAATGATGTTGTGTATCCTGACCATATGTATATCTTCTCTGGAGAAATGTCTATTTAAATCTTTTGCCCCTTTTTAAATTGGGTAAATATTTATTTTAAAATCTGGGCCCCCCTCTTGATTTTTGTTCTTTAGTCCCCTTTGTGCCTCTCTACCCCAAATCTCTGTCTTATAAAGTCTCTCACAATTATCATTTTCCCCTGGGCCACTGAATATTTGGGGATTGTTTAGAAAATGGTACTGGTTATTTCCTATGTGAATCTAAAAAATCATTTGCTTATTTTTACTAATGTCAAATATTTGTTTATTTTCCCAGATTTCTCTCTTCCTCCTAAAAACAGGGTTTAAAATAAGTCTCATAATGATGTTGAATTCACTGGAATCCAGTATATTTTCTATGGAAAGAAACTTATTAAAGACTAGTGAAATACTGAATATTATCATGGAACTATTCATCACATAGCCTTTATTTTATTTTTTTTACCATTTTTTATAACTTTATTTTTTCAGTGTTCCAAGAATCATTGTTTATATGCCATATCCCGTACTCCATGCAATACAGGCCTTCCTTAATACCCACCACCAGGCTCACCCATCCCCTGACCCCTTCCCCTCCAAAACTCTCAGTTTGTTTCTCAGAGTCCACAGTCTCAGTCTCTCATGCCTTTAAAAGTTGAAGTGGGGGCACCTGGGTCGCTCAGTGGGTTAAAGCCTCTGCCTTTGGCTCAGGTCATGATCCCAGAGTCCTGGGATCAAGCCCCGCATCAGGCTCTCTGCTCAGCAGGGAGCCTTCTCCCTGCCCCCTCTCTGCCTGCCTCTTTGCCTATGTGTGATCTCTATCTTTCAAATAAATAAATAAAATCTCAAAAAAAAATTTGAAGTGAATTTCAGAACATGTTA
The DNA here is from genome assembly GCF_010015895.1 of Lontra canadensis. NCBI lineage: Eukaryota > Metazoa > Chordata > Mammalia > Carnivora > Mustelidae > Lontra > Lontra canadensis. Next base: position 11,461,150 of record NW_022631010.1, read on the forward strand.
TTGAACTTAACCTGTCAAAAAGTTTAACGTGCAGAAAAAGGATGTATCAGTAACAAAGGAAAAAAATCTTGCCAATTAAACTTTGACTCCTCATCAAACATAAAGACACATTCTGATTTCAGGCAGCCTAAAAGTATATCTTACCATCAATGAAATATCCTAATTTACACTTTTTAATTTCAAAGAAATATCTCTTCCATGAGGACCTAAGGTTATATATTCATTTATTTAAAACCAATAGAAAGTCCGATCTCTAGGACGCATTAACACCAGTTCAAGACCAACAAGTAGGTTGAAAATGAGAGAGAAATTTGTACAGAAATTTCTATAAAATGTACCAAAATAGAATTTGATTAATAACATATTACAAAGTCTGTTAAAACTGCTTTTCCCCTCTTTTCCTCTCTCTGTACGTCACAGAGAGACACAGATAAGGGTACTACTCCTCCTCCAACCTCCCTTAAATCCCAATGTGTACAGAATCCTGCCTTCCCACCCTTTCATCTTCATTTCTGGATGTATTGTATTTTCTTTAAATTCTTTAACTTTTCCAAAGTAAATCATTCTACCTTCCTGAACACTCTAGTATTGCCCAATTCACCCCCAAATGGCTCACAAGCTAAGCAGGCCGAGCAGAATTATTCTTTTACTGGTAGAGGCTATAAATATTCCCTGGTCAACATTTTTCCAGTAATACATCCAGTCAACATATGTTTAATAAATACCTACTATGTTCCAAGCGCTGGTTCTACCACAAGCTCAATCAGTTTAGAAGTTCAGGTTTTTCAGTCATAACTACACCCAAATGGAATATGTCTTTAAGGCTATCCCTCAAAATTATTTATATTGCATGTCTCTACCCCAGCACAGTTAAGAGGAAAGGTCTATTTCCCTTTTACAGTGACAACGTTACCGTTATGCACATGCACGCATGCGCACATACACCTAGCCTAGACAGAGGGTCTTCAATACCAAAAGACACACAACACCTTTGCATCCTCTAAGAGTAGTCTCCCTAAGCAATTCACCCCTTATCTGCAACAAGAAGCAACCCCAACTTATTGAACTGAAGACACGATCCATATACCACTGAGAGGAAATGTATGAATCCAAGTAGTTTACGTGGGAGACAAACTTTGCTGAAATCTCTATTATAAATGGCGAAGTGGTTTTTGATTCACAGGATAGTACAAAGTGTCTTAAAAATATTTTTCCATTTTTTTCTCTCCCTGTATGTGATTGTCACAGATAAAATATCTGCCCCCAAAATATCTCTCAATTCCCACTTGATTTATTCTATTTTCTTTCTTTCTTTTTTCTATTTTTTTAAAGTGAGACAAGGATATGAGGAAAGGCAAGGAGTTATTTTTGATAAGCAGGTTATCACTGTGAGCAACTGGGATTGCTCCCCATAAGCATTGCTCAGAATTGAACCACTGGGCATGAATCATCTGAGATATTTACCCACAAATGCCCATCTCTCATTGGTTGAGTTTCTCTTGTGGGACATTAGAGCTCTCTAGCACTTCCAATTGTCTTATCCATTGGCCAAACATGCTCCTTGGCCAGAAAGCATCCTCAGACAGAGAGACAATTTCTTAGATGGATAGAGAATGATCTCAGGTGATATGGGGCAAGATAAGAACTACATCCTAACATCCAACACATCAAGATAGGCCCCATTCTATCTGTAAGTAACATACATAGAAGAGAAGGTAAACTTATTCCTATAAAGCTACCTCTGAAATCAGAATTATAACGGTTTTTAAATGGTAAACTTTGAATTGCCCCTTCTCCATGTCTTAGGCCTATAAATGAACATAATATCAAGGTGGTCCACCCTCAGAGGGATGGACCCAGGAAAGAGTCCTGTGTTGGCCCTACAATTGGGCTTGAGGGTATTTGGGTCAGAAATTCTGAAATACCAAGCTTGGCCAAAAAGGGGTTGTGGTCTTCAGTTTGGCAGGTACCCTAGGCTCAGCAAATGTCTTCTATGGCGGTAGTAGGGGGCAGGGCACAACCAGAACAAAATCACAGAGCTCAAGGCAGGGACACTCTTTAGCTGGATCTAGGAAAGTACTGCTTTCAAACATAAGCAACTGGATAATTTTTTAAATGTAAAATAATGTAGTCTTTTCCCCCCAATACTTTCCCCAACAGCTCTTCCTTTTATTTAGAAAGTTTAAGCCTTTCTGTGTTTCATAAGTCAGGGAAGGGAGTTAGCAAGATGGAAAGCTAGAAGTCTGTCATTCTGTTCTCCTAGGTTTTGTTATTCAAAAGCCTGTACCTTCAGCAGAATGGAAAAGATTTCAGTTATGGAGAAAACATTTGGGAGAAATCATGAGACAAAGTAGCTTTACCTTGAGCTGGAAGAAATACAGAAATATAGGAGATATATTAAGAATATAGATGCCAAAGGAATGCTAAGGGAGGAATTTTGTCTCCTATGCAAAATACCTAAGAAATAACAAGACACTGGAGTGAGCACAGTCAGTTTTATACAACTGTACTTTGAAAGCTCCAAGAAATTCCTATATCCTAGAGTAACATAAAAACAACAAAAGAATTCCAGGACTCCCAAGGATGGAACAGATGAAGCAGAACCATTAGATATAAATGGACCAGGAGCACAAGAACAAAGCAAGACAACAGATGACTCAGAGGATGCCTGCATAGAAAGATGAACTGAAGATCAGGTGGGTCCTCCCTCTGGCATATCTTGGCACTATACAAACCTTCTGGAACATAGCTGCAACTGAAAACAATTAACTGAGATTTTTTTTAGCAGATGGGTGCTCAAAAAAATGAACCAATTTGAGTTATATAAAAATAATGCATACCCTACAAAGGCTTCTGAATTAATGTAGATAATTATTTCCAAAAGGCCTAAGCTCATCTAAAATGTCCTTTAAGACCAGGGGACTACATTACATTTATGATATGCAAGGCAAATTTTATTTGACTGGCCAACCATAGTGAAGAAAGTATTCCCTTAGAGATTCCTGTGTTCACCATCCATTCTGATCTCATTGCTTGAAACTTTGGTGATAATGTCTCTTTTAATCTCCAAATTTGCTCTTCTCTGCTTCTAAGACCAGCCATATCTGAATTTTCACTTGACTATGTTTGATGTCACACGCTGCCTTTTCAATTCCAATGGTCCATGGTGGTCTGTGGTTCAATATATTGGGTTATTCTATCTTACCATGTGCAGGGATTTTAATTCTGGGGTATAAAGCTATCCTCTATGCTATTTATCTGACTTACTATTTGCCTAAGCCCCATATAACTCAAAGGGAGTTTGAAAAGCCACGTAGCTAAAATTAGCTGTTTCAGCTGTCTACATCCTCCCAAATCCCCTCTGCTCTTTCTGAGATCCTTCCTGTCCCATTAGGCACATCGGTCTTATTATAATGGCCTCTGAGAAAACTATCATTTTCAACTAATTTTTAGTTTATCACAGTTTTTCTGACCTATTTTCCAATTAATTGATTCTCTCTTCAGCTGGGTCTAACCTGCTGTTAAATCTGTCTGTTGAGTTGTTTGTTTATTCCAGCTATTGAATTTTTTTTATATCTAGACATTTTACTTTGTACTCTTGTAAAACTGTTAAGGATACTTTTTACAGTGTCTGTTCTCTGAAGATTGTTTCTATTTTTTCCCCTTTATGTATAGTAAATGCTTTATATCTGCCAATTTCGCAGTTCTGTTTCTGCTGATTCTTCTGTTGGTACTTCATTTTCTTGTGCACTTAATTATTTTTTACCATATAATGCTTATTTTTCTTGAGAAAATTATTTATGGGAATTCTCAGAAACCTGGGAAGGAAACACTTTTTGACAGAAAGATCTGGTTTTCTTTCTGCATGATGTGTAGGAGAGTATCCAACCCAGATATATTTAGGGTTCTTTTTAATGATTTGAACCACTAGTGTATGTGATAGTCCACTTAAAGATGAAAATTATTGTTAAGCTTATTTGAAGATATGACCTCTTTGGGACATTTTTCTTCCAATCGAGATTCAAACTTTTTTTGAGCACTTATAATAAACACAGTATTAGGATTAGTTCTGGTTTTCATTTATTCAAATACTAAACCTTTGGGGTACCAGCCTGTCAGATTCTCTAATTTAAACAAGCTCTTAGATTTTCATTTTTATCTGTCTCAGTCAGTAAGGCCATCAAAATTGAAGTTCAAATTTGCCCAAATAGGTAAATTTTCTCAGAATAAAATTGGCTTGAGTACTGTGCTTACTTCACTGGATTCCATCTTTCCCTTAGATTTTGGCCTATTGATTACTTGCTATCTTGTCATCTCTTCATTACCTTTAAGAAAATATTTAGGTTTCTATTCTATCTACCATTTTGGTTGTTTTCTGCAGGACAGTTACTCAATTTCTATTTGGTGTATTTTGAAATTTTTAAAACTATTTTCCAAAAAAACACCTTTGATGCATCTTAGACCAGACCCTTCATCTAGATAACATGAATATATTACTGTCAATAATCTGTGAAAGTAGGCAATGATAGTCTAAAAAGTAATCGGTTCATTTGTATTGGAGACGTTGTATAACCTCAATCAAATATTTCAGCTGAAATAGCAACTAGATAGGAAAATGTCCAATAGAGATGTCAAAAATTCTCCCTATAATCTAAAGACCTTCAAGTTGTCAAATGTATGTATGATATCCTTATAAGCTAAATTTAGCATTTAGAGCTCCAATTTCTCTCTGAAATGTGTAAAAACTCATCTAGCCTGACAGTTCCCTATTGGCTGCACTTCTGAGAAGTCAATTATTCTCACCAAAGCCAATTTTAATTTATGCACGCTAAATTACTCCTGAATTTCTTATATGATTTTTTTAATAGAAGGTGCAATATCAAAATTTAAGGACTAATGGCTTTCAGAACAATGATATAAAACCTAGAGTCACCTCTAGGTTTGCCTGAGGAAACAGATGTTTTGTTTACATACTTTTCACTAAGAAATAAGTACAAGATTGATTCTTATTCCTTACTTCCTCCCCAGAGCTCATTGTAACACCAAGCCAGATGCAATAGATGACAATCGACAGAGGTTGAATGAATTAATTAACCCTTGGTTGATTGAAAAATGGCACTAATTCTTCACAGCCTCTCTATATTTTTGTAATGTGACTTTGTAGATTCTTCCATCAAGAGGTCATGTCTCTTTCCCACCTTGAATCTGGACTGCTCTTATGATGGGTTTTATTTTTTTTAATTTATTTTTTTTAATTTTATTATTATTTTTTTTTTATATGATGGATTTTAACTAAGAGAGTGAGATGACTCCATTATTCTAGTTCCCAGACTAAAATTCTACCTTTTGGAACCCTGACACCACCATGAGAGCAGTTCTGTGCTAGCCTGCTGAAGGATGAGAAATCTCATGAGAATAGACCTCATTTCCCCAACTGAAGTACCAGATGTAAGATAGACCCCAATCAATTTAGCTAAGCCCTCCAGCCAACCAGGAGCTGACCACAGAGCTGGAGGGAGCCCAGCTGAGGTAGCAGGACTATCCCCAAATCAACCTGCCAACTTGTAAGCATTAATGAATTGTTTTTGGTTTCAGCTATTCAATTTTGGGGTGGGCTTATTACACAGTAGTAACTAACTTATACAAAATCTTCATTGCAAGCCTTCCTGAGGGTGTTTTGGAGGAAAGGATGCCAAGCTGGAACTAAGTTCTCAGTTCCAGTTAAGTCTCTGCCATGAACTTGCTAATCTTGCACAAAACACTTAACTCTCTCTCTGCACCAGATTTGAGATTCCTTTAGCTCCTAATTATATGTTGAGTGGAATCCCCCAAGATGATTTGCTCTACATTTCTGACAAAAGTTTGTTCTTTTAAATAGTTGAGCATTTATCAAGTCTCCAGGGAATTTGCTTGTACATCAAGTACTGGAAATTGTAGAAAGTTAAGCTGAATGTGTCTTAGTCTAAGCCATCCCTCAAAGTATATTTTTAAAACAATTTTTTATTGGGAGCTTTCTATGGTTTTTGTTTTCTTTTGTTTTTGCCATTCTGTCCCCAAAGTAGAAGTCAAACAAATAAAATCTATTAAAATAACTGTCCTTATTAATCCATGCTTTAGTGAACTTTGTACTTTTCCATCATCCCAAAAGAGGGACACAAAACAGATTGAACAAAACAGTAAAAATACCATTTCAGTATTCACCTAGCTTCTATTAATGGATTACATTACTGGGATAGCAAGATAGACACCATTGGACCTCACACTCCTCAATTCTGAAAAGTATATCAGACTTATATATATGCAAATGGGCCCAAACATGTAGATTTGTGTTAATATAAGAACTGGTGTATCAGTGATTCTTGATATGTGGATATTAGAGACCTCTTTGAAAATCTGATGAAAACTAGGAACACATGGTTCAGAAAAGCACACATATGTGCCACGCTCACATAGAAGACTTTCTCATAATTTTGCCTTCTTAGCGCCTTATAAATGCTATCCTCATGTTTGAGAATTTTTCCACCTTATTAATCTGCATATCCCTGGAGTAGACATTAGAAATCACTTCCTTTAATTGCAGCTATGGCACAGACATGTGGATTAGGATGTGTGGCTTAGGTACAAATGCACAAGACATTTGGAAGCAGGCACTGCACTAATACTTTCTGGCTAGGTCAGAGGTGAAGACACTGGGATTTCGAAGCAAGAGTGGTTGGAAGTTCTGGCACACTGGTCTATCACAGCTGGGGAGGGGCAGAGGCAGCAGTCCTGGAACCGTCCACAGTCTAAATCTGCATTTGTTCCACACCTGATTCCCAGACCCTTTCAGGGATGCTGTGAACTATCTAATGCCTTTAATAAATTCTTAAACCATGTTTTCAACAGAGAATTCTGATTGATGCCTGCATAAAAAACAGATTTTGCATGTGATTTCTAGATTTTGTAAGACCATCTGAAGACCACTTTGTAGCTTGGCTCTCTTAGACTACATAGGTGCTTACACATTAATAATGTAATGTATATAATGATATAATACAGGTGGAGAGGTTAAAAATGGATGGAATATGGAGACAGGGCTTCTTGGGCCAGAAGAATAAATATTGGGTGAAATAAATAGACTTGGCTCTAGCTTTCACTTTGTTACTACTTAGTCATTCAGCCCTAGGTGATATCCGTGTCCCCTGCCCTGAATTTGGGCAGCACTGTGACCAATAGAATGAGATGGTAGTAATGCTATGGGACTTCTAAGGCCAAGTCAGTCCGATAATATAACTTCTGCCTTGTAACATGGGATACCTTGAGCCACAGCACAAGATGTCTAACTACCAGAGGTCACCATGTTGTGAGCAAACCCAGACCATATGGTGAGGCCATGTGAGGTGCTCCTGGGGGTACTGAAAGCCAGTATCAGCTGCCATGTAGGACACTGTCATTTTTTTTCATGCAAATTGATAAATCTGCCCAGGACAATAGACATCAAACCAGGACTGTCCTGGGCAAAAGTGATGTATGATTACCCTATTGAACATCTACTCTGGGCACGTGGTCCTCTCTTTACCTCTGTGAATTTCTTTAAAATAGGAAGAGATTTGTTGACCTCATAGATATTACAAACCCCAGTGCTTAAGGATTTGGCAGGTGATAAAAACATACAGATATCTGAGGGTGAGTAAAGAACATGGCAGACACCTCAGCAAACTGAAAGGCATATACCTAGTCTAAAGGGAACAGTCAGTGCCCATACTTATTAAAATAAGAAAGAAATGTGAGCTCAACATTTTCTGACATTCTGATTTTTTTTCAAGAAAGCTAGAAATCTGAAAATCTAAGTTTAATTTTTTAACTTAAATTTAGCTTAAATAAGTTAAAATCTTCAATAAAATTCAAAACTTTGAAAACAACTCTTCGAGTAGTTTCTATGGGCTAGGGAATTTCAATGACTTCTTCAGGGTTATGGGTCAAAATTAACTTAAATACTGCTACCCTTAGATATCTGTTAATTCTGGATCTCTGCAGGCTTACTTTGGGAGCAGCTGTCATCTTTGTTGGAGAGTAGACCACTCCTTTCTCTTGTGTCAGAATTCCAGGCTACAGCTGATTGAGCTCCCTTTCTATATTCGGTGCTAAAAGAATCTTAACTCTATCATGATTAAAATAAATGCCACCAAGGTGCAGAAAAAACATAAAATTCATTAGCTCCATGTAGTCAACTATTGTTATAATCATGCTGTGTAACAAGTATTCAAGCAGCTTATAAGAAGCACAGGTGACTATCACAATCACAGTTCTGGAGGTTGGCCGATCTAGGTGGGGTTCAGCTGGATTGTACTGTTTTGGGTTGTGGGCTAGCTAGACTGTGACTTGAATTCAGGTTTGCTCTTCCTAGGAGTGGCCGCTACCCAGAACTCACAGCAGATCACTGGAGCGCAAGAACAAGATCAATGGCCAAAGTTCAGTTAAGGCCTCTGTCCGCTTCATGTCTGCTAATATTGTATTGGCCAAAACAAGTCACATGGCCAAACCCTAAATCAAAAGGATCAGGAAATATACCCTCCCCACAATAGAAAGGTCAGAGAAGGGAAGACTTACTGAAATAGAATCCAAACTCTCATACCCAAGATGTCTTTTTTTAAAAAGCTAGTTTTCTTTCTAAATAATCCCCCAAACAAGCTCTCTCCCAGGCCTTGCTGGCTCCCTATGGAGCTGGCCGACTCTGGGACTTCACCACAAGTGGACTTTGGCCTGCTGCAAAGCACGTGGTGGGTGGCAGCAGATGCCGAAGTCTTGGAACCTCTCAGTACAAGTGCTCTAAATTAGGAACAAAGCATTCCTTGGGCTACGTCAAACTTTAAAAATAAGCCTTTGCTCCATACACAGCTAATGACCTTGGTGAAGACATTCAAAATGCCTCATTTAAGATGTTCAAGTAATTACTTGGGTGCAGTTACCATAAGGTTTTTCCATTCCTTCCGTGCCCTGCCTCTGAGGTCCCTCTTTGCCCTTGTCTATGGTCCCTATTCCCATACAGGCTGGACTGCATAGAACACATTCCTCAGGCCAGTTCTGCTCTGGTCACGTGTGCAAGCAAACTTCTCAAGCATATGAACAGATACCAATCTAATGTAAGAAATCTGCAGTAGGTGGTGCCTGGGGTGGGGGGGGGGGTTCCTTGCTATGAATACTGCTTATTGACTCTGCTGTCTTGATGCCTTGTAAGGATAAAAGCCAACCACTGTCGTGGTGAGTTATTTCTTTAAGGCTGAGCCACAGGACCAGGGGATACAGCACAAATTCTGTTAAAATATCCTTTTCTGAAAAAACGATAAAGCAGGGGTGCCTGGGTGGCTCAGTGGGTTAGGCCTCTGCCTTAGGCTCAGGTCATGGTCTTGGGGTCCTGGGGTCGAGCCCTGCATTGGGCTCTCTGCTTGGTAGGGAGCCTGCTTCCCCCCACCTCAGCCTGTCTCTCTGCCTGCTTGTGATCTCTCTCTCTGTGTCAAATAAATAAATAAAATCTTAAAAAAGAAAAAAAAAGAAAAAGAAACTATAAAGCAAGGTGAACCTGTTGCCAACTTAAGCCTGAGTAGAATATCTCTCTTTCTCTCTCTCTCTCTCTCTCTCTCTCTCTCTCTCACACACACACACACACACACTGATCTTTTATAGCACACCTAAAAACCTAATGTATGAAACACCTGGGAAATAAATCATAGTCAGGAGTGGATTGACAGGAGAGAACTTCCCAGGGTCTCTGATTCCTTATTTACTGTAGAATCCAAAGATAATTGAGCCACTTCAGGGCCAATCTTGGTATGTAGTCACATTCCAAAGTAATAAAATCCTTCATTAAAAAAAAAAAAAAAAAAGAGTAGGGTAATTTAAATCTTCCAGGAAGACTCATGGGTTCCTGGGAGGCTCAATCAGTTAAGCATTAGACCCTTGATCTTTGGGTCAGGTCATGATATCAGGGTCATGAGATCCAGCCCTGCATCAGGCTCTGAGCTCAGTGCAGAGTCTGCTTAAGATTGTCTCTCTCTCTCTTCCTCACCCTTTGCCCCTCCCCCTGCTCTCTGTGTCTCTCAAATAAATAAATAAATAAAATCTTTAAAGAAAATAAATAAATCTTCCAAGAAGACTCAGAAAGACGCTGGAAGTGGAGGTAAATTTTATTGCATAACATGAAACACTCATCTTCTCCATCTATCTCCTCAGGGTCCTGCATATCACACCAACTACTGAACAAAAATAATTTCTTCCAATTCCTCCCTTCTGTTTCTCCAAAAATCACAAAAAAAAGACCTTGAACTGAAGCAGTTAAACAAGGAATTCCCCAGAAGATACACATATAGTAGATACATACCAGGAGAATTTATATCCTGGTCACACTTGCTTCAGTCAATTTCAATACCTGAGACAGGTGTTGGCTCTTGCCCCAGATCTAGAGCTCTCCTGGTCAGGCATTATGTTCAAAGTCACACTGTGGGATTAAGAAAACAGAACTAAGGTGTGAAGATCTAGGTTCAAAATTCAGTCCCATCACTTAACTAGTTGTTTGAATGTGGAAAGTTACTTTGTTTGTGTGAACCTGTTTTCTCAATTATCAAGGAAAAATAAAAAATCTAACTTCACAGTACTATTGTCAAGATTCAATGACACAATTGAATCAAATCTGGAAACAAATGGGTACTCATATAGACTGTGCCAATTCTGAGAGTCAGTTAGTATGAGAGAGGACTTAATCCCTTACAGAGGCCATTTCCCTCATTTATGTCCTGTCTCTTAGGAAGATATGAAAGCTTCCTGACTCATACAGTATGAGTCCACTCATTGATGTGGTCTTTGAGTAATGGTACAGTTTCTACGGGCAGAGTATCCAGTATTAGAGATTTGTTTTCTGTGTACTACAGGACTACAAATAAGGGGATGCCTAGGTGTTCAGTTGGTTAAGCATCTATCTGCCTTGAGCTCGGGTCATGATCTCAGGGTTCTGGAATCGAGCCCCACATCAGCTCCTTGTTAAGCAGGAATCTGCCTCTCCCTCTGCCCCTCCCTCCCTGCCCTGCTCATACTCTCTCTCTCTCTCTCCCCCCCTTTCTCTCTCTCAAATAAATAAGTAAATAAAATCTTTTTTTTTTTAATTAAGAAGATGGCAGAGGATGGGTTGGACTGCCCTACACCATCCTTTGTCAGGAACGATTAACAAATCCCAAAGAACCAGGTACCTGGTCTCTGAGACTTGCTCTTCACCCCTCTGTCCCATTCAGAGGTTTGCTATGTTGGTGGTTGTTAGAAATTTAATTGAGCTTCAGTTTTTCTCTGCCTAATTTTATTGACTATTTCAACATGCCAGAAATGTCTGGTCCCCGAAGAGCATTAACCAAGCTATCTGGAGTATGGAACAGATTGCTGTTTATCCAACTTGGTGTCAAATCCAAGGGGAAATCTTCTGAACTGAGGAAGATTCGGGACTGCTGCGTGGGCTTGTGCAGCATGTGGACCCCACTAAGGGGGTAATGGAGGATGAAATTAAGTCCTGAGTCATAGCATAAGGGTGTAGTTTGCTGAAGGGATGTCGTCTTCATAACTGCATGGAGAAGGTGAATTTTTTGTTTAATTTTTGCAAAGTTTCTAAAGATATTGGCCAGAGTCCTGGAGAGCTTGACGAACCTTCTGGCAATTAATCTGAGAATATTAGGATGAGATGGAAACTTATCAGAACTCCTTAGAAGAAAATTGCTATTGTATGGACAAGATCTTAATTGTTTTCAAGACTCTCATAGAGGCCATTGCCTGCCCCAGAGAAGATTAACAACCAAGACCAAACTCACATATTGAGTAGAAGCCTTCAGAAAAAAAGGAAGCCAGCATTTTAAAAATGCCAAAGTCAGTTGAAACACAGGAAATTCAGTCTGGCAGGTTGTCAAGAATTGGTGGTTTCATTTCATTCACTTAAGCTATTTAACATAACAGGAATTCTGACTTCTCACCATCAGACAATCTCCTCCATTAAAAAAAAAAAAATAGTCATCTGTTGGAGTCATATGCTTGCCAGGACAAGAATTCTTTCTCATTTTGCACTTGCATTGTTGAAAGTTGCAATAACAAGTTTGTAAACAGAAATGTCTTCTTAAGCTTGGTAATGAGTCAAGATTCTTCCCTCAATACGGAGAGAGAACTTCGTAAAGATATCTGTTGTAAAATTTGCCACATTGCTTAGATACTTATGTTTGTCCCTTGCAGTAGACTCTGAATCACCATTTCTCATCCCAGGGTAGGAACATTATCTTGTTTCTCTTCCAATGCCTGAGATACAACAGATACCCCCCAAAATTTTTTGTTGATTAAATGAATGAACGAACTAAAGTTAAGAAATTACAGTCTTTTTTTTCAAAGGTCAATGTGAACATTGTTCTATGGTAGTCTAACAGGAAAGTTTAAATGATATATTCTTGATGGATGAAAATACTTTATGTGTTTATATTTCATGTAAATATAGATGTATATAATGTATCATGATACATTATATATTATATGCTTTATATATGTATGTGGGTTATATATGCATATAATACAGAATATTTTCCACTTCTTTACCAGCATCCATAACAAATGAATAGCTTTGTCTAGCTACCATTAAGGATTGGGAAAGAGGTACATTTTGTCATTGTTTCCAAATGATGAGCCAGAAGTTCTTAAATATCATCTTTCCTGTCCAGGAAGATGTAAATCTACACTTTCCGGCACAGTACAAATGTTTCTCTAGACCATTTTTCCCCAAGCGTGGCCTGTGAATATCATCTGGGGGATTGATAGACATGTAGAATGTTGTCTTTACCCCTGACCTGCCAAATCGGAATCTGCATTTTAGCAAAATGCTGCACTGGAAGACCATGCTAAAACCAACGTCCATAGGCTTCCATGATGAATTATTTAACTACACCTGGAGTGTTGGCCAATGCCTGAGACAAGTAAGTTGTATTTGTAATGAAGAGGAGGTCCCCTTCATAGCCTCCCAGCTCCTGAATCTTTCTGCTTGACTTTGAAAAAGATGGGAGGCAGTCCATTGCCAAACCCATCTTCTTTTCTCAAAACTTGGCTATGGCAAAGTAAGTGCTTGGATAGAATGGGCAACATAAAATATTGACTTTCTGAATTTGTGAAATTACTTCAACCTGTGCTTTGTTTTCTGTGCCTTGTCTGCCTGGGATGTCTTTCTTAGAATAAAATAACTATGTAGCTTACTCTACACTTGACCTTGCACAGAGCGTTTATGAACATTCAGGTTTTTTGTGTTTTCTAAAGATGCTGACAATTATGATAGCGACAGTGATGGTAATGTTATGCTAAGAGCACTGCAAAAGCTCTCTTCTAATCATGCTTCCCAGTCTGCTCAGAATTCTAACTAACTGGTGATTCTCAAACCAAGTTCTGTGGAGCCCTCCATTTTAGATAACGCAGTGGGAGAAGAGTGTTGGAGGAGGCAGCTGAGTGACTTGGTGTACCCACACGGGGTGAGGCTAATATCTAGAGGATGGGTGACACATATTTTTAAAAATACTTTATCTATTTATTTGAGAGACAGACAGCATGAGCAGGGGCAGAGGAAGGGGAGAAGGAAAAGCAGACTCCCTGCTGAGCAAGGAGCCCAACTGTGAACTCGATCCCAGGAACCTGAGATCATGACCTAAGCCAAAGTCAAATGCTTAACCAAGAACCACCCAAGTGCCCTGGGTGACACATACTTAACCATCTTTACTTTGACTGCTTTTATATATTAGAGTCTGATGATATTTTTAATATAAATTTTCTTTAGGCATAAGATTCATACACAGCCCTTGACCCAAATAATTGCTGAGGTCCTGAAGTTAGTAGATCCTGGAATATTTAGTATGAAAATTTTTCTGGAAAGGAAAGAGAAACATGAAAGAGAATGAAAAACTATTTCTGGTTTGAAGTGTATTTTTCAGCCCGTGGGGACTGGTAGAAGTTGTTAGCATTTTTCAGCTTCAGACCCAGGTTTCAGCAATTTCATGAGGTGTTATGATGAGGGAATACTAATACAAGTAACATTTAAAAAATTTTTAAATTTTTCTCAACAAGCTAAGCCCAATCAACCCTCCTAGAGAGAATAAGATAATGCCTGCAGTTGTTTTGATCTGCTAATGTTGGGGTTATTTATTAAATAGCAGCAGAAAAAATACTCAACACACTGTGTCAACTACGACAGAACTCTGTGGTCCGATTGATCAACTCAATTTCTGCTCTAAATAATTAATTCATCATTAGAAGTCAATGCTATTAATTTCAGGCTATATTGGAGTCACTTTCACTTCCTAAGGGAACAGTTTGGCTTTTGCTCATAAACCACGTACATCATTCTACCTTCGTAACTAATCTAATTTCTCCATTTTCATCATGACCAACCATTCAGTTATCAAAATCTTCTGATACTTTATATTTGCAATGTCTTCTAAATTCCCTCTTGCTAAAATTCCTCTAACAACTGCAGCTTCTTAACCTCCTGACTCCATATTCCTGGTCCTATGGGCTGCCATCAGATTGTCTTTTTTTTTTTTAAATCACATTTATTCTGCTATTCAATTGCCCCCAAATCCTCCCCCGCCCCCCACAAAATAGTCCCATTACTTAAACTAGAGTTGCAAATGAATATGATGAGAGGGGCCAGTCAGGTCCTGTAAATGAGTAGGTTAGGCCAGCTGTAAGACAGTAGGGAGTGGTGAGAATTGTAGCAAATTGCATTTTGCAGTTCTCCTCTAATAGAGATAAATCCACTCAAGTCCCAATTGTTGCTAAGCAGGCATGCAGGCCAATATTTCCACATCATATGATTTTTTTTTTCCCTTGGGAAGACATTTTTCCAGATTTCTATCAAAAATCACCCATTTGATTTAAGTAGCTTACAGCAACAGTCTTTTACTAAGTTAAGAGTTCTGCAAATCAGCAATTTGGGTTGCATTCATCCAGGCAGTTTCTCTGATCTTACCTGGGCTCCCTTTTGGATTTGCACTGTGCTGCCTGGTTGGATGGGGACTTGGTTTCTCTAGGAGGTTGGATGGGGACTTGGTTTCTCTAGGAGGCTGGACGGGGACTTGGTGTCTCTAGGAGGTTGGACGGGGACTTGGTTTCTCTAGGAGGCTGGACGGGGACTTGGTTTCTCTAGGAGGCTGGACGGGGACTTGGTTTCTCTAGGAGGCTGGACGGGGACTTGGTTTCTCTAGGAGGCTGGACGGGGACTTGGTGTCTCTAGGAGGCTGGACGGGGACTTGGTGTCTCTAGGAGGCCGGACGGGGACTTGGTTTCTCTAGGAGGCCGGACGGGGACTTGGTGTCTCTAGGAGGTCGGACGGGGACTTGGTGTCTCGAGGAGGCTGGACGGGGACTTGGTTTCTCTAGGAGGTCGGACGGGGACTTGGTTTCTCGAGGAGGTCGGACGGGGACTTGGTGTCTCGAGGAGGTCGGACGGGGACTTGGTTTCTCTAGGAGGTCGGACGGGGACTTGGTGTCTCTAGGAGGTCGGATGGGGACTTGGTTTCTCTAGGAGGCTGGACGGGGACTTGGTTTCTCTAGGAGGCTGGACGGGGACTTGGTTTCTGGAGGAGGCTGGACGGGGACTTGGTGTCTCGAGGAGGCTGGACGGGGACTTGGTGTCTCGAGGAGGTCGGACGGGGACTTGGTGTCTCGAGGAGGTCGGACGGGGACTTGGTGTCTCTAGGAGGCTGGACGGGGACTTGGTGTCTCGAGGAGGTCGGACAGGGACTTGGTGTCTCGAGGAGGTCGGACGGGGACTTGGTGTCTCGAGGAGGTCGGACGGGGACTTGGTTTCTCTAGGAGGTCGGATGGGGACTTGGTTTCTCTAAGATGGCATCCGCTAAGGGGCCCGCCTTGGCTCCATGTGTCTCTCATCTCTGGAAGGCTAGCCCGGGATTTCTCCCACCATGGAGGCAGGGCTCCAAGAGTGAGTACTTGCAAAACCTTTGGAGGCCTAAGCTTGAAACTGGCACACAATCATTTCCTTTGCTTTCTGCTGTCCAAGGCAAATCACAAGGCCAGCTCTGATTCAGAGTAAAGACGCGGACTCCATCTACTGAGGGGAGGAAATAGAACTCACATTTCAAAAGGCAATAGATACAGAAAGGAGAAAAGAATTAGGGCCATTTCTGCATTTTACCAAAATATTTCTTTCTTTCTTTCTTTTTTTTTAACTTTAAAATATTGTTAATGCTGGACACCTGGGTGGCTCAGACTGTTAAATGTCTGACTCTTGATTTTGGCTCAGGTCATGATCTCAGAGCCCCCGGGTAGACTCCATACTCAACATGGAGTCTGCTTGAGATTCTCTCTCTTCTCCCTCTGTGACCTCCCAAAATAAAACATTAAATTAAAGGAAACAAAACAGAGGCACCTGGGTGGCTCAGTGGGTTAAAGCCTCTGCCTTTGGCTTAGGTCATGATCCCAGGGCCCTGGGATCGAGTCCCACATCGGACTCTCTGCTCCACAGGGAGCCTGCTTCCCCCTCTCTCTTTCTCTGCCTGCCTCTCTGCCTACTTGTGATCTCTGTCTGTCAAATAAATAAATTTAAAAAAATACTTTAAGAATTAATAAATAAGTAAAAATTATAAAAGAAACAAAATGTGGTTCATACTAAAAAGAATGTGGGTCAAAACTCTATGTCTTCATTTGGTCACCTGTGCTTCCCTCTTCTGCCGTTCCTTTTGCAGCTATGCTTTTCTCTTGTCCTCCCCTTTCTTCTTGCTCTTAACCCAATGGCCCCAAACATGCTTCCATGCAAGTCTTTCATTTGTCCCCCATACGTGTCCTGCTCCACTTTTCGGTTTTTTGGGGGTTTTTTTTATGATTTTATTTATTTATTTGAGAGGGGGAGGGGAGGGGTAGGAAAAGGGGGAGGGGCAGAGGGAAAGAAGAGAATCTCAAGCAGACTCCATGCTAAGTGCAGACTCCATGCTAAGTGCACAGCCTGTGGAGCTCAATCTCACAACCATGAGGCCATGACCTGAGCTGAAATCAAGAATGTGATACTTAACCAGTGGAGCCACCCAGGAGCCCCCTGCTCATGTTCATTTCTAAACATCCATCCAGAATGGCTTTCATCCCTATTTTTGTAGCTCACACTCCCATTTCCTTGAAGGTTAACTAGTGGACATTTCTGTATCTCCATGAAGCATTCTTTGAGTACACCAAACTTATCTTCATAACACTCATGACATTAACACTTGTTTCCTGAACTTTTCCTTAGTTATACTTTGGCACCATTTCATATGGTAAATGATTTGTTTTCCCACCAAAATTCTGTTTCTGGGGTAAAGAAACACATGCAATTTTCTTGCATAGTAATCACAAATTGGGGTGTATATCATTGTCAACTACTGTGGCACAATGCCCATCCCAAAATTAAGTAATTTAACAAGAACAATAGCAATAATAGTCTTTTGAATCATTTAATAATAATCTTTTAATTAAGTAACTTAATACATGGTAAAAAAATAATAATTATTATATATTTAGCTCGTCCTACATTGGGCTGGCAGTTTAGGCTAGACTTAGATGGATAACCTGTCTGGTCTTGGGCTAACTCTCCCATTAGCTGGCTTTACTAAATTTGTTGTATTCTGTCACGTGTCTGGGGCCTCAAATGGGGTAAATTGAGAGACTTGTCCTTGCCTTAGTTGGTCTCTCTTCCTCCAGCAGGCTAGCCCAGGCTTGTCCACATGGCAGCTGGAAAGAATAGCAAGAGAATGAGGGAAAGCTCACAGTTCTTGGGAGTAGGATCAGAACGATCACCTTGTTACTTCTTTGCATTCTACTTATGTTAAGGAAATCACATCCTAAAAGAAATCCTTTAGGAAGTCACAAGGCCAGCCTAGATCCAAGGACCGAGGATGTAGATGACATCTATTATTAGGAGGAACTACAGCATTGCATTGCAGAGGGGAACAGACAGAGAGAGAATAGTTGCACGCATTGTTATAAATAACCTACCAAGCAATGCTGGCCTGGCTCCTAAGGATTCTTCTAGGACCACATGTGTTTATTCTTCTCATTGTGGAGAACTGCTCCGTCCTTAATCTGAGCTATATCATTAGAATAGGAATTATAGGGGCACCTGGGTCGCTCAGTCGTGAAGTGTCTGCCTTTGACTCAGGTCATGATCCCAGCGTCCTGGGATTGAGCCCCACATCGGGTTCCCTGATTGGTGGGAAGCCTGCTTCTCCCTCTCCCACTTCCCCTGCTAATATTCCCTCTCTCATGGTCTCTCTCTGTCAAATAAATAAATAAAATCTTAAAAAAAAAAAAAAGAATAGGAATTATATCTTCTTCCATAACCATGCCTCCCCAAGCAAAGTAATTGGATAAAGTTTGAGTTCCTGATCCAAATGTGGGAATTGTAATCATTTCTCTGCTACCTTCCCTCCCATGTCCCCTGCCACTGACCTCCAAGACTGGTCCAGAGATGGGCACAAAACCCAAGCTAATCTAGTAAGTAATCTAGTAAGAATATTTCTCCAGGGTTGTTATGCTCGGAACTTTTCTCCTTCCTTGTCCTTGCACTAAGGCCAGTCTTGTCACCGCCCACATGACTGGCCATGGCAAGAAGCCTGACTTCATTAGGGAAGGATGAAACCCAAACACAGAGCAAAGCAGAGATGAAACACCAAAGGAGTCCAGACCATGTTCAGGTCCCTCCTTCAGCTTCCTTCACACAACTTAATAATATGGACCAAAAAATCTCTTTTTTTCACTTACTCTAGTTCAAGTTGTAACTCAAGTTCCTCTTACTTGCTAGCAGGGTCCTGACAAAAACATTAGGCATATCCTTCAGAATGTAACAGAGGTCTAGGCCCACCACAGGTTATTAAATAAATAAATGATAAATTCAAACAGAGCCCAATGTGATACCACACAACCAAAGACAATGACTAAAATGAAAATTTTTAAAAAGGCAGGCAATACCTGTGTTGGCAAAGATGTAGAGCAACTAGACTCCCATCCCGTGCCAGTGAGAATGACAATGAATATAACCTGGAAGCCCCTTTGGCAGTACCGAGTAAA
Source organism: Lontra canadensis (assembly GCF_010015895.1). Classification (NCBI taxonomy): domain Eukaryota; kingdom Metazoa; phylum Chordata; class Mammalia; order Carnivora; family Mustelidae; genus Lontra; species Lontra canadensis. The sequence continues at coordinate 11,480,235 of NW_022631010.1, forward strand.
ATTGAGTATAAATGTGTACGTTAGGACCCAGCAATTCCAACTCTAAGTGCGGTCATAATAGAAATCCAAACATAGTTCAACAAAAGTTTAAGAGAACATTATTCACAGTAGCCCAAACTAGAAAAAACTCAAATGTCCAATGTAGTGTATCCATATGATTAAATATTATACAGCAATGAGGACACATGAACTTCAGCTAATGTAACAACATAGATCTCAAAACATAAAGTTGAGCAAAAGAAGTCAAATACGGAAGCCTACAGATTGCATTATTTTCTTTGAAAAACCCAGGACATTGTTAGAAGTCAAGATCTTCATTATCTTTGTGGAGGAGCTGTGATTGGAAGGGGACACTGGGGACTTCTGGATTAACTTTATGGTCTGTAAACTCATGGTTCCTGCACACATATGTATTTTTATGAAAAAGTGTTTAAAGGAAATTAGAGTAGAGATAGTTTTTTGGTCCTTTGGACAGTTGCTGCTGGCCAGGTTTGTCGTCTCCCTCTGAGCACTACGCCTGGCACGTCCTTTCTCTGTAGTAGAGGTGAGAACTGTGAGAAGCACAGCTACCCCCATAAAGGAGCAAAGCCATCAATTGAAAACACTTCTGTGACAAGGGAAAAACATGTTCCCCCACTTGTCCCATCTGTCATGCCATATGTAGCAGCTTCTATCAACGCGCAATTTGCTGTGTGTGGTTGAGGACATTCCTTCCATGGAGGAGAAGAACATGCCCCAATTAAATCTTAAGATTAAAACCCTTTGAAGCCTGAAGCTCTGTGAGTCAAGTCATTACCATGTGAAGCCGCATCAACTCAACAGAATTGCATCCTGGATTTATCAAAACTCAAAACTCCAGACCTAAAATCTTAAATTCCAATGACCCTATCTCCGTGCACAATCTTCCAAGGTTCCTTTCTTTCTCCTCACTTTTCTGTGTCTGCACCTCATTTAGACCATGACTCATAGGCCAGTCTACTTCCAGACTTTATATGAGTACCTTCTATGCATGGTGATTTCCCTAACCCATCCTCAGGGATCCAGCAATCCCAGTGAGTCTAATTATTAACTTTGATTCTTTTGCTTTTTTGATCTTCAATAACCCTTGCCTTAAAAAAACCTCACCTCTACCATTCAAAGTGCTTTAAGCCCTATAGCTAGTCTTTTGAGATCAAACAGTGAAAAATCACAATCATATTACTACAAGTTCAGGGTCTCTGACCAATGCCCTGCCCAGTAATTCAAGTCTGAGGTTTGTTCTCTCTAAAATTCTCCTCAAGGACAGTTCCAAATTTCTTCCATTCTCTTATTTTAGCTCCTCTAGTGCCTCCTTTCATGAGAAAATCGATCTTGTGAGATCTCCCTTCTTCAGGACCGGTTTCATGAGTGTGTGACCTGCTCACTCACACAGGGCCCCAAGCTTGGTTTAATGCTCTGCAATCACTGTCTTAAAATTCTTAATAATTTGTAAACATGGAGCTCCACATTTTCATTTAGCACCAGGCCCCATAAATCATAGTGCCTGGTACTGCCCTTCTGCAAAGTGGTGACACGTCATTTATATTCCTTTTGGCATTTCTATCTTAGGGATTAAGAGGTGTCTCCTTCAACTCAAGAAGCATTCTTTTTTTCTTTCCAAAATTTGTTTTAATGGTGACGTAAGTCACATACCATAAAATTCACCTTTCTAAAATGTACAATTAAATGATTTTTAGTATATTCATTAAATTGTGCAACCATCATCATGATCTAATTCCAAAAAACAGAAGAATCGCCATTAGCAATCACCTCACATTCTCTCCTCCCATCAACCCCCAATTAACCACTAATCTATTTTCTGTCTCTATGGATTTGCCTATTCTGGACATTTCATACAAATTGATCCATACAGCATGTGGTCTTTTGGGTCTGGCTTCTTTCACCCAACATAAGTTTTCAAGGCTAGGGTGAATTCTTGAATCCCTTCTTTGGACTAGCCCCTCCTCCCTCTATAAACCCTTTGCCACAGAGTTGATCCCACTGTTAGTCATTTCTTCTACAGGCTCCTCTCTGTGAATAGATGTCTTTAAATCCCTCACAATCTTTACAGTAAAACATTTTCCTTCCAAATACAATAAAACTTCCAAAGTCAAACTTCTCCCACCAGTCCTTGCTTTCTTATTCTCTTCCTGGCTGAGTTTCTTCATTCTCTCTGCTTTCTCATCTCCCATTTATGCCTCAACCTTCTCTAGTCTGGCTTCTGCTGCCACCAGAGAAAAAGGAAATGCTTGCTAAGTCCCAGTAGGTTACCTGATCCACAATTTCTCTGCCTTTGGCTTTCTTGACATCTCTGCAAGGTGAGACATGGCTGACCACTCCCTTATGATGTCTTCTTTTCCAATGGCCTCTTGGTTCCCCATCACCCCTTAGATATCTTTGGCTATCTTCTTTTTTTGTTTTCAGAATCTTTATATCTCCCTCAAACTCTAAATCCCAGCACTCCTCAAAACTCTCCATTGGTTCTTTCTTATTCTCACTATACATTTTCTTTTTTTTTTTTTTAAGATTTAAAAAAAATTTATTTATTTGACAGACAGAGATCACAAGTAGGCAGAGAGTGAGGAGGAAGCAGGCTCCCTGCTGAGCAGAAAGCCCGATGTGGGGCTCAATCCCAGGATCCTGAGATCATGACCTGAGCTGAAGGCAGAGGCTTTAACCCACTGAGCCACCCAGGCGCCCCTCTCACTATACATTTTCACTGGGTCCTTCACCGAAACTGAACTCTAACATATATGTTAAGGATTCATATTTATGTTGTCTCCTGGGTTCCAGATCCACATGCAAATGTCTACTGACCATCTCTCCACCTGTATATCCATGTGTTCCTCAACTTCCTTAAACATATTTATAATTAAACTCACAAAGTTTTCCCAAACCGATTTAAGTGAGTGAGACCTTTGCCTATCATCCAAGCTATTTCACACAGAAACTGGGACTCACCAGGGACTGAAACTTCCTTCACCCACGTACAAAGAATCTCCAAGTCCATTTTCCCTTCTCTATCAACATCACCCAAGCGTGGCATTTGTCTCCATTCTCCTCCTTCCCACTCCCATACCACAGGTTAAGACGACAGGCCCACTTCTATTCAACCAATCTGTCTAATAGTGCCTGTTGAATGAGCTTTCTGAAGCACAAGTCTTAGCATTCCTTTATCTCTTCAAATTCTTAGTTTTGCAAGCAAAGTTCAAACTACCTCTGTGACTTTATCTCCCACTAATCAAAACATGCAGTATCATTTCACTACTCTGAGTTTGTATCTATATTATTTTTCTCTTCCAGAATAACCTTTATCCCTCAAACCCATTTCTCCAACTAAATGATGGTCTTTAACTCTGTAAAAAATTTTCGCAAGAGTTTACTCTTCCTAGAAGCCTTCCCTTAATCACGTGCTATCATTTCAATTCTCCTCTGAGCACCCAGTATTTCTCTAATCTCTAGTTGCACGTCTGCCTACTTGCATGCTGGGCAGTATCAGTTAATTTACTTGCCTTTTTTTCCCTACCCGTGTAAGCTCTTTACCAATCATACTCTTTAGGCATTTATACCTCAGTGCTTAGTTGTTATGCTCTAAACATTTGTGTTCCCACCTCTCCAAACTCATATGTGGAAATCCAATCCGAAGTGTGAGAGTATCTGGAAGTAGGGCCTGTGGGAGGTAATTAGACCATGAGTGTGGAGCCTTCATCTTGGTGCTCTTAGAAGAAGAGGCCAGAGGGCCAGCTCACTGTCTTTCAGCCATGTGACAATACCATGAGTAGCAGTCAGTCTATGACCCAGAAGTTAGTTCTCACTAGATCTTGACCTTGCTGGCATCCTGAAGTGAGACATCCAGCCTCCAGAACTGTAAGAAATAATTTTCTGTTGTTTGTAAATCACTCAGTCTATGGTAGTTTGTTAAAACAGCCGAAACTGACTAAAACACTAGTCCTGTGAATGGCACTCAGTACGTGCTCAATTAAAGCCTAATAGAGGCTCCCTGGTGGCTGTTGGTTGGGCAACTGACTCAATTTCAGCTCAGGCCTTGATCTCAGGATTGGGAGTTCAAGACCCACTTTGGGCTCTGTGCTGGGCAAGGAGCCTACTTAAAAAAAAAAAAAAAAAAAGCCCAATAAATTAATTCCATATGATTCTGTTGTTTTTAACCAAAATTCTTAGGAAGCAACACAATATACCCACTGGGCTGGAGAGTATATGGAAAGAAACAGCATCCTATAAAGTTAACCAGTCTGTGGTCACTGACCCTTTTAAGAACCTAATTAAATCTGGACTCTGTCCCTAGAATAAAGCTCAGACAAATCTGGAAGTTTGTATACAATTCTGTTAAGTTCCTAAAACTTATTCATAGACCCTGTTTGATATCTTAGGTTTTAAAACCGAGTTCCACTTTCTCCTATGCTCTACTGAACAGTCAAAACTCCCAAGAGAAATATCATCCTGGCGCTGGAGCTGAACAGACTAGCTTGAGGGCTTGAGGACTTGATGAAACATATTAACATATCAAAAGGAAAGATTTAAAGGCAGAAGAGAAGTAGCTGAGCCCTGGAAACACAGGAAGAACTAGCCATATAAAGATAAAATTTAACATTGTCCACCTTGGAACCATTGGATCAAAGTGGTAATGAGCATAGGGGGTGGGGATTAAAAAACCTACTATGTCTTAAATAACTTATTTTTAAAAGATTTTTTTTTTTATTTTAGAGGAGCAGGGGCAGAAGGAGAGGAAGAGAGAGTCTTTTTTTAAAAGATTTTATTTATTTCTTAGAAAAAGGGGGAGAGCTCACATGTGCGTAGTTGCGCATGCGCATGAATAGGAGTGGGGAGGGGCAGAAGGAGAAGGAGAAGTAGTCTCCCTGCTGAGCAGGATGCTTAACCACCTGAGCCACCCAGGTGCCCCTATAAGGAATAACTTTAAAAGGTGGCGAGGGGAGACTCCTGTATACCCTGTGGTAGGAGATGAAAGGGAGGCATGGTTGAGATCCCAAAGAAAGACTGGTCCTGCCCCAGTGTGAAAGGAGCTATTACCCTTGGTGCTGGAACAAATCTAAGGGTTCAAAGTCCTTGGCCTAAACAAAACCATAGCACAGACCTGTTCTTATGGTGGTTTCATGGTTCCAACCTTCACTGGTGAAACTCACAAACAACCCACCCCCAACCAGTTCCTAGAGCACTGAACTCTCAACACAGCCTTCATCCATCCTGGCCGATGGGGCAGTAAATACCGCATTGCTTCCCATCTCCCCAGTTTTGGGTTGAACCCAAGGAACTTTGGTCAGCTTGGCTGAGAGTTCCCTACACTAAGTCCTTGTCCCAGTGCCCCACCCCTTAGAGACAGGTCACATTCAGAATCACTACTGCTGACACTGGCCCTTGGTGCTAGTAAGGGAGCAAAAATACCCTTGCCTTACAGAGGTTTCTCTCTCTTATAGTAGTTCAGCAAGGACAGCTTCTACTCTGCCAGAAGGTTCCCTCCAGCACAGTCTGGGGGCTGAGATGACAGGAAGTGGGGAGGTATAATTTCCTAGCATAGACAGTTCAAAAGGGTCAACACTAGGTCCGACCACCGGGCAGAGAGGAGACTGGAGTCTGAACCAGTCTAAGCTATCATATCATACGATGTGGCCACTGAACGTGAGTTTCACACAGTCTCACGAACACCTGTCCACTGCTGGGGGACGCAGGTCTGAATCTTTTCGGCATTGGCACTGAAAATGCCAGTGGTTAGTCTCTGAAAATTATGTTTAGTGTTTAAAAGCAGGTTGTTTTGAGGGGCACTTGGGTGGCTCAGTCAGCTAATTGTCTGTCTTTGGCTCGGGTGGATCCTGGGGTCCTGGGATCAAGACCTGCATCAGGCTCCCTGGTCAAAGGGGAGTTTGCTTCTCCCTCTCCCTCTGACCCTCCCCACTACTCATGGTCTCACTCGCTCTGTCCCTCTCAAATGAATAATTAAAAAAAAAAACCCTCTTTGAAAAATAAAAAGCAGGTGGCTTCTAACATTTTGACCAAGGCCTTCAGAAGAAATACATTTTACAACATGTTGTGTCTGCATTTGAATTTTGGGCAATTTGGCAAGGAGAGAGAAGCCTCAGAGATTTCTTGCTCAGTGGGACTCTGGCAAAAGTGATAGAATAACCTCGATCCCCTCAGCTCACTCACAAGGTTATGTGAGCTACAGAAGCTTTTCTTAAAGGTCTTTGTAAGGAGAAACCAGAATCCTCAAGACCATGTCAGAGAACATCTCGTTCCCCCAGTGAAAGTCTGTCCAGAACCAGGTGGCAGCAAGGAAGTCTATACTTCAGAAACTCAGAAAGGGGCCACCTGGGTGGCTCAGTTGTTTAAGCATCTGTTTTTGACTCAGGTCATGATCCCAGGGTCCTGGGATTGAGTCCCACATCAGTGGGGAGTCTGCTTCCCCCTCTGCCTGCCCCTCCCCCTGCTTGTGTTCTCTCTCTATCAAATAAATAAAAAAATTTTTTTTAAAGAAACTCAGGATACAGGTAGAAATAGATTAATGACTCAGTGACTATGTCTCAGGGGTGTTGTCTATAGTATGACATGTATGTGATACCTGCTGTTTTCTTAATAACCTAATGTTTTCCACTCTTAATTCTGTACTGGGACTGAGAGTAAGTATGTTCATTTTGGGTGTTGTATTGGCAAATCCAACATACTATGGGTGTTAGTAATGGCACTGCTTGTGACAGCCTACGCTCTTGTCCTAAAACAACTTGGAAGAAGCCTGATATTCAGTGGAATAGGGAAATAGAGTAAGGAAACCATTACTTCAATTAGCTTTATAGAAACTGTGGGAGGAAGCAGAGCAGAGGAAGCTTTTTTGGCATATTTTCAAATCCCTGCCATTTTTAAGAATGGCCTCCACCTTATCTGCCCTAGGACCCCTAGATAATTACATAAGTCTTGCAGGACCTGATGCCGCTTGAAAAATCTCTCTTAGTGGTTTTAAAACATTACTTCAAATTCTTTGAGACAGCTCTCGTCAAAAAGTGGGTTCTGTGTCCTCTCCACTTGAATCTGAGCTAATCTTGGTGACTTGATTGTAGCCGCTAGAATATAGCAGAAGTGATGTTTCTTCCAAAGCTGGGTCACAGAATCAAAAGGCCAAGCAGAAAGCCCATGTGACTCATGCTGCTTCTGTTGGGATGCTTGTTCTGGAGAAGCCAACTATCATGTAAGAAACTCAACTATCCTGAGACCACCATGCTGGAAAGGCGGTGGGAAGGGGTTTCCATCAGCAGCCTATGTGCTGAGCTCCTAGCTGACAGCCTGCGTTCACTGTCAGCCATGAGACCCAGTCAAGCCACCAGATGACAGTAGCCCAGCTGAGGTTTGATGTCCGCCATATAAGAGAGCCCTTCCAAAATTTCTGAGCCACAAATTTGGGAGCAGAAATTTTAAGTAGCCATTTTAGGCTGTTACATTTTGTGGTCATTTGTTCCTGAGGTATTGAGACAAAACAAAGGAATTATTGATCATGAATTAATAGTAATAGGAACAAGCATTGTACAACAAGCAAACAGCCCTGCCAGACCATAAGCTTTGCCAGGGCAAAACCATATCCACTGTGTTCTCTCTTATATCCTCAGGGTCAGGCCCATAGCAGGTGCCCACTGAGTCAATAAGAAATTGATGCCCCATAAGAAATTTGAAAAATATTGTATTGTTCTGATACTTTCAAATAAATTATCTTCACTTTAAAAAAAAAATCTCAGAAGTAAATAAATTTTTACTAATATTCCCTGACTGGCTTCAAGTGGTGATTTTTTTTTGGTTAAAGTGAATACCAGCACCCCAAATTAGGGCTCTTTCTAATCACGGAGATCTCAGAACATAAAAATATTTGAGTAAACTGTGGCTAATTTTCTAACACCGGGAACAATGCCCGCTTAGCCAGTTCACCGACTAGAGTCCTGTTTAACTTGAGCTTTCAGCAACAGTCATTTGCTTAGCTGGACAGCAGATCCTCGTTGTTCTAGATTTTAGGACCACAGTCAGTATGTGACTCCTCACGTCACACAAAGGAACACCTCTCCCCCCAAGATTGTCTCAACACTCACAAAGTGGCCTGGGGCCATTTGCAAAATGAAACAAACTGTCAAATAGCACAATTAGAGGAGTAGAAGCCACTTAATGGAAGAAAAGAGTGATGTGTTTAGATGCAAGAGGCAGACTAATTACCACCTTTGGGCAAGGACTTGGTCCTGAGGTTACTGGCAGTTAAGACAAAAAAGGCTTCCCAGGAGCCCAGCTCTACTATCTTGATATTTGTAGATTAGACAAAGTCTCCAGCGTTAGCTTTGGGCAAGATATAGTAATACACAGTTCAGATGAGTCATTCTTGCTCAGTCATTTATTTTTCCTAAGGTTTATTTATTTATTTGAGAGAGGTGAGAGGGGAAGAGAGAAGGGAGAGGAAGAGAATTTTAAACACGCTCCCCACTGAGCTAGGAGCCTCACACTGGTCTCAACCGCAGGACCTGAGATCATGACTTGAGCCAAAACCAAGAGTCAGAGGCTTGATCGATTGAACCACCCAGGTGCCCTACTCAGTCATTTAGAATGTTGGAGAATATAGTCAGTGATCCAGTCACCTAGGGAATTGGCACGCAGGACTGGTGGGGTGGGGGGGGCATGGTGGATCTTAACTGGCACAGCTGCGCTCCTGCCCTAATGTGTCAGGTTTCCAAATGCTGACTTCCCCCGAAGGGGTGCCTATGAGGATGTTTCCAGGGGCACAATTGTCTGGCAGGAAGAAGTTTTCTGCTCCAGGGAGACCTCATCAGCATTTGTCCATCTCTTCATCTCCAGCCCCCAAGGGAATACTTCACAGACTCCCTCTGCTTCCCTGGAGCTTGGGATCAGTCTCTACTGTGCGATTGGTCTACCCAGGAATCCAAGAAACTTGCCTCTCTCTACAGTGAAGGTGGGGCTGTTCCACTCCCTCCGCCATCTTTCACCCATTACTTTACCCTGTTCCAAAGGTCCTGTGAGCAGAATGACAAATGCACAGGGCAGTCAGACACACAGAGTGACCCTCTGTCTTCCCAGTAACCAGGATTGTGAGCCCTTCTCACTTGGCTGGGGAGAAGGAAGAGTGCCCCCTTCCCATTTCCCACAGGAAGGAGTAACTTTCCACCTGAAACTCAATCCCAAACCCTCCAACAAATTCCACTAAGTCCTTTTATACGAGCTGGCAGGAGAAGAGTAAGATGCTCGGAGGAGCAAAACTGGTCTTGTCCCCCCTGAAAAGTGTCTGGCAAAACTTTCTTTTCTGTGTCATATTTATCTGCTACTGTGCATCATTCAAAGACAACACGGGGCGCCTGGGTGGCTCAGTGGGTTAAAGCCTCTGCCTTTGTCTCAGGTCATGATCTCGGGGTCCTGGGATCAAGCCCCGCATCGGGCTCTCACTCCTCGGGGAACCTGCTTCCCTCTCTCTCTGCCTGCCTCTCTGCCTACTTGTCTGTCAAATAAATAAATAAAATCTTTTAAGAAAATGCAGTAACCTTCTGCTTATTGCATGGGTCCCAAGTACTCTGTGTTTTATATTCTGCCTCCCCTTCCAGACAGTGACCCCCACTGAAAACAGACACTGTGTCTTACCATCTAGCATCTAACTTGCCCATAAATATTTCAGCAAATGATTTAAGATTAAGTTCATGAACCTTAAGATCTTTACTGCCACTTTTCATTTTAGCCAAATTTTTCTTTTTTCTTTTTTTTACTGTATTTTATTATGTCATGTTAGTCACCATACACTACATCATTAGTTTTTGAGGTAGTGCTCCATGGTTCATTGGACATGTTTTCTGGTTTGTCATGATCATAAACCAAGGAGAAAGTGCTGGGTGTCATATTTCCACAAAAGATTCTTACTGGTAAGTGACTGTAATTGTATTAGAGATTTCCACCATGGAGGTGACAGAGTTGAGAAGCTATTACAACAGACACCTGGTTATTTCCCCAGAACCTCCACTCATTCTAACCCCGCTAAGCATGTAACACCCAGTTTGCGTACAACACCCAGCGCTCCATGCCATATATGCCCTCCTTAACACCCATCACTGTAGCCGAGTTTTTATGATGCAGGTTCTAAGAAGTTCTAAGAAATACCTAATTACATAGGTATTTCTGAACTTGCAAAAAGTCGAGTCAGGAGAAACATGTTCTTAGGAAAATCAAAGCCTGGTTGCGAGAAACTGATAGAATCAGACATGGCAGCCTTACCTGGCTGCTTCCAAAGTAGTATGTCGGGTGGCTACAAGGAAAGATGGTTTGATTCCCAGAGCCTGTGGGGAGGAGATCATTTCCTAATAGTGGGTCTTCTGTTGTTGTTGTTGTTGTAAAATGAGATGAATAACAACCTCAGAGTGAGCGAGTCTGTCTGCCTGTGGGGAGGTGAATGTCAGGGATCCCATGGCGAGTCCATATGTCATCTCCATGGCTTGGAACAGCCAGAGGTGGACCAGAAGAGGATGAAGCAGCTGTGGCCCTTGTAGAGGTGGGCTCCAAAAGTGTTCGGGCATTCCCATTAAGTCCTCATGGAAGTGTCAACTAATAGGTGTTTGTAGAGTAGAATTTGACAACCGTCACTAAGAGCCTAAAACCAGACACTTTCCATCCATCAATGCCACTTCTAGGAATTGTTCCTAAAGAAATGACCAGGAATGGGACACATATGTGTGTAAAAGGATGCTTGTCTATTAAGTTACTATATTAATAATACAATGGGATACTATGTAGATTTGAGAAGTCACAATGTAGTTAATAAAACATGAGAAGGTTCATGATACAGATAGTGAAAAGAGCCAGTTCAGACTAGAACTGTGGTATGATCTCCTTCTACCAAGGATGTGTGGAAGAAGATAGGGAAAAAATGTAAATGGTGCTTATCTCTGGGAAGCAAGGAGATTATGGATGGTTTTTACTTTATTTTCTATACTTTTCTGTTTTTCTGACTTTTTTCAGGAGATGCATACTACTTCTGCAATAAGAAGGCAGTAATAAGTGATAGTTTAAAATAGAAATAAAATCCAGATGAACAATTAATTTATTGTTTAAGGCTGAAGACGCTGAGACAGAGGGAGATTGGCACAGAAGGGATTTGTAGGGGAAGAGGAGGATTAGCAAAAGGGATTACCTTGTTTTGATGATAAGAACATTTTCTGGGTTGTAATCTGGAGGTAGGTTGAGTAATACTCCAGTTGTGGGTGCCTGCGCGTGCATGGTTGTGTGTGTGCGTGTGCGCGCGCCCAAGGATGCACAAAAGAAAGCTATGGAGAGAACAAGAAACAAGAAGATAGTGAATCTACCAGGATTTAACATGGCAATGGTAATGATAGGTGAGTTTCCAGGTTGACTTTGTGTTTACCTTAAGTTTATACACATCAGTCAATATCTATCCATGTATCACAGGGGTCAAGAGCTTGGGCTCTTCATTGAATTCAAATTGAGTTCAAATTGAGTTCAAATTGCAGCTCTTTTACTCCCCAGCCATGTGGCCTTGACAAATTATTTCATCTCTCTCAGTTGCCACCTCAGTAAAACACCAATGATCGTGATGATAATAATAACACTCACCCATATGTCATAGTTATTTTGAAGATTGACTGAATTAATACATGTAAGGCCCTGAGAACACAGTCTAACATATAATAAAAGCCCAATGAAAGTTACCTATGACTATTATTTTAGTACAAATAAGTTTTTGCAGCATATTGCAGTGGAAAATCCCAGTCTAGGAGTCAGAAAGCCTGAGCCGGAGAACAGACCCCACTTTATAGGAATGGGACTTGGTGCTTATCCCATCTGTCTTCCTGTCTTCATGACACCACTGTGGAAATCCAGTAAGGTACAATTATTGAAAGTTCTGACCACAGAAATAAGTTGGAGGGCACCTGCCCTCTCTTCACATGGATATAGATTTTCAAGACTCCCCTGTGTAGAGGATTATAGCTTAGCAGGGTTAGAATGAGTTGAGGCTCTGGGGTAATAACCAGGTGTCTATTCTAATAGCTTTTCAACTCTGTCACCTGTATGGTGGAAATCTCTAATACACTTACAGTCGCAAATCAGCAAGAATCTGTTGTAGAAATATGACACCCAGCACTTTCTCCTTGGTTTATAATCATGACAAACCAGAAAACATCTAGTTTCTCAACAAAATGATTTCATTAAATGAATTTCTGTCCGTATATGCATTGGGATGTTTTGTTAGGACTAAAAATAGCATTTTTTTTTTTTTGCAAAAAACAGAGTGAATTTTATTTTTTTTTTAATTTATTTTCAGCATAACAGTATTCATTGTTTTTGTACCACACCCAGTGCTCCATGCAGTCCGTGCCCTCTCTAATACCCACCACCTGGTTAAAAATAACATTTTAAATGTAAACATAATGGAAAGGGAAATTGTTCATTATATGTTAAATCAACAAAACATGCACATCAAGACACATCTTTCTAAATTAGCTGGTGAAGTAAATAAAGAAAAAAATAGGTTAAGTTTTAAACAGGGAGATGTATCTATTGAAGTCCTACTGTATAGAAAGGAATTTTAGGGGCGTCTGGGTGGCTCAGTGGATTATAGTCTCTGCTTTCCGCTCAGGTCATGATCTCAGGGTCCTGGGATCAAACCCTGCATCAGGCTCTCTGCTCAGCAGGAAGCCTGCTTCCCCCTCTCTCTCTCTGTCTGCCTCTCTGCCTACTTGTGATCTCTGTCTGTCAAATAAATAAAATCTTATTAAAAAAAAAAAAAGAAAGAAAAGAATTTTATGGGAAGGCTATACACCAAGGCCACTCACCCATAGACCTCAAGGCTAGTAGGAAAATCAGTGTAAGAAAAACTTTATACTGAAACTCCGAACAAGTAGAGGGTAAATGCTCTTTTAGCAAACATGACCAGAGCAATTTGTTTATTAGAAAAACAGTCACAGATATATTTCCAGAAGGATTATGAATACCACAGGCAGCTGACATGGAGATTTCAGAAGGAAATGAGCTTTGTAATGTGGGGAAGATTTTCTTTCAGATATTCTGAAAGAGAACAAACAGGATTCCCAATAGAAGTTCCTCACTGCCTCTCCCATCATACCATGACTTCTCAGCTCATCTAACTCTGTATTCATCCTCAAAGTCGTAATGAACAAAAATTAGGAAGTGAAGGTCCATGGGAACACCCCGGCCATGCCTACCACACCCAGAGACCATATTAGAAGGACTTCGGCAGGTATGCAAGATCACTATATTGATGGAACATTTTTTGCCTGTCCCTCTGAATGTAGAAATGTTAAACTTCATTTAGAGACTAGAAGGTGACTTTCCTTTCACTGGGGGGTGGGGGAGGGAAGGTGAGCTAGACCTTGCTAAGGTCTAATCATGGGCATTTGGGCACTGAGCGACCATCTCTGGCTAGAAAGCAGACCTTTCTCCACTGAGAGCTATCCATTCACCATTTTTTTTCCAGAAGGTAGCTAGAGACTCATCCTATGGGGCAAAAGAGGAAGAGACCGGGCTGATGAAATTGATCCCAGAGGGTTTTTAAGTGAATTATGTGTTTTAATACGCCCAAGTGTACTTCAGATTGAACTAAAATTTATCGATTAGTATGGAAGACTGTTTAATGGCTCAATTATTTTACCTATCTATTTCTATGTTCCTTGCCACGTGACTTTGAATTTCTTCCATGAAAAAAGATAGTCAATTCCTTAAATCTGGGCTAAGCTACGTGATTTGCTTCAGTTAACAGAATGCAAGAGAAGTGATGGTGTGCTACTTCTGAGTCTTGCCTTTAGAGAATTTATGTGCTTCCATTGCTCTCTTGTGCCTCTGTTATTACCATGACAACATTTTCAGATTAACCTGCTAGAGAATGAGACACAGACGGAACAGAGCTGAATCACCCAGGCATCCCAGACAAGGCCAGCCTAGATCAGCTGATAGCCAGCCTAACCCCAGATACATAAAAGAGTCCAGTCAAGATCAGCAGAGCTGCCCAGCTGAACCCCAAGCTGACCTCAGATGTGTGAGTGATCAGTCTATTGCGATATGTCCCTGTGGTCCAGTGGTCATCTGATACACTGTTCTATATTGTTACAACCACAGATAACTGACTAATGACCTACCTTCTTAGTGTTCAATTCATCATCAGCTAAACTTCCTAGTCATCTATAAGAGATGTGTCATTATTTTTACTCTGCAGATGGGGAAAGTGAGACATAGTGAGATTAAGTAATTTTCCCAAAGTCAGAAATATAACAAATCAAGATTTCATATTCCAAGTCATACTCTTTGGGGGGAAGAGAAAGGAGGATTTGGGGATAGACAAAACATCTTGATCAGAAACATGAAAAAAGAAGGATTTTTCTTCTTAGAATTTCTAGCTAAACTCATGGGGGTGGGGGAGTTAGGGCTCAGAGATTGGTACTCCGAAGAGGTCTGGGATCTCAGAACAAAGGGGGACAGCACTCTATGACTTCAATACTTCTTTTCTAGAGGATTAATTTGGGGGTGGTGGGGAGACATGGGAAAATCTCCATGCCCTGAGAATAGCGTGACAAAAACTAGTAGAATAAAAGGGTATAAATTCTGCAATAGTGGCCATCTCTGAGGACCATGTCAACAGGTGGATCAATGACAAGATTCCTATCCTGCCCCCAATATTTCAGAAATACACTCTAGAACTCTGGCCTAAATTTTGGGAAAGGAATACCTTAGGGACACCAAATAAATCGTCTTGCTGTATTAGAATGGAGCTTCAAAACGCAAATTGTTTCAAGTTACAGGAAATAAAATTATATATTTTTGCACACCCAATTTTGAAGCCTTAAGAGTTCTGCACTTTATGTCAAATCCAACAAATGTTAGTTGTTGTTATAATCGTCTGTTATAAAATCAGGTAAAATGTAATAGCCAACACTTTCTGTAGTTGATGATTAGTTCTCCACCAAAATGTGTGTTCCCTGCAGTGTGATAGGGTACTTACTGGAAAACAGCTGCCCAGCAGGAGATTACATTTCCCAGAACCCCATGCATCTAGGCAGGCCCACATGATTAGTTCCCACCCAATGAATGGAGGTGATGTGTGTCATTTTCTAACCTAAGTATCTTCTCCCTATTTTTTCTTTCCTCATTTGCTGTCTAAATCTCAAAGGACACTGAGGCTCTGGGGAGACAAAAACGTGAAATGACAGTAACTGAACTCTTGAATGTAACGTGGAAATCCACCAGGAAGACCAGCATTAGACCATTATGAGAGCAACAAATAAATGTGTCTTATGTTGAACCACTGATGTTTGGGAGATTATTTGTTACCTCAGTTAATATGACCTCAAATAATATAAGAGCATCCCCACAAAAAAAAAAAAAAGAGCCAAGCAAGAAGCAGTGTTTAGGTTTTAAGAAACTAACTACTGAAAGAAAAAAAAAAAATTTATCTTGAGGCGATGTGTAGAGTTAATGCTGGGTTAATTAGAGGTTCCTGGGGTAGAAATCTCTCTAAAATAGCATTGCATAAAGGTGTGTGTTAAGGAATCTAAGAATCATGTGTAGAGAATCTTTGGGTTTAACACCACATCCCTGAGTTTTGTATGAAGAAGAATCACCTAGTTAGATAATGATCAAAGTGGTAGCCAGATGTCATAGCCTATTCCTGCCCCAAACCCTCCTTGATGCCAGAAGATCCCCTTTGTTTTCTGCAGTTCACTTTGCTGTTGGAAAGTGTTAATGAGCTTGCCTTTTTCAAATAGGTGTGAATGGCATGGATTCAACTTCCTAATGAGTCTAATGTCATTTGAAATTTTCACATAAAGAGAGTTGCCTTGCGTGGTGGCTTCTGAAGCTGACACAACGTTTGTATCCTTCACAAGCCCACAAAAACTGCAAACTGTCATTTAGAAAATTGGTTTGGCTCTTCCTGTGAAAGAAACCTCATGAGCACAATGATGTTCTTGACTCAACACTTTCCTTTCCGTGAACTTACCTTCAGCAGGAACCACTGACATTTTTTAGAGCCACATCCCAAGGGATACAGCCCAGAAGGACTTTAATGACTCACTTGAGGTTATTTAGAGACAACTGTACTTTCCTTTTTGCCCTTAAAAAATTCATCAGAGATAATGGTTGCAGTTCAGAGAGTCTCTGTAGAGGAAGATCACAGTGAGACCATATTCCAAAAAGCTACCATATTGGATGTTCAAGATCATTAGTGGACTGATTCCAATGAGAGCTGAAACTTCTTCATTAATTTGAATAAAATATTATTGAGACCATCAATGGAATAAAATAAGTACATCTATGATATATTGGCACAATGGAATATTATATGGTGGTGGGAATGGACAAATGTCAAATATATCTGACCACATGTACAAATTTCAGAAATATAATACTGAGCAAAAGCCACTAGGACAAAACAATACATACAAACAATACTTTTAAAAAAGTTTAAAAACAGGCCAAATTAATGTATTGTGTCAGAAGTTAGAATGATGGTTACCTTTGAAGTTTACACTGTGACTAGAAGTGGCTATAGAGGCATTCCTACAGAAGTAACAATGTTCCATTTTCAGACCTGGGTTCTCAATCCGCAGGTGTATTCAGCTTGTAAAAAATTCACTGAACTGATGTTGGCGAGGATGCGGAGAAAGGGGAACCCTCCTACACTGTTGGTGGGAATGCAAGCAGGTGCACCACTCTGGAAAACAGCATGGAGGTTCCTCAAAAAGTTAAAAATAGATCTACCCTACAACGCAGCAATCACACTACTGGGTATTTACCCTAAAGATACAAATGTAGTGATCACAAGGGGCATGTGCACCCCAATATTTACAGCAGCAATGTCCACAATAGCCAAACTATGGAAAGAACCTAGATGTCCATCAACAGATGAATGGATAAAGAAGATGTGATATATATATACAATAGAATACTGTGCAGCCATCAAAAAACAAGAAATCTTTCCATTTGCAATGATGCGGATGGAACTAAAGGGTATTATGCTAAGCGAAATAAGTCAATCAGAGAAAGACAATTATCATATGATCTCTCTGATATGAGGAATTTGAGAGACAGGGCAGGGTGGGGGGAGTCATGGGGGGAAGGGAAGGGGAAAAAATGAAACAAGAAGGGACCAGGGAGGGAGACAAACCTTAAGACACTCTTAATCTCAAGAAACAAACTGAGGGTTGCTGGGGGGTGGGGGTAGGGATAGGGTGGCTGGGCTATCCCTACCCCCACCCCCCAGCAACCCTCAGTTTGTTTCTTGAGGGTATGTGCTATGGTGAGTGCTGTGAAATGTGTAAGCCTGGTGATTCGCAGACCTGTGCCCCTGGGACAAATAATACGTTATACGTTAATAAAATCTAAAAAAAAAAAAAATTCACTGATCTGTTCTTAGTGCACTTTCCTTTGTGTGCGTGTGTATAATATTTCAATAAAACATTTACTTATAAATCAAACAAAACACTTAAAGACCCCTGTAGCGATCCCTCGAAGTTTAGAGATCCTGTTATCTTGTTCTCCTTACAAGTGTGAAAAAAAATTCCCTCTCGGATTTTGTCATAGGCATCCAATTAAAGTCAACCAGACTAAAAGAGTTTTATAAATATGGGGTTTGGACAGAGGTATTTCTAATTAGACTTCCTTTCTCAGCTTTTTCTGTTTTTTGTCATAAGCAAATGTACACACTTTAAAGCACTGGCTAAGTTTCAGATGTGGTCTGTCCTTCATAGATAATGTCTGGAAGTGAAACCAGACCTTGCCTGATGCTGTTAAGCAGATGTGATTATTACATGCTCGAAAGAATCAATGTTATAATTAAAACGTCATCGCCAACACCTCAATGGAAATGGGAATTAACCAAGTCTTGGACCTCAACCCAGAGTCTCCATTGTGCCACCTGTTTGACTCTGTCCTAGTGACACAAAGAGTCACAATCAATATGTGTAAATTTCACATTTTATGGTTGTGTCATGTCACCACCAGCAGCATCTCTACCAGCCACCCCAGTCTGCCAGTCACAGCGACTTGCTATTGTGACTACAGATTCTGGTTATTATTGCTGGCAATGTTGCTATGTAAAAATTACACCAGAACACAACAGATTCTTTTTTTTTTTTTTTTTTTTGCCTCTTCTTTTTGTGGGTCAGAAATTTGGGAACGGCCCAGTGGGACAGTTATCTCTGGAAGTCTCTCATGCAGTCACAATCATGTGTTGGCTGGGCTGCAGTCACCAGGAGGCTCAACTGGGCTGGACATCCAAGTTAGTTCACCAGGTACGGCTGGTAGGTAGTGTGGTCTATCACCTGGGCTCAGCTGGGGCTGATGACTAGAAGTGCTGACACGTGCTTCCCAGCATGGTGATCTCAGGGTAGTTGGTTTGCTTACAGGAAGGTGCCTAACTTCTAGCTTCCCCATAGTGAGCGTTGCCTGAGAATGCGGGACACTGCTAATATGGCCTTGCAAGTCATGTAGCATGACTTCTGTTGCATTCTATTTGCTATATGTAACACCTAAGCCTGCCCAAATGTGAGAACAGGGGATTAGACCCCAACTTTCAGTGAGAGGAATAACAAGGATATTTCAACCACTTTCAAAAACTGCCACACTCCATGACCAATATAATAACCAAATTAAATGTGATCTCCTTCCTTATCCTGAAGTTCTCTAGGGTCTTCACTTATAATGTTATAAGTAGTCATAGAAATGCAAGCCTACACATCAAATTGCTTTGCCAGATTTATTATTGCAGAAGCCACAAGAAGCTCCCATCTAAAACAGATTTCTGTGCACCTTGACCCTATAATTTTGTAGGAAAAGCATTGTTCACCACCTGCTCCATGTGAAGACACTGAAAGCTAGTGGGACTTGCAGTCACTCAACTGCGCAAGTTTCAGGGCTAAACTTTGAACCTTTGTTTTCTGACTCTAGGTCCGATATTTGTAACTATGACTCCGAGAGCTGAGAGCTTAACTGAACTTCAGTCATAGTAGTGACATATTCTGCATCAAGTACTGGGATGTGTTGGAGACAAATATATCTTACATCCCAGAATTGTATCCTGAGTTGTTCTGACCCACTTGTTTAAGCTCATGGTACCAGCCAACTGAAGGGAGTATTTGTTGCTCTTCTGGGCAGAGAAAATGGAATCAACCATTTTTAGATTCCTAGAACCAGAGCAAAACCATGCACCAGAGGGGAAGGCTCTTTTATTCTGGGTAGAGCCTGTCTTTATCAATTGCCTGGCTGGAGGAATTGGGGATTAATAAGGATGAAAATTGCAAGCAAAATGAAACTAGATGGAGTTTCTGAGGGCTCAAGGGACCAGACTAGAATTCAGTATGATCCTCAGCAAATTAAAAAGGCAGCTTGTTAGAAAGGAGATAAAACACAGGGGCAGCAAATACAGGATGGCTCATCCCAGTGAAACTCCACATGTCTGGACTGGTAAGTAGGACTGGCTGGGCACAGCCAGAGCAGACACTCAGATCAGAGCCGGTGAGCATCACGCCAGTGAGGTTAATTCCAGCTGGGGAGCTCATGTGCACAACTACCAAGTATCACTTAATACAGAGAAACTTTCTCAGAATCCCCAAGATCACCTCTCTTTGTAATGATGCTCTGAGTTCCTTTGTCTTTTCTTCGTGGCCTTTATCACTGTGACAATTTTTAAAACTTTGGTGTGATTATTTGACAAATATCATCCTGCTACAAATGGTCTGTTGGTTCCATGAAAGCAAGTTCTGGATCTGGTTCTATTATACATGTCATACCTGCCACTACACCTCATTTATAGCTGCTGTCCTCTTGATGTATATTGAATGAATAAATTAATACTAGGATGAAAATAATGTAAACTATGGGTCAGCAGATAATGTCCCACTGGCCAAACGTTGCCTGCCACTTGTTTCTGTATGGCCTGTGACCTAAGAATGGTTTCCACTTTTTTAATTGTTTTTTTTTTTTTTTTACTTTTTTTAATGGTTTAAAAAAAAATCAAAATAACAAGAGTAATTGGTGACGTGAAGACTATATGAAATTCAGGCTTCAGTGTCCACAAAGAAAGTTTCCTTGGAACACAGCCATGCTCATTCACTTACATAGTGTCTGTGTAATACATAACTTTTGTAATTTAGTGATTTCATGCTACAATGATAACTTTGAGTATGCAACAGAGACCAAAGGGTCCACAAAGTCTAGAATATTCACTAACTGGGCTCTTTACAGAAAAAGTTTACTGACCTGGCTTTTATCATTCTTGGGTTCCCATACATGGGGGACATATTCCTAAGCTTGCTTGAAATCTAGTGGGAAAAGTGATTTTTGCGGCCCCTACATTGAACCATACAAAATAGTGATTCTGTTTTCTAATAGGATGAAGTTTATAAAAAAGGAACTGCTCTGTTCTCCAGAATTAGGGGAACAATGATTGCCTGAATCAACAAATACTAAGAGGAGAGCCATGTAGAGCAGGGTTTGGCAAGCCTGAGGTCTGGAGTCACATGAAGCTGGGTTCACATCCTCTGGACATGAAATCAGAGGCAATATAATCCTCTAAGCTTCAACTAATCTTCCTGTAGAATGGGAATGAAATTCTCTTCCTTGGAGGATGCTGTAGGGATTAAATTAGATATGATAGACACGTTTTGTGTGTGTTTGCCCATCCAAAAATCCTTTCTCTGAGAATGGTTCCCTCAACTCCAGGGGCAACCTGTGCAGATCTGTCCACAGACCTGGCCTCTTTTCCTCTGGCCACAACTGACTGGACAAAGCAGGGACAACTGATGCAAACTCTGTTGTGGGCCAACTGGATCTTCCCTCCTGAAATACTGAAAATGGAACATGGCAACCCTAGTTAATGCATGCAAGGCACTTGGAATTGAGCCACCTGTTTGGACCACAAGCAAAGGTGGGAGAAACTGGTTTGCAGACTGAGCATAATGAACACATGGCAAGATATTTATGTGGAGAGAGTAAAAGCAGTCCCGCTCTGTTGGAACGGAGCCCTCCTGGACCTATTCTTTATGGCAGCTGGCATCCTCTGCTCATAAGCACAGGTCTAATGTCGTAAGTCCTGCCCACGGAACCACCTCACCTCCACCTCCAAACTGCACACACACCCCAGTCCCTCAAACATCCACACCCCCTAATGGATAAGCCACAGAGACAGGGGAGTTGAAGGATCCCTTGTCTTCCACTGTATGTGCTAAGTGAAGGCTGCAGATTGCTTTTCTTTGGAATCCTCCAGCATCTGAGAATGAGACTGGGAAAGAAAACAGCCATACACAGAGATGGGCAACCCCATTCCTGCTAAATCAGAACTTTGGAACTTGAACACCAAGACCAGCAAGTCTCAGGAAGTGTTGTTGAGGACATATTGTTAAAAATGGAGCTTCAGGGGGGCCTGGGTGGTCAGTGGGTTAAGCCTCTGCCTTCGGCTTGGGTCACAATCTCAGGGTCTTGGGATCAAGTCCTGCATTGGGCTCTCTGCTCGGCGGGGAGCCTGCTTTCCCCCTCTCTCTGCCTGCCTCTCTGCCTGCTTGTGATAGCTCTCTCTGTGTCAAATAAAAATAATAATAATAAAATCTTTAAAAATGGAGCTTCAGCTCAAAGTTGATCTTCGAGCTCCCTAGCTACAAGTCCTTCTCTCGACTGTGCAAGAGTGGGATATAGGCAGGAATGTGCAAGATAGAAAAGAAACGAGGGCCCCTGAGATTTCTTTTGCTGCAGATTTGTAGAGAAACACATGGCAGCTTAGGGAATTCCTTAAAGTCAACAACTTTCCATTTCCAGGCTTCTTTCCCTTGGGTTTAACCTTGCTACCTTTATGCCCATAGTTCAGGGAGATATTCCTGTGCTAATCCTGTTTTTTAAAATTAGTTCCAATGGACTTCAGGCTCTTGTCACAAACATGCCTTAACCAAAACAAAATGTAAAGCTCCTGGTGCATAATTGTTGTTTAACAATGTAGCGGTTGCTGTTATTATTACTATAACAATTAGTAGGAATTAACACCATTGCTATGATATCAAATGGCCATAGTTTTTGTCAATGCATGCTGCAGTATGTAGGCATGAATGACATTTCTGGGATTTGCTTTAGAATAGTTTCACAATAAAACTTTTTTTAAGAAGAAAAAATAAATAGATAAAGCAAGTGGGGCAAAATCTGGGTAGTTGTTGAATCCAGGAGATGGGTATATTAGAGTTCACTGTGTGATTCATCCTACCTTGTATATTTTAGAAAACTTCATTTAAAAAAAAGATGATGTTAAAATTGTTTTTTGGAGTTAAAATAATTAGGCCTTGAACATGTTAAGTTGCTTAGACAAAGGCTCTAAAATGTCAGTTCATCAAGTATGTTCTAAAGAAAGTACTGGTGTGGGACACCTGGGTGGCTCAGTTGGTTAAGCGGCTGCCTTCAGCTCATGTCATGATCCCGGCGTCCTGGGATCAAGTCCCACATCGGGCTCCTTGCTCGGCAGGAAACCTGCTTCTCCCTTTGCCTCTGCCTGCCTCTCGGCCTACTTGTGATTTCTCTCTCTCTCTGACAAATCAATAAAATCTTTAAAAAAAAAAAAAAAAAGAAAGAAAGTACTGGTGTGCTTGATTCTTTGAAAACTAAAAGGAGACCTATCTTGGATGATGTGAAAAGGCCCAGAGACTGGGAAATGGACCAAATAACTTTAAGATCCAACCCCACCCACCCCCACACATGTACATACTTCTCAGCTATCGTATACTATCTCGGAAATCGAAGCGTTTCCCCCAAAACAAAGAGGAAGGGATTCTCCTTTTGGGGGAGTACTTAGGAAGCCATCGATAATCCACAACCTGTCAAAGAACTGCAGTATTTTCTCAGCTCCCCAAGTGGGAGACGGAATCACATTACTGATTTATTCTGTATCCATGCAGGATGCTAATGGAAATGAGAGATTTAGCATCTGTGTGCTCAAGTATTCTGTTCTATGGCAGATAGATCTGCCCCTGGAAACTCTCTGTGCTGCCCTGGCCGGCTTCTTCCCACAAGCACAACCCACCATCTCTGAGCCGTGGTTAATGAAGTCTGGCCACTCAATGAGCTGGGGTTTTCCCAGTTTGGAAAAATTCGAGAAATAAAGCCCAGTTATGGGCTACCCTAAGCACGAGTATCCCTTTTCAGTAGTGGATTTGGGGTCAAGAAAGGGAAATGTGGAAAGAAAGAGGCAGAAAACAAAAGTGAAGAAACGGAACACAGAAATCCTCTCCAGGGGGTTGTGCTCTCTTGTCTGGAAGCAGCAGGGGCTGCCCTGTCCATTCCCAAGAGGAGAGGCCGTCCACAGGGAGCGGCGAGTAGAGGACGATGGGTGGAGAGACCGCCATGCCTCTTGGATCCCTTTATCCCACCACCTCATGGTCATGGGCTAAAGCTCCAAACTTTTGCCCATTCAGGCTGTAGAACTGAGATGAAAAACTTCTACTGGAAGAAAAGATGATTCTTGGAGGCAAGTCAATAGCAGTGTTTACTGAAATCCATTCTAAAGAAAGGAGCAGGGCAGCAGCTGGCAAGAATCTGGCCTATGGGAGGTTCTCCAGAAATTCATCCATTCATTAGAAAAGACATTAGGAAAAAATGCTGAGCTGGTGTCTACTATGTGCTCTGTGCTAAGAAATCCAACTCTGAATGAAATGGACAGAAGTTCCCTGACTTCCTGTAACACAGGGTCTGTTGGGATGTCTGCAGATGAAGGTACAATTGCTAAATCAACAGCATTGATCTAGAGGACTCTGGGCTTCTTTAAGTGTCTTGTGCCCCAACTCACCTTACGGCAGGTGAACATGGTAACTAGGAATTCAGGCTCCAGAAAGAGACTCTCTGGGTTCAAATCCTGGGTCGGCCATTCCCTACCTGGGTGACCCTAGGCCAGTTATATAACCTCTCCGCACAATGATGATAACGATAAAGTGAATATGAGATCCAGCCCAGCCCAGCCATGTGCCCCAGGAAGCTGATCTCTGGTGACTATACCACCCAGTTCCCTTGCCTCTGGCTTCCAATTGGATTTGACCAATGGGAAGCAGATCCAGGAGATTGGAAGTCCCAAAGGTTTGGCAGTTGCCAACTTCTGCTTGGTGGTCCTCTTAGAATCCTCACAAGCTATGAAACCCCAGCTCCTTCATGCCAGTCAACAGTGAAGGCTGTTTCTAGCAGGACAACTTCCACTCACTCCCTCCACCCCCCACCCAAATAATCTCTTCACTAAACATCCTTCAACTACCCATTTTGAATATACCATGTGCCTTCACCAGACAACTTTAAAACAATGTCCGGCCCTAAGTAAGCATTCAGTAAGCAGAAGCTAATGGGATCCAAGTAAGACTTTGGTTTTGATTTGTGCCATTTCACAAAAAATGTCTATGACTCCCCATGCTAAAAACATATGGAGATGGGAAATAGCCTGACTTTCCCCAAATGTTTTAAGAGCACGTCAACAGAGGATAAGGAAGTTAGGACTCCACAAAATGCTAATGTCAAGTGGCCATATGTGTGTGAAACAATCATAATTTTGATCCCTGGCAGTCTTTGCCTTGTGTCCAAAAGTCAGAGCGTCATTGTAAGAAATAATATTGCCGAGGCCCTTTGACGATGATGAGAAAGGGGAGAGTTTCCAGCAAGAGATCCCCTGCCAAACTCGAGGTTGTTTTTTACCCACTTAAGACAGAAACTATCCACTCTGGGCTCCTCGTGATCTAATCCTTTAAGCCTTCTGCTGGCACTGGGAACAATGTTAAGCTTCAGGATCAGGACCTTTGGTTTTTATAATCCATGGGAATTTGAAGATGATAAATCTGTGGAGAGCCTGAAAGTTCCTAACATGTAATTGGAGCCCAAGGGGGAAATAATTAGAATGGAGAAATGTAACTCCATCAACTCTTCTCCAAGGCTCTGAATTACATAAGTCCCTAGCTGTAGCCTCCCTCTGTCTGCCCCATTCTGCCGTGAAAAAAGAAAAAAGGCAGAGGCAATGAAAGACAGTGACAAGAAAGATCTGTCCAATATGACTACTCATTAGCATCTGCTATGAGAGGTCTGGCAGGGAAAGAAGTCCAAACTCAAGCAAGAGGCAGGAATCAGCCTTCCACCGAACTTACTCAGTATTTCCCAGCCACCCACATCCCACCCCAGCTCTGCCACGCTTGCCAAGGATAATTGACAGCTTCATAGAACAAAGAGCACATCTGATCTATTCTTATTAAAAAGATTGGTGGGGGCAGGTTAGTTCTAACCTACAAAGGCCAAGGCTTCAGTATTGAAAGTGAGATGAACCGGAAGTTGCTTTCATTTCAGCTCTCACTGTCACTGCAATGACTGTGGCAGGGAAAGGTTTAGCAAAACCTCAGAAAATGAACTCATATTTCTCCAGCTGTCAGAGGCACTAACATAAATTTGCCAGGAAGAGAGGTTGTGAAGAGCTGGGTGGGCACCACGAGACGTGCCGGGAGCACCCCTTATGGGGTCGGTGGCAGGGAATGTCGGCTGGTCTCAGAAATGGGGGGAAGGGGACATCTCCTCCATCTTGGCCCGCACTTGCATTCTTCTTCTTCTCCTCTTCCCTCGCCTACAGTCTGATGAGACATTATCTGACTCACTTTTATTCCTACAGATTTGGTAGGAGCCTACAGTAAGCTAGAAAGGAAAGATCATTGAGAACCACCCCTGACTTTCAAGCCCAAATAGCTCTGAATAATATCTGGCATAGAGTGTGTGCCTAAAAAAATGTCTGCTGGACTCAAAGCCAGTGTGCAAGTTTTTGTTAGGAAGCTGATCAACGCATTGTTGGTGTAGCTGCTGGTTTGCCTCAACGAGCTGACCAGTATCCCTGCTGGCTTTTAAGCCACGAGGATAGCCCACTCAGCTATAAGCGGAGATGGAACAGGTTAATTCAGGTGTAGGGCACAATCTCAAGAAGTACTGGGGCTGCCCTGTTTCCAGACCCGAAATTCCATGATAAGTGAATTACTTTGGGGGAAAATACTGTCTTCCCAAAAGGATTCCTCTGGGGAGCAGATCCTAGAAGATCTCATATGCTTACAGCACTCTGGGCTTTTCTCTTTGTCTTCTAATCTCTTGACTGATGTAAATTAAAAAAAAAAAAAATTTTTTTTGTTTTGTTTTTTAAAGATTTATTTATTTATTTGACAGACAAAGATCACAAGTAGGCAGAAAGGCAGGCAGAGAGAGAGAGAGGGAAGCAGGCTCCCTGCTGAGCAGAGAGCCTGATGCGGAACTTGATCCCAGGACCCCTAGATCATGACCTGAGCTGAAGGCAGCGTCTTAACCCACTGAGGCACCCAGGCACCCCAAAATTGTTTTTTGAGCTAGATACGATCTTTATTGGGAACCAGTGTACAGATTAAGAAACTAAGGCTCTGTCATCCTGACTTTGAGAAAAGGGCCTTTTAAGAAATTTGGCTCAGGCGGGAGCCTGGGTGGCTCAGTTGGTTAAGGGTCTGACTTTGGCTCAGGTCATGATCCTGGGGTCTTGGGATCGAGCCCCTCAGCAGGGAGCCTGCTTCTCTCTCTCTCTTTCTCTCTCTCTCCCTCTGCCCCTCCCCTGCTTGTGTGCTTTCTCTGTCTCTCTCTCGCTCGCTCACTCACTCGCTCACTCGCCTACTCTCAAATAAATAAGATCTTTAAAAATAAATAAATAAATAAATAAATTTGGCTCATGCATTCCAGAACAGGTAGCATTCAGAGTGTGGATTTATTTTGCAGAGCAGTACCCTTACTAACTGAAGAAGTTAGAGAGCGGGACGTCCCAGGCCACCTGGATTGGAAGCCAGAAGGGGAGTCCATACAAGAGCACCCAAAGAACTTTTGCATGGCTCTCTGTGGGGGCATCATGAATAATTTAGTATATTCTTCTCTTTTTTAAAGGCTTTATTTATTTGACAGAGAGGGAGAGAAAGAGAGAAAGCACAAGCAGGGGGAATAGAAGAGGGAGAAGCAGACTCCCCGCTGAGCAAGAAGTCTGATGCAAGACTCGATCCCAGGACCCCGGGATCATAACCTGAGCTGAAGGCAGACACTGACTGAGCCACCAAGGCACCCCTAGTAAATTACTCTTAAATTAAAAACAGAGTCTAGTCCTAGAGACCTAATATACATTACAGTGATTAGACAACAAATTGTGCCTTTAAACATTGAACTTGTTAAGAGACTAGATTTTAATTGTTCCCTGTGCTTGAAGAAATGATAATTACGTGGCTTTACACAGGTATTAGCTAACCCTATGTGACAATCATATTGCAACAGAAATGATCAAATCAGGGTTGTACACCTTAAACTTGTGCAGTGTTATGTGTCAGATATAGCACTGTAAAGAAAACGAAAGAGCCCAGACCCTAGAATAATGAAAGGATCTTAAGAACACACCTCATTTGGCAATGTCTGTGTATTCTGACGGAAGAGCTTCAAACACAGCTTTCTTTTCCTACCAGTTGGCAGCAAGTTCCCGTCCTTGCCGTCTCATCGGGGAGACCAGTATTTGTGTTTTCTGCTGCTCCCGATCAAGCTGACTTGACCAACTGGCTTGACTGAATGTCCTAACTGAAAAGTTTCTGTGCAGAACGTGTGGCTATAACCTCATTTCCAACACATTTATCTACACAGAGGCAGAAACCAGAGGTCTAAGAAGGAAGAATTGAAAGAATTACGGCTAAGGGTAAGTTCTTGACCAACTTGGAGTAAGAGGGATACGGAGCCGGAGCAGACATATGGGTAACAGACATTCCCTGGGTACCTTCTGCTCAGTAAGGCTCATCTTTGGGTCTGTGCCTTCGAGTAACCACACTCCATTCCACCCCTTGGCTTCTGGTCTTGCCTGACCTGGACTAGTCATTAGCTTCCTCTGTTAACACTATACCTTCAGCTTCCTCTTCTTGGGGTTCCTTGCCCGTCATTTTCTTCCTAACACTCACCTCACCCCAGCAATGACATTTCAGGGAAGTGCCACACCCCACCTGACCCAGATCCATTCCACTGTTCTCTTCCCCTAGGGGCTAAGAAACAGTTCTCAAAGTATCTGTGAACCCTGTTGATGGATAACAGCCCCTGTTTCAATGATAGATAGATAGGAATGTCATGATGGGTGCCCAGTGGAACCCATTTCATTGATGCAACATCCCATACTGCGTTTACACCTTCCTAACATATATTTGGGGGTGGTGTGAAAGGTGCTCCCAGCCGTGCCTCCCTCTGTGTAGACCTGCATTTTGCTTCTTTGCTCCTGCCAGGCAGAGGGGCACCAGGGAAAGAGAGGAGGACCAGGGGGATGGATACTGTCGTTTCGTTTTTTTGACCTTTCAGTTCTTTTTCTCTTTCCCTCAGGACTTGAGATAGACTCTGCCGGTGGTAGAATATAAAGCCTAAGTGTTAAGTCATCTGAAACCCTGGGTACAAGAATATTTTCCCAAGATACATCCATTCTGGGTCCAGTCAGATAATTATCGCAGCAGCTGTTTGCCTCCCCCCACCCACGTACCTCAGCCCAGCACTGAGTCATCTGCAGCCACAGTAGGGACCGTCCCTGGCCACCCCACTGCTCCCCACCTGAAGCAGGTGTGTCTCTCTTTCAAACAGTTGGAGGGCTTTCTTCAGCACCTCAGAAACTAGCTCAGCTCACCTGCAATGTGGCCAGGAAGTTGGGGATTTAATGCCACCAGGAGCAGCCTTCAACCAACAAGAACCTGAAATCAGCAGATAAACACCTCAGCTTCTTCATTTCCTGGGGTATATTCATCAGGGTTCTCCAGAGAAACAGAACCAATAGGAGATATAGATATAGTTAGAGACATGTTTTTATATACATGCATATATATATACATACTTATATTTGTTTATTGTAAGGAATTGGCTCACGCAATCATGGAGGCTAAGAAGTTCCACAATCAGCTGTCTGCAAGCTAGAGAGTCAGGAGAGTCAGTAGTTTAATTCCTGTCTGAGTCTGAAGGCTTGAGAACCAGGAGCCCTATAAATGTCAGTTGAGAGCAGAAGACTGTCTACTGTCCCAGCACAAAATCGGGCAGAGAAGACAAATTATCCCTTCCTCCCCCGGTTTGTTCTATTCAGGTATGGATGGATGGATAAGGCCCATCTACAATGGGCCAGGCAATCTGCTTCACTTGGGCTGCTCATTCAAATGCTAATCCCTTCCAGAAACACCCTCGTGGACATACCAGTAACCATGCTCAACCAAATCTGGGCATCCTGGGGTCTAGTCACATTGACACATGAAATTAACCATCCTGGGGGAACAAATCTGAAGCATGCTTTCTGCACCTGGGCCAATGGTAAAATCAGTTACTAGCTTTACATTTTGCTTTTAAATGGATACTGAGGAACTCTAGATAGGAAACCAGCTCAACAACTGATTTTAATTCTACCAAAGTACAATGTAGCATACAATTCTCAGTGTAGAACAGATTTTTAATAGTGTTTTTCTTTATTTAGAAAAATTACTTATGTGTAAAAAGTCAGGTTTCTCTGGTGATAACACCCCATAACAAACAAGTCCAAAATTTCAGTGGCTTAAAATAACAAACATCGATTTACTATCGCAGGTCTGCTGGTTGGCTGTGGTGTGATCATTTTCAGCTGGGCTGAGCTGAGCTGGACTGGATCCCAATTTATGAATCAGTTTTGAGGCTGCTCTACCTCCTCCTCCTCCTCCTCCACCTTCTTTTTAAGATTTTATTTATTTACTTGAGAGAGAGCCTGAGGGAGAGCACAGGGGAAGAGGGAGCAGCAGACTCCCTGCAGAGCAGAGAGCCCAGTAGGACCCCAGGACCCCGAGACCACAACCCCAGCCAAAGGCAGACACCTCACCGACAGAGCCACCCAGGCGTCCCTGTACCTTCTTCTGCACAGAACTTATGGCTGGAGGAACAACAGCTACCCAGAGCACCCTCTTCTCAGGACAGATGGTGGGAATGTAAGAGGCCAAGGCAAACCACACAAAAAATACAAATACATTTAAAGGCTCTGCTCAGACATCCCATGTCAAGTCTGCTCGCAAGCCATTGGTCAAAGAATGTCCTTGGGCTGAGAGCAGCAGCATCTGAGGAGAAGGGACATATACTATGCCTAGCAGAGTGGGAGGCACTGCACAAGAGCCAAGGGCAAGCATACGTAATCCTGTTACTTAAAAGGAATGAAGAATTGGAAATCTACCACAATATGGAAAATTTTAAACATAGCCAAAAGTAGACAGAATGTCATAATAATCCCTATCACGCAGCTACAACAGTCATCTCACTGCTAATCTTGCTTCTCTCCCCCTCACTCCCTCATTATTTTGAAGCAAATCCTGGATGAGTGTCTTTTAAGGGAAGAAAGTAAATCTGTATTTTTGCAGGGTGTGGGACATTATTTAGATCTCAAAGAATTTACAAAACAATGAAAGGGATTAACTGGTAAGTTAACTTGATGTGAAGTAAAGCATAAGAACACATTCAACAACACTGAGAGTCAATTCCAAGATGCTGTCATGGGCACTTTACACTGAATATTGATGTATTTTATATTTAACTGCCTGGTCTAGCTAAAATAATGAATACCACCAAATTCTAAAAGTAAATGCCAGCTCTTTAACTAGTTCATGAATCCTAGCAACAGATGAGGAGGAAGAAGAAGAAAAGAAAAATTGAAATAACAGTCTTTTAAGATGCAAACCAGTTACTTTATGTGTGCATGAGGATTGTATCGCTTTGGCCAAAACCTGGCTTCCTTGAGCTACTTTATTTTCATCTATTGGAACATTTTACAATATGAGACCACTACAAAAATAAGCTTGAAGGGAGTTACAAATGTCAAAGAAGCACAAAACTTCAACGAGTACAAAAATCAATATCCCAGAGAGTGTTTAATGAGAAGAACCATCACATCAATTTATTAAACCATCATTTTTAATTCATATTTAGAATAACCTCTTGGGGCACCGGGTTGGCTCAGTTGGTTAAGGGGCCAACTCTTGATTTCCCCTGAGATTGTGATTTCAGGGTGGTAAGATCAAGCCCCTCGGTGGGCTCCACACTGGGCGTGGAGCCTGCTTAAGATTCACTGTCCTTCTCCCTCTGCCCCTTCCCCTGGCCTTAAATAAATAAATTAATTAATTAATAAAATAATATCTCAATTTCTGAAGTGGCCAATGGGAATATATTTTTAAAGTCCTGTGGGGTTACACCACTAGTCAGTGGTGTGGTGCAGCCAGCCCTGTCATATTGTGCTTCATTGTCTATATCTTTCAACTCTGCTGTGTGATACTGTATGGGCCAGAGCATTTTATATGAGGCAGGTCTCTTGAATGTTGTAAAAGCCTTAGGAGAAGGGAAGTAGCTGGAGGTGGTCTCTGTGGTTGGGACCTGGAGACAGCATCCAGTGTCCAAGTGAGCATTGCTGTGACTGGGGACTCTGGCAGTGGCATGTGTTCCTTCATCAACACACTGTGTGGGGAACTGGGCAGGAGGAGGAGGCCTCAGCTCCCACTGGTGTGGTGAGGACCACCCAGATTCACACTTGCTACTCCTTCTCCCACTTTCCCAATGTGATATTGTGGGACACACACACACACACACACACACACACACACCCTTCTCAGCACAAGCGCTGCTGCCCTAAGCCCGGAGAACAATCTGGAGGAAATACCACTTAGCCAGTATAGCCTCTTCCAAACATTCAGCACAAATCTGGTGAAGCTTGCCAAAACCATCTAGGGCCTGAGACCTGGGTCCATCGTCTGGACCAAGGCGGACAGGGACCTCAGCACAAGTGCCCTATGGGAAGAACAAGTCCTGCAGAATATCCCAAAAATAGCCCAGAAACTCTCCAGAAGAAGTGGGTGTGTGAACACATCTCATCCCTGGTCTCTAGCCTTGAGCCCTTATTGCATGACTTCCCAGAGCTTAAGGACACCTTGCACAGGGACTTCTCTGATATCTGGTGCCATGTTCCCTGGAAAAATCTGTCCCACACCTGCGAGAAGATCATTAAAGACAAGGCTATCTCCCTACAGAAGAGAAGAGCCTTAGAGTGTTTTCAGGACACCGTTGGTGTCAAGATGAAGATGATGTGAGGTACTGTCCGAACGCCTACCACTCGCTCTTTGTTATGGATGACGATTCTCTCTCGCAGGTGGCCCAGATTATGGGGGGATGCCAGTGGACTAGGTCAGGGATGTCATGAAGTACCTGGATCTGTACACTCTCCCTCAAGTGAGTGGAAGACTGACTTGTTTAGTCATGAAGCACTTCTTAGCCTTCCTGGTTACATCCAATCCTTGGGTGACTATGTCATTCTCTGTTTTAGGTGGATGTAGCAAAGATGCTTCTTTGAGTTAGATACCAAGGAAATGAAGGCGATCCTGAGAAACCCTTTCCACCCATGAAAACTGGTTTGGGAATGGGTCCAGTAATAGGTCCGAGAGGACCTATTCTCCAGTGGAAGTCAGTTGTCTTGGGGTTCTCTTTCCAGTAGGATACCTTGTTTTTCCATTAGAAATGAAGAATTTTAACCAAATACTTTCTTCTATGTCTAAAAGGCTTAGTTTCTTTAAAAAAAATTTTAAAAATCGCCTATCTTCCTAGCCCCAGTCATAATGCACTCCTCCTTCAAAGAATAAATATTTGTTAAAGTCATTAAATAAGTTTTCTGGGTTCAGAACAAAGAAAAAGGTCATGTGCATGGTGACTCTGTTAGTCGGCTAGAGCTGCCATAACAAGGTCCACAAACTGGGTGGCTTCAACACCAGAAATGTATTTTCTCATAATTCTGGACACTGGGAGTCCAAGATCAAGGTGTCAGGAGGTTTGGTTTATCTTTAGATTTCTCTATTTGGCTTGTAGACTGCTACATTCTCACATGGTCTTTTCATTGTGTGCCCACATCCGTGGTGTCTCTCCCTCCTTATAAGGAAGCCAATCATATTGCATTAGGATCCCATCCTTATGACATCATTTAACCTTAATTACCTCTTTAAAGGCCCTATCTCTGTTTACAGTCACATTGGGGGTTAGGGCTCCAACATACGAATTTCCAGAGGGATTATAATTCAGTTCATAACAATTACATCAGTCAGTCTTATTACAACCATTTAGAACTAATACCACTAGTAAAAGAGTTAATTAGCTAATAATATAACAATAGGAATAGTTTTTCTTTTTTAAGATTTTATTCATTTATTTGACAGAGAGAGATCACAAGCAGACAGAGAGGCAGACAGAGAGAGAGGAGGAAGCAGGCTCCCCACCGAGCAGAAAGCCCGATGCGGGGCTCGATCCCAGGACCTGAGATCATGACCCGAGCTGAAGGCAGAGGCTTTAATCCACTGAGCCACCCAGGCACCCCAACAACAGGAATAGTTAAATGGGTTGTAATAGAGCACTCATTATGTGCCAAGAACTCTTCTATACATTCTACATATATTAACTTATTTTTAAAAATCCTGCTACGTAGGTACTATCATGTCCCCCATTTTACAGATGAGAAAATTAAGACACAGAGAGGTTACATTTAAAAAAGTAGAGGTAGGGTGGCCAGTTAAATGAAGGAATGCCCAGTTAAATCTGAATTTCAGATCCATACCAGGTAACATTTTAGCACGTGTATGTTCCAAATACTGCATGTGATGTACATGTTCTTCAAAAGTCCATGTTGTCGACCTGAAATTCAAATTTAACTGAGCATCCTATATTTTTATTTGCTAGATATCATAACCCTAATTATAGGCAAGATGCATCTTCTACTATACTGAAACAGTGGATTTTAAATTCCATTCAAGAGTACCTGGAAGTTTCTAGAAATACAATACGAAGTTGCTGTGAGGACAAACGAGAAGATGAAGGGTCAGGTCCCCACCTTTCAAATACAGGAACTCGTTTTTAATCTCTTTTTTTATAACTGCATTTTCTATAAGTGTTCACTGAGGAAAAAAATATATTCCCTTGGGTCACCTGGGTGGCTCAGTGGGTTAAGCCCCTGCCTTCGGTTCAGGTCATGGTCTCGGGGTCCGGGGATTGAGCCCCGCATCAGGCTCTCTGCTGGGTGGGGAGCCTGCTTCCCCCTCTCTCTCTGCCTACTTGTGATCTCTCTCTCTCTCTGTTAAATAAATAAAATATTTTAGAAAATATATATATATTCCCTTGACTCAAAACGTAAGTTTTCAAAGTCACTGTTTTCCTGGTAAAGCCAGAATAACTTGACATTTTGGGGGTTTTGTTGTTGTTGTTATTTGGTTTGGCTTTGGGGCTTTTTTTTTTTTTTTTCCGTCCAAAAACTTCTACTTTTGTCTTTTCCAACCCAGATATTCTCTAACTCTCTCTCCCTACAAAGGACCCACTAAGTATGGTTGTTTGCCTGGAGGACTCTGAAAGAAATGCTAGCACTTAGAGCGTGAGGCCCGAGGCTGCCCCAGCTTAGGTCAAATTAAAAAATTTGAGCACAACAACATCCACACTTTTACATAATATTCACAGCTGCTTTGGGGCCACAAAGGTAGATCTGAAGAGCTGAGACAGGGGCCATATGGCCCAGAAAGACAAAAAATATTTACTATCAAGTCCTTTATGAAAAACCTTTGCCAATCCCCAGTCGGTAAGCATCTGATTCTAAGAGCTCCTGGCATGGTTTAGAAGCAAGCCGTCCTGAAGATTGTTCTGAGTTTAGAAGAGGTAAGAGTAACTGGGTAGATTGATTTTCTGTAATAATTTTTAATTACTTTATGTCACTGGGAAAAATTGTCTCAGAAAATCGCATAGCTTTCAGACCAAGTGTTTTTTTAAAAAATGCAGTCACATGGATTGTTGCTGGCAATGACCTGTAATTCTAGACAGATTAAATAGGAAACCAAGCTTTTACTGGGACAAAGTCTATCAATATTTTCCACCATGTTTATGGCTCTTTTCAAAAATGAACCGTGAAGCAGAAACCTGATAGTTTTTCAAACATTTTTTATTGAGGCATAATTGACCGGCAACCTTATATTAATTTCAGGTGTATAACGTAATGATTCAGTGTTTGAATACATTACAAAATGATCACCACAGTAAGTCTAGTTAACACCCATCACCATACATAGTTATAGCACTTTTTTTTTCTGGTGATGACAACTTTTAAGATTTTCTATCTCGGCAACTTTGAAATATACAATATGGCATTTTAACTATGGTCACCATGTGCACTTGATAGCCTCGTAACTTCCTTATTTCATAACTAGAGACTTGTACCTTTTAATTCCCTTTATCCATTTCAGCCACCACCCACGCCTCATCTCTGGAAACCATGTATTTGTTCTTTGTATCTATGAGTCTGGTTGTCCTGTTTTGTTTTTAAGATTCCAAAGATAAGTGAGATCATAGGATATGTGTCTTTCTTTGTCTGATTTGTTTCCTGCAACATAAAACCTCCAAGATCCATGCATGTTGTTACAAATGGCAAGATTTCATTCTTTTTTTCTATTTATGTTAAATAATGTTCCATTGTGTGTATATATATATATATATTATACCATATTTTATATACTCCTTACTGTTTTCCAAGTGGTTGCACCAATTTACTTTCCCATCAACAGTGTAAAGGCCTCCTTTTTCTCCACATCCTTGTCAGTGTTTGCTATCTCCTGTCTTTAAGATTTTAGCCTTTCTAACAGATATGGGGCTATATCTCTTTGTGGTTTTAATTTGCATTTCCCTGATGATAAAAGATGTTGGGCATCTTGTCATGAACCTTTGGCCATTTGCATGTCTTCTTTGGAAAAATGTCTATTCTGATCCTCCACTCATTTTTTTTTAATTTTTTATTCATTTGATAGACAGAGATCACAAGTAGGCAGAGAGGCAGGCAGAGAGAGAGGGGGGAAGCAGGCTCCCTGCTGAGCAGAGAGCCACTGTGAGGCTTGATCCCAGGACCCTGAGATCATGACCGGAGCTGAAGGCAGAGGCTTAACCCACTGAGCCACCCAGGCACCCCATTCCATTCGTTTTTATTGAAATTGTTTGGGGTGTTTTGCTCTTGAGTTGTATGAGTTCTTTATATATTTTGAATATTAAGTCCTTATCAGGTATACGATTAGCTGATAGTTTCTTCTGTTCAGTAGGTTGCCTTTTCACTTTGTTAATGGTTTCCTTTGCTGCACAGAAGTGGTGTGTTGCTGTTGTTGTTGTTGTTGTTGTTGTTGTTTTTATTTAGTTTGACGAAGGCCTCTTGTTTATTTTTGCTTTTGGTAACAAATCCAAAAAGCTCGTTGTCAAGACCAATGTCAAGGAGCTTACCACCAGTTTTCTTTCAGTTTTACAGTTGCAAGTTTTATATGCAAGTCTTTAATCCATTTCAAGTTAATCTTGGCATACGGTGTGAGATAGTGGTCCAGAGAAACCCAATAATTTTTTCTGATTCCAGATCACTCTGCATCAGTTCTCCAATAAATCACAAAGGGCAGCAACATTATAATTCCAGATAAGGCGTTCAAGGCCACTGGATGCTTACAATAATCTAAAAGGGTTTAGGTTGATAATCCCAGGATTAGCATTGGAAATTTTAATAGAGTTGCTGTGTCTTTGAAGTCACATCTTAGCAAAACCCCAGTCTTCTTTCATGGAAAGTTTTCCATAAACACATTATCTACCACTTGACCCCAAGAACACAGTTCATCGTTTGCCCCTTCATTTAGCATTTTAAACAGTTATTTTCTGTAGCTTCTCAGATTCGTCCTGCGTAATCAATAGCCATAATTATCCTAGGGCCATGAGGAACTCAGGGAGAGTAAAACCTTCAAGAAAAATATTCTTCTCTGAAGTTGAACTCTATACTCAATACTACAAAAATCAGATGTCTGATCTAGCTGATATGTTTGTCAATGATATTACCTTTTCTTGACTTTTACTTATTTGCACTCTCTTGTTCTGTAGATTATTTGTGATTAAAAGAAGTCAGAATGTCCAAACAAATTAAGAAAATATTCTAAAAGAAGGATGCCATGATATAATTGAATTTAAGAACTACATGAAAAATAGACATATTGCCAAGACATAGAAACATCCATTTTTAATCCCATTACTATAGCTTGGATTTCCTTCCCTTTGAAACTTGAAGTGTTACATTTATTTATATTTATTATAAGTGAGAAGACAATCCTTTTACATCATTTATGATATCCACAGAAATAGATTAGATACTATCTCTCTAGGAATGAGACTTCTCATGATCCAAACAAGGATCGGTAATTTTAGAGACTTTCTGAGTGTGTTTAAAAAATGTTTTACATAGACGGGGTAATTAGGGAGGCCGATGTGAGCCACCTTGTTTGATTGGTGTTACCTACAGTAACCTCAGTTGTGTCTGTCTTGGTGATTCATTTGGGACTGGTATTGGTCCAAAGGTGTCTTCCCAAGATGAGGCAGATTGATCCATGTTCAGGGTTTAAAGAGTAATTTCCCCCCAAAGGCCACAGTAAGATGCAGATAGATTTCCAGATAGAAATTGAGAAGGAGTTGCCCCAGGAAACACACCAGGAGGCTGGGTATTTTCCAGACAGAATGAGCTTTCACTTTCTTCCTCTAATAGACATGGCAAGAAATAATCAACTTGTGAGAATCAACACTGAAAGTAGGCAGATGGGGACATCCAAACACCCAGACACAGCCCTAGTCAAGCCAGTAAACTACACTAAAGATAGAAGAGAAAGGCTCAAAATTATCCTAAGATTCGAGTTCTCAGATCAGTTGCATATAGTTGTACGATCTGTGGACTGCACAATGGCACCCAGGCAAGGAAGTGGGTGTGGCCTGGATTATATTATGAGCTGCTGTCTGCCCAGAAGAACAACCTTTTCCTAATTTTACATACTATTTCAGAGATTTCCCAACCCTCTGAAACCCATTCAGAAACCCCCAGTTGAGAATCTTTCACTTGGACTGTGGTACTATAACTATGTGTGTCAGAGTAATCTTTTCTCATTAAATTTTTTTTTCCTTTTCTTCATTGTGAAAGAGTAACTCAGTCATTCATTAAGCAAGATGTGGATACCAAGGGCTGAGGATACCGTATCGGGGTAGATTGATTATATTAGTGGTCTCAGTACTATACCCTCCCCTGTGTCCTTGTCTGTTACTATATAACCTTCTACTGCCTATCTGCTCTGTCCCTGGGCTTTGTCATTGTGACTTGGTTTGGCCAATGGGATATCAACAACCATGACATAAGGTGAAGCTTATAAAAGTACTTGCTCACTGGGGCTTGTTCTCACTGTTGTACCCTTACCGCCGCCTTATGAGCAAGCCAAGCTAGACCAGATATTCTAATCATCCCAACTGACAGGCAGCTAAAGGCCAAATGTGTAAGCCCAACTGAGGCCAGAAGAAATGAACCACCAAGAGTAGCCTAAATGGCTAACATGCAAATAAATGCTTGAAAAATAAATGCTATTTGTTTAACGTAAGGTGGGTTGTTTTTTTTGGTTTTGGTTTTGGTTTTGGTTTTTTTTTTTTTTTTTTTTTTGGCTATTTGTCATACAACATTATTGTGGCAATAGATCATAGATACACATAATGAACATGAGAAAGAACAAAAGAAAGTCTCTGCTCTCCTGGGCTTACATTCCAGTGGAGGAAAGAGACAATCAATGAATGAATGAACAAATGGGCTAGAAAAAATAGCTGGTGGTAAGTGATATCAGAGAATTATTTTAAAAGCAGGGTGGGGAGATAGGCTTAGTTAGAGTCTGCACAGCTTCTTGACTTTGACCTCTAAATGAGGTGACATTTAGGTTAAGGTCTGAATGAATGGGGTCAGCCAGCCAAAGACCAGAGAAAAATAGCATTTTGGACAGAAGATCTAGCTAGTGCCAAAGTCCTAAAGAGAGAATAAACTTGGAGAGTTCAAGGAACAGAGAAAGGCTGCAGGACTTGGAGTATGAGGAATGAGGAAAGACAAGCACAAGATAAGACCGGAAAGGAGACAGGCCAGATTATAAGAGGCTTTGTAAGCCAAACAAAAAGATGAGCTTTCACTCAAATGCCATGGGAATTCCTTTCATTTTCATCTTAAAAAAAAAAAAAAAATCACTCTGGTTTCCTTAAGGAGTGTGAATTCTGAGAAGCAAGACTGGAAATAGGCAGACCAGTTAGGGGGGTTATGTTAGTCATCAGGTGAGAGATGATGGCAGCTTGTTCCAGACCAGAGAAAGGCTGACGTAGAAGATATAAACTGTGAAGTTGGAGTAGATAGAACCTGGGGGTGGGGTAGAGATTGTTGGGGGAGAAAGGCGCAAGAGAAAAAAACCTCAAATCTAGATTTTTTTTTCACATGGATAACTGGGCAAATGGTAATACCTTTTATTTGAAGAACAGGGCAAGAACTGGTTTGAAAGGAAAATCAAAGAACTCTAGTCTGACCATGTTAAGTTTCAGATTCCTATAATAAATCCAAGTAGTGGGGCACCTGGGTGGTTCAGTGGGTTAAGTCGCTGCCTTCAGCTCAGGTCATGATCTCAGGGTCCTGGGATCGAGCCCCGCTTTGGGCTCTCTGCTCAGCGGGGAGCCTGCTTCCCTCTCTCTCTCTTTCTGCCTGCTTCTCTGCCTACTTGTGATCTCTCTCTGTCAAATAAATAAATAAAATCTTAAAAAAAAAATCCAAGTAGACACGAAAAAAATATATATATAAATAAATAAATAAATAAATAAATATGGGTTATGTGAGCTCAGAGATCCAGAGAACAGACTAGGCTGTAGATATGGAGCTGGTTTAGAAACATGGGAATGGATGGGGGGGAGTCATCTAAGAGGAATGTTTTGAAGGAGAGGGAAGGGGACTACTAATGATCTCTGGGGAATTTCAACCTATAGAAGTCAATAAGAAGAGATGCCAGGGGCACCTGACAGGCTCAGTCAGAAGAGCACGTGATACTTGATTTCTGGGTTGTGAATTCAAACCCCACATTGGGTGTAAAGAGTACTTAAATAAAAAACATAGTATAAAACTTAAAAAAATAGAAGAAGGGATGCCAGCAAAGGAGGCTGGGAAGTAGAGGTGAGGATGGGAAGCAAGGATCAAGAGAGTGCTGTGCATGGAGACCAGAGAAACAAGTTACCAATAGTACAATAGTGCTGAGAGCTCAAGTTCAGGATCAGTGGAGTGACAGTTGGATTTGGCAACCTGGAGTCACTGGTGACCTTAACAAGGGCAGTATCCATGGAATGGAATGAGGGAGAAGTATGGATTGTGTGAGAAGATTAAGTGAGGTCAACCAGGGTATACAATGAACCATTCTTCTACAAAGCGGGGACACTGTAGAGGCATTGCACAATAGCTACAAGAAGATAGGTGATTATTTTGGGATGAATTGTGCCCTCTAAAAAGTCATGTTGAAGTCTTAATTCCTGATTCCTCTGAATGTGAACTTATTTGGAAATGGGATTTTGTAGATGTAATTAGTCAAGAGGAGATCATATTGGAGTAAGGTGAGCTCTTAGTCCAGTATGACTAGTATCTTTAAGAAAGGGGTAAGAACAGGGGCACCTGGGTGGCTCAGTTAGTTAAGGAACCAACTCTTGATTTCAGCTCAGGTCAGGATGGTGGGATTGTGAGATCAAGCCCCAAGTTGGGCTCTGTGCTCAGCATAGAATCTGCTTGAGCTTCTCTCTCTCTCTCTCTCTCTCTCTCTCTCTCTCCCCCTCTGCCTCTCCTAAATTGTGCATGCTCTCTCTCTTTCTAAGTAAACAAACAGACAAATAAATTCTTATAAAGAAAAGAAAGAAAAGGGAAAGACCAATTAACAAAACAAAAACACTACCGACTGAATGAAAGAAGGCATTTACAAATGATAATCTGATAAGCAGTTAGTATCCAAAATATATAAAGAATTTACACAACACCAAAAAACAACAACAACAAATCCAGTTTAAAAATGGGCAGAACCTGTATGTATATGCATTTCTCCAAAGAAGACCTACCGATGGCTAGCAGATCATAAAAAGATGCACATTAGGGCACCTGGGTGGCTCAGTTAGTCAAGCAACTGTCTTCGGCTCAGGTCATGATCTCGGAGTCCCGGGATCAAGTCCCACATTTGGCTTCCACCTTCACAGGGAGTCTGCTTCTCCCTCTGACCTTCTCCCCTCTCATGCTCTTTCTCACTCTCTCTCAAATAAATGAATAAAATCTTTAAAAAAGAAAGATGCACATCAATAATTATCAGGGAAATGCAAATCAAAACTACAGTGAAATATCACCTCATGCCTGTCAGAATGGCTAAAATCAAAAATAAGAAACAACGAGTGCTGGTGAGGATGTAGAGAAGAAGGAGACCTTGTGCACTATTGGAAAACAGTATGGAGGTTTCTCAAAAAATTAAATATTGAATTACCATATGATCCAGTAATTCCATTATTGGGCATTTACCCAAAGAATATGAAAACACAAATTCAAAAAGATATATGCGCCCCTATGTTTATTGGAACGTTATTTACAATAGCCAAATTATGGAAGCAACCCAAGTGTCCATTGATAGATGAATGGCTAAAGAAGATGTGGTACACACACACACACACATACACACACACACACAGAGGAATGTTACTCAGCCATCAAAAAGAATGAGATCTTGCCTTTTGTAACAACACGGATGCAGTTAGAGTCTAATATTAAGTGAAATAGGTTAGTCAGAAAAAGACAAATGCTGTATGATTTCACTCATATGTGGAATTTAAAAAAAAAAAAAGACAAACCAACAGAGAAAAAAAGACGAACCAAAAAAGAGCCTCTTAACTATAGGGAACGATAGATGGTTACTGGAGGGGTTATGGGTGGGGTGATTGATGAAACAGGTGGAGGGGATTAAGAGTGCACCTGCGTGATGAGCACTGAATAATGTAGAGAATTGTTAAATCACTGCATTGTACAGCTGAAACTAATATAATACTGTATGTTAATTATACTGGAATTAACCTTTTTAGAAACAAAACATAAGGAAAGGAGAAGAGACAAGGACAGGCACACCCTAGGGGAGAACGCCACGTGACAACAGAGGCAGAGATTGGAGTTATGTTACCACAAGCTCAGGAGGACCTGGGGCTGCCAGAAGCTGGAAGAGGCAAGGAAGTAGCCTCCCCTAGAGCCTTTGGAGGGAGGACAGCCTTCCCAACCCTTCGATTTCAGACTTCTGGCCTCCAGAACTGTCAGAGAATAAATTTCTGTTGTTTGAAGTCACCCCGTCAGTGGACTTTGTTATAACAGCTCTGGGGAGCAAATATCATTGTTCCAGGAGAACATGTTTCTTAAGACACGGTGTGCTGAAGAAACTAGACCTCTAAAGAGGGAGAAATTGGTGATATAGGAGGAAAAAAGACTCAATTTCAGGAGTCAAGTTTTTAAGGAAAGGAAGAGGACAAGAGATCCAGAAGATGTCGGATCTCTTCGGTAGGAGGCGAGGAGGCCGAGGGAGTGGGTGCCAGTGCCTTGCAGATTTGGAAATAGCAAGTTGTTAGAGCTGTGGTTGGCTGCTTCCTTTTTCTCACAGGAATCTGAGGCAGGTTATCGGCTGAGGGGGTGGAGATGGATGGTGTGTGGCGCTGGGGAGGGAACTGGGAGGAAGTCTGAGGAGAGAGAAAAAGATTTGGAGGAGTTGTTTTGGAAATCAAGAAACTGAACACTCTTGGAAAGTATTAAAGGATTCCAGACACATTTGAGTTTTGCGGCCTTGACTTTGAAGTAAGCCCAGTCAGCATGGTTGTGCATTTTCCTCACAAAGCGTTCTGTGGTTCTGATACTGGTGTGGATTGGGCAGGTATTTAGCTTAAAAGGAGGTATTGTGTTAAGTTATCCCCTCCCATCCACCTGCCTCTTCCCCTCCCCCAGGTGAGTATAAGGAAGCAGAAATTAAAATAGCTCACAAGGGAGTGACTTTAATAACTCACAAAAGTGAACAGTTTATTGTGGACTGGAGATTTTTCTGGAAGGTCAAAGAGCAGCTAAAGTGAAGTCCTGGGGTACTATTCCCAGGAGTACCCATCAGAGATGGTGTTCCTTGTGTTCCTTTTTCTCAGGCCCAGGCCAGCCTATAGAGAAGCTGCTAGGAGAAAATAATTTCATTCCTGGTTTTTATAAAAGGAAGAAAAGGGGACACAGAGCCAGACTCTTGGAGTTGTTGGAAGAACAGAAAGGAGGGGAAGAGAAAGGAGATTACCCTAGACTGGACAACAAGTGGAGTTCTGGAGGCCCCCACTATTGAGGATCCAAGATGGAGGCTTGAGGTGGGGCAAAACTTTCAAGCAACAGCTGTTGCTTGAAGATATTCTAGGAGACATTCTCCAGGCACAGAGGCCAGGGGCCTCAGCAGAGGTCCCTCATCTCAGAATTGTAGGGCTCCCAGTGGTCTTAGTTTCCAAGCGCGTGGCAGGCTC
This sequence comes from Lontra canadensis, assembly GCF_010015895.1. Classification (NCBI taxonomy): domain Eukaryota; kingdom Metazoa; phylum Chordata; class Mammalia; order Carnivora; family Mustelidae; genus Lontra; species Lontra canadensis. The sequence continues at coordinate 11,523,714 of NW_022631010.1, forward strand.
AGACAATGGGCCAACCTATGTGGAAAGAGAAAGGGAGGGCCCTCACCAAAGTCTTCTGGGCCTGAGACCTCCCCTTCTTCCCACTTCAGATTTGCCATGACCTTGTAGCTGAGGCTGGGCAGGAGGGCCCTTATACTGACAGATGAATGTCCAGCAGCCCAATATCACAGGGGATCAAGGTCAGACAATTTGATTTCTAAGAAAATTAAGAAAGGGGTCATCTGAATCTCAAAAATGCTGTGTTGTTAGGAGAGAAGTCAGACATTCATATGAAGTTCACAGACAAGGAAATCCAATCTATAGTGGCAGAGATGAGAACAGAGATTTTTCTTTGGGGATTGAGGTGGAAAGCAAGTGACTAAAAAAGGGTTCAGTGGGACATTCTGGGGTGATAGAAATGTTCTTCATTCAGGTGACAATCCACCCAAGATTTGTCTACTCACTGTGTGATTATGTCTTCATAAAATAGTGACTTGGAGCTCCCATAGTATCCCATGAAGAAAAGAAGGAAAAATGAGAGGAAGGGCACCTGGGTGGCTCAGTGGGTTAAAGCCTCTGCCTTTGGCTCAGGTCATGGTCCCAGGGTCTTGGGATCGAGTCCCACATCAGGCTCTCTGCTCAGCGGGGAGCCTGCTTCCTCCTCCCTCTCTCTCTGCCTGCCTTTCTGTCTACTTGAGATCTCTGTCAAATAAATAAATAAAATCTTTTAAAAAAATGAGAGGAAGAGAGGAAGAAAAGAAGAAAAATGTGAGATCGGTTACCTCAGGCAGCCACAAATGATTCATACCCACTGCACATGGGCTACCCATTTGTTCCACAAACTTTTATTGAGCACCTAGACTGTGCCAAGTGGCCAGAGCGCAAAAGAGAGGAAGCAAAAGGTTCAATACACAGAGTTCAGACCTGGGTGGGATTCTTTCTGCCTGGAGGGAAGGAGCCATGCTTGCGAGAAATGTCTGAAGAGGCAGCCCACGGGCACATGGGCTGGAAAGACCAGGAATGCTGAGGCCTGAATCCACCTGACTTACACTTCTTTCTCCTTAAAAATCTGAACACAAAAATCACAGTCCTGGGGTGCCTGAGCCTGAAGTCCTGGGCTTCAAGACTGTGGTTTTTCTTTTTGTTTGTTTTTTTAAAGATATTATTTATTGGGACACCTGGGTGGCTCAGTGGTTTAAGCCTCTGCCTTCAGCTCAGGTCATGATCTCAGGGTCCTGGGATCGAGCCCCGCATCAGGTTCTCTTCTCAGCAGGGATCCTGCTTCCCCCCCTCTCTCTCTGCCTGCCTCTCTGCCTACTTGTGATCTCTCTCTCTGTGTCAAATAAATAAATAATATCTTTTTTTTTAAGAATTTATTTATTTGACAGAGAGAGATCACAAGTAGGCAGAGAGGCAGGCAGAGAGAGAGAGAGGGAAGCAGGCTCCCTGCTGAGCAGAGAGTCTGATGCGGGGCTCGATTCTAGGACCCTGAGATCATGACCTGAGCCGAAGGCAGAGGCTTAAACCACTGAACCACCCAGGTGTCCCAATAAATAATATCTTTAAAAAAACAAACAAAAAGAAAAACCACAGTCTTGAAGCCCAGGACTTCCTGCCCCAATCACCGTGAGAGATGCCTATGACTGATGCTGGTGTAATGCTGGGCTTGGGAAGCCATTCTCAGGGAAACAGGCTGCTCTGGGCTCCAACAGGCAGCACTCCCACCCCGGGAGACTGTTCTGGAAGATCTCTGCACAGGTTACTGAGTTTCCCAGTTGTCACTGGAGAACCCAAGCAGTGAGAGAAGGAAACCTCCTCAGGCACACTGTTCCCTTCCGGAAACAAGGGACAGGGTGCTGCCCTGAGGAGACTTGGGAAAGTGACATTTCCTCAGGCTAAATGACATCAGGAGGTGATTTTTCCAAAACACTGGGTTAAATTGGGCCTGATTGTTTATCTTCTTCAGCTCTCTGCAGGGAAAAAAACATGCTCCAGCTCCTGATACCAATAAAGAGAGCATTTGAGACTATGATAAACATGGATAGATATTTCTTTGAGAGAACAGAGAACAGCAACACCACACATTTAAAATGGCAACACCCACAGAATTCCATATTGCCATTTCTTAGCCGCGTACTTAGAGGCCAAATAATGTCAACTCTGCTGCTCAGCGCTTTGCTCTGTAGAAAAAACACAGGACCCATCATTTCCTATGCATTTAAATGAAAACTTCCCAGGATGCCATTCATTAGAGTTTGTTGGTGTTTTTTTGTTTTGTTTTGTTTTGTTTTGTTTCCTCTCAAAGAGTTTATTTATTGGGTGCCTGGGTGGCTCAGTCGTTAAACGGCTGTCTTTGGCTCAGGTCATGATCCCAGGGTCCTGGGATCGAGGCCCACTTCGGGCTGCTTGCTCAGCGGGAAGCCTGCTTCTCCCTCTCCCATTCCCCCTGCTTGTGTTCCCTCTCTCTCTGTCTCTCTGTCAAATAAATAAATAAAATCTTAAAAAAAAGAGAGTTTATTTATTTATTTGAGAGAGAGAAAGAGAGCACGAGGAGGGGAGGGGCAGAAGAAGAGGGAAAGGGACAAGCAGACTCCCCACTGAGCATGGAACACACCCTGGGGCTCAATCTCTGGATCCTGAAATCATGACCTGAGCTGAAGTTGGACGCTTAACCCACTGAGCCACCCAGGTGCCCTTCATCATGAGTTCAGAAGTAAACTTTTTTTTTAAAAGAGTTTATTTATTTGACAGACAGAGATCACAAGTAGGCAGAGGCAAACAGAGAGAGAGAAGGGAGCAGGCTCCCTGCTAAGCAGAGAGCCTGATGCTGGGCTCAATCCCAGGACCCTGGGATCATGACCTGAGCCGAAGGCAGAGGCTTTAACCCACTGAGCCACCCAGGTGCCCCCAGAAGTAAAATTTAAATGTGTTTTATAAGATATCATTTTACTGACCCTGTAATTCAGTTTGTGACATCATTTTGCAAGAGGTGAATGTTTCTTTCCCTCTGTCCAAATAGGTTAGAGATACGCTGAGACAGTAGTTCTCAAAGTGTATTCCCTGGGCCAGCAGCAACAGCATCATCTGGGAATTTGTTAGATATGCAGATTATCTGACTCTATTTCAGACCTACTTAATCAGAAACTCCAGGGGGGTTGCACCCAGGATTCTGCTTTTGAACAAGATCTCTGACACAGGTTGAAGTTTGAGAAATATTATTTTGAGGAAATCAGAAGCTAGGCTTGCTCAGATAGCAGTTTAAATTTAAATTCATCTCCTATTAAAGACTTTGAAAGTAATAGTGACTTAAACAAGGTGGCAGTTCATTTCCCCAACATACGCAAGAAGTTCAGAGGTGGATATTCATGGCTAGTATGAAGGCTCTGTGGTGTCAGATGAAACCTAGGTTCTTTCCATTTTCTTGCTCGGCCATCTTTAGTGTATGGTTTTCAATCTCAAGATGTCTTCATGGTTCAAAATGGCTGCTGGAGCTCCCAATAATAAACCTCTGTTCTGGTAAGAAGCAGGAGGAGGGGTAATAGAAGGTAGGGTCTACTCTAGCTATATGTATCCTTCTAATGGAATTTTTCCGGAAGTCCCACCTGCCAGTTCCTGCATATATTTTTTGGCCACTCGTAGTTAAGAGAAGTTTAGGAATACAGTCTTTTGCTTGGATTAAAATTAGCTATTGAGAGGCAATTCTCTTTCTCTGCCATCATAATCCCAGACCTTCTTACATATAAATGCATACAAATCCAAATATAAGGCAGGGTCAAACCCTTAAATCCCAAAGAAAGGTCAAATATGATCATGAGTGCCTTTTTTGGTATTTTATGAAAAATTTTAAATCATATGGTTGGAATCTCATAGATTATTTTATTCAGGTTTTTCATTTCACAGAGGAACAAACTAGGGCCTCCAGAGGTGGATATTCACGTCTATGGAGGACAGAGCTGACTAGGAGCCAACCTGGGATACTAAAGCCTGGGGGAGGTTGTCATAGACCAGTGATGGTTAATTTCACGTGTCAACTTGATGTGGTCATGGGGTGTCCAGATATTAGGTTCCACATTGTTCTGGATATGTTTGTCGGGGTGTTTCTGGATGAGATTTGAACTGGTAGACTGAGTAAGGAAGATTTCTCTCCCAAGATCGGTGGGCCTGAGTAGACTATAAGGCTGAGGAGAGTGCCTGACAGTCATTAAGTCGGGATATTTTTCTTCTCCTGCCTTGAGACTTGGGCTCACAATGGGACTGCTGGCTCTCCTGGGTGCCAGGCCCTGGCACTCAGACTGGAGCTATACCATCAGCTTTCCTGGGGCTCCTGTTTACCAACTGGCGATCATGGACAACATAACCGTATGAGCCAATTCCATATAGTATCTATCTATCTCGCCTTGGTTCTGTTTCTATGGAGAACCCAGATGATTCAAAATCCCAGACTTCCCAAAATATATTCTGAAGTGGGAATAATGAAAGACCCCATGGGAAAAGAATGGTCCGACCAAGTGTTATTAGTCATTATTCAACACAGCAAAGAACCCGGAATTCCCTATGATTCCCAGAAAGGACTTCTACGTACTACATACATAAAAAACATACTACTTATCGCTTAGAGTTAGTTCTTGGAACAGTAAAAAATAAAATCGTTGCACTGGGAGTAAATTTTACTGTAAATTCTCAGGAATTTATATTTATAGTGAATTCCTCACTTCTGCTTAGACCACTTCAGGCTCCTCCCATGGAGCTTAACCCACCAGTCACAGCACCTGCATTCTCTGCCTGGGGAGTAGAAAGGGTACAGAGAGAGGGGAATAGGCTGGGACAGAAGTGAATGAGAGGAGAGAAGCACTGTGTCTGCGTCCAGAGAATTTTGACATAACGCTGATTAAGGTTTGTATTCCTGAAGCCGTTGCCAGATTTTGCACATCTAAAAGGAAGCCACCTTCCCCAACTCCCAGTCACTCAAGGTGATTACAAGATGATTGCAATCTCCGTGTCTAAAGGCCCCTTGAAACTCAAGGGTGCCTTCCTGCACGGTGGCGGCAGTGACTGTGCTCACTGATGGTGGTTCACTCCCTTCCTTACCGTGGACTCTTGCCAAGGCAGCTGCAGTTCTCTGACAGCTGTTTAAATAATCAGCTAGAATGATAAGGCCAGGGCTGCTCTTTTGTTATTTCCTCGGGCCTCTGTGCTCAGGAAAAAGCTCCCCTGGACTGATGGGTGTGGCTGGGGCAGGACTACACAGAAATCAAAAGTGGGAAGGAAGGGAGCCACCCCAGGAACTTCACCTGAATGAGATGACAAGTGGGTGAGGCACTGGGTGGGAATCACCAGGGGCCTTTGGGAATTTTGTTTTCAAAATTCTCAAAAGAGCAGAAACCAGTGGCTGTCCCTAGCGGTCATGCCTGGCAACTGTTTATAAGAGAAAATGACAGTGACATATATACAGTCAAACAGGATGCGATCTCTAAGTGAAAGCAAATGATGGGAAGGTCAATGTTAGATACTGTGAGGGATGGTAGGCTGTGGTGGTCTACCCAGATCTCTGGACAGGGCTGCCCTCAGGATTTGCTGCTAACAAAGATGGTCCCTTTCTCCAGGGAACCGCCCTGAGAGGACCAGATGCCAGGCTGCCCAGATGTACCAATGACTGCCTGACACTGGGAAACAAAATGTCAGTGCTCTTGCTTCAAATGAGATAACTCTGGGGTATCATTCATGCTCCAGAGCTTCCTGTGAATCAAGCCAAGGTTGGGCTTTCTCTAAGGCCACATCTTTGCTGGGCTCCCAGCCCCACCCTGCTTGCCGTACTCCCTGTGAAGCCTCCTCAATAAATTATACACACCCAACCCTTGTCTCAGGCTCTGCTTTGAGGGAAGTCATCCTAAGACAGTCACTGAGTCCAGGAATCTTTCCTGGAGCTATCCTAATTCCCTCTTGCTTTAGTTGAAGACCTCACATGAATTTTTGTTTGTATTCTGTAGTCAGTACCTAGAGCGAAGAATCCAAAGAAAGGTCTTCTCTTCCAATCATATTTCTGCCTCCTTGTGTTTATCCAAATATTCAGAGCCTAACATGGTTTCCCTGTGGACTCACAAACTTCCTGAATCACTTTACATCTGCTTTTTAGTCTATGGTGTGTACAAGATTCTGGGAGATACAAAGCCATTGGGCATAAAAATACATTGCACCTTCCTGAAGCCTCAATTCCATTCAGATTGGGAAGTAAAAAACAACAATTTTATGTTAAGGTTAACATCAATATACCAGGAAATAAAGCGCAAAATTCATAGGAGTTTCTAAGATGAAATAAGAGACTTTAAAGAAATCATGGGCTTTCTATGAGGCAACTTTGGTTTTGTCCAGATAAGCCCTGCACAGTGACAGTTTTGTTCTGTTTTATTTTGTTTTTCCAAATGATGCCGGTAAGAAAACTGCAAGGGAGAGAGACATAAACCTACATTTTTGAGACAAGAGAGCTTCCTAAGGCACTGTTTCTTAAAGTTCAGCTTCTGAAATTTTAATGTGCATAGAAATTACCCGAGGGTCCTGAATCAGCAGGAGTGGGGTAGGTTCCAGGTTTCGGCATTGTCCCTGGCCCGGTGACAGCTAAGTTGCTGATCCCAGACCACTTTTTTAAAAGCAAGGCTGTGGAGCCCAGCCTTCCATCTGTGCTTCCATGGGATTCCAAAATATGGAATTTTCCCAGCCTGTAGGAAGGGGAGGGGAATGGAAAAGAGGTGAGCATGCTGTACCAGAGTATCTATCCTAATGGCATCAGGGCCTGGGGGCTGCCAGATAAGAGGCTGGTGGGCTCACTCATGCTAGCCCCCGCACCCATTCTGGACCATGGAGCTGGAAGTAGGGACTGTTCTTGGACAGAGATCCTATTGAGCAAACACAGAGGTCAGTCTCCCAATCATCCCCTGCAGGCAGAGCTTAACCAGCATAGCCCAGAAAGACTATCCAGTTGTCAAGATCTTGAGACACTTCCCTATCAGATGGTGAGCCACCATTGCCCTGAACCCCCAGATTGTCCCTGGCTCCTTGAAGCCCTGGCTTATCCAGGCTGAGCACAGCCATGTGGAACACCCTGATCCAGCCAAGAAACCCTTTAGACCCCAACAGTGAAGCGGGTCCTTCAGATAAGAAGCTGTCTACATGAATAGAAAGTGTGCCCCTAATGAGCAAAATGGTTGAAGGGGGATGGGAGGTACAGAGTGCCCCAGAGTGCCCCTTCATGGCCCCAGCTTCCCAAACCACTCTGATCCAGCCTTAGACATCCTGCCCCTCTGGCCCCTTCCAGACTTTCTCTCCAGTGCCAGAGCTGATTCTCATTAAGTCCACCAAATAGTTAGAATAGCATCCCTGCCTCCAGGAAAAGGATAGAAGGGCATTACCATCTCACTAATACATACTTTAATACATGCTTTTTGTTGTTGTTGTGAAATTCACATAACATTAAATTAACCATTACAGTTCAAAGTCAACAATTCAGTGGCATTTAGTACTTTTACAGTATCACACAACCACCACTTCTATCGAGTTCCAAAACATTTTCATTGCCCCTGAAAGGAAACTCCACATCCATTAAGCAGTCATTCCCCATTCCCATCTCTGCCCACCCTCTGGCAACCATAGTCTGCTTTCTTTCTCTAAGGACATATCTCTTTTCGATGTGTCATATAAAGAGAATCATACAGTGTGTGGCCTTTTGTGACTGATGGCTTTCACTTAACAGTTTCAAAGTTCATCCATGTTGTAGCATGTACCAGTGTTCTTTTTTGGGGTGGGGGTGCTGAATGGTATTTCATCACATGGCCAGACAACATTTGTTTATCCATTCATCACTTGAGGGACATTCAGATGGTCCCCATCTCATGGTTCTTGTGAATTGGCTAACACATTCTTGGAATTCCCCCTTTGGAATTTTGATCAGTGGGAGGAAAGAGAGTTCTGTCACCTATATGAATCAATCTTATATAACCCGACTTATCCTGGGTTAACTTCTGGCAATTTAAAACAATTCTGCTAATGCTCATTCAATACATGAACATTTCTGGAAATCTGAATCCAATATTCCATGGGCACTGAAGGCAGTTCAAAAAGAAGAGCTCTGAAAATGTCTGAGCAATGGCAGAGGGGGTAGAACTCCCAGCGGATCTGCTCACCTCTGGGCGTGTCACACGCCGGGTCCCTCTGCTGTCGATCATATTTAAAGATCTGCTTTAGCCATACATCATGCATGCCTGCCCAAGGGAAGATCGCCCAAAGTCAGACCCTGAGATAAGAACATGGGTGCCACAGGTTTATTTGGGGAATGATTTCCACAAGCACAAGCAAGGGGGCCAATGGAGTGAGACAGGGAACGGAGGTAATAAAGAGAGTAGCACTGAGCAGGTGACCTCTTGCATACCTAGGGCTCAATCCTTCTGGGAGTACACCCCCAGAATAATCCCCTTGAGTGATGAAGAAAACAAAGTTATTTATCCACTAACTCCTGTCCGTCATTGGCTGCAGCTTGTCCCTGGCCCGGTGAATAGGCCCCAACAGTGTAGCAGGTCCTTCAGATAAGACGCTGTCTGCATGAATAAAATGTCTCCCAGTTGGGCAAAATGGGTGAAGGGGGTTGGGAGGTACAGGCTTCCAGTTATGAGATGAGGAAATCACAGGAATAAAAGGCACAGCATAGGGAATCGATTCAAAGGCACCGTAACGGCATTACCTGGTGATAGATGTTAGCTACCATTGGACAACCTATAAACTTGTCACATCACTGCCTCATACACCTGAAACTAATGTGATGTTGTGTGTCCACTGTACTCAGATTTTTCAAAAAGGTGCCCCCCAAAGTTTCAGTGGAGCCCAGGCAGGGCACCAACTATGCCTGCCCCGATGCTGAACTGTGGGGTCCCCATGAGCAGTGAGGGAGGAGGGGAGGGCATCATTCACACCATGGCGAGCTGGACCCGGTCATCAGAGAATCTTCGTGGAAAAGGCAAGGCCCCTGCTGGGGAAGGGGAGACATCTAGGGAGAGATGTCTAAAGCAAAGACACCCCGAAAACCACCATTTGTCCTTCAGGTCTCATCACCAACCATCCTAAGGAAGAGGCAACAAAAGAGAGCTCTTTATGGACAGAGATGATGGCTCCGCAAAAGGGGCAGAAGAAGAATTGTCTGCACTCATCATAGAAGTGTCTTTGTGGGGTCGAGGGGAGCAGAAAATGAAAGCAAGTTGCTGCTATTGTTTCCTGCTCTGGAGTTTTCTGAGAACAGGGACTTCACTGGAAAAATGGAAGATAAATATGATACCCCAGAAAAAGGAGCCATGGATCAAATGTTGACCTCCAAGCCCCTTGTTTTGTTACTATAGTCCTCTGAAAGTGACCCAGAAAAAGTTTCCCTGATACTCACATTTCATCCTGGCAGTTCTCTATTACTTTATCTCATGATCTAAATTTAGTTCCTTAAACTCACAATACTTAGCCATTATCATTTTTTTTCCCATTCAAATCAGAAGCTCTCTGTGTATTTATCAAGCATGAGATTCTAAGCTTTGTGTTTGTGCTGATGGACCCATGAGCAGCCTGGGGAAGCCTACAAGACCCTTCTCAGAACACTGTTTTTTTAAACACTTTGATTGAGATATAATTTCCATGCCATAAAATGTATACATTGAATGTGTAAATTCAATAGTTTTTTTTTAGTATTATTATAAAGTCGTACAATCGTCACTGGAATCTAATGCTAGAACATGTTTCTTCACCCTAAAAAGAAAGTGCCTACCCATTTAGTAGCTGCTACTTGGCTCCCCTTCCCCCCAGTCCCTGGCCACCACTAATTTGCTTTCTGTCTCTACAGATCTGTCTTTTCTGGATTTCTCATAGAAATGGAATCACTCAATATGTGGTCCTCTACAATTAGGTACTTTTTTTTTTTTTTTTTTAATACAGTGCTATAGCAGGGACACCTGGGTAGATCAGTCCATTAGGAGTCTGACTCTTGATTTCAGCTCAGGTTATGATCTCAGGATCCTGGTCTCAGGGTCGTGAGATTGAGCCCCACATTGGGCTCCCAGTTGAACATGGAGCCTGTGTAAGATTTTCTCTCCCTCTCCCTCTACCTCTGCCTCTCCCCCAACCCCCCCATGTGCTCAAGTGCACCCACTCTCTCTTGCTCTCTCCTTCAACCTCTCAAAAAAAAGAAAAGAAAACATAATGCTATAACATGTATCAGTCCTTCATTCAGAATGATGTTTTAAATGCATAAATTTTTTAAAAACATAGATTACAAAAAATCAATTTATTGCAAGAGTTAACATTTTTAAAACTAACTTATGGTTTATATTTTGTGAATGCTTTAAACAACAATGTGTAGTGGTAGGTATAATGACTACTGTGATTACCAGGGAGTGAAGAATATAAACAAAATTTCAAGAGAGCAGCCACAACTATCACGTCCTAAGAAAATGTCTGTGATGTCTGCTAGCGACAACGGCACAGATGCTACAGACGTCGCTGCGGTCTGTTGCCCTCATTCACAATCATAGGAAGTGCTACAATGCAGCTAAAAATTACCAAAAGATGGGATGTATTTCCCATCCCCGTAAAAGGATCCCCCTGAATTCTATTCTTGAACTCAGGGATGTGTGGGTCCCAGGTGAGGAAGTCCCAGTAAGATTAAGAGCTGGACTTGGTGGCAGGGGGGAGGGAGTGGGGTGGCTGGTTGGGGGGGGGGTGTGGGGAGCCTGGCTGGCTCAGTAAGTGGAGCATGGGACTCTTGATCTCAGGGTTGTGAGTTCAAGACCCACATTGAGTGTAGAGATTACTTAAAAATAAAATCTTAACTAACAAATAAACAAAGAAACAAACGAGCCAGACTTGTAAGTCAGGATGGACACTCGCAGTGGTCAGGAACCTGCTTTAGCCAGCTCCTGGCTCTGTGGCCTCTGAAAAGTTACTTAACCTCCCTGTGCTTCATGACTCCTTTGCAAACTAGGGACAATAAAGTGCTCAAGAAAGTTAAATGAAGTAGTGTAACCATCTCGGGACAGTATGTATTTTGTAGTAAGGGCTCAATAACTATTCTCTATCCTCATTATTATTTGGGAGTCTAAGCTGATCTTTGCCCTGAAGAAGCTCATTGTCTATTTGTCGAGGGAGGCACATAGAGAAGGGAAAGCTCCAGGCACCACCTTGCACACTGAGATGTGACTGGAGGGTTCTCGGACTACCTACTATTTGAAATGTCTCCTAAAGGCTAAGTAAAGAGTGCACAGGGCAGAAGAGAACCAGAAAGGAATTTCCAGCAACAGAATGCATGTCTAGAGACACAGCTGTTTGGGACAATGTGCACCGATAAAAATTCTAAGTCCAAGATTCAATTTTAAAATGTTAAACAGAGGGGCACCTGGGTGGCTCAGTGGGTTAAAGCCTCTGCCTTTGGCTCAGGTCATGATCCCAGGGTCCTGGGATGGAGCCCCGCATCAGGCTCTCTGCTCAGCAGGGAGCCTGCTTCCTCCTCTCTCTCCGCCTGCCTCTCTGCCTTCTTGTGATCTCTGCCTGTCAAATAAAATCTTAAAAAAAAATTATAAAATAAATAAAATAAGATAAGATAAAATGTTAAACAGAAAAGGCTATACTTCTACATACACATTTCTTCGGAACATCCATCTGGGTGGCAGCTAGTAGGGATTCCAGGTGCTATAGACCCAGGTTCGGATTGTAAGCCATATAAAACTATAGAGCCCTCAGGTTATGGTCACTGGTCCTTCTCATTGGAAGCCATTGTTTTCGTTGAATTTAAAAATTGATCCTCTAGCTTTTAAACTAAAATATCTTTGTCCCAATAGACCATAACTTTCATCTGGATTTTTAATCCCAGCTCTAGCACTGCCTAGCAGAGACACCTTGCATGCCCTTCCACCCTCACAGGCAAGGGTCTGGCCAGAGCCCTAAGTCCTAAAGGCCCCTCAGTGCTGAGCACACCGAGGGGATGAAATGCGTGCCCAGGCCTCTAGCTGGAGTTGTCTGCTCTCGGGTGGGGAAGACTGTCTGTTCCCAACTATGTCCCCAGGAGGAGATGAAAAAGGGCACTCTTCCTGATGCTGATGCTCCCAGGTATAATATTGCTATACCGCTGGGTTTCCCACCTCGCCCTTCTCTCCCTCTTTCCCTTGGGGAAGTCAAGGGATTTGGGTAGATACCTGTGTCCCCAAGTGGAGAACAGGCTGTTTTGAGAGTAAGGGTTACTCTTTGGCCCACAGTTCATGGGTCTTTTCCACTCCAAAGCACAATGATTCCACCTTCTCTGTCAATGGTAATACATGAAATTATGCTTTTTCTTCTCATGACGCAGAGGCAGCTTCTTGGAGAAGATATAATTTCAGGAATGATTTCCCAGAAATGTTGGCGGTCCTTAAGACCAGAGGGAAAGTCTTGTGCTATCTGCAAAGTCTCATCTGCAGAAAGTGGCCCAGCTCAAAAGTACAGAAACAAACATGTACAGCTAGTCAAAACCATTAGGGCCTTTGGCTCTGATTTCAAACAAGCAAAATAAACAAACTCCAGCTCAAGTAGGAACTGGTTATGCCGTCCTCTTCTTTTAAGCTTTCCAAAGCCAACCTACAGCGTTTGAATGTTTCAGAAGTTTCCTTCTAATGAATTTCCTTTTATTGTATGTTCCAGATGGCCAGTGGATCCCAGGATAGTAAATAACCAGGCCCATTTTAAATTTTGACTTAATTTGTTTTGCATTTTCTGACATTGCTTGTGCATGTTCCAGAGAAAGAAGTATGACCATTACATTGTTCTGTAATAAATCCAGCTGTGTTTTACCCATATGGTTATTCTAAATGTTGTGACATCTGGTTACATACATGCATCTTCTCCACCCAACCCTCCTGGTAAGTCACCAAATCCATCCTCCACCCTGAAATTCAACAACTTTGTGGTTAAAATGGGTGCTTTGAGACATAATGAAAGATTCATGCCAATCATTCTGGTTCTTAGAATTCACCAGCTCAGATACACTCATTTCACTCTTTCATACCTGGTTCTCTTCTTGTGGCTGCTTTTCTAAGACCAGAATAGTTGGTGAAATTACCTAATTGTTAAAGAGCTCTTCCTACTGTGCACATTTAAATTTCACAAAGCACGCAAGAGAGACAACAGATCACCAGTCTTCTTCAACTCCTGCTGCCACCACTGCAAATGCAGGAATTGTTCAGATAACCTATTCACAATGGCCTTAAACTGTACAACACTGATGCCCTTCAAGAGGGCCTCGTGGCTGAAGACACTGGTTTTTTTTTTGTTTTTGTTTTTTTTAAGATTTTATTTATTTATTTGACAGATAGAGATCACAAGTAGGCAGAGAGGCAGGCAGAGAGAGAAGGGGAAGCAGGCTCCACACTGAGCAGAGAGCCCGATGCGGGTCTCGATCCCAGGACCCTGGGATCATGACCCGAGCTGAAGGCAGAGGTTTCTAACCCACTGAGCCACCCAGGCGCCTCTGAAGACACTGTTTCTAAGAAGTCAAGGAGAGAAGTTCAAATTCAACAGCAATCAGGAAAGCTGAACACATATGAATATCCATATTTTCGTACTTAAAAGCTAATTCGTACTTAAAAGCTTATTCAGGAGGGCCAATAACTGAGCCCACTGCTCCTGCAGAGGAGGAGGTTTCCGTTTGGTTTTCCTTACAGAGCTGATCTTACAAGAGTCATCGTAGAAAAGTGTTTCACCTCCAAACTTGGCCTTCAAATTCCAGCTCAGATGTCCCCTTTCTGAAGCCTTCCTTATCCTACCCTCTACAGACATGGTTAACTAATTCCTTTAATGTTATACCTACGAATCTTCCACTGCCGCATCAATCACATGGGATCATCATTTTTATTTATTTTATTTTGAGAGAGAAAGAGAGCATGGGGTGGGAAGGGGCAGAAGGAGAAGGTGAGAATCCTAAGCAGAGTGCACTGAGCATGGAGCCCAGCAGGGGGCTCAATCCCACAACGCCAAGATCATGACCTGAGCTGGAACCAAGAGTTGGATGTTCAACTAGCTAAGCCACCCAGGCGCCCCTGGTATTGTCATTTTTAAGTAATTCATCTATCTCTTCTAGCTTCTGATCTCCTCATGGATAAGTATGTTGCCATCCTACCCAAAGAATTCAGTACTGTGCCCGTTCTTTGATAGAAAATCATGGACTTTCAAGAAACTCGTATCAGCTAGGGTTAATAGATAATTTTTTCCTTCTGCAACAGTGAAAATCAGGAATCAGCACTTACAACTTCTGAGAGTTTAGAATCAAGAAAAAGTGGACAAAATTCATCAATGGCCGATGCCGAGGAATGAAATATTATTTTTCTTGCTTCTTCTTATGTTAGCCTGACCTCACCATCCCCTGATCTCATTTTTAGCCATAGCATTTCAGCAGGTTCCTGTTACTGTGGGTACCATAAGTCCCCACCTCTCACTGGCCACAGCTCTTTGAACTAGCATGGTCATTTAACCTATAAGACGGCAGAAACTGAATTACATGAATGAGGACTTTGAATGAAGAAGCCTAGAAGTTGAAAATCTCTTGGTAATAATCCCTATATCTAAGGTCCTACAGACTCAAGATGAAGCAGACATCTACTATTTTATGAGCACATAAAATGAAGAATGATTACCCAGAGAAGCAAGATAATGAAGCAGACACACAAAGAGAAGCAGAAAATCATCCATTTCATGTGTCTCCAGAGAAACAGACAGATAAATAGATCCATATAAAGTGTCTATGGTTTTGTTTTTCCCAATTCTTGTCCCAGGGGAAGTCTGCTATTCTCTTGATTTTGAATTCTATGTCCCACCCTTTTACCATATATTCAATATCTATTTTAGCTAACTTCTGTGGGTTTTAGTTTCTCATACATAATGAGGCATCCTGTAAGACAATTAAATCTTGACCTAATACATCCATTATTGGTATGTACCCATTAACAGGGGCTTCATTAATTATTTTCAGAGCAGTAAAAAATGTTTCACAGGGCTCACCCATGAACACAACCTTGACAACAAAACATCATTTATTTTGTATCATACTCTTTGTCATGTAGAAGTCACAGATTTTTTTAATCAAATTAATCTGGGTTCTAATCCCAGAACTGCTCATCTAATAACTAAATTAAGGTAAAGAAGTTATGTAACCTTATTCTCCTTTGTAAAAATAAAAAAAAAAAAGTTACTTCTATAGAAACTTTCAAACACGCCCAAAAGGAGAGAGAACAGTATAATTAAAAGGTAGGTATATATGTCACCCAGCTTCAGTCACTATCAACATAACCTCAATCTAATCATGAAGACACATCAGGCAAACCTAAATTGAAAAACATTCTACAAAATAACTCAACAGCACTCTTCCCAAGTGTCAAGGGCATGAAAGACAGGACAGACTGAGGGACTGCTTTAGATTCAAGGAGACTAAGGAGACATGACAATTAAATGCACTTGGGGACTCGGAGGTGAAACCTGCAGTAGAAAAAGAACATGTGTTGGTGGAGGCTGGGAGGAAGAGGAGAAATTGTAATAAAATATCTACATCAGTTACTAGTGGTCTATCAATATCAATTTCCAGGCTTGATCATGGTGCATTGGTTATAGAAGATGTAAACATTAGAAGACAGGTGATATGCAGTCAGACCCCCTGTGCTAAAAATAGCCCAACTTTTCTATAAATCTAAAATTATCTCCAAAAAAGTTCTAAAAAATAATATGTACCACATTGCCTCATTCTAATTTCTCTGATTCCTCCCCAACCCACCCCCACTTTTTCCCCACCTTTTTTTTCCTCCTGTAATATTTTAAAGCAAATCCAGACAAGATGTAATTTCACCAGTCAGTCTCTGACTGATAAGAACTCTGTTTTATAGCATAATTGCAGTAACTTTACCACACCTCACAAAATCAGTAACAATTCCTTAATACATAATCCATCATGATCTGTTTTACCGAATGTCTCAAAAATGCTGTTGATGGGAGGTTTTTTGGCTAAATCAGGTCCCAGGCAAGATTCTGATACTGCATTTGCTTGGTATGTCTCTCCAGTCTCTTTTCATCTGAGACAGCTCCTGCCCCTCCTCCTTTTTATATGCCATTTATTTTTTAAGAAACTAGGTCATTTTTTCTTGTAGAATTTCCCACATTTTGCTTTGGATGGTTTTAAGCTTGTGATTCAGTTTCTTACTATTATAAAATGGGGCAATAACATCCACCTCAGAGGGGTTTTGTAAGGCTTAAATGAGAAAAATATATGGAAAAAAAAAGCCCAGAACAAAAGAAATGTTTGTCCCCAGTCCCTATTCACTGCTTCCTCCTCCAATCCTTTCTGAAGGTTTATAATTTACGGGGTTGTAAATGGTCACCATTTATTCAAAATTAAGTCTTCATTAGACTCACTCACATAGGGTAACAGATTAGTTTTCACAAATGCTACCTAACAAAGATCTGACCCTAGAAAAAGATAAACGAGAAAATTCTATCCTACCTTTAAAAGTAGCCACATGATCACTACTCAAAGTGTGGTCTGTGGACAACCAACAGCAGTAGCACATCTTCTGGGAGCTTATCAGAAATGCAGAATCTTGGTGCCCACCCCGTACCCCCCCCCTCCACTGGACCAGCTAGCTGAGTCAGAATCTACATTTTGACAAAATCTCCAGGGTATTTTGTGTGTACACTATGGGGAGAGATGCACCAGTATTTAGAGTTCTAAAAGATTGTTCTTGGTGCAGAAATTGGGGATTCCCTTTTTCCACCCTGACGCAGAAAGTTCTAGACTCCCCTCAAACCATGGAGGTTTTATCTCCCTTCCCTCAATTCTTGCCTCTCTAAATTTTAACACAGAGCTGGGAAGCTAGAGGACTTTTATGGGCAGAGGCCCCAGGAATTGAGCCCTTTCTTTTCTTTCTTCTGGAGTACTCTTTGAAAGAATTGTCAAGAGGAAGATAGGGTTTCTTAGGGGGCTGCAGGCGCACCTATGTAAATGAGCTGTGCATTCACCCATTCCTTGGCTTTTCAAAAATCCTTGAAAATAACTGTTATTTTGCCCATGCGTTTTACTCACTTCAGAGCTTCTAACCCCAAGGACCCTAAGATAGAAACGTCCTTGCTTTGGTTTGAAGAGATGGTCCAAGCTGGACATGTCAGATGACCTTGGAGGGTTTTCAAGAAGCAGGAACCATCGTATCCCCACTGTGACTGTCTGTTCCTAGAGGAAGAGTGGACTGTTTCAATTCTACCTGAGCTTGTCATTCTGCATACCTCTGATTTTAGAGAAATTTGGTTTTGTTCTAACATGGAGTCTTCCTAAATGAATATGAGGAATTTGAATCCTGCCTAAGACTCCAGAGGAGAACCGTTACCTTCCCTGACAGCTGGACCAAATTAATAGCTCTGGGAATTACAGCTTTTCTTTAAACGCATGCCTTTAATTAAGTAAATAGTATATGAATTCATCTGGGATATTTTAAATCAATCCCAGATATCATATTTCTTCACCCTTGATTATGTATGAATCTCTAACACATCAGGATTTTTTAAACATAATCAAAATAGCAGTTTCCTAATCAAAAAGAATTCACAATAGTCCTTCATATCATCTTATATTCGTCCATGTTTAATTTCCCCAGGGCTCTCAATGTCGCGGTTGTTGTTGTTTTTTCCCTCTTACAGTTGGTTCGTGACTCGGGATGCTGTCCAGGTCCCACGGATTGTATTTGGAAAATATGTCCCTTAAGTCCCTCTCTGAATCCTCTCCAACCTGTTGTGGTGGTGGTAACGGGTTAATATCATTTATTTGTTGAGGAAGCAGGTCCTTTTGCCCTATCAGATTACTTCAATCCTAGATAAGGCTGATGGTTTCTTTGTAATATCTTGTAACATATTTCTCTCCCTCTCTCCGTATTTCTTGTCAGTTAGCTCTTATGTGATTTTCAGTTAATATCAGGCAATGCAAAATTATAGTACTCAGGGACTGCCTTGACAGGGTGTGAGGAAGTGACCGTGGCTTCAAAGCTCAGCAGAGCCAGCTCTGCTCAGGATCTGTGAACTTGAGCCTGTCCGTTGAAGCCCATCATGCCATGACTTCTCACAGGACGCTCCTATTTCTTAGAGTGAATAATGAGTGTGCAAGGGGTTACCATGAAGATTAGACATTGCCAAGCACTACCTGATGTAGAGCGGGTGCCCTGTAATTGCTTATTTCTCCTTTCCTCTATGAGTCTCACACTTCTCAACAGTCAGCTGGGATGACTGGACTGTGTATGACTTCAGTTTCCTCCCCAGCTATGAAATCCATGACCTCTGTTACATGTAAGTATCAGAAATTGGGTCAGTTCAAGTGGCATGAGACAGAATCCATTGTTTACTTAAACTCTCTTTCTGATAGAAACTGCTTAAAATGAATTTTTTAGCATCTTTTTCACTCAATAAATAATCATGTGTCACTGACTATGTCCAGAGACGCTCCTCAGGGGACTAGGAAGATAATTAAGACATAGTTCTTCTGCATACGCTGCTCACAGTCTGGCAGCTGGGGAGAGGGTAAACGAACAAGGTAAGAAGGTAGACTAGAAGTCTGAGGAAGGTGCTTCCTCTAAAAGGGTGACAAGGATGGTATCTACACTCAGCTTGTGTTTAAGGAGCCTTCCATCACAGGGGGTGAGTTTGGACTGGTGGAGCTGCTCTCCTTATGACCCTAGGACACCTGGCTATTATTTAGCAAGGAAAAGTCAATAGAAAGAAGGAATTAAGAACTAAAGACTTTGTGTTTGTGGGGAGCCCTGAGTCCTGTCATCTCCAACCAGGAGATAAGAATGCTGCCTTGAAGGCAGGATTTGTAGGAGATGACACCAAAACCGTGTAGAAGGAACACTTAAGGATTGGAGGCAACACCTCGGGGAGTGAGCCGAAGAGAAAATCCGGTAAAGAATACAATGTAGAAGGAAAGAAGGAATCTGCTTCCAAAAGTTAAAAGCCGACAGAGTAAAGAATGTTTTCTTTTTACATAATCAGCATTTTCTAAGCAGCACAAAGATAACAAGGTCAATATAAACAAGTTCAGTTCCATCAAGGAACATTTGACCTTGACAGGCAATTTCCTGCTTCAAGGTCCCACCCTCAATTTTGTTTGTAGATTATTGTTTCTCACACACTGTAAGATAGGCACATACCTTCATATACCTACAAACATAGGATTTATACACACTTCCACACACACATATATAGTAAGACTTCTTAATATTTTATTACATATTATAATACCAATAGTTGATATCTATATGTATATATACATATAGATATAGATATAGTATAGATAAGATATAGATATAGTATAGTATAGATAAGTACACTAGAGCCATAGGTCTGTGATATATAAGTATTACATAATATTTATTATAAGAAAGACTGGGGCCCTAAGATTTTTTTTTTAATTTTTAAGCATTTTCAATGGTTCTTCAATCTTCTTAAGCACAACTTACACAAACTATTGTAGACGACTGGAGAAAAACACAAGTGCACTAAGGCGTCGTAATGGAATTCTATCCCTGACTTGCCCAGAATCAGAAAAGGAAAAATCAGAATATAAAAATGCCATCAAATAACAGGAAGATCATCTTAATGACAAATGGTAGTCCTCAAAATAGCCACCCTCCATCTTTCCACATGAGCAACACCAAAGAACCCAGCTGAAAGTATTTCTTGTACTAAGAAAGTAGAAAGTACTAAGTAGAAAATATGAGCAGTGTCCAAATATTAGGAAAGCTTTTAAGAAAAAGAGAGAAAGAAAATTGCTTATTCCAAAGTCCATTCCAACATTTACTACATTTTTTAGTCATTTAAGGAGGTATAATTGGATTTGAGATACTTTTATCAGTAAGTTCAACCAAGACCACTCTGCGACAACCATCTAGGGTAAAAAGAGCCTAGATATATTCATTGGGGAATGCATCCTCCCCCATCAACCAGTGGTGGATGCCCAAAGCTGAAACAGAAATTAAATAACTTGCATTATGGCATGTCCAGAAAATTATAGGAAATAGCTATTAAAACCCTCATCAACACAAAATATGAACTTAAGTGTACAGTCATAAAACGGGACTGAAACTTAAGGCAACTTAAGCATGTATTTAAATATTTGGAAGCTTTCTTGAGAGACATCCCACAAGGGCTCCTGGGTGGCTTAGTAGGTTAAGTGTCTGCCTTCAGCTCAGGTCATGATCCTTGGGCCCTGCTCAGAGGGGAGCCTGCTTCTCCCTCTCCCTCTGCCCCCGACTCGTGCTCTCTTTATATCTCAAATAAATAAATAAAATCTTTAAAAAGAGAGAGAGAGAGGGGCACCTGGGTGGCTCAGTGGTTTAAGCCTCTGCCTTTGGCTCAGGTCATGATCTAGGAGTCCTGAGATCAGGCCCTGCATCAGGCTCTTTGCTCAGCGGGGAGCCTGCTTCTCCCTCTCTCTCTGCCTGCCTCTCTGCCTACTTGTGATTTCTCTCTCTGTCAAATAAATAAATAAAATCTTAAAAAAAAAAAAAAGAGGGAGAGAGAGAGAGAGAGAGACACCCCACATGCCTGCATCTCCTGTATTAGAGGTCAAAAAATATTTCATGTAAAAGGCAGATCAGTATTTTCAATTTTGCACAATTTTCCACAGAGTCTCGGTTGATTGCAACTACTCAGGTTGGATATTGTACTATGAAAGCAGTTATAGAAAATATGTAAATAAATGACCTTAAGGGTGCCTGGTTGCCTCAGTTAACTAAGCGTCTGCCTTATGCTTGGGTCCAGATTCCAGGGTCTGGGATCAAGTTCTGCTTCGGGCTCCTTACTTAATGGAGAGCCTGCATCTCCCTCTGCCTGCTGCTGCTTGTGCTCACTCTCTCTCTCTCAGATAAACAAATAAATAAATAAATAAGCAAGCTTAAGTGTGTTCCAATAAAACTTTATTTAAAAAGTAGAAACTGGCTGGATTTGGCCCACAGGCTGACTACTGCTCTATATAATTTCCTATATTTTCCTGCCTAACTGGAACAACATTTCTTCTTTAATATGCATGCCCCCCACACATATACAGAAAAATAAAACAAAAAGGAGAAGAAAAACTCGACAACATAAATTTGGATGGTTTGGAATAAGCAAATAACCTGTTAATTACTTTTATATTCTTATTTGGGGGAATGATTGAAACATAATTTCAAATAGACCCTAGTCTACGAGATTCACACACACGTTGACAATGGAAGTGAAATGTAATATCCATTATTCTTGATGTATTTTGGTGGGGAGCAGGTCTACTCCGAACATTTGCATTCTGTTCTCAACTTTGGATTTATAGCACCAAATAGATTTTCCTCTGAGTTAACGGAATCAAAGTCTGTAGTTTCACTGTATGCATTTGATGGAAACAGTGCAAGAGATGAGTTTTTCTTGGATGTTTAATTCTGAAATAGCAGCCATCTGCCTGATGGATTTAGTCCTAATATCAGGCTGATAAAATTTGATGACACAGATTTCTGACTTTACCTCCCAATGTGATTGTGAGCAAATCTCAAAAGGCTAGGAACCACCATTCCCCACACGGATAATATAGGATTCATTGTAAAGGATCTGCCTCACTTTGCATTTCATTCTTGTTTTAAAAGCCTAGTGAAGGAGGATCTGGTTTTGAGTTGATCAAGGAAGACCCACAATGCTGGGACTAAGTGGTATTTGGGGTGGAGCAGTGGCTCTCAACCAGGGATGATTCCATCCTCCAGAGACTTTTGGCCAAATGTGCCAGAAGTTTTTGGTGGCACAGTTGGGATTCTACTGGTATCTAGTGGGTAAAGGCCAGTGAGGATGTCACATACACAACAGTGCCTCCCCTAACAAAGTATTATATGGCCACCAATGTCAATATGAGAAGGTTTGTCTAGAGCCACTTTCAGACTTGGTCAACCTAGCCCTCTCTCCACATCCCCCACTTCAAGGTGTCGACTCTAGTCTTCCTCTAGCTGTTACGTTTCCCATGAAGCAAGAAGTCTAGGTCCAGAGAACAGGCCCACCCAGAGCTCCCATCTCCTCTTTCAGACCACATCCAGCATACCCAGGAGCCTGGAAATGCCTACACAGGACCACTGTGGGCCTCTTTCTGCTTCTCTATGGCAGACCACTCTGATAGTGCATATACCCCTAGGCCCAGTAAGGTGCATGCCACTTGAGGCAGGCACACATGCACACAAAGCCCCTTACGGTGGTGGAAAGGGTCTTGCCCCCCTCTGTGACATTTGTGATCTTGCCTTAACCATGCAATGATTCAAAGTGGGTCTGATTGATTTATCCCACGTAGGGCTTGTACCACTATCTCATATCCCCACAGGTTTTGGGGGTCTAAATGTCCAAGTGCTTCTGTGACATGTGTGTATATGTGTGTATTTGGTGGGCAAGGACAGGATTAGCAGGGCATGACAGTCCAAATATTGTCTGAGGCCAAACT
This sequence comes from Lontra canadensis, assembly GCF_010015895.1. Lineage (NCBI taxonomy): Eukaryota > Metazoa > Chordata > Mammalia > Carnivora > Mustelidae > Lontra > Lontra canadensis. Next base: position 11,546,209 of record NW_022631010.1, read on the forward strand.
GGACCAATAGCAACCCATGGGGCAAGACCCTGAGCATGGCGGAAATCCCTAGATAGACAAAAACCACAGGGAATTTTTAAAGCATCCTGGACCCAACTGATCTGACATAGTTCTAGGGAACCTGGAATCAGCCTAAATTCCAGGACAGAAATTTGCAGAAAGGAATCTGAAGACCTAGCGTCAATAGGCTACAGGCCCTATTCCCAAGGCCAATGTTCTGTTTTGGCCCTAGTCTACAAACCACTAAAAGTCAACATTCTTTATCTTTATGATGGATGGGCAGTGGGCCACTGTTTATTACTTGCTAGTTGACATTCAAGCATGCATTTGCCAGTTATGAACGGGTTAGCCTACAGGCATGCCTTGCTGAGAGCAAGAGAAATGTTCTAAACACATGACTTGAAATGGATTGTTGTCACTAGACTCTTATTTAGGTGCAATCTGGGAGATTAATATTTCAAATAAGTCACTTACTGAGTATCTTCAAAATGATCTCCTGGGCTAATTTATCCAGTCTGGATATTCATATCATATGATATTTGTTTAAAGCTTGATATAACAGGTTGGTACTAAGGATATTTTTAAAAATAAATTTGCATATCCCTTTACTGAGTCTACCTCAAAGATATTTCTTTTTCTTAAAGAAAAGGTGTTAAATACACACAAACACAATACATGCAGATATGTGCCTTCTAAGCTAAGGTTTTATGCATCTTAAGGTAACACTTTCAATCTGGAAATGTCTTTTGAGATTACTCTGGACTACTTTGTAAACTATAAACTATTATCAAAATGTTCTCTTTTTTTTGTTATTACAAAATAACCTCTGAGATTGATAGGAAATCCATTCTGTATGGAAATCTTTATCTATCTGTTTAGCTCAAATGAATTTCTAAAACACAATTTGAATTATGCTCTGCCCCAGACTGTGATCCTGTGTGACCCTACATGATGCCAGCCATGACCTATAGAGCAATCTCTTTGCCACACCTGCAACCCATTAACACCATCTGGTTGAGAGGCTCTGACCCAGGAGAGTCTTAAGAGTGCATCCCAATTACCCAAAGGGTTTGTTAAAAGACAGATTGTGGGGGCGCCTGGGTGGCTCAGTAGGTTAAGCCTCTGCCTTCAGCTCAAGTCATGGTCTCAGGGTCCTGGGATCAAGCCCCACATCAGGCTCTCTGCTCAGCAGGGAACCTGCTTCCCCTTCTCTCTCTGCCTGCTGCTCTGCCTACTTGTGATCTGTCTCTCTGTCAAATAAATAAATAAGTCTTTAAAAAAAAAAAAAAGGCAGATTGTGGGCCCTACCTACCCTCAGATACTTTTATTTCTTACTTTAGAGATGGGACTGGAGAATTTGCATTCTATTATCTTTCTAGATGATGCTGGATCTGCTGGTCTAGGACCACCCTTTCTGAAATAATGTTTTGGCTTTTAGTAGGGGTCAGCAAATGTTTTCCATAATGGGCCAGATAATAAATATTTTAGGCTTGGCAGGCCGTATGGTCTCTGTCACCATTACTCAAATCTGCCATCCACTGTATCCTGGAAGCAACCAGAGACAATAAGCAAATAAATGGGGGATAACTGTATTCCAATCAGCCTTTGTTTAAAAAAAAAGGCAGGGGAGGTGGGGTAAGAAAAGAAAGAAAGAAAGAAAAAAAGATAGGGCAAGTTTTAGCCAGTGGACTGTAGTTTGCCAACCCCTGCCCTATGGGAGAAAGATTATTTAGGTAGGATCCTCAACCTCATTGTCCATTACCATTTTGTACTGGGTTCCAGTCACAATAGTGTCCATACAATACTCAGCTGGCCCATGTCTTCCACCAGGGTGTGTGTGTGTGTGTGTGTGTGTGTGTGTGTGTGTGTGTACGAACATGGTCAACATAGTAGACCATGGAATAGAGAGGTATGGAAGAGAGAAGAGGTTAGTGGTAAAGGAGGAAAGGAAACTATCAAGAAAGAAAGCATTTTAACTAAGAAAACTGAGTCCCCAACTAAAATGAGTTGAGAAACCTCTTCTACATGACCCCCTGTCCTCCAGTTCCTGCCTTGCTCTTAATCCACCAATCACTCACCCTCTCTAGGAGAGCAGTTTTGAGGGTTTGGTGCCTGAAAACCTTCCTAAAGCTTCAGTTCTCAGACCTCAGGGAAAAGCTTATCCCAAGTTATATGCTGCTGCTGTAACAGGAAGAAAAGTGCTCCAAAAATAAGAACATTTAATGGGAAACAAAGGGAGGGTGTGGAGTTTCTGTTATTGATATTGTCTCTGTAATGTATCTGAACCCCTTCAGTATTTCTGAGTTTCATCTCCCAATATCTCAAAAAAAAAAAAAGGCTATTTTAGTTCCTCCTTTTTTTCCAAATCCCTTCATACATACAGACAAACCAAAAATATTTTATAGATGACTTTAATGTTAGCTCACTCAAAGGCACTAAATCCACTGGGTAGAAGTCACATTTCAGTTTCTATAACTCCATTACAATTGTAAAGGGAAGGACAGGAATGAGGTAATCAAATGAATTATTCATTTATGGGACCATAGTCACTTACTTGAGTGCACTGTCCCCACATGAAAGGAGCACATAAGAAATGTTAAATTGTTGTGAACAGTTTCACTATCTTCCATTTAAATCAAGAATACAAAAATACCTATGTTTTCTTCCTAATGGACAACCAACTTCATTCAAAACAATGAAAGAAAGGGTGAAAAAGATTAATAGGAAGTCTTCAAGCTAAATACAACTCTGTAATTTTCTTTTTATGACAACATCTCATGTTAAATTACACATTCTAAAAACATATGTTTTACAGCATCTTCCTATGGCTTCAATCCAAAAGGAATAATAATGTTCCCAGAGAAGTGGCTGTGAATAACAGTTTCCTTCCCTCTTTTGATCTGGAATGCTGTGCAAATTATTATTTCCAATTCCCTGAGTCTGACAGACACTTTGATAGTTCAGTGGCTGACTTTAGTACCAACAACTGAAACGAATTCTGAGGCACTCAGTGAAGAGTTCTGAGTAACCAGCATCATTTTAAGACAAAGCAGAAATGTCCTGAAATTAGACACAATTATAAGACAATTATTATAGTGTAGAAAGTACAGTGTGGGCTGAAATCATGGAAATCATGAAAATGTGCAAACATCACCTGTGTCTGAAAAATTACTTTGGACCTCCTTTCTAATCAGGTTAGTTACACAAAACACAGAGCAAATAAGGAAATTCCACACTTGAAGGCTAATAGAATAAATATGACTTACCGGTTCCCCTCTACTCCAGCAGTCCTAGCTTCCCGGTCCATTAACCTGTAGGAATCCAGAGATTAAGCATCACTGACAGTTCTTTGTCTTCCTTATCCACTTTGGATTCATGTTTGTCTTTCATTTCCTTCTAAAAAGCAGAATCCTTAAGGGGAAAATCCTTCTGCAGATTGTTCCTCAATGGCATTGCAACAATGGAGCTTTGGCTCGGTTGGAACATACTCAATGGTAAAAGCTCAGGGAGCTGGACTGCTATATATAAATGCAGCTTACCTTCTGTGTTTTGGATATTAGAACATTTTTTTAATAATTAATATCCTTTTTCTTCATCATAACTAGGATTTTAGTTCTAAAGGGAAATCATATAAAAAGTAGGTTACCATATATCATAGTTTGAGCGAACTGTATAGAATCACCAATCTTATTCTCTAAGTAGGCAAGCCAATAATTTTTGATTTTTGTATCCAAAAAAATCATTTTCTTGATACAATTTTAATTTTATGTATTACTCTAAGGTTTATTTCCAGACGTGTGGCTTCTTAGGATAAGTTATTGAGATAACTGGTCTGCCAAACGTGTTAAAATCTGTATGGTCTGTGTTTCGCGATAGACCATTGATTCCTAACCACACCTCTGTGGCACCACAGGATTGACCTCAATTATGGCAGGGAGTGTCTCAAAGCCCTAAGTTCATTATTTTCTTCTAATTGAACTATATATATACCCATATGGTACAGAGTATTTTGAAGGGAAAGGAGGAAGTAGTTTTACAAAATTCAAGCCACAAATGCCTTAATCTGATTGCTATTGTGTCTACAGACTTGAAGTATGACCCATTCTGAGATCAGCTATTTTAAAAGCTATTTATTCATGTCAGCAGATTACATAAAAAATTGGCCTGTACTCTTCAAAAATATCAATGTCATGAGAGACTAAAAAAGAAAAAAGTGTTGATGATCTTCTCCAGATTAAAGGAGACTAGAAAGGTATAACAATTAAATAAAATGCCTGAATCTGTAATAGATTCTAGATGGGGAGAAACATTGCTGTTAAAGACATTAAGGCACTTAGCAAAATTTGAATATGTGTTCTGTGTTGGATAACAATATTGTGTCAATGTTCAATTTTCTGATTTTTATCATCGTTCTATGGTTATGTAAGAAAATACACTTGTCTGTGCAGATGCAAGCAGAGATATTTAGGAATAAAGGTGATGTCAGCACCTTACCCTCAAACCATTCATCAAATATACATGTGTATATATTCATATATCCATTTAGACACACATATGGGGAGACAAGGGAGATAGAGAAACAGAGATACAGAATGAGGGACAGAGAAGGCAAGCAAATATGACAAAATGTTAATTGGTGGATTTAAATAGTACAAGTTCATTGTACTACTTTTTGAGTATTTGAATTTTTTCGAAATGAAAAAATTTCTTAAACACCACACAGCTGACGATTAATTCTGATGCTAGAGAAAAGTTACTAAGCTGTTTTCACATATATCTGGGCTGAATTTAAACAATTCTTCCCTTCACCATGATTATAATAAAGTTGCTTCATTTTTTCCAGAGGATTGAGCTAAGCTCAAAAGAAACAGCCAGCCATGAAAAACCAGGACCCATATCTCGATGTTCTACAAGAAACAGAGATAATTGCTATGACTTCTACCTGGAAAATATTCAATGAGTATTCTGGCCGTGGATGGTTTTTGTGAACGTCATTGAGGACATGGAAGATTTTTGTCATCCCTGTGGTTGATTCCCCAATTGCAAACAGAAAATTACATAAGCATGTATTCAATGTGGAGAACTTTGCCTTCTTCCTAGTTCAGCTGTGAAACGGAGGGAGAAGATAAGACAGTCTTTTTAGGGAATATTAGCAACCCAGGAGAAAAGACCCAAAGACACCATCACTGGGAGTTTCCCAAAGAGACAGCCAGACTTCCCACCAGCCGCACCTCTCTGTGGGTTGAGTGATACCATCTTGCTGGAAGGTCGAGCAGCTTCCTGAGGTTTCAATCAAGGCTCAAAAGTGGAAAGCTAGACACAATTGTGTCCAATGCAATGATGTTAGCAGAATGACTGCGTTCACACAGAACCACACGCAACAGCTGCAGCTGGAATCAAAGTTGAGACAAGAGACTGTGATGTGGGAAACCAAAATGTCTTCTATGGGTCTCTTTCAGGAGGGGACTTCCGCCAACACTTTGGTCTCTCCACTACCTCTCACTCATCATTTGCCTCTCCCCAGAGGAGGAATACTGACCAATCGATTTGGGCACGTATTGATCTTTATTGAGCCATTTCACCAGTGGTTTAAGTTACTGAGCCTCAAAAATCTCATCTGTATTTTCTCTCTTTAACCAACCTGGTTAAAGTTAACTGGGACTGGTCTTCCTGCCGGTCCTTTCACTCCTCAGCTTAAGTCATGACTGGAACCATGGTTTCTGTCTCTGTGTGGCAGGGATACAAGGCAGAATCTATCTGAGGACACTAGCACACTCTCTTTCTGCTCTGGCTTTTAGCCCTGTGACTGGTAAGGTTAACCAGGTAGATCTGTACTTCTCATGAAGTCTTGAATTTAGTGGGAGGGAGCAGAATCCCAGATCTTTGGTTTTAATGAACAAAGCTGGATGAGAGGTCACCAGAATAAAACCTACAAAAACAGCTAATGTCTACATCAATATATAAGAATAGGAAATAAAGTCGTTTAATATTATTTTTAAAAATCCAAAAGGATACTGAAATAATGATGAGGGAACAAGAGATTTTTAATGTTTACCAGGGAGATTTGAAAAATAATCTGAGATCTAATGAATAGATTAAGCAGACTGGACACAGCTGAAGAGTCAGATCTGAAGAAATTATACAAAATACAACTCATAGGGCAAGAGATGAAAATTATAAAAGAGAGGCTAAGGGATGGGGATGGTAAAATGAGACATTCCAATACACACGTACTCAGTTTCAGAAGGAGAAAACCAAGTGATGGGGAGACACAATATGTGAGAGGTAATGGCTATAATTTTCCAAAACTGATCAAGTTTTATGAAGTGCAATAAATACCTAGCACCTAGATAAATTTTAATAAGTACAGAAGAGAAGATCTTAAAAACATCCAGGAAGGAAAATCACATTACCTACAAAGGAAAAAATTCAGAGAGCCAATTTCTTCTAAAAAAAAAAATAATAATGGAAGAGAGAAACAAGTGTGACACCTTCGAAGTGAGAAGATATATTGATAAGTCCTGAGCAATATATGAAATTGTTGACTCACTAGGCTATACATCTGAAATTAATATAATGCTATATGTTAACTACACTGGGAATTTTTTTTAAAGTGAGAAGATATTGGCCAGTCTAAAATTCTATACTCAATTTTTTAAAAAATCTTTTGAGAACAAGGACAAAATATGGACATTTTCAGACAAACAGAAACTGGGCAATGAGATCTCACCTCACACCCATCAGAATGGCTAAAATCAACACCTTAAGAAACAACAGGTGTTGATGGGGATGTGGAGAGAAGGGAACCTTCCCGCACTATCGGTGGGAATGCAAACTGGTGAAGCGACTCTGAAAAACAGTATGAAGTTTCCTCAAAAAGTTAAAAATAGAATCATCCTAGGACCCAGCAATACCTAGGTATTTACCCAAAGAATACAAAAATGTTGATTCACAGGGATACATGCACTCCGATGTTTATAGCAGCATTACCTACAATAGCAAGTTGTAGGTAATTGGAAACAACACAAGTGTCCATCAACTGATGAATGGATAAAGAAGATGTGGTATATATATACAATGGACTATTACTCTCCATAAAAAAGATTGAAATCTTGCCATTTGCAACAACATGGATGGAGCTAGAGAGTATTATGCTGAGTGGAATAAGTCAACTAGAGGAAGACATATACCATAGGATTTCAGTCATATGTGGGCTTTAAGAATCAAAACAAATGAGCAAAGGGGGGAAAAAGACAGAGAGAGAGACAGAGAAAGAAACAGACTCTTAGCTATAGAGAACAACTGATAGTTACTAGAATGGAGGTGGATTGGGGGATGGGTGAAATCGGTGATGGGGATTAAGGAGTGCACTTATCATTCGTGATGAGCATGGGATGTTGTATGTAAGTGTTCAATCACTATATTGTATACCTAAAACTAATGTTACATATGTTAACATACATACATTGTATGTTAACTTCACTGGAATGTAAATGAAAGCTTAAGAAAGAGAAACTGGGAAACCTTAAACTAGGTGGACATTAGTTTACACATTCATTATATACGCTCTTGTTGTATTTCAAGAGAGAGACAGACACAAATGATTCCTCTCTAAAGAGCTTTGAAAAAATGTGCTTTAGGCAGGGCAACTGCGTAGCTCAGTCAGTTAAGCATCTGCCTTCAGCTCAGGTCATGTTCCCAGGGTTCTGGGATCAAGTTCCATATCAGGCTCCTTGCTCAGTGGGGAGCCTGCTTCTCCCTCTGCTGCAGCTCCCTGTACTTATGCTCTCCTCTCTCTCTTTGTCAAATAAATAAATAAAAACCTTAAAACAAAACAAAACAAAGAATGTGCTTTAGGAAGAAAGCCAGGCAAATATTCAAAGTGTAAACAAAATAAAATTAAAAAATTCAAGATAGACCCCAAAATACTGGACATTACATATAACTTGGGTAGGTCATTATATTTAAAGTAACTTAAAATAATTGTGTTGTTCAGGAGGCAGGTGAATATACTGATATTTATTTTACACTATTATTTTGTTAAACAGTGATATTAAATTTTCCAGGATTTTTTTTTTAAGGTTTATTTCTTTGAGAGAGAGAGAGCAGGGAGAGGGGCAGAGGGATAGAGAGTCCCAAGCAGGCTCGAGTGCAGAGCCCAAAGCAGGGCTCATTCCCAGGACCCTGAGATCACTGAAACCAAGAGTTGGATGCCCAACCGATTGAGCCACCCAGGTACCTCCAGGGTATTTTCTGAAAGAAATGAATATTAATTATTTTTTTTAGTAGAGAGAAAAAGTTAGGATTCAGTGAAAACCAACTCCAAACAAAATAAGAAAGGAGAACAGAAAGCTATACTTCTAAAAGTAGGTCAAGTAGAAAGAGCAAAATGAAATGGAATAAATGAGTTCAAATATATCAGGAATGGCAGTAAAGGTAATGAGCTAACTCTGCAAGCAATCAACAAATATGATCAGACTATACACATTTTAAAAGATTACTAAATTTTTGTTAAAGGAAATGCTCCAGTTGGTCACATCTGATTTTGCTTGGGACAAAGAGAAGAAATATGGAATTTGAAATCCTAGAAAGAAAGGTGTGTTGGGACACCTGGGTGGCTCAGTTGGTTAAGGAGCTGCCTTCAGCTCAGGTCATGATCCCAGCATCCTGGGATCAGGTCCCACATCGGGCTCCTTGCTCGGCGGGGAGCCTGCTTCTCCCTCTGCCTCCATCTGCCAGTGCGCTTGCGCTCTCTCTCTCTCTCTCTCTCTCTCTCGCTCTTTGACAAATAAATAAATAAAATCTTTAAAAAAAAAAGTGTGGTAAAGTCAGAGCCTGCAAATTATTTTCTATTAAGACATTGGCTAAAGTTTGAACTAGAAAATTTGAAACAATTTGTCCCAACCTCAGTGTTTTATGCTGTGTGGTGTGGCTTCTACGAAACTCAAATATTCAGATAGCTCCAAGTTGACCCATTTGAGATAAACATGTTAGTGTGGCTCATATTTGTTTATTTATTCACCCACAGTGAATTTGTTTATTCATTCCCCCTACAAGTGGTCCTGCCACACAAAGCCAGTGTGTACAGTCAATGACGTCAGCATTAGTAATAAGTTCCTGGGCTGCTCAGTCAGTTAAGTGGCCAACTCCTGATTTCAGCTCAGGTCATGATCTCAGGATCCTGAGATTGAGCCCCACCCAGCGTGGAGCCTGCCTAAGATTCTTTCTCTCCCTCTGTCCCTCCTGCCAATGCTCCCGTGCATGCGTGCTCTCTCTCTCTCTTAAATAAATAATTCTTTAAAAATATATATATACGAAAAAAAAATAAAAATAAAAAATATATGTCAGTCCAATAACATGCAACTAACACAGGAATTAAGCCAAACAGTTAATCATATTTAATTATTTAATTTAAAAAAGAAGACCAAGAGAAGACTTTAGGAAAAAGTGTGTCCTGACGGACCACAAAGAGTAACAAACACAGGAGATTGAGGAGCACATGGGATAAGGAAATGTAGGAGCTCAGGGAAGGGAAAGGAAGGGAAATGAAGAAATGATTAAAGGGCCAAGGGAAGATGAAGAGCACCTCAGTGGCCCAGTTGGAGCACTGGTTCGATTGGGTTAAAGTGAAGGTGTCAAGCTCTGGCAAAGCTGGTAGCATCACTCTGAGCAGAAAAACAGAGTATTGAGCAATAGCCTCTATGTTATATAAAGCCATCCTTCTCTTTGGAGATTCGCATAGAGAGTGGCTGTGTGTCTAACAAACTGTTGAATTCATGTTACCTAGAATTAGATGGGAGTACTTAGATGGAGTGTGTATTTTATAAATAGATGTGTGGTTACATTAAAGAATAGAAAATAATTTTCTGGACAGTGATGATAAGAACCTCTTCATTCTCCATTCAATTATCAGGATAAACCAGAGAGTTCAGTTCCTTATGATCAAGGCATGGACGGCAAATAACTGCACTTAAAAAGCATTTGCTCTTATCTAGAAAAGAGCAAGTAATTTTTTTCTATTATCACTCATTCCCCGTTGGTAGAAGGTCAGGTTCATAGACTCCCAGGGATTCATCAAAGATCTTTTGTGAGTTCCAATTGATAATTGCTAGCTGGATGAATGAGTTAAGTAAAGTCTCACACTTTTATTCTTGGGTACTAAAGATCTCAGGCTTCTTTGCTGCAGCTATTCCAAATCCTCATCTTTTTTGATGATTTAATACAAAGTTGGGAAGTGTAGAGAACTCGATTGTTAGCCTGTGAATGTCCTATAGAGACACTTTAAATGTCTCAGGTCTATCCCATTGGAGGACCCTTCCTCTGGTAGTGATTACTTAGTTACTCTGGCTGTCCCTAAGTTCACTGGAGTAAAAGAGTTTGAAAATTCCTGCAAAAGTCACTCCAGCTCATGGTGATATCCACAGCCCTTCCACAGGGCAATGAGACTAAGGTGGTATTTAATTGACGATATTTAATAAAAGTGTCAACACGCGTGGTTCCTGAAACATCATCTCTGATCAACAGCAGCAGCATCACCTGGGAACTTCTCAGAAATGCACTTTCCTGAGCCCCACAGCAAGCCTATTCATTCAGAATCTCTGGGAATGGGGTTCAGAGATTTGTGTTCAGTGAGCCCTGCACATGATTCTGATGCACGCTAACTTTTGAGGGACTCTGATCTACAAAGACCAATCCATTTTAACTGTTTTAACTGAATTGACCTGCCAAGTTAGCAGGGCAAAAATAGCGTTTGCATATCAAAAAGTCCTGAATTATTGAAAAGTGTACTAACTGTAAAGTGAGTTTCTCAGGGAACCGAATTCTCTTCTATAGACTCACATCCCGGAATTGGAGATAGAGCCCTAGACCATTGGGAAAAAATAAAAACTAAAAATAAATAAAGAATAAACACTAATGCCATGTCCCACTTCCAGAAATTCTGATGTAATTGGCTCAGTGTACTGCCCAGGCATCAGTCATCATCCCCAATAGATTTGAATGTGCAGCTGTGATGGGCTACTTGCCTAAGATGGCCACAAGTGACGCCCTACCTAGTGGCCATACCCTTCTGCCACATGTCTTTGTCATTCCTCCCATTAAGAGGATTCTGTTTCTCCAGTCCTTTGAATATGACCTTCAGACAGGTAGCAAACATGACATAAGCAGAGACTTGGAAAGTGTTAATGCATTGGGATTTATTCATTTGTTGCTTTTGGAAGCTGAAACGCCATGTAAAGCAGCTTAGAGGATGAACCAATGAGCGACCATGTAGAGAGAGGCCCCAGTTGACCTAGCTTTAACAACCATGATCATCAAAAATACAGCCGGTCCCATCCCACTTGCTATCTGTAAAAGCCTGAGCAAGCCCAACCAAGGTAAGCCAAACCTGAACCAAGAATTGACCTCTCATACAGGGGACTGAATGAACAATGGTTGTTTTAAGCCACTAAGTTTTAGGGAAGCTTGTTAGGCAATCATGGGCAGATAGAGGATAATGCTTCCAGTCACTAAAATGGTGACTCCTGAAAGGAGAATCATCAAGGCAAGGAGATCATTCCAGACACCCATAGCTTTAGGATTCCCTGGCTCAGCTCATCAGAAAGCTCTGGATTTTCTTCTTCTCTCTTTTCAGATAAGAATGCCCAGTTCCCAGAGCTTGATTCCAAGACCTTGATTCACTTAGCTACCATTAAAGGGAGAAGGAGAACCAGACCATGAAAGCATAAAGAGTTTGGAGAACTTCGAAGAATATATAACACAGATTTGAGACCAAATCATGTTTTTAATGGAGAACATTGACTAGAATATTTATTGTTAAGCATCTGAGACAAAGCTTGGTTTCTGGATTACATCCAGCACAGATTAAGGAAAGCTTATGAGATTTGTATATTAAATCATCACAAAAATTTTTTCAGTATATGTAAGAAGATGGATTTCTTTTTTAAAAAAGGAGATGAGTAGAAAATAAATAATGATTGAACATCATCCCTTGTCTATAAAATATAATAGTTCTAATACCCTTCTGCCACTTGGCATAAAATAAGCTAAGATGCTATTTTTAACTGGGGGGTATGGGATTGGGGAGGTAGATTTACTTTGACTAACATCTTATCCTTATGTGACTAACATCTTGTCCTTAGTTATCTTTCTCTTCTCATTTGGCTTTATTCCCCTCCCACTTCAAACTTTATTGTCTTGTTGCTATTGTTTCTATTTGTTGCTTTGGTCCCCTTAGGCTTTACCCAACTCCTTTTTATCTTCAGATTTTATCTTGGATCTCACTATTCCGAAAGTCCATACTAGACTATGTTAGTGGTCCCTCTTCTATCTATATCCTTCCTGTATTTACCTTCATGATAATGCTTTTCACCTCTACTAAGGAGACTCTAGAATATGAGCAGCTTCAGAGTAGGAGTGTCTAATCCACTACTGCACATTGAACATTAGGAAAGCATCTGACCGCAAGAATAGCTCTTGACTAGCAGAGCCTTCATAAACAAAGGTTTATTCCCTGCCCTCTCAGAATCAAAAGGAATCTGGAGGAAGGCACTTGGTGACTTTGATTCATATCAGTTAATTGTCAGTAGGAACTCTGGCTCTTTCTGTCTTCCTGCTTTAACTTGGTTACCTCATGAATAATTTCACTTTACCCATATTATTTTCGTGGGTGCAAGATGGCTGCTGTGCTTCCAGACATCATGTCTACAATTCAGTCAGGAAAAGGAAAAAGGAAAATACTAGCCACTAGATTTAAACTTTTTTTTTCCATGAAAGCAAAAGTCTCCAGAAGTTCCACAGCAAAAGTCTATTTAGGTCTCATAATTTAGCAATGTGAGTTATGGATATCCTTTGCGGCAAGAGTGAAGGATAGCAGAGTGCTTGTTATGTGTGCTGTATGTGTAGTTGTTGGATGCATATGTAAGAGGACTGCGTTTCCCATTAAAAAAAAAAAAAGATAATTCTGAACTGTCCCCTTTAAGAGTCCTTGATTCTCACATTATGAACATAGCAGTTACTTAGAAGATTGTCAGACCTGACTCATTTGTGGTAATCCTAACAAAGTCCATGAATTCATGAGTTTAACTTTTCACGGGGCATGGGGTCAGCCGTGTAAGAGATATGAATTATGGAATCCAGCCATTCTGTTGTCTAATTAAAGGGCTATGTATAAAGCTTGGACCTGAGAACGTTATCTCAACTCTAGGAGAACTTCTAAGGAAAATTCATGTGGGGATTTAAGGAAGATCATGCTCAGCCTCCACCTCTTTGACCAAATTTGGAGCCAACTGATAGATGCAGGCATCAGTCAGATAGAAATCAAAATACACCTTTATGAATGAAAAAAAATGGTACTTTGAGAAAGTGCTTTCTATCTGCTGTAGAGTATAGCTTTTTTGAGGAACTTACATATGAATTACAGGTTCCTGTAGAAGCACCAGCCTCCTCCGTAGAGGCATGCTCTTAACAAATGTACATTATGGAAGAGATGAGAGTGAATACTCTTTGCTGGTAGGACTTGAGCCTTGGAGCTGCGTCTTTGCTCCTGCTCAGAGGGGAAATTGGTAAGAAGGTGGAGAGAGGCCAGAATGTTACTCTAGTAGAAATCCTCACCTCCCCAGTAGACCATAATATGAAAGTGCTCTCTTACCCCCTTGTCTAGGTACACAAATCAGCTGGTTTCTCTAACATCTGCTGCTAAATTAGCCAGGTGTAAGGGACTCGTACCTTAGGGGACTCCATGGTAACGAGGTTAGAGACCTCTGTGGCAGATGGAATATATTTGTCCAGAGAGAGTGTTTGCTAGTGGCACCTTACAAAAAGTAAATAATTGATAATGGTGGTGATGATGGAAATATTAGTGACGATTCTACCTTGGAAGTTATTCCGGAAATGAGGAGAGACGGATTTTATTTTGAATGAAAATGGAAAATAGAAACCAGAAGTGTTAAGGGATATAAATTAAGAGAAAAATAACGTGAGAGGATATGATGAAAGAATTATTGACCATGACGATGCAATGTTGACCTCTGCTTACAGCAGTGTTGCTCAACTTTTTTTTTTTTTTAATTGCTTTCCCTAAGGAGACCCTTTAGGCTTTTGTAAAAATATAAATCTCACCTCCCATCCGCCATGAAAATTCTAATAAAAACAGATAGACTACACATCTGTTTGTGCATTACAGCTTTCTGTAGGACAAATCATTGTAACATCTAAGACTTTTTTCACCACCCACCCCAAGAACCAAGTGCCTCCCTTGGGGGCGATCCTGCCCAAATTGAGAATTCATGGCTTAGAATAATAACCCATATTCCACTCTATATTCTGGATGCATTCCTTCAGAACTTTTGCATTCCTTGCAATACATGGAATGTATTTTCTTCCAGGCAGAAATGAAGAGTTGTTTGAGTGACATTACAAGATATTTTTAAAATAATCCACTGTTATCTATCAATATATGAATAACCAGACAGGCTTTATGTTTAATGATATTCTGCCAACTGACATTGCTCTAGCAATTGACACTTCATCTTTTCCCTATATACAGAAGTGCCTCATCCCTCATCAGGCAGGCAAGCAGTTTTGAAACTTCAGGGGGAAAAAAAAAAGGTTAGAGTTTCATTTGGAAGCCAAATTCCAAACTCGTCCTCTTCTGAAACCAACTGTGCTGTTGGTGGAAATAGTAGTGGTTTGTCTATGTCAAACCTCGGCTACCAGCTCCTAAAATAAGGTGTGATATCCATTCATTACTGCTGCATAAGAATCTACCACAAAATTCAGTATCTTTTTTTTAAAAGATTTTATTTTATTATTTATTTGACAGAGAGAAATCACAAGTAGGCAAAGAGGCAGGCAGAGAGAGAGGAAGGGAAGCAGGCTCCCTGCTGAGTAGAGAGCCTGATGCAGGACTCGATCCCAGGACCCTGAGATCATGACCTGAGCCGAAGGCAGAGGCTTTAACCCACTGAGCCACCCAGGTGCCCCAAAATTCAGTATCTTTTTTTTTTTAAGATTTATTTCTTTATTTTAGAGAGAGGGAACATGAGCAGGAGGGGCAGAGGGAGAGAGAATCGAAGCAGACTCACTGCTGAGCATGGAGCCCAATGTGGAGCCTGATGTGGGGCTCAATCTCATGACCCTGAGATCAGATCTGAGCTGAAACCAAGAGTTGGTGGCTGAACCAACTGTGCCACCCAGGCATCTCAAATTCAGTGCCTTAAGATAATAAACATTTATGTTATTATCTCTCCAGGTCAGTGGATGTCCTTGTAGCTTTGGTGGGACCCTCTCATGCTTCAATAGGTGGCTGCAGATTAAGAAGGCAGTTGTGTTGATCTCGGCTAGGGTGGCTCACGAATTTGGGGGCCATGTGGCTGCAGGCTGGGGTGGGATGGCCTTAGCGGGTAAAAGGAGACTATCTTCCATGTGGTCTTTCTTGTAAGTTGGCCAGTGTACACACTGGTGGACAGTGTACACATTGGTGCTAGGGGTCCATGCGAGAGAGCACACAGCAATAAATACATCAAGTAGTTCTTCTGATCATAATATCAGCAAACAGCAAATTAGAGGTAAACAAAACAAATGGAACAGTCCTGCAAGTATTGATTTCTCTATGAAAAAGAGAAAGACAGTGGCATGGTAGATTGGGCATTATATGAAGCAACTGAGACCGGATTTCTTGTGTTAACTTTTCTAGGATATAACTTCGAAAAAATAACTCATACTCTCTCAGTCTCAGTTTCCCTACCTGTAAAGTAGAAATAATATTTTTTCTTTCCATTTCCTAAGCTTGTCATGATGAGCAAATGAGCTGGTTTTAAATTATGAAGCTTTATGCAGATAGGATATATGGTCCCTTCCTCCTAGATATTTGCTACCCAAACTCCTTTTCCTAATTGTTATGAAAGGATGAGCAGGGATTTTCTGTTACCCGAATAAAGGATAGAAGAAACCGTTCTGCAGGAAGATGGAGGACACTTAGCTTTAACTTGTAGCTTTTTCAGTGAAAAGTCAAGTGACCTTGGGAAACCTACATGATCTTGGGAAAGCCATGTGTGCTCTGGCCCTTACATTTTTCCAAGGTAAAATCACTGAACTAAATATGAATTCTTAAGATTTCTTCTATCCCTCAGATTCTAAATAAACTCGCCTTTTTTTTTTTTACAAGTTTAAAATCTACTATTTATGTTGGTAAAGTTTAAAAAAGAATTATAAGTGACCCACGCATTCTGGTGGATTAGGGAAGACAAGGAATTGTCCCAACTGGGAATGAACCTTGAGAGAGAGAGGCGGAAGGAGTGGGCAAGGTGGGGGAAACAGCATTGAGAAGGACCATAAGGAGGGAGAGAACTGAAGAACAAAAATGACAAGAAATCAACATAGAATTAGCAGCTTTATCCACAGGTACTAACTTGAAGTTCTGCCAGTGAGCTTCTAGAATGGTTTTGCGAAGTCAATAGTGTGCTTTTTTTTTTTTAGTGCAATGCCTTTAGTTAGGGCAAACATTCTCCAACTGGCCACGGTACCTAACTCCCAAAACAAATCACACGTTCATGTTACCTGTTTGGCTTCTTTTAGGAATCTGGGTTTGTAATCCAGCCAGCCCCTTCCTCATGGACCCCTAGCCCAACAGCCTCAGGCATATACTGGATGAGCAAGTTACTTAACTCCTCTCTGTTTCTACTGCCTCTAAATTATAAGCGGTAGCATCTAACTTCAGGGGAGGGCCGGGGAGGGGTTTGTAAGAATGAACGGGGTTAGCAGGTTGGAAGTTCCTAGCCGAGCGGCTGGCACATAGAAGGTACAATCCATGTTGTTTCTTCGTATTTGCCACTCTTCTCTCCTGCCTCTGCCTCCAGGGGCTCACGTTTCAGGGACACTGGAACTCAGCTCCTCCTCCTTAGAAAGGCTGTTGCCTCCTCCAGGATTAGAATTAGCCTCTGCCTCCAACCCCACCCGCTGCAGAATTCACAGCGAGGTCCACGCTGCAGTGACAAGTGGAGAAAGAGGGGCTCTCTTTTCTGGACATGGGGCTTCTAGAATGGTTTCAGTAATATCCAGGGACAAAAGTTCCATTATGAAAGCGGTATTCTGATGACCAAGCAGTAGAGAGCAAAAAGTGATTTGAAAAACATTTCTGCTTAAGGAGATAAAGCTGTCCAGCAGCTGCACCCACGTCCCCACAATATCAAGGGAAGTTATTTTAATTACGTTGCTCTTTCTTCTTTCAGCTGAAATTGCTTGATATAGCCAATGCCAACATATAAATGCAAAAGCACCTAGGGTTTTTGTTTTTAAGTGGTGATTTTCTTCAATAATCCTGCACTCAATGCCAGTTGAATTGTTTCATTTATCTCTTGATGGAGTTGCTCTTTATGTAAAGTTAATGGTGTGAGGTGCATTAAGGAACTACGACTTGGATTTCTTTAAACAGTTTCCAGAACAATCTAGGATAGATGGCTGTAAAACCATTAATGAGACTCCTTTTAATTTTTGGTTTAACGGTTTCTCTCTCCTCTCTACATGGGACTCTTCTGGGTAATTGATTACGTGATTCTCATTCCACTTTGTGGCTGTGAAATTTATGCTTGTTCACACCATTTGGAAATCCTGTTTGTCTCTGTCATTTCCCCTTTATCATTTAAGATGGGTATGTGCGCTCATCTTAAAGAGGAAAATTGAAGATCGTCACCATGGGAGACACTGGTGCACACCCGAGTGGCCTTGGAAGGACAAACTGACACTGACACCCTCATGGTCTAGCGCCTTGCCACCCAGCTTTGCAATTCCAGCTTGCAACTCTCCCTGAAGTACTAAGAAAGTGAGAAGTGGCCCTCTTGCACAAAAGGCCACGATGTTCCTCACTGAGCATGAACAATGCTTACAGAAAATAAACAGGACAGACATGATGCCACTCGGCACCTACAACAAACGATGAACCATGGCCCACTCCTGACTACCAACAATATATCTTGCCCAGCTTTAACCTTCCCACCTCCTGGAGAAAAATTATTCAGATACTCAAGCTTGGCCAACATCTGCCTAAAACTGGCGATTTCCTTACAGAGCCCATGAGGCTCTGTTCTCAGTATGGAGTCTGCTTGGGATTCTCTCTCTGTCCCTCTGCCTCACTCTCTATCTCTCAAATGAATACATACAATCTTTAAAAATTTGATTAAAGTTTTTTAATATTAAAAGTTTTAAATATGTACTGGGGGGTGACCCCACCGGGCAGAAGGCCATGGTGCAGGAGGTGGAAGGATTCACCCAAGGAAGAACAAAGGAGATAGAAGTTTACCAAATACCTGCAAGGGGTCGGGGGAAGGACAGCAAAGGAGAGACCGTCTGCCAGGAGGCAGTGGTGGGAGGCTATAGTTAAGAGGAGAAGGAGAAGGTGAGGAGGTATGGGAATGTACGGAAGTTCCCTTTTTTGGTACCTGTGCCCAGTCATAAGCCCATTGGTCAGTTACGGTGTATGGATGTTTTAAGGTGGGTCACCTAATGAGCCTGTTGTATTCAGTTTGGTGGTCATTGTGGGGACTTCTACTTCACTCAGGTCTTCATTGCTTAAACCTGTTGCCTAAAACCAGCCTCTACATGTACGAAAAAATAAGAATTAGTATAATAACCCCTAGGTACCTATCACCCAGTTTTAACAATTACCAACTCATGACAGATCTGGTTGTATCCCTCAGCCCAACCCCACCATCTTATTTTTTTTTTTAATAATTTTATTTTTTATAAACATATATATATATATATATATTTTTCCCCCAGGGGTACAGGTCTGTGAATCTCCACGTTTACAAACTTCACAGCACTCACCATAGCACATACCCTACCCAATGTCCATAACCTCCCCCCCCCAACCCCCCTCTGCCCAGCAACCCTCAGTTTGTTTTGTGAGATTAAGAGTCACTTATGGTTTGTCTCCCTCCCAATCCCAACTTGTTTCATTTACTCTTCTCCTACCACATTAACCCCCCATGTTGCATCTCCTCTCCCTCATATCAGGGAGATCATACGATAGTTGTCTTTCTCTGATTGACTTATTTCGCTAAGCATGATACCCTCTAGTTCCATCCATGTTGTCACAAATGGCAAGATTTCATTTCTTTTGATGGCTGCATAGTATTCCATTGTATATATATACCACATCTTCTTTATCCATTCGTCTGTTGATGGACATCTAGGTTCTTTCCATAGTTTGGCTATTGTAGACATTGCTGCTATAAACATTCGGGTGCACGTGCCCCTTCGGATCACTACGTTTGTATCTTTAGGGTAAATACCCAGCAGTGCAATTGCTGGGTCATAGGGTAGTTCTATTTTCAACATTTTGAGGAACCTCCATGCTGTTTTCCAGAGTGGTTGCACCAGCTTGCATTCCCACCAACAGTGTAGGAGGGTTCCCCTTTCTCCGCATCCTCGCCAGCATCTGTCATTTCCGGACTTGTTAATTTTAGCCATTCTGACTGGTGTGAGGTGGTATCTCATTGTGGTTTTGATTTGTATTTCCCTGATGCCGAGTGATATGGAGCACTTTTTCATGTGTCTGTTGGCCATCTGGATGTCTTCTTTGCAGAAATGTCTGTTCATGTCTTCTGCCCATTTCTTGATGGGATTATTTGTTCTTTGGGTGTTGAGTTTGCTAAGTTCTTTATAGATTCTGGACACTAGCCCTTTATCTGATATGTCGTTTGCAAATATCTTCTCCCATTCTGTCAGTTGTCTTTTGGTTTTGTTTACTGTTTCCTTTGCTGTGCAAAAGCTTTTGATCTTGATAAAATCCCAATAGTTCATTTTTGCCCTTGCTTCCCTTGCCTTTGGCGATGTTCCTAGGAAGATGTTGCTGTGGCTGAGGTCGAAGAGGTTGCTGCCTGTGTTCTCCTCAAGGATGTTGATGGATTCCTTTCTCACATTGAGGTCCTTCATCCATTTTGAGTCTATTTTCGTGTGTGGTGTAAGGAAATGATCCAATTTCATTTTTCTGCATGTGGCTGTCCAATTTTCCCAACACCATTTATTGAAGAGGCTGTCTTTTTTCCATTGGACATTCTTTCCTGCTTTGTTGAAGATTAGTTGACCATAGAGTTGAGGGTCTATTTCTGGGCTCTCTATTCTGTTCCATTGATCTATGTGTCTGTTTTTGTGCCAGTACCATGCTGTCTTGATGATGACAGCTTTGTAATAGAGCTTGAAGTCCGGAATTGTGATGCCACCAACTCTGGCTTTCTTTTTCAATATTCCTTTGGCTATTCGCGGTCTTTTCTGGTTCCATATAAATTTTAGGATTATTTGTTCCATTTCTTTGAAAAAAATGGATGGTACTTTGATAGGAATTGCATTAAATGTGTAGATTGCTTTAGGTAGCATAGACATTTTCACAATATTTATTCTTCCAATCCAGGAGCATGGAACATTTTTCCATTTCTTTGTGTCTTCCTCAATTTCTTTCATGAGTACTTTATAGTTTTCTGTGTATAGATTCTTAGTCTCTTTGGTTAGGTTTATTCCTAGGTATCTTATAGTTTTGGGTGCAATTGTAAATGGGATGGACTCCTTAATTTCTCTTTCTTCTGTCTTGTTGTTGGTGTAGAGAAATGCGACTGATTTCTGTGCATTCATTTTATATCCTGACACATTACTGAATTCCTGTACAAGTTCTAGCAGTTTTGGAGTGGAGTCTTTTGGGTTTTCCACATATAGTATCATATCATCTGCGAAGAGTGATAGTTTGACTACTTCTTTGCCGATTTGGATGCCTTTAATTTCTTTTTGTTGTCTGATTGCTGAGGCTAGGACTTCTAGTACTATGTTGAATAGCAGTGGTGATAACGGACATCCCTGCCGTGTTCCTGACCTTAGCGGAAAAGCTTTCAGTTTTTCTCCATTGAGAATGATATTTGCGATGGGTTTTTTATAGATGGCTTTGATAATATTGAGGTATGTGCCCTCTATCCCTACACTTTGAAGAGTTTTGATCAGGAAGGGATGCTGTACTTTGTCAAATGCTTTTTCAGCATCTATGGAGAGTATCATATGGTTCCTGTTTTTTCTTTTATTAATGTGTTGTATCACATTGATTGATTTGCAGATGTTGAACCAACCTTGTAGCCCTGGAATAAATCCCACTTGGTTGTGGTGAATAATCCTTTTAATGTAGTGTTGAATCCTATTGGCTAGTATTTTGGTGAGAATTTTTGCATCTGTGTTCATCAAGGATATTGGTCTGTAGTTCTCTTTTTTGATGGGATCCTTGTCTGGTTTGGGGATCAAGGTGAGGCTGGCCTCATAAAATGAGTTTGGAAGTTTTCCTTCCATTTCTATTTTTTGGAACAGTCTCAGGAGAATAGGAATTAGTTCTTCTTTAAATGTTTGGTAGAATTCCCCTGGGAAGCCGTCTGGCCCTGGGCTTTTGTTTGTTTGGAGATTTTTGATGACTGTTTCAATCTCCTTACTGGTTATGGGCCTGTTCAGGCTTTCTATTTCTTCCTGGTTCAGTTGTGGTAGTTTATATGTCTCTAGGAATCCATCCATTTCTTCCAGATTGTCAAATTTGTTGGCATAGAGTTGCTCATAATATGTTCTTATAATTGTCTGTATTTCTTTGGTGTTAGTTGTGATCTCTCCTCTTTCATTCATGATTTTATTTATTTGGGTCCTTTCTCTTTTCTTTTTGATAAGTCTGACCAGGGGCTTATCAATCTTATTAATTCTTTCAAAGAACCAGCTCCTAGTTTCGTTGATTTGTTCTATTGTTTTTTGGTTTCTATTTCATTGATTTCTGCTCTGATCTTTATGATTTCTCTTCTCCTGCTGGGTTTAGGGTTTCTTTCTTGTTCTTTCTCCAGCTCCTTTAGGTGTAGGGTTAGGTTGTGTACCTGAGACCTTTCTTGTTTCTTGAGAAAGGCTTGTACCGCTATATATTTTCCTCTCAGGACTGCCTTTGTTGTGTCCCACAGATTTTGAACTGTTGTATTTTCATTATCATTTGTTTCCATGAATTTTTTCAATTCCTCTTTAATTTCCTGGTTGACCCATTCATTCTTTAGAAGGATGCTGTTTAGTCGCCATGTATTTGGGTTCTTTCCAAATTTCCTCTTGCGATTGAGTTCTAGCTTCAGAGCATTTTGGTCTGAAAATATGCAGGGAATGATCCCAATTTTTTGATAACAGTTAAGACCTGATTTAGAACCAAGGATGTGATCTATTCTGGAGAATGTTCCATGTGCACTAGAGAAGAATGTGTATTCTGTTGCTTTGGGATGAAATGTTCTGAATATATCTGTGATGTCCATCTGGTCCAGTGTGTCATTTAAGGCCTTTATTTCCTTGTTGATCTTTTGCTTGGATGATCTGTCCATTTCAGCGAGGGGAGTGTTAAAGTCCCCTACTATTATTGTATGATTGTCGATGTGTTTCTTTGATTTTGTTATTAATTGGTTTATATAGTTGGCTGCTCCCACGTTAGGGGCATAGATATTTAAAATTGTTAGATCTTCTTGTTGGACAGATCCTTTGAGTATGATATAGTGTCCATCTTCATCTCTTATTATAGTCTTTGGTTTAAAATCTAAGTGATCTGATATAAGGATTGCCACTCCTGCTTTCTTCTGATGTCCATTAGCATGGTAAATTCTTTTCCACCCCCTCACTTTAAATCTGAAAGTGTCTTCGGGTTTCAAATGAGTTTCTTGTAGGCAACATATAGATGGGGTTTGTTTTTTTATCCATTCTGATACCCTGTGTCTTTTGATTGGGGCATTTAGCCCATTAACATTCAGGGTAACTATTGAGAGATATGAATTTAGTGCCATTGTATTGCCTGTAAGGTGACTGCTATTGTATATTGTTTCTGTTCCTTTCTGATCTACTACTTTTAGGTTCTCTCTTTGCTTAGAGGACCCCTTTCAATATTTCCTGTAGAGCTGGCTTGGTGTTTGCAAATTCTTTCAGTTTTTGTTTGTCCTGGAAGCTTTTAATCTCTCCTTCTATTTTCAATGATAGCCTAGCTGGATATAGTATTCTTGGCTGCATGTTTTTCTCGTTTAGTACTCTGAATATATCATGCCAGCTCTTTCTGGCCTGCCAGGTCTCTGCGGATAAGTCTGCTGCCAATCTAATATTTTTACCATTGTATGTTACAGACTTCTTCTCCCGGGCTGCTTTCAGGATTTTCTCTTTGTCACTAAGACTTGTAAATTTGACTATTAGGTGATGGGGTGTGGACCTATTCTTATTGATTTTGAGGGGGGTTCTCTGAACCTCCTGGATTTTGATGCTTGTTCCCTTTGCCATATTGGGGAAATTCTCTCCAATAATTCTCTCCAATATACCTTCTGCTCCCCTCTCTCTTTCTTCTTCTTCTGGAATCCCTATTATTCTAATGTTGTTTCGTCTTATGGTGTCACTTATCTCACGAATTCTGCCCTCGTGGTCCAGTAGTTGTTTGTCCCTCTTTTGTTCAGCTTCCTTATTCTCTGTCATTTGGTCTTCTATATCGCTAATTCTTTCTTCTGCCTCATTTATCCTAGCAGTGAGAGCCTCCATTTTTGATTGCACCTCATTAATAGCTTTTTTTATTTCAACTTGATTAGATTTTAGTTCTTTTATTTCTCCAGAAAGGGCTTTTATATCTCCCGAGAGGGTTTCTCTAATATCTTCCATGCCTTTTTCGAGCCCAGCTAGAACCTTGAGAATCGTCATTCTGAACTCTAAATCTGACATATTACCAATGTCTGTATTGATTAGGTCCTTAGCCTTTGGTACTGCCTCTTGTTCTTTTTTTTGTGGTGAGTTTTTCCGCCTTGTCATTTTGTCCAGATAAGAGTATATGAAGGAGTAAGTAAAATACTAAAAGGGTGGCAACAACCCCAGGAAAATATGCTTTAGCCAAATCAGAAGAGATCCCAAATCGTGAGGCGGGGGGGAAGGGGATAAAAAGAGGTTCAGAAAGAAAAAAAAAAAAGAAAAAAGAAAAAAGAAACAAATAAAAAAAGAAAACCAATAATGAAAAAAATATAAAAAGGAAAATATATATATATATTAGATAAACTAGTTAAAAAACGTTAAAAAAGAAAAGGGTAAAAGTTTAAAAAAATTTAGCAGAAGAAGAGAAAAAAATTGAAAAAGAAAAAAAAATTAAATTAACTGCAAGGCTAAAGAATCATGGGGAGAAAGCCATGAGTTCCGTGCTTTGCTTTCTCCTCCTCTGGAATTCCGCTGCTCTCCTTGGTATTGAAACTGCACTCCTCGTAAGTGAACTTGGTCCTGACTGGGTTTCTTGTTGATCTTCTGGGGGAGGGGCCTGTTGTAGTGATTTTCAAGTGTCTTTGCCCCAGGCGGAGTCGCACCGCCCTTACCAGGGGCCGGGCTGAGTAATCCGCTCGGGTTTGCTTTCGGGAGCTTTTGTTCCCTGAGCGCTTTCCGTAGAGTCCGGAGGACGGGAATGAAGATGGCGGCCTCCCAGTCTCCGGCCCGGAGGAGCCGAGAGCTCGGGGTCCCACTCCTCAGTGCGCCCTCAGGGAACAGCGTCCAATTACTCCCGTCTGCCTGGCCTCCGGCTGCTCTCCGAGCTCACCGAGCCTGCGACCGGTTCAAGGTAAGCCTGAGCTGTGAGCTCACTCCTCGGCTCCGTCTCTGTAGCCGGCTTCCCTGTTCTAATACCTGCGAGCTCTGCGACACTCAGACACCCCCGATCCTTCTGTGACCCTGCGGGACCTGAGGCCACACTGGCTCCGCGTGGGCTTCACCCCAGTTAAGCCTCTGGAGCGATGTCCCTCAGCGGAACAGACTTTTAAAAGTCCCGATTTTGTGCTCCGTTGCTCCGCCGCTTGCCAGGAGCCGGCCCCTCCCCCCGGGGTCTATCTTCCCGTCCCTTTGGATTCACTTCTCCGCCAGTCCTACCTTTCAGCAAGTGGTTGATTTTCTGTTTCTAGAATTGCTGTTCTTCTCCTCTTCGATCTCCCGTTGGATTTGTAGGTGTTTGCAATCTTTAGATAAGCTATCTAGCTGATCTCCCGCTACCTGAAGTAGTCTCAGCTGCTACTTCTCCGCCATCCCCCACCATCTTATTTTTGAAGCCAAGCTTAGAAAGACCGTCTGTTACGTCCTTTTAGTCGTAAATATAACCATAGGTACCTCCAAAAGATAAGGACTTTGGCTAATATGTCACATTTACAAAGTAACCATAGTTTATGTCTTCTAGTACTCCATCAATGTTTGACTCTCTGTCAGTGCTTCGTAGCTTTGTTTAAATTAAGATCTAGGTCAGGTTTGTACATTGTCTTTGGTCAACAGAATCTATTCCTTGACTTTTTTTAATCCTTGACATTTTTAATTGAATAAACCAGGTTTTTTGTCTTGTTTGGTTTCCCACAGTCTCTACTTTGATGGTCCGTATTGACTAGGTTTGTTGAACTCGCTCCTCTGTTCCCTGTATTTCCTATGAATTGGTACTAGATCTAAAGTCAAAATAAAAATAGGTTTAAGTTTTTTAAAAGAGTACTTCACAGGAGGGATGGGTACTTCAAAGAGTAAGCATACTTTTCTTTCCTTTTTTTTTAAAGATTTATTTATTTATTTGACAGACAGAGATCACAAATAGGCAGAGAGGCAGGCAGAGAGAGAGAGAGGGAAGCAGGCTCCCTGCTGAGCAGAGAGCCTGATGCGGGGCTCGATCCCTGGACCCTGGGATCAAGACCCGAGCCGAACCCACTGAGCCACCTGGGCACCCCAATACTTTGCTTTTCTTTATTATGGTAGCAAGTCTTGATGATCTGTATATCTGTCATTTTTAGGGATTACAGAATGGCAGCATTCTGATTCTATTATTTCTTCTTTAGCTGTTAGCTAGAGTATGTTAGTGGGAATACATCTAAAAAGAGAAACTTCGTGGGTTACCTGTGCTGGGTGGCTCAGTCAGTTAAGCATCTACCTTCAGCTCAGGTCATGATCTCCAGGCCGTGGGATAGAGCCCTGAGTGTGGCTCCCTGCTCAAGAGTCTGCTTCTCCATCTCCCTCTGCCCCTCCTGCCCCCACCCAATAGTTTGTGCTGTCTCCCACTCTCTCAAATAAATGAATTAAGTAAAAAATAAAAATTAAAAATAAATAAAAATTTATTTTAAAAAATATTTTATTTATTTATTTGACAGAGATCACAAGTAGGCAGAGAGGCAGGCAGAGGGGTGGGGATGGGGGGGAAGCAGGTTCCCTGCTGAGCAGAGAACCCAATGTGGGGCTCGATCCCAGGACCCTGAGATCATGACCTGAGCCGAAGGCAGAGGCTTTAACCCACTGAGCCACACAGGTGCCCCCAAAATCAATAAGAATTTAAAAAGAAACTTACTTCCTTTAATCAACTGTTTGGTGGCCCTGAAATAGAGTTCATATAACTTGTTTTCAGAATAATAATTTGTTCCTTAACATCCTCCAAAGGTGACCCAAGAGGTGGTTTTTATTCTGTTGTTATTTGGTTTTAGAGTTTGAACTAACTGATGTGTTTTGGTCCATTACAGTTATTAATGTTATTAGCGGTCTGAATTTCCCGTTTTTGGCCAGTGACTCTTGAGTTCGCTCCTGAGAACTTTTGACTTGCATTTAGTAGCTTTGATAATTTCCTTGTTCCAGGCACATCAAGGACATTTCCTGCCCTTGACCCAGAATCAGTTTTTCCCGGTCCCTTAAATGCAAAGGCATTTAGAGATAAGACTCTGGCACAAGGCGGGTTCATGTTATTGAGTTTGTCTCCATATCCAGACCTTTACAGTGGAGAGATCTAGAAAACATGTGTGTGCATGTATGTGTGCGTCTATTTTTTTTTTTAAGAAACTATGTCATAAATTCATAATGAAACTTCTAATTCAAATTCAGGACTAAAGACTTTTTTTTTTTTTTTTTTTTGAGAGAGAGACAGTGAGAGAGAGCTTGAGAGGAGTGAAGGTCAGAGGGAGAAGCAGACTCCCCGTGGAGCCTGATGCGGGACTCGAGGACCATGACCCGAGCCGAAGATAGTCACTTAACCAACTGAGCCACCCAGGTGCCTCAGGACTAAAGACTTTTTGATCTTTCTGGTTTTGTATTCCTATACCCTTTCATTCTACCTAAAAATGCTGATTCTCAATGATATTCAACAAAACTATCTATTGCTTTATTTTACTGTCCACAAATAGACTCAGAATGACAATATCCACACCACCAGCAATATATGATGGCTGAGAATAATTTATTACAGTTCTGTTTTTGTTCATAGGGTATGGCCCACTAGGAAGATCCTATCAAATTCCTGTGTTTTAAAGTCTCTTCAAATAGGGTACTATGTGGCCAGATGAATTTATAATCAGACTTATTCATTTCATTTTGCTTTTGCTTTTTAGGAACTGGCCTTTAAAGTTTTAGTTTTCTTTCATAATTACATAAAATATTGACAAGTTTTCAAATCGGCATGCAATAAATGCAGAAAAATCGACTTCTGCTCTAGTCTCTTCTACCTGTTCCCTTTTCTCTCTGTAAGACACTAGTTTTCAGGCATCTGGGCGGCTCAGTGGGTTAAGAATCTGCCTTCAGCTCAGGTTCTGATCCCAGTATTCTGGAATTGAGCCCCATGATCGGTCAGACTCCCAGCTCAGCAAAGGGATCTGCTTCTCCTTCTCCTTCCTCTTGCTTGTGCATTCTCTCTCTCTCTCTCACATAAACAAAATCTTTAAAATTTTTAAAAACTAAAAAATTAGATGTTTAAACAAGACACTAATTTTTAAACTATACAGTTCATCTTCCAGTTTTTTTCATGAAAAAACTTTTTAGATAAGTTTAGATAAGAAGTAGATAAGATAAGAATCTTAAATAGATTCTTAGATAAGAAGTAGCGAACTCTTTTCTACTGCTCTTTTCCCCACTCATCCCAGAGATTCTTCCTAAAGAGCTTATGGAGCCAATCTTCCCTTGCTTCCTAGGGCTGCCCAGTACTCTTGTAGAAGTACATGTTCCCCATCAATGGGCATGTATTGTCTCCAATGATGCTTTTACGAAGCATGCTACAACATCACCCGGAGGAAAATGGGGCCTTCCAGGGAGGTAAGTATTGACATAGCCTAAATCTTATTAATGGGCTGTAAGTGGATATGGCATATTCAACTTTGGGTCATAGATGTAAGGGGATGGATCTGTTCCTCTGTCCTCCTTCTCCCCTTTCTGTTGGCTGGATGAGTTTGGTTTTAGAGTGGGCGTGGCAGTGAGTCTAGGCAGAGTAGAACAGTAAGAGAGGACACTGGTTCCTCCTACCACGGAGCATCCTACCTAGAAAAGAGCCTCCACACTCAATTCAGATTTTTACATGAGAGAAAAATTAACGAGTATCTTCTTTAAGCCAATGCTGTTTTTTGTTCTCTACTACACATGGCTAAAACTATGTTCTAAGGAGTGCCTTTAACTTACAGGGTTGTTTTAAGTACCAAATAAAATGATACAGGTAGCCTGCCTAGTAAGGGAAGGAAATGTCCTCAGGCCACCTCATCTGATTCAATGGTTTTCTCTCCTGCTCACCAGCTGACAATTCTAGATCTCAGTCATCAAGCTAAACCTTTCCAGATCTGTATATCCTGTTCCTTAGTAACACTTCTATCTCAGACACAAAGTATCCACAGCTGAACCTCTCTGCTCTCTTCCTTCTTTATTTGTGTCTATGGGGAACAGTTCCCCTGGACTCAGTTGCCCAAGGCAATAACCTAAATCCACTCTTTATCTCTTTCACCTTCTACACGCAGTTACCTGTCTCATTATTCTTCTTCCGAAAAGACTCATGTATCCATCCTCTCCTCTACCCCACTAAGCTTTCTCTTTTTTATCCATTGGTTTAGTTCAGACCTACAGCATTTCTCTCTTTGACCCTTGCAATGGGCACCTATGTAATGTCATTGCGTCCAGTCTCAACCTTTATCACAGCAAAGCGCTTGTCATTGTCAACATGACTGTTTTCCAACTAGACTGGAAGAGATTTGAGTACAGTAACATTGTTTTCCTTCTTTCCTTCTTTATATACCTGGTACTTGGTGGAGTCATTGGCACACAGTCACTACTCATTAATTAATATAAATCCAGAACACTTACTACCAGGTGTCAGGCACAAGTCTGAGAATTTTATGTGTATTAACTTAATTCACCCTCACTATACCCTGTGAAGTAAGTACCATTATTATCCCCACTTTGCAGAAGAGGAAACTGAAACATACAGTGGTTACTTCATTACCAAACTTGTTCACTAGGAAGGGATGAAATGAAGAATGAATCCCAGGAATTTGTTGAATAAATGAAAAAGTAAATGGATAAAAGGATGAATGGACCAATGAAGGAAGATTATTCTCTATTATATGAATATCTAGCAAGTCTCTTTATCTGGGCTGATTTGCAAAACCTCCTCTTCCATAATGCCAAAGAGGTGTCTGGAGAAACCCATCGGGCCCCAAAATATGTCTTCTATTTTCTCACTAGTGCTGGAGTTTTCTCCATCAGAAATTGTTCTATCTTGAAGCTTTGTTCTCCTATGCCACCAAGGCACTTTGGAAGAGAAAAACCTTCACTGTGGTTTGTCCTTTACTGGGGATGAGTGAAGACTATTTTAGGCAGGGTTGGGGGGAGGTAGGACTCTGGAGGTGGTGTTCTTCTGAGGTGGGTGAAAAAGAAGAAAGACTTTAGAACATAATGACCAGCAAAAATAGATGATAACTTCCCCTATGTCTGGATTCTTTATGAGTTTTTATTGCTCAATGTTTATTGGCTTTTATGTTTGTTTTGATTTCTTTTTAATAAAAAGGCTTGGATTGCCAGTACTGGAAATGAAAGGTGATAGCATGGAAATCTACTGTGTCCATAAACTCGTGAGGGATGGAGGAAATCTCCCAGTGCCAGAATTTATGAGACTAGACAAGGCCTGGCTACCCACCAGGAACTTTTCATCCTCCTGCCTGGATGATAAATTACACCATCATTTACAGGGACCATTTGCTATAGAAAAGCAAATTAACCCAGTAATTTTTAAATTATACCTCTGAGGTTTCATGAAGACACATCCAATCTGGTTATGTTTTGGTCCCAAGGCCCCAGCTTCCTGAGTCTCCTCTGATTGTACTAACTCAAGTTGTTATTTGATTCTGAAGGAAGTTTCATTATTTTTATAGGCTTGAAGCCTTGAAAGCTAGGAATTATGAGTGTCTTAACTACTTCTTAATTTTTTCATGAATTTGTGCTCTACCTGTCAATATGGAGTTTCCTTAAACTCAAGTGATCCTAAAAATTGTATGCATTTTAAGAGTTTAGGATATTTCATTTTATAGCCTACGCTATATTCATTCTACGCAGAAGAGAAACTACAGCTTCTTCTGTGATTCTTCTTCTATGCTGTTAATAATGTAGTATTTGAATCAGTACTATATAGTTTTTAAACTAATGTTTATTTTCAGCTTTATTAATATGTAGTTATGTGTAATTGACACGTAGAACTGTAAGATATTTAAAGTGTACCTCATGGTGATTTGATATACATAGGCATTATGAAAAGACTCCCCCCCATCGAGTTAATTAACACATCCCTCACCCCACAGATTTACCTTTGGGTAGGTAGGGAGGAAGAACATTAAACAATGTTCTCTCTTGCTTAGCAAAGTTCAATTATACAATACAGTGTTACAGAGGCAGTTACCATGTTTTACATTAGGGTCTCAGACCTTATTCATCTTATAACTCAAAGTTAGTACCCTTTTACAAACCTCTCCCTATTTCTCCCCACCCCCCATCCTCTGGTAACCGCTTGTCTACTCTCTCTTTCAATGAATTTGACTTTATTCCCCCAGATTCCACATATAAGTGATGTCACGCAGTATGTGTCATTCTGTCTTCCTTATTTCATTTAGCATGATGCCCCCAAATTTCCACCATATTGTCACAAATGGCAGAATCTCCTTCTTTCTCACAACAGTAATATTCTATTGTTTATGTATACCACGTTTTCTTTTTCAATTCATCCACTGGTGGACACTTGGGTTGTGTTCCTGTTTTGACTATTGTGAATAATGCAGCAGGGAACACGGGGGTGCAGATACCTCTTCATTATCCTGTTTTCATTTCCTTTGGATACGTTCTCGGAAGGGAGACTGCTGGGTCATATAATTGGGTTTTTTTTGTTTGTTTGTTTGTTTAATTTTAAAATTTTTGATGAAACTCCATATTCATTAATGATTTTTAAAATATGAAAATGCCGGGCACCTGGGTGGCTCAGTGGGTTAAAGCCTCTGCCTTCAGCTCAGGTCATGACCCCAGGGTCCTGGGATGGAGCCCCGCATTGGGCTCTCTGCTCAGCGGGGAGCCTGCATCCTCCTCTCTCTCTCTCTCCCTGCCTCTCTGCCTACTTGTGATCTCTGTCTGTCTAACAAATAAATAAAATCATAGAAAAATAAAATAAAATAAAATATGAAAATGCTAAAATATTCCTTGACTCCTCGGCTTTGCTAGGCATTCTTTCCATTCATCGCTTACTCATGTGCCATCCCTTCATTCAAGTATGTCTCAGGTTCTGTACTGGGGGTACAGATAAATGGTGAACAAGAGAGATGCTGTTGAACCTCAGGTTTGGGTGTGTTTTGCAGAAAGGGTAAAGGCAGGGGCAGCCCAAGTGTCTGAGAGGAAGTAAGGCATGTTCTGGAGAATACCTTGGCACCTTGTGACCAACAAAGCCCAGGGGGTGCCATGGATTCTCTCTCTCCCCGTCCCCTTCTCTTTTCCTCTTCTTTCTCTCTCTCTCCTGTCTTGTACTCTCCTCTTCCCCACCCTACAGGTGCTTCCCTCTTCTCTGTGTTTCAGCATCATTTTACCTCTGGCCAGATACGCTTCCTCAGTGCGGCTACCTTTCGCCCCACAGGCATATTCTCCAAGCTTGGCAAACCTAGCAGAAAGAAAATGTCTTTTCCTCTGTGTTTGTGTGAGTTCCAGAAAGCATTCTAATGGGCCCTTCTTAAATCACATGTCAGTTTCTTAGACCCATCACTATTGCCAATGCAATAGGCACTATCCATGGCCTGGCCTGAGCTACATTATTTTCCATGTGAGAGTGGAGGTCAACTCCAGAGAACCACCTGGGATGCAGACCATCCATCACGAGTTCACCATTGCCCTTACTCACTTCTGAGTTACTCATCACAACTGGTAAGAACTTTACTGTGTCTTGGTTCTCTGTTAAATGCCAATTCTTCTCAACATTAATATCCATGAGCATAGGACAGTGGAAAATACTCTGATACTGATGCATACATCCAGAAATTTTTATCCTTATTCTGCTTGGATCCTATTTTTATATCCTTGTATCCCTGGTGCCTGGCACATAGTAGATATTTAATACATACTTGTTGAATGAATGAATAATCAGTATTATTGATTTACTCTATTCCTCTAGAATGGTCCTGTTTCTTATCCCTAAATTTTCTGTTTTAATTCTGCTGGAAACTTGCTATCTTTTAGGACTAAGGTACTAGGAAGACAGCAGATAAAAGAAAGGAATGTGGATTCAGGCAGATGTGAGTTTGAATCTGAGTTCTGTCACTTCCTAGTTGAGTGTCTGATACTTCCACTGGACTAGTAGATAATGTCTGCTTTGCATTGTTAACTTGATTCTTATATATGGGAACTATGTGCAGTTTATGATTGTGCCTGTGGTGGTTTTAAAACATGTCTGAGAATCCTTTTCACTCTTCCTCTTATAAGACGGAGACTAGTTATCCTCCCCTAGAGATGGGTTCGCCTCTGGGACTCCCTTCTAGTGAACAGAATATGGCAGAAATGACCTGCATGACTTTCAAGGCTCTCTTGGGTCACACATCTTTGGGACCTTGAACCACATCTAAGAAGTCTGGCTACCTCAAGCTATCATGCTTAGAGAGATCACACCAAGAGAAAGAGACACAGAGCTCCCCCTACTCCAGTCTTATTCGTATCCTTCTAGCCTGGGCACTGGGCATGTGAGTGAAGAATTTTTCAGGATAACTCTAGACATGGTGTCAGCTAGCTTGTCTAGCTAGCCACCATCTAGCTGCCACTACATGAGAGGCTGCCATCAAGAACCACTCTGCTGAGCCCAGTCAACCCCAGAACCAGGAAAGATCATGGCAAAACAAAAACAAAAACAAAACCCAAACACTTGTGGTTTGATAACACAAACTTTGAGTGGGTGTAAGATAGAGCAATCTATAGATCATCAGAATAGTGATTGACACAGAAGGCAGTCAGTAAATCGCAATTTTAAAGCATAAATCTCACACTTCACACCACTATCTCAGAACTTAGCGTAATGTATAAAACAGATGAGGAAGATGATACTAGAATTAGTTGGAAGCAACCTGAAATTGTTGTAAATAAACTAGATTTGACTTAAAACTAGGCATATTTGATTTAAAATATAGTGGTGAGAAAATGTACCCCGGTGGTTAGTGCTCTCATTTTTTTTTTTTAGACAGACCAACCCCTTGGTTTCAAAACAACTATGTTATTTCATAAGTGCAAGACCTTAGACAAACTGTTTGTCTTCTGTAATACTCCATTTTCCCATAAAACAGGAATTCTGAAAGTACATCTGTAATATTGGAAAATTCACATTGATGCAGTGCATGACTTGAGAAATGGTGCCTGATAAATGTTAGCTATTATGACCCTGGGAATCTCCAACCAAGCAAATGAAAGCTACTGGACTTCCGAATCATGAGACCAGTTCACAAAGAAGACATTAATTTAAATCAGAGAGCCTTACATGGAGACCACAGTCCACAAAGAAAATGTGTCCTTGATAAAATGGCCTGCAGATGCCCAAGTTATCTGAACGTCATAATTAACATCCTATAGCATGTTTTCATTATCCTTTTTATTAGATAATATTGTTATTGCCCAAGATGGTGCTCCCATTTTATCTCATTCTTCTGGCAACAGCTCTTCTTCCTGCAATTCCTAAGGTCTTTGAGAATTACATTAAACGGGAGAGGAGCAAGATGACAGGGGTGTAGGAGACATAAACATCATTGGGTCCCAGGAGTTTAGCTAGATAGTTCTCAAACCATTCTGAGCACCTTCAAACTCAAAAGGAGATTGAAGAGAAGAAGAGCAGCAATTCTAGGAACAGAAAAGCGATCACTTTCTAAAAGGTATGATGAGCAGAGAAGTGGGAAGATAGACCGTGGGGGGAGGGCCCAACTCCTGGCAAGTGTCGGAGCAGGGGAGCACAAAATCGGAACTTTTAGAAGTCTGCTCTACTGAGGGACATCACTCCAGAGGCTAAGCAGGGGATGAAGCCCTTGCTGGGACAGTGTGGTCTCAGGACTCATGGGGTCACAGAAAGACCCGGGATGTCTGAGTGAGGCAAACCTCCCAGGTACCAGAGCAGGGAACCCAACTACAGAGACAGAGCCAAGGAGTGGGCTTTCAGCTTGGGGTTACCTTAAACCATGATCTGAGGCACAATAGGGCCACTGCTCTTCTGCCCACAAATGGCAGATCCAGGGAGACTCACCTTCCTTCCCTGGGGAGTGGTTGGGAGCACTGCAGGAATCTGCTGGGTTTGCAGACTTCAAATGGGGCTGTGTGCCAGAGATAGACATGTTCGGTCACAGGCCAGGTGAGCTTAGAGTGCGGCTGGAGACCAGGGAGATGGGAGGGATTGACTGCTGTTCTCTGAGGGTGCGCTGAGGAGTGAGGCCCCAAGCTCAAGCTCTCGGCTCCTCCAGGCCAGAGATTGGGAGGCCACCATTTTCATTGTCCTCCTCCAAAGCTCAATGGACAGCATTCAGGGAACAAAGCCTCCTGAAAGCAAACCAGAGCAGATTGCTTAGCCCGGCCCCTGGCAAGAGCAGTGCAATTCCGCCTTGGTCAAAGACATTTGAGAATCACTGCAACAGGCTTCTCCCCCAGAAAATTAGCAAGAAATCCAGCCAAGACCAAGTTCACCAATCAATGAGAACTGCGGAACTCCAGATCTAGGGAAATGCAACACAGAATTCATGTCTTTCTTCCCCCATGATTCTTTAGTTTTTCAAAGTTAAACTTTTTAATTTTATTTTTTTCTTATTCTACTTTTTAAAAATTTTCCTCTTTCCTATTTTAACCCTTTTTAACTACTTTATCTTATCAATACCTTCTTAAAAAATATTTTTAAATTTTCATTATTATAGTCATATTCTATCCCTTCATTGTATTTAACCTTATTTTTTGTATACATATAGATTTTTTGTTCTTTAAAATTTTGGGATAGTTTCTTTTAAAAGATCAAAATATACCCTAAATCTAGTGTGCAGCTTTGTTCTAATCTCCAGCCTGATCACATTCTTTCCTCTTTTACTTTTTTTTCTTCTTTCAACCGACTTCTTATATTATCAATTCCTTTTTTGGACTCTTTTTTAAATTTTCATCTTTACCATCATATTCCATCCTTTCATCATGTTTACATATATATATTTTTTCTTTCTTTAAAATTTTGAGACATAGTTTCTTCTAACAGACCAAAATATACCCAAAATCAAGTGTGTGGCTCTGTTCTAGTCACCAGTCTAATATATATATATATTTTTTTCTCCTCCCCCTCCCCCATTTCAAGCCTCTTCCAATTTGGTTAGGGTATATTTTTCTGGGGTCATTGCTATCTTTTTGGTATTTTATTCTCTCATTCATCTATTCTTATCTGGATAAAATGACAAGGCAGAAAAACTCACTCCAGCAAAAAAGAACAACAGGCAATACTGACAGCTAGGGACCTAGATACTAGAGAATACCTTTATGGAGAAATAAAAGAACTAAAATATAGCCAAGTTGAAATTTTTAAAAAAAAAGCTATTAATGAGTAGCAATAAAAAATTGAAGCTCTTATTGCTAGGATAAATGAGGCAGAAGAGAGTATTAGTGATATAGAAGACCAAATGATGGAGAATAAAGAAGCTGAGAAAAAGAGAGATAAGCAACTACTGGACCACAAGGGGAGAATTCGAGAGATAAGTGATACCATAAGACAAAACAATATTAGAATAATTGGGATCCCAGAAGAAGAAGAAAGACAGAGAGGGGCAGAAGGTATATTGGAGCAAATTATAGCAGAATTTGGTGAAGGGAACAAGCATCAAATTTGGTGAAGGGAGTAAGCATCAAAATCCATGAGGCACTGAGAACCCCCCTCAAAAATCAATAAAAATAGGTCAACACCCCGCCATCTAATAAAGTCAAACTTACAAGTCTCAGTTACAAAGAGAAAATCCTGAAAGCAGCTTGGACAAGAAGTCCATAACATACAACAGTAGATATATTAGATTGGCAGCAGACCTATCCACAGAGACCTGGCAGACCAAAAAGGACTGGCATGATATAATCAGAGCACTAAACAAGAAAAAGATGGAGCCAAACATACTATATCCAGCTAAGATGTCATTGAAAATCAAAGAGATAAAAAGATTCCACGAGGACAAACAAAAACTAAAAGAACTTGTGAACACCAAACCAATCCTACAGGAAATATTGAAAGGAGTCCTCTGAGCAAAGAGAAAGCCTAAAAGTAACATAAACCAGAAAGCAACAGAGACAATATATACTAACAGTCACCTTACAGGCAATACAATGGCCTTAAATTCATATCTTTCAGCAGTTACCCTGAATATAAATGGGCTAAATCCCTCAATCAAAGGACACAGTGTATAAGAATGGATTAAAAAAACAAAAACAAAAACAAAAACCAAGATCCATCAATGTGCTGTCTGCAAGAAACTCATTTTAGACCCAAAGACACCTCCAGATTTAAAGTGAGGGGGTGGAAAATAATTTACCATGCTAATGGACATCAAAAGAAAGCTGGGACAGCAATCCTTAAATCAGATAAATTAGATTTTAATCCAAAGACTATTATAAGAGATGAGGAAGGACACTATATCATGCTTAAAGGGTCTGTCCAACAAGAAGACCTTGACAATTTAAAATTGTTAAATTTTAGATATCTATGCCCCTAACATGGGAGCAGCCAATTATATAAACCAATTAATAACAAAATCAAAGAAACACATCAACAATAATACAGTAATAATAGAGGACTTTAACACCCCCACTGAAATAGACAGATCATCTAAGCAAAAGATCGACAAGGAAATAAAGGCTTTATATGAAACACTGGACCAGGTGGACATCACAGATATATTCAGAACATTCCATCCCAAAGCAACAGAATACACATTCTTCTCTAGTGCACGTGCAACATTCTCCAGAATAGATCACATCCTAGGTCACAAATCAGGTCTCAACCAGTACAAAAAGACTAAGATCATTCCTGCATATTTTCTGACCACAATGCTTTGAAACTAGAACTCAACCACAAGAGGAAAGTTGGAAAGAACTCAAATACATGGAGGTTAAAGAGCATCCTACTAAAGAATGAATAGGTCAACCAGAAAATTAAAGAAGAATTTCTTTAAAAATTTACGGAAACAAATGAAAATGAACACATGACTGTTCAAAATCTTTGGGACACAGCAAAGGCAGTCCTGAGAGGAAAGTATATAGCAACACAAGCCTTTATCAAGAAACAAGGAAAGTCTCGAGTACACAGCCTGACCCTACACCTAAAGGAGCTGGAGAAAGAACAGCAAAGAAAGCCTAAGCCCAGCAGGAGAAGAGAAATAATAAAGATCAGAGCAGAAATTAATGAACTAGAAACCAAAAGGACGGTAGAATAGATGAACGAAACTAGGAGCTTGTTCTTTGAAAGAATTAGTAAGACTGATAAATTCCTGGCCAGATTTATCAAGAAGAAAAAAGAAAGGACCCAAATTAATAAAATCATAAATGAAAGAGGAGAGATCACAACCAACACCACAGAAATTCAAACAATTATAAGAACATATTATGAGCAACTATACACCAGCAAATTTGACAATCTGGAAGAAATGGATTCATTCCTAGAGATATATAAACTACCAAAAGTGAACCAGGAAGAAATAGAAAACCCGAACAGACCCATAACCAATAAGGAGATTGAAGAAGTCATCAAAAATCTCCCAACAAGGGGCACCTGGGTGGCTCAGTGGGTTAAGCCTCTGCCTTCAGCTTGGGTCATGATCTCGGGGTCCTGGGATGGAGCCCTGCATCAGGCTCTCTGCTCAGCGGGAAGCCTGCTTCTCCCTCTCTCTCTGCCTGCCTCTCTGCCTGCTCGCGATCTCTCTTTCTGTCAGACAAATAAATAAAATCTTTTTTTAAAAAAATCTCCCAACAAAAAAGAGCCCAGGGCCAGATGGCTTCCCACGGGAATTCCACCAAACAACACTTAAAGAATTAATACCTATTCTCCTGAAACTGTACCAAAAAAAAAAAAAAAAAGGAATGGAAGGAAAACTTCCAAACTCATTTTATGAGGTCAGCATTACCTTGATCCCCAAACCAAAGAGCCCATCAAAAAAGAGATTTACAGAGCAATATCCTTGATGAATATGGATGCAAAAATTCTCACCAAAATACTAGCCAATATGATCCAACAGTACATTAAAAGGATTATTCACCATGACCAAGTAGGAATTATTCCTGGGCTACAAGTTTCATCCAACATCTGCAAATCAATCAATGTGATACAATATATAAATAAAAGAAAGAACAAGAACCATATAATTCTCTCAATAGATGCTGAAAAAGCATTTGACAAAATACAGCATCCTTTCTTGATCAAAACTCTTCAGAGTACAGAGTTTTACATACCTCAATATCATAAAAACCATCTATGAAAAATGCAAATATCATCTCTATGAGGAAAAACTGAAAGTTTTTCCTCTAAGGTCAGGATGATGGCAGGGCTGTCCACTATCACCATTGCTATTCAACATAGTTCCAGAAGTCCTAGCCTCAGCAATCGGACAACAAAAAGAAATTAAAGGCATCTGAATCAGCAAAGAAGTAGTCAAACTCTCACTCTTTGCAGATGATACGATACTTTATGTGGAAAACTCAAAAGAGTTCACTCCAAAACTGCTAGAACTCATACAGAAATTCAGTAAAGTGTCAGGATATAAAATCAATGTGCAGAAATCAGTTGCATTTCTATACACCAACAAGACAGAAGAGAGGTTAAGGATTTGATCCCATTTACAATTGCAGCCAAAACCATAAGATACCTAGGAATAAACCTAACCAAAGAGGCAAAGAATCTGTACTCAGAAAATAATAAAGTACTCATGAAAGAAATTGAGGAAGACACAAAGATATTGAAAAACGTTCCATGCTTATGGATTGGAAGAACAAATATTGTGCTACCTAAAGCAATCTACACATTTAATGCAATCCCTATCAAAATACTATCAACTTTTTTTGAAGAAATGGAACAAATAATCCTAAAATTTATATGGAACCAGAAAAGACCCCAAATAGCCAGAGGAATGTTGAAAAAGAAAACCAAAGTTGGTGGCATCGCAATTCCAGACTTCAAGCTCTATTACAAAGTTGTAATCACCAAGACAGTATGGTACTGGCACAAAAATAGACGCGTAGATCAATGGAACAGAAGAGAGAACCCAGATATGGACCCTCAACTCTATAGTCAACTAATCTTCGACAAAGCAGGAGAGAATGTCCAATGGAAAAAAAAAAACAGTATCTTCTACAAGTGGTGTTGGGAAAATTGGACAATCATGTGCAGAAGAATGAAACTAGACCATTTCCTTACACTACACACAAAAGTAGACTCCAAATGGATGAAAGACCTCAATGTGAGATGGGAATCCATCAAAATCCTTGAGGAGAACACAGACAACACCCTTTTCAACCTCAGCCACAGCAGCTTCTTCCTAGAAATATCGCCAAAGGCAAGGGAAGCAAGGGAAAAAATGAACTATTGGGATTTCATCAAGATCAAAAGCTTTTGCACAGCAAAGGAAATAGTCAACAAAACCAAAAGACAACCAACAGAATGGGAGAAGATATTTGCAAATGTTAAATCAGATAAAGGGCTAGTATCTAAAATCTATAAAGATCTTATCAAACTCAACACCCAGAGAACAAATAACCCAATCAAGAAATGAAGAGACATTTCTGCAAAGACATCCAGATAGCCAACAGACTCATGAAAAAGTGCTCCACATCACTCAGCATCTGGGAAATACAAATCAAAACCACAGTGAGATACCACCTTGCACTAGTCAAAATGGCTAAAATTAACAAGTTAGGAAATGAGAGATGTTGACAAGGATGCATAGAAAAGGGAACCCTCCTACACTGTTGGAGGGAATGCAAGCTGGTGCAGCCACTCTGGAAAACAGCATGAAGGTTCCTCAAAAAGTTGAAAATAGAGCTACCCTATGGGCCCAGCAATTACCTTACTGAGTATTTACCCTGAAGATACAAATGTCATGATCTGAAGGGACACATGCACCCCAAAGTTTATAACAGCAATGTCTACAATAGCCAAACTATGAACAGAACCTAGATGTCCATCAATAGATGAATGGATAAAGAAGATATTACACACACACACACACACACACACACACACAGAGGAATACTATGCAGCCATCAAAAACCTGAAATTTTGCCATTTGCAATGATGTGTATGGAACTAGAGGGTATTATGCTAAGTGAGGTAGGTCAATCAGAGAAAGAAAATTATATGATCTCTCTGATATAAGGAATTTGAGAGGCAGGGTGGGGGATCATGGTGGGAAGGGAGGGAAAAAATGAAACAAGATGGGACCAGGGAGGGAGACAAACCATAAAAGACTCTTAATCTCACAAAACAAACTGAGGGTTGCTGGGGGATGGGGGATGGAGGGACAGGGTGGCTAGGTTATGGACATTGGGGAGGGTATGTGCTATGGTGAGTGCTGTGAATTGTGTAAGACTAATGAATCACAGACCTGTACCCCTGGGGCAAATAATACATTATATGTTAAATAAATAAATAAATAAGAATTACATTAAAATCTTCATGTTCCTGGCACATAGCATATGTCCATGGTGAAATTCTTTCACTTAAATTAGTGAAGTCAGAGCTACAGAATACTAATTTTTAAACTCTGTCCTTTAAGAATAGGTTATCAAGCCTCTTCTACTCAAGCAATGCTTAGGATTTTAAGTGGTCTTCTGGTCCATCTTTTTTTTTTTTTTTTTTTTTAGTTGATTTGACAGACAGAGATCCCAAGTAGGTAGAGAGACAGGCGGAGAGAAAGGAGGAAGCAGGCTCCCCACCAAGCAGAGAGCCTGATGTGGGGCTCAATCCCAGGACCCCGGGACCATGACCTGAGCCGAAGGCAGAGGCTTTAACCCACTGAGCCACCCAGGCGCCCCAACTTCTGGTCTATCTGGCTCAGCAGTTTTCTCTGCATCCAAGGGAGAATAGAGGAACGCAGGAATATTGATGGTGTATACACCCCTTGAGTGTTCATTCAATCTTTGATCCAATATACACAGATATTGGGTAAGGTTATAGCTTCATATCTCCAAGTGGAATCCATTTTCAAGTGATTTTTCTCCGTTTTCGAGGCTTGCTTCTTATTTTTCGGCTGAAGTTCTGTTCTACTTGTACAGATAAAAATAATACCATTATTGAAAACTGACAACGTAGATGAACAAAGGAAGTTACTTAACAAAGAGAAACCCTAGCAGCTTCCCTCCCCTTCCCATTTCTGCCTCCAGTTCTTTCTGTGCGTTTGAAAAAATAACCCTCTCTCTTTGTTTTGCCTGCCTTTGTTTTCTTAGTGTTATCGAATGGGAACAATGGTGTCTCTACAGCAAGTAGGTTAACGTTGCTACCATGGGAAGAAAGCTTTTAGAAAGGTAAGTGTTTCTGTAATCAATTTATGGGCCACGCACATGTCATGCACCTCAAGGCAGGAATTACATTTCGTCCATGACTGGGTATAGGAGAGAGGTTATTTTTTATCTTCCTATATCAGGAGCTATCTATCTATTTATTTATTTAAATTAATATATAATGTATTATATATCTTAGAGGAACAGGTCTGTGATTCATCAGTCTTCTATGATACCCAGTGCACATTACATCACCTGCCCTCTTTAATATCCACCAACCAGTTACCTCATCCCTCCACCCCATCGCTTTCAGCAACCGTCAGTTTATTCCCTATGATTAAGAGTCTCTTATGGCTTGAGGAGATAGATTTTTAAATGCTTTGTCAATGGGCAACATGTTAAAAGTGAATAAAAGTTTCAAAGCAAAGCTACAGAAGTCTCTAAGTTTTTAAGGATAGGAATATATAGGGAAATTTTGAAGATGGATATTTTTGATGTATGAACCATCTCCAACCTCCTTATATGCATATCAAGCCAAAGAGAGCATAGGGGAAATGTCTTACAGGCAGACAACACACATTAAGTAGACACCACGTGTGTGCAAAATACTCTTAAAACTTTTTCCAGCATATAATAATAGACCTTGTTCTCAGAATACTGGACTAAGACAAGAACATCTGTTCATTTGAGGCTATGGTACAAAGAATGTGCTCTTTCTTCAGAGCCCACAAAGCTCTGGCCCAAGACAATGACAGTGGATACCATGTCAAGTTTGAATCTCAAATTGTGTCAAAACATGAGATCCTTTTCAGTACAAGGGGGATTGCTAGGGAAGGCCTACATTTTATGGTTGCAGAAAACTCAGGAAAAAATGCCTTTAGCATGTAGGAAACATAAAGATGCTCATGAATTTGATTTCAGAGCCCATGTTTTTATCTTGCAACTGATACAGAATAAAATGGATAAAGAAAATTAATGTCTCGGGGTGCATGGGTGGCTGGTTGAGCGACTGCCTTCACCTCAGGTCATGATCCCAGAGTCCTAGGATCGAGTCCCATATTGGGCTCCTGGCTCCATGTGGAGCCTGCTTCTCCCTCTGACCTCACCCCTTCTCATGCTCTCTCTCTCTCTCTCTCTCTCTCTCTTCTTCTCTCTCTCTATCAAATAGTCTTTAAAAAATTAAAATTAAAAAAAAAGAAAAAGAAAATTTATATCTCTATTTAGACAACTAAATTTGGTTTCTCCAAATATATTCAGTTGTCTTTTTAGTTACTAAGTTGTTTTATAAGTAATAGTAACAGTAAATGTAGCAGTGTGCACTTACACAATCTTAACTATGTGCCAGGAACTGTTCTAATTCCTGCCCATGTATAAATTGACTAACGCTTCAAAACAGTCTTCCGTTGATGAAATAATGATATGCGAAGTGTTTACATAAATTTCCCAAGGTCTCACAGAACTGTGGTTTGAACCCCAGCATTCGGGTTCCAGAGTTTGTTCTCTTAACCACTATAGATGTGTTGACCATCTTCATTATAAATCTGTGAAACAGATTGGCCAAATATTATGAACTGCTACATTCAGCAGATTATTCAGTAGATGTTTTGTGGATGCCTGAACACAGTGACCAAAGTATAAAAAGTCCAAATGAAGCCTCTTAATAATATAGGTATTCATTTATGTGATAATTAAATCCTTATTTAACAACTGTGCTGAGCCCCAAAGATGCCATAGAAAACAAGACTTCCTTCCAACTCTTAAAAGAGCTCAGTCTTTCAGGGAGAATGGATAGGTAAACTAAGGATTAAAACAGCTTAAGTACCAAAGTGGGGGTGGTGGACATCATGGGAGAGGTTCTTGATTCAGACTTTTTGGTAGAAGGAAATCAGGGAAGACTTCTTAGAGGAGGTGACCTCCAATCAGAGATCCTGGGAAGAAAATACTTTAACTCATGGAAGAGAAGCTGAGGGGTGGCAAGTTATGGAGAAGTTTTAAAAAAAATAGTTCAGGGGTGCCTGGGTGGCTCAGTGGGGTAAGCCTCTGCCTTCAGCTCAGGTCATGATCTCAGGGTCCTGGAATGGAGCCCCACATCGGGATCCCTTCTCAGCGGGGAACCTGCCTCCCGCCCCCCCCACCAGCTACCTGCCTCTGCCTACTTGTGATCTCTGTCTGTCAAATAAATAAATAAAATCTTAAAAAAAAAAAAGTCCAGATAAATAAAGGAGCACATGAATCAGGCACTTCCCTTCATGCATAAAAAAGGAGTTAAAATTTTTTGAACATTTTGAATATGTGAGCCCATCACTTTAAACTGGATTCAATAAAGTTAACAACTATTACCTTCTCATTTTGGAGGAACATAGGAATAGCAAAGA
Source organism: Lontra canadensis (assembly GCF_010015895.1). Classification (NCBI taxonomy): domain Eukaryota; kingdom Metazoa; phylum Chordata; class Mammalia; order Carnivora; family Mustelidae; genus Lontra; species Lontra canadensis. The sequence goes on from NW_022631010.1 coordinate 11,590,368, forward strand.
TTATGAAATGGCAATGACTTTTTTTCCTACCTATTTTTATTTTATTTTATTTCATTTTATTTTTCAAAATGTTTTAAAGTAAGCTCCATGCTGGGTTTGAACTCAGGACCCTGAAATCAGCATCTGAGCTGATCAAGAGCTGAACACTCAGGCTCAACTGACTGAGCCACCTAGGGCCCCCCTCCCTATTTTTAGACTGTAGCACTTTAAGATGTGAACTAGATCTGTGTGTGTGTGCATGTGTGTGTGTGTGTGTGTGTGTGTGTGTGTGTGTGACTACAAGTGAGTTATTCCAGATCTATGGGAATTTTAACACCAACCCAAACGATGCTAACCTGTGAGACTAAAACCCAGTTTATATACATATATATAAAGGATATTCTTCCCCAACATAACTCATATACATATTCTTTTTTATATTATGAAAGGAACATCCATCATGTCTCTATGCAATCTCATTTGAAGACACAATTTTGCTTATCATCGAACAGTCACATACTAACACTGAACAAAAAATGCCAGTAATGTGTTTTTTTATTTGTTTCCGTTATGTAAGTAGACATTCTATTTTGCAATAAACTAAAGACTGCATTGATAGAAAAACTGCAGAGAACATTTTGTAAATGTTTAAAGATTGCTTTTAGAAGTTTTAGCAGAGGCCATCAAATGCAACCAGTATCTTCCTTTTCTACTGCAAAAAGACCGCACCAGCAAGAACTAAAACACATTGGAGGCTGTGCTGGCCATCAGAGGTGAGGTCTGTCATTGTCTGAGGTCAGTGGTGCCGACACATTAACCAGAAACCTCACCCCCTGCATTTTGTAGGTGCCAAAGTAGGGGTTCTCCCGCCCATGACAAATCAGGTGTTCATTTAACCTGACAGCAATGTACCTCAAATGAACATGACTCTGAAAATAATGTTATTCCTTTTGACACTGGCATTGAAAGGAGCTGTCTTATTTTCCTGAAGCCATTGAGACATCATCGCGAGTTTTTTACTGCTTGGTCATTTAAACCTAAAGCACCAAGCCGTGCAGCTATTGAACTCCATTCATGGAATTAGATATTTTAATGTAGCCCCTGCATTTCTCCATTCTGGAGGACATTTTGAACGTCTCATTTTAGTATTTCCACCCAGCTTTCTACTCAGTGGGGCAACATGGTGTGTAATTTTGTGGCCGTCTACATAATTCATGTAAAAAAATGCAAAAAATTTAAGAACATGACAGGAAACTATGACCAGTAGCCAGGATGTGTTTTCCATAAGCTAAATTCCACAGCGGTTGGTATGAAGATGAAAATTGTGATTTCATTTTAGTACTTATTATGAATAATAAAGCTGTGAGTCAAAGCACAAAGGTGTGAAGAGAAAGTGGGAAACCAAATGTTACATTGTGGAAATATTGTTAGAAGGAAAGGGAAGGTTTTTTTGAAGGGAGATACAGTTATGTTTATGTAACACTGAAAGGTAGTCTGAAATGTTAACATGACTGTTTTCATTTTCTGCCAAGATTCCTGTCTCAAAATAAAGTCCCAGGTACACCACAGCTGGTCAGACCAGATCCTGTTACAGCAGAACTCTGGGTCTGTGACTTCAGGGTTATCCACGAGCATTTTTCACCATTTAACTGAACAGAATAGTGCCTCGTTATTCCACATCTCTGGATAAATTAAATCTTTAAACAATGAAATCTTCCCTTCAACTACAAAACTTTTTCCCCCTTCTTTAACCATGTTACTCTACCATGTAGAGATTTAGTGGCTCTACCTTACTTTGAAGTAAAAAAGCCAAGCTCTTTTTATAGCCTGTAACAATCCCCCTCACTGCCTTTCTAGCAAATTCTCTACCATCCTTTAAAATCTATGCCCACCCAAAAATTAAGGGTTTCATGACTCTGTGTCTTTACTCAACCTGGCCTCTCTTCCTGAAATGTCCCCCCTCTTCCCTCCCTTACACAAGCCTATGGGATCCTAAGGCCTCTCTCTGCCTGTTCAGTCCCATGTTTGTTTTCTCCTGTCCTTTCCCTTGTCATCAGCTTTGGTCTTTGCTTCCTCTGGGACATTGGAAGCAAAATTAGCACTTGCCTCAGAATTGCTTGGAGGACCGGTTGAACTACAGAAAGATGGATGCCACCCCAAAATTTCTAATCAGGTAGGTAAAAACTAGACAGGAGCTTTGCCTTTTTCCATTGCTGCTGGTCCCAGAATCAGACTGAGAACCACTGCTCTAGGAAATCACTTCCCCTTTATAATGGCGCTTTCAAATGTCCAGAAGACTTGAAAACCAGATGACTGATCTTAATAGAGCAAAAAGAAACATCCTCTAAAAGAGAGTCTGAGATTTTCTGGAAGACAAGTGAGTTTTGGTTTATGAACTTCGTGCCCACCACTTTGGTTTCTCGGAGATCTTTTTATACCTCTGGCTCCAGGCTTTGTTCTGGGAAGTTCAAGTAAGATAATAAATAACCTCTATATAAGTGAGCTTTAATTCCACCTTGATTATAGTATTTCTGGACTGTTGGCATCCAATTTTTGCAGTTTTCTACCACATAAAACTCCCCAGCAGAGCATCTTTGAGCAAATGTTCTCGAACTTCCACGTGTATAAAAATTTTCTAGGGAATCTTGTTAAAGATGCAAAGTCTGCAACACCAGCCAGGAACTCAACAGTGGGGAAATAGGGAGATGTCCTGGGTAGCTTGTTGGCCTAACAATACAGTCCCTGTTCAGCAGTCGCTTCCTAAAGAGACAGCTTAGCAGAATGTGGTCATTCTGTGGGGTTTCCTTTCCAGTTACCTCTCTGTAGGCTTCTCCTTCTCCAAGTCCGTGCTCTCCCAGAAAACCAAAGAGGACTTCAGTCTTATCAGATAACAAACATCTCATTTTCTTGGCACCACCTCAAGAACAACCAAATGCCAGACTTCTAGACTTTCCTAAATGAAAGATTCCAAGACCTAGAATATCCTTCCCAAGGCTGAAGGAAAGAAAAGAAGAAAGAAAGAAAGAAAGAAAGAAAGAAAGAAAGAAAGAAAGAAAGAAAGAAAGAGAAAGAAGGAAAGAAAGAAAGAAACTTTTCGATTATATCTTTTTAACCCCAGTGCCTATGCATTTTGAAGTGAATAGCATTTACTTGCAATATCACATGTTTCTGGTCTTAAGCAAACTTTTGTAAAAATAAAGGTAAATTTATTCTCAAATGTCCTAACAATAGGCTGTGTTTGTCCTCAGGATATACACATTTTGAAAGTTTCTTTTTGTGTTAAAGTTGGGTGATGATTTCTAGACTTGAAATATAAGTACCTTGGGGAACAAACACAATGTATTCAATCTATTGACTGCCTTAAAGTTACTTTGAAGAAAAAAAAAGCAAAACTTTATTAGCAACATTGTCTAGACAGCTTCCTTCAGGTAGAACAAACAGAAGCCAGTCCTGGCTAGATGCTTTGCCCTTTGGGAAATGGGCAGTCATAGACAGCTGAGGGCTCTGGGAGGAGGGGAGGTGGCCGGGGGCAATTTCCATGTCTTGACATAGCAGTAGAGCAAGACCCAGACCACCAAGCTTCTTTAGGTCGTGTATGGTGGGCAGTCAGTACCTTCTGGTCCAATGGCAGATTCCTGTTTTTCCTAGAGCTGGAAGGTTCAGAGAACACTTTTATTCTTCATTCTGGATTTGGACTCAACAGATGCCAATGGAAGTTCTGCTCTGTGCTCCAACCCTCCTGGTCCATGGTCCTGCCCAGCTTGGTGAACAGCCACTCCATTTTTCCAGTTGCTCAGGCCAATTTCAGTCATCTTTGCTTCATCTCTTTCCCTTATAGCCCATGGCCAATCAATTAGCTAATGCTGTTGGCATCACCTCTGAAACCAGAATTTGACCACTCATACCACCTCCATTGCCACTATGTTCTAAGCCACAATCACCTCTTGACTGGATCTTTGGAATATCTCTCCTTACCTGGTCCTTCCACATCTTCCACATCTTCCCTTGGCCGACAGCACTCTTAACAGGGCAGCCAGAGTGATCCTCTGACGATATAAACCAGATCATGTCATAGTTCTCTATTCAAAAGTCTCCAGTAATTCCCATCAGTCTTTAAAAAATTTACCAGGTTTTTCAGGTACTAATTCCTACCACCCCACCCTTCCCGTATACACATTACTCTTTTAACCTCCTTACTTATCCTCTCTCCACTTGTTCCCTCCTGCAATAAAGCCACCTTGGCTTCTAGCAGTTTCTGGAGCATTCCTAACATGATCTCACTTTAGAGCCTTGGCCTAGAGTGTGCTGGCCCAGATATCTACATAGCTAGCTTCTAGCCTCAGCAAGTCCTTACTCAAATGTCACCTTCTTAGTGCCTGATCTCTCTATTTAAATAACAACCCTCCCTGCTCCAGCCCTCACACTCCTTATCCACCTCTTGATTTATTTTTCTCCCTTAGGTCTTACCACCATCCAACATACTAAAAATTTTATTCATATTTTCATTGCATATTTTCCCTAGTAGAATGTAAGCACCATGAGAACAGTGATTCATGTCTGTTAGGTTCACATGTTGATGCCCAGACCTTGCACGGTGTCTGGCACGTTTGTGGCTCAATGACTATTTAAAAGAATCTTGCCACCTGCCAAATAGCCAGTCAGTGTGCTGGGCCCCGTGGGTAGATAAATCAACAAGGCAGAGATGGCCCCTGCTTTTATGGGATTTATAATTTAGAGTTGGACTCTCTAATATGGTAGTCACATGTGGCTACTCAAATTAGGTAAAATTAACTAAAGTTGAAGATTCAGCTTTCCGGGTCACACTAGCCATCCTTCAAGTGTTCAAGAGTCCCATGTGGCTTCCCTGTTGGACAGACCAGATGGAGAGTATTTCCATGATCATAGAAAGTTCTATTGGATAGTGCTGATAGAGATATTGGGTCGTGATAAATAATTTAGTGTTCATCTACTTCAATTACCCCATTTACAGGTGAGGAAACTGAGGCTCAAGGAAACAGGGATTTGACCGAGACTACACAGCTCATTCATAAGAAATCCAGTACTAAACCCATTCTTCTGATGTCCAGTGTGCAAATTAAACATGTTATTAATATACTACCTACTTCTCTTGACAAATCAACATATGAAACAAACAAAAGAACCCCCCAAAAGCCTTCTTTTTGCCCTATGATGTGAATATATTTAACTACAAAGACAGAAAAAAAAGGATTATTTAGTCTCTTTTTCTCTGCTATTGTCTGAACCCATTTCCTATTAGGAAGGGATTTCCTCCTGCAGGAGGCTTGGTGAAGTGTAGAACTTTTTAGAAGATGGAAAACAGCCTGATGGATTTTTTCCCCCTCCTTTATCTGGTGGGTGGGTGGCTGGTAGATTTTTGAGCACGTTTGGTTAATCAGATGCTCCTCCCCAGGACTTTTCACGGGGGTGAGACAGAAATTTGGCAGCTGCTTTCATTCCCTCTGGCCACAGCAACTGTACTATAGTGAAACAGTCCTCAACTCGGACTCACCTTGTTTCCTGTCCCTTTTTGAATCCCACTTACTTATCCTTCTTCCCATTTATGTACAATACCTAATATTCCTAATTTGGAGAACTCAAATTATCCAGAGTTCATTTCTGTTGCTCGTAGCTAAAAACTCTTATAAAATGCACTATTCACATTAAAATCCATTTGGTTTTAAATAAATTTTCCTGCATTTCTATTTACACAGAACCTTGAACATCGGGCCATCCCATGGCTTACATGGAAGCTACAGCTTATAGCTGAACAGTAGTCATGGTGATAGACTACTCGGACCCTCCATCTTTCTCATTCCTTTAAGGAATTAGCTGATTCAATAGATTGTGTGTTCGATAATGAAGAAGAACAAAATGCAACCATTTCAAGATTCCTGGGTCACTCAGCTTTGGAAAGCCCTCCGGGGAAATACTTGGAAAGCTGAGGCTTGAATGGCTCTGTTGCTTCAGAAGTTGTGATGATAAATACTTCTTTGTGATCTGTGAAAAGTTGGTCATCAGGGACTGTCAGTCCTTCTCTTCCACTCAGGGAATTTTCTGAAGGGAAAATTCAGGGAGCAAGGTTAAGCTGTTAAAGAACTTTCTCAGTTTGAATATCCAGAGTAAAATTGTTCATGAGGACATAGAAATAAAATTGTCTTCTATATGAATTTACCATATTTAATTTCCTTTCCTCAGATGATTAGACATTTAATTTTTTTTCTAAAATAAGCGTCTATATCAACCACATTGACCTAATTGATATTTATAACCATCTTATCCAATAACTGCTAAATACACATTGTTTTCAAGTACAAGCAGTCGATTCATCAAGATAGGCCAAATGCTGGGGCATAGGAAAAAAGCTCTCTATAAATTTAAAGAGCTTGAAATCCTACAAAGTATGTACTCCGGCCATGATGGAATTAGATTAATAACTTAAGACATCAGAAAACCTTCAGATATTTGGAAATCAAATGACATGCTTATAAATAACCTGTAGGTCAAAGGAGAGTCACAGTGGATATCAGAAAATTTCAAACTGAATGATAAAAGTAAAATCTAAATGAATTCAAGTGGAAGAATGTTTTCATGTTCAAAGATAACAGCAATAATTAATTAAAACCTATCTCAAGTTTGCATGGCACTCTACAGTTTATACATATTCTGACACTTCATCTGAACGAGCACTGTAGGGAGGATGTTGACACACCTGGACAGGACATTAAATATGTCCATGCTGGGGCGCCTGGGTGGCTCAGTGGGTTAAGCCTCTGCTTTTGGCTCAGGTCATGATCTCAGGGTCCTGGGATCGAGCCCCGCATCGGGCTCTCTGCTCAGCAGGGAGCCTGCTTCCCTTCCTCTCTCTGCCTGCCTCTCTGCCTACATGATCTCTCTCTCTCTCTCTGTCAAATGAATGAATAAAATCTTAAAAAAAAAAAAAAATATGTCCATGCTTTCAAGGAGTCATAAAGAGGGCTGTCGGTCTGCTGGTTGACTTGTGGATCTGGCTCCCTACTCTGGCTTCCAACTGGGCCTCACGAGTGTCCCTCAACCAGCCTCCATTGTCTCCACACACGAGCCTATTCTGTCTCTTCTCTTGGAATACACAATAACACTCAAGAACAGTCGTATACGGACTCGTATGTCTTCCTTTTCGTCGGAGAGTTTAAATCAAGGTTAGCTGTGACTTATCTTCTCCTCCTCAGTAAATGGGCCAGCACACAACAGCTGTTTCATGTGACGAGTGACTTCCAAGTTGGACAGACCAGATGTAGAGCATTTCCATCAAACCAGAAGTTTCTGCTAGATAGTGCTGATATTTTATCTCTTGGTAGGTAATTCAGACCTAGCCCAATGCTTTTCCATCACAGAAGGATCTTGCTATTTGACCATATTTGGTAATGAAAAACTTAATTCCACTTAAAATAATGTCCAAAGGAAGTACTGGAGAAAGATTTTGCTATTGAAATAAGGCAGGAGTATCTAGAGAGGAGAAGCTGCTCTTCCTGGGACCATCATGGCCTAAGTCCAGCCCATCCTTTAAGTCACTCCACAGTGAAGTTTCCAAAGCTCCAGTCTGATTGCTTGCTTAATCCTCACTTTGAAATCTTTCAGATACCCACCTCCTCACTTTGCTTTTTGAGATAAGGTCCAAATCCTTGTCAAGGTTTATAAGGGTCTCCCTTCACCATCCATCCTCTATTTGCCTCTCTCTCTCTCTCTCTCTCTCACCTCATTTCCTGTGACCTTCCAGCCCCTTCACTCTGTAGTCTGGTTGGACCAGGAGGCACTTGAACTTCCATGTACAAAACATCCTCTTGGGAACCTCAGTGCCTTTGCACATTCTACTCAACCTGTCCACCTTCTCCCCCTGCTTACTGCCCACTTTACCAGAGTAGCTCTTTCAGGCCTCAGCTTGGTATTGCCTGTGTTATGCATCCATTACATAATGTATTTTTCACTCACTTCATATTGGCCTCACACCATGTTACCATCATCTGTCTAATAATCCATAATAATAAGTATGATAGGCCACTGTTTTCCTTTATGATCCCATGTGATGGTAACATAGTGTATATCATGTCGACAAGTTCAACAAATAATTGTTGAATGAATAAATCATTGAATGGTATCAGTGTTACATATGATAGGTAACATGTGAAACCAAGATCAGTACAAAGCAATATATAATGAAATTCTGAGTTAGTTATCTTCCAACTTGTATTCTATGAGAAATATGTGCATCAAGCAAAAAAGTAACAAAAACAGCAGAAAGTATTTGCAGCTGTAATAAAGTTAAACATTCTGAGATTGGGAGATTATCCTAGATTATCCGCAGAGGCCCCAAGTGCAATCACAAGTATTGTTATAAGAGGGAGGTGGAGAGAGGTTACCCCCACACAGATGAGAAGGCAGTGTGAAGACAGAGCAGAGAGAGTTTTAAAGGCGTTGGCCCTGAAGCCTGGAGTGATGTGGCCACACACTAAAGAGCAGCTACCAGAAGGTTGAAGATACAGGAAACAGATTCTCTTCTAGATGCTCCAGAGAGAGCACAGCCCTGCCGACATGTTGATTTTGGACCAGTGATACTGACTAAAGCCACAGGAAACTAACACAAGGCAGTAAAATAGGAAGTTATTAAGGAAGGATTCAGGCAAGAGGTAGACTTTGAACTTGACCTTGAGGTAACTGGTAGATTTTGTTAGTTTGGATGTTGAATGGGCATTCCAAGGCAGGGGTAGATTGCTTTCACATTAGCAAAATTTAAAATTCTGAAGGAGAATAATAAGTGTATAAATTATAGTCATCCTCGTTGCTATGACAAACAAACCCAACGTTCCATGGAGTTAACAGTGTAAAAAGTTGTTTCTCTTTCATAAATCCCAAAGTCCATGGTTAGTAGCTGGTAGGTGCTTCATGCAGTCAGTCATAGGCTCTTAGGTGGCTCTGAGGGGTGCCCAGCATATTAACTTCCACATAATATACACATGAAAAAGCCTGGAGAATCACACATAGGAAATCTTTATGTCCTAAGCCTGAAAATTTTTGTGAATATGCTATTGTCTACCGTTATAGACAGAATGTTTGTATCCCCCTAAATTCATATGTTGAAACATAACCCCCCAAGGGTTGATATTTGAAGGTGGGGCCTTTGGGAAGTATTTGGGTCACAAGGGTAGTGCCCTCATGAATGGTATTAGTGCCCTTATAAGAAGAGACCAGAGAGCTAGCTCATTCTCTTTCTGCCACATGAAGACATGAGAGAAGTCAGCTGTCCATAAGCTGGAAGAGGGTTTGCACCAGAATCCAACCATGATGACACCCTGATCTCAGACTTCCAGCCTCCATGATAAGAAATAAATGTTGAGGAATAAATGTCTGCTGTTTAAAAGCTACAATCTATGGTACTTTGTTATAGCAGCGCAAACTAAGACAAATACATTCCAGTCATATGGCCACACCTTACTTCAAAGGAGGTTGAGAAATGCAGGCTCTCCATGAGCCCACCAAAAAAAAGGAAATGGATTGGTGAACTCACAGTTCATTCCTTTTGGTTCTCAAATACTCTCTATTTTTCTTCCCATCCAAGAACATACCGCTTCCCCAAGAGAGACAACTCAAAGCTCCACCTAGCCTGATTCTTGGATCACAGGTGATAGCAGACACCACTCCTTCCAGATGTGGCTCCTGATAGCCCAATGACCTGTCTGAAAAGACAAAGTATCTATCTGCAAGCCCCCACAACACACACTACACAATGATCCAGCAGAGACCAAATGAATCTTCTGTTCATAAAAGGAAATGATGGGAGACACGTATGGACAATTTTGAGATCTTGGAAGCAGGCACTGTGAACTCCCTTCCTCCACAAACACCCTAAGGCAATGGGGAGTATCTTGATACATCCTGGTTCTGCTGTCTGGGAGCAGTCCCCTTGTTCTTGATCCCAAGTCCACAGATCTGCACTCAAGACATCTCTGTCTTGTCCATAAGACTCCATGGCCATATCCAAAGAGCACAATGAATATACTTTTCTTAGTCGCCATATCCAAGGAGCACAATGAGTATACTTTTCCTGGACTAGGGGACAAACAGCTTTCATAACCGGATTCTAGTTGGTGCAGCTTTCAGTTCTCTGAAGGTTGTGCTGTTTTCTTTCATTTTTTTCCAGCATGTATTTACTAAGTTTATACTCTGTCCCTGTGAGTCCCTGTGAGGCAGTGAGAACTTGGGCACCATAGTTTTAAGACAAAGGCAAAAAAGGTCCCTCTTTTCATGTATTTTACAATCTAGTGAAGGAGACAGACTGAAGGTTATTTTAAAGTTCAAACAAGCCAAACTTTTTCAGTCCTGGCTCACAGTTTCTTTGGCAAAGCAATGGCTTCAAAAATTTAGTATGCTCACGTCATTACATAGTTCTGATCCTAAACATAGATTTCAAATCTGGTTTTTGTTAGTTTGTGCCCTAGCCCCCGTGTCATTCTCTTTAGCTAGTGGCAGCGACTTTGAGAACGTGTGAAGCAGTGGGTGGAGATGGGAGGAAGGGAAGCCACTTGTGGGATACTTGTCTGTGGCTGAAACACTTTGTTCAAACATGAAGCATTCCTGGAACTTTCTCAATTGAAGGCTTTTCGATTCCATCCATTACTATCTGAGGGCCCAACCTTGGAACAGAGACCCTTGATTTCCTTTGATGTTTGCTTTGAAGCTGGCCATTTCTTGTCTAAGTCTAGAGTGATCTTCTGATACCTAGCTAAAATCCACCTGGAGTTGCTAACACACAAATAAAGCGACCCTTACACTCACTTTCCAAAGGACAGTGGTTCTCAGAATTACTTCCCAGGAACAGCAGCATCAGCATCACCTGGAAAGCTGTGAGAGATGCAAATTCTCAGCTCAGATGTACTAAACCAAAGGCTTGAGATGTGGTGCCCAGGAATCCGCGTTTTCACGCACCCTCCAACTGAGTCTGATGCACACTGACTCTGAGTTCCACTGGTCTAGGCTATAGCGATGGGCCTTCCAGATTACAGCAGGTAGAAATCAGCTGTTTGGAATAGAGAATACGTGTTGCTGGGAGGATAATACAAAATCATATAGAGAAAGAAGAGCAATCAACTTTTATATTAAGATAATTATTTTCAGATATGGAGAAAGTCAACACGGTTTTTTTTGTTTTGTTTTGTTTTGTTTAGATTTTATTTATTTGACAGAGAGATCACAAGTAGGCAGAGAGGCAGGCCGGGGGGTGGGGGGGGGGCGGCGTGCAGGCTCCCTGCTGAGCAGAGAGCCCGATGTGGGGCTCAATCCCAGGACCCTGAGATCATGACCTGAGCTGAAGGCAGAGGCTTAACCACTGAGCCACCCAGGTGCTCCTCAACACAGTTTTTTTGACCAAAATTTTTAATTAAGAATTACAGACTCCAGGGCGCCTGGGTGGCTCAGTGGGTTAAGCCTCTGCCTTCGGCTCAGGTCATGATCCCAGAGTCCTGGGATCGAGCCCCGCATCCCTGTCTCTGCTCAGCGGGGAGTCTGCTTCCCTTCTTCTCTCTGCCTCTCTGCCTACTTGTGATCTATCTGTCAAATAAATAAAATCTTAAAAAAAAGAATTATAGGGGCGCCTGGGTGGCTCAGTGGGTTAAGCCGCTGCCTTCGGCTCATGTCATGATCTCGGGGTCCTGGGATCGAGTCCCGCATGGGGCTCTCTGCTCGGCGGGGAGCCTGCTTCCCTCTCTCTCTCTCTGCCTGCCTCTCTGTCTACTTGTGATCTCTGTCTGTCAAATAAATAAATAAAATCTTTAAAAAAAAAAAAAAGAATTATAGATTCTTTGGGACATGTGGGCGGCTCATTCAGTTAAACATCTGCCTTTAGCTCAGTCATAATTTCAAGGTCCTGGGATCTAGTCCTACATCGGGCTCCCTGCTCAGTGGGGAAACTGCTTCTCCCTCTCTCTCTCTGTCCCTCCATGTCCACTCATGCTCTCTCTTTCTCTTTCTGCCTCTCAAATAAATAAATAAAATCTTTTTAAAGAAAAGAATTACAGGCTTCTGAAGATAATTCTATTCTTCTGCAGTCATTGTGCACCCAGTTGGCATTAATGGTTTCCCTTTAGATGATGTCATCATACAGTGTTCCCATTTCCTGTAGGGATCAGTTCCTTTCCTACTCTGCGTAGTCTTAAGGGTACTGTCAATCATAGAATTCCATGGTTACAAAAGAAAGTTTATAACTTGGGCTCAGCTACATCTGGCAAACTACCCACATGTCATTAGCAATTTTTATGTGACTCCAGCAGTCAGTCCACCAATGACTCCACCAATCAGATCCAGTAGCTAACTAATATTTGGCACTGAAGGCCACAGTTGTCTGTTCACCTGTTCACCAGCCTAAGTACAAAGCCAGTCTGGTTCTTTATAATACCCCATATTCACTAAAGCAAGAAATACTGGTTTTTGTAACATACAAATCCCCAAATTTCACACAAATAACTTAATTTCTTGCTCATGCAGAGCCAGGGTGAATGTTTTTGGACAGCAGGCAGCCTTCCACATAGTCATTCAGGGACCTAAGCTCCTTCCATCTTGGGCCTTCATCATCTCCTTGGGCTCAGAGTCTACAGCCATGTCTCCACCATCTGGTTAGCACATAGGAAAAGAGAAGGTGTATGAATGACTGGGTGGGAGGTGTTCATAGGCAAAACCTAGACATGACACCCATCACCTCCTTCCATATTCCATTATTCAGAACATAGTCAGATGGTCACATCACCTACAAAGAAGGCTGGTAAAGGAAGCCTGGCTATGTGCCAGGAGGTAAATGAGAAAGATATTTTGTCAATTCATAGCAGCCTGTGCCACATACTCCACTCACAGTGATTGGTCTGAGAGGTGGAGATGTGACCTGAGGCAGCAAATTGGAATTCATCCCTAGGATTTACACATACTAAAATGGAGTGTAAGAGGTCTCCTTTTAGTTCTAAGGTCATTTGCTAGGGTAAGCCTAAAGTTGTCTGTCCAGCGGTATTCTCCTCTACCCCATCCACAGAGTAAGAACAAGGGCCCAAAGCACAGAGAAACTGTCAAAGTATTAAGTGAGTCTTGAGTTTGTTTGGAATCTTCCATCAGTCACCTCACAGGTCAGCTCCAAATTCATCCTTCTAGCAACCAGAGTCAACAAGGTCTCTCTTCTCTCAAGCAAGTTTGAATTGAGCCTTGATATATACAGCCTTGGTGAAATGCCAGGCTGCTCTCCTGATGTAGCTTATCATCAAGCCCTAAAAATTCATCTATAATGTCTCTACTAGAGCGAAAAGGCAGAGAAAAGGCAGCTGTAGTTCAGTTTGAAGCAAATAAGTTATTTCCACCCTTTTTTTTCCTATATTGCTTTATGGCTTTAAAACACATGCATTTGTTGCATAGATAAGTAAAAACAAAAAATGTAAACACAGAAAGCTCATTTTTAAAAAACCAATAGCCAGTATGCCACTAAGTCTTATCAAAATTTTTGTGCTAATAATGATTTTGGTGTTCCACCTAGATGCCTAACTGATGCAAATGTTAGCTGCTCATAGTTCACAGATGCACCCTTGCCCTTGGCCTATGGAACCCACTTTACTTGGAATAGCCTGGGAAGCTATGGCTTTTGCTGGAGGGAGCCCCCAGTCTCCTCTCAGTTCCTGAGAAGATGGTATTAAAGTCCAGACCCTGTGGGGTTTTGTGTTCTTTCTCTTTTAAGGACACACACACACACAGAGAATGCACAAGGGAAGGGAAGGGACAGAGGGAGAAAGAGACTCTGAAACAGTCTTCACACTTAGTGCAGAGCCCAAGATAGGTCTCGATCTCACGACCCTGAGATCATGACCTGAACCAAAATCAAGAATTGGATGCTTAATGGACTGAGCCACTTGGGTTCCCCAAACCCTGTGCTTTAAGAGACAATACCCCATGGTGGCATTCATGCCCCAGAGCACCCCATTAGATTAGGCTGAGTGTAGACTTTCGGTGAAGCTAATCCTATCTGGCTCCTTTTCTGGTGCTATCCTGAAGGTTTCTCCTGGAGAACATCTCAGATTCTGCTTAGTAGGGAATCTAACCTAAGGCATTATCTTTAGCCCCTTCATATTCATCTTTTTTATTTCAATTGAAACTGCCTTCATCCTACCTCTCACGGTGCACAACTCAAGTGCCCCTTCCACAAATTCCCAGTACTAATGAATCAGGACACTGCTATTTGGAGACATGGGCTGGGCAATTTGGTATCACTTTTTGAAGCATTATCTTAACCTGGAGGTCTAATACTTCTTCACAGGTACGCCATTGATTTTAAGATCCTTTGTTTCATTATTTTTTTTAAGATTTTATTTATTTATTTGACAGAGAGAGAGATCACAAGTAGGCAGAGAGGCAGGCAGAGAGAGGGAAACGGGCTCCCAGCTGAGCAGAGAGCCCGATGCGGGACTCGATCCCAGGACCCTGAGATCATGACCTGAGCCAAAGGCAGCCGGCTTAACCCACTGAGCCATCCAGGCACCCCTGTTTCATTATTTTATGTGCCTTTAAGTGGAAAAAAATGCTGGCAAGGAGGTTTTAACATGCCATTGGATGTTAGTTGCTTTCCAACTTCAGAGAAAATAAAATATAAAAATATATATATCCTATAACCAACATAATGAGGGAATTTCTAAACTTTGGTTCAGAGCTCTGACTTTGGGAAACATGAGTGGTGAAAGGAGTGACATCAGCAACATAGCAGAATAAGACATCCCTCGATTGTGTTCCCAACACCAACAACAAAGATTTGGCATCCATCCATGGACAAAAGTGCCTTTATGGGAGATGTGGAATGCAGCCCAATCTGTCAATATGGGGAGGAATATCACCCACCTGTGCGTTGGGTAGTAGGCTGAGATATGTCGTTCCCAGCTGTGGACTTTGCAGTGACCTATGAACCAGCTCCAGCCACTCTTGGCCACAGTACAGGAGCCCCTCCCTGAAGAGCACCGTCCCAGAAAATCCCCCAAAGATGAGAGAGTCTTTGTGGAAATCCAGGTTTCCAGTGGAGAAGTTCGAGCACATTGTTAGAGAAAAACGAACAAACAAACAAAAAAAATACAGGATCAGATGCATAGGAGAAGGTAAGAGGTATATCTTGCCTTTACCCACATCAGCCCTCCCCCAAGGGGGCACAGCTCAGGGTCAAGAGAGATCTTCTCAACCTGTGATTTCTCCCATGGGGAAAGAGTGAGAGTATGTGAGTGAGTTCCCAGCTTCCCCAGTCATGCAGGATATTGCCAAAGAGGCCCATTTCTATATCACCCCATAAGGAGTATGGAATCTTGACTAGAGGGGCAGGGAGCAGCTGGGAGAACAGCAGATAGGACTCTCAGAGGACATTAAAGGGACACAAATTTTACTAACTGAGCCAGACTCTACCAAGAAGCCCACCCATGAGCTGCTGGAGACACATCACCCTCAGATCCCCTCAACTGGCCCATGGCCCCAGCACTCCATTTGTCTCACTCACATACACCCCCACCCTGTGGTTGGCTACCTCGGCTCACTCCCAATGGCAGTAGTGAGAAAGAACTTTTGGCAGATAGCTAGTGAGCATGTGCAGAAAGCCAGCCCAAATTTGTGGGAAATGGGGAGATGTTGATGAAAGGATATAAACTTGCAGTTATAAGATGAATAAGATCTTGTGTTTAATGTGCAGCATGATGACTATGGTTAACAATAATGTATTATGTACTTGAAAGTTGCTAAGAGAGTAGATGTTAAGTGTTCTCACCACAGGAGAAAAACAGTAATTATATGAAGGAATGGAGGTGTTTAACTAACCCCATTGTGATAATCATTGCACAATTTGTAAATGTATCACATCATCATGTTGTACACCTCAAATTTATACAATGTTATATGTCAATTATATTTCAATAAAGACCAGAAAAAGTTTTAAATAGAAATCATTGTTCACCAACCAAAAAAAGAACTCTGGTTTTGAACGCTAATTTTGATTCAGGGTTTAAATGTTGGCTCTGCCATTTATTAGTTGAGTGATATTGAGAATTTACTTCAACTTTCAGAATAAAACCTTAAATTTGAGGCTAATAACAGTTTATAAATCACAGAGTCACTGAGACTGTGTAATGAGTTGATGTAAGCAAGCTGCCAAAAAGAAAAAGATGGTGATAGAAGTTTTAAGTGCCTACCCAATGGCCTTGCTTCACTCTCTCCTTTATTAACAGAACCCCCAGCTTTATTTACCTACCCCAGAGGGCCATGTCCATTAAAAGGCCAGGATTCTCTTAAGTTCAAGGGGTGGTAAATCATAATTTGCCTAAATTAACCTGACTTATTTCCCTCTTGTTAAGTGATTGATTTAGGCATAAATATATGATATACTTCTGGCTAATTTGATGTGAGAGGGAGTGTTTTGTAGCAACTTTAACCATGGCGTACATGACAGGGAGGTTTTGGAAGTTGTTGTCTGCATGTGAAGTTTGGATTTGCCATCACCATCTTCGTAACAATTGGTGAGCAATATTCACATGCTGAGAATAATAGGACAGAAACAAAGAGGTCCCTGGGTCTTTGATGATACTGAAGAACTTCTGAATTAATCAAATATAAAGTCCCCTACCTCTGGACTTTTTTTTGCCAGTAATTAATGGCATCATTGAAGTGAGTTCACTTCAGTTTTTTTTATTATTTGTAGCAGAAACGTTTCAGAATTGATGTCATGCCAATAATTATGAACTCATCTTTATTTCTGTTTCTGATATTACTGATTTATTTGACCTCAATGCCCCAAAGGTTCCTCATTTATCAAGTGAAGGATAAAAAGACATTTACTTTTGAGATTTGTCAATAGGATGGATGAAATAATGCGTAAGAGTGCTTAGTCCATTGGCTCGTCCAAAGAAAGCGTTCAACAAAGGGTTTATCCTTGTCCTCTTCTTTGTCCTCCTCCTTCCCTTCCTCCTAATATATAGTATTACTGTACAGGCCAGTGTTGTAGACTGTATTGTTTTTACACAATTCTATCTTTATAACGGGATCATGCCTTGGTTCATTATGAGGAAGCAATACTGCTGTACACCTTACTGACTTTGAGCTTGACTTTGGCCAAAGGAATATGAGCAGATATAATCTCAACCAAATCTGTTCGAAGATTTTGAAGGTTCTCATCTCATTTGGCCCCCTTTCTGGTCTTACTATCATTTGCCCTGAAAAAAACATGTCCGAGTCTTCTCCATTCCTTCAGTCTGCGTTCTAGAATAATAGACACATGAAGCAGATCTAAACTTGTTCTGCAGTCCGAAGCTGGTCTGGCAAGCTCCAGGAGAGAAATCTAACTGCAAAATGTGTATTCCTCTACCTCCTTGAGATATGGAGGCTGTTTATTATATAACATTATTGCAGCAAAACAAACAAACAAAAAACCTAATAGAATTAAAAACAAAACAAAACAAATAGAACCTCAAAGTCTTCCCCAAATTTGTTTCATGGTCCAGAAAGACCCATGACATCTGGCGTAGGCCCCAGACAGTGGAAGATGCTGATTGGACCAGTGGATTTGGGACTCTGCAGCTGATTATGTTCTAAGAAGTGAAAAGCCCATGCTGCTAGACAGATCTCCTCTTCACATCTTTTATTTGCCAGGCATGGTGCAGGTTCTTTGCACAGCAAGTTTCTTCAAGAAGCCCAGTAATGGTAGTTGAGATGAAGTAGGCTAAGTTTGACTTGGAAGGAGGAAAATGGTTTGGACACCATCAGAGACATCGCTTCCTTACTCTGTGTGCAACATAAATTACTCCAAGGGCAGCAAATCTGAGAAGCTGGAAGGAGCATCATACGCAGAACAGAGAGAGAAGTCACCTGGTGGGGAACAGGAATGGGATACCAGAACAAGAATTAAAAGTGCAGAGTCCAGGAAGCTCAGTCAGAAGAGCAGTGAGATACTCCAAGGCCACACACTGGGAAAAAAAAAAAATCCATTTGAGATGCATGTGGAGGTCAGTCTTGGAGAATGGGTGAGTCCTAGAGTATGTGGCAAAGGAGACAAGTAAGTGTCTCTCAGGTCAAAGTCATGGTCCGCTTGTTCTGAAAACCTCTGGGCTGAAGACTCCCTGCTTTGAGTGAGCACTTGAGCCAAGAAATTGGGACGATGTATCACTAAGTTCCCTGGTGCTACCAGGACAATGGTGACCCTTGACTCTGGTTTCCTGGCTGTGACTTCAGAATTTTTCACCCTGGTCCTCTGAAACACTGAACCAGTCTTAAATCCCAAAGCTTCAGGGGAGTCTGTGCTCCCTGGCAGTGCTGTGTCCTTGTCTGGATGTCTGAAAGTTGCCTATTGTCAGATTCCCCTCCTGTCTTTCAAGGGTCCCATTGGTGCTACCTTGCTGGGCCTCTCCTACTCTGGCCCTTAAAGGAGGTGGACCACTGATTTCCACCTGCCAATGAAGCTTCCCATCCCATGCCCCACCTCCCAGTTTACCCTGACTTACCCAGGAACACCCACAATGTTCTGCTAGTCCCCAGCCTCTGGCTGCTCTTCCCAGACCTTGCTGTACTCCACTCTTCAGGATCTCACACACGTAAGTTCAAGAAATGCCTATAGCCTCCTTGAGTGACCTCTTCCTCTTCACTTTCTGATCCCTGAAATTATATTTTTATAGATGTGGTCCTCTAGTTCACATTAAAATATAAATTCCCCATGGGAGAGACCCTATTAAGCCTTGCAGGGAATTGCTAATTTACATCTTAATGTGAATGAGGTTATTGGATTTTTTTCCCCTTTAAAGCAATCTTTGATGGGGGTCGGGGAAAAGTAGAGAAAACACGATCACCAGTTGGAAATGTAAGAGGGTCAGAAAGGAGGCTATGGAGACAGGGGAAGGACACAAGGAAGGAAATTTTGGTTCACAGTTTTGTCTGGAGCATTTAGGGTGAATAGTGATTCCAGGTGCTTCTTTTAACCTTGATGGGGTTTTTTATTTTTTTGTTTATTTCGCTTTGCTGTTTGAGATTCAGCTTTTTCTGATTTATTTCTGTGATGGAGTGATTCAAAATATTTAGAAAGCAAAAGAATTAATGGTACATGTGGAAGAATCTTTAGGATGAAAATCAGTCAGCATGTGAAGGACACTGAGCACACAGGATGATAGATATAAACGAGTCATAAAACTGGCAATTGTGTCCCCTGTAACTATCACAGCTCAAGAGAGTGAGTTTTTCCAGGGAGGTTGATCCCTTTGCTTGATAGTATAGTGAGTGTCTTATTTGGTCATTTCATTCCACAGCCCGGTCCTAAGTGCGCATTTTCAGAAACTCAGTTTTGCTGGTGCGTGAAATAGATCAGCCTCAAAGGACTGAGTCATAGGTTTCAAACTCACAAAAGTATGATGAAAGGTAGACTTCTTAATGTGCATAATGTTTTATGCACTGTCAGCACACCTGCTTCCTAGAATCCAAATCATCAGGAAGTCAAATCAGTAGGAATATGGTAGCCTGGCAGAAATGCGTGGTGAAGAAAGGCTTATATCCACAGCTATGATTGAGTTCTCATAGGTGCCAGAAACCATACTGAGTATTTTACTTTTCATTTAAGTCTCAAAACAGGGACACCTGGGAGGCTCAGTCAGTTAAGCAACTGCCTTCAGCTCAGGTCATGATCCCAGGGTCCTGGGATCGAGTCCTGCACTGGGCTCCTCGCTCAGAGGGGAGCCTGCTTGTCCCTCTGCCTGCTGCTCCCCTTGCTTGTGATCTCTCTCTCTCTCTGACAAGTAAATAAATAATTTTTTAAAAATTCTCAAAACAATCCAGAAACAAGGTGCTTTCATTATACCCCTGTAACTAATGAGTAAGTTATCAAGAATCGAAGTATTTCTTCAGGTCACTATACTAGAAAGAGTCTGAGCCAAATTCAAATTCAGGTAAGTCAGTCTGTAAAACCAAACCAGTAAATAGCCCAAGTCAGTGGTCTCTGGCTGCATGGAACACCTGGAGATGAATCTGGACATGTGAGGATGGGCAAAACGTGAGTGGACAAAGGAAAGGGAAGATAGCCCAGACACACGTCCAGGAGTAAACCAGATGCTCAAGTGTGGATCTCAGGGCTGGCCTGACTATAGAAAACTGGTAGTTTCAGAAATGCTCTTGATCTAACTTGATGTCAAAAGAATAAAATTTCATTTTACTTACACACATCTGCGTGTGTTGTGTTCCACCTCTGACCAGAAAATTATTTTGGTGAGTTGGAAAAATAAGTAATAAAAATGATAATGATATTAGTAAAAGATAAAGAAAGAAACAAATAAAGGTTCTCCTGACACCCATGCCAGGCTCCCTTTCACATACTTAAACAAGAAACAGAAGTCAATTTGGGGATTTTCTAAAAATGACTCTCTATTCTCAAACTCTCAATGTTGAGATTTTTGTTGTTATGTTTATTTTGAGAATTTTAAAGTAAACTTCATAAAATGTATTAAAAACTATAAAAATGTAATTTTAATATAACAGATCCATAAGATAAAGTAAAATGGAATAATCAAGAATTGAATTATCATGGTATTCTTTAATGTCTAGGGATATTTTAGATTTGGGGAGGAAATATTTCACACACACACACACACACACACACACCCCACCAATATGACATGTGTCAATCACATGAAAGGAGGCATCCAAATATAGTATACACCAGATATCCTTATTATTGAAAAATCTTTCCCATTCTACCCAGTCTGCTCACTAAGATGACATGAAAATCCTCTATTAGTAGGGGAACCAAATTCATAGGCTTGTTCAAGCAGAACAATATGTCCAATAAGAAGTTGGTGAGATATGTTAAGCTACATTGATTCTGACTAATTCAGCAATAACTTCTTAAAGAACTGGCTAAAAAATGGAAAAATCAAGAGGTGACTGGGTCTAATACAACTTAACACAAATGAGGACACTGCAGTGAGAAGCAATGAAAGTTTTATAATCACACTTATGCCTTAGTGGTTGTGATATGATCATTCTTCTGCTATAATTGAAGTTATCATTTTTTTCCCTAACTAAATTTTAGGAATAATTTTTGGAAGTCAAAGCATATCACCAAAATATAGATATGGCCTCAAAATGTGCACACGTGCGTATGTTTTATCTTCATTAGAAGCATTCTTGCCATCTACTACTATGTTCTCTTGTCTTAGTATTTTCAGTGAGCTTTTCTAATTCAAATACAGAAAGGCTCTGGAATAACGGTATCTAAAAGAACTAACTGAGATAACAAAATGTTCTATATCCACACAGTCTCCAGTACAGGAGTCACCATCAACATATGGCCGCTGAAATTTGAAATGTAGCTAGTGCAACTCAGGAACTAAATTTTATATTGTATTTACTTTTAGTAAACAATCTACATAGTTCTATGTGGCTAGTGACTATGGTATTGGACAGGTGAGCTCTAGAACACTGAAACATACCTACTTAAATAAAAACAAATTGAAGAAAGTTTTTTTGAAATCTTGGTCCTACAACATCCATGACTCTTAGGTATTATTGTTCCCATTTTTCAGATGAGAAATGTGTCCAGGGAGACTGATTTGCCCATGGTTTTATGGCTGGAAGTGAATCCAGGTCAGAAACATCAAAAGCCTAGCATTTTCCCAAGAGTCCATACTGCCCTAATTGCATGGAACCATGCTTCTATGGTTGGACATTTATGTTGATCACAGGTTTTTTTTTTCCCCCGGAAATCATTAATCATTGAAATGAGTATTTTAGTAGATAAGTCATTGTCCTCAGAATTAATGGTGTATTTTGAAGAGGCCACCATTTGTGAGCTCAGAGTGACAGAGTATTGCAAATTATTGTCAGGAATATGTATACTCCCACCAGCCAGGCTAGGGTGTTTCGTTTGCATACAATCTGGTCGTCCAAACGTTTCTGAGGGACCAGGGAGAGAAAGGGAGAAAGCACTTATGAGCAGCGGTGGTGGGGGATGGTCAAAGGGAGAGGAAAAGAGAGAATCCCAAGCAGGTTCCATGTCCCTCGCAGCGCTCGACATGAAGTTCAATTTCACAGCCCCAAGGTCATGACCTGAGCCAAAATCAAGAGCTGGATGCTTTACTGACTGAACCATCCAGGCACCCCTCAGTATGGTCATTTGAGAATGTCTTTGGTGATTCAATGATTGAAAGACACTATCTTATTTTTTATATATATGTATGCATATACATATATATATATATATATACATTTAGAAGATTTTACTTACTTAGTAGAAAGAGAGAGTACAAGCCAGGGAAGTCGTACAGGGCAAGGGAGAAACAGACTCTCCACTGAGCAATGGGGAGCCTGATATGGGGCTCAATCCTACTGGGATCATGACCTGAGCTGAAGACAGACGCTAACCCACTGAGCCACCCAGGTGCCCCAATTTTTATATTTATTTAATAACCACAAATGAGGCTGAACATTTTCCCCTTACTTATGTCTTCTGTAAATTGTCTCTCTCTGTCCTTTTTTTTCGAAACCATAACATTTGCTTTTCATGAGGCCTTCTAGCTTATACATCTTTCAAGGCTACAAACAACTGGAAAAGCGTATTCAGGAGATTCTATCCCTTTAGAGGGGCTTTTTGTCTCTCTTGAATTCAGAGGCATACTTCAAAAAAAAAAAAAAAAGACTGCTCTGGATACTTGCATGGGTGACTGCCCAAATCTCTAGGGACCGCCCCTCCCCCATTTTCCTATTCCCAGGTTTCTAAGTACTAGGAACTTCTTAAGAAGTTTGTGGGCATACAAAAATGAAAACTAAAACTAATAATAATCAATTAATCAGCAGTGATTGCATTATATAGATGAATTATCCTAGTATATTTAAATGTTTCTTTAGATCCTTAAACTTTTCGTAGATTAACCAATGGCCAGAGAAATTTATTAGCTTAAAAGATGCTACTGCTTGAAGATTATTAGTAAGAGAAGAAAAACAGCTATAAAATATAAATAGATGTAAATTGTCAGTAAAAAATTCACATTTTATAAAACTTCAGCACTATGCCACAGAGTAAAGTCAGTTACACTTATGGGTTGAAATCCTGTAATGAAGATGGGGCTAATTTTGCACTGAGGTTCATAAAAAATTATTGAATCACAAGTGATAATTACCAATAAAATGAAAAATGATTAAAAATAGGAAAATGAGGCTTTCTCCTCTGGACTTTCAATCATCTCAACATGGAGTAATATGTTGGGCCAATAGGCCATCCCCTTGCTCAAACCAAGATTCCTTAAGAGAGATAGTTCATTTTATAATTAATTAAAAGGCTGATATTTGGCAATATGTTAACTGATTTACTTGCAAAGAAACTTGACTCTGTAGAGACGCCTGGGTGGCTCAATTTTTTGGACGTTCAACACTTGATTTCCACTCAGGTCATGATCTCAGGATCATGGGATCAGGCCCTGCATTGGGCTCAGTGTTGGGTGTGGAGCCTGCTTGGGATTCTCTCATTCTCTCTCTCCCTCTGCCCATTCTCTCACTCAAAAAAAAAAAAAAAAAAAAAAAGAGAAACTTGACTTGTTTGAGTCCAAAGGTTCACAAGGAACAAATTCCTTTTGTTATTCAGCACCACAGTATTTCTTAAACATTATATATCAAATCTGAATGTCTTTTTTAAAAAAAAATATTTTATTTATTTGACACAGAGAGAGATCACAAGTAGGGAGAGAGGCAGACAGAAGGAGAGGGAGAAAGAGGCTCCCCCACTGAGCAGGGAGCCCGATGTGGGGCTCAATTCCAGGCCCCTGAGATCATGACCTGAGCCAAAGACAGATGCTTAACCAACTGAGCCACCCAGACGCTCCCTGAATGTTCGTTTTTATAGTTTTTCCTTCAGTTACCTTAAAATATATCTACACGTAACTAAACAGTCTCAGAGTACAAACATGAAATTATTTTCATTTTTCCCAGTTGCAACTTCAACTGCTCTGGGCTGATTTGCTACCCTGACTCCTAGTGGCATCCTGGAAATACTCAAAAACTTACTGGCCATTTTCTGGTTAGTAAGAATAGGCCTGGTTGGGCCAAGGTGATAAATTAACCTTAAAATCTCAGTGGTTTAGCAAATCAAGGCTATATCCTTTACTCATGCAAACTGGTATGGACCTGGTGGCTCTCCAAGGCAGCAGAGGTCCAAGTTGGTGATTCAGGACTGGAGCTTTTCAGCGGATGGCTTCCAACAGGGGGAAGAGACTTGCCTTGGCCCAACTCCCCGAGTGAGTGCTTTGCTGACCTCACACTGATCTTAGTCCACGCATTCTGTCTTAATTTAAAATTGTGATGTTTTATCATTAGTTTCTTTACCTTAATTTTTATTTAAAAATTATTTTTAAGTGTAAAATGCTTTAAATTTTAAATGTTAAATTTTAATAATAAAATATTAATTTTACATATTTTTTACATGCTTTAAAACAGTAGTCATCTTGATTCCTGAGGTTTTTAGCAGCCCTCTACATTTGGTGTCTGAGGCAAGCGCAGCCCTTTCCTCACCTTAACTGCAGCCCTGCCCCAGGGAGGGGAGAAGTTCTTTGATGGGGCAACACGTCCATGAGATCTGTGGCCGTGGGCTCTGACCCCTAAAACATGATTCTAGCATCCTTTTCTACCACATTTGAAATTGGCATTCGAAAAGATTCTCCTTAGCGGCTCAGAGGCTGCTTTATAACTGAAACAATCGAAGATTTATGCTTTCTTGGCAGTACATTCCTCTCAGAAACCTAGCAGGCTTATGATCTGTTTCCTGCAATCAGTTCCACGTGACGGAAGACAATGGAGGTTTTCTCGGTTATGATTCCTAAGCCTACTTCACTTCATTGACTCAATGTCAAGTTTCAGGCTCAACTTAAGGAGGGCCTACCTTGAAGGTATAGGGTTTCAGTAAGAAGGCTACCCACTTACCCTTTTCTATGCCTTTGGTCATTTTAACCAACTGAAAGTTTTACTGGGTGCCATACCGTTAGTGTTTTCTTTGCTTTGAGGTCTTTTTTTTTTTTTTAAGATTTATTTATTTATTTGAGAGAGAGTGAGAGAATGGGAGCATGAGTGGGAAGAGGGGCAGAGGGAGAGAATCTCAAGGATACTCCCCACTGAACACAGAGCCTGACTCCATGCCAGATCACATGACCCATGAGATCATGACCTGAGCCAAAATCATAAATCAAACGCTTAACCAACTGAGCCACCCAGATGCCCCTGCCTTGAAGTCTTCTAATCAACGGGAAGTTTAGCCTGATATTTTGTTGCATAAACTCTTTTTTTTAGATCCCATCATTTTCTTTGGGGACTGGAAGCAGAAGCCTTTTGAAAATCTTCAAAGCCCTGAATTTTTGGAATCAAATTTCTCTCATTTCTATTTGCAAATTGGCAGTTGTTTTCTGAGCTCTTGTCTTTCTTGTAACATCTCTATCGAATCCAACCAATACCAATCATCTCCCAGGGTTCTATTTTCCAATCTCTACCCCTGAAGCATAAGTCCATTAGGCTCATATGCCACCTGGGTGAGCCAGACTAATGTCTCCAAAAGATGTGCACATACTCATTTCAGAAAAATGTGAATATGCTATTTTACATGGCGAAGGGAAATCAAGGTTGCAAATGGAAAAAAATTGTCAATCCTAGACCTTAAATGCAGGGAAATTATCCTGCATTCTCTAGTGGTCCTAATCTAATCACATGAGTTCTTAAAGAAGGAAGAGAGAGTCAGAAGAGTTAGTCAGAGATTCAGGATGAGGACTGTACCTACCCTTGTTGACTTTGGTGATGGAGGGAGGAGGCCACAAGTCAAGAAAGGTAAGGGCCTATAGATGCTGAGAACAACTCAGTTCTTAGACAGAAAGGAAATACAAAACTCAATCCCACAACTAGAAACAACTGGATTCTGACAACAACCCCCTATGCAAGGAAGTGGATATTCCCCCTGGAGCTTCCAAAAAGAAATGCAGCCTGCTGCCATCTTGATTATAACCTGGTGAGATCTGTGTAGGACTTGTGATCTACAGAACTTTGAAATAATAAACGAGTTATTTTAAACCTAAATTTGTGGGAATTTGTTACAACAGTAATAGAAATCTAATAGATCCCCCAAGTTACCTCTGACAAAGGTTTAAACAAATACTTTACTCCTATGTACATGCTTCACTATCTTTCCAGACTCTGATACATGTCACCTTTTTGTCCACCACTTGACTGATAAGCCTTTACCAAATATTTTAAGTTTTGTTATGGTGGCACACCATTTCCAGTATCAATTTCTACTTTAGTTAAAATAGGTTGTTATTCTGTGATTACAGATTGACCAGGAATCCCAGTGACTCCAATAAAGGTTTATTTCTTGTTCATGGAATATCTGCTATAAGCTCAGGGCTCCATGCGTCTCCCTTACACGAGGTGATACAGGGATCCAGCCTGCTTACATCTTAGGATTTTAAATCTAATATGTATGTTTCAGGAGACCACAGCCCAGGAAGAAAATATTAGAGGGCCTCCAATGATTTTCAATTTCTAAAATTAGAAACAGTATTTGTAACTTTTGCTCATAATCTATTGGACAAATTAAAACACGGGTCTGCATAACTCCTGGATGAATGAAAAATGCAGTTTTATTATGTACTCAGAAGGAGAAAACTCAATATTGGTGGTCCGCTAGTGATATCATACTGTTCTTTATTATTTAAAAATAATTCAGGGATGCCTGGAGGGGCTCAGTTGGTTGGGCATCTGACTTTGACTCAGGTTATGATCTCCAGGTCCTAGAATTGAACCCCATGTTGGGATCCCTGCTCAGTGCAGAGTCTGCTTGAAATTCTCTCTCCCTCTACTATCCTGCTCATGCTCTCTCTCTTTCCTTCTCTCTCAAATACATAAATGAATCTTTAAAACAATAATTCAGATTGATCCAATGTAAAGTTCCATTTTATTTTTTTAAGATTTTATTTATGTATTTGAGAGAGAGAGAGAGAGAAAGAGCATGAGCAAGAGACAGCACAAGCAGGGGCAGGGGGTAGGGAGAAGCAGACTCCCCGCTGAACAGGGAGTCCAATGTGGGACTCGATCCTAAGACACTGAGATCATGACCTGAGTCGAAGGCAGATGCTTAATCAACACCCACCCAGGCACCCCTAGGGTTCCATTTTAAATTGGTTTTAGTTTAAACCTGGTTTACAGAATATCTTCTTAAGTTTTTTATTTGGAGACTTGGAGAAAGAGAAGAATCATGGTAAGCTTTTATTTCTGCTCCAACACTAGCACCCTGAAGTGGAGGAAAAGGAATAAGTAGTTTGGGGGTGGGGGATATTTCCTTCCCCTCCTTCAGGGTTCCAAATCCTTCATTTTACAGGGAAGATGGGGAAACAAGAGAAATGGAACACAGATTTGGCTATCTTGGTGGTGGGATGTGGCATAGTCTTACTCAGGCTGAGTATGCTGCGGATAGTCTGCCCTGAGGGGATCTCCACTAGGGTGGTGTTGTGTTATTTGTGGGGATGATATTCAGTATCCTTCTGTCTCTGGTCCACTTAGGACTCTTTGGAGAGCAGCACATCTCCCTATGTCCCTAGCCACTTCACACAGTTAGACGCTGCAGTGCTTTAAGCAGCTACATCCTTGGCTGCCTTTCTCTCCACGCTTCTTCATGTAGAGCTCTGGGTATCCCTGGAACTTCTCTGTGGGCCCTCTAAGAGTCTCAGAGATGGGATATGCTGAAGATTGCCCCATTTTCTGATCTTTGTCCTACACCACAGTCCCTTACTACCTGACTCCCTTCCACGCACCCCAGGTTCTTGTTCCCAATATCTATCTCCATGTGAGAAGCAGGAAATATACTCAATGTCCATTTAGTCTCCCAAACTCCAGGACTACATCTCGAGCTCTTCCACGAACTTCTTCTCTAAGCCCCACTTAACTGTAATAATTCAAAATGAGCCCATAGCCCAGCCACCTACCTAGATGCCCATTGAAATGCCTGACCTCCCTTCTAATGGTCAAATCCAAATCTTCATTATGGTTTGTTCAGAGCATCTTCTTTTCCTCGGTTTGATGTGGGACAAGACCCCTCTTCATTTTCTCATGGGCAGGGAACAAAAACCCCAGCTCTCCTTACTCATTCAGCAGCTAAAGAGGCCAATGATTTCTTTTTTCTTTCTTTCCAACTTGTCTGGGAAAATAAAATGGATATAAACAGTTAATAAAAGGTATTACAGTGCTCTAAATGCTATATAGTGTCATTCCTTTATAGTATGGCCAATAAAATATTATAGAGGAAGAAACATGGGAGGGAGAAAGGGATCATGAGAACTAGAAGTAGTCCAAAAGCCTCCTGAGTTGGCATTCATTGATTTCTTACAGGTGCCAGGTACTGTGCTAAGCCCTTAGGATGGTTAATTTTATGTGTCCACTTGACTGAGCCATGGAACAGCCAGATATTGGGCCAAACATTATTATTCCGGATGTTCCTGTGAGGGTGTTTCTGGATGAGATTAACATTTGAATGGTTAATATAGACTGAAGATAGCAGATTGCTCTCCTATAATGGGTGAGACTCATCCAGTCACTTGAAGACCTGAATGGAACAAAAAGGCTGGGTAAGAGGGAATTCTCCTGCCTGATCCCTTGAGCTGGGTGTTTTCTGGCCTTCAGGCTCAAACTGAAACATCAGCTTGGGTTTCAAGCCTACTGGCTTTCTGACTGGCACTCACCCCATCAGGCCTTGTGAGTCAGATTAAACCTACCTGTCAGCCCTCCTGGGGCGCCAGGTTGCTGACCACAGATCATGGGACTTCTCCATCTCTATAACCATGTGAGTCAGTTTCATATAACAAATCTCTTCTCATATCTAGATCTATCTCCCTCTCTTTCTGTATATCTTCTGTTTCTCTGGACAACTTTTTCTTTCTTTCTTTCATGCTGAGAATGATGAGGTCTTTACCCCCAATATTTTTTTTTTCATTTTATTTTATTTTTTTCAGTGTTCCAAAATTCATTGCTTATGCACCACACCCAGTGCTCCATGCAATACATGCGCTCCTTAATACCCACCAGCAGGCTCACCCAACCACCCACTCCCCTCCCCTCCAAAACCCTCAGTTTGTTTCTCAGAGTCCACAGTCTCTCATGGTTCATTTCCCCCTCCAATTTCCCCCAAGTCACTTCTCCTCTCCTTCTCCCAATGTCCTCCAAGTTATTCCTTATGCTCCACAAGTAAGTGAAACCATGTGATAGTTGACTCTTTCTGCTTGACTTGTTTCACTCAGCATAATCTCTTCCAGTCCCATCCACATTGATACAAAAGTTGGGTATTCATCCTTCCTGATAGAGGCATAATACTCCATTGTATATATTGACCATATCTTCTTTTTTAAAAAAAATTTTTATTAACATATAATGTATTATTAGCCCCAGGGGTGCAGGTCTGTGAATCACCAGGTTTGCACACTTCATATCACATACCTTCCCCAATGTCATAACCAAAACACCCTCTCCCTACCCTCGCCGCCCCCCTGCACCGGCAACCCTCAGTTTGTTTTGTGAGATTAAGAGTCTCTTATGCTTTGTCTTCCTCCCGATCCCATCTTGTTTCATTTATTCTTTTCCTACTCCCCAAGCCCCCACGTTGCCTCTCAACTTCCTCATATCAGGGAGATCATATGATAATTGTTTTTCTCTAATTGACTTATTTCACTAAGCATAATACCATCTAGTTCCATCCATGTCATCGCAAATGGCAAGATTTCATTTCTTTTGATAGCTGCATAGTATTCCATTGTATATATATACCACATCTTCTTTATCTATTCATCTGTTGATGGACATCTAGGTTCTGTGCATAGTTTGGCTATTGTGGACTTTGCTGCTATAAACATTTGGGTGCACATGCCCCTTCAGATCACTACATTTGTTTCCTTAGGGTAAATACCCAGTAGTGAAATTGCTGGGTTGTAGGGTAGCTCTATTTTCAACTTTTTGAGGAACCTCCATGCTGTTTTCCAGAGTGGTTGCACCAGCTCGCATTCCCACCAACAGCGTAGGATGTTTCCCTTATCTCCGCATCCTCGCGAGCATCTGTCATTTCCTGACTTGTTAATTTTAGCCATTCTGACTGGTGTGAGGTCATATCTCATTGTGGTTTTGATTTGTATTTCTCTGATGCCGAGTGATGTGGAGCACTTTTTCATGTGTCTGTTGGCCATCTGGATGTCTTCTTTGCAGAAATGTCTGTTTATGTCCTCTGCCCATTTCTTTTTTTTTCTTTTTTAAAGATTTTGTTCATTTTTTGACAGACAGAGAGAGATCACAAGCAGGCAGAGAGGCAGGCGTGGGCGGGGGGAGCAGGATTCCTGCTGAGCAGAGAGCCTGATGTGGGGCTCGATTCCAGGACCCCGGGATCATGACCTGAGCTGAAGGCAGAGGCTTTAACCCACTGAGCCACCCAGGTGCCCCTGCCCATTTCTTGATTGGATTATTTGTTCTTTGGGCGTTGGGTTTGATAAGTTCTTTATAGATTTTGGATACTAGTCCTTTATCTGATATGTCGTTTGCAAATATCTTCTCCTATTCTGTCAGTTGTCTTCTGGTTTTGTTAACTGTTTCCTTTGCTGTGCAAAAGCTTTTGATTTTGATGAAGTCCCAATAGTTCATTTTTGCCCTTGTTTCCCTTGCCTTTGGCGTGTTCCTAGAAAGAAGTTGCTGCGGCTGAGGTCGAAGAGGTTGGTGACAGTGAACCATATCTTCTTTATCCATTTGTCTGTTGAAGGGCATCTTGGTTCTTTCCACAGTTTGTTGAATGGCCATTGCTGATATGAACATTGGGGTATGCATGGCCCTTCTTTTCACTACATCTGTATCTTTGGGGCAAATACCAAGTAGTGCAATTGCAACATCATAGGATAGCTCTATTTTTAATTTCTTAAGGATTCTCCACACAGTTTTCCAAAGTGGCTGCACCAACTTGCATTCCCACCAACAGTGTAAGAGGGTTCCCCTTTCTCCACATCCTCTCCAACACTTGTTGTTTACTCTCTTGTTAATTTTGGCCATTCTAACTGGTGTAAGGTGGTATCCTAATGTGGTTTTGATTTGAATCTCCCTGATAGCTAATGATGATGAACATTTTTTCATGCTTCTGTTAGCCATTTGTATGTTTTTGTTAAAAAAGTATCTGTTCATGTCTTTTGCCCATTTTTTTATGTAAATATTGGTTTTGTGTGTGTTGAGTTTGAGGATCTCTTTATAGATCTTGGATATCAGCCCTTTGTCTGTAATGTTATTTGCGCATATCTTCTACCACTCCGTGGGTTGCCTCTTTGTTTTGTTGACTGTTTCCTTTGCTGTGCAGAAAGAACCTTTTGATCTTGACAAAGTCCCAAAAGTTCATTTTCACTTTTGTTTCCTTTGCCTTTGGAGACATACCTTGAAAGAAGTTACTGTGGCTGATGTCAGAGAGGTTACTGCCTATGTTCTCCTCTAGGATTTTGATAGATTCCTGCCTCAGGTTGAGGTCTTTTATCCATTTCGAGTTTATCTTTGTGTACGGTGTAAGAGAATGGTCGAGTTTCATTCTTCTACATATAGCTGTCTAATTTTCCCAGCACCATTTATTGAAGAGACTGTCTTTTTTCCACTGTATATTTTTTCCTGCTTTGTCGAAGATTATTTGACCATAGAGTTGAGGGTCCATATCTGGGCTCTCTACTCTGTTCCACTGGTCTATGTGTCTGTTTTTGTGCCAGTACCATGCTGTCTTGGTAGTAAAGCTTGAAATCAGGCAATTTGATGCCCCCAATTTTGTTTTTCTTTTTCAACATTTCCACCCTAAAACAACAAAATACTCATTCTTCTCGAGCCCACATGGAACTTTCTCCAGAATAGACCATATACTGGGTCACAAATCAGGGCTCAGCTGATACCAAAAGACTGAGATTATTCCTTGCATATTCTCAGACCACAATGTTTTGAAACTGGAACTCAACCACATGAAAAAGTTTGGAAGGAACTCAAACACTTGGAAGCTAAAGACCACCCTGCTTAAGAATGTTTGGATCAACCAGGAAATCAAAGAACTTAAAAAATTCATGGAAACCAATGATAATGAAGACACTTTGGTCCAAAACCTATATGATATGGCAAAGGTGGTACTAGGGAGATACATAGCCATCCAAGCATCCCTCAAAAAAATTGAAAAATCCAGAATACACCAGCTGCCTCTACACCTTAAAGAACTGGAGAATCAACAACAAATTATGCCAACTCCACACACTTGCAAGAAGGGAAATAATCAAGACTAGAGCAGAGATCAATGAGATAGAAACTAGAGATACAGTATAACACATCAATGAAACTAGAAGCTGGTTTTTTGAAAGAATCAATAAGATCGATAAACCATTGGCCAAACTAATCCAAAAGAAAAGAGAGAGAACCCAAATTAATAAAATTATGAATGAAAAGGGAGAGATCATGACTAACACCAAGGAAATAGAAACAATCATCAGAAATTATTATCAACAGTTATATGTCAATAAGTTAAGTAGCCTAGACAAAATGGATGCATTCCTGGAAACCTATAAACTTCCAAAACTGAATCAGGAAGAAATTGACAACCTGAATAGACCAATATCTAGTAATGAGATTGAAGCAGTAATCAAAACCTCCCAAAAAACAAGAGCCCAGGACCCGACGGATTCCCTGGAGAATTATACCAAACTTTCAAAGAAGAAATAATACCCATTCTCCTGAAGCCATTTCAAAAAATAGAAACAGAAGGAAAACTTCCAGACTCTTTTTATGAAGCCAGACCCTTATCCCCAAACCAGGCAAAGACCCCATCGAAAAGGAGAATTTCAGACAAATATCCCTGATGAATATGGATGCCATGATTCTCAACAAGATCCTAGCTAATAGGATCCAACAGTACATTAAAAAGATTATCCACCATGACCAGTTGGGATTTGTCCATGGGATGCAAGGGTGGTTCAACATTCGCAAATCAATCGATGTGATAGAAAAAATCGTTAAGAGAGAAGAACCACATGGTCCTCTCAATTGATGCAGAAAAAAGCATTTGACAAGATACAGCATCTGTTCCTCATTAAAACGATTCAAAGTATAGGGATAGAGGGAACATTCCTCAACTTCATAAAATTTATCTATGAAAAACCTACAGCAAATATCATCCTCAATGGGGAAAAGCTGACAGCCTTCCCTTTGAGATCAGGAACACAAGGATGTCCACTCTCGTCACTGTTGTTCAACATAGTACTAGAAGTCCTAGCAACAGCAATCAGACAACAAAAACAAAGGTATTCAAATTGGCAAAGAAAAAGTCAAACTCTCTCTCTTCACAGATGACATGATACTTTATATGGAAAACCCAAAAGATTCCAGCCCCAAACTACTATAACTCATTCAGCAATTCAGTAATATGGCAGGATACAAAATCGGTGTACAGAAATCAGTTGCTTTCTTATACACTAACAATGGAAATATAGAAAGGAAAATTACAGAATTGATTCCATTTACTATAGCACCAAGAACCATAAGATACCTGGGAATAAACCTAACCAAAGAGGAAAAGGATCTGTACTCGAGGAACTACAGAACACTCATGAAAGAAATGAAGAAGACAGAAAAAGATGGAAGAGCATTCATGTTCATGGATCAGAAGTATACACATTGTTGAAATGTCTATACTGCCTAGAGCAATCTATACTTTCAATGCCATCCCGATAAAAATTCCACCAGCATTTTTCAAAGAGTTGGAACAAACAATCCCAAAATTTGTATGGAACTAGAAGAGATCTCTGGACAACCTTAACTAAAACAGCATTTTATCTCCTGTAAACCTCAAACCAACCCAATGAGTAAGGTGACTTCATTAGCCCCTTTTACAGATGAGCGAACTGGGATTCAGGTCACCCAGCTGGAAAGAGGTCCAGGTGAGCTTGATTCTGGCACCACCCGCCAGCAGCCTCTGGTTGTACGAAAGAAGAAAGACCTAGAAGAATGTGAAAGGGCAGTTGGGAGGGGAAATGGTATTCTCTTGAGGGCCCCTCAGAGGGAGGAGTGCGGATAAATACTCTGGGTCAAGCATTCTAGGAGACTGTCCTGCCCGAGGCCAGGTAAGTGTGAGAGGGGGAAATCTTCCATCAGTGGAAAAAAGAAACTTGTTTTCTGCAGGAGATTACACATAATAATAATAAATCAAGCCCTATTATATGTAGATAAAGTTTCTCTTGAAGAAAAAATCTCATTGAGGCATGCTCTGAACTACCTCCATAGAGCTCAGCATCATTCTGAGCATAGTAAGGAAACAATATTTTTCCCGATACCAACAAATTATGGAGAATACACTTGAATCTAATATAACACTCTATGTTGACTATACTGGAATTAAAATTTTAAAAATAATAAAATTAACAGAAATAATGCTTTCTAAACAGAATTTATGTATATACATTTTTCTAGAAAAATGACCGGAAGAGGATACATGTAAAAAATATTTATTCAACCTGGATAAAGAAGATGTGGTATATATATATAATGGAATACTATGCAGCCTTCAAAAGAAATGAAATCTTGCTATTTGTGATGTGGATGGAACTAGAGGGTATTACGCTGAGCGAAATAAGTCAATCAGAGAAAAACAATTATCATATGATCTCCCTGATATAAGGAAGTCAAGAGGCAATGTGGGGGGTTTGGAGGGTAGGAAAGGAATAAATGAAACAAGATGGGATCAGGAAGGAGAAAAACCATAAGATACTCTTAATCTCACAAAACAAACTGAGGGTTGTTGGGGGGAGGGGTATAGGGAGAGGGTGGTGGGGTTATGACATTGGGGGAAAGTGTGTGCTATGGTGAGTGCTGTGAAGTGTGTAAACCTGGTGATTCACAGACCTGTACCCCTGGGGCTAATAATACATTATATATGTTAATTAAAAAATAAAATAAAAGTAAAAAAAATATTTATTCAACCAATAAATATTATTTATTTACTCTTGTTCTGGCACTCAGAGACAAATCCCCTGTCTTCGTGGACTTTATGTTCAATTGAGATGATAAGTAGTATTACTAGTGGTAGTAGTAGTCATAATAGTAATTATATAACAGGACTATGAACAAAATGTGAGACAGGTAAGAGCATAAAGGGTGTCCAAGAAGGGATAGTGGTTATCTCAAGATGTCAGGATTACAGATGACTTGTGTTGTTTTCCTTTGTATTTTTCTCTATTTTCCAAATTACTTACAGTAATCATGCATTCCTTCTGTAAGTAGGAAAAAAATAAAAGTAGGGATGCTTGGATGGCTCAGTTTGTTAAGCATCTGCCTTCTGCTCAGGTCAGGATCCCAGAGTCCTGGGATTGAGCCCTGCCATCAGGTTCCTCGTTCAGCGGGGAGCCTGCTTCTCCCTCTTCTTGCTGCTCCCCCTACTTGTATTCTCTCTCTCTGATAAATAAATCAATAAAATCTTTTTTAAAAAAGGAAAAAATGAAAGTGATTTGGAGATGTGTTCTATTAAAAACGATATACAGAGAAACAAGAATGAGAGAAGCTACCCTGATGGTCATTACCTAAATTTACCAAAAGGGCACCTGGAAAACTCCATTGCACTAGTGAGTCCCTTGTCTATACCTACTTGAATCTACTTAACTAATTTCTGCTTCTATTTATTCTAATTTTTCTAAATGTAGCCCAAAGGCTGAATCAACTCAGCCTTAATGTTCGTAATCAG
Organism: Lontra canadensis; assembly: GCF_010015895.1. Taxonomy (NCBI): domain Eukaryota; kingdom Metazoa; phylum Chordata; class Mammalia; order Carnivora; family Mustelidae; genus Lontra; species Lontra canadensis. The sequence goes on from NW_022631010.1 coordinate 11,626,147, forward strand.
TTGGTTCTGGCTCACTGAAAAAGTGTTGTTGTGCTCTCATGGAAATGACATTAAAGTAGGTAAAAGAAAAATGTGCCCAAAGCTGTTCAGGCCATTCAATAGATGAGACTAGAGTCACGCTTCCTTTAAAAAACAGGAGTGTAGTATTGAAAATAGCGAGGAGCAATAGGCAGTTAGATGTGATCTATCCTGCATATCACCCCCAAGCTTCTGGATCTGCATTCTGGGAGCAAGTGGACCACCTTAAGAAGACACGTGCTGTGATGAGCACTGGGTGTTATGCTTAACTAATGAATCGTTGAATACTACATCAAAAACTAATTACGTACTACACAGCGGCTAACTGAACATAACAAAAAAAAGAAGCAGAAAAGCTACTAACATTTCAAAAAGAATTCAAACAAAATGAAGAACCTTTCCCACATGCTATAAGCCATTTCAAAAAAATGATTTGCCTTGGGATTTTCAGTAATCTATATGGTGATTCTCTGAACTATTTTTCATCCTCTTTTTTTGAATAATGAATTTATTTATTTTGATAGCAGGTCAGAGTTAATCTAAGTGGTAATCAGTAGTTTACCTCTTGAAATATATTTTGCAGTTAGATACTAGATGTTTTCATTTGCACAATTTCTGAAGGTGACTTCTGTTAATATTTCTGTACAGTCTCTGTATCAAAAGTTTCCCGTATGTTTCATCTTATTTCCGATGATAAATTCAGATGTCAAAATATAAGTGTAGAAATGCCTCTTTTCATCACCATAAATTTGAAGTATTTCCTTATTTTTTCTGAAGGTGTATTGTTTATTATTTTCTTTTTTACATCTATCTGCTTTTCTAGCTACTATATGGTATATTTTAATTTATATTTCATATTTATATTTAAACTATATATACTGTTTTCTTCTTAAGCTTAATTTTATATTTATATTTGACCTCTTTATACTATTTACTATGTTGGCAGCAAAGACGTCTAGGAAATGTTTTAATGGACCTTTCCAATCAAATGTTTTAAATCGTATACTTTCTTTCTCCCAAAAAACAAGATCAATCAAGGTGTCTACTTGTTTATATGAATCACAATGTAGTTTTCAGCATCATTCAGAAAAGCACAAGATTTTCACTTATCTCACAGATATAGGCCAGGTGCTTGAACACTGTGAAAATTTAAAGCCTTGTGAATGTCAAATAAAACCTCACTATTACAGTATAGAATTCAATTTGCATAAGAAGGTAACTTAGTTTTTCCTTTACTCCCTTTCTCCCTCTGTGGTAGACAGAATAATGTCGCCCCCCATCAAAGATTCCCCACTCTTTATCCTCAGCACTTACGAATATGTTTCCTTGCACAGCAAAAGGGAGTTTGCAGATGTGATTAAATTAAGGATTTTGAGATATGGAGATTATTCTAGATTATTTAAGTGGGCCCAACATAATCACAAATTTCCTTAAAAGTGGAAGAGGGAGAAAGGAAAGGAAGTCATAGCGATGCCTTGTGTTAAGTGCTTGAGCCTCTCCTAGGCTTTGAGGATGGAGGAAGGAGGCCGTGAGCCCAAGAATGTGGGCTGCCTCTGGGAAATGCTTTATAAAGATACTATAATAACCTCGGGGTTACTGGCAGACACAATCATTCTCAAGTGCACATGCTCTAAAGTTGGCGCTGTGCCTGTCACCCCCATCTTCTGCTTGTGAGTCTGTGCTAAACTGCAAAAGGGATTGGTCTAGGAAAGAGAGAGGCCGGTCTCTGAGTGGAGAGTGGGTGGTCCCTGGCAATTGCCCACCTGTCATCCTCCTTTCTCTCCTCCTACTCAGGTCTATCTGTCTTACTCTAATGGAAGTATTGCTGTTCTTTTCCTATTTGAAAAGGTCCTAGTAAAGAAAATGCTACATCCCTTTCCTGTTGCCGATAGCCCTAACATAAAAGAAAATGAGAAAAAGAAACATGACTCCATAACCTCTCATAAATATGTAGCTAAGGGCTGCTAACATCCAATGAAGATCAAATAGGGATATAGGAAAATGCTGAAAAGATCCCCCTAGCAGTAGATCTAAGACAGTAGAGGACAGCTCTCCAAAGCAGATGGCACACACTGGGAGGCTATTTTTTTTTAATTGAGATATAATTTCCATGTGATTTTGTTTCAAGCACTGGGAAGGAGGATGATCAGCTCACAGTGAGAGATTCCCTGGGCCATGTCTGTTACCAGAGAGTTGGGGTTGATGAAGATTCACACGGACACAGCACATTTGTAAGAAGCAGTGTCTTTTTTTTTTTTTTTTAAAGATTTTATTTATTTATTTGACAGACAGAGACCACAAGTAGGCAGAGAGGCAGGCGGAGAGAGAGGGAGGAAGCAGACTCCCTGCCGAGCAGAGGAGAGCTCGATGCGGGGCTCGATCCCAGGACCCTGAGACCATGACCTGAGCCGAAGGCAGAGGCTTAACCCACTGAGCCACCCAGGTGCCCCTGTAGGAAGCAGTATCTTAGAGCAGGAGAGAGATGCTGCCTTGGGGAACTGCCTTTTGTGGGCTGAAAAGGGGAAAATGTAAACCTCTTTCACAAAGACCTCTGAGAAGATATGAGATCTAAAAAGGAGATCAAATAAGAGAAAAAAAAATAAAAGAGAACAATAACAGAAGATGGGATTAAGAAACAGTGAGCAGAAAAGATATAAAAGAGCAAAGAATCAAAAAGGATAAGAAATGATAAATGGAAGACCAAACAAGGCAATCGAATGTATACATAACTCATCTCTAAAACAGAGAACAGGAATCATAAAACATAAAATATTTAAAGATATAATTGAAGAAGATATTGCAGACATAATAACTTTGAATCTAAAACTTTGAAAAGATACGCTCTCTCTTGTCATTAAATATAACCAGTGGTGGAAGAATATTCTGGTAAGACCATTTTATTTCAAAGATAAAGATTCCCTTGGGAATGTGGGTACAAATATAAACCAGCTGTAAGGGGGGCACATCAGGCTGGCCTCACACTTCCTCACAGAAACATTAGATGATAGGAGCAAAGCTTACAAAGTTTCAAGGAAAGAAAAGACAAACCAAGAATTTTATATGAAGCCAAACAATCATTTGAGTATACAGTGAACAGACAGATGTCTTGGCATGCAATCATGAGGGAATATGGGTCCCGTAATCCCTTTAAAAAAATTTTCCTAGGCCAAATGTCAGCAAACCAACTTGTAAAACGAAAAAATAGAGCAATAGACTACTAGTGAATCCATTTACTCATAATGCTAAGACTAAATCAAATGCCAACTGAACCCTGAAAATGTGGGAATAATGTAAGTAACATTTGGGAAAGGAAGGAGGAGAGAATGTGGCAAGGGGTATAAATATACCATTAACCTTTACAACCAGATGTCAACGATACCATCAGATACCAAATAAAACAATCAAGAGAGGCGAAGAGGTATCTGAAGCTATAAACATAAACATCAAAAATGTAAACAATGAAAGTTTCAGATGGTAAAGAGGAGGAAGAGGAGTGGGAAGGAAGTGGAAACTTGTGACTTCCATCATTGCTCATATCAGAGAGTAGTAATTAATCCTACAGATACAATAAATTTGGGCACATCCATACGAGGAAATGATATGAAGCTATTAAGAAGATTAAGGCTGCTTTTCATATGTAGATACTATTTCTAAAGTACATTAAGTTTAAAAAGCAGACTAGTGTGTGAATAACGGAAAGAACATGTGTTGTACATTGGCATGATAAAGACTCACAAGGAGAAAAAATAAGTCACAGGAATAGAATGAGTTCCTCTCTGTACTTGAAGGCTTGGGGGTGGAAAACAGTCCTTGCTTTTCCCTGCATATCCTTTTTATGCCTTTTGAATTTTGAATCTTGTGGATGTACCGCTTCTTTTAAAATATATACAATTATTTCTTTGGCAAGAAAAAAAAAATTAGTTCGAATCCTGATTTTGCCCTCCAGAGTCTGGCACTTCTTTCAGGTGAAACAGACAAACGGAGAACTCTAAAACAATGAGGCAAGTGCTATGAAATAGAAATATACAAGGTGCTTTGGGGAAACATAAGAGGCTTAATTTCTCCTGGAGGCTTTAGTCTTTAGTCCTGAGTCTTGAATGGAAAGAGGAATGATTTAAGAGATATTTTTAAAAACAGAGTCAATCAATAGTACTTACTGACTGCTCCAGGTGTAACGTGAGGCTTCGGAAGAAGCCAAAAATGACTCACTGGTTCTGGTTTCAGCCCCTCGCTGGATTGCAGGGCCCTTGTTTTTAGTTCAGAAAAACATCTGTTTCTACCTCACTGTGTTCCAAGCACCAGGTTGAGCCCTGGGGATTAGAAGTTAAATAGGAAATGGTCCTTGCCCTTAAGGAATTCAATGTTGGATAAAGCAGGGTGGTGGAGGGCAGTGATGGCCTCAATTATTCAACTCGTCCCTTTGCCACAACTTTCTACAGTGCACAGTTTACCCTGCCCTGTCCCTAAACCCTGCGTCCAAACCAGTGACTTGCTGGGGGCACTGAGATTTTAGCATTCATGACACGAGCACAAGGTGAAACGGGCCTGTGCATTGGCACGGCTTTCTCTGATACCCTGTCATTGTCATGAGTTCGGATGGAATAAAGCCCTACGTGAACCAACCAAGAAGGTCACACTCATTTCTGGTTGCACTGACAGCATTTTGAAATAGGATTGGGGCAGGAGGAAGCACAAATACCACACAGATCTTTTGCTGTTAATTATGCTTGAATTGGCAGAATATTATATATGTAAGGGGAGTTTCTCTGCTGCATGTGCCCTATAGGGTCTGGCCTATGCCCTGACCTTTTGCAAATTCGAAAAATGTATCCTTTCTCTGAGGGTAGAGACAGCCCAGTGCCAGGGAGAAGGCTTGAAAAAGGGTGCACCTCAGTCTCACACTTGCCCTCCTGCCCCTGCGTCCTTGTGCAGTGGACAACCAACCCTACCGCATTAGCCCTGCCTAAATCTTAAGTAGGACTTTCTTTAGTATCAGAAGCTTATGTGGGTGCCAGAAACTCAGTCTTCTCATTAATTCAGTGCTAGCGCATCTGTCAGCTCATTTTACAAAGTTCAGAAAGGGAAAGTTCTTTGAGGAAACGTTTATAAAATACAAGGAGAAAAAAAAATTGCCCAAGAGGTGTGTCTACAAGTTCTGAAATGGAATTTGGGGTCTGAACATGCCTCCAGCTGGGCATTCAACCCAAGCAAGCCACACAGTCTCTCTGAGACTTAAAATGTTCCTCAATTCGTTGGAGTGATTGGATCACATGATCCTCTAAGTCATTTCTAGGTGGGACTCAGAAGAATCCATTATTTTAATCTTAACCAGCACGAATCACATTGGCAAATATGATTGAAAAAGAAAAGTCAAAGAAATCATGTTTGTGTGTGTGTATGAAAATTTGGGGCTTCCTGAGACATAGAGGAACAATAAATTTAACTGAACTGTACTTTTGTTGTGATTCCAACCACACGGAGTCAGTGAAGGAAAGAAAAGAACATTGAGTCTTGCTGAATGTGCAGTTGATATTTATATTGTAAATTAATGTATTTTTCTAATCTTGTTGCAGCCTAACAGAGATGGTAGGAACAAATCATTGTATTTACAAAACTGATCTGTTCACATTAAAAGAGTGGAGAGAAATATAAAACCATGCAATTAGGCCAGCAGCTTAGCAGCCTCATTAAGTCGTGTGTATATTTTCCATATGCTCTCATTTCATTTTATGTAATCTTGCCATAAACATCAGGTAAGTAGGAACAGTGTTCTCATTTGTAAATCATATCTTGTGGGTTAAATGCTGACATCCATGTGTGAGGCTTTCTAATTTACATCTAACTACACATATTCATCATACTTAAAAAGTGATTACAGATGTTTTGGTATTAGAAAAATTAATTTGCCTTTTGAATTAGTTGAGGAAAAAAAATCCCTTAATATTTTTATCCAGTAATATGACATAATTTTACTGTGCTTTTTGCATAAAACCCTTAGGAATTTACCATGGCAAAGAATCACCTTTATTTTCACAGAATAATCCATTAAGAGTGATATTGGGTACATAATATACTTAATATACTGTACTGTATTAGTAATAGGGAATACAAAGAAATCGTATGGAAATATAGGACCAATTTTCAAGGGTTGGAGAGCAATTTTAAAGCCCACAAAATTTTACCATCATAATAGAACAGATTAACACATTTTGATATATTCATACAGTGATAAAATTTACGACAATAAAAAGGTACAAAAACTAGATACGAATTGCAACTTGGAGGAATCTCACACACATAGTAATGAATGAAAGTAACCCCATACAAAGGAGTGCATTCTACCTGATTACATTTATATGGAGTTCAAACACAGGGAAAACAATTCTATGGTGTTAGAATGGTGATTACTTGTGGTGGTGGTGGTGGTAGTGTGTGTGTAGAGGGGATACTGCCTGGGAAGGAGGACGAGGGAACTTTCTGGAATGCTGAAAATATTTTGAACCAGGTGGTGATCACATAAGAATTTCTGGAAGTGGAAATTCCTTAGCTCCCACTTAGGATTTTCGTGTTTTACTGCACAGATACTATTACCTTCATAATAGCAACCACCATCATCATCACCATCACACAGCACTTTGAACTTCAGCAGTAGTCATAGTCCAAGCCTGACTCACACGTAGAAAATTCCATTCTTAAGCTAATTTGTTTGGAATGGAGTTAAACTCTCCTCTTTATTTTACTTTTCTTTCTATTCTCTCTTTAGACTCCAGTCAACAGTCGATTTGACAGAAAGTTTTGTGAGGCTTTTGAGACTGTCACTATATTCTACACAAACCCCATCCTCGGACGATTTTCTTCATTATCATTCTTTTTGGTTCTCAGTACCTCTAACAAATTGTTTTTTCCTTCAGCACACGGTGGAACAAGACACAGGTTAGGGAGGAGACACCCTGGGGCCAAGCCAGCCCACGTCAAGGCTGGTCCTTGTGCTGCCCACTTGTCAAAGCTATATGTCCCCAGTTAAGGCGAACCGGACCAACGGCCGGTGGTGATCTTTTCATTTACAAAGAACAGCATGTAAAAAGCTAGGTGGAAACAGTGATGAATGTATCACTTTAAATCAGGACAAGAAATGAGCTGCCTTTTCTCTAAAAAGAATACAATGTGATCTTTTGAGAACATAGTTGTGGCTATCAACCTGAAGGTGCTGATTGTCTCCTGTCCTCCTTTCCTGTAAAGTTGCAGTACCAAGTAAGACTTTATAAAAATGTAAGGACCTCGTTGCACAGACAGTTTGCTTTGGCCTTTCTTGTGGTGAATATTAATTTCCATAATAAGATGTTGGCCTGCAACTGGTTAGTAAAACCTGCAGGTGAGTACAAAGAAGTGTTCAGGCACTCACATTCTAGGAAAAGTTCCCATAATTAGGTCTAGATATCCTCCTCATGGCAGAAAAAACTGTCTCATCCCCCTCTCTACCAACCTTTCAAGCTGGTTTGGATGGGCTATTTTCTCTAGTACTTCCATTGGGCACTGTGCAAGGCTGCTGGGCTTAGCTTTCTTGTACATGGCCCACCCACTACAGTGCCTGCCTGGCCTTTGAGTCCCAGCAGTAAGATGCACTGGGCTAGGCCACCATGGAGAGCATTGTGGGCTTGGAATAAAAGGAGAAGTGCTGGGAGGGTGGGAGTCCAAAAGGACCCCTGAAGGGCCTTACTTGTGTCTTTCATGGCAGGGAACAGGCAAAAGGACACCTGTCACAAAGTCGCTGGTGTTTACAATTTTTTTTTAATTTTAAATTTTTTATTATTTTTAAAGATTTTATTTATTTATTTATTTGTCAGAGAGAGAGAGAGAGAGCCCAGGCAGACAGAGTGGCAGGCAGGGGCAGAGGGAGAAGCGGGGTCCCCGCTGGGCAAGGAGCCCAATGCGGGTCTCGATCCTAGGACGCCAGGATCATGACCCAAGCCGAAGGCAGCTGCTCAGCCAACTGTGCCACCCAGGTGTCCCTGTTGCTGGTGTTTTAGATAGAGAAGCAGCCACAGTGAGGACCACAACGGCCACAAGTCAAAAGCAGATACATTCATTCATTTCCTCTTTCTTCCTTCCTACCCAACATCCTGGACCAGCTAGGCCTTGCAGGGCCGGTGGCATGAAGGGGTTTAAGGGCCAGATCCTGCGTCACCAGCCTTCTACTCCAAGGAGCAATGGATCCAGCTGGGGCCAGCAAGGGGACAGAGAGAAGATGGGATTTCAATTGAGTCTAACATTGAAGATGTAACATAGTCAGGTTTTTTTGTTTTTTAAGATTATTTATTTATTTATTTATTACAGACAGAGATCACAAGCAGGCAGAGAGGCAGGCAGAGAGAGAGAGGAAGGGAAGCAGGCTCCCCGCGGAGCAGAGAGCCCGATGTGCGGCTCGATCCCAGGACTCGGGGATCATGACCCAAGCCGAAGGCAGAGGCTTTAACCCACTGAGCCACCCAGGCGCCCCCATAGTCCGGGTTTTAATGCTGAAGATGATAAACTCAGCTCAAGTGGAACCACTGCTGTCCTTTTACTGGGCTCCCTTTTTGAACTCTTCCGTCTACAGGTAATCTCAAGGTGAGCTCTCTAAACCACTGATAAGATTATGTTCTGACCCTGCTCAAAATCTTCCCACAGGTTCATACCGCACTTGGCCTGAAGCCCAAAGTCCTTTCTGTAGCCTCATGTGGTCTGGGCCCCTGCTGCCTCTGTGACTCCAATTCCACTCATTCTCTGCCTTGCTCTGCCAGTCCGGCCTCCTTTCTCTTTCTTGGTGCCAATCGCATTCTCATCTCCGGGCTTTTGCTGTTCCCTCTGCTGAAAACACTGTTCCCCAGATATTCAGATCTTTCTCTTCATTTAGGTCTCCACTCAATGCCGCATCCTTAGAGAGGCCATCTCTGACCACTATCTAAAACAGCGGTCCCTCCTATCTGCCTCATGAAGCTTTTGCTTTTCCTTTCCGCCCTGGCTCCCAGTACTACTTGCTGTCATATTCTTTCAATATAGTATGCTTTTTATTGTTTGTCTCCTCTGATACTATCTAAGCTCCATAGGGGAAATGATTTTGTCTCTTCTGTTGACTTTGGTACCTTGGGGAAAGCATAGTGCCTGGCACATTTAAAAAGTTTCAGAAACGAGGGCGCCTGGTGTCCCCGGTCGGTTAAGCGACCGACTCTTCATTTTGGCTCGGGTCATGATCTCATAGTTGTGAGATGAAGCCCTGTGTTGGGCTCTGTGCTAAGCAGGGTGTCTGCTTGAGATCTCTCTCTCTCTCTGTCTCCCTCTCCCTCAGCCCCTCCCCACTCCCCAAGTGTGTACACTCTCTCTCTCTAAAAATAAGTAAATAAATCTTTAAAAAAACGTCTCAAAAATATTTGTTGGGTGAATGGCTATCTAAGATGGCATTAAAGGGGAAAGGGGAGGGAAAGGGAAACGGAGCTTCAACAGAAATGAATTAAACTTTGAAAAACATTTTAAACAGTTACATTTATACCCCACTGAGCTAAGATTCCTTAATAAGTGCACTATTAGGTTGATAGTCTAACAATAAATGATTGCTATGGTTGGGCTTACCAATACGTAAAAGTTAAGGATAGGCTTAATCTATAAAATCTTGAGTGAATTCTAGGGGAAAAGCCTGATTTTACAGAAGTTGGAGTATGTGGTAGATTGGAAAAACAAACCCTATTTCAAAATGAAGTTTATTATTTCTTTCCATACTTTGCATCTGGACTTGGCCACACGGCTTTCTTTAGTCAATAGAACATCGGCAAAAGGAAGTACGAAATGCTATTTTATTTTATTTTTTAAAAGATTTTATTTAATTATTTGACAGATAAGAGATCACAAGTAGGCAGAGAGGCAGGCAGAGAGAAAGAGGAGGAAGCAGGTTCCCTGCTGAGCAGAGAGCCTGATGTGTGGGGCTCCATCCCAGGACCCTGGAATCATGACCCAAGACAAAGGCAGAGGCTTTAATGCACTGAGCCACCCAGGCGCCCCTGAAATGCTATTTTTGAATTGGAGCTTGCCCTCCCTTGCTGCTGAAAACTAGAAGCTCCCTATATGAAGAAGCAATATAGAGAGAACATCCTTTCATCTCAGCCATCAGATGAGGCTCCAGGCTTTCCACATCTGCATGAGTGGACCCAGCAGAAAAAGGCAGAACTGCTTTGCTGATTCCAGCCCAAATAGCTGATTCACAGAATTCTGAGTGAACAAATAGTTGTTTTAAGCTACTACATTTTGGTGGGGCTTTATACAGGGGAGACTAATTGGTAAAGTAGGTTTAGGGGTACTATATACTAAATTAAATTCCACTGTGGACATGGTTGAGACACACAGATGGAAGCTACTGGCTCATCGTCTATGGGTGATACCTGGGGAATACAGGAACATAAGCACAGGATGTCCTCGGAGTACTGGGTTTGAAACTATCTATGCTATTTATTGGCTGTGTGACCTGGGTGAAATTGCTTTGCCTTTCTAAACCTCAGTTTTCATAAATATAATTAGAGAACAGGCCTAAAATATTGCCCTAACCTTTTGCTACTCGGAGTCTGATCTTAAACCAGCAACACTAGTATGATCCGGGAGCTAGTTAGAAATGCGAAATCTCAGGTCCCATCCCAGGACTGCTAAATCAAAATCTGCCCTTTAAAAAGATCCCCCGAGGATTTGTGCGCACATCACAGTCTGAGAAGGGCTGCTGGATTCCGCTGGCGTTACTCAACATCACCACATCTCCAAGACCCCTGAGCAGTGAAGAGCCACTCAGCTTTTCCCTGGGATCTGTCTTTCCTTCTTTTCCAATCTGGCTGGGAAACTTGGTTTAGGCTATTTTTCTTGGCTTCTGCACAGACAGGTTCAGCTAATTTAGGAGGCTGTTTAAGGGCTAAGCTAAAATTGTAGTTTAGCAATTCAGCTGGGGAGTTGTCAGTTGGCGCTCAGCCCCCTCCCACTTAAGGATGCCCAGCTGGTAAACTTTTGATCCCCCACCCCCCACCCCAATCCCAATCTCCTTTTAGCCCTGTCTGGAAAGGGCCAGGACGTGCCAGAGGAACGAGACTTTGGTATCTACAACTGCTTCTGCCCATCAAGAGCCTGTACATACCCCCTCTAATCCCCACACTGCACGAGCGGCCACGCTCACTCTTTCCTCCTGGCCGGCCGGACCTGCTTAGGCGGCTGAGCATGCCCAGTTTAGCAGCGAGCGTGGCCCCAGTCCCCAATGCGCAGGTGCCACGTCTCCGGGTTTTGGTGGCCGCCGGCCGGGAGGAGGAGGCGGAGTGGCCTGGGGGAGAAGGAAGCCCTCCCGGGAGTTCTGGAGCAGCGCGCTGAGGGTCCACACAAAGAGTGATGCTAGAGTCCGCACCGTTTGGGTCTGAGTGCGAGAGCGGCTCGGATTCACTGGGGGCCGTTGTAGGGTAGGGACGAGGCAGGAACTGGCTGGAGCAGTGCCCCAGCGTTACAGGGACGAAAGTCTGGGGGGTTTGCGTCTCTGAGGTTGCACTTGGGGGAGGACTTTTTGGAACCACTTAATCTCTCTGTGGCTCAGTTTAAGCCTCGGGAAAAAAAAAAAAAAGATAATAGTAGTACTAGCTTTGGAAGATTGTTTTAAGGATTACATGAATAAAAAAGCGTTTAGAATAGTGCCCGAAGCACTGTAAGCGCTTTCTGTGTTTATAAAACAAAATGTAATCAAATAAACACCTCCCCCACCCTCTCCAGTCGCTTTGGGGTGCCAGTTCTCGAAGTCCTGGACCCCTCCGCTGCCCCCGCCCCACTCCTGCCCCAGGGCCCGCGGCTGCCTGCTGGTCTCCCAGCAGAGCAGGGTACCACTCCCCACTACCCCCAAGCTTTTGAGCCCCGCGCCACCCTGTACGCACCAGGACCCAGGACCCCAGACCCTAGGCACGTGCTGCGGCGCCAGGGCTGCGGCGGGCGGCCGGGGAGACCCCCGAGGAGCGCGCAGCTAGGCGGCTTCCCCCGACGCCCCACCCACCGCCTCCCGGAGCGGCGCGCGACCCTCCAGAGCTGCCCGCCCCCTGCCGCGAGGCTGCGCCCCCGGCCCGCCCGGCGCCCCCTCCCCGCCAGCCGGCTCGCGGCAGCCGGGCGGCCGGCCCTGCCCCTGCCCACCCCCAGCCCAGCCCGGGCGCGCCGCACTGGGCATGCTCCGTAGCCTGGGCAGGTTGGGGCTGCGAGGCGACAGCTCGGGTTCTGGAGCCGGGAGGCGAACAGGGAGGGAGACTCGGGGTTGGGGCAGAGGGAGCGGCCGGCCACGAAGGGGCAGCGGGATCCGGGGCCGGGGACACGCCGAACCCCGCGGGCGGGCGGGCAGGCGGAGCGGGCCGGCGCTGCTCCGCGGCTTCAGCGAGGAGCGCCGGCGGAGACCCCCCGCCCTCGGCAGAGGTGAGGATAGCGCGCGGGGAGGCGGGGAGGCGGGGAGGCGGGGAGGCGGGGGGGCGGGCGGGGGCCGGCGGGAGGGCGGGACCGGACGCGCCGGGAGGGGGCTCAGCGGCCGGCTCTCAGGGGTTGGGGGGAGGGGGCTGGTGGCGCGGGGAGCAGTAAGTGAGCCGCACCGCAAACAAGATCTCACACACACACCACACACACACAGACACACACACCCGCGCGCGCGCGCGCGCACCCGCGCGCACACACTGGGTCTCCAGGCGGCGGCCGTGGCCGCATCCCCGGCAGCAGCTCCGGGCAAAGTGACAGGTAGGAGAAGGCATTTCGGGTCCCGCCCGAGGATGCTCCCGCCCGCCCCGGCCCGCGGGGTTTGTTTGTTCCCGGCGGGTGCGTCCCGGACGCGTGCGCGCGCACCCGGATGCCCTGCCGGGGAGCCCGTGCAGGTGCGGGGTGCTAGGCGCCGCGCGCGCGGGAGGCAGGGGTCTGCGCGCCACCCCCTCCCCTGTAATCATCGCCTACTGGGTTTCCTCAGACTCCGTCCAGACGTTAACCGCTTCTGGCTAGAAATAGCTTGGCTCGACGTGTATATGATTATTTTGGTTGGAAATAGTTGGGACCGTGCAAAGCATGTAAATGTGTATGCATGTGGATCTTCTTACCTCTTCTGGGGAGGTAATAGAAATGATTGACCATTTCCACTTAAAACAACACTGACAGGCCAGCACTCGGTGGGGGGCAGTGTTTGAGCCTCCTAAAAGCTTATAAATGATGGAGATTAAAGGTTTTTTTTTTTTTTCTTCAGAATTTTAAAGTTGTCTTTTCCTTAACTAATTAGACTCTTTCTATATAGTACAGTTCTTCTGCCTGTAGACTTTGCAGGCAGTACCGAAGTATGGAAATATGGAAGTCTTCAATTTCCAATTGTTTCTAAGCGTGCCTTTATCTAGAATCATAAAACTCGCATAAACTAGGATTTTTCTAGAGAAAATACAAATGCCTATTATATTTTCAAACTTATGCATGTATTTGAGAGATAACTTCCTACTCCTTTTTTATTTTTTTATTATTTATTTATTTTTTTTTAGCTCTTGTAGCGAGTCTTGTTATACACAGGAGTTTAAAATTTAGTTTCGGTCAAACTATTAGTGGAAGATTGCCTTTTTTTAAAACCATAAATGCGATACAGGGTGATCTATAAATTAGGAGTGTGTGGGAGATAGCTGTTTAATAGTTCTGTTTGGTTGGCACTAATGTCATTCAAACATAGGCAGCCCTGTAATATCTAAAATTGAATTGAGTTTCCTCTTTAAAGGGAAATCAGATTCATAAAGTAAACATGACCAGGAAAAGCAACTGGTGACTTTACCTGGGCCGTCTATGAGGAGGGTAAGAAAATGTCTAAGAACTGTGTTCCTAGGGGAAAACTGTGCCTCTGTGTGTGTAAAATTTAACTTTATCCTTTTAGTTTTTTCAGGACATTTGGTTTCAAAAATATGTGGTTGAACTGAGAACCTAGGGTTGTGTACTCTTCAAACTTAAGTGGCCTAAGTTATAGAGCACAGAAATCTAGCTGGGTAGGGGCGTGTAGTTTAATCTGCCATTATTCATGTTATGTAATCTAGAATGATGTTTTTCATAGGACAGTCTTGCATAGTTTTCTGCTGGTGTTTTAATCTATTATGTCATCTTCCTTTTGAACTGTAGAAGTTTAATAAATGATTGCCATCTTGGGAGAACACCTGTTTTCATAGAAATTCACTTAAAAAAAAAGATTATTTATTAATTTATTTGATAGAGAGAGAGAGATCACAAGTAGGCAGAGAGGCAGAGAGAGAGAGAGGGGGAAGCAGACGCCCTGCTGAGGAGAGAGCCCCATGCAGGCTCAATCCCAGGACCCTGAGACCATGACCTGAGCCCAAGGCAGAGACTTAACCCACTGAGCCACCCAGGCGCCCCAGAAATTTACTTCTTAAATGGAAGAGTGTTTTTTTTATTGGCATTTTTATTTCAGGAGACTTTTGCTGCCAGAGCTAGTAACCCTTTGCGTGTAACATATTATGGCATAGCTAAAGGTATCCTCTAGTAGATTACCAATTACATTTCCCTCCAACCGTGATTACTCAACTATCTGAATTTCGTTTTGATTTAGCTTTGATGATATCACCGCCCAGCTTTGAATTAATGGCTGTTGAAAATGCTATTCTACAAGTAACTGTCAAAACAGAATTTCTAAGACTCCATTTGATCACTGAATACACATTTCTATCTGTCGGAATAATGCTACCTTTATTTTACAAATGCACACCCACACAGAAGTGCTTTGTTCTCAAATACTGTCTTCTGGAGTTTTATATTTGTGTGCCTGACAATGTGAATGATATTAAACTACTCAGTCCCAGAATCTTGAGGTAGTGTGTTTTCGCCTATGAGGGAGCGAAATAGGGAAGTTTAAAAAGTGGTAAGGGTCTCTGCCTAAAAAAAAAAAAAAAAAAAAAAAAAAAAGTGGTAAGCGTTATGGAAAAACTTTTGCAGAAAATGAACTTTAAAAATCTGTATCACTTTGAGCGATTTCTTCTCCAGCAGAGACCTAGCCAATGCCTTTTGCCCGCTATTATATCTTTCCCAAGAATACATACAGCTGTCTTGGCCTTATTGTGCACTGCTGGCATCAGGGGCCAGTTACGTTTATTAGAAATTGAAATGTGTTTGCCTAGTAATCCCTAACCCACCCTCAAAATTAAAATTGTAGTAAAATTGCCTTTCAGTGCTGCCGTGTTGTTTTCCTTGAACGGATCACATTGGCATGCTAATTTGTGAACGGATGTGATATAAGTTAGGCCAATTTCTGGATGTTGTGTTGCATTTCCATCCTCAAACTTTTAGATGTAGCCTGCCGACTCAAATAACACAATTAATAACTTTTGTGGATTTTTAAAAAATACATTAGCTGCTGAGTTTTTTTGATTTTTAAATTTTTAAAATCTTACATTGAGAATAAATTATACCTTTTTGTATCACAGGACTTAATGTAGTCATAGGAAAGAAAGCTTATGTATTTCTCCCCTTCTCCCCAAATGCCCTTAGTAGTGAAAGTGAACTCAAACATTTTGGAGGAAGCAAAAATATTCTTTGGAACTTTAAATTATTTAGCAGATTGTGGCTAAATTATCATCGTTTGTAAGGACCACTTCTAAAGTAAGGATGAAACAGCCTGTTTATTAGCACTCATGACCTAGGTTTTTAATAAACTGGCTATCGCAGTAAGTCTTGTAAAACCAAGAACTCCTGTGTTTTATATGCAGAATGAGGTCAAGGACTAATGGAGCTGCTTTAATGATCACACTTGGTATTTCATGTCCAGACTGAAGTTTCTAAAATAGATGCTTTTCACTTCATAATGTGAACTTGTAGGCCATATTAGTGTCTGCCAAAAAGACTCATCTACCTCTCAAGAAATAAATAGAGCTTTTCATTGCCGATGGTGGGCAGCAGCGACTTTCTGTGGTTTTGCTGGCTCAAGGACACTGCTTAGTTCTCAGTACTGTCCATTCTGTATTTTTCTACTCCCCTGCAGTTGTCAAGAAATGCAATGACCTTGCATAGGTCTTTCCTCCATTCCTTAGTATTTGTTCTTCTGTGTAACAGTTTCTCTTTGGATAAAGCCTTCCCCCTTAAAGTAGAAATACTTCCTCAGGGTGTAGTACTGTTTATCTAGTTATACCTTAGAAGGATATGAAGGTCTAGCACATTCAGAGGCTATGATTCTTTCACTAACCAAATAGAAAAATGGGTGATTTACTCCACCCCAGTGGAAGCAGAGCTGGGTGCTAACGCATCACTGTGTAGATGGGTGAGAAATCTGCACGGCCCTCATCAGAATTAAGCCTGCCTTAAAAAAAAAAATCACCCAGAGTCACTTTTATTCTCAAGGCCCATTGCACCCAGTTGCAAACAACCACCCTCAAGTCCCACTTTGTAAAAGTCTGGTTGGAAGCTCATGCCTTTGGATGCTTTTCATATGCTCAAGGTGTAACTCAAGTTCACAGGGGAGGTGAAGGTGCTACAGCCCTACCTTCTAGATCTCAGCTGGGAGATCCTTCCATGAAGGAGGATGAATGGTTAGCAGGTTTTTTTTTTTTTTCCCTCTGCATGAACTCCCTCTACTTTTTCTTTCCTTTTCTTTGAGGAATCAAAATAGTTGAAAGAGACAGAAATCAGAGGAAAGTGTTTCTCTGAACACCTTTCTAGCCTCCCACCTATAAAACCTTCTTTGAGAAGGTCGCATACCATGTGATGGCAGGATAGGGTTATCTCACCCGTTGACTGGGAGTCTCTGTCACAGCTCTTCTCCTGTGATCCTTTGGGATGCTGAGGGTTGGGAAATTCTACCTCTCGCGGCCACATTACCCTTGGGGTCAGGCAAGCCATTGCTTTGAGATACATTACCCTCAAAGTATTCTTTTGCTCCTGAACAATTGGGTGTTTTTGGCTCCCTGACATGACTGAGCCACCTCTTCAGAACAAGGGGAAGAAAGTAACTTGTTGTCATTCGTTATAAACAGGTCATCCTGAGGAAAGAGACCGCAGACCATTAGATTTATACCTGACATCTCATGCTGTCCTCTGGAGCAAGAGTCCTTCATCTCGGGTCCACCCTATAATGGCCTGAGGATGGAATTTGGTGGGTTGGTGAATTTAGCTGGCAAATGAATTACGTCTTTATTTGCATTTACTTCCAAATGATGATCAGGCTAAGTATTATTGTCACTCTGGATCTTGGCATTTAATGGGTTGAAAAAGAAACACATGCATTACTAGGTATGCCCAGATTAAAAAAAAATTATTTTGATAAGTATATTCCAATATCAGTTGTTTTCCTTTGTGCATCATTTTGTACATTTAAAAATATTATATTCATAGGGTCTATATGATTCCCCAGATTTGGCAGAGGGTGGGCTTTGTGACCCACTGAAGGTAAAGGACAACTGCTCTAGAAACACTTTGTCTTAGACGCAGCTGGGGGCTAAGTGGGGGGCTGCATCGTGGGTTTGCTTTCAGCGGGTGCAAAGTTGCTAAGACCCTCGGGTGTTGGAATCAGGCAGACCTGAATTTGAATCTCAACGATGTCCTGTATTAACTGTGTGATCCTGGGCACCTACCCACTTGCCCCATCTCTAAAATGAGGAGAATAACCCCATAGAGCAAAAGTGCACAGCACACTGTACTGTGTCTCACGCTGGGTATTGTATTTCTGTTGCTTTTGCTACAGACGAGATTAGTCTTTCTCCTCATATGCTAGTATTACCTCTCACTCTCTCCTTCTCTGGAGGGGCAGATGCCATTGACCTAGCCATACAAAGTAGGCTGAGTCAGTTCCTATAAAACTTGTAACAGAGGTTCCTTGGCTGGCTCAGTTGGTTAATTGTCTGCCTTTGGCTCAGGTCATGATTTCCAGGTCCTGGGATCCGGCCCCAGGACAGGCTCCCTGCTCAGCGGGGAGTCTGCCTTTCCCTCTCCCTTTACCTCCCCGCTCCCTGCACCTGCTCATGGTGTGTACTCTCTCTCTCTTTCAAATAAATAAAATCTTAAAAAACAAACAAACAAACTCGTAACAAGAGATACTTGCTGTGCCCCTCTGCAAGTACAGAAAGTTCTGGTCACCTTTTTTTTTTTTTTTTTTTAAAGATTTATTTATTTATTTATTTGACAGACAGATCACAAGTAGGCAGAGAGGCAGGCAGAGAGAGAGGAGGAAGCAGGCTCCCCACTGTGCAGAGAGTCCGATGTGGGGCTCGATCCCAGGACCCTGGGATCATGACCTGAGCCGAAGGCAGAGGCTTTAACCCACTGAGCCACCCAGGTGCCTCTTCTGGTCACCTTTTAGGGCTGCTGGGAAGTTCCAGATCATCCACCCTGGACTTGCCTAACCCTGTTAAATCAGCCCTAATTGCCTCAAATTCTGTGACAGCGGGGCTGCAAACTCTGCTCAGTGCGCCAGATGTTATCCTTAGGGCATCTGTGCCTCCAGCTAGGCTTTTAAAAAAGACCACCGTAAGCCATGTAGGCTTGGAAGGAGAGAGGTATTGCCTAGAATAATTTGGAGATCTCTGGTGTTTAGGAGGCTTGGTGCCTCCTGCTTTCGCATGGTCTTCAGTGGCGGCATGTCACACAGTAATAGAAGCGGTGGACATAACCCAGCAGGCATTTGTTGAGCGAACGGCATGTGCCACGTCCTTGGATCCTTTCTTTGGTGGTTACTAATAGTCTCTTTGTTTGCACTTGGGGAAACGGAGGCTGGGGAAGGCGAAGTTGCTTTAGGGAGTTAAATTTCCAGGAGGGACGCACGCCCAGGTGGACGGATGCCGGAACTGCAAGTTCTCAGCGCTGCCTTGCCTTACCTGCCGCGGAGGTGCGAGCTGCCGAAAGATGTGTTGCCATAAGATGTTTGGTGACCGTTATTTTAAGTGACCAGGCTGAGGTCCGATAGAGAAGGTTCTGGCAACCCTGCTGGGAATGTATAATTGAAATAGGAAGTTGAGCATTGAACCCCGTGTCCTCTAATCCTGCAAACTTTTGTTTCCAAAGGTGCTTGGGCCAGAAGTCTGAGAGAGGGAGAGTACGAAAGGCTACTCTGGGGAAACCTAGAAAGCAACTTTGGTGTTCTGCAGGGCCAGCTTTTACCTGGGGACGCCGTCCAGGTGGTAGAGACATGTGGGAGTGGTGGGGGGCACGCAGGGCTGATGGATTCCCACCCCGCACCCCAACCCCGGGTCGGTATCCGGCACAGGATTGCCATTGCTGCCACAATTTTCAGAGAAGCATGAAGATAGATTTCTTTTTAAGTGTGAGATCTCATTTGAAAATGGTTTAGAAATCAATTAACATAAAAACAAACATGTCAGTCCCTGGGCTGGCCAAACAAAACCCGTGTGTGGAACCAATTTGGCCCATCAGCTCCCATTTTGAGCCTTTTGTCTACTGTGCTCAGAAAGAGTGTGTACTAGAAATTGCCAGAACTGTAGTTTCATCTTAAAAGTAAGACCAGCATCTTTTTTTTTTTTTTTCCTTCTCTATTAAATTTCTTACCAAGGTTGCTGTGGTCATTTATTTCCAGCGGACATAGATTTTAGATTCTGAATTCCCACTGTTTTTCTTTTCCTTCATTTTTCTAAGATGTTAGCAAATATACAAAGTTGAGGGAGGCAAGACATGGTTTTATTTCCTATATCCCAGTGCTCCTTTATTTTTATTTATTTATTTATTTATTTGACAGACAGAGATCACAAGCAGGCAGAGAGGCAGGCAGGCAGAGAGAGAAGCAGGGGAAGCAGGCTCTCTGAGAAGCCCCTGATGCGGGGCTGATCCCAGGACCCTGGGATCATGACCTGAGCTGAAGGCAGAGGCTTTAACCCACTGAGCTACCCAGGCGGCCCCAGTGCTCCTTTAAATAAGAACACCCCAAGTATGGAGAAATGGGTGACTTCATTTATGGGGACATGAAGGTTCTTTTTTGTACATCACTGTCTTGAACTCTAACCAGTCACAAAATATTTTCACTGCTACGTGGTAGTTGCCATATTTGTCCTGGACATGCAGACTGTAGATCTGTTTCTGCAGTTAGTATTTCAAGGTGTGGTTGACTTAACAGTCCTCATTTTCCTTTTGGTTTTTAAATGAGTGATCATAAGTGATCAAATGAGGGTGAAATCCCTTTGAGGTGGGTTTCTCATATCTGCTGATGCACTGTCATTGGACAAATCACCAAACCATCTAGAATTATTTTCTTTCTTTCTTTATTTTCTTTTTTTTTTTTAAAGATTTTTATTTATTTATTTGACAGAGAGAGAGTGAGCGAGAGAGTACGTGTGAGAGAGCACAAGCAGGGGGAGTGGCAGGCAGAGGGAGAAGCAGGCTCCTAGTTGAGCAGGGACCCCAGTGTGGAACTTGATCTTAGGACCCTAAGATCATGACCTGAGCCGAAGGCAGATGCATAACTGACTGAGACACAGGTGTACCTAGAATTTGTGTTAACTTTTTGTTTTCGTGGGTTTTTAAAATGATGTGTATGATACATTAATATATTTCAATGCAAATGGTAATGCAGAAATATAGAAACAAAATGTAAAATACTCTTACCCACCTGCGCCCATCCCAAAATATGACTATTGGGAACAGCTTAGAGTGCCTCTTTCCTCTCCCTTTACTGTGCATTTACATGTGTAAGTGTATGTATACATATATACATTTCTTTTTCTTATGACATAAACAGGATTATTCTTTATACATTTTTCTATGATTTGCTTTTATTCATTTAAGGTAAGTCATTGAGCCCTTTCCATGTCAGTGTGCTGGATATCATTTTCTTTCTAACATTATAGAAACTTCGGTACTATGGATACATTGCACCCTGAAAGATTAGAGATTTTTTTAAAAGATTATTTATTTATTTATTTGACAGACAGAGATCACAAGTAGGCAGAGAGGCAGGCAGAGAGAGAGGAAGGGAAGCAGGCTCCCTGCTGAGCAGAGAGCCTGATGCGGGGCTCTATCCCAAGGCTCTGAGAACATGACCTGGGGCGAAGGGAGAGGCTTTAACCCACTGAGCCACCTAGGAGCCCAAGATTAGAGAATTTTGTACATAGGCCTTTGTGCACCTGTGCAGGATTTTCTTGCAGCTAAATTCCTAGAAATAGAAATAATTGGTCAAGAGGGTATGTACATTTTCCATTTTGAGAGAGCACTGCCAAATTGCCTTTAAGAAAGTCCTCCAGGGAGTTTCTATCTCGTGGAACCTCAAATTATGAACATATCCTCTAATTGAAGCATGCCCCACATTGTTACATTAGTTCACTAATTCAGTCAGATTTCAGTTGTCAGTTAAATACAGTGCATGAGGAAATGATGGAGAAATAGTCTATGCTCTTAAATTTCTTGAAAATACAATACTTAGTCAGAAGGAATTTCTCAGTTAAGAGGCCACTTTAGAAACTCTTTAGTAAAAAGATACCTTGCAGACTCAGAATTGAAAATCTGTATTCTGATCAGTTTGGTTAGCTGTGGAATTCTAGATCACTCACAGCAGGGACATGTCATAAACACCCTTGAATATATGGTCAAAGAAGAGAGGGACTGCACAGCCAACAGGGGCTGATTTTGACCTGGGAAAATCTGTTAATTTCAATGCTGAAAATTCTGTCCAGATGTATTTATAGCTTTCAACTTTCAAATACTTGCTTAAGAATCTCATTTACTTTCTACGTAGAGAATTGTAAGCTTCAGAGATAATGCTATTTTATTGAGTTTTATTATTTAGTAGCTACCTGAAGGTAATTTCCATAATATTTAGATCTGATATATAGACAAAGGGCTGTTATATACATTAGACTCCTCCTTATTTTCATTTTGAGAGATATTGGGGAAAATACAGAAAAATCTAGGTCACTGATTCCCAAGTTTTTCCAAAAATCACAACTTCAGTAACTGTAGTTGTTACCAGTAAGATGAAGTGAATTATTAGTACTTTTTAGAATTTTGTGCCATCCCTTGAAAGACTTGGAGTCACCTTAAAGTGTCACAGTATCTGGTTTAATAATCTTGATGTGGATAAAGAGTAAGAAAATGAGATGTTTCTGTTTTCAAGGATGGATTTGGTTCTTTTCATGTTTCTCCAGATACCCGTTTTTGAGAAGAATTCTGGTTAGGTTTGGCAGTGACATTCAGATTCTGATTGTATGCCTTCTGCATGTTTATTTTTACAGCACGCTGAATTGTAGAAATATGGTAGGATTCAGTTCTCTTTCCTTGGCATCGAAACCTTGCTATTCAAGAAAGTGTGTACTAGGTTTTTGCTCATGGAAATGTGACAACGATTTACAGTTTCTTTTGATTGTGTCTGCGAGAGCCACAGTGGAAGGCCTCCCCTGGTCTGTCTTTAACTCCGTGTCATTTAGGGCTGGCCAAGGAGCAGATGGCATGTGTAAACTGAGTCCTCTGTGGTGGGTTTAATAAAGGGACTGTTTGGAAGGTTTGGGCAGGTGTAGGGAACACAACCAGGTGGGGGCTGCAGAAAGACTTAGTAACGATGGGGAACTCTTCTTGCTCTGAGTGGAGGGGCAAGAAGGCTGTCTGGCAAGTGCTGTGTCCTTTTGTAGGGAAGACACAGTCAACCTGTCTTGTGCCTGCAGGGAGACAGTGGGGAAATAAATATGCCTATCTCACTCTTCCCTTGCCTCCCAAACTTCTGGCTGGTATCATCCTTTAGCTGAATCCATACAGAAGCCAAGGGGCTTAGGCAAGGAGGCAAGGCTGGAGAAGTGTGGCAAATGGGTATGGGGAGGCAGATGGCAGACGCTACCCATTTGCCATCCAGAACAGAGGTTTCAGAGGTCAGGCCAGGGTGGAAAGCCTGGTTTGGGGGACAAAAAAGAGAAAATATCTACAGTGATTAAATTCAAATTGAAGGTAAGAATGTTCTAGAACACCACATGGCTGATATCAGTATGATTTGTGGTGGGCCATAGAGAAACTCCCTCACCCCCTCCCACAAAAAAATTGTTGGTCCATTTGAAATGGATTGTGTTTCTTGGCATATGCCTAGAATGGAAAACTTGATGTGTTTATCTGAAGATCCCAAAGTGTAGGCCCTAGACAGCTGAGATAGAAGGGATTCATAAAGTCTGTCAATATGGAATTGGATACCTAAGATATAATTCCTTTGCTTTTAATATTTTATGACAGTGTTTTATTTAAAATGTCAGGTACCTAGGGGAAGAGACTAGGAGGAAATTAAGGTTATTAGCAGTAATTTTCCTTCAAAGAAGTCAATTTAACGGAATCATTAGCATCTCTGAATGGAAATGAACAAGCTTTATTTTCCCATTTGTTCAACATGGCAGGAAGGCTTGGAGATTTTGGGTTCATTTATTTTCTCATTTTCGTGGCCCTGTTGTTTGAAAAGATGAAAAGACTGCTCTGTTTGGTTTGTGTACTTGTTCTGAATGAACAAACAGTGAAATTTGATTAGAATCATAAAATCATACTGCTGAAAGGAATATCAGAGTTCATCTCTTCTTACCTCCAAGTGTTATGGTGTAAGAAACTAAGTTCTTAGCATTTGCTGCTGTGCAAATTCTCTGAGTTGGTGACTCTGGGGAGGTCACATCACTTTGCCAATCTGAAGGAATTGCACTTGATTAGTTCATTTTTGCTATGCCCTTACAGACTCCGGAAGTTCCTGTTTGCAGTGGCTTGCTTGTCCATCCTATACAATTTTCGTATAGGAGAGGCAGAGCAGTGACATCTGGTCTACCACCCATCCCTTAAACTGGTGTTCTTTGGAGGTCTCTACATTGCTCATGACTCATCTTACTCTATTTACTTTCCATATAAGATTAACTCCTCCACTTCTACCATTTTTACAACCTATTTACTGATGACTTCTCTGCCTCTGACCTCTTATCTGATTTCTTCTGGATCCAAGTTCTACAGGATACTCTCAGATTGGTGTATCCAAAAGAGAAGTCCTCAACTTCACTCCAAATCCATGTCTCATCCTGGGATAAATCTTCATGAAACAAGCCACTGATCTCGTGAGTCTACCCTATGACTATCTTGCATTTCTGTCTGTTGATGTCCATTCCGGCAGCCACCGCCTAAGAGTTGTTCACGACATTCTGTGCCTTGATTGTTCCTGGAATGTTTCAGTCAGCTTCCCTATTGTTCTGTCTCCGTCATTCCTCACTCAGGTGTTCTACTGGCTCTTGAGTACCCCATACTGTAACAGTGACTTGTAGCTCTTGCCCTCAGGGGTTTACAGTTTACTGGAGGAGGTAGATAAACAGCTACTTTATAAATTTACATCCCAGGGCATCTGGTGACTCTCGGTGTTTCTGCTCCGGTCATGATCTCAGGGTCGTGGGATCAAGCCTGGATTCTGGCTCTGTGCTCAGCGCAGAATCTGCTTGGGATTCTCTCTCCCTCTCTCTCAGCTGCTTCCCCTGCTTGTTTGTGCATGCACGCACACTCTCTAAATAAATAAAATCTTTAAAAAAATTTTTTTTGAAGATTTTGTTTATTTATTTGACAGAGATCACAAGTAGGCTGAGAGGCAGGCAGAGAGAGAGAGAGGAGGAGGAGGAAGAAGGCTCCCCGCGGAGCAGAGAGACCAAAGTGGGGCTTGATCCCAGAACCCCAGGATCATGACTTGAGGCGAAGGCAGAGGCTTTAACCCACTGAGCCACCCAGGCGCCACTTAAAAAAAAAATCTTAAAAAAAAAAATGAATTTACATCTCTGCCGCTTTACTCCATTCTCCTTACTCAGCTAAAGTAATTTGCACAAAACAAATCTTTTTATAGCATTACCTCTAAAATGCCTCAACAGTTCTCTATTGCTTTCAGGACTTAATTCTGTTTCCCTAATTTGCCAAATACGAGCCATTCCACGACCGGACTGCAACAGTGAAGTTTTAATGTTTTTGTTTTTGTCACCTATTTTAAGCTGTATTAAAGTTCCAAGAACATAAGGTCCGTGGCCACAGTACCTTTGCTGACTTTGCACCCAACTCCCTTCTGCATCTGGCTGAACCCTGCAGGCCTTCACATGACCCTCCCCACCCCCACCACTCCCCCACCGCAGCTGTCCTCTTCCCTGCAAATCCTGCCTAGATTTCAACTCCAGGTTGGATGCCCCACCTTAGTCCTACTGTTGCATGGTTTGCAAATTTTAGCCACTGCATGCCTTCCTTGGGGGAAGGGAAGAATCTGGTGCATATGAGAAGACTATATCATTGTGTCTTAAATGATTGAACTAAATGCCATGATCACAGAGTCTGCAGGTTGGGCAAATTAGGGAAGCAATCTGATGAATAAGCAGAAGAGGTACCATGTTAAATAAACTGAAACCATCTGCAGACTTACTACAGAAGGAAGAAATATTCCATGATTATTTACACTGGCCTCTGAAGGGTAGCACAGTGATCAGTTTGGAAAGACGATCAGTAATCTGAAAACTCTGTGTTCATTAATTCTGCTAACAGAAGTTCTGATCAGTTGATAATGTGCCAGAACCAGAGGAGACATTTCCCTGAAGATGGGTTATTGTTTACGCCTGCTGAGCACGCTCTCACATGGTTGTTTCTACTTTACGAGTTAGATTTTAATCAAGTTATGCTTATTTTTCTTACAATGTGTTAGATCTCTGAAGCAGAGACTTTTGTAAATTTCATACTTGCTTAGAAATTCACAGGAAAAAAGCATTGATTTAATCTGATTATTTTTATGAAGTGGGACTCTTGGTAATCTAAAATGCTTTGTATTTATTTTCTTAGAGTATTTTCTTTTCAAAAATGGTTTGTGAATATTATCAGTGCCAAAGAGACAGAGAGAGAGAGAGAGAGAGCAAGAGCGAGCAGGAGCGCTATTAATTAACTGAAGGAAAATATTCTGCTGAATATTGTTTTTAAGAGAGTATTTTTTATAGTTTCCAAATCAGGAGTTCCCAAATTATTCCTGATGTCAGTTTGAATCATATGAAAATAGTGGCTCTGACGGTCTTAACCATGCCGCCCTCCCCACCAAACTTGGGGTACCAGTTGCGTTGGGAGGTTTCTTCTTTCTAATTGGCATCTTTTTGATTTAGCAAATTTCTTTTAGCTTTGTGTTGAAAAAGTGCTAGTTAAGTATGTTAATTATTAGATGCATCATCTTTCAGATTTGAGTGGGGACAGCAGTTAGAAGGATTGCTGTGTAGTTTATAGCTGCTGAGAAAAAATTTCACAACAGCCCTTTGAAAATATGGAGAGGGAATAGTTCTTTTTATTTAGCCTTTTTGGACCTGTGAGGCCCTCCGAGAACCTTAAGACTGGCCTCATTCTGTCGATTTTTCATTCCCTTTGAAAGAATTTCCAAGTAAGTTACAAGTTCCTCTCCCATCTGCCATGAGTAACATACAGAGATTTCTTGCACAGCTACCAGAGGGAAAGGAGGGAATTTGAAAGTGTAGATGACTTGGGTATTAATACCTCTCGTGAAAGCAACTGAGCTTGAAGCAAGCTCTTGCGTACCCTTCTGTTACATGGTAATTTTCATTTTCTCAGCTCGAATTGATAAATGTGGCAGGCCACCAGGTTTTCCATCAAGATTGATCACCAGGAGGAATCCACTCCTCGATGAAGAGCAACAAATGAGTTTTAAAAACCTTCTGGAAAGGTTGCACTTTTTACCAAACCAGCCTCTCCCGGCTTGTTGGAGAGGTGAAGGCATAAGTCACCTGAATGATATACCTCACTGCTGAATAAGGACCGTGTTTGGTTGCAGAAGGGGCATGATGCAAGGAGCTGGGTATAGGGAATCAGTGCTTCCTGCTCTCACGTTAGGCGTAAGACCATCAGAAAGCAGCGTGCACACGCGTGCACACACATACACACATACACACAGAGACTCCAGGCTCTCAGACAATGCCCTAGACCAGGATATGTCAGAAGGGACCTTGTAAAGAAATGGAGTCACTTCTTTGATAGTTTGGAGTCCTTACTGGGTGGCTCTGGGTTACTCAGAATGTTGGGATTTCCCAGGAAATCCCAGTCCCAAAAGCCAGCGTCCTTTAGGCTAAGGCACTGTGCCCCAGGCCTGACAAATGAATACAACCCTATTTAATTCTCTCAGTGATTCTGCAGGTTAAGTGTAATTACCACCTCTGAGAACCCAGGGATTAAAGGGGTCGCTCAAGGTCACATGGTGGGTCGGTGGTCCAGACAGGCATCCACCTGAAGGCGGCCTGCACCCATGCGGTGACATCTGTGGTCGGCCAGCTGTGGGGGATGCAATTTTACCCCCGCTTCCCGTCTGATGGAACCATGATTCTGGCTCAGGGCAGCGACGGTCCCACTTTAAAAATACTGCGCTCCTTTGGCCCCTCTGCGGCCAAGACTGTGTTACCCCGTTCTGGCCACCCATCCTTGGGTGGGCTCTTTCTTCCTGATTTTTCCTTTCCTTCCTGGAGCCTGGGCGTGATGCTTAGACTTGCAGATGCCATCTTGTGGTTGTGACGGTGAGAGCACACACTGAGGGTGGTAGAACGGGAAGCAGGGGGCATCTAGTTTCTTGATGACTTACTGGAGTGGCTTTAGCAGCTCTGATCAACTTACCTGCGAGTTTCTTATTCATGGAGAAGGAGAGGTGACTGATTTCGTCGCTCTGATGGGTGTTGTAGACTGAATTGTGTCCCTCCAGAATTCATACCTGGAAGCCCAAACCCTTGCTAACTCAGCATGTGACTGTATTTGGAGATAAGGCCTTTAAAGAGGTAAGTTTAAAATGAGCCTATTCAGGCGCCTGGGTGGCTCAGTCCTTAAGCGTCTGCCTTCCGCTCAGGTCGTGATCCCAACATCCCAGGATCGAGCCCCGCATCGGGCTCCTTGCTCAGCAGGAAGCCTGCTTCTCCCTCTCGGTACCACCGCCTCCGACCCAGCCTGTGTTTCCTCTTGCTGTCTCTCTCTCTCTCAAAAAATAAATAAAATCTTAAAAAATAAATAAAAATTAAATGAGGCTCTTCTGTTGGGACTCAATCCAATCTGACCAGTGTCCATATGAGAAGAGGCGAGGCTATCAGGACACGGGCGAGAAAGCAGGGTTGTGTGTGCACAGAGGAAAGGTCGTGTGAGGACACACTGAGAGGTGGACATCTTCACGCCAAGGAGACTTTCCAGAAAACAGCCCCATCGGCACCTTGATGTTGGACTCGCAGCCTGCAGAATGAGAAGGAACATACCTTCTTAGAGCCACCCAGTCTGTGGTAGTCTGTATGGCAGCCTGACAGCCTAGGATGGGGGGTTCCCTTTACGTGTGGCTGTTTGAAGTCCGACTGACAAACCAAATAATTTCAATGATTTATTTGTTCTACTGTTTTTTGTGTGAATTCTGTCCCCATGGGTCTTGTGACACTGTGCTTTGTTTACTTTAACTTCCACTGTCCTGCCCCTATACACACACATACACACTCATACATACACACACTCTGAGCTTCCTTAGGCTGAGGTTGCCAATTCCTGTTTCCTCCTTCATAGCACAATGTTTGCACATAGCAGGCGCTTTATACTTGTTTGTAGAATAAATTATCGACTACAAAGTACAGTCTACCCTTATGCAACATGGGGGTTAGAGGTGCCAGTTGCCTGAGCAGTCAAAAATTTGTATATAATTTTGGCTCCCAGGAAACTTTACTAATAGCGTATTGTTGACTAGAAGCCCTACTGATACCACTGATAGCTGATGAAGACCTATTTTATATATTAGTATTATATACTGTATTTTTTTTTTCTTTTTTAAAAGGTTTTATTTATTTATTTGACAGACAGAGATCACAAGTAGGCAGAGAGAGAGGGGGATGCAGGCTCCCTGCGGAGCAGAGAGCCTGATGCAGGGCTCGATCCCAGGACCCTGAGATCATGATCTGAGCTGAAGGCAGAGACTTAACCCACTGAGCCACCCAGGTGCCCCTATATACTGTATTCTTACACTTAAGGTGAACTAGAAAAAATACGTTATTAAGGAAATCATCAAGAGAAAATACATTTACAGTCTTGTACTGTATCTATTGAAAAAAATCCACACATAAGTGGACCTATGCAGTTCAAACCCTTATTGTTCAGGGGTCAACTAATGGTACTTGACAATGTTTAGGAAAACAGAATGGTTGATTAGAATAATGATACAAAACACGAGTGCTTTCTTATCACTGCAAATAATAATTATGGTGTTTGAGCATATATTCCTTATTCCAAAAGGCGCTTTTGTCTTAAATTGGTTAAGTTTGCTTAACCAATTTGTTTTCCCTGAATTTTCACATCAATTTGTTGACAGATAGGGATTTAGATACACCATATAGTGCCTCTAGTCAGTTCCTCGATTTTTTTCTGTTATGAGTTTAACATTCTTCTTTAAGGAGTCTTAGAGTTGAAACATTTCATGTTAAATGAGCTTAAATCATTTCCCGTAATTAGGAACTTGAATCACTGCCTAATTTACAATTTGATAAGTAATGTGTATTTATTGAATTTCACTGCTATCAATCTAGTCCTGGGGTAAGTAGTTTTTTTAAAAACAAAATAAAAATGGTTTTGGGCTTGCTTTCTTTGCTTTTTAACTTCTAACTGACCTTTTAAGTAGTCGAGGAAATACTTTACATTTTTTATTTTATTTTTTTTTTTTTTAGGTAGTTGGTGCTTTTTGTTTCTAATATTCTTTTGTGTGAGGAATAAATTGTGTGGCCTTTCATGAGGTACAGTAGAGTGTTTTCCTTGATTGGGTGCTTTTTAGACAGGGTAGTGCTCTGTTAGTTAAATCACACAGACATCTGACAGCTGAGATATGATGTATTTTCCTGGGAATATTCTGCCCAGAACATGACATAGGTAGAGTATTGAATGGGGTCAATGTAATAACGTGTCTTGACTCCTTTTTGTATGTGCATGAAATTTCAGTGACTATGTGAACTCATCTGAATGTATTTGAACACACTAATTTTGAGCCCTTTGGCTTTTTCAAGCAATCATAACTCATTCACTTTTTTTTTTTTTTAATTTATTTGACACAGAGAAGGATAGCCAGAGAGAGAACACAAGCAGGAGGAATGGGAAAGGGAGAAACAGGCTTCCCACTGAGCAGGGAGCCCAATGTCGGGCTTGATCCTGTGACTCTGGGATAATGACTGAGCCACCCAGGTGCCCCTCATTCACATTATTTAAATTAGATTTTGTGCAGTGGGTAACACACAGTAGGCTCTTAAATGTGTCCTAAAATGAATTTGTAAGATGGGGACACTGACCATATGCTGTTATAATACTTCTCTCCCTTATTTCATGGTTTTGTATGTCCTATTTTGGATTTGTATGCACTCTGCTGTTTCTAAAATTGGTAGTTAAGCAATGCATTTTTTAACATTAATTATCAAGTTTTGTCTTACTCTTAAATTTCTTGTGCTTATATGAGGCAGCACAGTGAGCAGCTATCTACCTTGCAGACACCCACTTTTCTGAGTTGAAAATATATTGACCTTGATTGTAACCTTGACATTTAGGAGCATTGACTAGACTCTGAAAACATAAAGCCCTGTATGATCATAAATGCCTGTTCCTATAATGTCCTTAATTACACAATAAGAAGAAGCCAGAAAAATGGTCAGGATACTTGAACATTTTATACAGGGATTGGCTGTGTACAGCACAGACTTACCCACAAGAAAGAGTTCATTTTGTAAAGAATCTTTCACCAAACTGAAGGTTAGGTTTACAGTCTTGAGGCTGTGACTCTTTGGTTGTTAAAATCACAATGTTACGAGGAATCTCTTTCTTCCTATGTACAAAATGATATGTTTACACTTTTTTTTTTGGAGGAATGTTACAAAATGTGTCTATTGCATGACTCATTTTATAGTATAAGAGGTGATTTGAATTAAATTATCATTGAAATTTTTACCTTGTCTGCTTTACTCACTTAGACCATATGACTTTATGAAGAGTCCGGCAAAGCCAACAGAAGTAAAACTGATTATCTGAAACTTTTATCTAGATCGAAAATGATAGATTTTATTTTTTTAAAGTTTTTTTTTTTTTTTTAAAGACTTTATTTATTTATTTGACACAGAGAGATCACAAGTAGGGAGAGGCAGGCAGAGAGAGAGGGGGAAGCAGGCTCCCTGCTGAACAGAGAGCCTGACATGGGGCTCGATCCCAGGACCCTGAGATCATGACCCGAGCCGAAGGCAGAGGCTTAACCCACTGAGCTACCCAGGTGCCCCCAAAAGGATAGATTTTAGAGCTGAGGATCCTACACAGAAAAATACCTTTCCAAATTCTTCTCTTTACAAAGTGTAGCATCAATGTATGGGAGGAAAGCCAACATTTTTCAGGTGCCCAGTAAAGGTCAGGCGTTCCACCAGGTACTTTCATTTGGGCATAACTCATTGGGGAGACAGTTTAACAACATGGTTTTGTGTGTGTGTGTGTGTGTGTGTGTGTGGTAGGGCTCTAGTTATGTCACTGACTATCCCTCAGGCAAATTACTGACCATCTTCTTCATTTTCATTTTTTTACATCAGTCCTGTGAGTTATGTGATAATCTCCCTGTCCTGTAGATAAAGAAACTGAGGCCCATTTAAGTAAATTTGTTTAGGGCCACAGAACTAGTGAGGTGCTCTGCTTGAATCTGGAACCGAACCCTGCTCATGACCCAACTCTCTGTCTCCCATTACATATGGTCCCCTTTTCAAGGCTGTGGTTTTTTTTTTTTTTTTTTTTAAAGATTTTATTTATTTATTTGTCAGAGATCACAAGTAGGCAGACAGGCAGGCAGAGAGAGAGAGAGGAGGAAGCAGGCTCCCTGCAGAGCAGAGAGCCTGATGCGGGACTCGATCCCAGGACCCTGAGATCATGACCTGAGCCGAAGGCAGAGGCTTAACCCACTGAGCCACCCAGGCGCCCCAAGGCTGTGTTTTTGTGTAGCTACCGAGTTGGTGGTTTCAACCAAGTAGGCTGGTGGCTTTCATGTTGAAGGAGATCAGATTAGAGGTACTGGCTATAAGAAGAAGGGTCGGAAAAGGAAATTTGGAAAAGGGACTTGTAGCTGGCCATTCCCCTACCTAAGTGTCCTTGAGCAAGTCACCTGTCTCAATTTCCTTATCTCATAAATGAAGGACTTAGGCTTCTAGAGCTTTCAGACTTTCCCTTCTTCTGACCTAGTTTTGTGTTTCTCTTTAAAGTGTTTCTCTTTGTTGGGCATGTATGGTTGATTCTTGCTTTATTATTATCATCATTATTATTATTACTATTTTTATTCATTCTGACAGTCTGCCATTTGACTGGAGTGTTAGTCCATTCCATTTAAAGGAGCTGTCTCTATGGTTATATTCCGGAGGTAAAGTTTGTAGAGGTATATTACATGCGCATTTTGATTTTCTGTATCTTCTCAGTTTTCTAACTTAACCTTATGAAAAAAATCTTGTATAGGTTGGATAATTATTAGTGTAACTGGTTTGTTGAGTGGGTCACACTTATAGTAAGACACAAACAGGAAGCAGTTTTATTCTTCCCTCCCCGCTGTTGGTTGATATTTTTGTTAGATTCCATAGCTGTTGAGTCACTGTAAAGTATTGAAACAAACTAATTTTCGAATATTAGAGAAAAACGTGTTGCAATATGAATCAAAACTTCCATTTTCCTGTCCAGTCTAGAACTTCTCCCCTTTTCCATCCTTAGGTCTGACCAGTGGCTTAGTGATCATCAGTGAGTTAGAAAGGTCATTTCTGGTTTAATTCTCCTCTTTGTTTTTCCTTCCACCCAGCAGGGGATAGGGTGTATTTGGCTCCTTCAGAGTTGGCAGGGGGCAGAAAGGGCGTGAAGATAGTTTTACTTGGCTGGTGATGTTTGTTTTCACGGCCAGCTCATCCTCATACACAGCATGATGTGGTTTTTTTGGGAGATCCCATGCAGGTGCATTGACGCCATGCCATTACTGGATGTGGGCAGTGTGACTCCTGCGTAATCACTCATGATCTTGGGCTCTTGTCTTCCAGTGGTCTATTACTGGAGCGTCCCTGAGCCCTTGTACAGGCAGCCTATTTGGGTGGAGATCTTTTGGGATCTCTCAAACCTCACTACCCTCTGTGGTGTCCATTGGGTCTATAGGATAACTCACACGTCGACAGCGTCCAACTCTGAAATGTAGCCTATTTCCTCTCTTGCCTTGCTCTGCCATTGAGCCACAATGTCAGCCAGGCTCCTGTGCCCCAACCTCACACACGCCTCACAAGGCAGGCTGTGTACTTCTGCACAGAGGCAAACATCCAGCCAGGGCATAGGATATCAGCCTCCCTCCCTACCAGTAGCCCCAGGGTGCGGGGGGTTGTTGTAGGCAGTTGGTGTGAACTGATACAGAGGGAAGGAAAGGGAAGCACTCTTCAGTTCCTGAGAATTCTCTTTGAAGACATGTCTTCTGCAAGTTCCTCTCACGTGTAGACTTGGGGGGTGGCGGTTGACCTCAGGACCGGTTTGGCCCCCTGTTAGCACATCCTGTGATCATATGCAGGGAACTCATCACCTATTGTCTTTAACACTGAGACTCTAGCTGAAAATTTGAAACAGTTAAGAGACTTCCTCTTCTACTTCTGTTTAAAAGAATTTAGAAATTATTGGCTCTTTAGCAAAATGCACAGATAAGTGTTATACTTTCAGCTACATTTATAACTTGTGAACTACCACACTTTATAATCTTATCCCTTCACAGTAATGAGAAATACTAAGTATAAAGTAAATGTTTAATGAATTTACTCATGCTGATTACAGGATATTGGTCTCTGGGGAAAGTAAGGATCAATATAAGAGGAATGAGGTTTCTAATCTGTAACACTCTTTGCTAATTTGGGTAAACAATCAGTCACTTAGGTGGAAAAAATATAATTCAAAACTATTGTTACCTTTTGCTTTTGTTGATGGTTTCCTTCGCTGTATAAAAGCTTTTTATTTTGATATAGTTCCAAGGGTTTATTTTTGCTTTTGTTCTCATGTCCTGAGGGGACATATCCATAAATATGTTGCTAAGAGCAGTGTTTAACAGATTACTGTCTATGTTTGCTTTCAGGAGTTTTATGGTTTCAGGCCTCATATTTAAGTCTTAATCCATTTTGACTTTGTTTTTTTATATGGTTTAAGAACATGGTCCAGTTTCATTCTTTGCTTGTAGCTGGCCAGTTTTCCCAACACGATTTATTGAAAAGACTGTCTTTCCCCGTTGGTTATTCTCACCTCCTTTGTCGTAGATTAATTAATCACATACGTGTGGGTTTATTTCTGGGCTATTTTGTCCACTGATCAATGTGTCTGCTTTTGTGCCAGTACCATACTGTTTTGATTACTAAGACTTTGTACTACATCATGAAACCTGGGAGCTCTAACTTTGTTCTTTCTGAAAATTGTTTTGGCTGTTCAAGGTCTTTTGTAGTTCCAAACAAATTTTAGGGTTATTCTTTTCTAGTTTTGTGAAAAATGTTATCGGTCTTTTGCTAGGAGTTGCACTGACTCTGTAGATTGCTTTAAGTAGTGTGGATATTTTGATAGCAATTCTTCCAGTCTATGAGCATGGTATACCTTTCCCTTTGTTTTTGTCATCTTCAATTTCTTTCATCAATGTCTTAGAGTTAGTTGGGCAGGTTGACCAAGGCAGATGAAACCTGAAACTAAGTTGACAGTCACCTCTTGTGGAAATCTCTAAACAGTTTAGATCGTATATATATTTATATGTTTTATATAAACGATATGAATGTATTATACATATGTATGTGTAATATGTGTATATTTAATGTATATGTTTATACACACACATAGGTGTATGTATTATTTATAGTCCTGATACAGCTGTCAGAGAAAGCAATGACATGATGGAGTTACCTCAAGTATATTTTAAGAGTTGGCAAAGAATGAATGGCATAGATAAAGGAGAATGGTTTGGAACAAGAAACAGGTGTTCTCCTAATTTTTGGAGCAGATACAGATGAATATAAAATGCATTTGTCAGTTTATTGATTAGCTTATCTTAAAGTAGAAAACGATCTTCAGACATTTAATATGCTTTTGTACTAGAGCCTATCGGTGATGATATGATAAGTAGTCATCATAAAGATAGAGACTTAATTTTGACTGGAACTAATTACTCGTATGTTTTCAAAATATATTAACATCTATCTTTTATTATACGGTAGTGGTTTATCTGAATATCAAGGTCGAAGAAGGTAGTGTCTAATGCTTAAAAAATAACATTGGAGCTTACAAAAATAATAAACGATCATGCTAAAAATATTGGAGAATAACTGAAAAGCACAAAGAAGGCGGCAAAGTGCTCTTAATGTTATCATAAACAGATAACCATTATACGCCAGAATGAGAAACACCAGATTGCTTTTTGTTTATTGATACATTTTTTTCCCTACAAGTTATAAAACATCGGTCCTTTCATGGTAGAACTTCCTTTGATCTATATTTAATCAGCTCACTTACTTTTTCTGTTAAAGACTAATAAGAATTCCCTTTCATGGCAAGACTTTATATGCGGGCGGCTATACCAAGACTGTGTCCAATATAATCAGAAATCTGCTAAATATAACTTTCAAACTTTATTTGTAGAGTAGATTTTGATGTAATTTTCTGAGCCTTAGTCAGTTGTTAAGAATTACTTTAAGATGCAGAAAAAGAAATAAGGAAAATGAGCTGGTGCATAAGAAAAGAGGTATTTTAAACACTTAATGTCTGTTTTTAGTTCTAACACTGGAAATGCTTACAGCAGTTAATTTAAGGAGGACCTCAATATTTTGTTTTGTAAATGGGGCAGTGTCTGATTGTGGGGTCAAATGCAAGGGGGAATATAAATGCCTTTGGCTTGTTTTGGGGAGAGTATACTTTGAGTAAGGTAAGCATTCATGAAGAAATGCTAATTTGATAGACAGTTTGGAGTTTTAGCCAGATATTTAATAGAAGTTGTATACAGAGTTCTGCTTTAATTATTATCAGACACTGTCTTTTTTTTTTTTTTAAAGATTTTTATTTATTTATTTGACAGAGAGAGAGAGAGATTACAAGTAGGCCAAGAGGAAGGCAGAGAGAGAGGGGGAAGCAGGCTCCCTGCTGAGCAGAGAGTCCAATGCGATGTGGGGCTGGATCCCAGGACCCTGAGATCATGACCTGAGGTGAAGGCAGAGGCTTAACCCCCTGAGCCACCCAGGTGCCCCCAGACATTGTCTTTGTAAAAGTACCTCATTATCCTGTTTCTTTTGTAATGAAGCTTGTCTTTAAAATCATTAGCCTTGGGGTGCCTGGGTGGCTCAGCGGGTTAAGCCTCTGCCTTCGGCTCAGGTCATGATCTCAGGGTCCTGGGATCGAGCCCCACATCGGGCTCTCTGCTCAGCAGGGAGCCTGCTTCCCTCTCTCTCTCTGCCTGCCTCTCTGCCTACTTGTGAACTCTCTGTCAAATAAATAAATAAATCTTTAAAAAAAATAAATAAAATCATTAGCCTTTGATGAAGAGTGAATACTTTAAAAAATAACTTTACAGAAGAAAAGCTGTGAGTGCTGCGGAGTTATTTAATTGAGAATATTGTTTTGTTTGTTTGTTTGTTTGTTTTCCCCCTGAATCGGGGAAAGAATTAAAAGGCGAGTAGCTTAAAAAAAGGAGTATGTTTATCTTCTTAAAGATAGTTCAGCCAGTATTTGGAAAAAGATTCAGTGTTAAGTCGTGGTTTTTTTCCCCAAAGATGTCTATTTGGAAAAAATTTAAAATATAGGTAATCTATAGTTATAGTAAGGGGAAGGAAAAAAATGGAAAAGTGGTTTAATTGCATTAACTACCTCAATTCAAGTTTTTTTTGTTTTGTTTTGTTTTTGTTTTTGTTTTTTTTAATGGGTATTGGCTAGCTGTCCTGATAGAAATCGTGACTTGCAAAATGCTCCATATTGTTTGAAAATCAGTGGAAATGTTAGGCTTAAATAGCAGAACAAAGAAGTTCATGTTTAGGTTAATACACTGAGGTTCGCTTTTCCATCCAGCACGTACATCATAGACTGTGCACATATTGTGTAAAAATAATTGCCAAATGTTTCGGGGGTGGTGAGTCTATTTCTTCTCCATCAGAATTTATGAAGTTGTTAAGTTGGAGTCATAACAGTTTATTTCATTAAGATGTTTACTGGATAAATATTTTCACTAAATTTTCATCAACTTCAAGGAGGAATTATTTATTCAATGAAAAGTGTTAGGAGACTGTCACAAAAGACACCGTTTTTAAAAAAAAATTCTTTCTGCAGTAGATTTTTTTCCCCTTTTGTTTCAAGATAGTCTGTTATTTTAACTGCTTCAATGGATCTGATATGTTGTATGCATGGAAACAGTATGTTTTATTTGTAAGCCCACCTGCCAACCAGTCTCTAAGCTCTTGGGGCCACGGATCCGTAAGCGATACATGGAAAGTATGATGCACATGTGTAACCTACGTGGGTTTGGGGGTGCGGAGCTGTTGATTTCTGAAACAGAAGCCGTAGACTCATGGGTTTATTTTGCATCATTTCTAGGTCATATAAGTACATAGTGGCTTGCTTTTAATATGCTGTAGGTATGTAGACATTCTCTTACTCCGTACAGCTCCAAGATGAGCTAGAGAAGGTCACTGTCTGTGTCATGCCAAACCATGTCAGATTTCTGACATGGACAAAAGTAATTGTGCTTAAGGTTACAGTGAACCCTCACCCAGCAATTGTTTTTGAGGCCATAAACGAAAGGTTCTTGTGACTGTTACCTTGACTAATGTGTACAAGTTATAAACAGTATTTTAGTAAAGGCCAAAACGAAGCAGCAAAAGGCCAAAAAGAAGCAGCAGCATGGTCCAGCAGAAAAGTGAGGGCTGACCTTTTTGGGTTTGAATACCAGCTGTGCCTTTTACTAGATACATGACCTTATGTGAGCTCCTTAGGTCCCTTTGAACTTGTCCCCATCTAAAAGGGAAGTAACCAACCGCGCGTGCGTGCGTGTGTGTGTGTGTGTAAAGATTATGAAATACTGTATGCAAAGTGCCTAACACATCGCCTGGCTTATAATAGCTACTTCTTAAGTATAGATAGTTGACAGTTTCTCTAGAAATTTGACATTTCTCTAGACATTTGACAAATGTGTCATGTTGGGTCAGTTGAACAGTACGTACAATTCATGTATATATCTGTAGAA
Organism: Lontra canadensis; assembly: GCF_010015895.1. Lineage (NCBI taxonomy): Eukaryota > Metazoa > Chordata > Mammalia > Carnivora > Mustelidae > Lontra > Lontra canadensis. Next base: position 11,664,365 of record NW_022631010.1, read on the forward strand.
ATGATGCTTACAGATTTTTTAAAATAAGGATTGCATACTTTTCATAAACTTGGAAAAGTAATCTGTATGTTGTTTTGCCCATTCATTCATTCATTCATTCATCCATTCAGCATTTGTCAGTACTTATTACATGCCAGCTTCCCTCAGCTCTGGGAATTTATGTTTTGTCAAGAAAGATCAATATCTAAGAGAGAAATGTCTAGAATTTTAAGTTCCACTGAAGGTGCATTGTGAAGGCCGTGTGGAAGCACAAAGCAGGGGCATCTGGGCCAGGACATGGGACATCCCTTAAGCCCTCAAGGTGTATCCTCCTATTCTTGTTTTCTGTTTTTAGACTTGTTTTTTTCTGGCATTGAATTGAGCCATACTTATAATTATTTCCTTTTCTTTGTCGAGACATACAGATTTTGAAGTTACTCTTAAGGTGGAAGATTTTCTATGTCTTGATCACTGGAATAGATTGCTCTCTCCTTTGGCATCCTTATCTTTCGTATCCCTAACATTGGAGGGTGATGGTCCATAGGAGGGCACCCTGTGACCTGGCAGAATGCCATGGCCTGTTTGCTGATGGCTTTCCTCATGACTGCTCACCCTCAAGCTTGTTGACCTTTTAGTAGGAGGCATGCTGTCAATGAGGGGAGACTTGTGGATGACTCAGAGATAACTATGTGACCGTGTTATCAGATAGTTACGGGGAGCATCAGTCAGTGAAAGTAGGAACAGCTTTAAGAACACAGCCGTGTTGGGGAGGTAAATTGGATCTGGTGTTAGAATACGTTCCGTTGTGAATTCTAGAAAACAGGAACTTGAACTAGCAGAGGTTTGTCCTTCCTAACATGAAATGCAAGTTTAGGAACCTAAGCAGTTTTTTGTTGTTGTTGTTGTTGTTTTGTTTTTTTTGTTTTGGCAGGGGGTGTGTTACATATAGCATCTCAGCAATGCCACCAGAGAACCAGGTTCTTTCTGTCTTTCTTTCTACTCCTTTTTGTCTGCCTTTTGTTCTCGAGGTTGTGAGATGTCTCTACACCTCCCAGTAGCTATTCCTAGAAAAGAGTGAAGGGACTACGTACATATGAGAACAGACTTTCTCAGAGCCCCCTCTCTTGCATCTCATCAGTCAGAACTGCATCCCGAGGCTCACCCCTAGTTGCAAGGGTGTTTGGGGGAACAAACCCTTTCAACCTGGCATATGGCCACCTACAAGCAAATCAAGGTTACGCATGTTGGTTAGACAAACAGCCATGATGGCTCTATCAGAGGATTTTATTTTTGTCATTTCTAATGACCTTAGGCTCAGATTTCATGATTTGGTAGCATTCACCACCTCATTAATGCATTTATTTGACAAATATTTATTAAATGCATACTTGAATGCCATTCCTAATTTAATAACATGTGAAAAATATCTGAGTATGGGTGTAAGCTAATGGCAGTTTCTCTTAGCATATGTAGTAAACTGCTGGAACTGTGTTTTTCAAATTGAAAACAAGTGAATTTTGTTTAGCTGACCTCCATCACGCAACTTGTTCATAATTATTACCCATGTACTCCCTTCTCTCACCCTTGATCCTTTTGCCGATACATTTGGAAGGCTGCCTCGTAAGGCCGAGTTGTTCTGGTTTTCCCATAATACTCCCTTTTCCAGCTTTTATGTGCTTATCCATTAAGTCAGACAAATTTCCTTTTCAGAATTTGGCATTGTTCCATTATTGGAAAGGAAACAGATTGTTTTAGGCCAGGAAAACTTGAAAAAGAAAATAGAAAACCATCAGCTACGTAAAAAAAAAAAAAAAAAAAAAAAAAAAAAAAAAAAACCCCCTTTGGAAAAAAAAAAAAAAAAAAAAAAAAAAAAAGATCAAATCTCCTGTTAGGATTTAGTGTTGGTTTTATGCTGTTCTGTTCGGAGGGAACCAAGGTTGGTTCTTGCCCCTGGTTTATCTTTGAAGAAGGCTTGGCAAAGCTTGACACACGCTCTTTCCCCAAACCATGACATAAATCCCACTTTCTAATTTATGTCTAGTGTCAGATTTCCAATAGTGGCGTCTGGCAGGGTCAGTAAGTCAAATTCTGAGGCTGTGAAGATGGTTTTACTTGGTATGTGACTTTCCCAGCTTTTTATTGTGAAAGCTGGGCATTAGCCTCGTATGACCCCTCCCAGTGTCTTTCACATTCTAGGCGAATTCCTGTTATCATCTTGAAAGTGCCCATCTTTTGCGGTCCCCCAGTGACAGATCACTCTGCTCCATATGTAAGTGGGTTGCAGATTTGATAGTTTATACCTGCGATCCCAAAGTTTGTACCAATATTTATTTATTTATTTATTTATTTATTTTTGACAGACAGTGATCACAAGTAGGCAGAGAGGCAGGCAGAGAAAGAGAGGGAGAAGGAGGCTCCCCACTGAGCAGAGAGCCTGATGCGGGGCTTGATCCCATGACCCTGAGATCATGACCTGAGCGGAAGGCAGAGGCTTAACCCACTGAGCCACCCAGGTGTCCCACCAATATTTATTTTTTAGAGAGAGAGAGAGAGAGTACAGGGGTGAGGAGCAGAGAGAGTGGGAGAGAAAGAAACTTAAGCAGACTCTATGCTGAGCGCCACATGTGAGGTTCAAGCTCACAGACCATGACCTGAGCTGAAACCAAGTGTGGGATGCTTAACTGTCTGAGCCACCCAGGTCCCCACCTGCCTCTTTTTAAATGATCCCCTCTTGGATCTTTTATTTAGAAAGATTATAGTTCAGGGAATAGATCACATTGATATTAATTATAAGTCATCCATTTTCCTACTTGTAGTAATCAAAGGTATATTTAACAACCAACAATTTCTGACAAACATGAGAAAAGCAGTGTTTCTGTGTTTCTATCACTTAATTTAAAGCAGATATACTTGGAATAATTTAAAGAAATGAGGAAGGTAGGTATTATTGTTATTTGGCATTTGAAGTATTGAAAATAGCTTCAAGGCCATTATCACTGCGTCCATAAAACCATAACTGCAGGGTCTTCATTTTTTCTAGTGCGATGTTTAATTTTAAATTTTTTTGCTTATTTCCCTAGTTATTTCCCCTCTGTCTTGAAGGGTGTTTGGAAAACAGGAAGGCTAGGACATGTATGATCTGTGCCTTTCTCTCTCCCTTTGTCATATTTTCACACATAACTTTCATTGGATGACCATCTTTTAAATTTCTGTTATGGAAAATTTTAAATAGAACCGAAAAGTAGAGCAGATGCTACAATGAACTTTCATGCATCCTTCATTAAACTACGACAAACTCAGTGACCACTTGTTTCATCTGTTACCTCTCCTCGTCCACAACCCCGACTGGATTGTTTCAAAGCAAATCCCAGATACCTGTTTTTTTCTGGATGCCCCGTAGAAACTGAAGATCTATGAGGCGCTCCATACTCGTTGTGACCGGGCCATAGATTATGATTTGGCTCAGCGCGTGCGTGTTGAACCGTGTTTCCGAATCGGTCATCCATTTGTCTTGGCAAATTTTGGTTGTTGGCATTAGCTGAATTTACCTGCACCTATAATTTCAGAAAATAGGACACACTGCCATTACCCTAACTGTATGGTGTTGGCAGTATGCTGGCTCTGAAGTGAAGAGAAGCAGGAGAGACAGGGCCTCCAGTGCCAGCTGACTCTGGGGAGTCTGTGCAGGGAATTGTCTTGAAGGACAGAAGTTCTGGAGCTAAGTGTGACCAAGCAGGTTGTATTCGGGAAGGCAACATGTAAGTGTGGCTGGGGTGTTGGGTTCTCACGCCTTTCAGTAAGGTGTTGGGAGAATGTCTTCCTTTAAGTTTACTTTAGGGTTAGAGAGGGTTTTTATTGTCAGAAAAGAAGATGGCAGGGGCGCCTGGGTGGCTCAGTGGGTTAAGCCGCTGCCTTCGGCTCAGGTCATGATCTCAGAGTCCTGGGATCGAGTCCCGCATCGGGCTCTCTGCTCAGCAGGGAGCCTGCTTCCCTCTCTCTCTCTCTCTCTCTGCCTGCCTCTCCATCTACTTGTGATCTCTCTCTGTCAAATAAATAAATAAAAAATCTTTAAAAAAAAAAAAGTAAAAGAAAAGAAGATGGCAGCTGGAGAAAGCACAAGGTAATATAGGGCATCCCCACGTGGGGTGTGTGTGGGTGTGTGTGTGTGTGTGAGAGAGAGAGTGAGAGAGAGAGAGAGAGAGAGACAACAATTCCATTTACTCAGAGTGGCATCTCCATGAATTAATGCTCTGGTAGTCATTTCAAATTCTTGGAGCTCTTTCGGGTTAGAAATTGTGGTCATTGTTTTTCATTCTACACATCATTATCCCCGCTGGAAGTTAAATTACTTTACACATGGAATCTAACATATCAGGGTCAGAGTCACAAACACAGTCTTGGGGACAGTGTTCCGGCGGCAGTTTCAATTAGATTTGGTAGAAACAATTTATAGGAGTCGATGATTAACTTATATTAAACTATAAACGGTTTACTTCCTTATTTGGGCTTGAGTATATAAAGTTAAAATATTAGAGTAACTTCATGTATGCAGACAAGTAATTTTGGAAAAGAAAAGTCACATTTAGTGTTTATCAGGGACTAGCAGGTTTCTATGTCAATTATTTATTGAAAACAATAAATGTGAAATAGAACAGGAGAGATCTTCTTTTGATTTATTTTCCTTTATATAATTTTTCTTGATCCCAAAGTCTTAGCCAAAAAAATCGAGCCATAAATATGGCTTATTAGCTAGGACAATAAAAAATAAACAACAGAAGGTAACAGCTGCTTATAGTTCTGTTACCTTCTGTTATCTACTCAGGCTATTACAACTTCTTCACCTCATTTCCCCCCCAGAAAAATAGAAACAGGAGTCGAGTGTTATTCATTTGTTTCATGGCATGACAGTATCGAGTATATGTCATTGGGGTAGATGTGAAGTAGATGCTTCAATTCTCATTTCGATAAATTCCTATGCATTTTGATCTCTTTCCATTTGGTTTTGTTCATTTGCTTCTCAGAAGTCAAATCATTGGAATCAAAATCTTTGAAATATTTCATTGAGACAGAAATGAAGAAATACTTTAAGTCTAACCTCAGAAACGTCCATTTGTTTAATATTACACATGAAGCCATGACATGAAATTAGAGCGCTGTGCTCTCAAAGCTCACCTTCGCTTCTTTCTGTTATCAGTTGGATAGTCTTTCTTCTTTTCCACTTTTACAGGAAAAGACGGTTACTCTACGATACGGAATCCTGAAACGTGGTCTTTCTTAAAAAGGTAGGTGTATATGCTTTTTAGAATTAATTTGTAACGTTTTAAAAAATTTTAGCTTGAGTAAATTACAACCCGAGACTACTTAATCAAGAAGCAATTTTTATGCTGCTAATGCAAGCCATTATGCATTGAATTAAAACCTCAGGTTCAGCTCTCTAAGTTCAATACTGAATTTCCCAATCTTTTCAAAGCATATCTATTTTGAGCGAATTGTTGATGTCTATAGCAGTCAATGCACGTGAAGCGTAGTAAGTGAATGTCTCTCATTTTAAAAACTGAGAGAGACAAGTTCGGCGGGGAAGATGGCGGATGACAAGGATTCTCTGCCCAAGCTTAAGGACCTGGCATTTCTAAAGAACCAGCTGGAACGCCTGCAGCAGCGTGTAGAAGACGAAGTCAGCAGTGGTGTGAGCCAGGATGGCTCGCTCATGTCCTCCCCATTCCTCAAGGGCTTCTTAGCCGGCTATGTGGTGGCCAAACTGAGGGCATCCGCAGTATTGGGCTTTGCTGTGGGTACCTGCACTGGCATCTACGCAGCTCAAGCATATGCCGTGCCCAATGTGGAGAAGACATTGAGGGACTATCTTCGGTCATTGCGAAAGGGGCCTGACTAGCTCTGGATCCCATGGGGGAGGAAGGATGAGCACCTCAGGCCTGCAGGTAGAGGTCTTTCAACCACAGATGCCATATTTGGCTTCCCCACTTGTCACCCTTTTGCCATCTCCAACTTGCCCACAGCCTTCGTCCTTGCTTTCCTTCCTGCAGAGGGTAAAGAGTGGCTTATCAGCCAGCAGTTTGGACGCCCCTCCTTAACCCCATGGGACTGGCCCCAAGATTGTGGCTTTTAGGGCCACCAGCCCCTTCCTCTTCCAGCCCTGACTGTGGAGTTTGCAGCTGACTCTGATTCTCAGTATTCTGTCTAGCGATGTCCCACAACTCCTCCCTCCTAGGCGCTGGCTCCATACTGATTTTACCCAAATGTGTTCCAATTCCTGCTGCCCCCTTGCTAGCTACCCAGGCCAGCCAGGGTCTGGTTTGGGCATGAGTGTAGAGGACGGGGGTACACCAGGCCTGGGCCGTCCCAGGCAGGCCCGCTGGACCCTGATGCTACTCCTGTCCACTGCCATGTATGGTGCTCATGCCCCATTACTGGCACTGTGCCATGTGAATGGCAGAGTGCCCTTTCGGCCCTCCTCAGCTGTGCTGCTGACCGAGCTGACGAAGCTACTGTTGTGCGCCTTCTCCCTCTTGGTGGGCTGGCAAGCATGGCCCCAGGGGGCCCCTCCATGGCGCCAGGCTGCCCCCTTTGCACTATCAGCCCTACTCTACGGCGCTAACAACAACCTGGTGATTTATCTTCAACGTTACATGGACCCCAGCACCTACCAGGTGCTGAGCAATCTCAAGATCGGAAGCACGGCCCTGTTCTACTGCCTATGTCTCCGGCACCGCCTCTCTGCCCGCCAGGGCTTAGCACTACTGCTGCTGATGGCAGCGGGGGCCTGCTATGCAGCTGGTGGCCTCCAGGACCCTGGGAACACACTTCCTGGACCGCCTTCAGCAGCTGCTGCTGGCCCCATGCCCCTGCATGTCACTCCACTGGGACTGCTGCTTCTCATCTTGTACTGCCTCATCTCAGGCCTGTCGTCCGTGTACACAGAACTGCTTATGAAGCGACAGCGGCTGCCCCTCGCCCTTCAGAACCTCTTCCTCTACACTTTCGGTGTGCTCCTGAACCTAGGTCTGCATGCAGGTGGTGGCCCCGGCCCGGGCCTCCTGGAGGGCTTCTCCGGATGGGCAGCGCTGGTGGTGCTGAGCCAGGCACTGAATGGACTGCTCATGTCAGCTGTCATGAAGCACGGCAGCAGCATCACACGCCTGTTCGTTGTGTCCTGCTCACTGGTGGTCAATGCCGTGCTCTCAGCAGCCCTATTGCGGCTGCAGCTCACGGCTGCCTTCTTCCTGGCCACGCTGCTCATTGGTCTGGCTGTGCGCCTCTATTATGGCAGTCACTAGCCCCTGACCCCCTCCACCCAGACTCCTGACTCTGTAGATAGGGCATCACCGTCAGAGCCACCTCCCAGGCCTCCCGACCCTTCCTCAGAAGCCAGCCCTGTAACAAGTGCCTTGTGACAAAAGCTGGGGAGGTGAGAGCAGCCAGGTTAGTCTCTGGAGGTGGGTGAACAAAGGGTTACTTCAGGAGACTTAAAGACTGGGTTTGAGTAAAGAAACGTCTCAGAAGTTCATCCACACTAAGGATTGGGGGAGCATCAATACCTAGGCCTTAGAAATGACTCCACCCCCAATGGAGGAGGCTCCCTGCCTCATCTTGCATGCAATTTTTTGAATGGGGGGCATGGGCAACAGTTGGCTTTCCTCGCCACCAGCGGTCACCACAGCAGACCCATTGCTCCCAGGCCTGGTACGGGGTACTTCAGCCCAGCTTTGGTACATGACTCCCTCATTAGAGACATTCATCCCTCACTGTAATGCAGGAAAGCCCAATTGCCACCCCTTTTATTCCAATCACCGAGGCCACCCTTCCAATTTCCCAGCTCCAGCAACACCTGGAGACAATACCCCATGCTCCCTCCAAAGTGCTGCTCTCCACACCCACCCAGCCTTTGTTCTGGAAACCCCAGAGAGGGCTGGAGCTTGACTCATCTCAGGGAATGTTGCCCCTGGGCCCTGGCTTAAGGCTACACTCCTGACCTCTCTGCTCACCCCAAGGGCCCTTTCAAAGCCCACTGCCCCTTCTACAGCTCCTAGGAGGTACCATTCTTCTCACTCTGGGTCCTGCCTCTGCCTGGCAGTGTCCCAGCTCTCAACAGTTTAGGGAAGCTCTACACAGAGTGACCTGGAACCAGGCACAGGGAAATTTGGTGTCGCTCAATCAGTGTCTCTTAACTGTGTAAGCAATAAAGTCTTAATAAAGTGTTCTGGGGTGCAGGTGGTTCCTGCAGTTGGCTATGATAAAAAAAAAAAAAAAAAAAAAAAAACTGAGAGAGATGAATATCCACCTACCTTGGTGAAATATATTCCTCTTTTTCAGTGGGTGATTTCGTTCTCGGAAGCCCAGGGAGCTGGGAAGTATGAAATGGTTTCTGGCTCAAGTTGTGTTAGCTCATGTTTTTTTCCGAGATTTCTTTTTCACTGGGTGGACCATGGTTTGCATGATACTTTGTTAGACCTTTCTCCTCTTTGAAGCCAGGATGATAATTGTGCTTAACTGCAGCATAAATAATTTACATCGTACATCTTGATACTTTACAGCTGTAACCAAGTTGTGGGCATTCTTTGGTTTCTAGAGCTTTCTGTAACCTGTGGAGTCTCTGAGAGATTTCTAGATTTCATGGACTGAGCTCTGAGCCTAGCGGTTGCTTTTGTTTTCATCCAGTACCTTTACCTCTATAACGAGAACCAACCTCAGCGGCGCTCCTGTTCTAAAAGGTGTGCTTGGGGACTTTGATTCTGAGGAGAGTGGTGGGTCCCAACAGGTTCTTGAACCCATGAGTGTTATGGTGGGGTCTGATGAGGCTGTCACGGCAAACCACAACATCTCAGAGATTTGGGGATGCTTCAGGATCACACAGGTCACACACCTGACATTCCCCTTCTATTTTCCTTTCTGTTTCCTGCCAAATTGTAAGATTTTAGCTGTTCAGTCATTTCTGGGCAAAGAGGTTATAGTGTAGAAACATTCTTCCCCATTTTGGAATCAAGATTTTTTCTCATAGATTTTACTTATTTGAGAGACAGAGTGAGCGAGAGAGAGCGAGAGAGCACACACATGAACAGGGGGTAGGAGTAGAAGGAGAGGGAGAACAGACTCCCTGTTGTGGGACTCGATCCCACGACCCTGGGATCTTGACCTGAGCTGAAGGCAGATACTTTACTGACTGAGCCACCCGGGTGCCCCTATAATCAAGACTTTTAATATCTATGGGGTCTTTCCTCATTCTTCCATCTGTTTCACAAAAGTGACTTTTCACCTCCAGCTTCAAATGAACTTGTCCGGAACACGGCCAGCTCCAGCCTGGAAACCACTCCGTAAATGCTTACTTTAATTTTTTTCCTCACATGAATTCTTCTTCAGATTTTGGCTTTAAAATTGACACAGAGAAACAAGTGAATGCCAGGGAGTGAGCATACTTGCTGACAAAGCGATGATAGGGAGAGAGCTGAACAACATCCCGTTATCTGTTGAGTAATAACAATACACTTTTAAAAAAATCCATAGTGTTAGACCTTGATCTTCTTTGATGTTAGCGTGGTAACCGGGCTTAACTAGAGCATAAATAATCTATATTATATGTCCTCTACCAGCTAGACCTTGAAAAAATTTGACTGCCCAGCGTTAGTAAGGTTGCTCGTTCTCATTTCTCCAATACGAGTCCAAAGCCCCTGTTGGGAACCATGACCCTCAGGTGTGGAACACATCGTCACGGATCTGCTGGCCGCTCAGAAGGATGCGTCTTTAGAAGTGGGCTCCTAACCTGTGTGGTTCACAGAGCCCAGGAGGCTGTTGGATATTATAAGACTTGCTGGAATCCATGCTTCTATCAAGGATTGCTGACATACTAAATTGAGACTATCTCTGCGTTTTATGTGTATTTGACCACTCAGTATAGCTGCTACTGTTACAAGGAAATACTCAAGAATATAAAGTTTTTATTGACTTCAGAGGAGCTTTTTGCTATAATGGATTTTCTTTCTTTCTTTCTTTTATTTTTTTGTTTTTGTTTTTGTTTTTTTAAGATTTTATTTGTTTATTTGACAGAGAGACAGTGAGAGCGAGAACACAAGCAGGGGGAGCAGCAGAGGGAGTAGCAGGCTTCCCGCTGAGCAGGGAGCCCGATGTGGGGCTCGATTCCAGGACCCTGGGATCATGACCTGAGCCGAAGGCAGATGCTTAACGACTGAGCCACCCAGATGCCCCTGTAATGGATTTTCTTAATAGGAGTTCAAGCACCACTACTATAAATGGTTAATAACTTGTTTTGACATTAAAAATGGGTCACCACAGGGCGCCTGGGTGGCTCAGTTGGTTAACCATCTGCTTTTGGCTCAGGTCATGATTACAGGGTTCTGGGATCGAGCCCCACATTGGGCTCCCTGCTCAGCTGGAAGCCTGCTTCTCCGTCTCCCTCTGCCTCTGCTCTCTCTCATGCACTCTCTCTCTAATAAATAAATAAAATCTTTTAACAAAAATGGGTCACCATAATCAGAGACATTGAGAACTGTTGTTTTAGGATATAGTGAAGGTATCTAAATCAGGTTAGGATTGAGCCCAGGATTTAACCACAGCAGAGCCAGAATGTTCTTCAATAGTTATGGGAAAGAAATACTTTTCTTTTTTTTTTTTTTAATTTTAGATCAGGTGACTTGGGGCAATGGATTTGTTAGACTCCACAAGGCTAGTCTTACACTTTCTAGCCCCATAGACAGAAGCCACGTGTTGTTGTTTAAACCTAAATTTTAATTGGGAAAATTAAAAATTGAGTTCATTCTTCACAGTAGCCATGGTTCAGGTGCTTAATGGCCACGTTCAGCAAGAGGCTATATCCTGGACAGCACATGGATAGAACATTTCCATCATCAAAGAAAGTGGTTGGTTTTTGTTTGTTTGTTTTTAATTTGACAGAGAGAGAGATTGCAAGTAGGCAGAGAGGCAGGCAGAGAGAGAGGGGGGAAGCAGGCTCCCTGCTGAGCAGAGAGTCCAATGCAGGCCTCCATCCCAGGATCCTGAGATCATGGCCTGAGCTGAAGGTAGAGGCTTAACCCACTGAGCCACCCAGGCAGTTTTTTAGACAAAGAAAGTTTTTTAGACAGTGCTGGGTATGATTATCTATACTTTTAGTAGCTTTGCCCCTGGCATTGGATGGAGAAGACAGAGCCCGATTTGCCCCATAGAATCATAGAGAACTTTATGGACACGAATTCCCTAGAGCATGAGTGGAAAAGAAAATTGTTTTCCTCATCATGTTTTTCCAGTTCTCCCTCTCATGACCGCCCCCATCCCATGACAGACGGCAGGGATCTGCATGCATTCGATTTGTTAACATTTTATTGTGTCTTTGGTAGGCCTTTGTCACCATTTGGGCTGCCGGCCATCTGAATCCTTTTCCTAAATTTGGGGGAATCCATCATTGTGTGAAGCTGGGTGGGTAAGAGGACCCTGTTCCTCTTCATTTCCCAAAGAGAAACGCCCACATTTGTGTTTTTCCTGACTTGTGCCAGCGAGCAGGAGCATAGGAAGGTCTGGCAAGCATGGGACTGGGCTTGGGAGGGATAACTCAGAAGGTACTTCAGAATTCCGCCCATCACTACTTCAGGCAGCGGCATTTGTGGCTGTGGACAGAGCCACCTGCAGTGACCGGGGCCTGTGGCTTTGGGGGCAGGCGGTTCGGCTGTGGCAAACAAAAGAGAAATACTAAGGAAAACAACTTTTCTGCATATGTAAGTATGGGAGAGTAGCTTCCCCTTTTCTAACTGACATCCTCCTCCACATGGAATCATGGTAACAGGATAACAAAAGAATATCAAAAGAACCAGAAATCAGCGATTCCTTAAATTAGCCAGCACCCAAGTAAGATATTCTGATATTCTTTTATGGAAAGAAACACTTTCATTATTGGTACATGGAAGACTGCATATATAGGAATTATGAACACCCTCCTTTGGATTAGTAGAGAAATAACTCTTTTTATCTCTTTTTATTTTTTTGGTAGAGATTGGTATTTATAATTCTGTTTCTTACTGAGAACCTACTCAAAGCCATTGCCTGTGAACAATCACAACAGTTTTGGTTCTTGCCACCTGGGTCGATTGGCGTATTTAATTTGTTTTCCAGAATGAGTAGACTGTGGCGCTTGTTGTACGTTGTGCTTGAGCCTGTAGTCTGTTCCTCCTTGTGCTGCTTCCCCACTTTGATGGCACACGGCAGCTGTGGGACCCCTCTGTGTCATCATGCGTGTCAGATTTGGGGCAAGCCTTCTAAGAAGCCCCGTGCTCTATCTTTCTCTTCCTCTGCTTGGATCTAGATGACCATGAACCATAGTGGATGTTGGGGAGACAGGATTGAAGAAACCGGGTCTACATGGCTGCATGAAGGAGGGCTCTTTCCCAACTGGAAACACCCACATATTCTTCAATAGAAAATCTTTTTTTTTTTTTTTTTGAAGTTTTTATATATGTAAGTGATCTGGATATCCAACGTGGGGCTTGAACTCATGACCCCAAATCATGCTCTTCCAACTGAACCAGGCAGATGTCCCTTGAATAGAACATCAATGGCAATATTTGCAGTTTTTCTCAGTAATAATTCTATGCAATAGAAGAGGGAGCATAAGATATGAAGAGACACTTCTCCAGTGAAGACATACAAATGGCTGTCAGACACATGAAAAAATGTTCATCATCACTAGCCACCAGGGAGATTCAAATTAAAACCACATTGAGATATCACCTTACACCAGTTAGAATGGCCAAAATTAGCAAGACAGGAAACAACATGTGTTGGAGGGGATGTGGAGAAAGGGGAACCCTCTTATACTGTTGGTGGGAATGCAAGTTGGTGCAGCCACTTTGGAGAACAGTGTGGAGATTCCTCAAGAAATTAAAAATAGAGTTTCCCTATGACCCTGCAATTGAACTACTGGGTATTTACCCCAAAGATACAGATGTAGTGAAAAGAAGGGCCATCTGTACCCCAATGTTTATAGCAGCAATGGCCACGGTCGCCAAACTGTGGAAAGAACCAAGATGCCCTTCGACGGACGAATGGTTAAGGAAGATGTGGTCGATATACACTATGGAGTATTATGCCTCCATCAGAAAGGATGAATACCCAACTTTTGTAGCACCATGGTCGGGACTGGAAGAGATTATGCTGAGTGAAATAAGTCAAGCAGAGAGAGTCAATTATCATATGGTTTCACTTATTTGTGGAGCATAACAAATAGCATGGAGGATAAGGGGAGTTAGAGAGGAGAAGGGAGTTGGGGGAAATTGGAAGGGGGTTGAACCATGAGACACTATGGACTCTGAAAAACAATCTGAGGGGTTTGAAGGGGCGGGGGTGGGAGGTTGGGGGAACCAGGTGGTGGGTATTATAGAGGGCACGGATTGCATGGAGCACTGGGTGTGGTGCAAAAAACAAGGAATGCTGTTATGCTGAAAATAATAAAAATAAATAAATAAAAAGAAGAGGGAGCATAAGTTACATGAACATGAGAGGGAGAGAGAAAAGTTAACTTCTGTTGTGTTGAGGCTTTATGTATTTTTGGATCTATTTGTTGCAAAAGCTGACATTACTCATGTACACCCTCATTCAGCACATAAATCTCATCATTTCTTCTTATCAGTGATTGACGTTCCGTTTTTAGTTAGCCTTTATCTGGAACCTACCTCTCTACTGTTAGCATGGGTTCTATACGTAGTCACAATGGGGCTGTGGAAGCAGCTAGGAATGTTATTTCCCTCCATCGCCTCATCCTGCTTACAGGGAGACCGCAGAGCTAGAGGGGGGGTCCGATGCCTCCTTGGAGGAACAAATTGCCAGTTTCGTAAAATGTAGATGCAGCATTTTGAGTGACTTCTTGGCCATGAAGATTGTGGTGCCTGAGGATCTAAGTTCAGTGACTAATTTTAGATTCATAAATGTGTAGAAAATCTATGACAGTCTTATTAGAAGGCATTTTCTGGGCTGAAGGGTTTCACATCGGCTGTATAGAAGGGTGCTATGCAATTATCTTAGATTTAAACACTGGAAGAAAGCATGTATATTCATTCAGAAGTCTCAAATGTGGTGGTTCAGAAGATGATCCATTTTATGTCGGGCATCATGTGTGAATGGTTGGTTGTCAGAGATGAGGTTTTAGGGGCTTAATGTTTTGACTTTAGAGTTTACTATGTATTAGTAATAACATTTTCCTCTTCTAAAATGTGGAAGTAGCAACCGTACGCTTGTGAGGTTATTCATAGAGGTTTTATGCATGCTAATATATTTGAAATGTTTTGAGTCCTTTGGGGGAAAAGTGCTCAATAAACACAAATAACTACTCATGTTAGCGGTTCATTTCTGTTGACTTAGTACACGGCCATCTTTTTCTCTTAATAATGTCAGAGCATCTGAGTAATGGTATGTCATAGCTTGAACAAAATAGAAGACATTTTTAGTCTCAGCATAGTGTAACCTGTGACAGATGATTTAATCTCTCCTGCTATATTCTTTACTGTTTAAAGGCGTTATTTGGCAAGATTGTGTTGAATAAAGTAAAAAGTTTGCACGAAGAGCCAGGAGGCTGTAATTTCTACCTCAGTTATGAAGGTGATAATATTTAAGTCTAAGACTGTTCTTATAGGAACCCCACGAACTCAACCCTATTGCTTCTACTCTTTTTTTTTTTTTTAAGATTTTATTTATTTATTTGAAAGACAGAGATCACAAGTAGGCAGAGAGGCAGGCAGAGAGAGAGGGGGAATCAGGCTCCCTGCTGAGCAGAGAGTTCAATGTGGGGCTTGATCCCAGGACCCTGAGATCATGGCCTGAGCTGAAGGCAGAGGCTCAAACCACTGAGCGACCCAGGTGCCCCGCTTCTACTCTTCTTAAAGTGTGCTTCCCCACCCACTGTATTTTCGAACACAGCAGTGCATACTTTATACCATAGCATGGAGTGTATCTCAAACTTCTTGGTCTTAGAGCCTTCTATACTCTTTTTTTTTTTTTTTAAGATTTTATTTATTTATTTGACAGAGATCACAAGTAGGCAGAGAGGCAGGCAGAGAGAGAGGGGGAAGCAGGCTCCCCGCCGAGCAGAGAGGCCGATGCGGGGCTTGATCCCAGGACCCTGGGATCATGACCTGAGCCGAAGGTGGAGGCTTAACCCACTGAGCCACCCAGGTGCCCCAGAGTCTTTTATACTCTTAAAAATTGAGAGTGTCTCAAATGGCTTAACATTATGTGGCTTCTGTCATAAATATTTGCCATATGAGGAAGGAAAATGGGGACACTTAAAAGTATCTAGAATTAATTCCTTTCAAGTAAGTAATGAACCCATTCTATGTTAACATAGAAAGCTGTTTTCAAGTGAAAAATGACTATTTTTCTAAAACAAGGTAAGTTTGGGAAGAAGAGTGGCACTGTTAGATTTTTTTGCACATCTCTAATTTCTGGCTTCATGGAAGATATCTGGATTCTCTTGTTTGTTCCTGCAGTCAGTCAACTGAGATTTCAAACATGCTAAGTCTTCTGTGAATCTCCAACTTGTGAAGGAGTGACAGTGAAAAAAGGCAAATCATGTCTTAATATCCTTATGAAAATCGTTTGGACCTCCTGGCACCCCTAAAGTGGTGCTAGGCACCATACTTTGAGAACACCTGTTCTATACTAGAGCCCTAAAGCCTGTCTTTAGAGTATCTCCAGTTTTGTCATCTATTTGTACCAGAAACATCCCCATCCCGTGAGTGTGGTTATGGTAAGAAAGCAAAGATGAGAGGAAAAATTGCATGACTTATTAAAAACACTCTCTTTTGGTTTCATGTACAGAAAGCTGCGTCACCTAATGACCCGAATGGAAGCATTTGAAATGTCAGTGCGTGTCCCTACCTTTATCTCTCCAGTGGAGAGGCATGCCTAAGTATTGGTAATTAGGATTACGATCTTGTACATCTGTGATGAGATAGTGGGCTGTTCTCAAATGTTAGTGAGTGGATTCATGAGACATGATGACTTCCCCTATAAGACATCAGTGCCATACCACAAGCAGTGATTGTTTAATTATTTATTGTAGTGACTTGTCATTTATACTATGTTGTTTTTTTATAATAAGTGTTTCTCACCTGTGTGCCTATAGGTTGGCTGGGATCTGAACGACCTAAGCTATGCTCCCCTGGGCTTGGCTCTAAGCTGTAGGCTGGGTTCAAAGTTGCTCCTGAGCCTCCCTCCTGAGACTTGCACACACCACTTTCCTCTGTCATGGCGGAAGTGTAAAGACCACGCAGAAACTTTTAGTGTCTCTGAAGGCCTGTACTTGGAGTTGACCCACCATCACTTCAAACTCACATGCCATTGATAAAGCAAACTTGCATGGCAAAAGCTTAATACCAATGTGGCAGGAAAGCATATTCTTCCAGTGGAGAGAGGGTGGGAGTAGATAGGGAGAGGAATATTGGCTTTAACATATTCTGATTCACCACAATGTGCAATTCTAAAATATTAGTAAATAACCCTTTCTACCCGGCTAGTTCTTAATCAGAAAAATAACTCAGGAAACAAATTTTAATTTTAATTTTAGGCTGCCGTCGTCCCATGGATTGTGTCTTCAAAGTAGCGCTGGCGTCTGGCACTTACCCTCTTCTCAATGGTCACTTCTCCAGTTGTTCTTTGTGCTATTGATCTGAACTGTCGCAAGAGACTCTTCGTCTCTCTCCTAGTTACTGTTGCTGTGCAACCAAACACCCAAAACTAAGTGCTTCAAAGGACAGCAACCTTGAGTCTGCTGTTAGGGCAGGGTTCCGCAGAGAGAGCTTGACTCTGCTCCCTACCTCATCTGCTGGGGTATTTTGCTGGGTGCTGGGACATCCACTTTTGCCATGATTCACTCACACGCCTGGTCAGTGGAGCTAGCTGACTGTCGACTGGGAACTAAGGACCAGGAGCCTCAGGTTATCTCCATGTGGACTTTCCATGGATTACCTGGGCTTCCTTATAGCATCGTGGCTAAGTTGCAAATGTGAGTGTCCCAGGAGATAGGATGTGAAAAGTGTCATTTTCCTTTTTTTGGTAAATTTTTATTGAAGTTCTAGTTAGTTTACATACAGTGCAATATTAATTTCAGGTTTGCCATATAGTGATTCAACACTTCCGTACAGAACATCTCAAGTGTACTTATCACCAGTGCCCTCTTAATCCCCATCACCTATTTCCCCCACACCCCCACCTGCCTCCCCTCTGGTAACCATCAGTTTGTTCTTTATAGTTAAGAATCAATTTCTTGGTTTGCCTCTCTCTTTTTTACCCTCTTTACTTATTTATTTATTTATTTTTAAAATTCAACATATGAGTGAAATCATATGGGATTTGTCTTTCTCTGACTAACTTACTTCACATAGCATCATACTCTCTAGCTCCATCCATGTCATTGCAAATGGTAAGAATCCATTCTTTTTTCTGGCTCTGTGTGTGTGTGTATACACGTACCACATCTTTATGCATTCATCAGTTGATTGTCATGTGGGCTGTTCCCATGATTTGGCTATTGTTGATAATGCTGCTGTAAGCATCAGGGTGCATGTATCCCTTGGAATTAACATTTTTCTTTCCTTTGGGTAAATACCTCCTAGTGTGATTGCTGGATTATAGGGTAGTTCTATTTGTAACTTTTTGAGGAACCTCCTTGCTGTTTTCCAGGGTGGCTTCACCAGTTTGCATTCCCACCAATAGTGCATGAATAGTGCACTAGGGCACTAGAAAAGTGTCAGTTTCTTAAGGTTTGGCCTTGAGAACTGACCCAGAGTAACCTCTGTTGGATTGTATCAGTCAAGCTGTTACAAAGTCCACTTTCAAGGGGAGGGGACATAGACCCCACCTCTCAAGGAGAGGCTTGTCAAAGAAATCTGGGCCCATGTTTTAAAAAAAAAATGGTGGTTTTTTCTGCCTCAGTTCTTCCCCCCGCAAATCGCCCCATGTTTGCATCCTGCCTCCAGATTCGTCTTCTTAAAGCATAGCTCTGTTCGTGCCGTAGCTCACCAATGTCTACCAAATAAGAAGTAAATTAATCTTGTATTCAGAATGATCCATTTATCACCCTTTAGCATTCCCCTACGTTCCAGCCAAACTCTGGGCTTTTTCTCCTTTTGCCTTTGATCATGTACTTTTTTTTTCTCTCTTTGTAGAATATTATCCCTCTGATCTTTTCACATCCTGACATTCTGTGCTTAAAATAAATGCTACCTTCTCACAAAGATTTCCTTGAGCTCTCCATTATCCTGCAGTGTGTCCTTGCACATTCTCCACTAGTACTGTTTTTTTATTTTTTTTTTTTAAGATTTTATGTATTTATTTTACAGAGAAATCACAAGTAGGCAGGGAGAGAGAGGGGGCAAGCAGGCTCCCCGCTGAGCAGAGAGCCTGATGTGGGGCTCGATCCCAGGATCCTGAGATCATGACCTGAGTGGAAGGCAGAGGCTTAACCCACTGAGCCACCCAGGTTCACCTCTCATAGTACTTTTTTTTTTTTTTTTTTAAGATTTTATTTATTTATTTGACAGAGAGAGATCACAAGTAGATGGAGAGGCAGGCAGAGAGAGAGAGAGAGGGAAGCAGGCTCCCTGCTGAGCAGAGAGCCCGATGCGGGGCTCGATCCCAGGACTTTGAGATCATGACCTGAGCCGAAGGCAGCGGCTTAACCCACTGAGCCACCCAGGCGCCCTCATAGTACTTTTTAACTGTGCCTTTTTAGAGATCCATCAATTGCTATCTTATGCAAGAATAAGTGGGTATGTGTTTTATATACTCTAGTAGATTTTATGTTCCTCAGAGGGGCTTTATATTTTTATGTAATATTAATCTTCAACTGCACCAGTATTTTGAGATGTATGTCATAGTGCTTGCTTTTTTTTTAAATGAATGAATCGAGAGTATGAATGGAATTACAGAGTATGCTTAGACTCTAGTGAAAACCTACTAGAAACACTATGATTGTGGATTAAGATTGCTGGTTGGCTACAAAATAAGTAAAAATAGGTTGGTGACTTAATTGTGACGTGAATGTTAGGAAGAATTATTGAAAGAAAGATTCCATTTATAATTACAATGTTGCTATATGGAAGTAGGGAGCAGCTTACCTAGACAGCTGAGGGACTAAGTGAAGAAAGCTAGAAAACTCAATTGTGGGACATAAGATACATTTCAAGTAAGTGGAGAGGGATAGTTTATTCTTGGAAAGTAAGATTCAGTACAATTACATGCAGTTATTATTTTTGTGTAATTAAAGCACAAACATGATACAATCCCTATCAAAACTGGGGAACCCCAATATGATTCTGAATTTGATCTGGAAGAATGAACCTATAAAACCCTCCCAGAATTATAAGAAATATTTATCGAAGTACTTGCCATCTCAAATATTTAAGAATAGTATGAGTTAATGATGACTGAACAGAGGTATCGGTACAAGAATATATCAACGAATAAAATATAGAGTGTATACATAGGCATATGTAGTAGGTGATAGGGTTGGCATTTCAGATTGGAAAGAAAAAGATAAATTAGTCAGTAAAAGGTGTTGGGACACCTACCTAGTCATCTAGAAAAATGAAGCAGAATCCTTACCAGACAACTCATGAGAAAATAATTCTAGAGGATAAAAATTATAAGTGTAACAAAGTAAGCTATAAATGTATGTGCATATTATATGAGTCAATATTTTTACCATCTTTTGGTGGAAAGGATATCTCCAACTAAAAACATGAAGGAAAGACTCAAAAGAAGAAACTACATACAGCATTTTAAGTCTTCATTATTTTATTTTAGTATAGTGGAGAATCATCTGAATTTGTTTGAAAGTTTGAAACTTGTTGGCATAATATGGAATCAACATGATGTCCCTAATGTACAAAGTGCTCTTACAATAAGCTTTTACAATTTCATCAATAAGATGAACGTCTTAATAGAATCGTGAGGGAAAAACATAGGTAATTCATAAATAATGAGTACAGGGCCAGCCAACCTATGAAAAGGTGTACAAACCTGCTAGCTATCAAAAGTGCACATTAAGTCAACAGTGGCATATCTCTGTAACTGAAATGATAAAAATAAAATGAAACCAAACAAAATATGTCTACAATTGGGGATGGTATAGGGAAAAAAGTACTATCATGTCATTTTTCTTAAACTGAGGTGAAGGACCATGTTCCTCATTCTGTTTCTGGCTGAAGATATATTTGTAAAAATAAATAGCCAGAAAAAGACAATGAAAAATATACAAAATAAAATCTCAAATATATTTCTATATACCTATGAAATATTCATCAGATAGAAAATTATTCTGTCAAATTCCTGTGAAAGTTTCTAAATGTTTACTCTCGGTTTCTGAACCAATCTCGTGGTGGGCCAGTAACAGAGCATTTGCAGCCTGGCACCATTTTGTGGACCACACTTTGAGACGTGCTGCTTTCATGCACTAATGGGAACATATTTTGGTTCAAAATTTCTGAAGGGAAGATTGGCATTACGTATAAGATTTTAAATGTGCAGACTCTTCTGTTTCTTGGAATTTATTGCAAGGCCATAATTCTATCCTTGGGGAACTGGGTGGCTCAGTGGGTTAAGCCTCTGCCTTTGGCTCAGGTCATGATCTCAGGGTCCTGGGGTCGAGCCCCGCATTGGGCTCTCTGCTCAGCATGGAGCCTGCTTCCCCCCTCTCTCTGCCTGCCTCTCTACCTACTTGTGATCTCTCGCTCTGTCAAATAAATAAATAAAATATTTTTTTTAAAAAAGATTATTCTATCCTTTTCTGTTACAAAGAAAAAGATGGAACCCCAATATTCTTCAGTAGAGTAGGGATTAACTAGTGATGGTACAATCACACTGTGGAGTACTGTATAGTCATTATAAATAATTTGGTGAATGTTGTGTATTAAATTTTTTTATGGTAGAAAATTCAAATATATGTAGGAAAAATAGTATAAAAAATCCCCATACAACCATCACTTGGCTTCAGCTATTACCTACTTATGGCCAAATTTGTCCCTAGCCCTTGGTATTAGATGCGCATTTATTTATGTGGAAAGATGATCATTGTAAATAAAAAAAGAAAGGTTATAGAGAAGCATTTTTTCACTCTCTTAACAATTTACTGATTGCCTTCTGACGTCAGAATTGGCATTATTCTAGGAGCTGGGGCTTCACGAGTGGATAAGAAAAGAAACTCAGCTAGATACTTCCATTCTCATAGGGAAGACAGGGCAATCAACCACCAAAATTATACTATATAGTTACCTTTCACTATTACAGAGAAAGATCAAGCAGTGAAGGGGGATAGGGAGCATTGGGGGTGCTGTAGTTTCAGGAAGGATGGACAGAGAATGCCTCCCGGAGGAGGTGGTATTTGATTCAAGACCCTAAGTTGCTAAGATGGAAACATGCAGCAGTCTTTGGGGAGACCTCCCCAGGCTGCTGGAGGGTAGGGGTGGCCAATGTAAACACCTAAGGCAGAAATGAGCCTTGTGTGTGTGAGGAAGAGCAAGGAGGCCCCTGTGACTGGATTGAACCAGGGTATGGAGACACCAGGGCAGAAGTGGTAGGAGACACTGTGAAGGGTCTTATGGACCCCTGTGAAGACTAGGCTCCTACTCTGAGTGAAATAGGGAGCCCCTGGAGGGATTTGAACCTAGGAGTGATATAAGATTTCTTATATTTTCAGACACTCATTTTGGCTGCTGAATTGAGAATAGACTGTAAGGGGGCAGGTCCAGATGGAGGAAGATCAGATGGGAGGTTACTGTGAGAGCCAGGGAGGACGTGGATGATCCTAATTTGGACAAGGGTGGAAAGGGTAGAAATGGTTTGAAGGGGTCAGATTTTGATCTATCTTGAAGGGAGAGTCAGGAGAATCTGCTCAGGGATCCCATGTAGGGTGTGAGAAAGGGAGAGGTGTTAAAGGTGGTTCTGAGGTTTGGGGCCTGGGCACCTGGAAAGATGGAGGTGCTGTTTACTCGAAGGGGGAAGACTCCATCACCAGATGTTCGAATGGGGAAGCTCAAGAGTGGGTTTGGGAGGCATCGAATTTGAGGGTCCATTAGACATCAAAGTGAAGATGTCCCATACACCATTGTATATAAGGGTCTGGAATTCAGAGAGAGGTCTGGGCTGAAGATGTGTAAATGTGGGAGGTGTGAGTCTGGGTGAGGTCACCAAAGATGTCAATGCATGTGGAAAGCTAAGAGGTCTGAGAACTTAGCCCAGGGTCATTCACCCTTAAGAGCAGGGAGATGAGGGGAGGATCAACATTAGTAATCAGGGAGTGAGGTTTCTTCCTCCTAATGAAGTAGGAGGAAAACCAAGGGTGTGGGGGTATCTTAGAAGCCCACTGATAAGTGTTTCAAGGCGGGGAGAGTAATCAGAGGGCTGTCAAGGAAGAGGCTGTAGATTTGACTGAACGGAGAGCTCAGATGAAAGTCTGACCAACGGGATCTGCCAGCTTGGATTCCTTACTGGCGTGCGAATTGTGAAGCTTGGAGATGATGAGGAGGAAGCCAGTAATTATTGTCATTTTAAGAATTCAGAAGGAACAGTGTCTTCTTATTTCTTTGTCAGGAATGTCAAATATATACCCTGCCATTAAAATTGAATATAGCAGCCAAAAAGGAAAGGAAGACAAAGAAACTAAAATTACTGAAAGACAGTTTTCCCATGTCCTGTCAGAGAGCGTAAATTAATTATAAAGCTGGTTGATGCAGATGCAGCTGGCCAAACTTCGGTTACGCTTTAGCAGGGAACATCCATGGGGAAAGGCCCAGTGAGTCAACTGAGAGAGAGAAAGAGAAGGAGAGAGAGAAAGAGGGAGAGGGAGAGAGGAAGAGAGTGTGAGGGAGAAGGAGAGAGAGTGGGAAGGAGAGGGAGGGTGGAGGGGAGGAGAGAAAGAGAAGGAGGAAAAGGGGGAGAGGGAGAGGAAGGAAGAGTAAAGGAGGGAGAAAGGAGGTGGGGAGGGAGAGAGAGCAGGAGAGTGAAGGAGAGAGAGAGAATAGGGGAAACATGGAAAACCCAAGAGAATCACTCATGCTTGAAGCAGATAAAGTTAGTTGAGTCTCCAGGAATAAAATACCAGAAACATGGTAGCTGCTTTGAACAGTAGTTTAGCTTGGATAGACTTGAAAGTGTATACATTCTTTATGGAGGAACCGTTTTCCTGACACTTAAAACAGTCCACCGTGGTCCCACAGAGTGGTGAATTCGGGTCTCTGAGGCCCAAATGCAGTCAATGTTCGGGAGATGCTGTCTTCGAGTCCTGGGAGTTGTGCCAGTTTCTTCCCTAGGCGTCGATTGGATAAAAAGCTATCACATTTTGGGTAACTTTTCTCTAGAAAATTTTGAAACAAATGCTAAACTAAAACTTTATAATTGCACTAGTTTCCCTAAGTAGAAAGGAAAACCTCACCTTTTTCACTTGCAGGGAGTTCTTGTGGGGTTTGAATGCACAAGTTCGGGAAATAAAATGATTTTATTTATTTATTTATTTATTTATTTATTTATGGTAGGCTTAAATGATTGCTGCCTGAATAAACATTTTGAACACCATCCCTCCCTCTCAAACACACACATAATACACATATTCTAGTGCTTATCAAATTACGAAAGCGGAGTTCAGATAAAATAACAGGAGGTTTTTCCTTGGCATCAGCCAAGAGTTATTTGGAAACAGGCAGAACAAGTTAAAGTGTAAGCCTCTTCTAGCGAAGGGAAAGATTTGTGTACCAGACAGAGATGGACTACGTTCATTCTCACATAAATATTATCTCTTTGTTCTTACCAGGGCCGAGATGCAGTCATTGTCTTAATTAACTCGGAGAATTTTCAGTTATGGCTCCAAAATTTTAGTCTACTGGAAACTGTCACCCGGCCAACTAGCAGGGACCTTTAGTGGGCTCTGTATCCAAATTAGATCTCAGGGATGGGTGTGGAAGGGCAGATTCACCTCTTTTTTCCAGTTTTTATGTTCTGGGCATCTGTTATTCTAGTTCATGGACAAGTTTCGACAGAGAAGCTTAGCGGCTTTTCTATTATTCATAAATGGATATTTTACTCAGCAGAACTCTGTCTTTTTGCAGTGTGTTAATTTGTGGAACATTCTGAAACCCAGCCCGAAGATGACGCCACTGTCAAGGGTCACATATAGTCTTTCAGTAATTTTGTTT
The DNA here is from genome assembly GCF_010015895.1 of Lontra canadensis. Classification (NCBI taxonomy): domain Eukaryota; kingdom Metazoa; phylum Chordata; class Mammalia; order Carnivora; family Mustelidae; genus Lontra; species Lontra canadensis. The sequence continues at coordinate 11,688,541 of NW_022631010.1, forward strand.
GGAGTGTGGTTTTTTTTCTTTTTTTTGATTTGCAATAAAAATTACAGTTGAAAACAGGGAAAATATACATCTGACCCCAAAGAACATTTTTACTAATTAGCATTTATTTCAACAAAACTTGGAACTTTAAAACATGGAATTTTAACATCCTTCCATTCATACAGGCGTCATGGTCACAGAGACCTAGAAATAGCTCTCAAGTGACCATTTCTGTCCTATTTACATTGACTTTTGTCAGGGGGAAATGAAGAGACTGAACAGTGTTTAGATTATCTCTGCACATTTTAAAATTTCTCGCCAACCTTGCATGTGATGGTTGGCATCGGAGAGAATAAGCAGGAAATTAGAGAGGCAGAGTTCCTCCTTCATCTTTTGCCAGGGCTGGACTCCTTGCTCCATTTATTTTCATAGGAGACCCGAAATCTGAGAACGGTTTTTAAGCAGACCACAGTTTATAGCCGGTCTTCATGTGGCGATGCACAGATTGCCAGACCTTTCTACTTTTCTCCAAGTGAGTGTGCTGACATTTGAAGTACCAAATGCACTTCTGGTCAATAAATAGTTGAGAATAAAGAAAGTTGAACAGTGGGGCACTTTCATCATCCTAAAAACTATGCCTTTTTTTCTTCCCCCCAAATGATGAAGGTAATACGTGTGTGTTACAGAAAATTAGGAAAATTATTATAATCTGAAATCCTACAACCCATAGAATCCCCAAAGTTGGTATTTTTATCGTCATTCTCTTGAGATCTACCTGTATTCCTTAAGCTATTGGTTTAACACGCTATTTCCAAGAGGAGCGGGTAAGGATGTTAATGGGTGTTCTGGGGAAGGGAAAAAAAAAAGCTTTCCATGGTCACAGATCTTTGGTAAATGCCAGGTTGAGTAATGGTAGACTCAGCTTGGTCACAGATGCCCCCTTCAGGGCTGTACCTCCTCAGGACCCCCCTCCACCTGGGAGGGATGTTTCTGCTCTGACCCTGGGGGTACAGACCTGCTTTGGCAGTATACCTACTAACGTTAACATTGCACGGGAGTGTCCTTGAGACAGCAATGCAGATCGCATTTTGTTTTTTAGTTTTGTAAAATTGAATTCTTGTGCATTTGCGACCCGCTTTTTCCACTAAACATATTACGAATGTTTTGCACTTAAAAAAAAAATGGGGGTGCCTGGGTAGCTCAGTGAGTTAAAACCTCTGCCTTCGGCTCAGGTCATGATCCCAGGGTCCTGGGATCGAGGCCCGCATTGGGCTCTCTGCTTAGCAGGGAGCCTGCTTCCCTTCCTCTCTCTCTGCCTGCCTCTGCCTACTTGTGATCTCTGTCTGTCAAATAAATAAATAAAATCTTAAAAACAAAAAATGTTTCCAGGGCACCTGGGTGGCTCACTTGTTAAGTTAAGTGGCTGCCTTTGGCTCAGGTCATGATCCCGGGGTCCTGGGATGCAGTCCTGCTTCAGGCTCCCTGTTCGGTGGGAAGCCTGCTTCTCCTCTCCCATTCCCCCTGCTTGTGTGCCCTCTCTCACCTTCTCTCTCTCTGTGTCAAATAAATGAATAAAATCTTTAAAAAAAAAAAAGTGTTTCCCCAAATCCCTTTCCCTCTTTGTTATTTCTCAAAGTGGTCCGTGTATAAAAGTTCTGTGTATTCAGCTGGGGCCTGACCCAGGTGACAAAGGTGATTTCAGCCCTTGGTGACCATTGTGAATGATTCTGAGGTATGACATGTTTACATTCATTTCATTTCCGCCTTTTCCCCACCTGTTCCAACAGACCTTTAATTTTGGACAACTGCTGTTGAAGCTTGTGGATTCACTGTCGCCAAAGTCACGGCTAACTGTTGGCTTTGGAAAGGCCTGACGAAAATAGGCTGCTTCTCATGCAAATGGCTAATTTTCTCCTGTTGGTGGTCAATTCATTTAGGAATAGAGTGTTTTATTTATTGTGTTGTAAAAATAGCCTCTTGGAGAAGAAGAGCCTGCTTCGAGGAGCTCCCACATGCTGGATTTTTTTCCATACAGCAATGATTACGTTGATCTAGACTATCTATTGCCTTCCCAGAGTCTTTTTTTCCACCGTGGAGCAGAAATGTGCATTTAGTGTTTCTTAAAGCCTGCAAATGGGAAGGGTTACTGGCATCCTTCCTTCATGCTTGATCATCTAAAATCGTTTTCTACAATTAAAGGCAGACATATATCTGCTGAGAATTGAAATCAAATTGAAAACAGTTCTTCATTTTGGATGTTCCCTTCGCCTATTTTTTTATTTCCTTTATCACAAAAATATTTTTGAATCTGAGCACTCAGTAGTTAGCTTTTGTGACCATCAGTTCTAGTTGGAAATTTAAGAATCTACGGAGAAATACATTTATCTTTCAAAATGTGTTTATATCACAAACAAGGGTTTAGTTAAATCTTGGAGACATGTTGAAACAGACGCCTTACTCTTTTTTTTTTTTTTTTGAAAGATTTTGTTTATTTATTTGACAGAGAGAGAAAGAGAGAGAGAGAGAGAGAGACAGTGAGAGCAGGAACACAAGCAAGGGGGAGTGAGAGAGGGGAAAGCAGGCTTCCTGCCAAGCAGGGAACCTGATGTGGGGCTCGAACCCAGGACCCTGGGATCAGGACCTGAGCTGAGCTGAAGGCAGACGCTTAATGACTGAGCCACCCAGGCGCCCCCAGATGCCTTACTCTTTATTGGTGGCCTCAGCCCGATTGATAACCATCAGTTTGTTCGGCATAGAGAACACACCTTTTAAATACTATAAACTACGTTGTGAAGCCCTTCCTTGTATAAACGGCATATCGGGGCCAGGCCTGGAACAAATTCATGGACTCTTCCCCTGTGCAATTCCTGGACAAGTGCATCACTCTTAAAGACTGAAGCTGAAAAGCATTATGTGTACTTTTGGCATGGGGACTCCTTATAGAGAGTATGCAAATTTCCCCAAGGAAAACTGAATTTGCATGCAAAAGCTCTCGCTATAATTATAACAATTTCCTCTTCCTTTTTTTCTTTTTCTTCTTTTAAATTCAGCTTCTCAACGTGTTAAATATAAGGTTTTCCCCTTCTCACCAAGACAAGCCTTGCCTATGGAATTGACTGCTGAGAACCCTCCTGCCAGGTCCCTCAGACAGCAGCGAGAGTGAGACACTGAGGTTTTGAGATGCAGTGATGTCACAGGCGGGCAGTGGGGGTCCTGTGACCTTGTACATCATTTATGGGAGTGTCAAGGTGCTATCCGAGAGCTTATGCTTAGAAGAAAAACTGATGGACTCATTAAAGGGGAAAAAAAGAAAAGTTTGATGATCAAGTCGTCTTTTTTTTTTTTTTTTTTCCCCGAGGGCTGTGCTCAACATAGTTTAAATTGTAATAAAAATTAAAATGCCTGAAATGTGTCAGAGTTGCAGTCCTCTGCTGCTTTAGCTCACGGGCACCTCCCAAAATGTTTCCTCAGATAGCAACACAAAACACTGGCAGCCCCCCAAGAGAACATTCTTTGAGGACCTCATAGCTGTGGCGAAAGGGAACTTTGCGTTCTGGTTCTGGTCGTGTGGGCAGGATGTGGTCTCCATTCTAAGGTTGCTTTCTGCTTTCCATGTAAAGTGTATACTTTTATTATTGTTATTTTTTTTTTTTTCAGACGTGTAATAGGTGGAATGTTCAAAAAAACAGCTTTATCTTGGCCAGGAAATAGAAGGAATGAGTGTAGTGGGAGAAGGTCACCTATTACTGGTGACACTTGGGTGGATTATTAGTTTTCTAATAAACCGAACTGTTAAAAATACTAGATTTTGTTTACGAAGAACTCAAGCTGCTAAATTGCTTAAATAATCTTATATACCAAGTTGCTAAAATAATACCAAACCTAATTAAACTTCCATTTGATTCCAAACATTTGATTCAGCATTCCCCGGTCATTAGCAGTATTGTATTCATGTGACATTCTAGTTGTGGGGTGTCCCTGTTAAAAGAAAGGCAAATCGATTGAGTCGGATGTATATACCCAGCATCGTGTGGCCTGCAGCAGGGTAGAAGGGGAGGACCAGAATCAAGTTCACAGCCTGACTTCTGCTGAAAATGTGTTGTCTCATCGGGAGGCGCACACTCCTGTTGGAGGCACAGGTTTCCAGCAGGATAATTCTGGCTTGACCCAGGACCGTGCTGAAAAATGTGTTCAGATGGGGCTTGCAGAGGTGAGGAGCAAAGAAGAAAAAGGAAGAGAACCTCATTGCTGAGTTTGGAGCCAGGCCGTGGCCAATTTGTGTAGCACTTGAAGACTTAGAAAGTGAAAGCAGCAGCCCAGGAGAAGGGTTGGAGGTGAGGATGAGGACCGGGCGCATCAAGGACCGTGGTGATAGCTCATCTCTGCTCACTGCACTAAGTTAAGTGCCGAGTACAAAATCTGAAGCTTGTTCCCAGCTAGGAGCCTTCCCCCTTGTCCTTGGCTTCAGCAAAGAAGTGAGCGATGTGGCCCTTTGGAGATTGCTAGGGGAGGAGGACTATCGAGATCCGTTTGTGCATCCCGGGAAGAAGCCGTTTTGAGCAGTGGCTGTTGAGATGTTCACAGCCCTGGGTGGCCAAGGCCTTGTCTTTGCCTTAGGTCGCCGGGAGTCCTCCAGCTCGTTTTAACCACCTGCTTCCCTAGTTAAAGGTGGCCTTCTGGAACCTTTGTGTGGCACCCAGGGAGAATTAACACAGCTTCTAAGATGCCTGAGTAAGGAGAGTTCTTCCTGTCCAAGAACACGGCTGTAAAGGACACGCTTCCTTCTGATGGCCTTGATCACCCTCACAGAAGGGCCTGAGTTCTGTTGCCTGGAGGAGGGCAGCTGTGACACCAGCCTGGGGTTGTTGGTGATCGCCATGACTCCGCCCGATGACGGAAGTTCACACAGTAACTGGCCTGCTGTCCCTCCCTTACTCTTGTGTCTCTGAGGCATTCGTTCTACAAATAGTCTCCTTTGTGGACCTATTCTGCTTGACCAAAGGTGAAGGACTTTTTCTGTTTTTCTCCTCTAGTTACTTCCTTATTTTAAGTAGTGAACCTCATTCCCAGGGTTGGTTCCTGTTCTGACAATGCATCTACAGACTGTTGTAAAATTTCCATACACCTCATTTTATCCATGTTTAAGTCCTGAAGTAACAATTTGAAACCACAGCAATGTTGATGGCTCTCGACAAAATTGAGTGAAATTTGAACAGCTTTTTTATTGAGGTAGATAAGGTATTTCCAGGGATAATACATATACAACTCTCCCGAAATTCTGTCTTATTTAATAATCAAAATACCTCTACACTCTAGGGCTCTATGAATAATAGTAGACTGAAACATTTCTTATAGTATAATTAAAATTAAATTTAGTATAATTAACCTGAATTTATTCAGTTGATTTATTGACAGGCTGGTTTCTCTTTAATCCTGGGGAATTCTTATAGGTAGCACGTTGCTGTTCAGAAATGATAAATTTTATCCTAAATCACACATTGTAAGTATAATTGTGGGCCCTAAATTCAAAATCTTTTTCTGATCTGTAATATGTTTTCTTTACTAAATATTAAATACCACTCTTAAAATTATGTAACAGGAGGTTAGAACATAATAACAGATATCCTTTGGGGGGCATTTTTGGTCCCCCATATGGACCCTCTATATTTAGAGTTAAAAATGAGAATATATAAACAATTTTGTATCATTCGTCCCTTATAAAATTGGCATTTCTGATGTTGTACTCCGCTTGTGTGTATGTGTGTTTCTGTATAGCTGCAGATCTTTTATGAAAGAATGAAAAATTGCGAGTGTATTAGTGCCCTAATCCCCTCACTACACTGTTTCTCTCACTCCCAAGACGTAGCTCCTCTCCTTATGCTGCCATTTTTCTTTTCCATTTATGTTTTATCCTCTTGCTTCACGTATGTGTCCTTTATATGTGTGCGTATACGTACATGTGTATATATACACATACATGTTCACACACGTTTATCACACACACAAATGTGTGTATACACACACACATGCACACACATATACTTACATATACACATGCACACACACACATCTGCACACATCTGCCCATGCAAACATAGTGTGGATATGCATAATTGTAATCCTTATATATGTGTGTGTACACACGTGTACGCACACAGTGTCGTGTATCCTAAAACTCTACGGGGCTGGCACCATTGTGGTGGCCCACTTCACAGCTCCTGTCTTTGTTTGATCTGACCTTCGCTCAGTCCCACATGGCAAAGACTAGGGTGCAGTGGGTGGGGTGCTCAGAACACAGGATTTACGGGGTGTTTGCTCCTAGGCGCTGAGAGCCTCACTTGCATCACCCTGGTTTTAGCCCCTGGCTGTGGCCTCAGAGCAGCTCTTGGTATTTGGTAGGTCAAAATCTTGGCTATTCTTGGTCCCTGGACTTAAGACATGAGTTTAAAGAAAAGGTCTGTCAAGTTCCATGAGAAATCCCAAAGGAGTTTTGACTTGAATTTCATGGAATTTATTGGTTCAGTGGGCCTAACCTTTCCACTAGGACTTCCTTACTCTGGCCCCCTTTTTTTCTGCTAACCTACTCTGCCGCTGTTCCCCTCTGTGCCCCGGCCACACTGGCCTTCTTGCTGTTGTTCAGACTTGCATACCTCCTTCCTCTTTGGCTCACCACGTGCCCCCTGTCTGCAGCACACCTTGGGTCTTTGTATGAGTACCTTTTCTTACCATTCATGTTTCCTGCTCATGTTTCACCTCCCCAGAGAGGACTTCCAAGGTCACTGTACCTAGAGTATCCCATTTGGGTTGCTCTTGTCTTCTCACCTTGCCTTATATTCTTCACACATTATTCAGCATCTGAAATGACATAATATTGCTTCCCACTTACTCCTTTGTTTGCCTTGGGCTTCTTTTACTAAAGTGTCCAGTCCTTGAAAACAAGGCTTCTTCTCAAGTCTTAGTTATCATCATCTACTAAGTTTTCTAGTAGCATCTTTAAAAAAGCAAGATGAGAAAGGTCAAATTAATATTAATAAGTCTTTTTAACCCACTCTATCTAAACTAGTATGATTTTCACGTGTAATCAACATAAACATTATTGAGATATCATGCTTTTGTTTTGTTTTGTTTTCAGTAATGGACTCATGAGCCCATGTCAGTTTGGAGCAGCCATGTTTCAGATGCCCACGAGCCCTGTGTAGCTGCTAGCTACCATGTGGGATCGTGGAGGGCTGGAAAGATGCTCGGCATAAGAAGAAATCAATAAATAGTTGCTGAATGGATGAACCAGTGAATGAATGAATTTAAATTCCGTGTGTCTAGGCAATGAAAGGCTGAGTCCTATGAAGAGTGAAATCAAGGTCCCATAAAGGGGGATTTATTGTCATGGAGAAGCACACAGGTAGCACGGGTCCTTTCTCAAGACGCTACTGTGGTATCCGAACGGTTTCAGTGAAGTGTGCCCTTTCTCAAGGCCCTCGTACTGGGCCCTGAGAGCATGAGAAAAGTCAGGTAAAGTCCTCAAGATGTCTGAAGTCTGGTGAGTTAGTAAGAACTTGCTGCCTCACCGTGTGTAGGGTCCTGTGTGTTACTGAAACATCTCTGTGCGTTGTGGATCCCATTTCCCCAGTTTAACTGTTACTAATATTTAAAAACTTGGACTAATAGTTGCAGATGCAGGTGCTGTCACCATCCAGTCACTTTTGCTCGAACACATTTCTTGGGCACTTAGCATTATGTGAAGGTGCTCAAGTGAGTGGACAGTTGCCCTTGCACTGGTTTTAACATGTATTTCCCCAGATTATATCCTTAACTCGCCAGATTTAAGCGATGATTAAATCATGATTAAGCATGATTCCTAAGCATTTCAGCTATATTTTAGGTGCGTTGAGATTCAATCTCAATTCAATATCCAATATGGTCTTTCCTTCTTTTTCAACTTATAATTGGCAAGTTCCCATAGGAAAAAATCATTATTGGTGCTATAAAAGCACTTCTTATCTGTCACATTTGGGAAATGAAAGTTTCGTAAAGGTCAAAAGAAAGTGTGCCCCCAATTATGATGATGACTTGTACATCACAAATAGTTTAATAGCTTGGAACCTATCTCGGTCTCCCTTACAGCGGAAGAAGAGAAAAGGGGGGAAAAAAGAGCCACAAACCCCTTGTCACTCAAGAGCTATTTTACCACTTTGCTTTAAGAAGGATGAAAAAGAGCCTATTTAAATGGTTTTATCAACGTGTATTTGTATACATTCTCTGTGATTGGGAACTACTTAAGTTACGCAAGCCCACAAGTTTATTAGTTCACCTTGATTAATTTGTCAAGGTTAACGTCTGCATAATGAGTTGAAGATAATTAAAGATTCGTTGGCATCCATCTGCCCGTCCCGTGTTTACTCAGTGTAGTACATTTTACAGCTCAACTTACAGTGTTTCCTGAGGAGGTTTCTTTGCCACCGAACCAGTTTTTTTTTTTTTTTTTTTTTTTTTTTTTTTTAACACAAACCATGCTGCCGCCTTGGGCGATGTAAGAATTCTTTTTCTTAATCCTTCAGCACATGACAGCCTATTAGGGAGATCAGATGATGTACCTCTAAGAGGCTCTGGGTGTGTTTGCTGATAGCAGAGAGAGTGCAGCGATGCCAGCCAGTCAGACACATGAGCTAGCAGCTCCCCTTTCCCTTGGAGCCAGGATGGCCCTGGGCTCCCCTGCTGGAGAGGCTGATGGGCATCGTGGGAGACATTGGGCTGACGGAGCGCTGTGCTGTCCTGAGGTCCTACTGTGTGCTGCCTTGTGATGGATTCCCCGTGGAGCAAGCCACCTCGGAGTTTAAAAAAAAAAAAAAAGGGAGAGGGTTTTGGGGTGGGGGGGACTCAAAGCCCTTTCTGCATATCTTACTCACAGTTCATTTCATCTGAATTGCCTTGATCTTTCTGCTTCTAAACCGCTCTTTCTCCCAGCACCCAGTGCCGTCTCTTTCTCTTTCCCTCCTCATAGCCAGCAGTGGTCAGTTGCTCTCCATTCCAGTTCGGAGGTCTCCCTCACCTCCATCCTCTTGGCTCCATTTTCAGCACTTTTTTTTTTTTTTTAAGATTTTATTTTTTTGACAGAGATCGCAAGTAGGCAGAGAGGCAGGCAGAGAGAGAGAGGAAGGGAAGCAGGCTCCCCGCTGAGCAGAGAGCCCGATGTGGGGCTCGATCCCAGGACCCTGGGATCATGACCTGAGCCAACGGTAGAGGCTTAACCTACTGAGCCACCCAGCCACCCCTCAATACTCCTTTTTACTTGTAGAGTGTCATTGCCTCCCGACCTCGTCACAAACTCACCTGAGCTCACCTGCACTCACCTGTCTTCTTTTGTGGGCACTGTCTTCTCTGGGCATCGGTCCCCCAGCCCTCCCGTGATGTCTCCTCTGATTTTCCAATGCTCACTGAGCAATCAGTCTCCTGTGTGCTGGGCTGCCTCTACCTCCCTCATCGCCTTTGCTGCCTCTCTCAAAATAGTGTGGCCCCTAATCAAAGCCAGCTGTCCTTTTACTGTGTGCACCCCGCACACCTGTGCGCCCCTCCCCCCCGCCCTGCCCTGAGCAGCACTGGGCCTCCTCACCTGTGTGTCCCCATCACACCCCCCCTCCAGCGCTGCTTCCCTGGAACCTTGCTCACACCCAGCCTCGGCCTGCCTCGCCCCAGCATCTCGCCTGTCTTGATGATCTTCTGGCTCTTTGGGACACTCTGGAAATCCTCTGAGCTTTTCCCTTTGTGGTTATTCATTCATCCATCATTGGAGAGACCCTGCCCGTCAATTTCTAGAAGGCAGCTTGGCACCAACCTGCTTTTTGTGTCCCGCACAGTTTCAGCGGGCCTTCGAGCACTTGCCTCTCTCTCAGTGAGTGGACAGATGCTTCTTCAACTTCCACAGTCCCTGATGTGGCACATTTCCAGCGCTCTATTTTTTCCCCCTTCTTTCTTTAACTGCCCTTTGCTGTTTTTGGGGGGTTTTGTTGTTATTGTTGTTTTGTTTTTTCTCAGTAACCAACACTTGCAATGATCAGACTGTTTTCCCCTGGCTTCTGGCTTCTCTGCAGGGCTCTGTGTTCCTCTAATGCATAGGTCCACCTGCTCCCTATTTTTTGCCCTACTTTCTCATCACTTCTGTGAAAGGATTTCTCTGAGCCACTGGGTCTTTTCCCCTTAGCTTTAAACAGTGTTGGTCAGGATGCTAGTTCCCAAGCCCTGGGACCAGCTTCTGTCTGGTCTAAACATAGGAACTGGCCTGTCTGTAATTTCTTAAGACAAGTAGGCCAGTTATCGAACACCCTGTTGTAAAGTGTGCTGCTAAAATATCCTTTTAGGGAGAGTTGTTGGCTCTTCCTGTGAAAGGCAAAGATCAGTCTTCAGTGGAAACGGCACTTTAAATGCGGTTTTGAATTAAATGTGTCCAAAACAGACAACCCTGTCTGACAAATATGGGTAAGGGTCCTCAGTCTTAGAAAAGCCATGCTTGTGATTATGTTATTGCTGCTTTTTTCCAGTTACTTATATTAAGTTGGTCACCTTTAAGGTTTATTTCTGACACTGGGTTTGTTAGGCCTAAAACATGAAAATAGTAGTTAGAAAATATTACACTTTTCAATTTTAATTATTACCTTGTTTTTCCCAGGACTTTACATACAAATGTTATTTACTTAAATATTTCTCTCTCTCTCTCTCTTTTTTGGCAAGTGTTTGCACTTCAAGATACAATTAATCATGGAGTATGTTTTTGGGTTTCCCCAGCTGTGGAGAGACTAGTTTAACCTTTAGTGAGGAATAGAGGAATAGAGGAACCAACAGGAATAGAGACAAAGGAACATTATCAACATTTTGTTTCTAACTGTAAAGATGATGCTTATTGTAGATAACTTGGAACATCCAAGAAAGCATAAAAATGAAAATCAGTGTTGGTCCACCACCCATGCACACACACAAAAGTCACTATAATGTAATGTTATCTACATCACATAGGACATAGATTGTATTTTTTATAAAATGAGGATTATATTGGCATACAATTTTTATCCTGCTTTTTATCTCTTAACATTGTATTGTGATGACTTCCTACACAATTTTGTTTTAAATGTGGCTCTTAATGGTTGCATACTTAAAAAAAATTGTTTTTTTAAAAGATTTTATTTATTTATTTGTCAGAGAGAGAGTGAGAGAGAGAAAGCCTGAGCAGGTAGCGCAGCAGGCAGAGGGAGAGGGAGAAGTATGCTCCCTGCTGAGCAAGGAGCCCAATGTGGGGCTCAATCCCAGGACCCTGAGATCATGACCCAAGCCAAAGGCATATGCTTAACCAACTGAGCCACCCAGGTGCCCCTGGTTGCATGCTTATAAATGATGAAGAATTATAACATTTCAGACATGTTCTATTACTGTATATTCAGGTGTTCTGTTTTCCCTCTGTTGCTTTAAAATCATTTCTGCCTCTCTTCAAGATGTGGATACTTAGAAATTGTCGTATTACAGTGTATTTCATAAGAAAACATAAAATTAATTAGGTGTGTACTCTCAATTTCAAATATGCAGTATTTCAGACATTAGAAATAGGAAGATTAATTTTGAATAATGTTATGTCATCCAGGCATTTAAAATCAAGTGCATTTAAGGAAAGGCCCAGTTTTGCTTGCCTTAATGTTGGCCCAAGTTTGGAGACTAAAACATTTACAGACCATTAGCTATAATACTTCACTCTTGAGACCACTTGTCCTAATGAGCTGTCAATTATTGTGCATCTCCATGTAGTTAAAGGGGCCACTGGGCTTGCAGTTTAAAAGCCAGAATTTATAAATGGCAGGAATTGAATTATAAATGTGGTGGTTCATTGAGACTGTGCCACATCATGCCGCTGTCTGGATGCCCTGTCTGGTCTCTGGAAGATTCTTAGTGTCCACTTAAAAATAAGAAACAGTAAAAATGTGCACTTGAGCATATGGCTTCACAAGTTTTATGTTCCTTATGATATATTTTGGGAAAATTGTTCTTTTTTTTCGACAAAGAGTTATGACCAGTGGTTCTTTATTAAGCATGGAATGAACTAATTTCAACCGATATTTGGAGTGAGAAGGATGGAAATTGGAGATATTAAAATGTACTTTGTCAGGGTGCCTGGGTGGCTCAGTCGGTTAAGCGTCTGCCTTTGGCTCAGGGTCATGATTCCAGGATCCTAGGATTGAGCCCCACATGGTGTTCCTTGTTCAGCAGGGAACCTGCTTCTCCCTCTCTCTCTGCTGCTCCCCGAGCTTGTGCACGCTTGTGCTCTCTCAAATGAATAAAAGTCTTTTAAAAAAAATGTACTGGAGTGCCTGAGTGGCTCAGTGGGTTAAGTCTCTGCCTCTGGCTCAGGTCGTGATCTCAGGGTCCTGAGATCGAGCCCCACATCAGGCTCTCTGCTCAGCAGGGAGCCTGCTTCCCCCCTCTCTCTCTGCCTGCCTCTCTGCCTACTTGTGATTTCTCTATCAAATAAATAAATAAAATCTTTAAAAAAAATGAACTTTGTCTTTATAGGTGACTCAAGCAAGCTACAATCTCTCACAATGCATAGTCTGTGTTACCTGTTTATTATTAGTTTCTGAACCATATTTGAGTTTTCAAAATCTATGTACTTTTAAAATACTTGGCTATGGCTTTTCTTTTTATTCATATGATATAACTGGGTCCCAATTCACATTTTTTTCATGGTTAGAGATGTACTTTGAATGCACCAATTCTAAATGATCATGCTGTTAAGAAACTCTTGCAAAACCTTTTTTTTTTTTTTTTTTTAAATTTGACATTGCAACTGTTTAATTTTATGTTATTCTGAGAGGTCAGTATTCGGGTGTAAAAAGTTCTCTTTGAACTGTAATTCTTTTTAAATTGTTGTAATGCAAAAAGAGTACCTGCTTGCAGGAGTAAAATTACATAAGTGAGTAAAAAGTAAACGTTTTATTTAATTTCATCCTCACTCTTTAGTCTTAACATTCTGCCTCAGAGGTAACATTGTTAGCAGTTTGGTAAGTACTCTTCTAGATCTTTCATCCTAGTCTGTACAAAACTAGGTCGGTGAATAGGTAGGCAAGTGGATGATAATCCAGAGATGAGCTATAGATGTTCCCATGCAAATTACCTCATTTCTTTTCAAATAGGATACATAGAGCACTATAACCCAGGAATCCTCAATCTGTGTTCTATGTTGCTGTCATGTAAATTTCTCTTTTCCTGCAGGAGTTGGCAACCATTTCCCAAAACAGGCCAGAAAGAATTTCTGACTTTATAGCCTCTGCACTTTCTGTCGCACCCTTTAGCATTTTAGCACCAAACACAGTTACATGCAGAGCCTTCGTGAACGGGTTTGGCTGTGTTCCAAGAAAACTATGTTCATGACCACCGAGATTTGAATTCATATGATTATCTTGCGTTATGAAATAGTATTCCTCTTTTGTTTTTTTAACCACTTAAATATGTAAAACCAATCTTATTAGCTCATGGGCGCTGTGAAAATAGATAGGGGGGACGCCTGGGTGGCTCAGTCGGTTAAGTGTCTGCCTTTGACTCAGGTCATGATCCCAGGGTCCTGGGATCGAGTCCTACCTCAGGCTCGTTGCTCAGCTGTGAGCCTTTTCCCTCTGCCTTCCCTTACCCCTGCTTGTGGTCTCTCTCTCTGACAAATAAAATTTTAAAAACAAAACAAACAAAAAAACTAAAATAAAAACAGATAGCAAGCTGGATTTGGCCCACGGGCTAGAGTTTCCTAACCTGTTAGCTGTAGTTTGCCAACCTCTTGTCTGGAGGGAGAAAAAAAATTATACTTTTTTCAGTGATGAAAGAAGATATTCAGGAAGCAAGCAAAGGTAAGAGATAAAAGGCTGAGAGTGAGTTCGTGGGGGGTCTCAACTACCAAAGGGTCAAAGTGTCTTGACCAATTCACAAATTCCCTTAACACTTCTGTAGGGAGAAGTATTCCTGAGCCCATTTTTGCAAACACAGCATGAATATAACATCCTGCTTCACATGGAGACCTGTATTTGCACCTATCATCTTTTTAAAATGGACTTCATTTTGCAGTCATTTGACAAGTATCATCTTTATAATGGACAGTATTTTATATGCAGGCCCTGTCTATATGTTTTGTTTTTTTAATTTTACATTTTACATTTTTATCTTTTATTTTACATACCCTGGATTAGGTTTTTAAAAGTTTATTAAGTATGAAGTTTAGTATTATTAGAATATAAAATAGAAACGTTGAAGATGGCATAGGAAATCCGTTCATTACATGTTAAACCTCCCTCAATAGGTGCTTTATAAGGTTAAGGCTGGCCTGTTTAATTTATTTCAAGGCATGCTGCCTGAATGCTTCTGATGCTCTTGATTTTATTCATTTGCCAGATGTGTGTCTCTTGATGGCAATTCTCCTTTCGGACCAGTGAGAACACTGTGATCCAGTTTTGCTGCCTTCTGGAGCAATTGCGAGTTTTACTCTAATAAAAATAAAACGATAGGACACCTATTGTGAGACCTATGAAACTGTCATTTTTCACCATACTTGCAAAAACAACAGAATTTTCTAAAACTTAAAAAGTTTATTTTTGTTAAATAAACACTTTATTAGGGATTATTATATCTGACCATATGCCTGGTATGTGACTAAATGAAAGTGTGTGAGGTAAGAAGCAAGAATGGGTTCCTGGTGTTGGTTTTTTTAAACCACTTGTCCCATGTTTCATTTTATTCATCTGAAGTGGAGAGTTAGGGTCTCATTTTTTTTTTCCCCATTGTATAACTTGGCATTTTGGGGAATAAAGGATATCCTTACGAGGTAACCAAGTATAAGTGTGAAAATATACACACATACAAAATATACACACATAGGTACACATGCATGCATGCAAATAAGAGGGGATATATGTATATATGTGTGTATATATATATATTTATTTTGGAAGAAGTTTATGGCATAAAATATAGAAACAATAGATCGGCATAAAGAAGAAAATAAAGTGTGTGTCTTTTCTCCACCTAGCCATAACAGTGTTAATTTTGGGAATATCTTCAGTTGTCTTGTGTCTGTTTCTCTGTGCCCAAGCGCATATGGTTATATTCAGTCTTTCGTTTCTTTCTCATTTCACATTTGTTGCTAATCTAGTACTTGCCAGGCACCTTGTGAGGCACTGGGGGGCACAGAAATGAACAGAACAGCCCCCCTTTGCCTGAAGTTTACATTGTTTAGTTGGGTAGTAATCAACAGGTCACTGATAGCGGTGAGTGCTGTGAAGAAAATTTAGAACAGGAAAGAGGACAAAGGTCTGGGGGTGGGGTGTGTGCCTGGCCATTAAAGATATCTCTTAAAAAGCATTATTCTGAGCGGCACACTTTACTTTTATATGAGCGAAAGGTTTATTTAACGAGTCCAATACCAATAAGCTAATTTTCTTTTTTAAAAAATCACTGCTATCATTGGGGAAGGTATGTGCTATGGTGAGTGCTGTGAAGTGTGTAAACCTGGTGATTCACAGACCTGTACCCCTGGGGCTAATAATACATTATATGTTAATAAAAAATAAAAAATTAAAAAAAATTACTGTTATAAGCAAGGCCATGGGGAATATTTTTCACTGAAGATAAGCATTTTTGTCCATCCTAGGAGCAGAATTCCTGGAGCTAAGAATAATCATATGTCAAGGTTTTTGATATGTGCCTTTAAGAATCAAAATATTATAAGGCTAATTCATAGCTCAATCTGTTTTCTTTTCCCCATCCCTTTTCTCCCTTCCCTCCATGTTTTCGAAGTTTCAAATCCAGGCAAAAGTAGATAGTATTCCCCAAATTTAAAGAACTCTACTGGGATAGCATATTACTTTGGTGGTGAATTTCATTTTTTGTTTCTGAAATCAGATTCTTTTTGTGGGTGAGAGGGCTAATGTACTTATAATTGCATTATTGCACAAGCTAACAAAGTGCTATTTGTTGCTTACAAAGAAGGAAAAAAAAAGACAGTAGGCACAACAAACCAGCAGCCTTGGAAATGCAAGAGGGTCAGTGCAAGTTTCAACATGTCGTTTCATTTACTTTTTTTTTTTTTTTCCAGGTCTGAAAAAAGTCTAGGAATATTGAACTGTATTACAAAAGAAGCATTCAGTCTGGGGGGAAAACCATTTTATTCTTTTCAGCTTGCCTTTGGATACATTTCTCTATTTGAGCAAAAGAAAATTGAATTTATTATTTTGGATGGAAAATTTCTAATTTGCTCTGACCTTTAGTGGGTTTTCTTTCGGGAGACATTATATACCATACCCATGCTAGCAATACTGGCCCACATTTACCTGGCATCTGCTCTGTGCCAGATCCTGGATTGCCTCATTTGACAGCTAGATGGGGAGGTGGTTTTCTGCAAGAGAAGGTGGAAATTTTAACACCAACGCCTTAGAGGTTTATCAGCTCTGGCACTTTTCAGAAATCATAGGTGGAGGGAGAAGGTCTGTGTTAGAGCAGTGCACACAAATCACCTGCATTTTAACCCAAAAGTGAAAATGCAGATTCCAATTCAGCACGGGTGAAGTGGGGCCCCAAGACCCTGTATTTCTGATAAGCTCCTAGGGAACACAGATGCTGCTGGGCCACTGACCTTGAGTAGTAAGGTGTTCAAAGACACTGGCGTGGAGTCTGTTCTTTACCAGTAGGGAGAGTGGGATTGAGAGGGGGCAGCAGCCCAGCTCTGCCAGCCGCAGGAGCGCACGGGCGGCTGAGGTTGGGGAGCTGATTATCCTTCCTGCACATCGTTCTCCATGCTGCAAGTCCTGAGAGAGCTCCCCCATGATCAGATTATAGATGGCTTAAATTTTCTTCTTTTTACCTATTTGCTATGGTTTTTTTTTTTCCTTTAAAGATTTTATTTATTTATTTGACAGAGAGAGAGAGAACACAAGCAAGGGGGGCGGCAGGCAGAGGGAGAGGAAGAAGCAGCCTCCCCGCAGAGCAGGGAGCCTGACGAGGGGCTCAATCCCAGGACCCTGGGATTACGACCTGGGCTGAAGGCAGATACTTAACCGACTGAGCCACTCAGTTGGTTAATACAATACCTATCTGCTCAGTTTTAACTGTGATCATATATAATCAGAAAAAAGGTGAATACATTTGTTTTTTACCTAGGAGAGTGCCGCTCCCCAAATCTCTATCGATGGGTTGTCGTTGGGCATCATTTGCTTTATCAAATCCCTATGACAGTGCGGGGAGGGGTGGTTTGAGTACCTATCTTTGAGGTAGGTTTTTGAGTGGTTATTAGAACAGATATACTTTAGGGGCTCTATCTCTATCACCCTGGGCACTTGCCTTTTCGAAAAAAAATTATGAAATCCACGTCAGATGAAATTTACAATTTCACCATGTTAATGTGATGTTCAGGGCATTAATTATATTCACATGTGGTGCAACCTTCCCCACCATTCATTTCCAGAACTTAAAAAAAAATATTTATTTATTTGGGAGTGGGGGTAGAGGGCAAGGGAGAGAGAATCCCAACCAGACTCCCTGCCAAGTGGGGAGCCTGACGTGGAGCTCTGTCTTATGACCCTAAGATCGTGACCTGAGCCAGAATCAAGAGTCAGATGCTCAACCAACTGAGCCCCCCAAGGCACCCCTCATTTCCATGTATGAAACTCTATATACATTAAGCCCTAACTTTCTGTTCCTCCCTCTTCCCAGTCCCTTGGCAACCACCATTCTATGTCCTGTCTTTATGAACTCGATTACTCCAGCTTCCTTAGGAAGGTGGGATCATACAGTATTTGTTCTTTTGTGGCTGGCTGACTTCTCTTGGCATAATGCCCTCAAGGTTCATCCGCTCTGTAGTCTGTCAGAATTTCCTTCCTTCTTAAGGCTGCATAGTATTCCAGATGCCACATTTGGTCTACCCATTCATCCAGTGATGGGCATGGAGGTTGGGAAGGAATCCATGTACAAGTATACCAGCCCCTTTGCCTCTCGAATGTGAAAACTGGAGAATGTGTCTATGCCTTCTCCCAGAGTTCCCCAGTGGGGTTCGTCCTCAGTCACTCACGATGATAACTTGCTGGATGTCACACCCTACACTGGCTTTCTTGTCTCATTTCTCCACTCCAGTACTAGCTTCCTGTGATCACATCCCAAAACAAACTACTTGTTCTCAACTCCTTGTCTTAGGGTATGCCTCAGAAGGAACCCAAACTAACGGTATTGAGAAGGCATGCTGTGACGACCTCTTTATACCTAGGAATGTTCTAGAGGTGGAAAGCTACCCAGATTTGGATATTTGAGGTAAATTCTTAGTTGGGTGCGGTTGCCTTTTCAACCCTTCCAGCTGGATGTTCCAGAAGAAAATCAAACCAGTTCACGTCAGCACTTGAGCCTTGCTTTTGTAACATCTTAAACATGAAACATATTTTCAGAGGGCCCTTTTTGCCTCTTTACTGTCTTAACCACAGTCCCCTAATTTAATTACCATTCATGGAGCTAGATCCCAAAGAAAGAAGAAAAACAGTTCTACAAGCAAGTAGATTTCTTGTTGGTTAAGACAGACCTTTTCTATATATAGATGCTTGTTTCTTGCTTTTGCTACCATGTTTAGCCTCTGGGACTCTCCTTAGTTGCGTCTAGTTTGTTGTTTTTGGCTTATTTTGACATTCTCTGTGTATTGTATTTTTAATATAAAATTATGTATCTAGCAACAAGCTTGAAGAACAGATTCTGCTTCGTGTACCAGAAATTGCTGCTCAAAATGACAGAGCCAGGGATCTAAGTCAGAGCTTTGCCTCAGTGTCTTTAGGGAGCCTGACTTCTAGCGAGGTGTGAACATTCACTAATGTTTGGGAACTGTTAATATCGTACCTCGTTAGAGCCTTCACGGACCAACTCTACTTAAGGCAGCTGCTGCAAAACCACAGAGAGTAAGTCCTAGACTTGGGGAGACAAAGGGGAAAAAAAAGTGTACATTTCTGAACACTGAAACTAACCAGCACCACCTCCAACCAACCATAAATCTTTAACCACCTGTGTGACAACCCGGTAGATGTGGTGGGACGAAAATGCATGTATCCTTCAGGATGTCTGTTTCCATCTTCCTATTTCCAGTTTCAAAGATAAATTGCTCTAATTGATGTGTCGTCTAGCCAGTTTACAGCAAATGAATAACTTTGAAAGTAGAAAGCAGTTTCAGCGACAGAAAATAGATGATAATGTCACTGCAAGGGTTTCCTCCTTACAGTGGTGGAAAGAGCATCACAGCAGATGTTTTCTGCGTTTGAACTGTTTTCCCATGAAACCATGAACAATATTTGCACGTGATAGTTTAGTTCTCTAGGTCAGGAGCATACTTAGCTGGTCTCAAGTGCTGGAGGTCGGAAATCTTTGTTGACTTTGCACAGTGGCCACTCTGGAAAGAAATAATCTTTTTTTTAGTAGGATCAGTTGCAGTTGGGAGCAGGTCAGTGAGAAATTAACATAAAACCAAGCAAAGCAAACTTAGTCCTGGTTTCTCTGAGTTAACGCAGAACATCATATTCATCATGCCTGTCGAAAAACAGGAAGGCTAACTTAGACTGAAAAATAAAGTCATCTCTTCTTTGTGAAAGGAATCTCTTGAGGGATTCCTGGGCAGGAAACTCACCCTTTCTTAGCCTCTTGCTTTTGCTTTGCTTGTGGGCCTCCTGACTGGCACACAGCAGCGTGTGGGATTACATTACATTACATAATTTGGGCTTTCAAATTAGAGGGCACTCGAGTGGTATAGTAGGAGTGTGTCTTGATATTTTTTTGTGGCTCTAAGAGCAATCAGAGCCACACCTGCTTTGTGCTGGAGATACCCGGAAGTGATTCACTTCTTTCTGTTTACCTATTTTTTAAAAAGATTTTATTCATTTATTTGTCAGAGGGAGGAAGAGAGAGAGCACACAAGCATGGAGAGCAGCAGGCAGGAGAAGCAGTCTTCCCACTGAGCAAGGAGCTTGATGCAGGATGCGGAACTGGATCCCAGGACCCTGGGATCATGATCTGAGCCCAAGGCAGACACTTAACTGACTGAGCCACCCAGTCATCCCTCTGTTTACCTATTAATCTTCCTCTCTGTTTATTGACCAGTTGCTAGATTTACACACCAATCAGCTAACACTAACATGTATGAATCTTTTTCTCTGCTCCCTCTCTTTCTGTCCTCTCTCATTCCAAACAAAAATCCAAACTAAAGTAAGAGACAGTATCCTGGAAATTGAGCTCTGATTCTAGTGTTACTTTGGGTGCTCTGTAACAAGATACTGCCTAACCTCTGTGGCCCATGACTTCCTTACCTGTTGAATGAAGGGAGTAGATGGCTCCTTATGGTGCAGTCACTGGTTAAAGGCATATGCGAGTCTCTGCGTCCGAGGGCCTCCATTTCAATCCCTGTTGTACTGCTTCCTGTCTCTGTGACCTTAGGCAACTTATTTAACCTCACTATGCTTCAGTTCCCTTGTCTGTGAAACTAGGATCATAATCGTACCTACTGGCTGTTGGGAAGATCAGATGAGACAATATATATAAATTGCCTAGAAGAGTGTGTGTGGATAGTAAATGCTCAGTAAATGTTAACATTGTTATTGCTATCATCATCTATCATATCTGCACGCACTCCATGCTTGGTCTCCTTCCCTCCCTCCCAGTCACCTTCCCTCATCCTCACAGAGCTCACAGTCTAGTATTGAGACAAGGGTGATTACCTGGCAAAAATAAAGGAAGGAGATGACATGTCACTGAGTATCAAAGGACAAGAGGGGTTTGCCAGGGAGAAAAGGCAGCAGGGCCGTTGTAAACAGAGAAAACTGTGTTGGGAGGCAGGAAAAAGCTCTGCGTGTTTGGTGTACAGCAGTTACTTCGTTGTTGCCGGTGCATGGGATGCTCGTGGGGTGATGGGGTGACGGGAGGAAACATGATCTAGCTTCTCTGTTCTGGGCTAGCTAGCTGAATGACACATAGTTTCACCAATGACACTGGCTTGCCACCATGGTGACTGTGCTCCATGGTGACTCTGCTCCATGTGGGCGAGGCAACGGTGATTGCCCAGGAGATGGGACCTGAATCTTGGATAGGCCAGGAGGGACTCATTGACGCATTGTAAAATCCTCACCATTCCCTGCTAGGGCCACTTGCTTCTGCGTTCATATTGATGTACAGTCTCAGGGCTCACTTCACCACTGGCTGAACTTTGAGGGATAAGGTGCCCCAGTTTTTAGACTTAGGGTGTAGAGCTAAGCAGCTTCGCACAACTCCTAGAGCCCCATCCAAGTTGGATGTTGTGTGGTTTCAGGCCTGGGTTTGCTTCTGACCAATGATGGGACCATCAAGGCTACTTTCCTTTTTCTAGATCATGTTTCTTTATCTGTGGAATGGGAGAAGGGCTTCAGAGTTCTTACGGACCTTTTTGGCAGTCTGGTGGATACTCTGTGGACTGCTTCTCTAAATAATTTTTTTTTTAATTTTTTTTTTTAAGATTTTATTTATTCATTTGACAGAGAGAGAGATCACAAGCAGGCAGGGAGGCAGGCAGAGAGAGAGGAGGAAGCAGGCCCTCCGCGGAGCAGAGAGCCCGATGCGGGGCTCGATCCCAGGACCCTGGGATCATGACCTGAGCCGAAGGCAGAGGCTTTAACCCACTGAGCCACCCAGGCGCCCCTCTAAATAATTTTTTAAATGCATAAAATAAAATATACAGAACTGCAAAGGAAACCTTGATGTTGAAATAGATATAAATAGATATATATCAGATATAAATAGATATAAACCAGATATAAAATCAGATATAAATCAGATATAAAAATGGTTAATGTGTGGCATAGTAATATATGTGCATTTTATTAACATTTGATGATATAACTACTGTAATTTCAAATTATTGGTGAGTATAAGTGATATTTTGCAATATCTGCAAAAATTCTAATATGATAAACTTTCTGGAATTTCCATCAAAAGCCAAGTCATACGTGCAGCCAACACTATTGTGGTTTGTGATTTATATTTTCAATTAGAGGAAATGCCACACTTTAGTTAGAGCTTAGTAAAAATAACCATGTAATTGTTTTTTCCCATCCCAGTTTTTAGAACGTTGGATATATCTGTGAACCTCTTTGGGTGGTCACGGAACTCAGGTTAGTAGCCCTTGGACTAGAAGCCTTCTAGGATGGTTCTTTTGCTGTCCTATATTTAGCAAATTGGGAAACAGTCCTCATAACACTAAAAGATTTCCCTCAAAATGAAATACTTCAAAATCCCCATACAACCAGTAAAGCTCATGTCATCAGTTATGAGAAAAAATAAATGTGTTGAAAGGGGTATCAGGGGGCACTTTCATTAGGGTATTTCCTGATGTCTGGTTCAGCAGTACTAGTGCCCAGTTCTCAAGGCTCTCAGTAACAACAAACTAAAGATGTGTAAGTTATGTATAGTTGATCTCATTGTTTCCAGTAGTTACGTCCTACAAAGTCTCCATGAGCCCTGAATTAGTGAACATTGAATCACTGCTTCTAGTGGAAATAAAAGGATAGTTTCCTGTGAGCCTCTGGTCACAACATTTGCATCAACTCATCCCTATATAACCTTGTTTCATGTATGTTTCTGTTCTTTTTTTTTTTTTTTAAACAGCCTGTTTAATATGTATTGTTGATTCATTCCTGTTGAACTCATGGCCAACAGCATTATGACTCATGCCTGAATGATGCTTAGCTAGCACATGCATTTTTTCTGCAAGGCACATCCCAGCCCTATGCTTAGGAACACTACAGTTAAGCAGACTAGCACTTCATCACTCTGCTGGGTGGGGTGGGGGGGGTGGCTTTTTTTTTTTTTTTAAGATTTTATTTATTTATTTGTCAGAGAGAGAGAGAGAGAGCGAGCACACAAGCAGGCAGAGTGGCAGGCAGAGGCGGGGAGAGAATCAGGTTCCCTGCTGAGCAAGGAGCCAAATGTGGGACTCGATCCCAGGACCCTGGGATCATGACCTGAGCTGAAGGCAGCAGCTTAACTGACAGAGCTACCCAGGCTTATTTTAAACAGTGAAAAGGATACTTGTTTGCAGTGTGAAAGCTGAAACCAGAAGGTAGAGCAGAACCTTGCGTGACATCAGCAGGGTCCTGTGCATTATTAATTCAAATTTTTTGCCTCTCTGTACATGTCCAGTGAAGACCTCCAAAGCTCTACCTTACTGATTTTGCAGTTACGGATAAGTTTTGGTGTGTAGGTGAATTTGTGAGTATTGAGGACCAACTGTATATGCCAGTATTTTTCTCCGGTCCTGAGTTCTGGTTGTGACACTGCCATTCTCTGTGTCTGGCCTTGGTTATATTGTTTTCTTGTTCATAGAACAAGGATGTTGGGTTAGCTCACTAGCAGTGGATTTTTTTTTTTTTTTTAAATAACAGAAGTAACTTTTATTCATGTGAAAGCCCAAGGTATAAAGCAGTAGTCACCTCTCCACTTCCTCTACATCTCCTATCCTCCTTCTGTTTTACTAAGAACCAATGGAAAACCATTGAGCTAGCCTCCAAGGCCATTTTCCCAGTAGGTTGTGTTTTGTTCATTTGACAAATATTTATTGAACAAAATAGAATTCTAGATGTACCAGATTCATCAGAAATAGTGATTAGACCTGTTTGAAAATGGCCTAAAAGTACTTTTGATTTGTAATTTTTATTAAAAAGATTTTCTGCTAGTTCTGCATCTTCTGAACTCTTTTGAGATTGAGTGGCCCAAATTAATCTTGCAAACTTATTGTTATTTCCTACATGTCGGATTCATTTAGGAGCTCACCCTGGCTGAGATCACCCTGGTCCGGGCATCCTTTATTTATGATATTGAAACCAGGAAGGACCTCCTCACTGGTCACGTCTCAAGGTACCCATGCATAAGATAAACCCATTCAGATGGATACATTCAGATGGATACTCCCAGGCATCCCCGCCACTCTGTGGGTTGGGTCGACTGCTCTGCTATAGGGGTATCATAATGGAGATAACTTTTCTTCCTAGAGAATACGTTTTCATAATTCACATGCATAAAAGTAGTAAAATAATAAATGGTATGCATTAAAACAATCTTGAAGTGAGCCTTTACTCATTCAGCTAAAGCAAATTATTATTTTGCATGTGAGAACTGGTGTGTGACTTTTCTTATTCTTCAGTGCATGAAAACTTAAAGCACAATTTGTTAGGATTGTATTTCGTTCTTCAAAGGCAGTTTGTTCACCAAAGAAGAAAATTGGGAAGAAGGGAGTTGATGGTAGATTTGGATCAGTTTGTTTTAATTCAGTGAGTGTCTTTTCATGGTGAAATCTTCAAATGTATCCAAACAATAGTATCTAACCTTTAGTGAGGGAATCTTTCATCATTGGCATTTCTGTCAGTTAGGGAAAAATAGGATTTTTTTTCCCTCTGAAATGCTTTAACTGTTAGGAAATATGAGATTGAATTATTTCTATTTCTGTAGTAAGAGCTGGCCTAAGGAAGGCATGAAGGTGTCCGGTAGCTTTAGTTGTAATTGGTATGGATTGTTCCATATCTAATTTCTGGGTTTTAATCTGTTGATATTTAGTTCAAAAAGTCTGGATAAAAGGACATTTTTTACAAGGAAACCCTGTTCCAGTTGTGATACACTATTACCTTGGTGGTCCCTGTGAACATCGCCTCCCAGCACTCATGCCTTTGTGTAGTCTCCTCTTTATTGACTCTAGACTTGGCCATAATTATGGACTCAATACTGGGCCATGATCCTTTTGGTCAGTGGGATATTAGCAAGCATGTTGCAAGCAGAAGCTTGATAAGCATATTTGGGCTTGTCCCCTGGGTTTGCTTCTTAGGAGCTGACCTTTGTTCTTTATAAAAGCTTAGACTATACAGTTAAATGATAAGCCATGTGGAGAGAGACTCAAAGGATGAAGGGCCATCTTGAATGTTCTAGCCCCAGTCAAGCTTCCAGATGAATGTAGTCTATTGACTTTAACTACATCATGTGGAACAGAGCAGCCCAGCAAACCCAGTGAATTGTTGAGAGATAATAAATCATTATTGTTTTTGTCACTAAGTTTCATAATGGCTAGTTATACAGCAATAGATAACTGAAACCATGCTCTGCTTCAAAAGGTCTATGCAAAAAGGTATGTTCTGTAAAGATATCCTTATGCATGTTTTGGTTCATGGTAAATGAAATTTTATAATGCCATAATAATTGAAAGCACAATGAGCAAGGATGGGAGAGCGAGTGTGTGTGTGCACACATTGTGGGATCATTGCTTCTACATTTGCAACTGTGTGTCATGCAAGCAATATTTTATCTTCACAGAGGAATTACCTAAGGATGGTATCTTGAAAAGTGATTGCTCTTTTATTTGTTCAGATTGGGAGAGATACTGAAAAATATCAAAAATATGAAGGGGAGAGCCGTGAACCAGAATCCCACCACCTAGAGGCCAACTTTGGGAAGTTTTTCTATTGCAAAGATAGCAGTAAAACTTTACTTGATTCTTCTTTGAAAGCCTAATGTCTAAATTAATAAAATTCGAGCTAATTGTTAAGTGTGGACTCTCTCCTATGCTGTTCAAGTGGTTAGAAGTGTGAGCACAGATATGTAGGTTCTTGTCCTGGATGGATGGTCTGTGATGTCACACCACTCCGCTGCACACCCCATGCTGCTATCACATTCTGACTTGGTTCTGCCTGCTCAACATGGATAGACGGCCTCCAGGACAGTGGTTCTCAGCACGGGTGACTTTTCTCCCAAGGAACATCTTGGCAATGTCTGGGGACATTACTGCCTGTATGGAGGGTGGGGGTGAGTGCTGCTGTTATCTAGTGAATAAAAACCAAGGATGCAGCCAAACATCCCACAAGGCACAGATGACCCCCCACCATCAGGAATGGTCCAGCCAGAATATCAGTAAGTGCCACTGTGGGGAAACCCTACTCTGGGGTAAGGCCCCAGCTCCTAACTGTTCTGCTCTCTTCCGACCTCACATTTCTGATCTCAGACCTCACTCTTTGAATGCATTTTCCATATGCGGTATGAGACAGCTTCCTGTTTTCATATTGTCTCATCTTTGTGGCTCCTGTGCAAGATTTTTTTAACCTGGAAAACCCTTTGCTGATGCAAAATTTCCATAGCCTGGAAAACCCTTTCCCTGAAGGTAATTATTCTGTGTATTTTATCACTGTGTCTGTACCTACTTCCACTTTTCTAATTACACTGAGTGGCAGTTACTTCTTAAGATCTGTTTTTCCTACATTCTGTGAGTTTGGGGTGAACTTAGGACAAAGCACCTGGCTAGTAAATATCTGAGTGAATAAAGGAAGGGTTGAGTAAGACCAGGGAAGAGGAGGCTGAGGCTGCATGTTTTGATAGCATTTCTTGGCCTACCCTCAGTGCATTTTCTCTGCCAGTGTGTGATTCTTAACTGCAAAGGCACTGTGGACACCATTTCTCCCTGCAGCACACAGTTTTAAAGTCACTGTATTTCCTGGTGTTCTTTGTCACTTAAACCTCATATCTGGCATCGATGTCCAACTCCAGGTAGGCTTGAAGGAGTAGAGAGGCAGCCTGAGGCAGGTGAAGAGTGGGGAGGTGAAGCTTTGTGCCCTGGGTGTCTACCTGTAAGGAGCAAGTCAGGGAGGGTTTTGAGAAGTGAAGCAGAGTTTAAGACACCATTCTTTGCCTCAAGCCACATTAACGTTGACTTAGCATAATGTAGGGCACTTGATCTTGAACTGTTGTGCATTATCACTGTCACCTGGGCAGTTTCAGAACTACTGTTGTTGGCTGTCTAGACCCTGATGATGCTGACGTAATTAGCCTTGTTGGCTTCAGAAGTTTTAAAAATTTCCCAGGTAATTCTCTATGTCCCAGCTTTGAGAACTGCTGATGAAGACAATTAGGTACATTATATTTACTCATGCTAACATTTCCAAAGTCATCTAATATGTTCCTTCTTGGTAACTTAATCTTTCCTAACAATTTTGTCATTTTGGTGTAAATAATAAATGAGTATTTATATCTTTGTTGAAATTTATAACTCCTATAAGATAATTTAGCAAACTTTTTAGTGACATTGTATAACCTCGTTTTCTTCTTTCTTCCTCCCTCTTGACCTTGAAACTCAGATGAAATATCATAGAGAAGCAGTTGACCATTCTTCATGCTGGAGGAAATTGGAAGGAAACCATTTTTTTGATAGTTTGCCCACAAAGATACAAAATTAGAACTTTCCTCCTGGCTCCTGTCCTGCTTCTCCTGTTTCCAATACATGCACACTTTGAATTCTTTGTGCCTAAGAGGAAAAAGTAGCGAGAGCCAACAGAGTCCCAGAAGGTCCTTCCAAGAGGCTCAGGTTAATTTCAGATGTTTCACTTTATTACAGATATAATAGTATATTTGTTCTGAACGTGCTAGTCAAGAAAGAGAAGTGAAAGGATACCTTATCACATTCCCCTTCATGTCCTCTGCTCCCTCCCCCAATCCTTCCCCAGGCTTTTTGTTCGCCTGTCAAATGTTTTCACATAGTTCTGAGACAAGGTCTTCTGACAAGACTGTCAGAACAGTCTTACTCATGACTGGTGGTTGGAATGATTTTTGCCATTCTTTTAAATATGAGGACTAGAAACATGGGTCTTGCTCATTCCATGGCACTGCATATCCAGCATTGAAGTGTGTGTGTGTGTGTGTGTGTGTGTGTGTGTGTGTGTGTGTGTTTTAAAACTCCTTTTATGAAAGTTCAGGATTCAGGGGGCTTCTGCCCCTGAATAGGTAAGTTCTGCTCTAGGATGGCAGTGCTGGACAGAGGCAATAGCTCTCAAGAGAAGGATACAGTCGTTTGGAACTGCAGAATTTAAGATCACTATACTCTGTTTCATTTCAAGAGGAAAGGTGGGGGTAGGAAGAGATTGTCAAGATGATATAGATAGCATGACCCACCACCCATTCCTCTTCTTCTATTTAGTAAAACTAAAGCTCAGGGCCATTCTTCAATTTTATCGCTTGATTATTGTGTATGGAATGCCCTAGGCCCAGCTCTCTTGGAGGTTCTGCTAGGTGTGCGGGTTGAGGAAGTGAAATCATTTGCCCAAGGAGAAAAATGAAGTTATAGCAGAAGTAGGTCTACAAAGCCAGTCTCTATTTTCTGAGGTATTACCTTATTTACTTATTTTTTTAAAAGATTTTATTTATTGGAGAGAGAGAGAGAAGAGAGGGAGAGGGAGAGAGAGCATGAGCGATGGTGGGAGGGGCAGAGGGAGAGGGAGAAGCAGACTCCTGACGGAGCAGGGAGCCTGATGCAGGGCTCCATCCCAGGAACCCCGGGGTCCCGGGATCATGACCTGAGCCAAAGGCAGATGCGTTACCAGATGCATTACCCAGATGCCCCTGAGGTATTACTTTATAAAAAAAGGTCCAGTCTTGGTATTTTTATACATATATCCTATAATAGATTAAGGGGGCACTCAATAGATGTTTATACAAGATTTATGAGTTTTGAAATAATTGATTGTATGAATGCTGTCAAATCAAGGAAATTTGTTTTAAAGTAATGTCTAATAGCCATTTAGCTGATAGGTTAAATTCTTAATTTCTGAAAGTTGTTTTCTTTATGGTGATGCAAAAGTGTTTTATTGCCTTTTGTGAATTCCCTAAGTAAGAAAATACTCCTAAGAATGGAATTTCATGTCTGTTCAAGGACTGAGCTTTAATGATTTATGTCCCTTTCACTGCTAAAAATCTTTACCAAACTTGAGAATTAGACAAGAAACATAGTGGTCTTTATCTGAGTTCATTTGACAGATGAGGAAATGGAGGCCCGGAGAGGTCATTTCTCAGCTTCCCAGAGCAAGTTCAAAGCCAAGTTGGAGTCTTAGAAGTCACATTTGTTTATTTTAACTTTAATGTATTTTTACTTTGGTGCAGAGAAAAGCAGGGAGGGTTGGTAGCCCACACATGCCCATGCACATAACTCTTACACGTTCTTCGTTCTTCGTGACGGGTCCATTCTCAGAGGTGTGGCTTACGACTCACACATTGTCTGAGATTGGCCTCTCCTGCCACTGGCCTGAGGTGAGGGTTGGAGTGCAAGTAGGAGGTCACCCCTGGAAGCACAGGGGTGGGGAGAGTGGGGCAGTGAGATAAGGAAGGAAATGCCACCAGGGTTTGGTATGGTGATGGGCTGATTCCACCAAGGGCAGTGAAGGTTCCTGTCTGCTGGAGTGTTGTCTTCTGGAAACTCTAAAATGTGCTTCACATTAGTATCTTGGAGTGGGGAGAAGTTGAGCTATTTATTTACTGACTCTTCTATTACAGTTGGAGGGTTTTTCCTGGAGGTCTTCCTCCTAGGCATTGCCTGCAGTAAGGCCTCTTCCATGTGGCTGGGGATAGAGTGCAGAGCAAATGTGGAGAGGCGACTCGTATGTGCTGAGAAAGAAATGGAAATGGATGTATGTGGAACGTTCCTGCACACCCTGTGATTCCATTAAATACTATGTCTTGGCTCTTTCTTTTTTCCCTCTGTGCTAATAGTGTTGCTGTATGGGAAGGCTGGGGTTCAGAAATAAGTACCCATAATGATTCTCTTGGTGTTGGCTCTTCTCTGTTTGCTTCTCCAGATCCATCCTCCACTCTTCTCAGCTTGCCCCTGTCCTACAGGGGAGGGCTGTTACGTGCTGCCTTGGTGGGCTTCCCTGCCCTCTAGCTTCCGGTTGCATTCATGGAACAGGGGATTGGGGGGTGGAGGAGGACCATGGGGTCAGCCTATTCATTCCTCTAGGTCTTTTCTTGCCACCTGGCTGACCGTGGTCTCTGTAGTTCTCCTGGAAGCCACAGTCGGTCAGGTGGCCCTGTCGTATCACTAACTGTATTTTTCTGGGTCCCCATAGCTCTGTCCTCCCACCCCTTTAGGCTCAGGGCCCTTCACATTCCTTGGTTGTCTTCCCTAAACTCCACCATGACTGATAAATAACCGCCTTATTAAACATCCATTGTCTCCTGTGAGTGGGCCCTCTGTTTCCCACTAGGACCCTGACTGAGGCACCATCTTTGAAGACTTTGCTCTCCAGGTAGAATTGGATGTGATGGAACCACTAGAGATGTTATAAAGATATAAGATAATGAAGTGTAAATTGTGCTTGAGCCCTAAGGACACTCAGCATGTAGGATGCATTAACAAAAGAACAGTTACTCTTTAAAGAAGACGTTTTTGGAGGGATGCCTTAGGTTGTAATTAATCTTTTTTTTTTTTCTTTTATGGTTAGCCCTGTTTGAGGAGTGAATTGAAAATTGGAAGTTCTACCTTATTATGACCATGTATGCAGTTAATTATAATCTATTTGACTCTACAGATGGAATCCTATGTAATTCACCGTAACAGAAGGGTGAAATGGATCTATCCATCTGGAAATTTTAGAGATTTTCTCTCATGTATTCTAATTTTAGATAAGTACATCTTTTCCTCTTAATTCCTTATATTTCTCATCCCTCTAATGGGTTGTAATCCATTTTTTTTGAGAATTAAAAAAAATGGTATGAAAGGCGTTTGAAGCTACTTAGAATAAGGCATCCTAGCGACAGAAATCACTCACCCTGTACATATTCATAGAGGGCCCCTTGTGATCCAGGCACTTTGCTAAGCACTGTGGGATTAATAATGAATAGTATTTGATCACCGCTTTCAAGGAATCACAATGTAGTTGGGAAAATAGAAGTTCAAACAAACTTAACTATGATAAAAATTTCAAGTATTAGAGATATATACGGAGTATTGTGTGACTCTAAATGAGGGTGTAACTAAATCTGTTGAGAAAAAGGCAGAGAGGTTGGTGAAGGTCAGATAATGTTTCATAGAACAAGCAACATTGAGTAGGGTCTTGAAGGATGGTAGTGAGCTTACCAGGGAGAGAAGGGGAGGAATGATATGAAAGGAGGTGTGGAATTTCCTGGTAGGGTTGGACAATCAGTGAGGCATGTAATTATTTGGCCAAATGCTGATGGCCTTTGCTGACGTGCCTGGACTTGAGACCAAGGGATAGAGTGGTAATCTAATCCTTAAAACTCATCACAACACACATACTCTAAATCATAGACAACACATACACCTTAAAAATATTAGGAGTGAACACAAAACAAAGATAATGGCTTTAAGAATCTTAACAAATTGCTAGACCTCAAAGAGCATGTGTTCTAAAATCTGAGCAATACATGTTTTTAATTCACGAATATCTCAAAATAGGGAGATGGACCCATTGGCATCTTCTCTCAGTGTGTGCCTTTACTAGATTTGCACTTAAACCAAATTTATCACTGTGAAATCACCTTGCATCATGTTAGAGTAACCTACATTATGGAAATATGGTGGGTAACTTGGAAATATGGTGGATTGCCTTTTCAGTTACTAATGATTATGTTAGCCCCTGTATTTCACAATCATATGTTTCCCAGGACATATCTGACACCTTTACCATAAGAAATACTTGAGCCTTATTCCCTCCAATTAGTCTGGTCTGTAAAATTTTGAGGATCAGTAATCTTGATACCCGAAGGCAGGTAATTGGTAAAGACTTACCAATACTACACGAGGAATTTCTGGGTGCCACCTATTAAGTTGGACACTGATAAGCAAGAATTATTTTGGAGAGGCACGAGAAAAATGGTGGCTGTAATACCTGGATATTATAGTAAAAACCTTTGTGGACAGAAAGCCTTTAAGCTGGTCCTGTTAAAGGTCATTTTATTGTCAAGAGACTTGAGGTTCGTGAATTACAGAGAGAGGAAGAGTCCTCCATTCAGGTGAGAAGGTCTAGAATGGAGGTTGAACTCCTCGTCATGCAGGGGCCGTATCCCTGCTTTTCTTTGTATATCTGCTGGATACTTTCCTAATCGTATTTGCTACCTCACTCTGTTTCTGTTTCCGTTATTTCTTGCTTTGCAACAACTACCCCCAAACTTCTTGGCTTTGGATATCAACCACCGTTTGGTATCCCTCAGAAGCCTGGGGAGGGTAGGCTCTGCTGAGCAGTTCTTCTGCTTTGCGGGGTGTTGGCTGGGGCTGCAGTTATCCAGGGGCTCCTTCGAGCTGGAGTATTCCAGGGGCCTCTCTCACAGGGCAGGCGGGGGATGTTGGCTCCAGGACAGGAGTTCAGCCAACACTCCTGCTGAAACACCTTACTTCTCTTCCCTGTAGCCCCTGCCGCTGCAGCCTGGGGGCTGGCTTTCACGAGGGAGCTTGGCAAATGTGCAGAAGTGGAAGTTGCCAGTGCCCTTAGAGCCAGGCCTCCGAAATCCCCGATGACTGTTCCCATTGCATTCTGTTGGTCAAAGCAGTCACAGGGCCAGCTTCCCAGAGAGGGCAAGACACTTGATCTATAAATGGGAAGGGTGATGATTTTCAATTAAAAAAAAAAAAAATTTTTTTTTTTTTTTTACATGATTCCAGCATGACCAACATGTCCCTCAGCCTTCACTGTTCATGGAAACTTTTTAGTTCCATGTTCCTCACCAGCTGGCAATAGCATCATCTGTGTCTTAAGAGCTCCCAAGTTCAAAGGCTCCCAAGTTCATGAAACACTCATATTGGTTGCTAGCAGGGTTAGTCATCTGTGATGGACAGGGCCAAGCCTTATGCTAGTAGGAATTTTCTTTGAAGGACTGAGGTGGGATGGGTTTTCACAAAGGAACTGTGGTCAGAGTAGGCAGTGGCAGATGGGAACTCTCAAGGCCTGCCTGTTTCTCTGAGGCTAGAGATTTCTTTCCATGTTCCACAAAGCTCTGCTTGACCTACCTTCTGCCTTCTAACTTCTTGAGCCATTCTCCCCCTGCTTTGCCTTTTTTTTTTTTTTTTTTTTTTTTTTTTAGGTTTTCCAGGGCACCGCTCTCTCTCCTGCCCCTGTGTCCTCCCATGTCCCCGTGACAAGAACTCTTTCTTCTCTCCTCCCATCTGTCATTTAACTTCTAGCTTACTCTTCAGATCTCAGCTCAAGTGTCACTTCCTCAGGGGAGCACGGAACCCTTTGGATTAAGTCTCATCCCCTGTTCCATCTCTGTTTCCTTCGTTGCACTAATCATGGTTTATGATTTTATGCCTGTGTGACTACTTGATCACCATCTGCCTTCCACTGTAGCCTCCAGAAGGCAAAGGAATGTGTCTGTCTTCCTCAGGGTGGCAGTGGCTGAGCATGGCTCATGTTAGGCTCTGGCAGATATTTAAAGTTCGTGTGAATTAAAAATGGGAGGTGGTGATCTTGAAGAAGTAGTCTTTATCTTGGTGAGAGAAGTTGAGAGTAGCCTGTTTTGGGGACTGGAAGGACACACTCGTGGAACCCTGGAGTGGCGATTCATGAGTCAGTCAAGTCCTATCATTAAGAACATACTGGTGGGGGCGGCATGGCCGTGTCCGAGATGTAGCAGGAATTCCTGCCCAGAAATAGACCCTAAGGGCCTGATTACGTGCCAACTTCATTTTGTTTTTGCTTCTCCCACCATGTGGCTCTAGTTCTATACAAAGGGATCTCAGCAATGGCCAGGCTTTGTGACTGGGACCAGAACTGCTCATTCCATTCCTTTTCTCTCCCGTGAAGCCAGGATCTTGTTTGATGATAAGTCAAAGATTGGGTACGTTACA
This sequence comes from Lontra canadensis, assembly GCF_010015895.1. NCBI lineage: Eukaryota > Metazoa > Chordata > Mammalia > Carnivora > Mustelidae > Lontra > Lontra canadensis. The sequence continues at coordinate 11,722,178 of NW_022631010.1, forward strand.
ACTTGGGGTGTGATGTGCCTGTGAACCTCATAATCTCCATGAGATAACCCCAGCCATAACTTCTTGTCCAGTTCTTCTGTGGCACACTACCCAAGAACTAGTTCGTGGGAGCATCAGAATGGCAGAAGAGAAACAGATAGCATAAGAAATAATAGACTCTTATTCAGAGATTGTGTATCCTTTGAATTCTAGGGGTTTTCAGTTTCTCACTTTTGGAGATTGAGACAAAGATAAGGGGAATATTACCTCAGTTCATTTATTTCACTGAAATAATTTGATTTGGCACATACCGTATTGAACACTGTGGGATCCGTGGAGGGGTAAAAAACAAATACAAGGTGGTGCATGACCTTGATGTTACCTCTACCAAGGAGATAGGGCGTGTACCTGAGACGAGATCCTAATGAAAAGGTTGTTATAGGACCTGGATAGGGGCTGGAGTCTTTAGGGGCGTTTTTATAAAGGGAGCTGAGTTAGAGCTAGTCTCCGTGGATGAGAAGATTTAAGAAAGGTTGCACAGAAAAGGGGGAGAGAGAGGGGAGAGCCCCACGTGTAAAAGTGAAAGTGAGAGAGTGAGCAGGAAGGTCCTCTCATACTCCAGAGGTAGTGCCTGTGGGGTCACAGTCTAACGACGGCCCATGGAGAGATCCATAGTCATTGGGAGAGACCCTTGGAGGCAGGCAAAGTCCCATGATAACACCTATAGTTTGAGAATGTTAGTTTGAGGACAGTTGGCAAGGTGGTTTTGTTGAGAGAGAGGTTGGAGCCAGCAAGGCGGCCTGGGAGATTGTAGGGGTTGGCATCAGGGAGTGGGTGATAGGAACTGTGAGGGAGGGAGGTGCGCAAAATAGGGTCATAGGAAGCATTGGCAGAGTTTCATATCTGGACTTACAGTGGGGAAGACAACGGTGGAAGACGTGAAGGGACGTTGGCCCTGGGTGAGTGGACAATTAGTTTCATGATCACCAGTACCGAGGCTGAGAGTAGATGGTCTTGCTGAGGGAGAGCGGACTAGAGGAATGAAGTGTCTTAGAAGCAGTAGCAGGTAACCGTGGGTCAGTGGAAAGGTAAAGGCTGGAGATGTACATTAGTGCATCATCAGAACGTTGGGAGTACCTAAACACAGTGGACACAAATTTGGGCATTTTGATTCAGAAAATAAAAATCCTTTAACTTCAAATACTGAAATTGAGTTCATCAGTAAATTCAGTTCTGGATTCAAACACCGATCCCAAATTTAAACAGTTTGTGTTCCCTTCATCACTACCACTGGAGCCAACCCCCTCCCCCTTCCTCTGGATTGCTTATGTCCTTGCCCACCTACAGTCTGTTCTCTGGAAAGCAGCCCAGGTGATCCTCTTCTTTTTATTTTTATTTATTTATTTTTAGAATTATTTATTTATTTTTGAGAGAAAGAGTCAGTGAGCAAATGGATGGAGGAGTAAAGGGAGAGGGAGAGAGAGAATCCTCAAGCAGATTCCACGCGGAGAGTGACGCCCGACATGGGGCTCGATCCCAGGATCCTGAGATCATGACCTGAGCTGAAACCAAGAGTCAGATGCTTAACCGAATGAGCCATGAGGTGCCCCAAGTGATCTTTTTTTTTTTTTTTTAAGCTTTTATTTATTTATTTGAGAGACTCAGAGTGGGAGAGAAAGAGAGCACAAGTAGAGGGAGGGCCAGAGGGAGAAGCAGGCTCTCCACTGAGCAGGGAGCCCAATGCAGGACTCAGTCCCAGGATGCTGGGATCATGACCTGAGCTGAAGGCAGATGCTTAACCAACTGAGCCACCCAGGCACCCTCCAAGTGATCCTCTTAATGGAAGTCAGATCATGTTGCTCTACCTCTAGCCTCCACTGGCTCCCTGCCTCATGAGAAGCATGAGCTGCAGCCCTTATCAGGCCCTTCAAGGACTCTTATGATCCCATGCTTTTGATCTCTGATGTCATCTGTTACTACGCCCCCTTGGTCCCTCCATGCTGACCACCCTTGCTAGCTGCTGTTCCTTACACACACACATACACACACAAACATACACACACTAGACACACCTCGCCTCCCCCAGGGCCTTCGTATGTCGTCCCTTGACCTGGAAAGCTCTTTTTCTCAGTTTCTGTAGGACTTATTCCATGACCTCCTTCAAATCTTTGCCAGCTGGGGCCTTCCTTTACCCTCCTCTTTAGTGCTGGCACCACCTGTGACTTACACTCCTGTCCCTTTTCCCTACTTTTGCCTCTTTCCTCTGTAGCCTTCAGTATCTTCTGGTGCCCAGACTTATTGGGGGTGGTCAGTCTACCCCTGCAGAATGAAAGTTGCATGAGAGTAGGGATTTCTGTCCCATATTTTATTTATTTATTTATTCGTTTATTTATTTATTTATTTATTTATTTCTATCCCATATTTATCCAGGCATCCTCAGTGCCTGGAACGATGCCAGGTACTCACTGATCATTTGTTAAGTGAGGGAAATTCTGTTAGCAGGTTTTGTGTTTGAATAGAATTGTGACTTTCCTGAGATCGACAGTCAAGAATTTTATCTTTATATCCAGGGATAGCACTCAGTAAAAGCTGGAAAAGTACGTAGGACTTGAAATATGAAATCCTACCATTTTGCACAATCTAGCTCCAGAAATTCCCCTTAGTAGTGGGACATTTCAAAAGTGAGAGGGGGAGGGGTGTGGAAGAATAGTTTTGCTTCATTTAGCTAGCTTCCACTTTGGGCTTTAGAATTCACATAGCAGTTTGGCATTTCTTTCATTATTACTACAATTATTAATTGGATGCTATTTAAAAATTTGGCCCTTCAACTCTCTGCTGATGTTTTAGGAGATTATGCTATACAGGGCGCAGAAATTCCTGGGGCGGACCGTAGTCATGGCCAATTAAGGAACAGCACTGGCAAGCAACACAGGGCAGATTCAACTGGGCCTTTTGGGAGTCCTGGTGGCGATGGTGCATGGTCTCCAGAAGGCAGCTGCCTGGTCTCCTTTCCGTGAAAGGAATCCTGATTTGGTTACCTGGTGGGCACTTTTTATTAAAAAAATAAAAATAAAAATAAAAAATAAGAGAGCGAGAGAGAGAGAGAATAAAGAGCCTTCATTGATTTAACTATAGGGGGGTTAAAGAGAGGAAGGGAAGAACAAAGTAAAGAAATTACTCCTTATTTGGGAGACTTTGCTTGAAAACTCCCTCTGAAGTTCACTTTTTGTTTTATTTGGTATCATTCTCTTCTCTTACCAGGGGATGCAGATGTCTTTTGAAAGAATGCATGCAGAAAAATAGGCCAAAGGAGGCAGAAATGAATGAAAAAAAAAAAAGATTTTATTTATTTATTTGACAGAGAGAGACACAGTGAGAGAGGGTATACAAGCAGCAGGAGTGGGAGATGGAGAATCAGGCTTCCGGCCAAGCAGGGAGCCTGATATGGGGCTGGATCCCAGGACGATGGGATCATGACCTGAGCCAAAGGCAGATGCTTAACCCACTGAGCCACCCAGGTGCCCCATGAAATGAATTCTTGAAAGTTTAACAAGCTTCCAAAAAACAGAGCTGCCCCAAGAAGCTGGGCTTTTCCCACATCTTTTAGGTCGAGATTTGGGAGAACCAAGTACAGTGTTCCTTACTGCCACCGTTGATGTGGTGTAGGATTGAACTGAATGACCAGGTTATTATTTACACGTAAGGGACTTCAGCCAGTAAGGAAATAGAGCACAAAGGAACCTGAAAAACAGCAGTAGAGTATAGCTTTGCTTTATGCTAGGGTTAAAACAATCCGTGGAAAATTGTTTTGGATTTCTCTAGCGCGTGACAATACTATACATCCATTGTTTTCAAATATAGTGTCTATAAGGAGTCAAAAGAAAGGTCAAATAAGATTAAAGGGCAGAGAACAAGGCTGTAAAGACACACAGCCACAAGATCATCCTTGTGACATTCCCTGAGACAACGGCATGGTGTCAGTTGGCAGGAGAAATCAGTGGCAGAGCTGTTTTCCAAGCTCTGCCTGTAAGTGCCAGAGGCATAGTGGGTGTTTAGTCTGGAGTCCAAGGCCATGTGAGAAGGAACATTGGAGACAAGGCTTTTTTGGGGGGTTTCAAAGTGTCTTATCTGTGTTTGTGCTCATTTCTGCCCCCATTAAAGAGGACAACTCCTGGGGTAACAAAGATCATGCACTTGGTGTCCTAGGTAAACGTGAGTGAGAAACAAAATATTTCAAGGGTGTTTCATGGTGGGACGCAGGAAATCTGACCCCACGAATCTCTAAAGAAAGCTCTCTCCTCCATTTTCATTTGCTGCATCGGAGAGGTCACATTCATGATGTAACACCACTCTAGGAGTGAATCCTTTACTTTCAACAAATGAATTAAAATGTTTCGCTCCAAAAAATAAAAGCTGTGTCTTCAGATTTTCTCTGATTAGGAAGAGGAAGACACTCTTGCATCCTACTTTTTTCCTGATTATCTTTTATATTTTTGACAGTTGCCTTCACTTCAAAACATGAGGTTCTGCATTGATTCTAAATTCATAATGGTCACTCTTATCCAGCTGATTAAAGGTTATCAAGGTTCTTTCTATCTTCTTTCCTCAGCCATAGCCTCGTGTTTGTACTCATCTTTCCTTGATGTTGGGCAGAGGAGAGGATCAGCAAAAATCAGTCCATTGTATTCAGTGGCCCATCCTGCTTGTTCATTTCTCCATTCATCCAACCACACATGAGCCCATCTGATACTCAGTGATCATCAATGAACCAGGCATTGTATTGGGCTCTGGATGGAAGATGGAATAAGCTAGGGTCTTTCCCATGAAGGAGTCTAGACCAGATGATAGGCATTTACATAAAACCAGGTAAATTCTATTATGGGATGTCCTTGCAATCTGTTCTTGGGGGTTTCAGGGACAGTTTTCCAGGCATAAGTATCTGATGCTCAGATGAATTGAAGTTAGCCAGATGAACTCTGTGTCTTTGGGCTTGGATGTCATGAAGTGGTAAGGACAGTTTCCAGCAGAAGAAACTCCATGTTCTAGAGGTCACATTTTATGTGAAGGTTGTGTTTCTGAAGTCTTTGCAAATTCAGAACTCTCGTCTTTCAATAATAATCTGACAAAAGATGGTAGCTATTTCCATTCACCAGCAAACGTGGCGCCACCCTATGGCCACTGTGTAAACAGAGTTTAGTATTCCTTAGGTCCAGCCAGCTTCTAAGGGAAAGCTCTCCAAGAGTATTAATGTTATGCTTGGATTTAACATTAATCCAAATTAATGTGAGACCATGTTGTTGCTATTATATTATTTCAAAGCTGCATAGTTCACGTTCACATCAAATAGCACCAGACTCTGGAGACTTTCAGAGCACTAGCTCATGGCCTATGAGATGGAACTGAAAGTAGTTCATGGATAGTATGTACACCTGAGAGTAGGGGTAAGGAAGGAAGATAGAGGGGAGGAAGAGTAGCAGAAGAGGAAATCAGGGCCCGGATTATTACCAGCTTGGGAACCGTGATGGAAGGATGGCAATGGGGAGCCTCTGAAGAATGTTCAATGGCAAGTCATCATGAAGCTTCTGTTACAGTTTTAATCATGGGAAAGTTGATCTTAGACTAAGGCTGTATATGGGCTTCAGATATTTTTGGAACATTCTTCTTCACTCATTGACTTTGGATATAAACAATAAAAGCTTTCTTGATTTCAGAGTACCTTGAGGTTTTTGTCTTGTTTTGTTTGTTTTTGAAATGTTCATTAACTTCCTTGGAAGTTGGCCTAACTTGCAAGAAGGTGGGATAGAAGCTCAACCTGGATGTGGGATCTAAGACTAGGGGAGATTTTTTTTTTAGTACATCATACTTGGGGGTCTAGTAAAATACATTGGGGGAAACAAATTAGACAAAGTTAAATACGTTTATTTACTGTGGGACTTCTAAGAGACTTAAAAGCATTCATATATGTTATGAACCTTTTTATTTTTTTTTTAAGATTTTATTTATTTATTTGACAGAGACACAGCTAGAAAGGGAACACAAGCAGGGGGAGAGGGAGAGGCAGGCTTCCCACTGAGGAGGGAGCCCAGTGCAGGGCTGGATCCCAGGACCCTGGGATCATGACCTGAGCTGAAGGCAGATGCTTAATGACTGAGACACCCAGGTGTCCCTCTTGTGAACCTTTAATGTAAAGTTAAGGTATGCAGTGTATCCCAGACTTGTTTTACCACTGGAAATAGTTCTGGAAATAGTTGTTATGGTCTGGCTATTATTCCAAGGAATATGCATCAGTTATCTACTGCCATAAAAATGCTATGTAACAAAGAACTACAAAATACAAACCCTCAGTGGAACGTAATAAAAACATATTTAGCTTACAGGTTGGGTGTTCAGCTGATCTCACTCACATGTCTGTGGTCAGCTGTGGGTTGGGCAAGAAGCCCCTCTCATCTTAGCTGGGTTTGCTCCCATGTCTGGGGCTCAGCTGGCTGTTGGATGATCTAGGATAGCCTTAGGAAGACTGGGGTGACTCATCTCTGCTATCTCTCTCTCTCTTATCCTCAAGCACACTTGACCTAGCGTGTTCTCCTGGCCATGACAAAGGAGCAAGAATGAGAACAAGCCCAGGAGTGCGTGCACTTTTCAAGCATTTGCTTGTATGATATTTGTCAGTATCTCATCGACCAAAAAAGTCACACAACTGGTCCCGAAGTGGGAGGGCACTACAAGGGTAAATGGCAGAAGGCGTAGATACAGGGAGGGAGAATAATTTGGCTCTTTTTGCAGTCAGGCCACCCGAGAACCCAACTTGAGAATTGCTGGGTGAGATTACAGTCATCGGAGAGCAAGGAATGAGGTCAGATTTGTTTCTCTATGCCATGGCCACAGATTGTACTTTTAATTTTGATAAGCAGTCTCACCAGCAGATGTCCGGGCCATGTCAAGTGAGAGAGAGTTCATCTGGTTGTGCACAGGACTTTTATTACTTTTCCATGGAATCATGTCAGGGCTGAAAGGATTGTGGACGTTAGTTCTCATAACGTCGTGTTGGAAATGAGGCATCAGAGGCCCAGAGACATTAATTGACCAGCCTATATCCACACACCTTCCTAGAAGCAAAGCTGAGTCTCAAACCCAGATCTTCTCTCAAGTTATTTGGGTTTTAATTATATCAAAGTAGCTTTGTTCAGAGGAGGGAGGGCGAGGCAAAATGGGGTTGGAAGGGACCGAAATTTATTCACAATCTTTATAATGAACAAATCACATTTCTTCGAGAGGGACTAGAATATAAATAATTTTTAAAATAGATGTTAGAGGGGTGCCTGGGTGGCTCAGTGGGTTAAGACTCTGTCTTCGGCTCAGGTCATGATCTCAGGGTGCTGGGATTGAGCCCCACATCGGGCTCTCTGCTCAGTGGGGGACCTGCTTCCTCCTCTCTCTCTACCTGCCTCTCTGCCTACTTGTGATCTCTCTGTCAGATAAATAGATAAAATCTTAAAAAAAAATAAAATAGATGTTAGAGGTCTTTGGAAGGGCAAAGTGGATAAACACTGAGTGGTTGCTGAATATTATCATTGGGGACCCCCCCTTTTTTTTGGAGGAAGAGTTGGGGATGGAGAAAAAGTGCGTAGTGGAAGGGGCCTTCAATTGAAGAAGTCATTTCGCTAATCAGAGCCTTTGTTTTCCCACCCGTGAACATGAGAAAAAGAAAACCGAAATATGGAAGGCTTCAGGAATTTGCACAGGGGCCATGCTAATCTTTGTATCACTGCAGTGTTAGTATCTGTGCTGCTGAAGATTCTTGGAGGTTCTGGGTAATATGTTTTCATTTGCAGAGTTTTTCTCTCCTCTGCCCCCCTCCCTTTCTCTGAGAATTTCTGCTGCCTCGGAGAAGTCAGCTGAGGACTTCTGAGAAGAGAGGAAAGAATTTGTGTTCTAGCCCTTGCTTCATTAAAAAGCAAATAAAATCATGAAGGTGTATCTAGCCTTCCAGAATGGGAGCTACATTAACACCTAATTTAGCTCACAGTGGCGGGGAACAATTTGTTCTACATAAATAAGATCTTGATGGTGAAATTCTGTCCATTTAACCACTGTCCATTAAATCTGTTATTTTTATAATGGAAATAGTTTCATAATATTACACATATCCCCCCGACTTACTAAACAGAATCATTGAAACTTACCCGTCTTGTTCTTTTAGACCGCAGTGGTCTAACTGGGCAGTAATAAACCCGCTTGCCTGGTAAAGGGCCCCGCCCACGGGTCAGGATTGCTGATGTTACTTGCTTCGGGCTGCTGAGGATGTAGGACAACTTGCCCTCCAGCTAGCTTTTGGCAGATCTGCTTCAATTCTTGTATTTTACTTTTGCAGTGTTTCTCGGTGTTTCCTTGTTGCCAGTTGATCGGCTCAAGCACAGACTCACTCTCAAATTCACTCCTGGGCGATCTCTGGTTTTGCTCGACGTTGGAGGGAATGGCGGTTCCTGGGCTCGCCGGCTGGCTGGTGGCCCAGGCTATCACTCCCTCTTTCTCTGTGTTTCTTGGGTGACTCTAGCAACGGCTGTGTCTTTTTCATGGGCTCCTGCCCCCACCAGATGTCCCTCCAGGGAGTGCTGCTGTGCTGGTCACCACCAGTGGGTCCCAGTCCCTGGCTCTAAAACCCTCCATTTCCTCCCCTTATCCCTCCAGCATACACAAGCTCGCGACCCCCTACAGTTGCTGGTGTCAGGACAGTCTCTCTGGTCCCTCCCTGGCCTCTCAGCCATTCCCTCACTCTGTAAACCAGCCCTTGGTTTGAAAGACATAGTTTCTGTGTCCTGGTTGTTTTTCATAAGTTTCTTGAAGTTGCCTTCTCCTGCAACTCCCTCTCATTCTGATTCTTGCAGTTTGCTATGAGGACAGCGGCCAACCTAACCAGCTTCTTTCATGGGACCTGAAAGTGCAAACTTGAATGAGCTGTAGAGCAGAGCAATTTAGAGCCTAGGCTCTGGCACTAGAATGCTTGGGTTCCAATCCCAGCCTTCACGCTCATTGGCTGTGTGACTGTGGGCAAGATTCTCATCCTCTCTGAGACTCTCTGTGCTCATCCAAAAACTGAAAGTCAATTACCAACCCTTAAGATCCACACCTACGAGGGGTGTGCAAGGAGGGGAAAGGGAGGACTTGGGATTGGGCTGAGGGAGAAGTTGAGGTGCAAAGCTGTCTTACTGGGAGCCTTCGTCAACCCCACAGGGAGCTTTAGAGCAGGTGGGGCCTTTATTGACTGATGTTGGCCATTGAAGGCAGCAGCAAGGTGGGAGCTTACCCTCAGGTGAAACAACTTTCTTCAGCTCAGAGCCGCTGTCTGCCTTCTGCCTGCAGGACTGGCAGAGCAGGGAGAGCAGTTCTTTAGTCCTAAAGTGGGGTCTCGTTATCACAGTGTCTCCAGCTTGTCTCCTGGTGTATTATTGTGAAAGATAGTTACTCCATGAGAAGTGAGTTGCTGGGTGCACAGGACCTGGGGAATGCGCAACAATATTAACATTACTAATAGGCTAAATATAGCCAGTAAATGGACACTGTCTAGTTTACCTATTTGGAGTTCCTTTTCTTTTTTAAGATTTGTTTATTTGAGAGAGAGAAAGCAGGAACAGAGGGGAAGAGGCAGGGGATAGGGCATACTCCTCGCTAAGTGTGGGGCTCGATCCTGGGACCCTGGGATCACGACCTGAGCCAAATGCAGATGCTTAACTGACTGAGCCACCTAGTCCCCCTTAGCTAGTCGGCATTTTTACTGACTTCCTTGTCCTAACTCTGTCCCAGAGGGTCCAGGAAGAGCTGCGTAAATGGTCTGCGGATAACGAGTGTTCTGTGTTCTCTACAGATACACTGTTAACACAGGTATAATTTTATATTTCTGTTGACACGGTATCCTCAACTATGGCTTACCCCTAGGTCCTCAGGTCTTCCTTCTCCAAGAGAGTCAAGGCATTTAGCATCAAATAGGGTAAGAAAGAAGACAGTTCAAATTTTTGGAACACTTATTATATAGCCACCGTGCTATAAGCCTGTCTGATCAGTTCCTTGGACAACTCTCCCAGAGGACTCGATTTCCAGCGGAGGACCCGAGCTCAGCGAGGTGAAGGCAGCTGCCCTCGGCCACCCAGCCAGGAAGTGGCCGCTCAGTTCCCGCACTGGAGCTGCAACCCAGACTCATGTGAACCCAGGCTTTTTTTTTTTTTTTTTAATTTATTTATTTGACACAGAGAGATCACAAGCAGGCGGAGAGGCAGGCAGAGAGAGAGAGAGAGGGACGGGGAAGCAGGCACCCTGCTGAGCAGAGAGACTGATGCAGGGCTCGGTCCCAGGACCCTGAGATCATGACCTGAGGCAAAGGCAGGCACCCCTGAACCCACCCAGGCGCCCCTGAACCCACGCTTTTAACTAAACGTTTCAACGATTTCAGCAGCAGTAGGGGGAACCTCCTCTGAAAATAACTCGAGCGAAGTGTAGGTGTTGTTTTGGTAGAAACATTTCAGCTGCTGCCATAAAAATCTTCTCCCAAATGGCTTTGTGAGAGCAGAACTGTGCACCCTCTGCCTGTGTTTATGATGTGAGCCTTATGGCTCAGCCGCAACACAAATGATTTGTTTTCCTGGCCTTGTTGGCGGAGCGATTTAATTTCGGGATTTCCCCGAGGAATAAGCCTAAACAAGTAATTTCTGTATAATTGGCTGCTTAAAGAGGGGCCACGAGGAAGAGTGGAGATGGGAAGCCAGGTGTGTTTTCCTTCACGGAGTGATGAGGCAAGGGGGGCTCACGTGCATGGATGGGATTCATCTGGTGGCTTCACTTCCTAATATTTGGCTCCCTGCTCTTTAGTAGGAAAGGTTAAGTATTAACAGCTAAAGCCCTAGCAGCCAAGTGGGTGTTTCGGTAAATGGGTGTTCATCATTGTTGGGGCATGGCAAATTAGTTCACTATTTCTTTACGTCTAAATGAAAGCAATGCCTCCTTTATAAAATATAATTTTTCAAAACAGGGTAAATGGTCCTGAGAAATCCGGGAAGCTATAAGGTCAGGGATTCCTAAATATGTGCTCCCCGGGAGACTTATTTTGATGTGTCAAATTAATTATGTTTGATGTGTCAATTGCAATTAGTTTTGACTGTTTTTAGCAGGGAAATGTAAAATAGCAGTGATTTAAAGATTTTACTTATTTATTTGCGAGAGAGAGAGAGAGAAAGAACAAATGCACTAGTTAGGGCAGAGGGATAGGGAGAAGCAGACTCCCAACTGAGCAGGGAGCCTGTTGTGGGGCTCAATCCCAGGACCCTGAGATCACGACCTGAGCAGCAGGCAGACGCTTAACCCACGGAGCCACCCAGTTGTTCCTAAAGTAGCAGTGACTTAAGATGGGAAGTTCATGGCAGAGAAATTCAGTTAGGCATGATGATTTCCTTCTGTGATCAGGAGCCCAGACTCCCATCTTTCTGTCCCCACTGTCCTAGTCATGTGATTTCCCTTTGCAAGGTCACTTAGGACCAGTTTAGTGTGTCTGCTGCCCACATGTGCAGCAAAAGGGAATTAGAAGGAAGGAGCCTTCTCCGTTGAGAGGCGACCCTCTTCATTTCTGCAGCTTTCCTGGAAGTTCTAGGTGGCACTTGGTCATGGTCACACCCAGCTACAAGAGAGCCCGAAACTGTGCTCTTCAGTTGAGCACACTTGAGGTTGTCTGACCAATGGAGCAGAGAATGGATGGGGAGTCATAACGAGCAGTCGTGCCACATTCGGGATGGTAAGACAAATGCCTTGGCCCAAACTTTAGACATGTTGTTGGCATAAAGTATGCATAGGTGAATTCTGTCGGTGTTCTGTCCGTAGAATCTTCAGGAGGCTGATGGTTACTGGAATGGAAAGTTCCTGATTGTTCTTTGCTCTGGCCCCCTTTCCTAGGGAAACTGATGTTCAGATCAGCATGCTAATCTCATGTCATTCAAATATCGATCGATTGCCACGGGCCATGTACCGTCCCAGATCTTAGCAGGACGCAGGAGCTAGAATATTTCCCACATTTATTTGAGCACCCAGACTTCTGTGAGCACTCTGCGACCTCACTTGCTGTTCTCTGGGACGGCAATATTGCTCCGTGTCCTGTGTGCTCTCTAGCTGAACTGTCAGGAAGTAAGACATGTGACATAAATGGAACCCTTTTCAACAATCCTGTGAGGTAGGGTGCTCTGATCCCATTTGTAGGTGATGTTGCTAAGACACAAAAGGGTTGAGAAACATGCCAAGATTTCACAGACCAGAGGTTTGCACCCACATACATGGCCCCGTGGTCCTGTCTCCAGGTCAGTCTGAAGAGCTGCCTCGGGGTTGTGAGTACATGATTGTTTAAAAAATGAAAGAAGGAAAGGGCGAATTTTGACAGAATGGAGAGGGATGCGAACAATGACTTCGGTTTTAAAAATTAACTTTGGACTCCTTGCACCAAGCCTGCCCTGGAAATTTACATAGCTATTTCTTGCAGGTACATTTGACATTCAGAAGCAATCAGATTGTATTATCTGTTCTTGGAGGGATTACTGGGCCCTGCGCCTCTTGAAGGTTACATTTGCAATCATTAATTTCCTTGTTAACCATTTTCCTTCACAGTAGATACAGGGTCGTTTCTTCTTTTCTAGTTGGGTTCTAGCAGAGATGATAATTTGTGGGATTCGATGGGACGATTAAAGTTTATTGTTCAGGAAGCCATATTGGGCAGAGAGTGAACTCACCTTCAGGAGTGTGGCTGAACCGTGTGGATCTCTAAGCCACTATCACCGGGCAGTATTCTCTGTCCTTCATTTCAGTCCGAAGTTCCCATTAAACTGGAGAGTGATAAAGAAAGTTTATGATGTTGACAGAGAGTGACTTCCCCTCTCCATTCTATGACTCACTCAAGGGGCTCCCACTAAACTGCGTGAACGATGGGAGGAATTCCCCTGGAGCCAAGGAGTGAGAAAAATCCTATAAAGAGAAAGATAAATAAGTGATACCTATTGGCTTTTAAGTCTTTGTCTATTGGGGCTCTGACAAAATAGCACAGACTTACGGCTTATAAACCACAAGTGTGGCTTATCAACAGCAGATACTTCCTTCTCACAGTTCCCGATGCTGGAGTCTGCCTGGTGGGGTGAGGGCCCTCTTCTGGATCGCAGACATCTGCCTGTGTCCTCCCATGGGAGAAGAGACTAGAGCACTTTCTGCAGCCTCTTTTATAAGGACACTAATGGTATCCATGAGGGCTCTGGCCTCATGACTTAAGTAAGTACCTCCCAAAAACCCTCCTGTCCTAATCTCATCATCTTTTGGGGGCTAGGATTTTATCAGTGTCGGGGGGACACAAACATTCAGACCATAGCAGTATTCAAGCAGATTTTTAAAAAGCCATTGCAGGTAATGTGGCCATAATTGAAACAAAAAGTCATTTACTGGAGCAATATCAAGAAAACAGCAATTTTTGAGGTGCTGCATGATTCAGGCAGAATGTGAAGAAAATGTTGGAGGGACCCTGTGCCTGGCTATAAATACATTTTAGTTGGTGTCATATGGAGAAGGAATGGCAGCCTCAATTTACACTCTTAGTAATTGAGTCACTGGGATTTTTAAAGTAGAGTGGAAAGGAAATTACAGTGGAATTCAGGATAGTGCACTTGGTTTTCTGGTTTCCCAAGGATCACATGAGTTTAAAACTCTTCAGTTGGTGGCATTTTTAATTCAAAACAAAACAAAACAGAGTTATTTATTTATTTTTTTTAACCTGTACAGGAGCCCATGAAGAAGTCTCTTTACCTTGTAATTCACGGGGCAGAGGATCAAGTTTGAATATATCATTATTTACCTAGATTTACTTATAAAATACTGTAATACCTCATTTATATGGAATTCTTGCTTTATGCCAGGTAACAAATTAGTGCTTTACCTGTAATAACCCCTTTATCCTCATGATAAACCTTTGAAGTAGGTACTAGTGTCACCTCTCTTTTACAGATGAGGAAACCAAGGCCCAGAGATCTCCAGTAACTTGCCTAAAGTCACACAGCAAAGTTAGTTGTGAAGCTCTATTCCAACTCAGACCATCTTAATCCATACGCTACAGTGTTTCCCAACTATCAGTCATTCATGCCTTGTGCCATGATTGTATTCCACCTCTCTTATTTCATGTTTTTCAGTTTTTTTGGCCACAAAAAAAGTATTTAAAAAGAAAACATTAAATCACTGCCTTACATGGAAAACTCTGATGTGCCACAAATAGTGGAGATAGCCAGTGAAAGCTAAAAAATGAAAAGCAAATAGTGTCATTCAGTCCTGAGCAGATGCCAGTGCCTGCCAAAACCCCTTAGTCACAGGCCTGCCCTGGCTTTATTAGAGAGAGAGGAGGAGAGAGAGAGAGAATGAAATCAGAGAGACGGGGGGACTGGTGCTCACTTTATTGAGAGAGAGAGGGGGAGGGAGAGGTATCCCCCTTTCCTGCTGGGGAGTTCTGTGTTATTCCACACTCAATCTGTATATTCACCTAAAATCATCTTGTAGTTTACCACTGGCAGGGGCTCCTACATTCTGGGAATCACTTACCCAAAATCTGAAGTTGTTGGGGTGCCTGGCTGGCTCAGTCAGGACAGCATGTGACTCTTCATCTTAGGGTCCTCAGTTCAAGCTCCATGTTGGGCATAAAGCTCAGTTAAAAACAACAACAATAACAACATTAAGGGGCGCCTGGGTGGCTCAGCGGGTTAACCCTCTGCCTTTGGCTCAGGTCATGATTTCAGGGTCCTGGGATTGAGCCCCGCATCGGGCTCTTTGCTCAGTGGGGAGCCTGCTTCCCCCTCTCTCTCTGCCTGCCTCTCTGCCTACTTGTGATCTCTGTCAAATGAATAAATAATATCTTTAAAAAAAAATTAAAACAGAAGATTTTCTATCATCTTCAGAATTTTCTTGGGGAAAGTGAAGCCGAGGAATGCTGAAATGAATTCAGGCCCTTATTAGTTCAGCCTGTCCAAGCAAAGCTGCTGTCTGAATTATTAACCCTGAAGTATTCACTTGGCTCCTAGACGACCTTTCAGATTGCTTTGTAGAGAGTCCAATGGGTAGTTTTTAACCTAAGTTGTGATCCGTAGAAGAAGGTGTGGTTACCCCTGGATTTTAAAGCAGACTACTTAGAAAATGGCCCTAAATTGAGCCTTGATTTAGTCTTGACACATACTTGGTTTGAAATTTCCATGGGCTTTGGGCCTCTTTCAAATACCTGTTGGAAGATCATTGGGAATAATATCCCCTTCTCTGTTACCAAGATGACATTCCGTCTACACAGGCACTCTCCATGCTTAATCCAGGATTAGTATATTTGGTGATGGTGAGAAAAGTGAAAAATGTCTTTTTATCTCCCCGTGTAACATAAATGAGGAGGCTTAGTGTGCTTACATGTAAAGAAGCGAAATCTTTCTTTTGTTCACAGGTCTCTGTAAAAGCAATCCATAGACATAATTATGCTCATCAATGTGAACAATAAATTAATCTGCATCTGAAGGTTTTACTCATTATCTTTTCACATAATTTCCATATATTTTGATTACATTTTTCTGATGCTCTTTACATTATATGAATTCTTAATCAAGGGGATTCCAATAACAGCACTTCTGTATGTGATGAGGCTTGTAATGGATAGAACGCAGCTTGACGAAAGTTTTAACAGACTTGAAGATGGGGGTGGAAAAACCTGATTTCCTCTCACCCAACACTTCTGTTTTCTATTTTATCTTATTTATCTTATAAAAATAATTATAAAAAATTACTTGTTGCTTTTAAAAAGCTTTTATTATTTATTTATTAGAGAGAGAAGGAGGGAGAGAGTGAGCCGGGGGTGGGGCAGGGGGATGAGGAGAATCTCAAGCAGACCCCGGGCTGAGCACAGAGCCTGACACGGGGCTTCATCTCATCACCCTGACATCATGATCTGAGCCAAAACCAAGGGTTGGAGGCTTGATCGACTGAGCTACTTAAGCACCCCCGTATTGTAAAAGAGTAGAGTCAAATATTAAAATTAAGCATTACAGCTGCAGATAGGCATCAAGATACTAAATGTGGCTTATGTGGCTGGTGATAATGTTTCCACCGTCTGGGGTTCAGCATGCTGGTGAATTTCAGAAAGCTTCTGAGAGCTTTCAGCCTGTTCAGGGGCTCATGGTCAGGGGGACGAGGTGGGCCGATTGCAGGAACATCTTCTCACCTGACGTTGCTGTGGGGTCTGTGTCTCCGAGGGGGCGGCCACTCCATTCCCACCAGGACCGTGTGGTGGGCAGGGTCGGCCACTATTCGGTGGTCTGGTAGAGACCGCTTATATTTGTGGATTTCATCTGGGCGGTGCCTCGATGCATATTCTGAGTAGATTGTGGCCAGAGCTGAACCCTAACAGTTTTGCTGTGGCTTATTTAGATATATCCTATAGTTGTCCTCCTCTGCCCTGGGCTCCGGCGGTGCGGCCTGATTTTAGAAATAAGAAGAGTGAAGGTCAGGGGAGTTAAATCCTCGAGGGTGTGTGTGTCGTGTCTGTTACGCACCAGTATACATTTAGCACGGGACATGGCGCTAAGCGCATGGCAGGTGTTCAGTAAATAATGTGGCGAATCATTCAGAGAACAGAGTCAAATTGTCCAGCTGATATTTATGGCATCCTATCATTTTTACTGGGTTACAGGAAACTACAGCAAAACTGTGGGGGTGGGGTGGGGTATGAGAGTGTGTGTGTGTGTGTGTGTGTTTTATAGCTTCTTGAAGAAACAGGATCGATTTCAGTGTTGGGAACTAAAAGAGAATACAGAGAGTTGCTTGGAGTGAGTGGCTGGTTTCCCACAATAAGGTTCCCTGATTGAAAAAGATAGTTACAGTCTCTTTAGGGACAGAGAGAAAGATGGCCAGGACTTCTCTTCCTTTCCTTTTTGTGTCTGTGCAAGAAAAAAGAGCCTGCGAGGATTTAGAATAGAGAGAAGCCATGTGGAAAACAGATAGTTTTCTTCCGGACTTGGGTCTTGAGGATTAGTAGAACATACGAGTAAATAAGGTTCTTTCTCTTGGGAAATTACTAATGTTGGCAGCTTGAAATAGCATGAAAAAGACTTTTGCTAGTGGCAGGTCTTCCGACAGTTTGCTAGAAAGGCAAAGGGCCCAAGTTGAGTGAAAGAAAGCAAGCCAGAATTATATTAGCAATTAATTAAAAATGTATTTGGAGGCAGAAAGGCAGCCGACATGTTCTTAGCACCTACTGTGTGTCAAGCCATGGGATAGACTTATAAAGAGTAATTAGTTTTGAGACAACTGCTAATTTGAGATGTCTTTGATTTTATAGATACTATTATCCCCATTTTACAAGTCAGGAAACTGAAATAAATAAGGAGGTCTGTAAATAATCCAAAGCCACATTAACAGCTAGTATGTGCAACTAAAGCTTGAACCCAGGCCTGTCTGATTCAAAAACCCAAGTTCTTCCCCCCGGGTTAGACAGTCCCTTGTCTTTCTTATAATTATATTCTATATTTAACAGTTATCCCGAGTGGTTCATAGCTTTTCCCATTTTTAAAGAAAGAGTTCTGTTTTTGGAGGGAAGGGGATATTGGATGGTGTATTCAGTGTTTTGCATTTTCGCTAGCTGTGCCTGGGCGTGCATGTGTGTTTCTGTGGCATGCCTAAGTGGTCGGGGGTAGTATCCAGGTGGACCAAATCCTTAATACACCAAGTGTGGTCGCCAGACCAGCTTCATCTGCACCACCTGGGAGCTGGCTGACACTACAGAGTCTCAGGTCCCCACAGCAAACCTCCTGCATCACAGTCTGCACCTTTAAGAGAAGCCTAGGTGCTTTGCGTGCGTGTGGAAGTTTGAGAAGTTCTGGCCTTAACCACTGTATATTTCAAGACAGCTGAGTGATTGGCATATTGGGCCAAAGCAATAACACTAGGGAGTGACTGAGGAGTCCTTATCCCAGTGTACTGAGTGCTTTCTAGGTACCAGATGGTACGCTAAGTGTCTGATGTACATTTTCTCATTTTAAAATGGTCGATGACCCAGTGAGGTGGGTATTTCTCTTCCTGTTTTAGAGAGGAGAAAGCAGAGCTATAGGGAGGTTAAGGAACATGTCCGAAATCAAAGAGCTCTGATGCCAGCCCAGGTGTACCCACCTGCAGCCTGATGCTCTTACCCACTGTCTCATGCTCTCCAGCTTAGTTTAAAAGCCGGGAGCTGTGGGTTACCAATGTCAGGTCCGCGATGGCAGGGAGGTCTGACTTGCAGCGTAGAGCTCTGCCCATTCACAAGTTCTGTTCCGTGAAATGAACTGTATTTTCTTGACTCTAGATAGTGAGACAAAAATGAAGTTCTCTCTCTTGAATAATATCTGGCAGTGCTTATGTCATGTTTTGTGTGTGTGTGTGTGTGTGTGTGTATATATATATTTTTTTTTGGAATAGGATAAAATACATAGAATATAGGAAGCGTCTTTGTTTGTGGATTGTTCTAGCTTTAAACAAAACAATTCCACTTGTTACTTGTAATGTGATTCAGTAATACTGATGCTATTGATAGAATGCATTGAGAGTGATAAGCAGTGATACAATGGAAGTTGTTGAGTGAAGAATTAGAGGAATGTTGGTGAGTATATAAGTTCGCATATTTTATTTCTTCAGAGAGTGTTCCTTTTGGTTTTTGTCACATCTTTCTGTTTCATACATCACTAGGCGGTTGATGTCACCAGGACGAAACGAATTGGTAGTGTCGGTTAGAATGTCGTTACCATGCTTGAAAATAATTATGTCTGATAACTTGTCTTTTATTCCCTGCAACAATGAGTTGACTTTACCTTGAGTGGACTGAGGCGTTGGCTTTAAATTCAATTGTTAGCAGGGTCCAAAGGATCAAGGTCCTACTAAATTATTGTTTTGGTCTTTTTAATCAGTACACTTTTGGGGAAAAGAAGTAAAAGGCATGATTTATGTGTGTTTTGGGGATTTAGGGGGAGAGGAAGGAGAAAGGAAAGAGGCAGATCTGCGTGAACCTGAAAGTGTTCTTATTTACCGGTCCTGGGAAATGAATATGCTGATACATCTTAAATTCCTTTGGTAGGGTCCATATCTGGGCTCTCTACTCTGTTCCACTGGTCTCTGTGTCTGTTTTTATGCCAGTACCATGCTGTCTTGGTGATCACAGCTTTGTAGTAAAGCTTGAAATCAGGTTAACGTGATGCCCCCAGTTTTATTTTTGTTTTTCAACATTTCCTTAGAGATTCGGGGTCTCTTCTGGTTCCATACAAATTTTTGGATTATTTGCTCCAGCTCTTTGAAGAATACCGGTGGAATTTTGATTGGAATAGCATTAAAAGTATAGATTGCTCTAAGCAGTATAGACATTTTAACAATGTGTATTCTTCTGATCCAAGAGCATGGAATGGTCTTCCATCTTTTTGTGTCTTCTTCAATTTCTTTCATGAGTGTTCTGTAGTTCCTCGAGTATAGATCCTTTACCTCTTTGCTTAGGTTTATTCCCAGGTTATCTTATGGTTCTTGGTGCTATAGTAAATGGAATCGATTCTCTAATTTCCCTTTCTGTATTTTCATTGTTAGTGTATAAGAAAGCCACTGATTTCTGTACCTTGACTTTGTATCCTGCCACGTTACTAAATTACTGTATGAGTTCTAGTAGTTTGGGGGTGGAGTCTTTTGGGTTTTCCATATAAAGAATCATGTCATCTGTGAAGAGAGAGAGTTTAACTTCTTCATTGCCAATTTGGATACCTTTTCTCTTTGTTGTCTGATTGCTGTTGCTAGGACTTCTAATACTATGTTGAACAGGAGTGGTGAGAGTGGGCATCCTTGTCGTGTTCCTGATCTCAACGGGAAGGCTGCGAGCTTTTTCCCATTGAGGATGATATTTGCTGTGGGTTTTTCATAGATAGATTTTATGAAGTTCAGGAATGTTCCCTCTATCCCTATACTTTGAAGCATTTTAATCAGGAACGGATGCTGGATTTTGTCAAATGCTTTTTCTGCATCAATTGAGAGGACCGTGTGGTTCTTCTCTCTTTTCTTATTAATTTGTTCTATCACATTGATTGATTTGTGAATGTTGAACCATCCTTGTAGCCCAGGAATGAATCCCACCTGGTCATGGTGGATAATCTTTTTAATGTGCTGTTGGATCCTGTTTGCTAGGATCTTGTTGAGAATCTTAGCATCCATATTCATCAGTGATATTGGTCTGAAATTCTCCTTTTTGGTAGGGTCTTTGCCTGGTTTGGTGATCAGGGACCCTCAGCTCTATGGTCAGTTAATCTTCGACAAAACAGGAAAAAATATACAGTGGAAAAAAGACAGTCTCTTCAATAAATGGTGCTGGGAATACTGGGCAGCTATATGTAGAAGAATGAAACTCGACCATTCTCTTACACCGTACACAAAGATAAACTCAAAATGGATAAAAGACCTCAACGTGAGACAGGAATCCATCAGAATCCTAGAGGAGAACATAGGCAGTAATCTCTTCGATATCAGCCACAGCAACTTCTTTCAAGATATGTCTCCAAAGGCAAAGGAAACAAAAGCCAAAATAAACTTTTGGGACTTCATCAAGATCAAAAGCTTCTGCACAGCAAAGGAAACAGTCAAGAAAACAAAGAGGCAACCCACAGAATGGGAGAAGATATTTGCAAATGACAGTACAGACAAAAGATTGATATCCAGGATCTATAAAGAGCTCCTGAAACTCAACACACACAAAACAGATAATCATATCAAAAAATGGGCAGAAGATATGAACAGACACTTCTCCAATGAAGACATACAAATGGCTATCAGACACATGAAAAAATGTTCATCATCACTAGCCATCAGGGAGATTCAAATTAAAAGCACATTGAGATACCACCTTACACCAGTTAGAATGGCCAAAATTAGCAAGACAGGAAACAACATGTGTTGGAGGGGATGTGGAGAAAGGGGAACCCTCTTACACTGTTGGTGGGAATGCAAGTTGGTGCAGCCTCTTTGGAGAACAGTGTGGAGATTCCTCAAGAAATTAAAAATAGAACTTCCCTATGACCCTGCAATTGCACTACAGGGTATTTACCCTAAAGATACAGATGTAGTGAAAAGAAGGGCCATCTGTACCCCAATGTTTATAGCAGCAATGGCCACGGTTGCCAAACTGTGGAAAGAACCAAGATGCCCTTCAACGGACGAATGGATAAGGAAGATGTGGTCCATATACACTATGGAGTATTATGCCTCCATCAGAAAGGATGAATAACCCAACTTTTGTAGCAACATGGATGGGACTGGAAGAGATTATGCTGGGTGAAATAAGTCAAGCAGAGAGAGTCAATTATCATATGGTTTCACTTATTTGTGGAGCATAACAAATAGCATGGAGGACAAGGGGAGTTAGGAGAAGGGAGTTGGGGGAAATTGGAAGGGGAGGTGAACCATGAGAGACTATGGACTCTGAAAAACAATCTGAAGGGTTTGAAGAGGTGGGGGGTGTGGGAGGTTGGGGGAACCAGGTGGTGGGTATTAGAGAGGGCACGGATTCCATGGAGCACTGGGTGTGGTAAACAAAAACAATGAACACTGTTATGCTAAAAATAAATTAAAAAAAAATGAAAAAAAAATTCCTTTGGTAGGGAGAGTCAAAACAAACAAACAGACAAAAACCCCCAATAACCTTAACGTACAGCTTAGAGCTACTACGGGGAAAGGTGTCGTATAAATACTCTAAAGGGAATTGGAAAGGATGCCATTTGCCCTGGAAACACAGCCTTCATTCGTGTTCACTGGTTTTATAGAATTACAGTAACATTGTTCTGTCTTGCCGAGGCTCCTTATCTGGCCTTGTCAAACCAGTAAACTGTATTTATCAACTAATTAAGAAAAGCCCAAATGGAAGCCTTGTCTTGTTCTCATTAAACATTTTTGTGTTCTTCCTTTACACACAGTTCTAAAAATGCTGTCTTTTAAAAAATTCCCATGCCTTTCTGGTGGTGTGCTGGTTAACACTGAACCACCTGGCTGGGGGTGTCGGTGGGGGACGGAAGCTTGGTTTGTGCAGTCTGCGGACTGGGCTTCCTGGGGTGGAGGTGCCCCCACCTAAATGGACCCAGGAGGAGAGGCCCAAGGTTGTATCTTGATGGCAGTGTAGCCTGGTTCAGCACATCACTGATTTTTGGCACCAAGAGATTAGAAAGGAAAGAGGTGGTTAGCGGGAGGCCACGCAGAGGCAGAAAAATGGAAGAATGGAGAAAGTTAATTAGAAACTGGGAGCAAGTTGGGAGGTGGGGGCTTTCTGGCTAAGGACGTGGAGTGAAAGGTTCTCTTTTCTTCCCTGGGACTGTGGAGACAAAACCCGTTACAGAAAAGTGGGGAAAAAATCTTCAATGAAAGTAGGAAAGGACCGACCCCCAAATGTTAAGGCTCTCTGAAGCATGTCCGCCAAATTTGGTGATCTTTGGAGCAAATTCAAGGAAAGTCCAGGCATAGCTCTCCTAGAGCCCCAGCTGGCAGAGGCTCTGTGAGGCCAAGGCAGAAAGCTCGTCCTCGTCCTTGGAACGAGAGGTTGAAGGCTGGGTTTCTGGAGGTGGGTTTCTGGAGAAGCCCTGCTTGTTCGACTTTGATGTTTCCTTTGTGTCTTAGGTTAGGCATTACCTTCCGTATTACCTTGTTTTCTTTCTGTAATTTAGGTGTATAAAATTGTCTTTTCCTTTTTTGTGGTAATTATTGCAATTCTGAGGAATAACATAAAATCTTATGTTCACTGACTTACTAACTTTATACAGTACCGACTTTTAGGTATGAAAACTAAAACAAAACAAAACAAAACACTCTTCCTCTCCTCTTTTCATCCAACCTCTTGATTATATTACTTGTTGTTTTTATATTAGAATTTATAGTTTTCTTTTTATATAGTTGCTATACCTGTATTGATTTATTTTCCAACTTTACTGAGATCTAAGGGACGCATAACTTTCTGTAAGTTTGAAGTGTACACACTTACATTCAAAGCATACACCTTTTTCTCTCCTCTTGAATGTTTTTGTTAGTACACTGGTTAGTTGAATGTAAAAGGGGAAAGTGGAAAGGCTGAAGGTGTTGGGGGAGGTTACTGAAACTAGAAGACCACGATCTTCTCACCCACTTCACATATGTATTTACAGTTTGGTTAGTGGCTGTATTTGCTTAGTAGGGCTGTACTTATTTTCCAGCTTTATTGAGTCATAATTGACGTATACCATTGTGTAAGTTGAAGGTCCTTGTGATGATCTACGTAAGTATCTATTGCGGAACGACTACCACGATAACTGCAGTTAATACCTTCATCACTTCGCATAGTTATTATTTGTGTGTGTTTGTGCGCGTGCGTGTGCGCGTGCAGTGAGATTTATAAGATTTTCATTCCATTCTGTATACCCCGATTGTTTGGTTTCTGTTTCGTATTTAAGTGACATTGCAAAACAACAACAACAACAACAACAACAAACAGCAAAAGATCCTGTCAAACCACGAAGTTTAACAGCATGAGATAGAATTCAGATCACCTGGTTATTAGAAACCATAATTTAGATGGGATAAACTCCTCATTCATTAGAAAACTGTATTTTGAATATGAATCATCTGAAAGTGATTACAGGCAAATGTACACTAAAACTCCAAAGTGGTTGTAATTAATATGAAAGATAGAGGGAGTTTTTACTTTTAATTTTATGCCTTCTGTGGTCTGAACTTTTTGTCTGCATTACGTTTGCAATCCTTAGGACATCCCAGCCTATATCCATCTAGTATAATGAGACACAGATGGGTGTTTTTCATGGTAAACAATGTTTACTGTTTAGCTCCTGGTTTTTTGTTACAGTAGATAGTGGCTGAAGGAACATCTTGAGATACTGTAACAGTATCTGTATCTTGGATGTACCCAGAGCTTTGTAGTTCTTATTTTTCTCTTGAGCCTCACGCAGCCTTGTGACAATCATTATTTTACAAGTGATTTTATTGCTTATTTTTCAAATAAAGAAAATAAGATTCAGGGAAATCAAGCTGTTTGCTCAACATCCTCCCATCCTATATCTCTTTAATCATTTTTTAAGTAAAATAATTTTTTTCAACCTGTAGTCTTCTCTTCAATAGAATGTTATGATTTTGTTCAGTAGGATCTATATGAATTAAGGCAATCATATTAAGTATCTTCTTCCTGGAAGGATTGGAGGAGTGTAACTCATTTTAGGAAGTTTTGTCTTAAAATGACACGGAAGGATCGCTTGTGTGGAGTGGTTGACTATGGAGTAGGTGGGGCGATTGGACAAGTTGATTTAATTATCTCGGTGGAGCAGCTGCGAACCACCAGTCTATTCTGGTTCTATCCTGGAAACTTAAACTACACGAACAGAGTGCTAGGCTGTGTGTATGTGTGGGGATTACAGGACTCTAGGATTTGAGCTAAATGGAAGAGTTTGAGGTGGGAGTCAGGTGCTGATTATGCTGAATTATGCTGAAGGCACGTAATTCAGTTATTTCTTCCTCTTGAGTCTGTGTGCAAAAGGGGTTGAAATATGCACATTTGGCATTGCATTTGGGTGGTGTTTGTAATGGTTACTCCAGGCTTGGTGTCCATGTTTTGGCTGGGGTGCACTCTCTAAGATATGTTGGCTGAATATGAATCTTTGAGGTCTGACACTGAACTTTTGAGGGCAAAACGGTGCACTTGCATGACCACTCGCATGACGGCAGAGGTTCAAAGCAAAATGTCCAGCCTCTTGAGGAGAGACGCTGTCCTCTGCCTCCTTTTTTCCTGGCATAATTCGAAGAATATAGATGTCTCTTACATACATGTATAGGACACCTTCCTTCCACATGCTTTCATTAGGAAGGCAGGCTTAGCCTTATGATACCGGGTATGGTAGAAATGGATCCCATTGTAATTTTGGAGCTATAGTGCAAGTTGAGCTAGGTGGGAAGCTGAATGATTAAATAGCTTTTGCAAGTGCTTTGGAAACTGATCACCATGTCAGGTTTGTTGCTTAAAAACTGGGAAGTGGGGGTGCCTGGGTGGCTCAGCAGGTTAAAGCCTCTGCCTTTAACTCAGGTCATGATCTCGGGGTCCTGGGATTGAGCCCCACGTCAGGCTTTCTGCTCAGCAGGGAGCCTGCTTCCCCCTCTCTCTCTGCCTGCCTCTCTGCCTACTTGTGCACGCTATCTCTGTCAAATAAATAAGTAAGTCTTTAGGAAAAAACAAAACAAACAAAAAAAAACCCTGTCAAGTGGATTCTAGTTATTAGCATTTCCCCAATCTCTCACCAGATACAGTTCTCTCTGAATGACACTCAAAGGGTTTCGTGATTAAATAAGTTTGGGGAAACAAGGCACAAAATTTAATAGATTGACTCTGAACCTATTAAAAACTCAAGAGAAATCCTGCAGCATAGGATTCTGGTGATGATCGTATAGGTTGACCATCCTAAAACTTAACCTGGGAACCTTGTCCTGTGAAACATTGTATGTTCTTTGGCACATTTTGGCAAAAGTTTGTCTTTTTTTTGTTTTGTTTTGTTTTGTTTTGTTTTGTTGTTAATTGCCATTCATGGATGGTTAAATCTTGTATATGTAAGTATTACACATACAAGTAAGTGTTAGTGTCTTAATTTGATGTAGAATTAAAATCTTAATCTATTTAGAGACAAAAGTCTATGTCACTATTTGTGCAAGGGAGATAATATCCAGATCTCACTTTAGATATATTTTTTTAAGACTTTATTTATTTGAGAGAGCGAGAGTGCACAAGCCAGGGGAAGGGCTGAGGAGCAGACTTGCCACTGAACAAGGAACCTGATGCGAGACTTGGTCCCAGGACTCTGGAATCATGACTGGAGCGGAAGGCAGAGGCTTAACCGACTGAGCCCCTCTGGTGCCTTCACTTTAGATATTCTTAATGATTTTTTTCTTTATATCAGCATTACTAGTAACTTGAAAGTCCAAAAAGTTTTATTTCCTTTCTTGAGCCTTCAAGGGATGATAAAGGAGGTTAAATAGTTAAAAGGGGCAACCAGATGGGGAAGTGGAAACATCAGGAGCATTTAAGTTACTACATCTCCGGAATTGCGGACCTTCAATTTTGCTTTCCTTCACGTTTATACCTTGAATTTTTTTTTAAGGAAGACCTCAGGTGTACGTTTCCAATTTTACTCTTTCTGTTGATAACCCCCAACCTCTGATTTGGTGGGACACGCTGTGTGCAGGACCTCTTACTCATTCCTGGGCAGTTAGTCGGCAAGACGCCTGTAAAAAGCATTTGGTTGTATTTATTGTTCTGCTTAGAATGGTGAAAAGAGTCTTTGCCGGCCGGCTCTGTCTGGATATTCTGTTGTGGCTGTGGGCACTGTTGGCCCAACCTCTCACTTTGTGGCCAAGGGGTGGGGCTCTGCCTCAAGGACCAGTCTTGGTATGTTCTGGGCTGCGTGAGCTTGCTCATCCCATCTCTTGCCCCCTCCTCCCCTTCTGGAAAGAGTGAGCTTATCCAAGAACTGTGGTTGTCCCTGCAATTCTCAGCCTGCATCAGGCATGCTCTCAAGAGCCTGCTTCTGACTGGGTGAAGTTTAAATCCTCCTCACTCCT
This sequence comes from Lontra canadensis, assembly GCF_010015895.1. Classification (NCBI taxonomy): domain Eukaryota; kingdom Metazoa; phylum Chordata; class Mammalia; order Carnivora; family Mustelidae; genus Lontra; species Lontra canadensis. The sequence goes on from NW_022631010.1 coordinate 11,748,815, forward strand.
TTTCAGGTAAGAGAACATACTTTCAGCTTTATGAGTAGCAGTTGAGATTTACAAAGAAGAGTAGTTTAGGTAAGTATGCTTTTTTAATGGCTTGGAGAAGGGCTATCACAATTTTCTTTGTGTGGTTGCTGAAGGGGTAGTGGTAGAAAAGAAAATACTTCAGCCTCTAAATTTCTTCAACCACTCGAACTTTTTTTATGAAGATTGTTTTATTCATTTTTTTAAAAATATTTTATTTATTTATTTAACAGAGAGAGAGAAATCACAAGTAGGCAGAGAGGCAGGCAGAGAGAGAGGGGGAAGCAGGCTTCCTGCTGAGCAGAGAGCCTGACGTGGGGCTCCATCCTAGGACCCTGAGATCATGACCCAAGCCGAAGGCAGAAGCTTTAACCCGCTGAGCCACCCAGGCACCCCCTCATTGTTTTTTTTAAAAAGATTAAAAAAAAAAAGATTTACTAATTTTTTTAAAGATTTTTTTTTTTTTAAAGATTTACTAATAAGAGAGAAACCCAAGACAAAATTAAGACAAAGTACAGTAGACACCGTTTTGTGGTAGTTCTGGCATTAGATACAGATTTAATGTCTCTTTTAAAATATCCTTAAACCTAGCTGTAACTCAAATAGATTTTTCTTTTTTTTTTTTTTTAAAGATTTTATTTATTTATTTGATGGAGAGATAGAGAGCATAAGTAAGCAGAGCGGCAGGCAGAGGGAGAGAGAATCAGGCTCTCTGCTAAGCAGGGAGCCCGATGCGGGGCTCGACCCCAGGACCCTGGAATCATGACCCGAGCTGAAGGCAGCTGCCTAACTAACTGAGCCACCCAGGCGCCCCTAATTCTTTTTTTTTTTAATTATTTATTTATTTATTTGACAGATAGAGATCACAAGTAGGCAGAGAGGCAGGCAGAGAGAGAGAGAGAGAGAGAGAGGAGGAAGCAGGCTCACTGCTGAGCAGAGAACCGCGGGGGGGGGGGGCTCCCCACCCATGAGGGGCTCGATCCCAGGACCCTGGGATCATGACCCAAGCCGAAGGCAGAGGCTTTAACCCATTGAGCCACCCAGGTGCCCCTCAAATAGATTTTTTAATAGGGCATTTATCAGTATGATTTTATGGGCTGGTAGGATGTGTGTGTGTGTGTGTGTGTGTGTGTGTGTGTGAATTAGCACTTTGTAAATCTATTTTAAAAATGACCTATGTGGGGGCAAGGGGCATATGAGAAATCTGTACCTTTCATCTAATTTTGTTATGAATCTAAAACTAAAACTAGCAAAAACTTAACCAGTCTCTTGAATATTTTCCGTGAATACCTCCCTATGATACAATACAGCACAAAGTGTTAAACATTTTTTCCATCATGCATAAATTGTTGCAAAACCAATTCATTTTAATTTCTTGTAATTAGGAATTAAAGTATGGGACCTGTTTATGTTGTTCTGGTTGCCACTTTTTTTGGTTTACCTGTATTAAGATAGGCAAAATGATTTTTTAAGTCTTAAAAGAGCATGGAAATATACTTTGTACTTATTGAAAATGTACTTATTCATGGTCTTGGACACTGTGTAAAGATCCTTCCTGAGATAATGGAATGGAAATTAATAACTTAGGATTTGGTGTGTGCGTTTGGGGATGGTCTCTTTTAAAAACTGAATACATGTCATTACCTGTATTTATAGACAAAAAAGTGATGCTAGGGTATGAAACTTGAGGTTAGCATAGAAAAACTGGCTTCAGATAGCTTTAGAAAAAGATTTCATGTTTATGTACTTTATTTTGTCAGGAATTTTAGTATCTTTAAAGACCTGTCATTATAAAAAAAGGTTAAAACTTTTAGCTTTGTGTGAACCATGACTAGCCACAGACAGTTGAGCATAAAACAGTCTGTATTATGGTTGAAGTGAACAAAATATCACTAAAATAGACTTATTTTAGACAGATGTATACCTGAATAAAATGTGACATTCCGTGGCTATTTTTAAGGGGATTGAACTTTCACAGCTGTCCCATGGTTGAACCAGGACAGTGGCTGAGAGCTCTTTTTCTCCGTTTCCTGTTGGAGAAAACATTTTCTACGCTTCTTATATTAGGCAGCAATTACATGCAAAGTGATCCACTCTCCAAAGGCACCCAGGATATTCCTAGACCTATTGAGGAAGAGGAGACTTTCCCAGATGTTCAAAACCAGCTCAACTGTCTTTGATTTGGAGAGACTTGAGGGAGGGAGGGGCAGCCTCCGGCTTGGGGCCGGGGGGTGGGGGGGGCGACGATTCTCCTGCACAGGTGGAGGCTAGGACTGAAGTGGCCACGGAGGTAGTAGCAGTGGGCAGGGAGGGGATGGTGTTTATGGGAGACAGGGGTCCAGGGCTTCCTACTGCTCACCTTTTGGCCTGTGACTGTCCTCTGTGTCTGAAGTTAAAGCCTCTCCAGAGACAAGTTCAGTTACTGAGGCTTGGTCTGTAGAAGCCTGTAGGTGTGTAAGATCTTTCCCTGCTCCTCACACTTTAATGTGAACATGAATCCTCTGTGACTGGGTTAAACGGTAAATGCTGATGCAGTACGTGCACCCTGTCAAATAGATGCTCAGGTGGTTATTTTTTGTTTTTAAATTTTTTAAAGATCTTATTTATTTTTTTATTTATTTGAGAGAGAGAGAGAGAAAGCGCGTGTGAGCGCATGAGAGGGGAGAAGCAGCTCCCCATGGAGCTGGGAGCCTGACGGGGACTTGATCCAGGGACTCCAGGATCATGACCAGAGCTGAGGGCAGTTGGTCAACCAACTGAGCCACCCAGGTGCCCCATTAGTTGGTTATTTCTTAACTAATGGACACTCTCATCAATATCAGGCAGTGAATTTGCGAAGCAAGTAACTGAGGATGTGATTGGGGTGCATTGATGAGCTGGAGACACGGGCCCCTTCCGAGATGATGTAACTGATGTGTGACCTGCTGTTTGCTCTGGAAGGAACGGGGGAGAGGGGCATCATAACCTCTGATGAGCTGCCATAGCCCCCCTTGCCCGGGACTTGTTGCCAGCAGCCCGGCCCTTGTCTCTTCAGTGCAAATCTCTGCTTTCCACTGCCACCAAGCCTCATCTGCTCCTTTGGCAGCTGTCCCCTCCCACTCGTCCCGAGGCTTTTGTTGCATTGGACTGGACTCCTGTTTGCACCGGTCTTTTGACAGCATCTCCTGCGCAGCTTCAGCTCACTGATGTTTATTTTTTATTTTTTTGAAGATTTTTTTGTTGTTTTTCGGTTTTGGTTTTTTGTAATCCCCACACCCATCAGGGTGGTGAACTGACCACCCTGTGATCACGAGTTGCACGTTCCCCCCGACTGAGCCAGCCCGGTGCCCTTCACTGATTTTAAATATAGAAACTCTCTGTGGGGAGCTACTTTTCTCTCTTTGACTTAACACACCACTTCCCTGGGCGCCTGGGTGGCTCAGTGGGTTAAAGCCTCTGCCTTCGGCTCAGGGCATGATTCCAGGGTCCTGGGATTGAGCCCCGCATCGGGCTCTCTGCTCAGCAGGGAGCCTGCTTCCTCCTCTCTCTCTCTGCTTCTCTGCCTACTTGTGATCTCTGTCTGTCAAAATAAATAAATAAAATCTTTAAAAAAAGAAAACATACCACTTCCCATGTAATCAGCCAGTTTCAGGCAGGTATGTGTACGTGTTGATTTATTTGAGATAGGGAGCACGAGTGGGGTGGAGGAAGCAGAGGGAGAGGGACGAGCAGACGCCTGAGTACAGAGTCTGAGGCGGGGCTCGATCCTGTGACTCTGAGATCAGGACTCAAGCCGAAGTCAGATGGTTAACTGACTGAGCCACCCAGGTGCTGTGTGTGTGTGTGTTTAAAAACACCTTCTGTGTCTCAGCTTCGAAGTTTCAACTTAAATATTCTTACTGTGTCCTAGATACCATGAAGTTCTTGAAGAAAGTAGATAGTGGGGTGGCAACATGCTACTTTGCATTCTTTAGTGATTCATTTCCATCATATTTTCTTCTGTGTTTTTAAGGAAAATTTCACACATTTGGTAATTTGTTTTACAATGTACAACTGTATGTATCACCACCTAGATTCTACCTTTAATACTTTACATCCTTCCATATCCATCCACCTTTCCTTTTCCTATCTTTTGATGCATTTAAAAATAAACCACAGGCATCCGTTTGCATATTTCAACATGCTTATTTTAGCTAGAGTTTAATACTGAGTTTTTTATGTGAAATTTATATATGATGAACCATACACATTCTTAATTATGTGTAAATTAGGCTTTGACAAATGGATACACCTGTGTAAATCAATCCCTAGCAAGATATAGAACATTACCATCACCCGAGAAAGTTCCCTCATGGCCCTTTCTCAGCTTTTATGTGCTTTTGTGAATCTTTGCCTGCAAAAGAACTCATCACAAAGGAGTGATTTCTTCAGAATACATGTCAATCAATTTTATTTCATACAGATTAATCTACTTTGAAATATAGATTGGACAACAAACACTTTCTAGCAAGTTAACACTTTGTTTGGATTAACTCCCGGCATTCTTATTTTTGACAAACATTGAAGTTTTAATAGTAACTTAGAATATCTGGTTTCTGGTGCAGATTCCTTGCCAGTGACTTGGTGGATTCTTCTGACCTTTTACAAGATGGTTGGTGAGATCAAAAACATGGAGACATGGAGATCTGGAGGTTAACCCTATTCTAAGTTTCTTTGGGTCAATACCACTGGCTTCTCTGGCCAGCAATTTACTGTGAAGATTTTACTTGAAAACCTCTTCCTCTCCTGATTTCGCCTGATACAGATGTTGGTTCACACGTTTTGTTAAATCCAGATGCATTCTTACTTTAAATAAGAGTATAGTTGACACAATGTTACAATAGTTTCAGGTGTACAATATAATGATTCAACTTCTCTCTTCAATGAGTTATGCCCTCAACAAGTGTAGCTACCGTCTGTCACCATAGAACACCATTACGGAATCACTGGCTCTACTCCCTGTGCTGTGCCTCTCATCCCCATGATTTAATCCTTCCATAACTGGAAACTTGTATCTGAAGTAGAAAGCTCTGTTCCCAGGATCATCTTCATTCCTGACGTTTCACTTCTGTGTGTGGCCATTTGTGTTCGCCTTACTCTCAATACTTCACGAAGGGTGGGACTGATTTGGATCCCCCTTGGGTGGCAGGGTTGGGGTTGGGGGGAGGTACACAGAACCGGGTAAAACCTCCACTATCTAGACAATAGGGTGCTGGAAACGCCAGGTTCTCAGAATGACCTGTAACCAGAAAGCAAACAATGCTTCATGATGTCTTTGGTCACAAAGAGGCAGTGTTTTTGTTGTTGTTGTTGTTGTTTTAAGATTTTATTTATTTGACAGACAGAGATCACAAGTTGGCAGAGAGGCAGGCAGAGAGAGAGGAGGAAGCAGGCTCCCCGCTGAGCAGAGAGCCCGATGTGGGACTCGATTCCAGGACCCTGAGATCATGACCTGAGCCAAAGGCAGAGGCTTAACCCACTGAGCCATCCAGGCGCCCCACAAAGAGGCAGTGTTTTAACATCTAGCAGGAAAGTAGTGTAGCTGAAAGGGTCTGGTCAAAACCAGTGAGTTCATAAAGTTGTTCAGGGGATATAAAGTACTCAAATTGAGTTTTTTCAGAGTGCCTTAAAACTCCCAGTTCTTATTCTTTTCATTCACCTTAGTCACTTTAACACCCTTGAACACGTGATTTATGTTCTGAAAGGCCACGTAGCTCCTTCAACTGTTACTTACATTTAGGCATATCTTGCTTTTTCAGCAAATTCTGAGCTATAAGCAGTGGTTTTATTCAGCTGCTTTCAGCAATAAAAACCCATAGTATAACTCAGAGTAATAGATATTAACTTTTCCTAAATAGTCTTGCCCCTAAATACTTGGTAGAAATTTATAGTGATTTTTAAAGGTATATCATTTAATAGTTTGTTTTCTTGCTGGCAAAGGTATGCAAGAAAATATCCCAGCAGTTTTTAAAAGTACAGTGTGTGACCCTTAGAACCAAATTGAACAAATTCTCAACAGATATCTGTTCAAAAATGTAAACCAGAGTCTGGCTGTTTATCATTAGAGAGAATGTATAAAGTTAGCTACCTGTAGGCCAGAAGAAACAATCCCTTCATGTGTATTTTTTTTTTTAACTCCCTTTGTTTTCTAAGCTATTTAATTTATTACTTCTGAGATGAAAGGACAGGAGTAATTTTTGCAACCACTTGCTGAAGTCAGTTCTGATAAAATAACTCAGAACCACGTTTTAAGAAAAAAAAAATTCAGGTTCTAAATCTTAGTGGCTTTCTACTGGGTTACAATAGTATGAGACTTCTGTTTAGATATTTTATGATGTAATTGGAGGCACGAGAGGCTTGTGTGTATATGTGGATATCCTCTGCATTTATTTATACACATGTATAACAAAATAGAGAATTGTGGGAGATGGTGGGATATACTCCTCCTTCTAATAATACCAAGCCCCCATGGAATAGGCAGAAATCTCCATTGTCTTTTCCCCAATCATGCAGAGCTCTTGTCTTGACTATATGTTTATCCTAGAACAGAAGACAGCCATTTGTGCAAATTGTTAGTGTATTTTCAGCTTCAATTAAAAATTGAAGATTTTAGGATGGGAGAAAAGTCCCCAAACCCACTCTGTTGAGTGGGTTAGCTTACCCTTTTTCTATATGCATTTACTTCCTCTTTCACAGTCAGCACAAACCTTTTCTGCCTCCCATCAAATGTCTGCCTGTCCCTCCTTTTTTGAGTACCTCTCTTACTGACTTACAGACCTTCTTGGCATCATTCTTCAGGGCACATAAAGACTATTAATTACTCTCTATTTTATATATTAGCCTTGCTTTCCCAGTGACATTATAAATTCCTCTGTGTAAGAGCCCTCTTACATTTCTTTTACACTTTCTACCTCTTCTTATTTTATGTTTTCTACCTTTTCTTGTTATAGTGCTTTGGAGACCCTTCACTCAATAAAAACTGTAGGCTGATCATCTGAATATTAAGAGAGGCCACTTGTCTCTATGAATGTGATTAGCCTCATTCTTCTTCTACCAACTTAGAATTAATAGAAGGATGACTTTGAGGCAAGATACTTTGGCATATTTTTTTCTTTTTATCTTCATTTATAACTTATTACCATGGAGCTGGACATATTTCAGTTATAGTCCAAAGAGTACCCCTTTAAAAACTTTCATCTGTAAAAAACAAGCTTTTTGGAAATAATTTTATTTTTTAGAATGACTTCTTAGAGTAGGTAGTCAGCACTGATTATCTAGAATGTAAGAAAAATCTAAACTCTGAAGTTCAGCTTCTGAATGACTTGTCCGCAGAAAAATGGACCACACTTTGCATTGTGTTTTCTGGTCAGAAATTGGGGCGCCTGGGTGGCTCAGTTGGTTCAGCATCTGCCTTTGGCTCAGGCCATGATCTCAGGGTCCCGGGATCAAGTCCCACATCGGGTTCCCTGCTCAGCTGGGAGTCCGCTTGTCCCTCTGCTCCTCTCCCCTCTTGTTCTCTCTCTCTCTTTGTCTTTCTCTCAAGTAAATAAAATCATTAAAAAGAAGAAGAAGAAAGAAATAGTGGGGTTTTGGGGCTCCTGTGGCTACCTCATTTGGTTAATCGTCTGACTCTTGATTTCAGCTCTGGTCATGGTCTCAGGGTCATGTGACTGAGCCCTGCATCAAGCCCCATGCTCAACTTCACGTGGAGCCTGCTTAAGACTCACCCTCTCTCTCTGTCCCTGCCTTCGAACTCCGTGCACGAGCTCTCTAGAGGGGTTCCATTAATAGCTGAGCTCTTTGCTTGGGCAAAGTTTGATGTGGTCGGCGTCTAGAGCGGAGCACTGAGCTGGAAAACATGGTTGCAGTGGTTTATCCATCCTTCGTCTAGCTGTGTCACATGATTGGATATATCCAATACCCACCCCACCCCCCAAAAAAAGGTCAAGGTCATACTTTATCCTGCACAGTGTTACTAGTTGCTAATTTCATGCAGACAGATTTTTCTACATGTCTTAACAAATGGGGGAACCTGGCAAAACTGGGAGTTGGAATTGTGTTCTCTTTGTTAGAGGAGGCATGTGCTCTCCCGTTCAACCCAGCCTCCCTGAGATTTTTGTATTAGTTTTTTGTTGTTGCTGTAATAGATTGACATGCATTATTGGCTTACAACACAAATGTCTCAGAGTTGTGGAGATCAAAAGTCTAAGATAGGTCTGCAGGGCTGTGCTGTTTCTTGAGACTGGAAGTTGGGGGGTGGATCTGTTCATTACCTAATCTAGCTTCTGGAGGCAGCTGACATTCCTTAGCTCATGATTAGGTCACTCTGACCTCTGCTTGCATTGTCCTATCTCCTTCTTTGATCCTACCACTTCCAAGTTTTACCATTTATAAGAACCCTTTTTGGCGTGCCTGGGTGGCTCAGTTGGTTAAGCATCTGCTTTCAGCTCAGGTCATGATCCTGGGGTCCTGGGATTGAGCCCTGCATTGGGCTCTTTGCTTAGTGGGGAGTCTCTCTTCTCCCTTTTCCTCTGCCCCTTCCCCTGTTCATTCTCTCTTGCTCTCTCTCAAATAAATAAACAAAATCTTTTAATATGGTGAGTGCCGTGAAGTGTGTAAGTCTGACAATTCACAGACCCGTACCCCTGGGGCAAATAATACATTATATGTCAATAAAAATAATTAATAAAAAATAAATTAAAAAAACCACCTATCTAAAACAAAACAAAAACAAAAACAAAAACACAACCCTTTTGATGACATTGGGTCCATCCATCTCAAGCTCCTTAACTTAATCTTGTCTCCACAGTCCTTATTGCCATGTAAGTAAGCTATGCACGGGTTCTAGGAATTAGGATGTGGACATCTTTGGTGGGGTATCATTCTGCCTATCACACCTGAGGTCTACATCCTCCCCCGAGTGACACAGCTGACCTCTCCAGACTGTCACCACTGAAGTGATGAACCATTTCAGTCAGTTTCCATTAACCTGGAGTTGGATATTTATCTGACAGATAAGATGGAAGTATTTGCAAAATTGATCCTTTCCCCCTCTCTTCACAAATCATGGTTACTGGTATATCTTCTGTATATTTCTATTGGTATATTTTCTAAATGTTCAGTCATTTAAAAATACCACTTCCTTCTCTCTTGGCTTGACTTTTCTTCTGTGTTTATTTTTCCCGACATTGTATTTCAACTGCTTTTTACACTGTTGTTTTCTTCTAACCTATAGAGTTAACTTCCTACTCATGAAACTGTTTCTCTCCTCCCTGGTCCCTTGACTATGAATCTCTCAAACGCTAGTCTTTTCTCCCAGAACTTCTGGTTCTGTTATGATTTGTGTTTTCCCTTGTTTCTCCACCTTTTCATGGAGTTTCTTCTTTTCACTCTCTGTCCTCCCTAACAATTCTTGTATCTTTGTCTTTTTCCTCTGACAGTAGAAAATGATGTATATTTTGAACTTGTGACATTGCCATTTATCAGCAAAACCTAATATAATATCCGCTTTTACTGATAAGAGAGTGGCAAAATTAATGTCAGAAATAAGCTGCTTAGTAACTTAAGAATTGAGGAAAAACTCATCCATATACAAAGGTATCTGGAGCAGAAATAATTTGTCCCATGTTTTCCAAGAATTTTGATATTTTCCTTTTTGACCTTTCTTACTGTTAGTGCTGATAGTGCAGCTAGTGAAATGAATTAATCAGACCTCATTCTACTGAATTCATGGATAAGGCTGTTCTAGAATTTTACAAAGGCACTGGTGCAAAAGACCAGAGCATATAGCAGTGGTTTTCAAAGGCCACAGTAAGTGGTTCCTAGAATCACCTAGGAACTTGTTGGAATGAAAATTACCAGGCTCTACTCCAGACCTACTGGTTGAGAAGCTTCTTGGGTTGGGGCCCAGAAGTCTATGTTCTAACAAGTTCTCCAAAAGATTCTGATACAAAATCAAGTTGAAGGTCTCTTAGTATATTGTCAGCCTAGGGGGCAGGGGAGAAGGATGAACTCTTCTTGGTATTTTTTTCTAGATCATTTTATTCACTAATCCCAGTCACCAGGGATATCACTTCCAATAAACTATGTTCATCGAAAATATTTACAATTCCGGTAGACTGTCCAAAGTCCCTTTATTTCACCTTAGGTAGTAATCTACGGATTGGCATCCAGAAGAAGTAGCTCTTACTTGGAGAGTCTATCCACAGGGCTTAAAGCTTAAGTTGTATCAAAGTAAACACAAATCTCATTTTTGGAGCCCACCAATTTGTTCATTTTAGGGCCACTTCTCATCTTCTAAAAGTATGGCAGTTTCGATACGTGTCAATGTTTCAACTCTCTGGAACCTTTTTAAAAAGATTTTATTTATTATTTATTTGACAGACAGAGATCACAAGTAGTCAGAGAGGCAGGCAGAGAGAGAAGAAAGGAAGCAGGCTCGCAGCCAAGCAGAGAGCCCAATGTGGGGCTCTATACCAGGACCCTGAGATCATGACCTGAGCCGAAGGCAGAGGCTTTAACCCACTGAGCCAACCACGCACCCCAACTCTCTGGAACCTTTAAAATGAAACACCAAGTTACTCCATGTAAGAGAAAAAAAATTCTCTATCTGTCCCTACAAAGTCATTCAAAGTAAATTTTATACCTACCACATATGGCTGTGTCCATGGCATGTCAGGTCATCCATAACACGGTCTCCAAATTTGGTGAAAAATCCATGGGACCACTTAATTTTATTGAACTATAATTTACATGCAATAACGTGCATCCATGATTCGTGTCTGCTATGCATTTCAATGAGTCTTGTCAGTTGGGTACACCAGTGTAACCATTACCCCAGTCATTATATGGAACCTACTGGTACCCCAATAAAGTGCGTTCAAGCCCTTTTGCAGTTGCTCCCTCCTACCTCCTTGGCTCCAGGCAATCACTAGTCTGCTTTCTGTCACTATAGATTCTTTTTGCTTTCTCTAGGATTTCTTACAAAAGGAATCCTATTCTTTTCATCTAGCATTTTTTTTTTATTTTTAGCATAATGTTTTTGAGGTTCTGACATGTGTACAAGTAGTTTTTGTTTTTGTTTTTTTTTTTAATTGCTGGGTATTAATTGTATGGATGTATCCTAGTTTATTCACCTGTTGATGGAGATGGGTATTTTTCTAGTTTCAGGCTATCAAAGTTGCTGTGAACATTCATGTACAGTTCTTTGTGTGGACTTGTTTCTCTTTCGGGTAAATATCTAAGAATGGAATGTCCAGTCCTATGCATGTTCACCTGCATGAAAAACTGGCTTCCCAAATGGTTGGGATCCTATTTTTCATCTCGGCAATGCCTGAAAGTTTCCCCTGGGCCACTTTCACATGCTGTGATCTCAGACAAATAGAAACGTAATTTTGTGTTACTGTCAACTGTATATTTTTACATTTCACACACCTATATAAGTCTGTGTATGTGCACACATAGAAATATAGGTATGTTTCAGATGAACATCAATGTTGCTAGTAAATATTTTATATACAATATAAAATTCTAACCTATACGCTTATAAACACAAACCCTTAAACTACCTCTAAGTGGTTGATTTCTGTTTTTCCTTAGTATTTATTTGCTTCTATCATTTGCTGGCTATTACTACTGACTGTTAAGTGGCAATCTTTAGAAAAATAATTGCAACCCTAACCCAAGAAGATGATCATTTTTTCCCCTCCGACTTGGGAAAAGGTAACCGTCTCAGGAGGTTGGTGTTCGCTTACTTTGGGGTAGCAGAGCCCTCCAGGACCGCATGATGCAAGGTGCAGGGACCTATGAGATAAACAGTGGACACGGGGGTGCAGATGAGGGAAAGTGAGGAAGAACGATCTTACAAGGAACAGAAGAATTGACTGGAAGCGAGGAAAGAGATTTTCAAGGAGGGGTGGTCAGGACCCAGGGATCGAGTGGGGATGGGACCAATGGATGTGGCCACCATGGAGACATGGAAACCAGATTTAGACATATATCACCATAAGACCAAGCAGAATGTGAGGAATAACAGAAGTAAAAGCAGCATGCTGTCAGGGAAGAGAGTGACTCACTCTGAGCTGAGATGGGGAGGGGAAAATTGAGGAGAGGTTCCGGGAGAGCCTTTAGTAGTGGAATAGAACAATAAAATAATAAAAAGAATTCCATCTGTATATAGGAAATGCTGGAGTTGTCGAATAGTGTTCCTAGAGCACCAGAATAAAATCTGTGGTTGTTTGGGCAGAATTTTACCTGATAAGTATGATGACTAGTTAAGCTGCGGCTACTAATTGATGTCCTGTTGAGAGCAGAGTCCCTGGGACTGGCCTGAGCCAGGGGCAAGGTGCTGGGATGAATTTCAGTGACTCATCTCTGTGTCTAAAATAGCAGCAGACGAGGGGGCAAAGTGTAGTAGAGGAAGGAAGTCTTTTTGACACATATTCCTCTCAAAAGCAAACTTAGAACCAGTCTACGTCATTGAATTGCTCAAGCGGCTGTAGGATAAAGGTGGGCGATGGAACATGAGCCTGCATCCAATCAGGAAAGGGACTGTGTTCTATGCAGAGACATTTAGGTTTTTCCTTTAGGTCAGCCATTGTCCAAGCGACTTTAGGCATACCGTTGGCCATAAATGAAGATATTCCAGCAGGGTACATTGAAGGACTCAGAGACTTAGGGGAATAGCTATCTGGTTTTCAGCTTTATACGTCTTCTTTCCTAAAATTAATCCATCAGAGAATGCGTTTGCTTTCCTTTCTCCCTTTTTACTGAAGGGTGGCATTCCTCTCATCTTCTCAGAATTTTATAGTGGTACATTGTCTTGTGATCTGAAATATCCCAAGGGCTAAGCCTGAGGACACTTTTCTTATGACAGAATCAAAGACCTATTGGATCATCCGTTGATGGGTAATTAAAAATAAATTTGATGATGGATCACAGTCTTTGGCTTGAAGCTCCAAAGGAGCTCAGGGATATAAGTGCTGTTAAACTCCTACATTCCTCTGCTTATTTAGGCTAATTTGTGTGCAGAAATATGAAAAGTTGGAATAAGACTGATGCCAAACCTTTGTTATTTTAGCATTAAGTAATATTCATGAATGCGTGGGTTAACTTTTTTAAAGCTGTGTATCAAGAGGTACATTTCAAATAGGTTTGTTCTTAATATTTTGGTCAATTATTAAATATATTTATGTGTGTTCTTTTTTCAGTTGTTTACTGGTAAATGTTGTATAATTCAGAAGAAATTATTTCATCCTTAGGGGCTACATTCAAAGTAAACAGAAAGCTCTAATTGATATGCCTATTTTTGATGTGTGTATGATAGTTTAGTCAATAAAATACTTGGAATCATAAAGATCTGTTCATTAGGATAAAACCTGCAGGAGAAGTAAAATGGAAATGTGAAAAGGGAACGATAAAACATGAATGGTAAAGAAGAGGTTTTTTTTTTTTTTAAGATTTATTTATTTATTTATTGGAGAGAGAGAGAGAGCGCGTGCATGAGTGACAGCAAGCACACAGAGGGAGAAGCCCTGCTGAGCAGCGAGCCCATTGTGGGGCTCAATCCCAGGACCCCAGGACCATAACCTGAACCAAAGTCAGACATCTACCTAACTGACTGAGTCACCCAGGCACCCCAAGAAGAACTTATTTTTAAGTGGGAAATCATGAGTATCAATTCATTATTGGATTTAGATTCTTATGGCTTCGAGCGATATAATAGCTGTTTTACTTAAAATATCAACACTGACAGCATGCCAGAAATTACATCGTTAACAAGTCTTTTGAAAGTAGGATGAAAAAAATTAAGATATTAACTTAAAATTGATTTTTGATTACAGTTATTTCTAGATTGTTCTAGAGGGACAGAAATAGAGACTTTTGAGAACTAACGTAATGGTGGGTAATGGGACCTCCCAGAAACCTTTTGAAGAGGGGAACACTTTACAGGATTGATGGCTTTGAAGAGAAGGTGTTCTGCATCCAAGCGGAAGATGGGGAGGGTGCAGTGTGAACATTGGAAGTAATGCGAGACTAGGAGCAAATAAAACCATGAATAGAATCTCACAGTCATTTTAATGAGTAATGTACCATTCAGGATGTTTCTAACAGCAAGTAAGAGGGAACTTCAAGGTGGCTTAAATAACAAAATAACTGTGTCCCCCAACAAGAAATTGCAAGGTAGAATGACCCGTGTGTTGATGAACTCCATGAATTAAGGTCTGTATGTTACATTCTTGTCAGATGGCAAAGGGCTAGCAGTCTACCATGACTAGTTTAGACCAATCAAGACTTATCACTTGAACGTGGGGCTGGAGCACACCTTGCCTGAAGCACATGGTCCTAGAAAGACAGTGTTGATAAAACTGGAAAAAAAATGAGCCTGTGGCAGAAGGAAAAGAGGTAAAGAATTCAGGGAGGCCCCAGTCCTGGGCACAGAAGAGTGTAGAGAGCAGGCCCCATTACATGACATAGTTAGGATTTGGAGTCTGTGAGATTTAGCCACTAACTGGATGTGGAGTATAAACAAGTGGGGTAAACTGAGGCATGTCTCCCCAGTTTCTGACCCAGTCATCAGATAGACTGTGGGGGCATTTCATGATGTAAGAGTCGGTGAGGGCAGATGTGGTACTTAGAATAATGCCCCCCACCACAATATCTAAGTCTTAATTTCTAGAATTTGTGAATTTTATGTTATGTGGCAGAAAGGGTGTTGTGGATGTGATTAAGGTTAAGGACCTTGAGATGGCTACATTAGCCTGGGTAATCCAGGGGGGCACAATCTAATCACCAGTCCTTAAAAGTGGAGAACTTTTTCTGTTGTCTGGGGGGTGGGTGGTAGGAGGGAGAGGGAGAGAATTGGAATATCAGAAGACCTGGCAGGAGAAATTCAAAATATGAAAGGAACTTGGGACTTAGTGTTGCAGGCTTCCAAGATGTAGGAAGGAAGGGAGCCAGGAGCCAAGGAATGTGCCTAGTCTCTAGGAGCTGGGTAGAGCAAGGAAATCAGTTTTTCTCCTGGACCCTGGGGAAAGGAGCACAGCCCTGTGGAGACCTTGATTTTAGCTCCACGAGACTTGTGTGACACTTCTGACCTATTAAAACTTTAAGATAATGAATTTGTGTTTTAAACCACTAGGGCTGTGGGTTTTATTATGGGAACAAATAGGAAAGGAATACAGCTGGTTTGCCCAGGTTTTTCTTGAGGAATGCATATTTCTTCACGAGATACTGAATTAGAGGTGCCAAACGTTAGCCGTCTAGGGTCGTGGGCATTCTGACCTCTTTGAGTACATGCTTGCTTTAGCAAATGAGAGAATGTAGTTAGGAAGGAGCACTTTATTTGCAGCTTACTTGTTTTCAGTTTTCTATACGTAATTGTCCTCATCCTCAAAATTAGGGTTTGGAATAGTGGACCTCAGGTGCCCTTCAGCTCGAAAATTCTGAAGTTATTTGGCTTCCATAAAATAGAATCTATAACTACTCAGGACAGTCTCCTGTTTGGTGAGAATGAGGCAAATGGAAACACATGCAGGAATTGCTGGTGAACACAAGAACATAGCATTTGCTGTAAAATATGAGCACAGGCTTCCAGTGCCTTGTTTGGAAGTGCAGCATTCCTAAATGCTAGACATCAGTCAACATGTGCCCTGGGATTTTTGTGCTGAGATCACTCATTTCGCATCAAGGTCAGTGAAATAGAAGGTTCTGAATAGAAGCATGTGTTGTCCAAACTAGCTTGGGGGCCAGATACCTAATAAAAATAAATATCTTGTATTCTGGCCTCCCTGTGGATTATTCCATAACATAATCTGGGGAGGTGTTGAAAGCATTCCTGTCATGAGCCCTGGGGCTCCTTTGTTCAGAGATTATAAATCTCACCGGGAGAATCTGCTGCCTGATGGAGAATGGTTGCCTTACAAAGCTGGTGCTACCGTCTGGATTGTGCAAGTGGGCAATTTGCTAGGTGTAGGCTAGGCTATCTCTAGAGGATAGGGATGTTCAGGAGAGCAAAAGGGGAGAATGCACGCCAAAGTCAGTCTTTGAGGGCCACCTCTTGTCCTATCCCAGTTTAGCATGAGTACTGATCCAACCAAAAATCCCCTTCTGCACAGGAGAAGAAGTATAAATGTCCAAAACCACTGCTGTCTTGAACAGAGATGGGCCCTCTTGCTAAGCTGAGGGGTGGACTGCATTCATCGGTGTCATGTGGGATATACTTCAGTGTTGTCTACGGCCCCGGCTGAAGATCACCGTCATATCTGTTCTCACCCCTTCAGTGACTCCCCACTTGCAGACTCTGCAGGAAAAACAAGAAAGTCCTAGTTAGCCCCAACTAACAGTTATCTCGTTGACAGGGAGTTTGAAATGTGATTCCATTTGGATCACCTTTTGCTCCTTCTACCCTAGAAAACTTTAACAATTATTTAAGCACTTGAGTCCTCATTGAAAAAATGCCCTTGAACTTGTTGTCCAGACCTGGGCTTTGCCTCATGCTGTGGTGAGACTTGAGATGGTTAAGTCCACCATGAACGAGCCCTGTAAGCTGCAGGACCCATGTGTTGTGTCCGATTGGGTTGCTGGGGAACGTTCTTTGGAAATTATGACCTTGACCAAACTTGGAATAGCTGATTGAAATGTAGTCACGGGAGATGATGCACTCCATGTCTGCAGACAGACGGCCAGTGTCCTGGGACAGCTGATGAGGGGACTCAGTGATCAGCATTGTCTGCTCTTGCCGTATTGATCGCCGTTCAAGGCGTATCTCAGAATAAGTCTCTATAACGTACAACAATTACCAAGTGTTTCCTTGAGGACTATTGGGTAAGGTGTTTTTTCCCTGCACTTTCTGGATCTCTCTTTTGGTCCTTTCTGGCTGTTCTGACAAGATACTGGACTCTGGGTGGCTTCAACAACACACATTTATTTCTCACAGTTCTGGAGGCGGGAAGTCTAAGACTCAGGTGCAGGCAGATTCCATGTCTGTTAATGCTCCTTCTCCTGGTTTGCAGGGATACCTCTTCCATCCCTGTCTTTATATGGCCTTTCCTTGGTGCATGCATGTGGAGAGGAACAGATCTCCTGTCTCTTCTTCTTCACGAGGTCATTAATCCCATTAAGAGGCTCTATCCTTGAGACCTAATCTAACCTTAATTGTCTCCCAAAAGTCCCACCTCCAGATACCATCATCTTGGGGATTAGAACTTCAGCATATGAATTTTAGGAAACACAAATCTCCAGTCCATAAAAGCCTCACTAGGACAAGAAAATGAGACAAATTGTTCTGTAGACTTTTTTCTTTTTTTTTAAGCATAACATAGTATCCCAAGAAGATACCCATTCTTTGGGGTTGTTTTGTTTTTGTTGCTATAGGAAGCAGATGAGTATTGGTAATAGTGGGACTACGGGATTACTTTCAGATCTTGGACTCACATCCTTGAAGTGATTTTGAGGAGAAGAGTAGAATAAGTAACTGATTTTCAGAACAGCCGTGAAAATGTGGGGGTGGTGTGGAAGGGGGTGTCTGTTTTGTTGTCCTTTTTCCATGGCATCTCATTGCCCAACCCAGGATAATTGTTCAACAAGTACCTTTAAATGAATTGATCATTAGTGGAAATGGTTTACAGCAATAACTAAATTGTCAAAGAGCTATTTTTTTTTTTTAATCTTCTTGTTGCTGCTGAAGATTTTATTTGAGAGAGAGAGTGTGTTTGTACATGTGGTGGGGGGAGAGAGAGATAGGGAGAGAGCTCAAGCCAGGCGGAGAGGCAGAGGGAGAAGCAGACTCCCCGCTGAGCAGGGAGCCCAATTTGGGGCTCCATCCCAGGACCCTGGGATCGTGACCTGAGCCAAAGGCAGACGCTTAACTGAGCCACCCAGGCACCCCTGTTTCTTGTCTTTAACTGCCATTCAGCTTTGGGCACCATGCTTGGAACCCACTTCATGCCAGTAATGGGTTAAAGGTTTTTTCTCACCCTCATGATACCAATCACTTGGGACTCTTTAGAGCTGGCTGGGCGGCAAGCTACATTAGGCCAGGCAGAAGTACTTAAGGGAGCCTTGTCTATTTCCTTTTTTGTCCAAAAGTGAAGGCTGATGGGCATTTACCCAGTCATCCATGAGTCTGACCCCAGATTGTGCCTCTGCACCCTGTGGGTTATAGCAGAAGGTGCACTTATGGTTATTTATTGAGTCCCTACTTGGGCAGTTTACTGGCCTGACTAAAAACCAGTGACAGGAAGCTTCTGGTAGAGGGTGAGATTAAGAGACAATGGAGCCTCCCTCTCATAGCCCAAGAAGTGAGCCTGGCATGGAGAGGCCCCTGGGCCTGGGATCTTCAGTTTTCAGTGCAGGACCAGCTGGTCACCTAGGGCTGAAATCCCTGTTCCTCTGCAGCGGGGCCGTGAGGAGCCTGACCTATGTAGCTCATCCGTCTCACCTGAGTCCTGTCTGTGTTCTGAGGCATCATCAGGGGAACAGTTTGGGTGTATATGTGAAGGGAAAGTAAAATACCACTCCTGTGGAATCACATTTAATTTTTCACCTCAAGTTGTATTTATAAGGAGGAATATGTTTACTGGGACCGAAGCTTTCTTTCACTGGGGATGTCAGAGCCCGACATGTCTTCAGGAGGCTAACGAGTCAAAGTGCTCTCCTCACAGCAAAGCCAGGGAGAATTTGTGTGTGTCAGTTAAACTGTGGAGAGAATAAGGTTCATGGGGCTTCTGGGTGGCTCAGTTGTTAAGTGTCTGCCTTCGGCTCAGATCTTGGTCCCGGGGTCCTGGGTTCGAGCCCTGCATTGGGCTCCCTGCTCGGCGGGAAGTCTGCTTCTCCCTCTTCCACTCTCCCTGCTTGGCTCTCTCTCTCACTGTCTCTCTCTCTTTCAAATAAATGAATAAAGTCTTAAAAAGAGAGAGAGAGAGAACAAGGTTTAAAACCCCTCTTGCCCCTGGAGGATATTGTCCAAACACAGGTGGTCTCTACGATCCAAGTGCGTCTTCCAGCCCAGTAGGGCTGGGGACTCCCCCATCCCATGAAAATATGCTCTTGTTTGTGCCTCGAGATGCCCCTGAGTGTAACAGGGTGACCGCAGATTGGCTTACTTAGCCCATCTCTGATGATGCAACGGCAGGAAGAATTTTCCTTGTCTGCGTTTCTCTCCTTCAGTTAGTGTTGTGGGGGGTAAAGTTAGGAAGGGACTGGTAGGGCTTATCCCAAAAATAGGGGGCAGCCCTGAAACGAGGTCAGACAGGTCACGAGAACTGTGTGATAAACCCAGGGAAACAGATACTCTGTCCTGTGACCACAGGTAAAGGAGAAGAAAGATGTGGTGGATTTTCACAGTTAAGCTCTGGAGCAGCATCAAAAGGGACCATCAAACTGGAGATACTTATTTAGATAAGAATGCAGGTCTAATCTATATTTTGAAGCTTTTCTTGTCTGTGATTGCAATCAAAGAGTGATGAATACTGTTTGAAGTGGGGTTTTTTTTATGGTTTTGGGAACTATTGTATGCAGATATTTAAAGTTGAACGCAAATCAAATTAGGGAAAATGGAATCTCACTTTCTTCTTCCTGGGTGCTTTGGAGACACATCTTTATTTGGAACTGGACATTCTGACAGATCGCTCGTGAGTCTTAGGCTGAGCCGCATGAAATTGATGTTTTTGTTGGTCAAAATGATGGAATAGTTGTAATTTCATATGGTTCATCCTAATATATTTATACCATCTTGGTCTTTTATCTAGACACAAGTAGATTAATCTATAAAGCTATTAACTCTGTTGTGAATATATTAATAAACTGAAGAATATTCTTCAGCAAGAACTACCCTCCCTGCTCTGTCATTTTTGCAAATTCAGATTTTCTTTTCCTGGGTTTCCTTTGAAGGAGGCAAAATGAATTTCAAATCTCTAAAGCATCTGGAATGTACTAGAAGATGAGCACTTTCAAAGAAGGGATGAAATTGGAGGTAGAAGGCGTCCTGTTCCATGCAATGACTGTTAGAGTCCTAGCACCACTGCTGTGATTTTGAGGGCAATCCTTGGTCAAAAATGGCCATGATGCTGATATTATGGCAATGGGGTAGGGATCAACATGCTTTATCTTCTCTCTGGACTTTATTTCAACTCCGTTTTTCCTATTTGAGTACCTTGACTTATTTGGCTCAGAATGAGATCAAGGCAGGTTTTTTGTGAAATGTTTTCTTCACGGTAGAAAGCACTTCCTTTGAAGCCCCCGGTGAAACACACCCATGTGGTGGATACCATGTTCTGATATCCTTGAATGTGCTCTGATTTGTTTTTGTTTTAAGATTTTATTTATTTATTTGACAGAGAGAGAGAGAGAGAGATCACAAGTAGCCAGAGAGGCAGGCAGAGAGAGAGGGGGAAGCACGCTCCCCGCTGAGCAGAGAGCCTAATGTGGGACTCGATCCCAGGACCCTGAGATCATGAGCTGAGCTAAAGGCAGAGGCTTAACCCACTGAGCCACCCAGGCGCCCCGAATGTACTCTGTTTGGGAAACCATCCATAGTTGTAGTTCTGGAAATAATTGAGATCAATAACACGACTAGGACTGTGGGTTTTATGTTGTTTTGAAATTCAAATTAGCGTAGAAAGCATTAAAAGGTCATAATCCAGTATCCTGCCCCCCCCAATTTTTTATGATTAAGAAATATTTTTTTAATGCAATTAGTTGACTTTTTAATTAACTGCCATTTAATTTGTTTACTTTAAAGAAATGAAACTTTGGCACTTGGGACTGAATTATGGTCTGTAAGGTACTTCTATGAATGGTTACATACACATGACACATAACGTCATATGCCTACCCTTATTAGCCGAACTAGTACCTTGGCAGACACATGTGTTAATTCATGTAATGCCTTCTCTACGACAGACCGCTCTGATGTTTCTGGTGGAACAAAATCACAGGTAAGTGCAACTTGCAGACCATAAATTGCTTTGACCACACACTCCTGGACTGGAATCTTCTATGTAATAAATAGCAGGTGCTCAATGGAAACCTGGTGTTTGAATGAGAACCTGTTCTAGAGCTCGTTGGGGTGTTTCTGCTGAAATTTAACAAGGGTGTGTTGCACAATTCCGTCCCTAGAATCGTCCTTGATGCCTTCCTTTCCGTCATCCACACACGGTCTCTTGGTGAATCCCGGCTGCCCTGCCTCCCCAGTGCACCAGCCTTCTCTTTCACCTCTTCCACTCTGCCACCGTGGTGTAGATCTTGCCCTCCTTTGCCTGGAAGACTGGTCTCTTTTCCCCGAGGCTTGTTTCCTGCACCCCCTCTACCATTAAGCTCTTCTCCCCTCTGTAGCCAGAGTGACCGGCTAAGCAGAAGTCCAACCCAGTCCCTCCCTTCCTAGGTCTTCCTCTCTCTCCCAGTACAAGTTGGGATCTTGACCGTGGCTTCCTGGGCCTGCGTGATCTGACCTCTTGTTACCTCCATCACCTCTTTCCAAGCTCCCCCGGCTCAGCCACACTGGCATCGGGCTGTTCCTTGTGCACACAGTTCTGTTGCCCTCGGAGGGTCTTTGCCTCAGCTGCTTCCTCTGTCATGAGTCCATTTCCTTCCCCCCTCATCTCACTGGCTGATTCCCTCACCTCCTTCAAGTGTGCATACCTTCTACTTAACACCCATCTCGAACTCTACCTTTGTCCTCCTTCCATGGCACTGACCATTTTTCAGCTTCTCTAACCCAATCTGTTGGGTTTAGTGTTGACGTTCTCTTCCTTCTCTAGCATGTGTGTGTTCCCCTGGGTCAGTTTGAATTTGTTTACTGACGTGACCCAAACACCTTCATAGTGGCTGACTCTGAGGGGAGGCTTTATATAGTTCTTCCGTAAATGAAGGCTTGCTCCGAGTGATGGATGGGCCCATAACACCCCTTGACTACAAGTCCTCCTTTTTAGAAATCAGACTTAACAAGTCTTAAAGCCATTTCCTATTGTTTTGGTTTCAGACTTCCTCTTTTACATGTCCACTAATGAGATGAGTCAAAAGAAAGTTTAAAAAGAATAGTATTTGTATCGTTAGGGTAAATACCCAGTAGTGCGATTGCTGGGTCGTAGGGTAGCTCTGTTTTCATCTTTTTGAGGAACCTGCATACTGTTTTCTAGAGTGGCTGCACCAGCCTGCATTCCCACCAGCAGTATAGGAGGATTCCCTTTTGCTTCCTCACCAACATCTGTCATTTCCTGACTTGTTTATTTTAGACATTCTGGCTGGAGTGAGGTGGTATCTCGCTGTGGTTTTGATTTGTATTTCCCTGATGCCGAGTGATGTGGAGCACTTTTTCATGTGTCTTTTGGCCATTTGGATGTTGTCTTTGCAGGAATGTCTGTTCGTGTCCTCTGCCCATTTATTGATTGGATTATTTGTTCTTTAGGTATTGAGTTTGATAAGTTCTTACAGATTTTGGATACTAGCCCTTTATCTGATAAGTCATTTGCAGATATCTTCTCTCATTCTGTCAGTTGTCTTTTGGTTTTGTTGACTGTTTCCTTTGCTGTGCAAAAGCATTTGATCTTGATGAAGTCCCAATAGTTCTTTTTGCCCTTGCTTGCCTTGCCTTTGGTGATGATCGGAAGGGACACGTGCACTCCAATGTTTATAGCAGCAATGTCCATAATAGCCAAACTATGGAAAGAACCTAGATGTCCATCAACAGATGAATGGATAAAGATGTGGTACACACACACACACACACACACACACACACACACACACACACAGGAATATTATGCAGCCATCAAAAAGACCCCAAATCTTGCTGTTAGCAATGACGTGGATGAAGCTAGAGGGTATTATGCCAAGGGAAATAAGTCAATCAGAGAAAGACAATTATCATATGATCTCACTGATATGAAGAATTTGAGAAACAAGATAGGATCCTAGGGGAAAGGAGGAAAAAATAAAACAAGATGAAACCAGAGAGGGAGACGAACCATAAGAGACTCTTAATCTCAGGAACAAACTGAGGGTTGTTGGAGGGGAGGGGATGAGAGGAAAGGGATGGCTGGGTCATGGACATTGGCGAGGGCATGTGCTATGGTGAGTGCTGTGAATTGTGTAAGACTGATGAATCACAGACCTGTACCCCTGAAACAAATAATACATTATATGTTAATACAAAATAGTATTTGTTATAACTCATTCTTGATGATTCTGTTAATGAGAGATTAGCCTCTGCCAACACAATCTAGAAACTTCCATGTGGTTTGCAGAGGTTTCAGAGGATTGGGGTGAGGCCCTTCCCAGGAAGGGTCCATTCTGATATCTGTGGAAAATAATCCCGTACCCTTGATTCCACTTCTCTGAAACCACCTGATAAACCAAATAGAAACATTGGGCATTGTAATGTTGTAAAATGGCTTGAATAGTCCTGAGGTCATGGCGTTGCTCAAATGCCCTTTCTTGCCTTCCTGTCTATTTGTGTGCCTTGTGGGTGTGGGAAAACTTGGGCGGTTTCATAGCTGCTTCTCCCCTGCTTCCCACAGGATGGTCCCAGCCCTCTCTGCATACACCAGCTGTCTTCTTCTCTCATAGGTTCATTCTCCATCTAGCTAGGATTATTTCATTTCCTTCTGCTTCTCTTCCCAACCTGCTTATTGACGTCCTTTCCTTCCACCCAGGAAATGAACCCAGCCCAGCTGCCTCTGAGCTTTGTCTTCTAATCATCTGTCCCAGGCGCTCAGCCCTCTGTGCACTGGTCTCAGGGACCTTTCACTTGCTTTCCACCACTTCCTTATGGGTGGTCTGTGGTGCCAACCAAAGGGGAAGACTCGCCACTTCCAAAACACAGGCCTCCCTCCCTATGCTCACTCTCCAGGAAACCCTAGGGCTATCCCTCCCTCCCCACCTTCCCTGCCCGCCCTCACCTGCAGAGGACCCCAGTGTTTCTCTTGTAACATGGAAACTAGTCATCCTGGTGTTGGTCATCAGTACAACCATCTTCACTTCCATGCCAGACCACAAATGCTCTGAGGGCCAGGACCCTGTGTTCTTTATAATTTCTGGCCCATGGGCCATGCCTAGCTGTGTATGTTAAGTTTTTTTTTTTTTTAATTTGTTTTTAAAAATTTTATTTATTTATTTGACAGACAGGGATCGCAAGTAGTCAGAGAGGCAGGCAGAGAGAGAAGGGGGGAAGCAGGCTCCCTGCTGAGCAGAGAGCTCAATGCGGGGCTCTATCCCAGGACCCTGAGATCATGACCTGATGTGAAGGCAGAGGCCTTAACCCACTGAGCCCCCCCAAGTGCCCCATGTGTATTTCATACTATTTCATAGAATCATGGAGTGCTGCTGATGGGAGGTATTCTGAGCATAAAAACATTGGTTAGTCTGGGATTTCTGGAACTGTCCTGCTTTTAAAATTTTCTATCCTTTTCTCTTCCATAAATACCATTGTATTTTTCCAACAACACATCGATGATGAGTTTGGAAAATGCCAATTTGCCATAGACATCAACTAGTTTAATCCCTTATATTTATGAATTGTGATTGAAGGAAGTTTAAAGGTGGGCAGTCTAGGCTCCCGCTATGACCCCCCCATGCACTTGTCATGATAGCATTAGGGGGTCCATTTGAGAATTATTCTTAAAGCTCTGTTTTGATACACAACAGGTTCTGAAAATGGCTTTGGCAATAAGTCGAAATACATACTTTTTTCCCCATTCAGACTAGAACCCTTCTCCCAGCCACAGTGCAGTACCTCCATAGGGAAATAGCCATACACTCACTCATTCATTTTAGCAAAGATTTATTGAGTTCCTGCTATCTGCCAAGTATGTAGCAAGGATAAATTGGTCAAAAGTTCCCACCTTATGAAGCTTGCATTCCAGGAGGTGGAAGATGACAAAGTCCAGGGACAGGCATGCTGGATGGCCCGCGCTCTGGAGAAGAGGGGGAGGATAGTGCTGAGCAGGAGGGAGGGGAGCTGCCACTTAAAGCAAAATGACTGGTGTAGGCCTGAAGGCAGCAAAAGAATGAGCAAAAGATATCCCTGAGGATATCTGTAGGAAGAACATTCTCGGCCAAGAGAGCAGTGGCTGTGTGTGGGAGTAGCTTGTCCTGTGCAGAAGCAGCAAGGTTAGGGCTCTGCAGCAGGGAGCGTGGGGGAAGAGGACTAGATGTGTTGGTGGAGGTGGAAGGAGTTCAGACCGCTTCAGTCCCTCACGCAGGCATTTCTCTCCACTGTGGCACTGCTGACTTCGTGGGCTGGATAATTCTTCGCTGTGGGCGCTGTACCATGCCTTGTAGGCTGTTTAACAGCATCCTTGGACTCTACTAGATGCCAGGAGCAGCCCTGCCCTCCAAAGGGGACAACTAAAAGTGTCTCCGGGCATCATCAAATGTCCTCCAGGGTGCGAAGTCACACCGGAGTTGAGAACCAATGCTTTAGATCCAAGTAAGGACTTTGTTACTTGGGGTGGTTCTTTTGGTTTCACCAAGACTTCTCTGGCTGCCATGTTGAGGATAAATTGAATAGGGCAACAGGTGGGACAAGGAAGCCCGGGAGGGATGCAACAAAAGTTCAGGAGGGACGTGAGTGCACCTAGAACCAGGACTGGGGTGGGCTGGGGTTGGTGAGGAGTGATCAGATTTGGGATATTTTGAATGAAGAGCTGCCTGGATTTGTGACAGACCGGATAGTGGGTATCAAAGTGGAGTCAAAATTAGCTACAAGGACATGGCCCCAAGCACAGAGCTTGCAGGTGAGATGCTGGTTTTGGGGGGATGTCTGGAGTTCAGTTTGAACGTATGGCATTTGAGAACATGGATAGTCCTCTGATTTTTCCCTCACAGTCCCCCTGGGAGTGGGGGGTATGCTCTCCCTTTGCAGTAAAAGGACACTGAAGCTCATGAAGGTTAGTGGACTGTACCAAGTCACACAATCTCTACAGAACAGGAGCGGAATTTTAATCCTGAAATGTCTGTCTACTAATCCCCAGCTCCTTGCTACTCTTGAAAGTGCTTTTGGATGGTTCCAGAAGTCCCCCGCATGAGGCCATTAGTATCGTGAAGTATCATACGCCCTATAGAAGTTCATTCAGCAATTTTTCATGATGTGAAGTTCCACTAAAGGCTGACATTTTAAATGGAGGTGGTCATTTCTTTGCATCTTATACAAGACCGAAAACACACTTTAGAAATGACTGAGTGTAGTAAAGCCACCTGGCATATCAGGAAATGAGGTTTGTGGTTGATTGGGTGTAAGCAACCATTTCTCAAAGTCTGTCTTGTTGAGCCCTACCGGGCTCATTAAGGGTTCTGTGGTCAGTTGTGTTTGGAAGCATGTCCTGTATCCTTCTCGGAATCTACAGTGCATATTAGCAGACTGCTTCTCTTCCCTAAAATGTATTAAGCACCTCATAGGCACGGTTACTGTTATACCATTTTCCCATGTTGGATGTGTTTCTATAGGTCTGCCCTAGTCATGGCTGTGTCCTGATATCACCTTGATCTGCACGTTCTCTCAAATACACATGTCCCTGAAGCCTAAATATGACATTAACAGGCCGTTTTGTACCCCTTTCATTTTTCTAGTGGACTCTTCTGACTTTTAGCTATGTGGCCATCGGACCCTCAGGTGATGAACGGGAATGGATTTTCTTGAACTAGACCCTAAGATCTTTTGCATCCTCTATCTAAAAACAGGTTCTCTTTCTCTTTGGTTATATAATCTGTGTGTTTAAACTGTGGGACTCAGCAGAGTCATTGCAACCCAGGAGTTGTCAGCAGTTTGAACCACGGAGCAGGCAGTGGGGAGCTGTGCGCCATGATTGATTCCTTGGGTGTTGGCGAAGTCCAAAGGTGATGTGAACTAAAGTGTCCTGAAGAGCTGCCCACAGACCTCTCGGCTCTTACAAGTCATGTAGTCTTGCTGGAGCTTGACCTAAAACAGATGGCTGCTGTTTCTCCTTCCTCTGAGAATCATCAGTGCCAAGGGAGCAATCTTAGGAGGTCTCTGAGAGTTTATCCTTGATGAGTTCTTGGCAGGGCCAGTTTCATGGGTGTGTGGCCTGTGCAGTTACACAGAGCCCAGACTCAGAAAGGCTCTGTGTTTGGTTTAATGCTCTGTTGTCACTGTCTTGAAATTTGTAGTAACAAAGGGCCCATGTTTTCCTTTAGCAGTGGATCCTGCAAATTACGTAGCTAGTCCTGATCCTGAGAGCTGGCTCTTATCCTTGACTTCTAGCTTGCAGGGGGAGACCACAAAGAAGGAAGGATTTTGCATCTGGAGGGCATTTAAGAACAACCTACAATACTAATCTCATGTTTCTTTACATGCTGCAGTTTAGGGTTCGAGAATTGGAGTATCCATTGAATTTAGAGAAAGAGCATATTGCTAGATGGTAGACCCATTCAGTAGAGGAATGGCTGTTATAAACAGCACTGAGTTGTTCAAAAGGAAGTGATCTGGGATCCTAGGCCCTTCTCAGAGTCTTTGTTCTAACTGAAACAAGGACTCACCATCCATTTATAAGATAAGTTTTAGATGGGACACAGGATGCTTCTTGATAAGTATCAGCAAGGTGAAGATTAACTGTGGCAGTTCATTCATTCAACAGATACATATTAAGCACCTACTATGTGTTGGGTACTGTGCTAGGGAGAGGGCATGGGTGAGCTCTTGAACTTGTGTTCCCCCAAAGTTAATCCTGAGACAAAAAGATTGGAATGCAAGTGATCCCTGGAAATACTGGCAGGAGAGTAAGGAAGGGAAGCAAAGAAATGAAGGAATTCAATTTAGGATTGATTATCTTGGTGGGCAACCAGCTTGCAATCCCACGGGGACCCCTGGAAGACAGCGTAGAACAAGCCTTGGATTTGTCCCATAGAAGGACTTGGAGGCTGGTTATTTACCCACTAACCATCACCCATCTTTGGCTGAGCACCACCCTTTGGGCTTTTTTGGCCCCTCTGTGAAAGGATGAACACAGCTCTTGGCCAAAGAAGGGTTATAGGCAAAGAATCAAAAGCACTGGGAGGAGGAGGCTGTGGGTGAGTGTAAGATGGGTGGGTGCCAGGGGTGAGGAGATGAAGCATGACAGAGGTGAGGCTGCCATCTTTGGATGGGTTTGTAGAGGGAGGGCCTTCCTGAAGAGGTGGCATTTGAGCAGAGACCTGGATGCAGTTTGAGAGTCATGTGGATATCCCAGGTGGAGGGGGTTTGAGGAAGAGCACAGAGGCTCTTAAATTGTGGGACTCAGCAGATTTTGGATGGAGTAGAATAATCAAAGGAAAGAAGGGTAGGATGTGAGATAAATAGGGTACCCAGGGATCAGGGTAAGGATTTTAGGTGGTGTTCAGAGTGTTTCAGGAATCTATTAGAGAATTCTGAGCAGAGGAATGACACAATCAGATTTAAATTCTAAAAAGAATAGTTCTGCCTTCCGGGTGGACAACAGATGACGACCAAGGATGATAGGGAGAAGCAGAGAGATGATTCTGCTTGATCAGAAATCAGAGTTCAAGGGGCTAGAGTTTCTGGAAAGGACAAGCTGGCTGTGCTGTGTTAGGACAACAGTGTACTCACCCAGCCCAAGCCACTGCCTACAGACTTGCTGCCATGTTCTTACTTTAGCCTCAGCTCTTGATTTTTGTTGGCTCTGAGGGGCCCTGCTTCTCCGCCCCCTTCTCCACAGTGGGACCACTTCTCCCTTCTTAGGGCCACCTGGCCTTAGTTCTTCCAATCACCGCTACCCTTCAGTGCTTCCCTGACACCCACTCTGGCCCTTGCTGTGCCCTGACACGCAGTTACTGCAGGATCCAAAGATTTCACTGGAACATTTACGTATGCGCTGCTTTTCTCACTTTTTTCTTTCTGTGTATTGTAGCTGAGCTTTCGGGGTTTTTGTGTTTGTAGCAAAAGGATTCACACAACCAAATGTCTCATCCTCTTCTCAGCTAAGATTGGCTCCATTGGCTTGCTGCATCACAGGCTATGGAAGGTGTGAGTCACTAACATCTGACATAGAAGCAACATTGGACAAAGACACTGCCATGGCTTTCCCAGTCCACCAGGCTTGTCCACTCTTGAGCACTTGGACTGGGAAGGAGGCAGAGCAGTGTTCCTGCTGAGGCTGCAGAGGAGCCAATGGGCCATGGTAGAGTGGAAATGTAAGAGAGGCCACCAGGGGAAGGCCTAGGATGTTCCTTAAACAAATAGGCCATGAGTTGTCACATCAGGCACTGGGATTCCATGAGTGTGGTCCCTGTCTTTCTGGAGTTCACACTCTGGACACCCTTCTTTGCTTAGGCTCATAGAGCCAGCTTTTAGATCTAATAACTCTACAGATCCATCATTCTGTTTCCTCTCTCTGTGGAGAGAGACAGGAAGGGCCAGGGGCCAGATGACCTGCTCATAGCAGTCATAACATGAGGCACTTTCCACTCTGTTGCTTATCCAGTATGAAGAAATGGCAGCTGCTGGAAATGAGATGGTGTCTTTCAACTAGAAACTCGAGAGACCAAAGAGAGTAGAATCAGAGTATGTTTGGGATTTATAGCTTTGTGCAATTTTTTTTTCTTTTTTGAAAAAAAAAAGGAAGGGAGAATGTTTTTTTTTTTTTCTTCTTCCATTTTCAATAATAAGAGGCACCCATCGAGAAAAATAGAATTCTAAGATCATAAAGAATACATAATAGACAAAAGGTGAAAATATATTCTGATCTTTGGCAGTTTGGTTTTCTGAAAACTTTGTAACTTTGAGATAGTATTTGGTCATTTGGTTGTTGGGCTTCTTGATTTCTTCTTAAAATACTGTGGTATCTTTTCATCTATACTCAAGGTTTTCTCAGTCATAGACCATTAATCAGAATATTAAAATTTTCAAAAGCAAAATAATTTTTTCATTAAAATGTGGGAAAATTTCCTTAAACAGGAATTATTTAAAAAATGGGAGCTTTATATTACTATTATGTTCCTTGTTGACTTTGTATTTCTTTGTGTTTTTAAACAGATAATAAGCAAAAAATATAACTGCCACAGCTGTAGGATTGTGAAGTAAAATGTAAATTTTCACATTAGAAAAAATGATTCTCACTCTTTCGTTGGAACAACATGGTGAAGAGCATTGTTCATGATAAAACAAGATAAAATGGCTCCAAAACTACTTAGTTTGCCTGATACCATATAGACATTATCATTAAAATACATTTTATAACTGTACTTCTACTGCAAAAACACTTGAAAGGTGAACTCAGGAAGGTTTAGCTACATTTTCCTGTAAAGCATAGTTTCATATAGCTTAAAATCCAACATATTTTCTCATTTCTTCCCATTCACATTGATAGCTGCTTAATAAAACTGTGTCTCTCCTAAATCCTCTAGAATTTTCAGTGTTCACGAAAGGAAATGTGTAGGGCTAGTTAGTGATGAGACCGTGTTTGCTTGTTTATTTGGCACTTATTTTGTACCTTGTCCTCAAGTTCATTTGCACAAATTTTTTAGTCCTTAGTGTCTCTGGGCATATCTGGGGTCACAGAGTATGAACTTTCACCTCAGTAAAGGAAGAGATGACAGGATTCTAGGGCCACATGAAGAAAGTTGGTTTTTCTCTGGGAACCCTTTTATTTTCAGTCCAGGTTTAGGTTAGAAAAACAGGCTAAAAACAAAACCCAACAATTACTAGCATAATGGGACTTAAGTGAACAATTGCCATTTTTATCAACTGTCTAGTTGTTCATAAAATCATAAGTCACATTCTTTTCAGCTGTGTCTTGGACCAGGCTTCTCACACTTTAATGTAGTTATGTATCACCTGGCACTATTAAGATGCAGATTCTGCATTTCTAAGAAGCTTCCAGATGGTGCTGATGCTGCTGGTCCGTGGGCATCTGTAGAGGAGCAGAGCCTTAGATAACTTGTTTCGGGACCCATCTTGCTTGACTGTGGGGCCAGGCTATACCTGGGGGAGGGCCTGACTTCTTTGGAAAAGAGA
This sequence comes from Lontra canadensis, assembly GCF_010015895.1. Classification (NCBI taxonomy): domain Eukaryota; kingdom Metazoa; phylum Chordata; class Mammalia; order Carnivora; family Mustelidae; genus Lontra; species Lontra canadensis. Next base: position 11,779,815 of record NW_022631010.1, read on the forward strand.
TTGTAACGGTAAGTCAGCCTGAAAATTTTTCTGATGCAGAAAACCCTTTTTATGCATATGGGATGGTCGAGCACCTATTTTCCCAGGAGCAGGTGAAATGGAGAGATGTGATAAAGGGGGGCATGCTTGCCTTTTTTATTTTTTTATAGTCTGGTTTGAGAACATCTAAACTGTTGTTCGTCTGCCCAAACCCACAGTTTTCCAGGGAGGGAGGGTTCCTTAAAGCTTGGAGGCCCCTGAAGTAACTGATTTGCATTTATAGTAGAGGGCGTCCATTGTTTATGACCTCAAATGGAAGCTGCTGGGCTTTGCCCAGGGACACAAAAAGCAGAGGTTACACTTTTGAGCAGTATGGGGCCTTTGATGTTAAGGAAAGGACTGGTGGAGATTACAGAAGAATTTCTGGTGGTAATTACAAAGGCAGAGCTCTCTTCTCCTTAGCAACCACCCAAGCAAAGGGAGCAGGAGCTTGGAATAGCAGCGGTCCCTACAGAGAAATGTGTGTGCAGACAGAATCAAAAGCAATTTCTGTAAGTTTGCACTAATGACTTTGGGGACCAGAGTGCCCTGAGAATGGAAGAGGAGGGCTTTATTATCAGGGGTGACCTCAGATTTGCAATTAAAATGACTGTCGGGCATATAAATGGACACCTGGGTGGGAGGATTGTGTAGTGTAGGTGGTACTCAGTGCATTTCTTTATCTTCGACTTTGGATGGAGAAAAGTTTTTCCTCTGCTGCTTGTAAGCTCAGTAATGACAGATGGTTCTTATTTTCTGCTGGTTTCTGTTCCCAGAGGAATAAAGTAGGAATTGTGTTCAGAATTCAAACCTATACAAAGATACTTGCATTGGGGTGGGGAGTTTAGGAATACAAGGACATTGGCTGTGATTATTAAGGCAGAGAAGGGCTGTAGAAAGTTATGGACTTGAGGACTAGACAGAACTGATCCTGTGACCTTGTTGTTATCCTTCTAGTGTTGTTTTACTCTAGTGAGGGCAATAATATCTCCCTTCAGTGGGTAGGAGACCATGTTCATGAAGTGCCTAGGAGAATATATGGTATATAGCTTTTCAGTAGGTAGAAGAGTTATCTTAGAAAGGTTTCCTGAGCTATAGCTCATGATTACATTTCAAGATGAGAGCTGGAGTTATGAATTGAATGTGAATTTGAATTTCACCAAGTGAGTATAGCAACAAAAATAACAGGTAGTGGAGAATATATGATGTCAAGAAAGCAAGATGTGCAGAGTAGGGGGAAAACAATAAATTAGTAGTTTTTGCAAATGTGAAGGATTACTTTTTGAGCCTTTTGCACATTGAGGTTACCAGTGAAATGCCTGGGGCTATAAGGATCAAAGAAGAGTTCCATTCTGATGATTCTAAGAACTTACAGAATTCCTAAGTGCTTCTGGGCCAAGGACCATGTGACCCAGTTCTTTGTCTTCCAGTCACCTTGTAACAGAGTGACTGTGATTGCCGCTCAAAACCCATTGACTCCCCAGTACTCAAGTCCAGATTCTCTCTAACGTTTGTGCCCTCTAATACAGGAGTCCCCAGCGCATGTGGCCAGTTCAAGCTGAGATGTGCTTTCAAGTGCCACACACTGGATTTCAAAGGTTTCGTATAAAAAATGTCAAGTGTATCGTTAATAATATTTGTATATGAACTACTTGTTAAAATGACATTTGGGGGTACATTGGCTTAAAATACTAAAATTAATTTGACCTGCTTTTACCTTTTTAACATGGCAACGCATCCATTTAAAATTACCCAGTTGACTCATGTTTTATTTCTTTTGGGGAGTGCTGGTCTAGACTGCCCTGAGAGACCCACGTAGGCATTTACGGAGAGGTTTAAATCCTCAAACTTCCCTGTCTCAAAACAAGAACAAAACAAAACTTTGTGGTGGCTTAGGGGAGCTTCCTGATCTCAATTCTGTTGTCCTCTCAGCGCAAAGAGCACTCTGTGCAAGTTAATCCTATTTTTAAGGCAAACACATTAAGTCTTTCCAGAACGGTCTCAAAGTATTTACATCATTTACATTTAAGTTTTTCTTCACGTTGTTCTAAGTCAGGGTTTGACAACTATTATCTAAGAGGCAGCGTTCCGTTGAAGGGCGTCTGTTTCTGAAACACACAGCAACAAATCCGGTAAGAGAATATGGAGACCAAAGAAAAGTTACAAGGTGCATTTTTGCTCAACATTGATCTTACTGTAAAGATGGAAGAAAGAAGAGGTAGTTTTGCATCAGTTAAATAGGTATCACAATGATCGGTTCTCTTTCCTCATGGAATACAGGGAATCAGCAAAGTAAATTGATTCTTTCCGGTTCTAAGTTGTCAGGGAGTTCTTGAAAGCAAACCACAATCCTATTTCTGCAGCTGAATTGAGGTGAAGAGAGGGGGCGAGATGAGTTAGCCAGCTGCTTCAGGCTCCTGACTGATCGCTCAGAAGATGCAGATGAATGTAGGGGTTTGTGCTATTAAATAGAGTTATGGTTCTTAACTTGAAATGAATACTGTGATGTGGCTTGAGTAGTCCTATGAATCCAATATCTTTGGTCACACGTTTGTCCTCAGATTATCTCGGCTCCGGAGACAGGAATGATGAACATTGCACTCTCGTTGTGGGGAGAAGGAGGGATGGCGTGTCGATAAATTGGGATTGAAGAATGGCCCATGAATTCTTTCACCAGCGTATCCCCGTGTCCCTGCATTTTGATCTAACACCATTTCTCTTTCTTGAAGGCCATCTATGAAAATAGTACAAGGATTTTTTTTCAACCTCGTTCAACCTCCGGTGAATCCTCAAAGCTGACAGGGACATTCTGGGGCTGGTAATTTCATGGGAGAGCTTTTAGCATTTCCAAGGCACTTACGTGTAGTTGGGCTATGTTGTTAGTGGCGTGGGCGGCAAGAACATGAATTACCAATGGGACTTTACTCATAAGTGGGACTAAATGTTTTTTCCTCTAAAAAAAATGTGTATATACTTGTGTGTGTGTGTGTGTGTGTGTGTGTGTGTGTATAAATTCCTGTTGTTTTAACACACAGTATAATATTCATTTCAGGTATACAATTTAGTGATTCAAGTTCACTAAATGTTGATGTACTTTAACTTTCTGAAGAAATTTCAAAATAGTTTCTACTCTTTTTTCCCCCCCTTTTAATGCTGTAAGTTTCTGGATTATAACAACTCGCCTTGACAAACACCCAGAATCCTAACTAGGAAAGTACATTGGGCCTGCCTTGGGGAAGGATTGTAAAACGAGGGGTTTACTTTCCTACTCTGCCTGATGTATTTGTCACCATCCTAAGGCTTTCTCCCTGGGTAATGGTGGTGGCAAATTTCGTTCTTGCCGTATGCATTTATTGAACACCATAAGGTGTGAAAACACTGTGTAAAGGAAGGAGAATAACCCTAGAGGCCAGTATGAGGAGTGCTTGGCTCCACATTGGCTTTTTCAATGTCCCCTACCTCTGGTGGAGTCCTGAGGACCGTGTTAGTGCAGCACTGAAATGTTCTTCTCATTGTGGATCTCAGGTGGTGGGGACAGTGAAATCTCTGGTAAAGTTGTCCAATGCTATTTATAATTTCAGCCTCTTCTTTAAAACCATCTTGAATTTCTTTAAAATCATTACTCTCAGTTTTAAAGCATTAGGTTATCTTCATCTCAAGTGGTTTTAATCTCTTTTTTTTTTTAAGATTTTATTTTAGAGAGCATGTGTGGAGAGGGGCAAAGGGGGAGGAAGAGTATCTTTAAGCAGGCTCCCTGTGGAGCATGGAGATGGGGCTTAATCTCGGGACCCTAAAACCATGACTTGAGCGGAAGCCAGGAGTTAGCTGCTTAACTGAGAGAACCCCACAAATGGTTTGAATCTTAACAGTATCCTTCACGTTCCGAGAGAAATGAAAAAAAAAAAAAGTATATTCTAAACTCTAGGCTGTCCAGATTTCTGTGAATTCAGTTGATCGAGTGTATGAAACTTCTAGAATTATAATTCACCATTTTGAATTTTATCTCTTCCTGCATGATGGCTTATGCCCTCCACTGCATTAATCTCTGTCTGTTTACATTTCAATCATCTTGTTTATCTGTTGTGAATCTGTTCATCTGCATAGTTCCTTCCAGACCCAGCTACCATAGCTGATATGAACATATTACACAAGAGTCATTGAGGGCAAAAGAGAAAGAATGCTATTCTGATTTTGAGCTTTGCCTGGAATTCTCAGTGACTTTCCTGCAGTGACTGATGACAACAGGTGTTCCAAAAGTTAGCTGTTGGAAATGACAGTTTTTCATCTTCACTCTTGGCTCTCAAAAATTAGATGCCAGCTAGTCAGTACAGTTACTGTGCTTGTTTCTTAAAGATCCTAGTTGAAATGAAACTACTCACTGTTTTCAGACTAAATGATTTTGTTTAACATTTTTTTTTTTTTTACAGATTTATTTATTTTTAGAGAGAGAACGTGCGCATGTGCACAAATGGGTGAGCACAAGCCGGGGGAAGGGTAGAAGGAGAGCGAGAGAATCCTCAAGCAGACTCCCCTCGGAGCGTAGAGCCGACACAGGGCTGAGTCCTAGGACCCTGAGATCATGACCTGAGCTGAAATCAAGAGCTGGATGCTCAACTGACTGAGCCACCCAGGCGCCCCTCATTTAACATTTCAATGTTAGTTTTCAACTTCCAAGTCATGTCCTTTTTTGCATTCCACATGTAACCATCAGCCAATCCTATTGCCTCTACATTCAAAGTATTACCTAATTGACCACTTTAATCGACGTCAGCTGTCATCAGCATTGACCAAGCCAGTGTCCTCACCCCTCTGGGCTCTCGTAGCAGCCTGTTAATTGGTTCTCTGCTTCACCCTTGGCCTACTGTAGTCCTCCAAGTAGCGAAACACGCATCCTTTAAAACTGTAGTTCACACTACCTAATTTTGCTGCTTAAAATGCTCTAGTTGCTTTCCATTTGACTGAGAATCCGATTCGGTCAATGTCTTTGCATGATCTGGCACCCTTTTCCCAATTTCATCCCCTTGCTCACTGTGCTGTGCTCCAGCTGCATGGATCTCATCAACCTTATGAAACACTCCCTTCAGGGCCTTTGCACCTGCTATCTCTTTTTCTGGAATCCTCTTCTTTATATCTGTGCAAGGCTTACTCTGTCATTTCTCTCAGGTCTTTGCTTATATGCCACTTCATTAGATTCCCTCCTGAAGTTCCCATCTAAAATAGAACCTGCCCCCCACCCCTGACTTGCTAGGAATGCAATAAATAGTTGTTGAATGGGTGAAGTAACTATTTTTCATGGAAGACATTTAATTTCCTGTTCCATCTATGGGAATAGATAAGGAATGCATAATATGATCCTTAGCAGAAGATGACACATAAATATTACAACAAAGTGGTAAAAATAAGACATGGTAAAAATTCTAAACCATATATTTAATTAATTTAAAGTGCAAACAGTAATAGGACAAAGACTCATTTTTAAAAAATAGAGATCTTCCTTGGGACAGCTAACATTTGTAATCAGACCACTAATTTATGCAAAGTGTAGTGTCGTTGGTATCCTTTTTCTAAACCCTTAAATACTCCTTTTGTGATCAAATTTGAATTATCAATGTACTTGACAGACTACCCTTTATAATAAAACGTATCTGCGTGTATGTTATATTTGTAATTATATATAACACACATTTAATTGTCAATAATTCATAATTTTTACACTAATGAAAGTTTTGGATTAGAGAGTTATTTCCTATTGTTAACTGGCAAACTTATTTTAATTTTTACATTTTAAGGAATCTTTACAGCCCAGTGTGGGGCTCAAACTCATAACCCCAAGATCAAGAATTACATATTCTACCAATTGAGCCAGCCAGGTACCCTGGGAATCTGTTATTATTGATGTATTGTTATTATTTGTAGGTATCAGATACATGGTTGCAAACTTGCAGAAGGGACATTTCTTTTATCAGGAGAAATTCCTCTTCATGTTGTAACTCTGAATTCACCTCATTGTTTTGGGCTTGTTGTTTTATCCGCAAACGGAATATAATAACACATTATTGACTTAAAGGTAGAAATATGTGGTACTGTGAAATCTGATCTTGAAGATTCACAATTTTAAAATCACGATAAGATAGCATTACACCTTTGTTATAGCTGAAGTAATAAGAAAAAAAAAATAGATAGTACCAAGTGGGTGAGGATTCAGAGCAACTGGAATTCTCATACATTCAGCGCTGGTGGGAACACAGAATCATTCAGCCACTTCAGGAGAAAAATTGGCAGTTTCTTATTCTGTTAACCTATGCTTAAATATGACCCAGCTGTCCCACTCATGGATATTTATCCAAGTGAAATGAAGACTTTGTCTACACCAAAATCTGTATGCTAATATTTATGGTAGCTTTATTTATAATTGTCAGAAACTAGAAACAGCCCAGGTGTCCTTCAGCTGGAATGAAAAATAAGGCTGGTACATCCATACAATGAAATATGACTCAGCAGTTAAAAGGAACAAAACTATTGATGAAAACATTGACATTGATGATCCCAGAATGCATCATGCTAAGTGAAAGGAGTCAGACTCAAAAGGCTACAGAATGTATGATTCTGTACACTAAGGGTGACATTATAAGAACAAATGACAGATCAGTGGTTTGGGTGGGATTGGGAGGAGGAACGGACTACAAGGGGGCAGCAGGAGAGAGTTTTGGGGGGTAATGGAACAGTTTTATGTCTGGATTATAAGGTGGTTTACATGACTATATGCATTTGTCAAAACTCACGGAACTATATACCAGAATGAATTTTAATGTATGTGAATAAAGAATTTTTAAAGGTTTTTCTTGAGGCATAATTAACATACAACATTAGTTCCAGGTGTACAATGTAATTGATATTTGTATACATTGCAAAAGGATCATAATAAGTCAACTCATTCCATGTTTTTCCTTGTGATGAGAACTTAGATTTACTCTCTTTGCAGCTTTCCAATATGCAATACAGTGTTAACTATGGTCTCCCTGCCGTACATTATATTCTGATGGCTTATTTATTTTATAATGGGGAGTTTGTACCTTTTGATTTCCTACACCCATTTTATGTATCCTTCACCCCACCTCTGGCAACCACCCATCTGTATCCACAAACTTACTGTTTCTTTATTTTTAGATTCCACATGTAAGTGAAATCATAGGGTATTCGTCTTTCTCTGACTTATTTCATGTAGCATAATGCCTTCAGGGTCCATCCGTGTTGTTGCAAATGGCAAGATTTCGTTCTCTGTTATGGCTGAATATTTTATAGGCATACCACATTACAACATTTTCTTTATCCATTTGTCCCACTGGGGACACTTAAATTGTTTCTGTAGCTTGGCTATTAAAAATAATGCTGCTGTGAACATGGCAGTGCATATATCTCTTCAACTTAATGTCATTATTTTCTTCAGATAAATACCAGGCAGTAGAATTGCTGGATCATATGGTAGTTCTATTTTTAATTTTTTGAGGAGCCTCCATACTGCTTTCCAGAGTGCCTCTGCTAATTTACATTCCCACCAACAGAGATTGTAGTCTTAGAGTTAGTAGGACGTTAGCGGTGGGCCTGTCATATATGGCCTTTATTATGCTGGGGTCTGTTTCCTCTATACCTACTTTGTGGAGTTTTTATCCTAAATGAAGTTGTTTTTAGTCAAATGCTTTTTCTGCATCGATTTGAGATTATCATATGAACTTTAGTCTACATTCTGTTAATGTGGGGTATCACATTGATTGAATTGTGGATGCTGAACCATCCTTGCATACTTGGAACAAATCCTACTTGATCGTGGCATATGATCCTTTCAATTTATTGCTGAGTTCAGTTTGCTAATATTTTGTTGAGGATTTTGGATCTATGTTCATCGGGGATACTGGCCGGTCATTGAACTTTTTTACGGTGTCTGTGTGTCATAACACTGGGCTCATAAGAAGAGTTTGGAAGTGTTCCCTCCCCTTTTATTTTTTTGGAAGACATGGAGAAAGATTGGTACTCTTCTTTGAATGTTAGGTAAATTCAACAGTGAAGCTGTCTGGTCCTGGACGTTTGTTTGTAGGGAGTTTTAAAATGATTAATTCAGTCTCCTTACTAGTAAATGGGTCTGTTCAGATTTTCTCTTCCATCCCAATTCAGTCTTGGTAGGTTGAATGCTTCTAGGAATGTATCCGTTTCTTCTAGGTTGTCCAGTTTGTTGGCACGTAATTGTTTGTAGTAGTCTTTTCTGATCCTTTGTATTTCTGTGGTATTGGTTGTGGTGTCTCCACTTTCATTTCTTATTTTACTTATTTGAGCATGCTATTTTTTTTCTTGGAGATTCTAGCTATAGGTTTTATCAGTTTTGTTTATCTTTTCAAAGAACCAGGTCTTGGCTTTTTTGATCTTTTCTATTGTTCTTTTAGTTTCTGTTTCATTTAATTCTGTGTTGATTTTTTAAATTTCCTTTTAATTTTAAGTTTTCTCATTTTTCTAGTTCCCTCACATGTACAGTAAGGCTGTTTGAGATTTTTGTGCTTCCTGAGGAGGGCATTAATTGCTGTGAATTTCCTCTTAGCACTGCTTTTGATGTACCCCATAAGCTTTGGTATATTGTACTTTGATCTTTTTTCGGTCTCGATGTATTTTTTGATTTCACTTTGACTTCTTTGTTGACCCATTGGTTATCTATTAGCATGTTGTCTCCGTCTCCACATATTTGTGAATTTTTCAGTTTTCTTGTGGTGGATTTCTAGTTTCATACTATTGTGGTGAGGAAAGATGCTTGATGTGATTTCAGTCTTTTAAAATTTCTTATTACCTGTTTTGTAGTCTAACTAATGATCTGGGTTGGAGAATATTCCATGTACATGTGAGAAGAATCTGGATTCTGTTGCTTTTGGATGGAATATCCTGTGTATATTTGTTAAGCCCATCTGGTCTGACAGGTTATGTAAAGCTGATGTTTCTGTATTGATTTCCATTTGGATGATTTGTCCATTGGTATGGGTGGGGTATTAATGTCTCCTTCTGTTATGTTTGTGCTGTGTTTTTCCTTCTTTATGTCACTTAGTATTTGCTTTGTATATTTAGAGCTTTTGTGTTGGGTACATAAATATTTACAAATGTTATATCCTCTTGTTGGATTGACCTCTTTATCATTATGTAATGCCCTCTTATTACAATATTTGTTTTAAAGTCGATTTTGTCTACTGATAAATATGGTTATTCCCCAACTTTCTTTTGGTTTCCATTTGCATGGAATACCTTCAGTTTCACTCTGCGTGTGTCCTTATATCTAAAGTGACTCTCTTGGGGCGCCTGGGTGGCTCAGTGGTTAAAGTCTCTGCCTTCGGCTCAGGTCATGATCTCAGGGTCCTGGGATCGAGTCCCGCATCGGGCTCTCTGCTCGGCGGAGAGCCTGTCTCCTCCTGTCTGCCTCCTCCTATCTCTCTCTGCGTGCCTCTCTGCCTACTTGTGATCTGTCTGTCAAAAAAAAAAAAAAAAAAATCTTTAAAATGACTCTCTTGTAGGCAGAATATAGATGGGTCTTTTTTTTTTTTTAAGACTTTATATTTACTTGAGAGTGAGAGAGAGAGAGAGAGAGAGGGAGAGCATGTGAGGTGGGAGGGTCAGAGGGAGAAGCAGACTCCCTCCTGAGCAGGGAGTCCAATGTGGGACTCAATCCTGGGACTCCAGGACCATGACCCGAGCTGAAGGCAGTTTCTTAACCACTGAGCCACCCAGGTACCCTGAAGGGTCTTGTTTTTCATCCATTCAGTTACTCTGTCTTTTGATTGAAGAATTTAGTCCATTTATGTTTATGGTAATTATTGATAGGTGTATACTTATTACAATTTTGTTAATTGTTTTCTGGCTTTTTGTAGTTCCTCTGTTCCATTTTTCTTCTTTTGCTCTCTTCCTTCATGATTTGATGATTTTTTTAGTGGTGTGCATAGATTCCTTTCTCATTATTTTTTGTGTATCTACTATAGGTTTTGCTTGGTGGTTACCTTGAGGCTTATATGTGACAATTTATATTTATAAGTTGATAACACATTTTAAAACTCTGCACTTTTTAAAAAATTAACATATACTGTATTATTTGCCACAGGGGTACAGGTCTGTGAATCATAAGGCTTACACATTTCACAGTACTCACCATAGCACATACCCTCCCCAATGTCCATAACCCAGCCACTCTATCCCTAACTCCCCCACCCCCAGGAACCCTCAGTTTATTTCATGAGATTAAGAGTCTCTTATGGTTTGTCTCCCTCCCTGGTCCCATCTTGTTTCATTTTTTCCCTCCCTTCCCCCCACAGCCCACCGCCCTGCCTCTCAAATTCCTCATCAGAGAGATTATATAATAGTTGTCTTGCTCTGATTAACTTATTTCGCTTAACATAATAACCTCTAGTTCCTTCCATATCATTGCAAATGGCAAGATTTCAGTTTTTTGATGGCTGCATAGTATTCCAGTGTGTGTGTATGTGTGTGTTTGTGTGTGTGTGTATACATATACATACCACATTTTCTTTATCCATTCATCTGTTGATGGACATCTAGGTTCTTTTCATAGTTTGGCTATTTTGGACTTTGCTGCTGTAAACATTCGGCTGCATGTGCCCCTTCGGATCATTATATTTGTAACTTCAGGGTAAATATCCAGTAATGTGATTGCTGGGTCTTAGGGTAGCTCTATTTTCAACTTTCTGAGGAACCTCCATACTGTTTTCCAGAATGGCTACACCAGCCTGCATTCCCACCAACAGAGTAGGAAGGTCCCCCTTTCTCTGCAGCCTTGCCAGCACCTCTCGTTTCCTGACTTGTTAATTTTAGCCTTTCTGACTAGTGTGAGGTGGTATCTCACTGTGGTTATGATTTGTATTTCCTTGATGCCAAGTGATGTTAAGCACTTTTTTCTTTTCTTTTCTCTTCTTTTTGTTGTTGTTGAGCACTTTTTTCATGTGTCTGTTGGCCATTTGGGGGTCGTCTTTGCAGAAATGTCTGTTCATGTCTTCTGCTCATTTCTTTATTGGATTCTTTGTTCTTTGGGTGTTGTAAAACTCTACGTTTTTACTCTCCCCCAGTCATGTTTGTTTTTGATATCGCATTTTACATTTTTTATCTTGTGTATCCCTCAACTCATTATTGTAGTTATAATTATTTTTACAGCTTTTGTCTTTTGACTTTCACACTACCTTTATAACTATAAATCCACTACCTTTACTATATACTTGCCTGTTAAGACTATTAATCTTTCTTTCAACTTGAAGAATTCCACCTAACAACATTTTCTTGTAATGCTGATTTAGTGGTGAAGAACTCCTTTAACTTCTCTGGAAACTGTATGTATCTTTCGATTCTGAATGATAACTTTGCTGGGTAGAGTATGCTTGGTGGAAATTTTTTTCTTTTAGCACTTTGATTATATCACCACTCTCCTCTATCCTGCAGCATTTCTGCAGAAGAATTTGCTGATGAACTTATGGGATTTCCCTTGTACATAACAACTTGTTTTCTTCTTGCTACTTTTAATATTCTTTCCTTGCCTTTGATGTTTTCATTATAATATGTCTTGGTATTCTCCTTGGCTTTCTCATATTTTGAATCTGTGGGCTTCCTGCATCTGGATATCGGTTTTCTTAGCAGAGTTGGGAAGTTTTTAGTCATTATTCCTTCACATAGGTTTTCTGCCCCTTTATATCTCTCTGCTCTTTCTGAGACCCCTTTAATGTGAATGTTGGCCCATTTGATGTTGTCCTTTAAGTCCCTTAAATTATAAGTCAGTTTTTTTCCTGTTCATGTTTGGTGAGTTTCTCTGCTCTATTTTACTGATCCTTTCTTCTGCTTTATCTGCTCTGCTATTGAACTCCTCTAGTGTATTTTCAGTTTAATTATTGTATTTTTCAGTTCTGTGGCTTATGCTTAGAACTTTCTCATAATTTCTATCTCTTTATGATGCTATCAGTGTGTTCATCTCTTTTTCTCTCCAGCTTGGTGATCATCTTTAAGATTGTTACTTCAAACTCTTTATCAGGTCAACTACTTATCTCCATTTAATTAAGGTTTTTTCCCTGAGGTTTTACGTTCTTTTATTTGGAGCATAGTCCCCTCCTTCCTCATTTTGCTTGACTCTCTGTTGGTTTCTGTATAGTAGATGATACAGCCACCTCTCCCAATCCTGAAGGATTAGTTGGCCTTGTGTAAGAGATGAAACTTACTGTTCAATCGTGCTGTAGTTCTTGGTCGTCTCTCAAACATTTGTGATTGTCCGAGGAACCTATTTTATTTTCAAGAGCTCTCAGTAGTCGCAGGTATGCCAAGGTAAGTCAGTGTTTCAAAGGAGGGAATGTCAGCCAGCGCCTGAAGCCAGACCCTCAGGCCACCGCTTTTAAAGAACGCAAATGTGTACAGTCCTGTGAGTCTGTCAGCATAGGTCCTGTTGGCCCCCAAGCAGACAACATGAAGGTGGAACCTGGGCATCAGTTGTCAAAAATCAGGGTTCCAGATGCATGTGTGAGCTCCTTTCTGGGAAGTACCAGGAAGCTGTAATGAGGTGGAGGAAGAGCAGAAGGGTCTAGGTCCCCTCGCCTGTGTTACCTGAGAGCAGCCCTGCAGTCTCTAGATATATGCCAAACCTGAATCTTTCCACCAAGGTTGGAGCTCCAAGACTAGCAAGTGGGCCCCTTTCACAGAGAGGGTATGGTTCAGCCTGTTTTCTATGTGGGGCCTTGGGGCTGGTAACCTTTCAGGAACTGTCTCTTGTTATAGTCCTGTGAGACCTGGGAACCGAAGCTCCTCTGGCTTCCAGAGCTAGGTGACCCAAGGGGTATCCCCAGGGCACCTGCTGTACAAACTGGGGTACCAGATATATAATGTACAACAGCTCCCTTCCCGGAGATGCTTGTGCTCTGGAGTGTGGCGGAGGGAGAGTGCGAAGGTAGCGCCTGCCCTCCAAAACCTCAGGTAGGGTTTCAGTCAGTCTTTAGATTCATGTTTAAGTAGAAGTCCTTCTGGCAGGCTGTAGCTAAGGTGGTGAACTAATAGTCCTCCTTCACAGACAGAGCTCCTTGATCTCTTGTCCCTTGCTGGGCTCTGGGTGTGCTAGGTGTTAAAGAACTCGTTCTTTTGTAGGTGACTGTCCTCTGGGACCTTTGAATAGAAACCTATTTGTCACCAGAGTCAGGTGATACAGAGGTGTTCCCTGGTAGCAGCTGCAAAAATCGGGGCACCAGACAAGGATATAAGCACCTTTTTAGAAGAGACCAGTGAACTGGAAGCAAGGTAGAGAGAAACTTCAGAGGAGGCATCCACCAGCCTGTGTTCCCTGGGAGCTCTTCTGAGTGTATCAAACCAGAAGCCTGACCCTCGAGCCTGAGCTCTAGGACGAGCAGATAGGCCTCTTTCCTGGAAAGGCTGGGCGTGTTTCAATCTGCTGTCTGTGCAGTGCCCTAGGAGGAGAAGTCTGCCAAAAACTGTTTTTCTGATTGTTACATTCCCATGGGACCCAGAAATTTGAGCCCCTCCCCCACTGGCCTCAAGAGCCAGACAATCAAGGGGTGTCCCTGGGGCAGCAGCTGCAAAAACCAGGTCACCAGACGTAGAAACCGGGGCACCAGACATGTGTAGAAGCTCCCCCTCTGGGTGCTACTGGCACTCTGGTGTGCAGCAGAGGGAGAGTGTGAAGATGACACGGGCTGGAGTGAGGCCAAGGGAAATAGCAAAAAGATGGCACATGACAAAAAGGGGGGAAAGAATCAAGGAAAAATGGGAAAAAAAACAAGGAAAAAGGGACCCTCCCCCGATCTCCTCCTTGTAGAGAGAGAGAGCTTACACATTGTACCTGTCTGCTGGAGCCAAAAAAATGACACCTCCTGGAAAGGAAACAAAACCAAACACGATGGTGCCTGTTGGCTTTAGCAGAGCAGGAGAGTAGAAAGATGGCTCCCACTGACCTTTGACCACAGAAATTATTTCAGTGCAGGCCCCTACCCCTCAGACCAATGCTTTCAACTTAGGAAATGAGTCTCTTTCACACGAAGTTATCTGGGCACTTTTTCACGGGCTGCTTCTGTGCTGGGCTCTGCTGGGTGAGTTGGGTGTCTGACCACAGGCCCTTTAAGAGTGTTCCTTGGTTTACCATCCCCTTGGGGTTCTTATGAGTGTGAGCCCTGTTGTTCTCAAAGCCGATGTTTGGGGAGCTCACTTCTCAGGTGCTGGTCTTTTTTTTTTTTTTTTTTTTTAGATTTTATTTATTTATTTGACAGACAGAGATCACAAGTAGGCAGAGCAGCAGGCAGAGAGAGAGGGGGGAAGCAGGCTCCCCGCTGAGCAGAGAGCCCAATGTGGCGCTCGATCCCAGGACCCCGAGATCATGACCTGAGCGGAAGGCAGAGGCTTTAACCCACTGAGCCACCCAGGTGCCCCTCAGATGCTGATCTTAAACACTTGGTTGACTGATATGGGGTATGAACCCCTTGCTCCTCCAGAACTCCAGATTTTGAGTTCCCGCCTGATGGGTTGCCACATGGCGTGTGGGATATATGGTGAGATGGTGTTTCAGCGTGTTATACCCACTTCAGGATGATTTTCCCCTCATTTGCCCAGTATGAAGGGATCACTTTGCCAGTTTTTAGGGGTTTTTTTTGTTTTTGTTTTTTTTGGAGAGGAAATTGTTCCATATATAGCCGTAGATTTAGTGCATCTAGGGGAGGAAGTGAGTTCAGGATTTTTCTGTGTCTACATCTTGAACTTGGAGCTGGGAATTTTTTTGATTATTAAAACCAGTTATGCCTACCCAGGCATTGATGAAGCCCAAATATCTTAGATGGGTGAGCACATCTAAGGTTTAGTTTCTTGTTTCATTTTACTTCAGTTGCTGTGTTTTTCTAGAGAGACTCTGTCCTGCTTTACATGGTGTCTGCAGCATGGTGGACTTTGACTCTAATGTCAGAAGGATCAATGGCAGAAAACAGCCCCATATTTTCTTAGAAGCTGTTTCATATCTTCAGAGGGACCCTCTTAGCAGTAGTGACAATGCTGATAAAATCTGGGATCTTGTCCCACATATTCAAGTTGTGGATAAGTTGCCTGTTTTAGTTCCTTCCTAAAACCAAAGAGACATGAACAGGAAACAGAATTATAGCAACAGGCCCTTGTCCATACAATCACCCCCAAGCTGTGCATTTGGAGCCCTTCTCTTCAATATTGTACCCATCCGGGGGCTCTGATATTGGTAGCTGTGTTCTGGGTCTTAAAGAGTTTGCAGAGTTTAGTTGTATCTATAAAAACTGAGTTACTGTTGCAATCCTATATTCTGGGACCAGTGGACCAGCTCACAATGGGATTTCTCCTGGAACAGATAGTCAGTTGTCTGTGGCCAAAAACTATCTGACAAACATAAATACCCATCTCCAAGTTCTATAATTTGTAGCAAGAGAACTTCAGACAATGAGTGGTTGTTCTAAGCAGTGCCATAGTCTTTTTTCTACTCTCACTTGCTGACTAGAAGGTATGTTGTATGTTTATAAAGAACATGAATATATAAAAGTTTTTGAGGTCTTAATTCTCTGGTGAAACCAGTACAGTTTCCATTTTTTTAAATTATTTTGGGACTTCTGTCTTAGGCATACCTGCTTTTGTACCACTGTCTCAGGAGGGCTATATCCCTAGCTTGAAAGTGAAACCAGGGGCACCTGGGTGGCTCAGTGGTTTAAGCCTCTGCCTTCAGCTCAAGTCATGATCTCAGGGTCCTGGGATCGAGCCCCACATCAGGCTCTCTGCTTAGCAGGGAGCCTGCTTCCTCCTCTCTCTCTCTGCCTGCCTCTGTGCCTACTTGTAATCTCTGTCAAATAAATAAATAAAATATTTAAAAAAAAAAAAAAAAAAGAAAGTGAAACCAGCTTCCTACTAACAGATTAGAAGTGAATCACAATAGATTAAAATGACATTTTTCTCCTTGGCATTACTCTAGAACAATAGTTCTTGAGTTTCAAATGGTACTCTTGTTGGTTTCCCATGCACAGATCATTTTCTCTTGATGGGTAGTTCCTTGAGTATAGAAAAGAGTGGGAAAGGACAGTAATTGAACACACACGCGGGATTGCAGGAATGTGATAGGCACTTTTCATGTATTATTCCGTTTAACTATACAACAATGACCGAGGTAGATAATTTTGCTGCTTTACAAACCAGGAAACTAGGTCCGAGAGAGATTAATGGTCTTGTATTCTCAACGATCAGTCTCCCTCATTCTGTAACCTGCTCTTTATATTCTTGAAGGTTCCATTTGGGAATAGTGATTTCTCACCGCTTTCCCACTTTCTTTGGTGGATGGGGATGGCACTGGTCTTTTGAGATTGAGCCCTGAGCTTTTTGTCAGACCTGGTCTGAGAACCAGGTCTGCTTGCTGTTTTACTTATCAGCGTCCCAAGAGATTTAGCTTAATTTAATGTATTTCTTCAAAGCTGCCTTTACATACTTGTTTCTTTCTCCTCCAGGATTACCTGTAGAGGAAGATGGGGCCTTATAGTTTCATAGCTTTAAAGAACAAACCTACAAGACCTTCTCATTTTAAGAAGCTTAATCACCAAGGAGAAGTAGGAAAGCAGAGAGACAACAGAAAAAAAAAAATCACAAAGGTTCAAAAATAATTAAAAATGTTAATTCTTGAAGGGCTCCTGGGGGGCTCAGTCAGTTAAGCATCTGACTCTTGATCTCACCTCTGGTTTTGATCTCAGGGTCATATACTATAGCTCTTAAAACTCTTCTTAGGCATTATTTCATAGAAGCTACTAGAGGTTTCTTTTATAGGGATTAGTTATTTTTGTCATGAAACTGTGATCCAAAAGAGATTGAGGTTGGTACCACTGATGAAATTTTCTCTCCCAGTCAGATCATATTTTTCAGTGATTGTTTAAGCTCTGAGGGTTTCATTATGAACCTGCTCCGTGAGAGACTTCCAGAAAGCAACAATGATTCATGTTAGAATGTGCCACTTGACAGGACTGGGAAATGGATATTAGGCTTAGTTTAAGATCTTTTTGGTGCCCGCTACTGGAACTCACAGCCCACACATGGCAATCAAACACTGGAAATGTGACTAGTTTGAAGTGTGCTGTTGAGGTAAACTATGCACTAGATTCCAGAGACTTAGAATTTAAAAAAAAAAAAAAAGGGTAAAATATCTCAATTTTTATATTGATTGCATTTACATCAATTGTGGTAGAAAATTCTGTAATGTAGGGTTAAATATATTATTAGAATTCAGTTTTTTTTAAACTTTTAATTTTGATCTTATTGTAGATTCATATGCAGTTGTAAAATATAATACAGAGTGATCCACCAGGCCATTGGTATTTTCTTTTTTTCCCCATTGGTATCCTCTTTGAAAACTATGGTATGATATCACAACCATGAAAGTGACATTGATCCAATCTGACCTTATTCAGATTTTATCAGTTTCATGCACATGTGCGTGTACGTGTGTCTGTGTAAATCTGTGTAATCACCAGTATAGATGCATATGACCAGCACCACAGTCAAAATACAGAATTCCATCACAAGGATTCCCTGTGCTCAGCTTCCATAGCGATAACCGCCTGCTCCTTCCCTTCCTTCCTCCCTTTCCCCTAACTCCCGGGGAATAACTAATCTGTTCTCCATCTGTATACCTGTGTCATTTCAGGAGGGCCATATAAAGGGAATCTCCTGTAGTTTGTAACTTTTCAGGTGAGCTTTTTTCACTGAGCAAAATTCTCTTGAGACCCATTCAAGCTGTTGTCAGATCTTTACTTTTACTGTTGAGTAGTAGTCTTTTGTTCCTTCCCACTTTTTTTTAAAGGATTTTATTTATTAGCATACAACAATGGGAACAGGAATGGGAAGGGAAGGGGCAGAGGGAGAGAGAGGCACACCCTCTACTGAGCAGAGAGCCCAAGGCTAGGGTATATCCCAGGACCCTGGGGTCATGACCTGAGCCCAAGGCAGGCTCTTAAACCAACTTGAGCCATGCAGGGGCCCCCTGTTTCTTAGGTTTTTTTGTTTTGTTTTGTTTTGTTTTGCATATTCTTTTTTTTTTAAATCTTTTTTTTTCCAGCATAACAGTATTCATTGTTTTTTGTACCACACCCAGTGCTCCATGCACTCCATGCCCTCTCTAATACCCACCACCTGGTTCCCCCAACCTCCCACCCCCCCACCTCTTCAAACCCTTCAGATTGTTTTTCAGGTCCATAGTCTCTCATTGTTCACCTCCCCTTCCAATTTCCCTCAACTCCCTTCTCCTAACTCCCCATGTCCTCCATGCTATTTGTTGTGCTCCACAAATAAGTGAAACCATTTGATAATTGACTCTCTCTGCTTGTTTTAAACATTGTTACTAGAAAGTTTAAAATTACAAGTATAACTCACCTTCATGGCTTTCATTGTATATAATGTTGGAGAGCCCTGGCATAATTCATGTTTGTTGGAAGTAATCAGAAAGCACATTTCTGTTGTGTTTTCATTGAGTTTTAGGCATTCCTATGTCAGGTGTTATATTTTGTTCTGCTGACTCTAAATCAGCTTATTTGGAAATGAACAATGGAACAGTACAGTGCCTTTTAAAATGATTTCAAGAGTGAAATCCTCTCAGATCTCTCATATTTGCCTCCTCTCTCTTTTTTTTGCGGGGGGGGGGTTGGTCAGTTTTTCAGTAAGACACCCTTTGTATTTCTATCTGTAAAAGAGACTGTTCATAAGGGTAGGCAGTCGGGGTGGGGGGGTGTCTTGCTGCTGCTGCCAACACTATTCAGTACACTGGTTTGCGACTAATTAAGTGGCTCATATTTATCTGATATTTTCCCCCTAGAGAGATTCCGAAACACTTTTTTTCAACTTAAGCTTCAAAAAGAAACCAGCTCAGCTAGCTTATAATGGAGGGAAGAAGCAGGACACAGGGACACTTCAGAGCAGATGAGAACTGAGGTGACGGATAATACCATTTTCAGTTAAATTGCCTGGGGAAATTAGGTAGGCCGAGAATAATTACCTGGGCTGGCACACATCCAGGTTTCTGAAACTGAGACCCTGCTTAAATGTTCCGAGGCTCACTGATGACCACAGGCAGCCAGGGACCGTAAGGGTTTTGTTCCATCTGGAACATACTTAATCTTTTTCTGGCTTCAGTGCCTGGCAAGTTTCAGTCAAATTATATAGTGTGAGAAATTCTAGCAAATAAAACCGTGTAAAGACCAAGACCTACAACAAGCAACACCGCCAAGCATCATACTGAAGGGAGGCTTCTCTGACAAAATTTGTCTTTATACATAATATAAAGAATACATATGTAAAAATATTAAATATATTACAAATACAGACAACAAAAAACATGTCGTTGTAATTAAGTTGATATTTCTGTGATTTCTGCTATGTGACTGCCCGTAGGACTCTGAAGCTGAGGTGGGGATCAGAGGTGAGCCATAGAGAGGACTGAGGGAGGTCTAGTTCCAGCCTCTCGCTCCTTGCACAGAGGGTCCTAGCAGTGTAACAGTCCTTGGTCATGCCTTGCAAGTACCAGGAAAGAACCCTGAGGAAATGCCACTCAGCTTGTGGGTTCATCCAACCTAGTTGTGGAAATGAATCTTAAAGGCAAATGTATGTTTCATGCAAAAGTCAACATGTGGTATTGTGTTCCCCATCCCAGCTTCACTCCTAGTGACGTATTACCACAACTGCTAAGCGTGGGTTTCTTGGCGTCTGTGCGGCTGGTGGCTTAGAGGAAGTTAATGGGAAAGGTATAAGGTGTGAGGTGGTTCAAGTATAGATTTCTCTCTCTCTCCCTCTCTTTCTCTCTGTCTTTTTAAAAGATTTTATTTATTTGACAGAGATCACAAGTAGGCAGAGAGACAGGCGGGGTGGGGGTGGGGAGTAGGATGTAGGCTCCCTGCTGAGCAGAGACCCTGATGTGGGGCTCCACCCAAAGACTCTGAGATCATGACCTGAGCCAAAGGCAGAGGCTTATTAACCCACTGAGCCACCCAGGTGCCTCCCCACGCTTTCTTTCTTTTTTTTTCTTCCTTTCTCATGACGTAGAGGAAAGCTCACTTTGGTTTCAACAGAAGGAAAGGAAGCCGGTGGTTTTTCTTCTTTGCTTTTAGTGTTAGCTTTTGCTTTGTTCCTATCTTTTCATAACCTCTGAATTTCAGAATGCAGAGTAGTGGAAAAGGGTGGGTTTGTAAGGAGTAAAAAAGGGATCAGTTATACTTTTCCTCTCCCTACCCCCCCCACCTTTCCAATAAAGATCTTGGGGGTAGCAGAATGTTTGAGTTATTTCATAACTTTCCTTGGATAAGACTGCTGCTCGTACATAGGGCGTCTTTATGCAAATGATAGAAACACCTCTTGGCAGGGTGGCGGAGCCATTTGTCCCTTGGCTATGGCCGTGAGCCAGATCTATCTGAATATAGTGCATAAGCACTCAGCCGCCACCTGTGCAGTATAGAAGGTGCAGAAAGTGCCCCTATCTCCCAGCACTGGAAGCCCAGGTGGGTGAGTCAGATGCAGGGCTTAAAAGGAGGTGGGCTGGTACCAGATCATCAGGGTTTAAAGCCTGCTGCTTTGCTCACTTACCATGTGCCTCTGGGTAAGTGATGTAACTGCTGGGTGTCTTCATGTCCTCTTCAGGAAAAAGTTTCCATCTACAGAGTTTGGTGAGACTTGATGGGTTCATACACATAAACCAATGAGCGATACCTGGACACAGTCATTTCTCATTAATTGGTAATTATTACTATTATTTGTTCCTGATCTGTCCATTTTGCTCTCTAACCTAATGTGTTTCCAAAGAGAGATCTTAAAGTTTCTTTTTCTTTAAAAAAAAAAAAAAAGTCTTGTGCTTGTAGACATATGAAGCATGCTTTTAATTATCTTTATCCTTTTCCTTTAAATATCAGCAAGGTTATGTATATTTTGCCTCTGTGTAACTTACAAATAAGTTAGTTAGTTGAAAAAGCAGTTTAATTGGTTGATGCCATGTAGAAAACATAATTTAATTTAAAAAATTTTAGCCCATGGCATTTTTTTGGGGGGGGGTCCCTTGTCTTAAAAACTTTTTTTTGTCCTTCTAGGTACTAGTCTGTACTTGTTTTTCATCTTTGTTTCTTCCTCCTCCTCTTTTTAGAATGTTAGTATTCTAGAGATTTAGTTTTATAATGGTTCAGTTTAAGTGAAAGGGGAGAAACCTCTGCTGTAGATTTGGAATTTGGCGAGTATGTGCAGTCTTGAGGTAAGATAGTGGAATCCTAAGAACATGAACGCTTCTAATGATGAACGCAAGAGTTGTTAAAAATATACTCTTTGGCTTTAACTTTCATAGATTCCCTCTGTTGGCCGGTTAGCTTCTCTTGTGACGTGACCTCAGCTCCTAGCCTGAGAAGAAGACCACAAGCAGAGAGACAAAGGCATGCTTGCGATTAGTAGGTATAGTAAGCAGAATTCCAGGATGGCCCTACGGCACCCACCCACTGGTGTGTGCACCCTGTTTATCCCCATGACTGGGGCTGTGTCATTCCTGTGGTTAGCTTATGGTGCATAGCACAGTTAGCTTGAACAGTGAGAACTTAACCTTGGTGGACCTGCCCTCATCAGCTAAGCACCTATAAAGGACTGAAGAAAGATTCAAAGGGAGAGAGAAGGATTCCACATATGGGAAATGCTCTACCTCTGGCTTGGAAGATGAGGGGGCCAGATGGCAAGGAATGGAGGTGGCATCTAGGACCTGGCAGCGGCCCCCAGCTGATAGCCGGCAAGCAAAGGAGTCCACAGTGCTGTGATTACAAGTAAATAAAATCGGCCAATAGCCCGACTGAGCTTGGAAGCCAGTTACTTCTCAGCATCGGGAAAGGAAGCCTCAAAGGCATCTTGATTTTAGCCTTGTGAGACGCTGAACAGGGAACCCAGCCACCGTGCCCAACAAACGTCAGGCCGGCAGGACTAAGAGCTAATGGATATGTGTTCTTTTAAGGTGCAGAGTTTGTGGCAGCCCTGGAAAACCGGTGCATGTGGGAAATCAGGCAAAAAAAAAAAAAAATGTAGGTGGGTAATTGCAAACTGTTATTATTTAGGGAAAAAAGTCCCAAAATAACTCAGAATAAGCTCCTGTAAAGAGCCCCCACCCAGTTAACTGCTTGTAAAGCTGATTAGCCACAGTAAATGATAGCTGCAGGAGCTGTTCACTTTTCTGGGCAGAGTTTAGAGTGGTTTCTCAAACCAGGGGTTGGAGACCCAGCGAGGTGCTAAATTGCTCTCTTGCAGGACATTGATTGCAGGATGGTAGAGGAAGAATATGCAGAACGGAGAGGAGGAAGCCCCTTCCTTCATGCTTATAAATGTTCGGACAGTGCCTTCTTTTTTTTAAGATTTTATTTATTTATTTGACAGACACAAGTAGGCGGAGAGGCAGGCAGAGGGTGGGGGGAAGCAGGGTCCCTGCTGAGCAGAGTCCCTGCTGAGCAGAGAGCCCGACTCAGGGCTCTATCCCAGGACCCCGAGATCATGACCCAAGCTGAAGGCAGAGGCCCAATCCACTGAGGCACCCAGGCATCCCTGACAGTGCCTTTAATTTAGGGCTCATGAACTCGGGGGAGAAGAGGGGAGCAGGAGAACATAGGTGAGGGAGTTGTGTGGGTGGAAGAGATGGGGCTGGGGTAGAGAGAGAAGCTGTGGGGAGCTAGAACCCAGGCCTTCTTAGAAGGGGCAGATGCCCGTCAGCAGCAGCTGCTTTACCCGCAGCACCCTGGGTCTGTGATGCCAAATCTTCCAGATTTCCAAGAGAAGCTGGCGCTCCAGAGATGTATATGGAATCGCCCATTTTTAAATGTTGGCAACCAGCTCAAACTTTACAGGTTCCCAAGGTGATTGTTGAAACATGTATGTAGTCAGACCACGCTGGTTAGCAGCCTCCCCAGTACAGCCCGGAGGAGGGAGGATGTGTTGGGGAGACAGAATGGGAGGGTTATGTTCCTTGGTTATGTCTTGGAGGGTGTGAGCTCAGTGAGGACCTGGAGTTTGGCTTTCATTCACCGTCCTGTCCTCAGAGCCAGGAGCAGGGTCTGGCACCCAGTGGGTGCTCAATAAGTGCCGATTTGCAAAAAATATCAAATGTGATTGCTTTGGCAATAGATGTTTCTAAAATCCATTTACTCTTACTGTCATGACAGGGTGCCCCTCTGGGCTAACGCCGGGTCCTTCTGGCCTGCCCACTTACTTTCTTAACCTAGAGTTCCCCTCAAGGACTGTGTGGGAAGTCATTAACTCTGAAAGAAGGCAAGCCAGTATTGGGCCCTTCTGTCTGGCTCGTGCCCTCCTAGTACCTGGTGTGTGTCTCATCTCCTTTTACCCTGACCCAGATTTCTAAATGGGTTCTCATATGACCTGCGTCTCAAAGAGGAGGAGATGGTCTCAGAGAGGTGAGGTCAGCTGCTGGAGACCACACAGCTAGTAAAGGCTGCCCTCTGCTTGATTTGATGATCAGGCCTCTGCTCTTCTACCTGCCTGCTCCTCTGAGCGTGTTTGCACACTGCCAACCTCACCTTGCTAAAGTTACAAAATCTCTGGTCCCACCTCAGACCTATCCCAAACAGAATCTGTGTTTCAGGCACATAATCTTGGTGATTTGTACACGTTTTAAAGTTCAAGAAGCATTGTCCTCCCCGGTAGGGTTCTAAAGCTTGGGTTATTCATGAGCCACTTGTATGGATTTGGCCAAGTTGGACAGCTGAACGTATCACTCATCTTTTCCATTTCCATATATTTACTTAAAAAGAAAACACACCGGGTAAAAACAAACAAAAAACAAGGAAAAACACACAGACAGCAACTGTGTGGCAGTATGGTAACATGACTCCAGTAAATAGCTATGAAACTCTATTCATAGTGCGATACTTCAATAGAAGAATGACACTGTTGTCCATGAAGAGAAGACAGGCGTTAGTAAACATGCACCATACCTTATCTGTGCATGTAAGTTACCTGTACCTTACATGTAAGCTGCACCATTAATAATAAACTGTAATGCGATTGTAAGACATTTCTCCATGGATCATTAAGGCAGTGTTCCAAGTTGGGTCACGATGCTGTGGCAGATTGCAAAAATGGCCATGACATCTTCCCGTCCCTGCACCCATGCCCTAGAAGGGTGCGCTGGCCCAGCAAGGGGTGGGCCTGTTTCCACATCCTTTAAGGGTGGGCTTGACCATTTGACTAGCTTTGCCCAAAGCTGTGCTAACCCATCGGACCCTGCAGAGACTTGGAAAGTGCCTGTATGTGGGGTCCTGACCTCTTGCCCTTCTTGCAAACTTGAGACCACAAAGAGAACCAAAAGAGTTACTGATTTAAGCAACAAAGGTTTCAGATGGTTTGTCAGGCTGCTCGAACTCACCAATGTGACTCTTCTCAAACATGGTTTACAAAACAATCATTTCCATGTTCAGTAGCAGATCAGGATGAACAGACGCTGTTTTGATTCAGTCTTGCCCAGTCATTCTTCCTTTGAAAGCCGAAACCTCAATACTGAGTATCTGGGGGAGGGTGTTAAATGCCAGTCCTTTTGTGTTCAGTACGGAGATGTACCAAAACCGACCTGACAGTGTCCCCCTCAAAGATTTGTAGATTTCTTCTCCCTCTACTGGGAAATCTTCACCCTGGGCTACAGCTCCCCTGTTGCTTTGAAATAAGACCATACCGCAAACACCATGATGTCTGTCATTACTGGTGGTTTGCAGTGAGATGTTCCTTGGTTATGTCTTGGAAGCAGTGCCGTGCGTGTGCTCCTCTTTAGTGAGGGTGAGATACGATTATACGTGTTTCCCATCACAAGGAATCCCATGGAGAATTATGACAGCAAGTCTTTTAGAAGTGTAAATATTCACCACTTACTGGGTTTCCTTTAAGAGTGCGAATAAGTGCTTTGTCATTTTTGAAAAAAGCCATCTAACATCCACGGGCAGACTCCCCGAAATGCAGCCTTTAAAAAAAAAAAAAAAAAGCTTTAATGAAATACAGCATACCTACCATAAAGATCACACATTTAAAATGCACGTTTTCAGTGAGTTTTGGTGCAACCATTACCACAGTTTAATCTTCCAACACTTCCATCACTCCCACCCATGAGCTGTCCTTCCCTGTCTTCCCTGCCCATCCATTCCTACATACCTGCTAACCTGCTCTGTATCTCTGTGGATTCGCCTAAAAGAGGACATTTCATATACTCAGAATCCTAGCACATGTGGTCTTTTGTGACTGCTTTCATTTAGTATAATGCTTCCTAAGGTTTATCCACGATGTCCCTCATGTCCGCATTGCATTCTTTTACTGCTGAGTTAAAGGCCCTCTTCTTCTGTCTGGATTTTGTGTATCCATTCATTACTTGTTGGAAACTGGGATTGTTCCTACTTTTTGGCTATTATGAATAATGCTGCTATGAAAAAGCATGTAGTTTATTTTATATGGACATACACTTTTATTACTCTTGGGTGCATGCCGAGGAGTGGAGTTAGTTAGCCGTATGGTAATTTTATGTTTAACCATTTGAGAAATTGCTAGACTGCTTCAAAAGTGGCTGCACCATTTTATTTCCACAAGCGATGTATGAGCGTTCTGATGTCTCTGAATTCTCACTAATGCTTGTTATAATCGGTCTTCTGATTATAATTATCCTAATGGGTGTGAAGTAATAGCTTATTATGATTTTAACTTGCATTTCTCTGATGATTGAGCATCTCTCCGTGTATTTGTGTATCTTTTTTATTTTTTTGAGAAATACCTATTTAAATAATTTATCGATTTTTAAATTGGGTTGTCTTTTTGTTGTTGAGCTGCAATGGTTCTTAACATACTCAGGATACAAGTCCCTTATTAGAGAAATGATTTACGAAAAATTTTTCCCATTGTGTGGGTTGTTTTTCCTCTTTTTTTCATAGTGACCTTTGAAACACGAAAGTTTTTAATTTGATGAAGTCAAATAATTTCTTTCATTGTTTGTGCTTTTGGTGTCACATCTATGAAACCATTGCCTAACCCAAGGTCACAAAGATTTACTTATGTTATTTTACTCCTACAAGTTTTATAGTATTAGCTCTTATATTTACATGTGTGATCCATTTTGAGCTAATTTTTCTGTATGGTGTGAGGTAGGAGTCCACCTTCATTCCTTTGCATGTGGCTCTCCCGTTGTCCCAACACATTTCCTGAGTAGGTTCTCTCCACATTGATTAATCTTGGCACCCTGCTGAATTAAAGCTGCCTTTTGTTTATCAGCACCAGTCGGATTCTAGGATTTGAGTTTTTGTCTATTTATTGGCTTTCTGTGTTATAGAGAAATATTCCACTTTTGAAAGACCAAAAGCACACACAAAGATACATATAAACACAGACATTCAGAGACTTACACACACTCACTTGCACGCACAGTCTCTCCTTTACCAAGGACCCATTTGTACCCTTTAACACATAGAGTAATAATATTAGAGGGCAGTAGGTTGATACCTTGATTCGTCTATGACTGCAACATTAAGTTGTAGTAGCTCCTCTGCCATATGCCGATAGCTAAATAGTTTACGACAAACTGTTTATACCATTTCACTTCTTGGTGGGTAAGTATGTCATCCTTGGCTTCCTGAAATGTTGCAGTATCCAAGCCGTGCACAGAATTAGGAAGGTCTATGGAATGATGCATCAGTTTTATGCGGAGTAGTTACCAGGGGATTAGAGAAGGAAAAGGAAACCACGTCCAGTCTTTAAATCTTTTATTACAAGGAGGATTGGGTGGCAAATTGTTTCTCAAAATGAGGAGCATGGAATGGTAGGATCATTAATCAAGGAGTGTCTTTAGAAGTCAGCTTGCTTCCTAGGCCTAGGAGGCATAAAGTAGTTACATAGTTTAATTTCCCAGCTGTAGGCAGGCCACCGAATTATTCACTTGTTCAATGAAGACATACTGAGCACAGTATATGCTAGGCACTGTGCTAGGCGCTGGGGGTATCCATGATGGTTTTCAGTACTTTCTTATGAGACTTCATTACAAATATAAATGTAATATGAAAATAGGGTAAGTGCTGTACAGGAGGCAATATCATGGACACTAAACATGGATCAATGTTCCTGGGTTTGAATGCCAGTTCTGTGTGGTTCCTGAAGGGTCAGGTCTCAGTTTTCTATATAAAGATGGGAATAATCACAATATATACATTTTAGAGTTCTTATGTGGATTAAACATGATAATATAATCCATGCTTAGAACCTGGGTTGTAGTCAATATTCATTCAATCAGTAAGTAAGCTTACATGATACTGGATATTCTGTAATTCTGTATATTTAAAATGGAATTTTTTTTTTCTAGAGAGGGATGAATTGGATTCTTTCTCTTTCAGTTTCAATTATAAGAGCGATAGGTTTCGTGGTAAAAGATTACATAATGGTGAAATGTTAGATTACAATACAAAGGTCCTTTTATTTATTTATTTATTTTTAAGATTTTATTTGAGAGACAGTGCACAAGTGGGCAAGGGGGCCAGGGAAGGGGACGAGCAGAAGGGAAGAGAGAGGGACAAGCAGACTCTGTACGGAGCCTAGCCTGATGTGGGGCTCAGAGGACCTTGAGATCATGACCTGAGCCTAAACTAAGAGTCTGAGGAATAACTGTCTGAGCCACCCAGGTGCCCTCTTTTTTTTTCATTTTATTCCCTTCAGTACCAATTCTCTAGAGGCAAGCAAACTCAAGTTTGTTATCCCTCCAAATATATTCTGTGCATCTAACAATGTTTTTACATAGATTGTGAGGTTTGTTTTAACATGGTGGGGTCATGGTACATATATTTCTCTTCTAGAGTTTTTAAAAATTAATACCATGACCTGATTTTTTTTTCTGTATCTGTCTACATAAATACATGTTAGCTTCTTTTTTTTTTTTTTTTTTAAAGATTTTGTTTATTTATTTGACAGAGATCACAACTAGGTGGAGAGAGAGGAGGAAGCAGGCTCCCTGCTGAGCAGAGAATCCGATGCAGGGCTCCATCCCAGGACCCTAGGATCATGACCTGAGCCGAAGGCAGAGGCTTTAACCCACTGAGCCACCCAGGGGCCCCTGCTTCTTTCTTTTTATTGGCCTAGTCTTTCATTGTGGATGTACCATCCTACCTAGGACCCTATTGTAGAAATCTATATACATCGATGATGATGTTCATGATAACCCAAATTAACTTTTACAGACATCATTTTCCCGAGTCTCAGTTGCCAAATTTTCTGCCTCTACCCTTCTTCCCAAGTGCAAATGGTCTTCCTCTTAACTTTTGTGTACTGCTGATACCACCTGGGACCACCCC
Organism: Lontra canadensis; assembly: GCF_010015895.1. Classification (NCBI taxonomy): domain Eukaryota; kingdom Metazoa; phylum Chordata; class Mammalia; order Carnivora; family Mustelidae; genus Lontra; species Lontra canadensis. The sequence continues at coordinate 11,808,206 of NW_022631010.1, forward strand.
CTCCCCCCCTCCACACACACACTGAATGCCAACCCCATCTTGGAAGGATCTCAAAATCTGAATTTTCAGCAAACCAAAAGTTGAGTGTCAAATCTAGAATCTACATAAGCAACGTGTTAACAAAGACAACAACAAACACACAGCAAAAATACTTTCTCTTTAGATAGCTGCAAATCTTTAACGTTCAGCCCTGCTCTTTGCTGAAAGGGCAAACTTTTTTCTTAAAATTATGGTTCATCTAAGGACATTTTACTGTTAATCAGGAGAAGATCATTATATTCTAAAAAATTTTAGATGGCCTTGTTCAATTGCTCCTTAATTATCTTAGTAAGAGGTTGCGTAGATGAGCAGCTTGGTAAAAAGCATGTATAAACCCTGTAGGCTGGCCCAGCAGTCATATTTCTGATTTGATGACTGTGTATCTTTGTTGTTCATTTGGAAATTAATGTCACTATTAAATTAATGTGACTTTCTAATGAGTTTTTTAAAAATATCATAGGTTACATGAGAATCCTGAGGGGCCTTCACATTGATTTTTCTCTGGTCTGTGTCTCCTTGCTTCACAGAGGACGACGCTGTGGGTTTAACTAAGTGGACGTCACTCGCAGCCCATCCAGACCTACCTGGTGAGTATTCTGCCCACCGCGGTAGAGTTTCTAGTTGTGGCATTCTAGAGCTTTCTACACAGTGAATCCCCCTTGATTTATACTGAAGTACTGAAATGCCTCTCAGAACTGATTCACAGACACTTTTCTTCATGCAGTGGAGCATTAATGCCCCAGCACTTTCCAGATTCTAGCTCATTCATTCCACTTCATCCTTTACTAGATGTCCTACTTGCTATCTGTGGTAATAGGGCCTGCATTTAGTGAGCAGTCTGGTATTATTTAAGTAACTATTCTCTGCAGTTCTTTCTGAGGAGAAATGCATGACTTGCGTTCAGTCCTATGTCGGTGTTGTTTCAGAAGATTCCCACAGACGTGAAAAAAAATCACAACTGCGCTTATGGTCAGACACTGACGGTTTTGTGGGAAACTACCTGTGGAGATGATATAAATAAATTCTCTCCCAGTGCCCCTCTAGAGTTCCATTTTACAAATCTTTAAAGAAATTCTGAAATGGGAACCAGAAATATCTTTATATGGCCAATTCTTTTTATTTACAAACTGTAACTTGCCAATGCTTCATTCTAGAGCTGGGATCCTGGTGAATATGAGAGATTGTTCTTTCCTGACCCCTTAATCAGATTCTTGTTTCCTAATTGCTGTCCAAGGGCAACACTTGGACTCTATATTGTTTCTTACTTCAACAGACAAAAAGTCATTTTATAGTGAACACCTGAAAAAAAAAAACAATTTTACTCTTTATCTTGGTAAGTGAACTTCAGGTTCCAGGCATTTGAAGTCAGTGTTATTTTTTCCCCTCCACACTGCAAGTCCTGTCGCACACTCCTTCCAGCGGTGTCTGTAGCTGATTTTCTTCCAGCCTTTCTGGGTGGGGAGAGAAGAATCACACTTCTCTAAGAGATCTGCTATTTAATGCTGACATGAGGATATCAGGAAAGTAGATTTATTATGAATGTCCCTACCTATTTTTAGTCAAGGCACTGTTATTTACTGCTTCACGATGACTCATAAACCATATCCTAGCAGGCAAACCAGTGCTGGGGTAGGGGGTTGCTACATAATTCTCCAGGGACTTTAAATCAGTATAGACATGACATCTGCTTTTTAGCCTTTATTACATTTTTCTGGACTGCTCACTGTCTCTGCATAATAGTTGTTATCCTTAAGAAATAGATCATTTTCACCAACGTGAAGAATTATGTGCTTAGCAAAAATAAACACTTGATACAAAAATTTTAAAAAGACAGAAGTTTTTTGTCAAATATTTTAAGTTCCAAGAAGAAGTTTCTCTATATGAAGTGATGTAAATTATTTTACAAAGGCTCTGAATGGACTCGGGGTCTAAGACAGCGAATATAGTATGTGGGCTTCTTTTCTATTCCCACCTCAAAATAGGATCAGATTGGAATCGGGGCCCCACATGTCACCAGGAGTTGGTCGTCCTTACCTTAGTCTTGCCCTCCTCCCAAAGAAAGAATTTCTTCTCTTACTTCCCTCTGTCCTTTATTAAAAAATTCTGCAAGTTCAACTCAGGAACATTTGATTGTTGGGTATCTTGTATTAAGAGACAGGTTTTTCTTGGCATTGAATTGAAATCATATTCTTTTATAATCTCTTCCCATGTTCAGAATTGGGAACTTCTAGAGCTGGGAGCTGGAACTCTTCTGGTTTTATCTTGAACACCTGCTTTATTTCTCTCTGATTCCCATCATGAGTACCTCTGACTGTGCATTAGTTCAAAACATTAGTTTTAGGCCTGCTGCGTGCACAGTAGGCATTCAGAATGTGTTTTAATTCCTGTAATGGCATAAGGTGAATATATTCTTATTCATGTCTCATTCAACTTGGCTTTTTATCAGTATTAGTCATCTGCTCCTAAAGTAGAAAATATTTATATATAGACCAAAAGGACTACTCTTGGATTAATTACCCTCACCATTGTAATTCTAGCTTCAGGGTGACTTTTGGTGAAGAGGAATCTGTAAGTCTAGTCAAACCAAAGGTGGTCTTCAGATTTCATGGAAAGAAAGAGAACAACCTGTGATTCCTTCTTTCCTGTGGTATTGCAGTTTGGAAGATTTACCTAAACTTAGGGATGCTTGCTTTCTGAATGATTTTAAATTGTCTGTATTAAATATTGATTATGCGCAGAATTTATAACATCAGGTAGGAAGCTCACTAAACTTTAATGTTGAATTCTCTTTTCTTTTTACCTCTACTTTGGAGCCTTACATGCTGTTCTAATTTCTCTCACACCTGGAGATATAGACATAGATATATAGTGACGTGTGTGTATGTGTGTGTGTAGCCAGCTATTAGCATCTTTTTTAAGACCTAAAACCTGTGTTCTAGCATTGCTGCGATGCTCTTTAGTAAAAAAGATGATTCTTATTAAGATGTGGGTAGTGCAGTTATTTTAAACTCCTAAGTATTATATATAGGAGCCCTTATTCCTGATACAACAGGAATCTGGTTTCATGTTTTCTTACAGCGCATTCATGCATAACAAGAGTCTTGGGCTGAGCTCCCCAGAAACCAGACTCGAGATGAGGGATTTTTGTGCAAGTGTCTTATTAAGGCAGTGCTCCCAGGAGAAACAAATGAGTTGGAGAGAGAGGGAAGAAGCAAGCAGGGGGATACTTCAAGCAGAGTCCCTGCCTCAGCCTTGATCCTGGAGGAAAGCTCTGGAACATGATGGCTCCTGAAAACCTCTTCCTTTTGCCTCAGGGTGGGGGGCTGGTGTTTTCTCTCCCTGCCTCAGCCTTCAGCTATGGACTAGTGGGAGAGGGGTTGTGAACTTGGGAGCATTTTGGTTCTTTGCATCTGCGGGCGAAGCAGCTCCAATAGTTAAGGGACGTTCCTCTGAAGAAATAGGCAAGTGTCATCCCTTAGAAGCAAAGCACATATAAGCCGGGAGATGGGCACACAGGACAGTGGAAAGGGGCCCAGTGGTATCTGGCCGGGACCCTGGATTGTCTGCTTTCCCTAGCAGCATGCCAGGTCATTCCCTTACCCCTGCACACCCATTTTTTCATCCCTGAGGCTTTTAGCCATTTCCTGGGACAAGTCTTCTGTACTCTCAGAAGCACTATAAATGCACTTTCTTCCCTAGAGAAGGTACCAAGCTACTGCTTCAAATATCCAAGTCCTAAAGAGATCGCAGTGTGGTGATATCAGTGAATCAGTAGTTGTCAGTGAATAAAATTTCTACATATATTAGAGTTAAAAAAAATAAAATCTGAGACTTCAAAGGCTTTCCTGAGGTGAACATCATCTTGAATAACGATTTTAGTACCCTAAAAAAAGGAGGCAAGGATATTGTGTGATTGCATGATTGGCAGTTACTCCACTAGTGGCATTTTTGAGCATACATACTAAATGTTATTTTTCTTTCTCTTTTAACCTTCCTTTTTATGCCCTAATATTTGACCTTTGCCTTTAAGAGTATTTTCTCCCACAAACTTTTTAGGGGGATATAGATGGTGTTTCCTTGGGCACCTTCAATTCAGTAGAGCACAAAAGTACAATCCAATGGAAATTTCATGTGAGCCCCATATGCAATTCCAGTTTTTCCTGTAGCCTCATTAAAAAAGTAAAAAAGAATCGGTTATTATAGCAGCCTGAGCTGGAGGCTGGGAAATCCAAGATCACAGCTGAAATTAATTTTAGTAATCTCTTTAGCCTAGCACATCCTACTTATTATTTGAACATTTAATTAATAAAAACATTATTAATGAGATTTTTACGTATCTTTCATCTGGTGTATATCTTATACTTAAATCTCAGTTCAGACCCGCTCTATTTCAAGTCCTCAAGAGCTACATTTGGCTAATGGCACTGTGCAACTTCAGAATGTTAGAGAAAAACCTGGGTAAGAGGCTTCCTTCCTTTGAGATAAGACTTTGTTAGCACTCCCGAATCTCTCAGCTTAGTAACTGTTCATTAAAAACAGAAGGCAGCACTGTTTTCCAAAGAAAGTGAGCTGATCTGTCTTGGAGGAACCTGTGCTATTTGCGTTTGTTAACGTAATGCCCTGTAGTCACAGATTATTACTACTCTGATTAGGTTTGGGGGCGCCTGGGTGGCTCAGTGGGTTAAGCATCAGACTCTTGATTTCGGCTCAGGTCATGATGTCAGGATGGTGAGACTGAGCTCCATGCTAGGCATGGAGCCTGCTTAAGATTATCTCTCTCTCCTCAGTCTCTTTCTGTCTCTAAAATAAGTAAAATGATTGGGTTTGGCTGCTGAGATGTCAATGCTAACCTTCAAGAGTACAGAATCCTAGGGTCACTTTTTGGGGGAAAATGGATCCTGAATGAAGGTTAGTATATAGGAAGATTTCCAAGAGGAAAAGGAGAGCATCTTAGGTAACGGAAAAGTGGGTGTGTTTATGAATATAATGTGTGTTGGAAGGTTCTAAAAAAAAGTTTGGGTACTTGTGTGTAAACTGACGAGGCCATTCCTTCCCGGGCATGCTGCTGCCCAGGGGCTCCCTCTCCTTCCCTTTCCTGGTCAGCTGGACTGGGCTAGAGTCAGGAAAAATCTAAAGTCTTCTGCTTAGTCAATGAATGGCCAGCCCTGGCCTTCCATTCATTTTTCATTACCTTCACTTAGTCTTTACTGACAGAGGCATTCCAAGTGGTGGGCATACCCCAGCCTCAAATGTTTTCTGATTTGTGGGGGAATTGAAAAAAGAGAGAAAAGAGCAAAAACAAAGGAAAGGAAGAATTTTCTAACCCTTTACTTCTGTTACCAAAAAGGCACACCTGTTCTACCCATGGGTGTCCTCCTCAAGAGAGAGAATTCTCCACCCTGGCCAATAACAGGGTTTTTCTCACCATCTTTCTATTTCTGGGATGGCTATCTGTTGCCTACTTTTTGGATCTTCGTGGCCCACTAGGCTTCTTTTCACAAGGTGACTGGAAGGAGGGAAGATGGGTGTGGGGCCAGCACCATGACTTTGGGAAGATAACTTACCTAACAGTTGCAGAGGTCAACATTCTGTACTTTTTGGTGCTTCCTGGGTTTCGCAGGAAGATCTCTATCCCTTGTTACAATCTCAAATTTATCTCAGCTTGGACCCTGAAACTAGGTACAATGAAATTTGACTTCCTTTCTCTCCTTCCTCTTGTGAAGTCACAACCTTCAACTAGAAAAGATTAAAATGCCAGCAGCGTAAGAGTTTAGAGGTGAAGTGTATTGAATTCTGCAACTTACTGTGAAATACATCTTTTAAAAAGCTGATGATGGATGGATGGATAAAAAGCCACCTATTCGGAAAAGCTAGGTGGTGGGAATACATTTGTTCACTGTAAAAAAACAAACAGCCCACAGTTGTTCTTTATTTTTAAAATCTTAGAGTCAACTATACTTCAGTAAAAATATGGTAGAGAAGAAAAGTATTAACCATAAAATTATAGTGGGGTACATTTGACAAAAAAGGTCAGTTTTCTACTCTAGTAAGTACTTAAGGTTTGTCCTGTTCTTCAAACCCTCCAAAAAAGTTAGTTGCAGGCGTCTAAAAGTTTGTGGTATTAGCAAAGTTGTTTGTTCCACGTCATTTCCCAAAAGACCAGAAGATACTAGAAAATGCCTCAGTCCTGGATAGAAAATTTTAGCTCTTTGCCCTTCTATTTCTCAGTCTCTTTGGGCTTTTCACACGTAGCTTGTGAGATGCTACCCTTGAAGTCGTTATGCTAATACAGTTGTTTCCGTGTGTCATTTCCCAGGGGCCCCTGTGTGGGCACCACACCAAGGACTTCTCCCCTCACTGTTCCAGACTCCCCATTTTGAGTTGAGTGTCGGAGTCTTTTCCAGTCCTAAAATACAGACTCCCCACTGCCAAATGGAACTATTCGCTTTGTTAGGTCTGTTTCTATAAAAGAGAGGAGGGAAAAAAAAAAAAAAACAACAAACAAAAAAAACCCCTAGCTCTGCTCTTTGTAAATTTTGTGTGCTATAAAAACAAAATGGCGAGAGCCCAGTGGGAATGGTTGCATTTGAAAAGTCCTTACCTACTTTTCCAAAACGAAAAGAGGAGCAGGCAGCCTGGTAGTTGTCCTCAGGTGGGAAAGGGCAACCGACGGAGGCCTGAGGACTAAAATAAACCCTCCCGGGAGAGGAACCAGCCTGTGACCTTGGGCTGTAGCCACCTCCCTGATCAGCTGCCTCCTTTCTTGCCATATTTTGTGGCCCCTGGGGGGAATCTGTGTCACGAAGGCAGGAGGAAGGCAGTTTGAGGAGGACTTGGAGGCTCTGTTGGTGAGAGTGCTGTTGGGGTCTGCTGGCCAGTCCGTGTAGCCAGAGGACGGACGGTCTCACTGGGAGCCTTCTGGTTGCTGGGAGAAGGCAATACTCCCAAGAAAAAGAAAATAAGCAGCAAGAAGCTCATGTGATGATCATGTTTTTTATACTTCTTGGGTAATAATACAGCGGTCTCGAATTTGAGGAGGTGCACTCTATCCTCTCATCAGAGATCTGTCAGAGGGTCTCAGTGGACCTGATAGGGAAATAGAAGTCAACCCCAAGTCCCCTAGCAATTAGAGGTTTCCTTTCAAACTGGATGGTGCTCCTGGGGACTTCTCCAATTTCTCACCTGGCTTGGGTGCCTCACGGGTGTGGGAGTCAGAAGGGGAGCCTGGGGCCTTGGTTTCCCCATCTGGAAAATGCGCGAGATGGTTCTGAAAGCTGTTCCTGAGAACGAGGCGGTGCATACATGGGACCCATCTTATTATACCCGCTACGTTCCTTCTCGTTTTCCTTTCCCGTGGATGTTGCTGAGGCTCCAGACTAATTGCTACGTAACCGGCTGGCCGCCTTCTGCTCCTCTGCAGCCCTATGCTCTTTCTTCTATAAAAAAGTGAATGGTCTGTAAATGGTCTGTAAAGGACCAGCCTGGAAGAGCTCCAGGGACCATGTTGTCCCCACATGAAGGACCTTCTCCTGCCTAGGGGTGCTCTGCCCCCTGGGACTCTACAAAGTGACGTTTCTGTGGATTCCAGACTGTGTACAGATACGCTGCGCTTCGGTTAGGAAGACCATCTCTGTGCATTGACCGTTTTCTTTCCATGGTGTTACAGTATTTCTGCTTTTTCCCTCCACCCACGTTTCCCAGCACCACTGCCTCGGCTGCTGCTCATTTCTGCCATCCTCCGGGGCTTCAGTCTTTAAGACCTGGGCTGCCTTGCCTGCCTCGTCTCATTTCTGCCATCCTCCGGGGCTTCAGTCTTTAAGACCTGGGCTGCCTTGCCTGCCTCGTCTTGTCTTCCTTTAGCTTGCTTTCTTTAATTGAAATGAAATTTTCATAACCCAAAGTAACCATTTTATTTTTTTGTTTGTTTTTTTAATTAACTTTTGGAGTGGGGAGAGGGAGTGAGAGAATCCTAGATCAGGTTCCTCACTCAACACAGAGTGAAATGTGGGGCTTGACCTCACAACCCTGAGATCATGACCTGAGCTGAAATTAAGAGTCGGAGGGTTAACTGACTGGGCTATCCAGGTTCCCTACAACATTTTATTTTATTTCATTTTATTTTGAAGATTTTATTTATTTATATGACAGATAGAGATCACAAGTAGGCAGAGAGGCAGAGAGAGAGGGAGAAGCAGGCTCCCTGCTGAGCAGAGAGCCCGATGCGCGGCTCGATCCCAGGACCCTGAGATCATGACCTGAGCCGAAGGCAGAGGCTTTAACCCACTGTGCCACCCAGGCGCCCCTTGTCCTCCTCTTTGATTATTGTTTTGTCCTGCAGTGATTCTTGAATTGTGTTACTGCACCTCCAGACAGAGCAGCAACCCAGTGAATAGTCCTAGAGCTGCGTGTTTATTACAGGCAGGTGTGGTAGAACCCAAAGGCTTTTCTTGCTTAAGGTCATTTATTCCCTAGGAACCTTGACAAGAGCTGCACTGATGGTATTAAAAGCAAACCCAGTGCACAGGCTGTTGGCTTGAAGCTGCTCATTAGAATTCCAAGGCAACTTTTTGGGAAAAAACCAAAAAACAAATATACAGTCTCCTCTTTACAGTGATAACTAGATATTGTTTTCTGGTTTGTGCATATGTTCAGTTGTATTAATCATGATCTTCAATGATATAAACAACTTTTCAATAAACCTCTCCCATAAAGGAAAGCTCTGACCTAGGCATCAAAATCAGAAAATAGTCAGAAGATGGAAAGACAGAGCCGGGGGGAGAAGGGGTGATTTTGCCAGGATCAGTTGCTGGGATGACTCACATTTGTTTCCAGCATGTTTGACCTCTGGTCCATTCCTTTGAGAATATGTGGGATTTTCCTTTTAGAAATTACTCTTATCTGTGAATCCTCGGCAAATGCTTTTTAAGCATTTCCAGATGGCCCCAAAGTCCTCATCTAATAGAAGCTGAGAGATTGCTCTGGGGGGCAGGGGGGCAGGAGAAGGCTGCTTTAACCCCTAGACACTCCACAATGGGAAGGTAAGAAATACAGGCATGTGTTTTCTGCTTGGCCCTCATTAGAGTAAGAGTTAGAAGAGTTACATGTGTGTTTATTTGTATACATGTGTATGTACTAATGAACTCTCATTTAGAGCACTGAGTGAAAAACCCAAGTAACTATGAAGGGACATGTATTAGACAAATGAAAGAAGGTAGCAAGAAATGGATTTTGGGTGAAAGTTGCAGGGCATGTCCGAGTTAACTTCTTTTTCCCAAAAAGTGAGCTTATTTTTTATACTTTAAGTGGTAGCTTTAGTGAAAACATTTTTTGCAACAAATATGGATTCTTTGTGTTTAGAATGATCTTTGAAGAAGCTTAAGAAAGGAATTATCAGAGTGATCATAAGGGGAAAATACAGGAAAACTTTGTTATTTCCCCCTCACATGCCATATATAGTCACACTATTGTCATCTAGAGGGGCCATTGCAAAATGTTACCAGCGGGGTGGCTTAAAGAACAGCAATTTATTTTCTCACCATTCTAGAAGCTAGAATGGTGAGAAAATGTCATCAGGAGTGGTTTCTCCCAAGACTTTTGTCCTTGGCTTACAGATGGCCACTTTCTTGCTCTATCTTCATGTAGACTTGTCTCTGTACGTGCACAGCCCTGGTGTCTGTGTGTCTAAATTTCCCCTTCTTTGTAAGGGCGCCAGCCGGATTGGATTAGTGCTTACCCTCATGACCTCATTCTAATTTAATCACCTCCTTAAAGGCCCTGTCTCAAATACAATCACATTCTTGGGTAACTGGGAGTTAGAGCTTCAGCGTAAGAATTTTCGAGGAGACACAGTTTAGCCCATAATAGGCAGTGTTAGGTGTGCTGAGGAAGGCATAGATCAAGTAGGACATTAGAACCAGGGAAGCAGATAAAAGCTCAGGGCCATAAGGGACTAGGAAAGTTGTGGGAGGGGACTCTGTGCACTACTAATGGGGAAGAAGGTGTTTTCCTTATGATCGATATGTCACTTAGCTTTTGCTGTATAACAGACCAACAACCCCCCCCCCCCACCATGTAGCGGCTTAAATCAATGACCATTTATTTAGCCCACAATTCAGTGGGTTAGCAATGTGGACTTGGCTTTGGCTGGAAAGTTCTCCTACTCTTTGGGCTCACTTAAGTATCTGTGGTCAGCTGCTGGGTATATTGAGGATGGTCTAGGATGGCCCCAGCTGGATGGCTCATTTCTCCTCTTGTCTCTTGCCTTCTAGCAGGCTGGCTTGGGTGTGTTCACAGGGCAGAAGCCAAGTACAGGAAGGGCGAGAGCAAGGGGGAGAGGGTGAGTGTGTGCAAAAGCACACCCATCATTTCTGCCACATTCTATTCACCAAGGCCAGTCATAGGGTAGCCCAGATTCAAGAGGTGGGGAAGTGTAGACCCTTCCAGGTAAATGGCTTTGAGATGAGGAGTATTTGACTGTCAAAGTTCCATTGCCTATATTATATTATATTCAAAATAGACTTTGCTTCTACGCATGAATCAGAAAACAACATTCTGGAAAGGAATTGCAAGTGCATTAATTTATGAGTGAGTGATGGTTCTTTATTCCCAAATTGGGATGAATAATTTAATTAGAACATTTATGTAAGCCATGGGTGTCTGTCAGTCCTGCGTGGCTTGGTCTAGACAAATCACTGGGACAGATCCTTGTTGGGAGAATGCTGAGGGAGAGCTCAGTTTTCTTCCCTTATGCTACTTAGAATACTAAATACCCTGGAAATAAGAGTCTAGTAGAAACCTTTAGCTCTCATGTCATGGCAATAGACTTCATAAAGCTAAAGCAGGAGAAACAGGATCTCTGAGGTATTCTTTAGGGAGCGTATTGAGCAAATTCAATTCTGACACCTTATATGGGAAAATATGCTTCATAACCCTCTTAGAAGAGCGTTACCTCCATACCAGATTTACTAGTCGTACCTACATGGGGGTCCTTTAAGGGACTCTTTCCTCTAATTAGTTCAGTATCTCATATTAAAAAATAAAAACAAAAAGAAAATGCAGTGTATACCAGCTGCTCCTTAGCCCCATGTTGGATGATTCCAGTCCACTGAGTTTCCATAGAGATTGAAAAGAACACAAGTACCTTTGGGGGCAGAGAAAGGCAACTGGTGTGTAGGGTCTGAAAATTCCATTAAAGTTATATATCTGGAAAGCAACAATAAACCTATTTTTAGAGCATTTCCATAAAAGAATCATTTGGCAGATTCTTTTTTTTTTTTAGATTTTATTTATTTGACAGGCAGAGATCACAAGTAGGCAGAGAGGCAGGCTGAGAGAGAGGAAGGGAAGCAGGCTCCCCGCTGAGCAGAAAGCCTGATGGGGGGCTCGATCGTAGGACCCTGGGATCATGACCTGAGCCAAAGGCAGAGGCTTCAACCCACTGAGCCACCCAGGTGCCCCTCATTTGGCAGATTTTTAGAAAGTTATACATGTACTTACAGTATGACTCCAGCAACTTCCCTCCTAAGTTTTCTCCCCAAGAGAATGAAAACTTATGTCCTTACAAAGACTTGTCAATGAATGTTCATAGCAGCTTTTGTCATCATAGCAAAAATTGGAAACAATCAAATATCCACCTATGAGTGATGGATAAAGAGATTATGCTGTGTGCAGGCAGTGGAATACTTTTTAGCCATGAAAAAGAAGCAAATTACTGGTAAGATAACAACTGGGGTGAACCTCAAAAACACCCTGTTGAATGAAAGTAAGTGATACGTAAAAGGGTGCATGCAGTGTTATTTATAGGATGTTCTAGAATAGGAAAAATCTAATCTGTAGTGACAGCAGATCAGTGTTAGCTTGTGGTTGGTGTGTGTATAGGGTAGGGTGTGGGGGTGAGGATGGCAAGGGTGCCTCAAGGAAGTTTTGGGTTAATGGAAAAAGCTTCCAGTGTCTTGGTTGTGGTACTAGTTAGTTACCTGGGTACATTTTATTTTATATAACACACACCTCAATAAATTTAGCTCTTTGGGACAAATCGTTCGTAAAATAGACATACATTAGGGCAATGTAAGATTTTTAGGATCATTAAGAGGGGACATTTGGAAAGATTAAAGGTGTCTAGACACTTTCTAGAAGCTCTCATTAGATGAAACTTATTTGTTAGATTTATTTGTCTCTCAGTTGTCCATGGTTGGAGACAGTGGGCAAGAACAAGCAAGTAAATGTTTATGTAGTCTCATCATGTTGTAGATCTGGCTCAAGTGACTAAGCCGCCATCTTTTTAATTAAAACCAAATTTGGAACATTCTTTAACAGAATTGGGGCCACATCACTTCTATGCCTGAACTGTGGGAGTAGCAGCTGGGTAAAGTTAACAGACCATTGTCCATATGCGATGCGGGGCAAAGGAGAGAAAGCTCGAGTTTATGGTTCATAGATCATATATTCGTGTCAATCAACTCCTATTCTTTGAAAACCAGAGTATTTTAAAAGTGGGTAAATGTTCTATGTATACGGTTCTGGAAGGGACAAAAGTCCCTTAAAATTATTTGGAAGTGTCCAATCTAGTCATGTAGAACCTGCTGCTAAGAGCCTCTTTTGGTCTGTTCGCTCTGATCATTGAAAAGATAGAGCTGTGAGAAAAATGTTTGTCCTGTGTTTATTTAGATTCAGTATTTGCATATAACTTAGTAAGAACAACTTGTTTTCTTTTAGCATGAAAGGGTTTATTAATTCGCAGATGTCATTCATACCCCAGAGTGCTAGAGACAGTGATTTATGTTGTCAAATGCTGGTGATGCTAAAATGAGAACAGATTTTGTTTTGCTTCTTAGCCAAATTACAGTCTGCTCAGAGTGACTAAAATGTATCTCATTTTAGTTTTGTTTGGGTAATTGAGAAATGACTTTCAGATTTCGTCTTTTTAATGTTTTAATATTAAATGATAATGATGCTGACTCAGAAACTTTATAGTTTCTTTTTCATTAGTGTTTTCTAAATGGTCTCTTTTTTTTTTTTTCTATTTTATGTCTGACTTATTCATTCAGCAAATATTTACCTGGTGTCCGCAGTGTACCAGGCCTAAGCATTTGAAGAAAACAGTGAGACCTGTCCCTGATCTTTTAGAGGGTGGTTTTCTAGTAGAGGGAGATAGATAATAAGGAAGTAAACAAATGGAAAGACAAGAGAATTTCATATAGTGATAAGCATTAAGAAAATAAAGTGAGATTAAATGATAGAGGCTGACTAGGGTGGGGTAGAAGATCCATTTGGATTTATAGATGAAGATTTATTTGAGTGTATGATATGAAATTTACTGATATGGAAAAGACGAGAGAAAATATATGGATTTTATTTTGAAAAATCAAGTGTTCTGCTTTAAACTTTAATATGCTTTGTATCGGGTAGAAATGCCAAAGAAGTCATCAGATATAAGAGTCTGGAGCATTTGGAGGTATGAGGGCTAGAGATGGAATGTGAGCAATGGACAGAAATTTAGAGCATCAGGAACCTATGAGATTACCCAGGAAGAGAGCATATAGAGAGAAGAGCCTTGGGTCACTGACATGTGTGAAGGTTAATAAGCAAAGCAAAAAAGGTCGTGATTGAGGACAAATGGCTGGTGAGAGCAAGAATAACTAGGAGAGTATGGAATTGCTGTCACCAGGAGAAGAGAACATTTCAAGGAGAGAGTGGTTAATCGGGTCAAAGCTGGTGAGATAGTTGATGGGACCAGAAAGACGATCATTGACTTTCACAATAGAGAGATCATTGAGGATGTTGACAGAAGGGGAGAATTCTCAGTGGAGCAGTCTGAGGAGAGAGAGAGAGGTGAGGAACTGAAGTCTGTTTATGTTGACACATTTAAGAAGTTGGGTTTGAGTCAGCATTATTGGAAAGGGCCACAGGGAGGGGAGACTGGAGGTTTTAAGGAGAGCGTATTTTAAGAGAGTGGAAGAGTAGACATACTGAAGAAGGACTATCAGATGATCTTGGAGTGTTCCTTTGAGAGTCGTGGTCTTCAGTTGAAAGTGAAGGCTGGTCAGTCTGGCTATGGAGTTTTCTTCAGCCTCGTTCACCTCCATGACCACAGCTGCTTAGCAGACCAAGCAGGAGTTGTAGCCACAGTGGGGAATTGGCCAAAGGAGTATGAGGGAGGGAGAGGCTGCAGGTGGGGGGAAGGGGTGAATGGTTGTAAGGCATGGTGGTCAGTGGGACTGGGATGGCTAAGAGGGGAGGGAGGCCTGAGGGCTGTGATGGGTAACAAAAGAGTGATACAGTCCTTGAGTCACAGGTCTCCATGAGATTGAGAATTAGAACCATGGGAGTTATAACCATAGAGAAGATAAGCAGTGACTGGGCAGGGAAGGGATGATTGCCCAAGGATTTTAAATTCATAATATCAAGGTCAAGCAAAAGCCCATGAGCGTGTGGGACTGAAGCTGGGTGGATGAAGATATCATTGGAGGTTAACAAGTCAAGCATCTTTGCTTCTCTTAGGCCATGAATGTTAAAATGTATTGATCCCAGTTTTATAGAAAAATATATAATCATGTGTAGGACCCCCTTGGCTGCAAATGATGTAAAGGTGCTCTACTTATATAGACCAAACTTCTTCCTTTAGTGGAAAACATGACTTCCGACAGCCAACAAACTCGACATATCCTAGCCTCAGGCATCCAGAAAGACAAACCGCTTTTCCAGTCCTGTTTTCAGAAATCCCTGGGAAGATGATGAATGGCCTAACACTGATCCCCAGGCTTTTGCAGAACCAGCCATCCAGAGCTGGCCAAATGCCCAGCTGTAGATGCGGGTTGTTGGGCGGATAATCCCATAAAGGCCTCCTACAAATACCAGTGGTTTTATATCATTTGGTGGGGAAGAAAGTCTCAGGCTAGACACACTTCACGGACAAACTCTTACTGAAGAATGAATATAATTTAGGCCCCACGGTCACTGTTTCTGGCATCTTTCACGAGGAGTCTGGATCTTGTTATTAGCTTACCTTTCCGGTTTAACTCAGCAGGAAACGTCACAGGCTGTGATTGCCCTTATCTAGTCCAGGCCAGATCTCTCCATGGTCTAGATGCCTTGGTTGGTCTGTTCCTTATTTAGTTATAACAGTCTCTTTATTGAAGTGTAACTAACATGCAATTAGGTAGGTGCACAAACCTAAGTGTACAACCCACTGGATTTTTTTTTTTTAAAGATTATTTATGTTAGAGAAAGCGTGAATGGGAGGGACAGAGGGAAAAGGGGAGAGAGCCTGGAGCAGACTCTGCACTGAGTGTGCAGCCCAACGCATGTCTGGAGCTCATGACCCCGAGTTCAGGATCTGAGCCCAAACAGAGAGTGGGACATTTTACCGACAGCACCACCCAGGCACCCTAATTCGTTGGATTTGCATGAAATGAATGCACCCAGGTAACCTCCTACAGAAATAAGATATTCCATTACCCCGGGAGGCCCCCCTTCATGACCTCTTCTAGTCACTATCCCTTACGGAAGAGTAACATCTTTACTGACTTCTTACATGGCAGATTATTTTTCTGTCTTGATGTCTTGATGTTTGCACCAGAGAACCTGGTTATCTGAGCACAGGTATGCTAGAGAAAACGAAGAAGGTTTAAATGACCTTCCTTCCAAGCCCTAAAAGTCTTGCCTCTCCTCCCCTTCTCTCCCCACGGCAAGAAAGAACAACCTTCCAGCATAAAGACATTACCCTCAAAGTCTGTCGGTAATTATGTAATGATATAAATTGATAGGACACAGGGCTCCTTTTGTAGTATCCTGGCTTTTTCCTTTGGGTTTGGCTTTTTGTTTATTTATTTATTTTTTCAAATATGAACCTCAGGAACATTTTTTATGAGACTCTTGCAGGGAACAACCTATTTAGACCAAGGCTAATTGGACAAGGCCGTGTTTAATCTTCCATTTTGTGTGTCTGTAATGGAGACGGCTCTTCTGATAAAGATAGCAGATGCTGACTTAAGTGCTCTTCTGTTCTTCTGCAACAGAGCAGGGCTGGGCGATGGCAGGCGCCAAGGCAGGGCTTTCCTGGACTCATTTTGAATTGATGGGAGAGGCACTTAGTCCGGACAAGCAGGAACATTCTCCAGGAGTTTCTATGGAAACCAGCAATGTCTGATGAGATCAACTGCTAAATGCCATTTCCTCCAAAGGTGGCTTAGGTGATAGGATTTTGGATAAAACTTGGCCTGGAAGAAACAATAAGTTCTTTCATGGGAAAGGACAGCTGAGAAACTTTTATTTACCCTCCAGCATGCAGGTTGCTCTTCTTGTATATTACTCCCCATGTGCCATCATGATACCTGTGAGATAGTTTTACCTCTAGTTATTTCCCGAAGTGATGCCTTGCTGATGTTATTACCGTGTCACAAAAATACAGAATGTGGAACAATGGGTCACTCTCCCCCAGGTCTTGAGAGAATGGATGAAAAAAGACAAAATAAGAACTCTAAGACGTGGTCTTTTCTGTCTTCTATATTTTTCCTCACTTTTCTTCACCGTGTTTTATTTATTGGAGTATAATTTTACATTCTGGGAGATGTATGTCTTAGTTCATGAACTTATATGGGTATATACACCCGTATGACAGCTTCACACATCAAGGGGTGTGTATGTGTGTGTGCGCGCGCGCACGTGTGTGTGTGTGCATATATATATATTTTTTTTTTAAAGATTTTATTTATTTATTTGACAGAGAGACACAATGAAAGAGGGAACACAAGCAGAGGGAGTGGGAGAGAGAGAAGCAGGCTTCCTACCGAGCAGAGAGCCCAACCAGGGCTTGCTCCCAGGACCCCGGAACCATGACCTGAGTCGAAAGCAGACGCCCACATGCCCCAAGATGTGTGTGTATATTTGACTGACCTGTGTGTACACACACACACACACACACACACACATACACTCCATAGTCTCTATTACCTCAGTGTGTTTTGGGGATCATTTTCTCATATTTCTAACCCGGGCCTCCATGTGCAGCTGCCCCTATTGTGCAGTAAACAACCTACAAGACCATTGGTGGCAGCCGAATTTCTAAGCCCTAATTTCTAAGAGGTGCTTAGTGGATTTTCACTGACTTTAGCAGAGTTCATTTCACCAGAGTGGGTTTGCCCACCCATCTTGCTGTTTGGGGTTAATAAGGGTTTCCCCTAATTCAGATCAGCTGCTTTTGCCAGCCATGCATTCATTTACTTACCAAGTGCTTTTCGAGCCCTTACAGTCTACAAAGCATTCTGCCAGATATTCTCTGTAAACAAAAGTCAGACAGAGAATATGCCTTCCTAAGGTTCTAGTCTACGGTAGAAGTTAAGCAATGCAAATAAGCAATGACAAATCAGGACAGGAAGTTCTAAACTATGTAGGGTCTAAACTTTGTAAGGTCAAGCCAAGCCCACCAAGCATATGTTTGTTCTGGACCTTGAAGACAGAAGCATTTGAGCAGAGGGAGATCCTGGAGGCCAGTGAGGATGATTAGGATATAGGATAAAGAAGTTCTTTGGGCTACAGCATATGATAAGGAAAGCAAAGCAATGGAAGAGAAGGAAGGTGTAGAGGGTCTTGATTAAAATAAGGAGGAACTTGAACATTGTGCTAAGGAGTCTCAATTTTTTTCTGGAGAAATTTGTCCCTTGTATTCTTAAGAGGCCAGGAGCATCATACTGAATCGGTGGCCTCTACTGGTTTACGTGCCTCAGAATCTTTGGGGTAAACCTCAACAATCTGGGTTTCTTCACAAACCTTCCACGTGGTCCTTACGCATGCTCAGGTTTGAGAAGCACCACCACACACCCGTAGCTCCTGAGACCACAGACCCCTAGTGTTGCCAAAGTTTGCTCAACAAAAGAGGAATTCCAAGTGGTGTTAATCATTGTTTTGTGTAGAAGAGAAATGTTGAACTGAACGAAGTAAGATCCTTTTCTTTACATGGGATTCCCAGAACTCAATCTATTCTACTGTCAATGGTGAATCTCCCCAGGGGAGTTACGGTATGTAAGCGTTCTGCAAATTGTTTTTCCATGGAATCCTTTTCTTCTTTTTCTTAGCATTTTTTGTAAGAATGAATAGGGGATTAGTACTGCTCCTCACACTGTTGGGGGACATTCCATGGCGTGCAGTGATGAGCCAAAGAAAGTTGATCATCAGGAAAGGAAATGGAAAGCAAGACTCAGTGAGCAATCACGCGGACGTCTGTTGTGGGTTCAGACAGTTGGGTTGGCTGGGGGGCTGTGGGTTTGGGAAGAAGGAAATGATGGTCTTGCCCTGCCGTGAGGCGGCTCCTGGAGTGGTCCAGTTGGGAACTGCTAGCACTGGAATCGTGGTGGTGCGGCGCTGGGCAGGGCGGGGAGGTAGTCAGGATTTTGCAGGATGGGCTTAGAGCCTGTGGATACGGCACCAGCCCAAACTGTTTTCACATTCGACTCTAGAGATGTTCTCCTGTTAGTGCACCACAAGCAAAACCCCTCCTGGCCCATAAAGGTGGTTTCTGAAAATGGCTGTAGTTCATCCTGAGAGACTGCCGCACGTGTGCTGTGGAGGAGCAGGTGGGCTGGTCCCCCCAGGCTGTCATGCCATCCTGTATAGGCATAGTTGTCCGTCAGCCCAGAGCAGGAGAGCTGGGAAGCAGCCCAGCCTTTGATTTCCAAATCTGATCTTACCATTCCAGGCCTTTTCTACAGTGACACCGTGTTTCTGGGTGGGCGCTACCTCGACTTTGATACCACAATACCTGTCCCTGTGATTTTCCGGGGCATAAAAGGAAAATGCAGTTGTCTGTGACTGAGGAGCCTTGTGGGGGCGTTTTCCTGATGGTGCTCAGAGACAGGTCATATTTGAGGGACTTCCTGACTTACCACAGTAAACGCCCTCCGTGTGCCTCTGGATGAACAACTGGGCCATCTATGTTGAATTTTTTAGTAGGAAGAGCAGAACATTTAAATTTCATTTTTTGTAAGAGCAATATATCCCTATGTAAAAAAAAAAAGAAAAGAAAAGAAAGAAAGATAGAAAGAAAAAAAGAACTTACAGAAGAAATACAAAATGGATTGATTCCTGCACTGCACACACTCCTCCTCCCCCGCCAGTGCTTTGCAAGCAATCACTGGAACCATCTGTTTTTAAATCTTCTTTTGGTTAGAGCTATAACCTAAATTATATTCTCATCTTCCAGCATTTAGTCAGTTTTGAACATTAGCTGTTGACTTAATCAATAAGGATTTAACTCCTATAAATGACAACCTTGGATTTTGTTTAGTTTTATTTTTGTTTTTTTTGATAATTACGTTACTGCATGTCCTCCTTCTGTTACTGGCCTGTGTTAGTTTTTTTTTTTTTTTTAAGATTTTATTTATTTGATAGATAGAGCGATCACAAGTAGGCAGAGAAGCATGCAGAGAGAGAGGGGGAAGCAGGCTCCCCACTCACCAGAGAGCCCGATGCGGGGCTCAATCCCAGGACCCTGAGCTGAAGGCAGAGGCTTAACCCATTGAGCCACCCAGGTGCCCTTGGCCTGTGTTAGTTTATGTAGCCTTTTTGAACCCCTGTTTCTTTTTCCTCCAACAATTCAAATTCTCTTAACTTGCCCATCAGGTAAAGTGACGGTGTTCGATTCCACTCTCCTTTTCCTGGAACTTTCTGTCATTTCCACTTGTCTGAATAGGTCCTCTTACTTATACATTGTCAAATATTAAAGAATTTCCTTTGTTCTTTTTTCACACCTTAGACTATGATCATTTTCCCACGTCATTATATATTTGCTACAAACTTGATTTTAATGGAGGCATAATATGGAGCATTAAGGATGTCTCTTCATTTCCTTAACCATGTTGTTTCCCTCTGTTCCCCTCCTGCCCAGCTTTCTCCTTCCTTCTCTCTACAACACCAGTTTGTTGTAAATAACTTTGGATCCTCAGCCTTTTGGCTTTTGCTTTAAATGCAACCATTTTTAAGTCTTCTTTGCTACGTCCAAGGTTGATTCTTCCTCTTAGCCTCTGCTCCAGCCAACCCCAAGCCATGCCTACTGTGATTCCCTCCCACCATATTCTGGGCTGGAACTTTCCCTACTCTGATCTTAGCACACATTTGCCCTTTTTTTTTTTTTTTTTGGTCTCTACTTTCTAGTCTTGTTTAATCTGGACTCCTTCTCCTCTTTGGCTTTCAGTCCATGATGTTCTTTATTCCTTTGCTCTCACTGGGGGACGTGGGAGACTCTCTGGGGCAAAGAAGAGAGGGAGGAAGGGAGGGAAGACAAGCACATGAGTTCAGTCCAACAGCCCTAGCCACTCGTGTTGTACTTCTGTTTTCTGCTCTGATGGCCTGTGGCCTGCATGAGAACTTTGTTACTGTGTTTCCCCAGTAGCAAAGAATTGAATTATCCGAGTTACAGAAATTTTATCAAGCCCATTGAATCAGTTACATTCCTTCCTCCATATCCTTTCTTAAAGTTACGGGATGAAAGGTAATACCAGTGGAAGAGCTATTTAGGCCTAGTTTTCTTTGAAATACAAGCAAAGTACTAAGTAAATGAAAAATAAGTAGGAAAAAATTTGCAGTGGAATTAGTTTTATTGGTTGACAACAAAAGACCTACTCACTTGAATGGGGGAAGACTTCTCTGATTTCTTTGATATAAATATCAAAGGTAAATGGGCTAAACACTGTCCCCTCCCTCCCCCCTTCCCTGTTTCTCTTGCCCATTTGTACATCTCCTTTGCAGTTCTCGGTGTCTGAGAAGCAGGGATGAGTGAATCTGTCATTCTCTTATTTGTTCCACGGCAAAATGCCAACAACACGCGTATGTGTACATGAGTGTGCACACACACGTGTCCTTGAAACTCCATAAGAGAAACCGGCAAGCCAAAAACAGACTGGGAAACAAAATTGGTCAAGCATAAAAGAAATGGAAATGGAAGAACTGTGATTCTTGCTAAGCAGCCCTAAATAGGATTGTCTAGTTCGAGATAGCTGTGTGATGAGTCAGCCAATACGTTCAGTATGCCCAGGGCTCCATTGGACATGGGAGGCTTTAAGCCAAGGGTATAACCTGACGGGGCCAAAATAAGGACAGCTCCTTCCCTAGAGGCAAGTCTTAGTAGGAACCAGGCAGGGAGGCATCTTAACAAAATCCTCAGAATCAAGGTTGAGCTGAGGCATGACGATTCTATCAGACACTTTACCAATTATCCATGGCCATGATAATGATGCATCATCCTCATTCTGGAACCTCAGTCTGTAACAATAACAAACTTAGTAACTTGTTGTTAATAATAATGAATTACTATTGGTCACAAATTCATGGGCCAGCTGAGCATTTTAGCCAGTCTGGGCTAGGCTCACTGGGGATTTCTCTCGCATTTGTGTTCAGCTAGTGGGTCAGTTAGGGGCTGGCTCATCTT
Source organism: Lontra canadensis (assembly GCF_010015895.1). Lineage (NCBI taxonomy): Eukaryota > Metazoa > Chordata > Mammalia > Carnivora > Mustelidae > Lontra > Lontra canadensis. Next base: position 11,829,663 of record NW_022631010.1, read on the forward strand.
ACGTGACTTCAGCTGGGATGCCTTAGCTCTGTTTACTGTGGCCTCTCAGGCTCTGACTGGTTAGCTGGCCTGTTCATCGTGGCTGAGCGAGGTTCCAGGAGAAGAAGCAAAAGCATGCACGGTCTCTTGAAGGGCTGGACTCAGAATCGGCTCGTCATCTCTGCTTCATTCTGTTGGCCCAAACAAGTCCCAAGTCCAAATTCAGAGTCAGAATTCAGAGACTTCTGAGCTACAGGAAAATGGGAAAGGAGACAGACTGTTAATTGAAGGCATCAGAGTAATCTACCTCAGGCTCTTGTACCAGATATTGGCCCTGGGGGACTGGACCGTTACTTGGTCAGACGCCTAGGTCCTAGACGTTCACCGGGCTCCTAGGTTGGAGAAAGGTCAGAGACTAAAGCAAATAGTGATTACGAAGTGATCTGCTTCTAAGGAGGGAAATTAGGCTGGAGCCCTCTCCAGCCTCCTCCTTGGGGGTTAGAAACGGGTTATCTTAGGGGCAGATGAAAACAAAGGGTTGGCTCCACAGGTTCCTTGACAAGCTTGCTTCGGGACAGTAAGTCACGTGAGCCTTAAAGTGGTTCTTTCCCTCCACAGGAATCTAATCCAAGGTGAACAGTGGCTGGATATTCTTTAGTCTGGCATTTTCTGGTTTCCTAGGAACATTGAGGGAAGGGGACTTGGACACTCATAGTGCACAGATGAGACTCCCGTGTTCTCTGGGCTTGTGCAGTGTAGCTGGGGATTTTATAGACTTGGGGGTGCTCTATTGCCATATTCTACCTAACTCAGGGAATTAAGAGTATTGGTTCTCCAAGTGTGGACCTTAGCCCAGCAGTATCCTGTGTTTTACCTACCTTGTGTTTTCTCTGGCAGCCCTAAAAAGAGGCCTAGAAAAATTTAGAGGGTTCAAAGAAGAGCAATCAAGATCATGAGCAGGATAGAAATTCTAGAAAGATAGGTTAAAGAGACTGACTTCATGAACCCAGAGAGCAGGACACTGGTAGGGTTATGAATTTGGAGGATTTTACTTAAAGGGAATGCTGCTGAGCTGTTCTGTATGGCTGCTCAAATTAACCCAGAAGAAATTTCTAGGAAGAGGCAAGACTTCCTGTCAATGAATGACTCCAGTGGGGGTTCTTGAGTGTTTTTGTGATTCTCAGTGGAACTCAGATGCATTTGGAAATTTCACATCATTGTGATGCAGCCTTTTCTCTGACCTGTGTTTGTGAAGGAACAGTTTAGAGAAGCATTTGACAACAGGGGCCTGGAGCAGATTATTTTCCAGGGGCCTTTGCGACTGCTCTTAAGATTGTTTGAATTTGGGGCGCCTGGGTGGCTCAGTGGGTTAAAGCCTCTGCCTTTGGCTCTGGTCATGATCTCAGGGTCCTGGGATTAAGCCCCGCATCGGGCTCTCTGCTCAGTAGGGAGCCTCCTTCCTCCTCTCTCTCTGCCTGCCTCTCTGCCTGCTTGTGATCTCTCTCTCTGTCTGTCAAATACATAAATAAATAAAATCTTAAAAAAAAAATTGAATTTGCAATTTTGCATCATTTAAAAAAAATTATCGTGTCTTCATCGTTTTTGTTTTTCAGACCCTTAGAGTTTATCTGGAAGTTTGGTTTTTCAGAACAAGGACATGAAGGAAAGGTAGTAAGACAGTTGTTAAGAGGATGCGTTAGAAACAGACTACGTGGGTTCGAATCCCAGCTCTGCCACTTCTTAGCTGTGTGGATTTATGGTAGCTACTTTGTGCCTCAGCTTTCTTACCTATAAAATGGGAACGATTAATGATTAGTTAATGTCTCATGGGTTGTTGTGCAGCTTAGTTGATCTTATGTAAAACATAGGAGTTGTGTGTGGAACGTAGTGAACCCTCATTCAATATTATTTTACATGATTAAGGACTTGAATGTCTCTGTGCTGGGTATTCAGAGGCTGTTTTAGCCAAATGCTGGCATTGAACAGTCAATTCATTGTTGTGTATGAGAGAGGAGCTGTCCCTTGTGAGCAGTGAAGTTTGCCCCTCTCTGTGACCCCTGATTTTGAAGTGTCGACTTCAACTCCCAGGGATGATATTCTGCAGTGTCCCTGCCCCTAAGTCCTAAATCATTTCTCTTTCTTTCCCACATCTTCCAGAAACCCCTCAAGAGAGTTAGATTTCATTTCCCATTACAAATGGAATTCAATTAAACAGCTGTAAAAGAATGCCATATAATGTCACAGAGAACATAATGACATTTCCAAAATATTTTTGAGAAACTTGAACTCTAAATCAATTCAGTTCTGCCTAGTGAGGACACAGATTTAGTCATGGAAAAATTTTAACCTGACAACTAGCTTGTACCAGAATTATGGGTGCAACTGAGATTAGTTGTGTTTGGCAACTGAATTTTGAAGGGGAAAATCAGCTGATCTTCTTCCTGAACTTCTAAAGAGAAAAAAAAACAAACCTGTAATATCGGCCACATACCTGCTGTGATTTCAGTTTGCACATGACTGAAGCCTCTCATGGCCTTGTTAGAAAGAGTTTTATCAGTCTATTCAGGACTCAGCTGTATTTCCTTGGTCAGGAAAATGAGTGTTTAGGCCAAGTTAAACTCTTGTGTTGTTATTTTGGTGAAAAGTTTAAATGTGTTCTTTATTTAAAAAAAATTTTTTTTTCCCCAAATATTTTATTTATTTGACAGACAGAGATCACAAGTAGGCAGAGAGGCAGGCAGGGAGAGAGGAGGAAGCAGGCTCCCCGCTGAGGAGAGAGCCCGATGCGGGGCTCCATCCCAGGGCCCTGGGATCATGACCTGAGCCGAAGGCAGAGGTTTAACCCACTGAGCCACCCAGGTGCCCCTAAATGTGTTCTTTAAATGAAGCTCCCTTTTGAATTTACCAAATAACAAGCACTTAGTGTTTCAGGGCTCAAATTCTGACAGAAAGTGGTCGTGGTTCTCTTTTTTTCGATACAGAAAATGCTCTGTGGTGTCTACGTCAGTAGAGTCAAATATTAAGCGTTTATTATTCTTGAGTTTTGGTGCACTGGGCCATTCTGAATAAGTGGATATGGTTTGATTGATCTTCTCCAGCCTTGCTCTTGGGTCTGCCTCCTCTGATGTGTTTGTTATCCAGTAGCTGTCTGGTCAAGGATGGCCTCCCTCAGACCTCTGGGCGTTTGCCAGCTAGAGGCTGAGGATGCACTGGCTAGGCCACATGCCTCTCATCATCCATCTCATCTGGGTTTGTTCACACGGTGAGGCAAATTTTCTGGCCTGCTGGTACATGGTGCTCATTAAGTCTAACTAAACATTTCTTTGTTATTGGCAGAGAGACTGGAAATGGGTAAGGTCTCTGGAGACCTAGGCTAGGAGTCGGCACAAGGTCATATCTGCCATGTTCTCATGGCCAAAGCAAGTCCCAAGGTCAGTTCAGATTTAGGGATGAAACAACTGACTCCACCTCCTGGTGGGAGGGTCTGCTGAATCACGTGACAGAGGGCCTCGTGTTCAGCCGCAAAGCTACCCCGGAAGTCCATGTTAAATGTCTGAAACCTGTGAATGTTGTTAACGGTAGGTAACAGAATGCAAAATGTATGATTAAATTAAGGATTTTTTGAGAGGAAGTGTTTCTCTGGTATTTTTATTCAGGTGGGCTCTGAATGCCGTCACATGCATCTTTATAAGAGAGAGGCACAGTTTGCCAGAGAAATCTGCAACCCCCCCCACCAGAACAGGAGGTGATATAAAGAGAAGCAGAGATTGGGGTGATAGGGCCTCAAGCTAAGGAAGGCCTCAACCAAGAGAGGTGGGAAATTGACAAGAAATGAAATCTTTAGAGCCTCTGCAGGAAATGTGGCCCTGCCCACACCTTGATTTCAGATTTCTGACCTCCAAAACTGTAAGAGAATAAATTTCTGCTGTTTTAAGTTACCTGGTTTTGTTAATTTGTCATGACACACACAGGGAACAACACAGGCATGGGTATAGGGCGGGAGAAAGAATGGAACACATTATTGCCATCATCCACATATACTCCTAAATTAATATAATTTTGTATAGTTCTTTTTCACTTAACATGACAGAACATTTTCCCATGTTACAGAGTTGTTGAAAACATTATTTTAAATAGCATTATCCAATATGCAGATATGTATGCATAATACAATCATAAGGAATTGCATGATAATATATAACGTATATTAAGTTAGTCTGGCTAAACATTTCCTTGGTATTGGCAATTCAGTTCCTTGGGCTTTTCAGAGGAAGCCATCCACACGAGGCAACGCAGATTGCCCTGTGCCCTGAATCACCATTCCGGTTTCTCTCTTGTCACTTCACTCCATCAGGCCCTGGTATCTCTTGTTGGAATTATGATAGTCCTCTTCTGGATCATCTCAACCTCCCTCCAGCCCACCCTACAGACTGCTCCACCAGATTAGTTTTCTAAAGAAAAATGTCCACTCAAGTCACTTCTGGCTAAACACTCTCAGTGATGTTCAATTGCAAATATTCTTTAATCCAACCCTCGCTACCCTTGTACAAAAGTGTACAGTTATCTGTGTCATTCCTTTCTGAGAGCCTTGAGGACAGTGTTACCTTCCCTGTCTTTGTATCTCCCGCTTCACCTGCCATGGGATTTTGAAGGTATCTAGTATCTGCTGCATGAGTGAATACATGGGTTAAAAGGAAAATACTTCTCATTGCCATGTCTTTTCATATAGGATCCCATTCAATTTGTCTGACTTTGAAACCACCTGGGTGAATTGAAGGGTTGTTCTAGCTCAGGGACATCTTACTATGTTTGTGTCATGAACCCATTTGGCACTTGGGGAAGCCTGTGGATCCTTGGCAGAATAATGCTTGTGATTAAGGCAGAAAATAAAATAAACTAGGGTTACCCAAAAAATCAGTTGTATTGCACATAGATGTGAATTGTGGTATTGTAATAGATCTTCATCTTTCATGCATAAAATAATTCTTCATTGTAGGTCTATTAACTACTGTAAGTTCAAGGTAGTGATGAGAGTACACAGAATTTCAAGATACTTCAACAACCATAATGTGATACGCACATATCTGTGGTTCTATTGATGACAGAATCCCAAAGCCTGCTAAGACTATGGTGGTTTGTTGGCTAAGTCCATCATTGAAGAAAACTCCAGATTTTAATGAGAAGCCAGTGTAAATAAAGGTGAAACTTTGTTCCTATCTTAGTTGATGGGAACCACCCCCGCTCCTTAAATTCTCTAGGTCCAGGTCAAGGGCCTACAAAGCTTGTCTTAGAAATAGCTCTAACACCAGTCTCTGTGTAACTTAATTGTCATGTCACTCAGAGCTTCCACTAAATGTTTTGAAGTGCTTTGTGGGGTTAGAGGTCAGCAAGAAATTTCAGAACATTGGCCCATATACCAGGGCACCTAAGATCTTATAGGCACGGTGTAAAACCTTTTTCGAATAATAACGCAGCCTTCTTCAAGGGCAGATGGAAAGTAACTGTTGCGCGCATTGCTTTCCACAGCGTAGGAACTGAGGCCTTTCAAACAGGTGTAACTTGTGGCCCATGCCCCAGCTTGGACACATTTCTGTTTCTAAATCTCCTGAGCAGTTTTTTAGTTGAATTGAGTTGTTCAGTTGGCTGTCTCCCTAATGGTACTGGATTAGCCCGTTGCTTGCATTTAGGGTGACTTAAGCACAAGTAACTTTGATACTATGGAAGCTGGCTTTCCTACTTCCAAAGGGGCTTGGGGCAGCTTGTCATCTGACACAAACTGCAGAGTAGAACGATGCTCCGGGCCCTATGTGATCTGGTTGCGCCTCCCAGACGTTGCCCTGCGGTCTGAGTTTTGTGGGCCTGTGTCAACTGGGGAGCATGTTGTGAATGCAGCTTCCATTCACTCTGGATAGAAATTCCATGAAAACATTTTTTATTTATTTCTTAAAAGAAGCCTGTTTAAAACAAAAACAAAAACAAAAAACTCCTATTCCTTCATTCTACGAGGCACTGGTTTCCAGCATCCCGGAGTTTGTAAAGTCAATTTGGATCAGTGCAGGGATTCTTTTAACACTGAAACTGCACTGTTGTGGATGGTGTTTCTAATTGTATCATTCACCTGTTAGCTGTGTTAATTAAGAATCTAAGATGAATGCCTATATTATATATATTACATATCTCTGTCTATCCATTACTGTGTCTGTGTATAGTATATACATATGTATACACACACATATACACACAATATGTGTTACGTATAATCACATACACAGAACATCTGCACGTAGGTATGTATACACACACACACGATGATGAGAACTCACCTAGGGGTGCCTGGGTGGCTCATTCATTAAGCGTCTGCCTTCGGCTCGGGTCATGATCTCAGGGTCCTGGAATCGAGCCCCGCATCAGGCTCTCTGCTCTGCGGGGAGCCTGCTTCTCCCTCTCCCTCTGCCCCTACCCCTGCTTGTGTTCCCTCTCTTACTGTGTTTCTCTCTGTCAAATAAGTAAATAAAGTCTTAAAAAAAAAACAACTATTCTTAGAAAATAAAAAATAAAACAAAACTCACCTAGAATGGTGTTTACCTGAACACTGACCATTCTTTTGGGGATGGACATTTACATTTTTCTCTCTCTCAAGCCATCTAAATCCTCTGTGGGCCTGTGTCAGCTGGGGAGCATGTTGTGAATGCAGCTGACTTTGAGACTAATACCGAATATGGCAATCTTTTAATACGGCACGTTAACTTGAATAGTTCGTTGGTATGGGTGGGAGAAAGAGATCATTCGTAAGATTAAGTATAAATGTAGTAATCCCTTGAAGTTCTCAGAGCAGTACTTAGTTCTTTGGTAATGCGGACATCTCTTGTACATTTCACTAGCGTGTAAGAGGGGCTGCCTTTTGCATGAGATTGAGTAAAAATGGCACAAAGTGTTTGTGTTATTTTTGATTTTTGTCTCATTGAATGACAACTTAAATCTGACCTAGTGAATCCTTCTGCACATCAAGAGCTATGTATTTATTTTAAATTTGAGTAACTATAGCTGTGTCTTCACATTTCTTAAGGCCCTGGGGCGCCTGGGTGGCTCAGCTGGTTAAGCGTCTGACTATTGATTTCAGCTCAGGTCATGATCTCAGGGTCCCGGAATGGAGTCCCGTTTCGGGCTCCACATTCAGCAAGGAGTCGATTGAGGATCCTCCCTCTCCCTTTGCCCCTCCCCCTGCTTGCATTTTCTCTCTCTCTCTCTCTCTCAAATGAATAAATCTTAAAAAAGTTCCTTAAGGCCCAACTTAAGGCTGCTTCCTTCATAATTTATTCTGATCCCCTATATCAGTTTCTCATTTCTGCTGTAGAAAATTACAACAAAGTATAGTGGCTTAAAACAACACTCATCTATTATAGGTTTCTGGAGGTCAGAAATGCTAAATGAGTTTCACTGGGCTAAAACCAAGGTGTTGACAGGGCTGCGTTCCTGTCAGAAGGCTCTAGAGGACGATCTGTTTCCTTGTTGCCTTTTGCAGTTTCTAGAGGCTGCCCTGGTTTGTGGTCCCTTCCGTCTTCAAAACCAACAGTGGCCTATGGGGTCTTTCTTGCAATGTCCTTTCCTGCATCTTACTCCTCTGCCTCTTTCTTCCCCTTTGTGATGACATTGGGTCCCTCTAGAGAACCCAGGATCACCTTTGTTTTAAAGTCGGCAGATGAGCAGGTTTTCTTTTTTCTTTTTCTTTTTCTTTTTCTTTTCTTTTCCTTTCCTTTCTTTTCTTTTCTTTTCTTTTCTTTTCTTTCTTTCTTTCTTTCTTTCTTTCTTTCTTTCTTTCTTTCTTTCTTCTTCTTCTTCTTTTTTTTTTTTTTAAGATTTTATTTATTTGTCAGAGCACAAGCAGGGGGAGGAGCAGGCAGAGGAGGAGGAAGCAGGCTCCTCGCTGAGCAAGGAGCCTGATGTGGGGCTTGGTCCCAGTACCCCAGGATCATGACCTGAGCCAAAGACAGACGCTTCACCGACTGAGCCACACAGGGGTCCCAGCAGATTAGCAATCTTAATATCATCAGCAATTTTAATTCTCCTTTGCTGTGTAGCACAACATATTCACAGGTCTGGGCACTAGGAAGGTTGTCTTTAGGGAGCTATTAGTCTGCCTAATGTGGTTGGTAAACCAGAAATGATTTGTTTACTTTTCATATGGTTTTAGTGACAGTTGTTTCAACTTGCTATTATTCACATACATCCTTTCTACATATATATTTTTTGTGTCTTTTAACCTGTGGACAGGACGTGACCATTTCTATATCACGTCTGTGCTCTCTATAATATATAGTGACACTGAAAGAACCAGGTGAATATATTTAGAACAAATGCTGATTCCATATAAAGTTTATCCAAAGACACATGAGTTAGAAGGAAGGAAGTTCAACTACAGTAGTATAGAAAATGGAAGCAGGCAACAATGGTCAGATAACCATCAGTATTATGCCCAGGAGAATAGTTTCGTGTGTGGGGGGTCTAAGCAAATAATGTCACTGGTGAAAGCCTATCATCCACTTGATAGATTTATTATAATTTTTCTCACTCTGTGTTAATATTTTGGCATTAAACATCCATCTATGTCTTGGCTTTCTTTTATTTATTTATTATTATTACTCTTATTTTTTACCGTGAATCAGTTCTTTGAAGACTTCTGAACTCTGGGCAGCCTACCCTCTCATGCCTGAATCTGCAAAGTTTGGAAAGTGATGGCCACGTGAGGGGGTAGATGCACTGTGGGGAGACCAGCTGAGTAGCTCACCCACTCTTGCCAAGTGGTACCCACAAGCTGTCCTCAAACTCAGAGATTTTGGCTTTAAAGTGCGTCTAACTACATGTAGCTTTTCTGTAAGTATGCTTAAGAGCAGAAGGAAATGAATGGTTTCCCCAAGAGGTTCAGAAAGCCCAGAGTTTCTCCCAGGTGTTATCTTTAGACTGTATGTGAGTTATTCTCCTCCCCAATGTATTTGTGTAGTTCTAAATAGATCTTGAAAAAGTTTCAACTCCGTTCCAAATACAAGCACTGTCATTTTGAGAAGTGTGAACACATATTATCTTTACCATAGTTTGATGATGTGGGTAGGTGTTCTTTTTCCTCTCTTAGGGTGAGAAATTCAGCTCCCAGAGTGTTAAGTGACTTGTCCATCACAGAGTTATATGATGTGTGCAACACAGTGAGTAATTGGAATCTAGATTACTTCACCCCAAGCTCCGTGGTTCTTAAACAGTTGAATATCGCACAAACTGCATTTTCTTGGTCTCGGTGTTTTCTAATTCATGATCTAAATAACACAACACAACTCAGAAAATGTGTTCCATGCCACATTAATCCAGTGATATTCTGTGTGAAAAAGAAGTATTTTGTTGTCAAGTCTGTAATGAACAATACTTTAAAAATTAAGGCATGTACTAGCTTAGTGGTGATTATGCATGCAAAAGTGGGTGGTAGAGAAATGTTTCAGGTTTTTACCCCAGCATCTTCCAAATTCCTAAGACCGCGGAACCCTTGCCTTCTGCCCTTTGGTTCCCATAATAGCTAGTATCTTTTGGGAAGGGACAGATTCTAGGTCCTGGGTTCCCAGTTGGTCAGTCATGATCATGCTGCCAGCCACAGGGTCCACATGGAGGAGCTAATGGGCAGAGGTTAGCTTTGCCCTCCATGTCCACTAGGAATGCTTTTAGTAGCGGGAACCTAAAGAATCTGAGTGATTTGGGTTGAAACCCTTGGGAATGAAAGTATGGTACTTATGTTGGCTACATAAATAGCACCTGGGAACTTGTTAGATATTCAGAATTTCAGGTCCCACCCTAGATTTGCTGAAAGGGAATCTGCTCTGTAACAAGATCCCCAGGTAATTCATATACATAGCAACATTTAAGAAGCATTGATTTGAATCATTAAGACATTAATTTTTTAATCTAACAAGAAATTCAGAGATAGAGAATCCTTTTTTTTTTTATTTGGAACTCTAAGGGGCATCTAGAACTTGGGGTCTCATTTCCTCCTGGTGGCAAAATGGCTGCCAAAGTTCTCTGTATTCTATCTTCTTCTAACTGCATTTAAATATAGCTGGAAGGAGGCAGACGTAAAGGGCTTTTTTCTTTTGTGGCTTTCTCTTTTTATTAAGTGATATTTTCCTTCTCAGAAGGCTTCTTGCAGACTTCCTCATCAGGTTAGTGTGGGTCACATAGACCAGTTAACCACTTAGACCACCCATTAGGCCAATACTGGCAACACGTAATAGGAAAGCCTCAATTGCTTTTAGTCTTGACCAGTACTGTCTAAAAGAAATATGCTTGCCTCATATACAATTTAAAATTTTCTGGTAGCCACATTTTAAAAATGAAACAACAACTGAAGTTAATTTTAATAGTGTATTTTATGTAATCCAATCTATCTAGGCTATTATCATTTTAACATGTAACCAACATACAAAAATTATGTTTTTTTGTGAGATATTTTATATTCTTGGTTTCAAACTAAGTCCTCGAAGTCAAGTCTTCATGCTTATATCACATCTCAAATCAGATGCTAAATTTTTATCAGAGATACTTGATCTGTATTTGGTTCTCACAAAAATCACAAATCTTTAAAGGCTCTATTTATTTGAAAGAGAGAAGAGACAGTGAGTGAGAAAGAGAGAGTGGAGGGGGAAGACGTAGAAGAAAGAGACCCCCCTGATGAACAGGGGGCCTGTCATGGGGCTCATGGCATCATGACCTGAGTTGAAGGCAGACACTTAACAGAATGAGCCATGCAGGCGTCCTACAAAAGTCACAATTGAAAAGTATTCACATGCCCAAATTGCTTCATGTATCCTTATTTCCCAATAATCAGGTTTGAGATTTTAAATTTAAAGTAAAAATGTTCCTCAGTCCCACCAGTCACATTTCAAGGGCTCAGCAGTCACACGTGGCCAGTTGCCATCACACTGGACAGTGCAGGACTGGGCCTTGCTATTCAGAGCGTGGCCCAAGGACCAGCAGTAGTAACAGCATCATCTGAGAACATGTTAGCACCACCGAACTTGGGGTTCCACCCTAGATCTAGTCAATGAATACCTGTATTTTAACTTTAATGCACATAGAGTTTGAACAGCATGAGTCTGTGATGTGCCCAAGTTTGGCTACGGTTTAGAATGAATGCGGGGACTTTAGGAAACACTGATGCTTATACCCAGCCCCAGAACCTTGGAGTCAGACTCTCTGTGGTGGGGTCCAGGCATCAGTACTCCTTATTCCAGTATGCAGTCAAGTTCGAGACACACTGGTCTAGACCAGTCCTGATTCTTCCCCTGAAGATTCAGACGCACAGCAACCTGGATGATATCGTAGTAGAAGTACTAGGATCAGTCACCAACAATGGTTCCATACTTGATTCCCCTGTTCTGTGGATATTTCCAGCTGGGAGAAGACTCTGGCTGGGATCTGCTACACCTGCTAGGGTTACCCTTTCCTAGTTTCCTTTCTGAATTCGGTCACTGACTAATTCTTTGCCTCTGTTTCCCTGTCAACACTGTCACCATTGATTATCTTCTTTTCTTCCGGGTAGGGCTTTAGGGTTTTTGCCTGGTGCTAATTCATACCCAGAGCCAGTCTGGAAGGCCGTCGGTGACTACCGTGTTGTTCTGCCACCTCACTGCTCTGTTGTCTTGTTATCCATTAACTCCACATCCATGTTTCGTAGACAATGGCCTTTTCTTAGTTCTTAGACGTTCCTGATGGCATTTCCAGAATTAGCTTCCTTCAGGTGTTCATAATTCTGCCTTTGTTTTGCATATTGTGTTCTACCTCTTCTCTGATGAGAAGGTCAGGTGAGGTGGTCAGTGAAGTCGGCTCACTCAGAACAATCAATCCGTGAGCTCTCACTGAGATGTGAGTTTTATGATCATATTGGGGTGCTTTGGAAGCGGCCCACATGCACTCCTCTGGGTTCCTGGAGATTCAGAAAGTGCCCATACCTCAGAGCGTGGCCTTGTACATTTTCATGCCTCTGCTGCAAAGTTTCTCTTCCAAGGAGGGGTCTTGAACAGGACATACTTTGGAAGAAATAGGTGCTCCCTTACTAGGAATCTTTACCTGGGAGGTTCTCACCAGTGCAAACAAAGCCATGTTGAAATGAAAGTGCTGAGTTTGCCCAGCTCTAAAAGATGCTGTCTGTGGTCCCTTGGACTTGAGAACAAAGAGACTGTTCTGGCAGCGTTTGGAACCTCACCTGTTCCTTAGTAGAGCAGTTTCTGGGAAGGATACAATTCTGTCATAAGTAATTGTTGTCAAATCTAATAAAAAGACTTCTCTAACATTTAGGCTCTAAGACACATAGGCTGTGTAATAAATAAAACAATTGCATATTAGTTTGTATTCACTAGAAGAGAACTAGATTTTAAGTGAAGCCTATCAGTTTCTAGAAATCCTTAAAGTATAAAAGTTTTTAGTCTACGTTGTATAATCAAGTGTGTGAAGACTGAGCATTTAGAAAGTTATAGGAGCCAACAAAATCCATTTTTTATCTTACCTCAAAAAATTAAGTCAGTGTTTTAATGGTATAGCGTCTATGATTTAAAAAAAAAAAGCCTTCGATTAGAAAAGTCTTATTTTTGACATTTAAAGTTGTAGTGTGGTGTGGGGGAGGGTGTTTACCTGGCTTATTTGATAGAACATGTAACTCTTGATGGGGTTGTAAGTTTGAGCCCCACACTGGGTGTTGAGATGACTTAAAAAGAAAATCTTTAAAAAAAAAAGTTGTAGGATTAAAAATGTCTCATTTTAAAATCTATCACATTTACATAAAGTTTGTCTCATACTTGTATTGCCATAAAAATGAATATGGTAAAGTCCCCACGACATTTTTAGGTATTTATGGAGGTGGTCCAATGGCTATTCAGTGAAGCTCCCTAAAAAAATATGGTCAATGTGACTCAAACTATGTGTAGAATAGCAGATTATTAAAAGTCTAATGTCAACCACCTAGAATTTAGAATTAAGAAATAGGAGGAACCATCTAGCACTGTGGAGAGCCAAAGAAATTTTGACTCAAACGCAATCGAACACCACCCAGTATAAGGGGAAAAGCTAATAATTAAAGGCACATTATATCTAGTGAAATATGTGTTTATGCCTGCCTATAGAATGACGTAGATCTCATTTATGCGACAATCTACCTAACAGATGGTGTGTTGTGCTTTGCCATGTTCATAGCACTGTTAGAAATAATCCCACCATCTTCTCTGCCTGGGGCAGAGTTGGTAACATTTTGGTCCCATTTGACAGATTTGAAAACCAAGACCCAGAAAGGAACAACGTATACCTCAAGTCAGAAGAATGTAGAATTAGAAATCATTCTTCTTACTCATCAGCTGGGATTTTCTTCACTGCAGTATGCTGTCTCTTTATTTCTTAGAGCCCTCAGGCACCATCCTGGACTTTTAGACATAAAAGGACCAGCCACTGAATTGGAAAAGCCTCCCCCCGCCCACCCACCACCCTGTGGGTTAGACCAACCTGGTCCTCTCTCCTCTGGAGTATCGAAATTTGGTCCCTTTCTCTATAATTCTAAAAATATTATAGTTTGAAAACTTAGTTTTCCTATAAATTTGGCAGAAACTTCGTGGCAAGATTATGCCTGAATCAACAGGATTTATGTCATCTACATTTATCCCACTTAGAGGAACTAGCCATAGCTTTCACTGCATAGATACAGATGTGTTTGGGATCAGCGAACTTCTTCTCTTTTCCTGGACCCCTACTGTCTTTGCAGTAATGACTCAACTCCACCATTGTTGCTAGCACAAAAGCAGCCAGAGACAATATGTATTTGAAGGAATCACTGTCTTCCAATAAAACTTTATTTACAGATATAAATAGCAGGCAGACTTGGCCCTCTGGCCATCGTTTGTCAGCCGCTGGACTAAATGCGTAGATCTGTCAAGGCTCATGCATAATGTATGATATATGCACCACGTTACCTTTCTAAATCTGAAACATATCAGACCTCAAGTGTTTTTTTGTTTGTTTGTTTTGTTTTGTTTTGTTTTGTTTTTGTAAGGAATCATGGGGCTGTATCTAAAATTTTAAAGTTTTTTTTAAAAGAGAAAGTTCTCTCCATTTTAATGAAGGGTTAAGACCTTGTATACAGATGACTGGAGAATTAAGATTCACGTATTGCCAGTGCATTCATCAGGAATGAGTTCTGTGATTCACAAGTATTTAAACACAGAGGTTCATGTTTTTCCTACATAACAAGTTCAGAGGTAGTTGGTTCAGGGCTGGTTCAGAAGCTAAGTCATTCCCTCAGGGATCCTGCCTCTGTCCAGATTCACTCTCCACCATCCTTAGTTGATAAGCTTTCTTCTGGAAGCTCATTACCTCATGGTTGCAAAATGTGTGCTGTGCGTCCAGGTGTCTCATGCATACTCCCAGCAGAAAGCAAGAGAAGCAAGCAGGGAGCAACTGTATCTGTGTTAGAAAACCAGAAACCTACCACCTGCAAATCTCAACATACCTTTTCATTGGATTAAACTAGGTCGTAAGGCTACCCCTCATTTTAAGGAAGCCTTATAAGCAGGTATTTTTAACTGGGTTCATTTTCTCACCCATGGACATCAGGAGAAAGGATGTTGGGAGGTCAAGTCGGACCATCTGCTGAGGCATCTGGTCTTGTTTGGTGGCTGTTATATTTCATTCCAGATATTTAATATTGTATAGTCTTCTCCCCTGGGCAGAGTATCTTTTTAAGTATCCCCTGTGTTAGCAGTATTTACCATCTGAGTTGGAAAATTAAATCTCATTATTCACATTCTTATGTAAATGTTACATAACATGCATATGTAATCACTTCAGAAAAGACCTCTTCAGAAAGATCTTTTACTGATTTTAGTGTTGGAGGACTCCTTTTAGATGCGATCCTTGGCGAATGGGTTAGCAAGGTTGAGGTGAGGGTGAAGGAGAAATCAGTGGAAGGCAATTTGTGCTTTCAGCTTTGTAAGCGCGTCTTTGTTCTGATGGGGGATGAGCACACATTAAAGCAAAGTTTCATGGCAGGGGGCTGGTTAGCTTAGAGCACCTGAACAGAGAACAGTTAGTTACGCAGTAACTTTCTTGGGAGATGACTTTGATGCAAGTTTGAGAGCAAAGCAATTAAATAAGCTCCCAGAGACCATTTTAATTTTTACTTGTGTATTTTGGGATTCTTGTCTTCCCCTCTGAAGTGGTATTTATTTTCTTCCCCATCAGGCACTTACTTGTTATTTATTTGGCATAGACTACCGTAATAATAATAATAATAATAATAATAAAAAGATAGAGGTACCTATACAATTTTAATGTCTTTTTGCTTTAGTAGGACATCCTCAAATGGTGTACATGGGACTAGAATGAAATGAATAGATTCATTTATTGATTTGTTTAGACTTGAAGTGAAATTATTTTTTTCTTCAACTAAGTTCTGTGATACTGAATTAATTCTAGAACCTATTTGAATGTAGCTATTGTGGCTGAGTGTAACCATGGGCCTTCATCTGTCAGGTAAAGCTTAACCCCCAAATAATGGCCATGACATCCTCACCTTGCATATTCTTTTTTTTTTTTTTAAAGATTTTATTTATTTATTTGACAGACAGAAATCACAACTAGGTGGAGAGGCAGAGAGAGAGGAAGGGAAGCAGGCTCCCTGCTGAGCAGAGAGCCCGATGTGGGACTCAATCCCAGGACCCTGGGATTATGACCTGAGCGGAAGGCAGAGGCTTTAACCCACTGAGCCACCCAGCTGCCCCCCTCACCTTGCATATTCTTAAAAATTACAATGAGAAAACCCAGTTTTTAATCCAAATGGTTCATGGTTGCCAGGCTGTGTGCCAGGATAAAAGGATCCCCCAAAACTATTTCACAGGTGACCAGAAATGGAGTGGTCACATTTTGGTGACTGTGTAATTGTTGGGGAAAAATCAGGAACTAGAAAAGAGAGCAAAAGGGAAGTAGAAGGACCCTAATCTCTCATTTTATAGAGGCAGGGGAGAGAAGATTGTCTTATTTGGTGAATTAAGAAAAAGAGGGTTTTTTTTGTTTTGTTTTGTTGTTTTTTTTTTTAATTTTATTTAAACTTATTTTTTAGTGTTCCAAGATTCATTGTTTGTGTATCACACAAGAAAGAGAGGTTTAAAATCATTTAAAAATAAATGATCTGTTTTCCACTTCCAGCCATAATGGAGTTAAAGAAGCTAGTTTACTCCTCCCTAAATAGAAAACCAGATAGAAGCAAGGGGGTTGGGGAAGCAAGGGGTGTAAATACAGGAGTCTAAACGACAATTGAGAAATGAACTACTGAAACACGGTAGTGGTGATGGAATGCAGGAAACAGAGAAAGGCATACCATGGAATCAAATGGTCAGTTTTAAATAAGGGTTTGAGTGTATCATCTAAATGTGCGTTCTCCAATTCAGTAGTTACTGGCCAAGTGGGGTTAGTGAGCCCCTGGTTTGTGCAAATTGACATGTGCTGTAAGTGTAAATATATAGACATCAGATTCCAAACACTTTGTGTAAAATAAAAAAGAACATAAAATACCTCTATAGTTTTTGTACTAATTATATGTCAAACTGATAATTTTGGATATCGTTGGTGAAATACATATTGCTAAAATTGATTTGACCATTTTTTTTTTTAAAGATTTTATTTATTTATTTGACAGAGATCACAAGTAGGCAGAGAGGCAGGCGGGGTGTAGGGGGGGAAGCAGGCTCCTGCCAAGCAGAGAGCCCGATGTGGGGCTCGATCCCAGGATGCTGGGATCATGACCTGAGCTGAAGGCAGAGGTCTTAACCCACTGAGCTACCCTGGCACCCCAGACCATTATTTTTTAATGTTTTTATTTTAAGTGGCTCCATGCCCAATATGGGGCTTGAACTCAGGACCCTGAGACTGGGTCGCGCATACCACCATCTGAGCCAGCCAGGCACCCCTAATTTTACTTTTTTTTTCTCATTAGTGTGATTACTAGGACATTTTAACTTACAAATGTGGTTTACACTCTACTTCTATTGAACAGCCACTGTTTTGGAGAGATGGAGGTACACTAGAGAAACTGAAATCAGAAATGATCAATTTATTTATACACACTGCAGGAATGAACTGGGTGCAGTGGGAAAGGAAGGCTTTTGTTTTATACTTGTATGTATTTTAGAAAATCATTTTTACTAAATATTGAGCAGTTTCAAAAGGATATTTGTAAGACATATGAAAAGCATGAGCAATAACAAGATAACCTTCCTGATCACCAACCAGTTAAAGGAAAAAACCAAAACAGCTCCCCATTTACTTGGAAGGCACTCTTCGCTCCCCACTCAAGGCTGTTGTTTAAATTTTAATTTGTATTACTTCATACTATTAAAAATAATCACAGTCACTTTTAAAGAGAGGGTTTTTTTTTTTAAGATTTTATTTATTTATTTGACAGAGATCACAAGCAGGCAGCAAGAAAGGAGGAAGCAGGCTCCCCGCTGAGCAGAGAACCCAATGTGGGGCTCAGGACTCTGAGACATGACCTGAGCTGAAGGCAGAGGCTTAACCCACTGAACGACCCAGGCACCCCTAAAGAGAGTTTTAAAGTGGAAGCTACCTTCTATCATTTTTTGTTTGTGTACATAATCTGGCAACATTAAGTTTTAAAATGTGTCTGACATTCAATTCAGTGGGTCCCTTTATGATATGTGTTCTGTGTGTTTTTAAAAAGGCACAATGCAAAGAACTATCTAAAGCTGATGCCAGGTTTTTAAAAGCAGGTATTATTGTGTCTCTATTTTATAATTATGCATGTACATGTGCTGTCATAGATATACACATGTTTATTCGCATAGGAACAGGTCCATATACAGCTACTGATAACATCACTTATTTCAGAAGTCTGCCTGCCAGACAAAAGAAGGGGGTTTCATATTCTGGTTTGATAAATTTTCAGAGAAAGATGATCGTGGAATGGTATTATTTACTTAGCTTTGATCATTTTCTGTATTTTCCAAATGAAAATATTAAAGAATTAAAGAATTTAAAATAAATATTTGAATACGTTCTAAGAGTCAGGGCTTTCTTAAAGCAGAACACGTTGCCTTGGCAGCTAGAAAGCAGCTAGAAAACAGCGTACTTAGAAATCTTAAAAGGAAGGGGGTAAGTTACACAAAAAGTATTAAAGCCATTGTTTTCCTCCTCTCCCATTCCAAATAGATGAGTCCAAGAGGCGAGGGTTACCACTTCCAAACCAACCCTGAAATTGATTCCTTTCCTCATCCCCACTTGGGCTCAGGCACTTGGGAAGCACCAAGTCTTCTGCCAGTGCTCATTTGTTCACTTTCAACACATAAAGAAGCATCTGAGCAAATCGTATTACAGTAATTGGCTGTATTTTCAGTAGGACAATTGAAACAAAGGAGTTACATGGATCATTTTAATTTGCTGAATGTAGACCACAGAGCTATAGGTAATGTTTATTTTTTCCCTAATTATGAATGTCCATGTGCTTGGAAAAGATTTCTTAAAATTCATAACATTACAAAGAACAAATGAAATATTTATTATGAGCCTAATATCCAGACATAAACAGTAACCTTTTGTTGTGTTTATTTCTAGTATTTCCAGGCATAAACATTATTTTAAAACTTCAGATGTATGCCATGTATATGCTGTTTTGTTTTGTTTTTCTGAAGAACATGCTATTGTGAGTGCTTTTCATGGTGTTGAATATTCTTCATAAGCATAGTTTTAATGACTTTGAAATAGAGAACTTTTGAGAAATCAATTAAAGTATGCTAAAAGTTGGAATTGAATGTATTTATTCCTTTACTTGAGTCTGAGTGTATAATTGATAGCACAAGTGAAAAGATGATGAGATCTCTGTCTTCTCACAATAGTGATTTTTCTAAGCTATTAATATTAGACGAATGGAAATCTTCCCTGTGGATGTGGAAGACATGTCCGAGGACACATCTTTTAATGCAGACCATCTGGTTATGCCCTTCTCTACCCACCAATAGTTGAAAAAGCAGAGACTTCATTAATGCAATGTGGCGTGAAGCTATAACCTTGCATCTTAGGACAAAAATGAATCTAGATTCTGTTCCTGTCTCAAGGAGGTAAAGGTTGTAGGTTCATCTTTGCCTGGTTGTTTACCTTTAACTAATGACTTATTTGGCATAAAGTACCATTATCTAGGTGAAGTCCACCTCTGCCAAGTCTAATACCTGTCACGAGAGATGGGACATGGTGGTGGTTATGCAAACAATGGGGGAGGGTGTAGAATTATGTCTCTTTTGAGGTCAAGCAGATGAATGGGGTTCGGGGGGTGGTGGTTGGGGAGGGAATGGTCTTTATGGTTTAGGGATCCAGGAGCCGGTGTCACCAGAGGAGAACCACTAAACTGTTTTTAAAGTGGAAGAGCAGAGACATTTACAAGGATTGTAATAAGAGTGTGGTAAGACAAGATGGGAGGCTCGAAGAGGTAATTAGGTTAATGGGAGAGTGGAGAGCTCCCACCTCTTGATGCCTTCTGTGGGCCAGTCACTTGTCTCCCATGGGGTGGGATGGGAGTCACCTGCATAGGGAGGGAGTGATGGAAGACTAGGCAGACTTTCTCTTCATTTGGCACATAAGCATAACAAGATTGAAGGAAATGGGAAAGAAGTAGATTGAAGGAACAGAATCTTAATTTTTAGAGGAGTGTGAAGAGTTGACACTGTCTGACATTCCATAAGGAAATAAAGGCTCTTTTTTTTTTAAATTTTTTAAGATTTTATTTATTTATTTGACACAGAGCGATCACAAGTAGGCAGAGAGGTAGGTGGGGGTTGGGGGGGGCAGGTTCCCTGCTGAGCAGAGAGCCCGACTCCATTCCAGGACCTGAGATCATGACCAGAGCTGAAGGCAGAGGCTTAACACACTGAGTCACACAGGTGCCCCTGAAGCCTCCCTTTAAATAACCTGCAGAAGGTCACAGATGGTTCACAGGGAGTCCCAGGAAGCTGCCAGCCACTGTTGGATATGGACCTTTGGAAGATGATTCTAGAAATTCAGGGTCCTGGATGAGAATGGAGAGAGATGCCTGTGTCTGATGCAGGAACCATAATGCCTCCTGTTGTGGGTCGGCACCCAGGGGTGATGGGTGGGATGATGAAAAGGAAAGAAAAAGCAATCAAGATGTTAATATCATTGCCAAAACAGAAGTATCCCTGAACTTGCTTTTAATTAGGTAGTCATGTTTTTGAGGTTAGTAAATGTCACATATATTAAACCACTCTATTTCTTGTTTTTATGTCCAGCTCTTCAAGTCTTTAAAGTCTTTGGAAAGGCATCTTTTTATAAAGCTTGAGCTCTTTGTGCGCTAAGATCACTAGATTATTGGTTTAGAACACAGACACCCTCAAGAAACTCACCTTTTGTGTTTTGGACTTTGAAATCTAGGAAGATACATTTCAGACACTATAGTTTGCAGGAGTTCTGTCTTCCTGTAGTTTCTCTTATTTACTCCTTAAAGAGCCCTGAGAACTAACAGGGTCCTATAACCTGCCATTACTATGAACTCAATCTGCTCGTGTTGGGGGGGAACATTTATTACTTAGCAGCTTGACCAGAAAATCCATAGGAATTCTTTTCTTTTTTTTTTTTTTTAAGATTTTATTTATTTATTTGACAGAGAGAGAGATCACAAGTAGGCAGAGAGGCAGGCAGAGAGAGAGAGGAGGAAGCAGGCTCCCTGCTGAGCAGAGAGCCCGATGCGGGGCTCGATCCCAGGACCCTGGGATCATGACCTGAGCCGAAGGCAGAGGCTTTAACCCACTGAGCCACCCAGATGCCCCCATAGGAATTATTTTCTTACAAAAATTCTTAGTTGGTAATGGTTAGAAACGACCAGATGGAAATAATAAGAATTTCTATTTTTCTGGACAACCAGAAGGTGCGACCACAGCAAGACCGTCTGCCATGAATTCAGATCTCTCATCAGTGCATATTTTGTTGCAATAAAAATGTGTTGACTGGATCAGATCGGACTTGCTAAAGCCAAGTACTCTAATACCTTTGATATTCTAGGCGACCACGGTTCTCTATTTGTTAAAACAAGGCATCGTTTTGTCTGGACGTTTAGCCTCTTTTCTCTGGATAGAAATTAAGAAGTACTTGGAATCTTTGACGGACTTTGCGCCATCCTTGGCTGAGCATACAATCACTGGGAACTTCTGACAGTTGCTGAGGCTTGAAGACCACCTCCAGAGTTTCCATTGTAATTGTTTGTGTGCAGCACAGGTGTGGGGAGTCTTAAACCTCCTCCTCCCCTCAGGATTCTACTGTATGACCCAGCTTGAGAACTGTCATCTTATTGACCTATTTATCAAACAGTCCCATAAGGTGGGTGTTGGTAGGGTTTCCTGTTAAAATGCAGATTCTGGGGTACTAGCCAGAGAATCAAATATAGTCGTATTAGGGCAGCCGAAAGAATCAAAATCTGTAAGCAGGCCCAAGCCTCACTGTAATGCCAATAGAAGACACCATTGCGCCATACTCAGAATCACTTTCTAAGGCTCTTTCTAAATGGAAAATGATGAGTAGGTCTAAAATTCATGTTGAGTGGTAGATCATCAGGGATCCATAAGTAAGTGACTCTGGCATATTTGAAAAAGACTGAAGAACACTAGTGTGGTGTAGGGGCAAGAGTCCTGGGGTAGCAATGAGAGTGAAATTCTGGTCCTCCTTTTGCTTCTCTAACCAGCTCTGTTGTACCAGGTAAGGTACCCAATCTCTCCACTAAGGCAAGCACTTTGCCTGTCAAATGAGGACCTTGGAAAATAATCTTAGGTCTTCTGAAGCCCTAATACTTGATTCTCTGATGTTAAAGATTTTCTGTTTGCGTTCTTCATACAGAGGTTTCTAGCAGGATTCTAGATAGATGCGTGAAGACAGTGAGTCAACATGGCTGCTTCCTGGGACAGCAGGATCTTCATTACCGGCCACTTGTTAGAAGTGCAAACTCTGAGCCCTGCCCCAGACCTGTTAAAGCGGAGGGAATGGGGCCACTCTCCTAAAAATAATCCTTGGAAAAAATATAGAAAAATATTCTCTTTATCTAACACAGTGAAGAGAAATTGCCTCTATGAGAATGAACTTTTAACTGTTTAAAAATAAGAAATATTCTATATGTTGACAAGCTGATTCAAATTGAAGGGGAATGTGCAAAAAATACCAAAATTTGGAGACTTGCTACACAAAGTAGGGTCTCCTGACCATCAGTTATCTTATCACCTGAGAATTTGTGGGACTTGGAGAATCTGGGTCCCACCCTTTTATTGGATCAGAATCTGCATATTTTATTTATTCTTTTGCATAAGATCTCCTGGTAATTCATTTGCAGGTTAAAGTCTGAGGAGCACTGTTCTGGATAAAGATGTTAAGACCATAAGGTCAGCTTTCTCTTACCTTCGTAATATTAATTATATACCTTTCAGTAGTCTTTCCACCCATATATCCGTAGTCAAACCCAGGAAAAAAATGTTAAGTTTGCTCTTATTTAAATTGAATAGTTGGTAGCTATTGTTGTCCTTGTATTTTTACCTATTTGAGGCTTTTCAGCCCTTCTTGTTCTTTGTTTAGGGAAATTACACTTTGACTTTTTCCTTCCCCTTTTTGTCTCTTTTAAAACTACAATTTCAGTCTGAATTCCTATATTGCTTGAAAATAATTAACGTACTTCTTCTGGTATCTCAACTAATTCTTTAAAATAGGTGGGAAAAAATGGATAGGCGTAGAGTATTGGTGGGTTGTTTTTTGTTTTGTTTTGATTCATTGGTATGTCTGTATGTCAGGATCAGTCTCAATAAAAGGCGAAAGGAGAAGATTAATATTGCAGAATTTCCTTTTAAAAGGGAAAAATTTATTAAAGGAGCCATTCATTCCAGCGGTAGAACTTTCTACACTAACCGCTGAGAAGAACCAGTCCTGTGCAGTGGCCTTTTCAGAGTAGGCATGAGCAATTTAGAATTGCACAATTGGAACAAGGCAAATTTAGCATGGAATAGATGGAGACAGAACACAGCACACTGTGTCCCATGTTCTTATGTAGCAACTTAAAAAAATAATTTTGGGGGGCGCCTGGGAGGCTCAGTGGCTTAAAGCCTCTGCCTTCGGCTCAGGTCATGATCTCAGGTTCCTGGGGTCCGGCTCTCTGCTCAGCGGGGAGCCTGCATTCCCCCCACCCCCCGCCTCTCCCTCTGCCTGCCTCTCTGCCTACTTGTGATCTCTGTCTGTCAAATAAATAGATAGAATCTTTAAAAAAAATAATTTTTGTAATCATTTCAACCATTAGGTACTCCGGTTCTAGTTCCTAGGTTCCCAAGACCTATTTTCAGCTTTCTCAAAAAACATGTGAGTTCTGAAAAAAATTTTACTGTCTCCAGAACAAGATGAAAATAAGATATTAAAATGATGAAGTGTTTCATTAAACATCTTCCAAATAAGGTAGTTCATGAACTCTTTAATCAACTGTGATATTGTAGCAACTTGTAACTTAAATCATCCTCATGTACTTCTATATAACTGCATAAACTACACTTGCTATGGGTCTCTGTTTAGTATGTTTGATATGATTTGGGAGGGTCACTTTGGGGGTGGGGGAGGCATTCCTAGAGCTATAAAGACCTTAAAACCCTGGCCTTCCACGGTTAACTTTTTTCCCTTTTTTTCTCTTCTGTGGTTAGTCCGTATCTACCTTTTCTATTTATAAGTAGAAACTGGTCAAGTTTTTCTTTTTGCTTGTAAAAATAAGAGTGTGCCACAAAAGGGCAATTTTTCATCAGGTTTTGAGGTATTCTCTATAGGAAAGAGGTTCTTGAAGTTTTGAGGGATTACAACTCATTGGGTCATCTCATGAAAGCCAAAGGACCTCTATTCTGGACGCATGAAAATATGAAAAGATATACATTTTGGGCTGAAGAATAATGTTTCAGTAAAGATTCTTTGGATAGTTTATTTTGTTGGTTTATTTTTGTTAACTAGTATGTTGACTTTAGGAGTGTTAGTTAAAAAAGGCTAACTTTCTGGTTCACATAGCTTGAAAAGGTTCCAGGGTCTCCCTTGGCATGATTATACTTGAGTTCTATCTCTGTGACATGCCTTCTGCTCTGTTTGGATGCTTCTCTGGCTTCACCGGTCCATCACTGACCACTCTGGACTGATATCCTGTAGCATCGAACCTTGGAGAAGACAGACTCTACTATCCAGGTATCTCAAATAAAGGCTCAGAATTGAGCTTGTTAATTCTGGCTGGTCAGATCCAAGTACTCTGTCTGTTCCTGAACTAAGACCCTTCTGTCTCTAGTTATGAGAGGTCATAGCCCCAGTCACAGAATTTCCTCCTGGAGTCCATATTACTGGAACCTCGGGAACTGAGAGGAGGACAGAGCACCAGGCAAGCTTTTCAATAGAAAGGGGGGAGGTGTGAAAGGGCAAAGAACCAAAATCCACTGCCCTTGAGGAACCTCTGATCTAGAAATGCATCTAATTAGCTCAAACCAAACTTCTTTATTCCCATCGAGCCCAAAATACATATCTGAATTCATTCCTTTGATAACAGTGTCCTGTGTACCTTCTGTGCAAGGCCTTTCAACCATGCATCCATGATGCTTGTGCTCACTGATAACATTCCTCTTTTGAACCTTGTCACATACCTTGTCTGTCCACAGTGCTTTGCTTGTTTTAACATTTGAGCAAGATAGGTGCGTGTATTGAATTTGCTCGAGTATCTTCCCTAGAGTGCACAGTGCAGGTAGCTCCGTCCCTAGGCATCTAAAAATGAAGCTTATTCCTAATGCTTCAGGCTACATTTGCCAAGTCTCCTGGGGAGTTCTTCCTTAAACAAGTCTGTAGCACTGACTTTAAGCTTAACTAACGTGTTTAATTGTTAACAGAGAAGGAAAGGTGCATTTAAACTCCCCAAGTAATGAACAATAGAAGACCAATGAGGAACAGGCTAACAGTTGATAGGTAGATGAAAGGTTAATATTTTGGGTTCATTTGTCAATCATGGTAGTGACCTGGGTTAGGACCTTCCAAAGCTAGGGGTGGAATGGGTCAGGAATGGACAGCCTACCTGGATCTGACCAACCAGAATTAACGAACTCAATTTAAGACTTCGAGTTACCTGGAAAGTGGTCTTTTTCCTGCTGGGTTTGATACCGTGGATTATCAGCCTGGAGATGTTGCCAGTAAGAGATCGTTTGCTAAACTAACATATGTCATCATTCCAACATAGTCAGCAAGCACTGAGTGGTACTGAAAAATCTAGAAGACAGAAGGGGGTTACACTTTGGCCATGGATTGCTGCATTTAGATGGAATTTTTCTGGAACTTCCAAATAATCCTATCTTCAGGGAGCATGACATGGGGCCATTTTATAGCCAAATTTATATCAATAGAGACCATGGCAGGATAAAAAACAACACATGCTTGGTGTTTCAGGCAGGAAAAGATTTCGTGCAGGGGATTAGGTCCTTAAAGAATGGCTTCCACTGCTAGAGACTGAGGAATGGTGTGGCCACCACTGGACTTTTGAGTGCAAGGGCACGCCTCTCTAAGACATCTTTCAAACCTTGCTCGCCAAAAGCGCCAGAGGCGCCCTTCACATATTTAAGTGCTTCGAATTGGTTCTGATTCTAATTGGAACCTCGCTGCAAAGGAGTCCTGGATGTTTAGCTGACATCCCCAACTAAGGAATTGTAGAATGGAAATATATAGAGACCATCCACAGTATATACTGCAATTTTAAGAAATGGATTCTCCTTCTTCCTCAAAAAATTAAAAATTAAATTAAATTAAAAATAGATCTACTGTATGATTCCACAAGCCTACTTCTGGGTATATACCCAAAGTAAATAAAATCCACATATCCATTACCTGCATGCCTATGTTCATTGCAGTCTTAATCATAATGGCCAAGACATGGGAAAAACCTGTGTCTCTCAGTGGATGAATGGATAAAGAAAACATGGCATATGCATATGTATTTGTGTACACACATGGGCGTGCACGCACACACACACAAATATTATTCAGCCTTAAAAAAAGGAGGAAATCCTGCCATTTGTGACAACATGGAAAGGTACACTACATGACCTTACTTCTATGAGGAATCCAAAAAAGCCAAACTCATAAAAGCAGGGAGTAGAATGGTGGTTGCCAGGGGCTAGAGAAGAAGGAGAGATACTGGTCAAAGGAGGACAATGTTTCTGTTATGTAGGATGAATAAATTTTGGTGATTTAATGTACTGCATGGCAAA
Organism: Lontra canadensis; assembly: GCF_010015895.1. NCBI lineage: Eukaryota > Metazoa > Chordata > Mammalia > Carnivora > Mustelidae > Lontra > Lontra canadensis. Next base: position 11,855,969 of record NW_022631010.1, read on the forward strand.
TATCGTTAATAACACTATCATATACTTGAAAGTTGCCAAGAGTAGATCTTAAACGTTCTCACCACACATGAGAAATGTTAACTATGTGATATGATAATGTTAATTTGCTTGATTGCAGTAATCATTTCCCAGTATATACCTATATCCAAACATCCTGTTGTAGCCCTTAAATTGATACAATTTTTATTAGTACCTTATAAAAAAATTTTATTTTTACCCATGAAAGGTGAAGGAAGAAGTAGGTTCTCCTGGGATTTTATGAATGAGGTCCCTTTTTAATCAGGAGAAACCCATCTCTCTACTAAGTTTGAATAGTGTTAAGATGGGTGCCTGGGTGGCTCAGTGGGTTAAAGCCTCTGCCTTTGGCTCAAGTCATGATCCCAGGGTCCTGGGATCGAGCCCCACATTGGGCTCTCTGCTCAGCAGGGAGCCTGCTTCCCTTCCTCTCTCTGCCTGCTTCTTTGCCTGCCTGTGATCTCTGTCTGTCAAATAAGTAAATAAAATCTTAAAAAAAAAAAAGATTAAAAAAAATAAAAAAAAATAGTGTTAAGATTAAGTCTCAGTAAAAAGCATATTTTCTTTTTGAAAAATTATGTTTAAATTTACAGATAGTAAAATTTATATTTTTGGTATAAGTTATATGAGTTTTGACAAATGCATGGAGTCCTTAACCACTGACCTAATTAGGGTGAACACCAGTTCTGACATTCCAGAAAAACTCTGCTGCCTCTTGGTAGTCCAGCCCTTTCCTAAATCCCTGGCAACCACTGCTCTTTTCTCCATCATTAATAGCTTTGCCTTTTCCAGAATGATCTAGAATAAAATCATACAACGTGTATTGAATTTGACATTTGGGCAATGCATGTGAGTTTCATCTATTTTGTCCCTTGTATAGATAATCCCTTTCTTTTTATTGCTGAGTCGTATTCCATTGTATACATAAGCTATTCATGACTTTTGAGAGTATCACATATTTCCCTTTATTCAGAGTCTCTATTTTTAAAAATAGCATGGGCTGGGGCACTTGGGTGGCTCAGAGGGTTAAGCCTCTGCCTTCGGCTCAGGTCATGATCTCAGGGTCCTGGGATCGAGCCCCACATCGGGCTCTCTGCTCTGCAGGGAGCCTGCTTCCTCCTCTTTTTCTCTGCCTGCCTCTCTGCCGACTTGTGATCTCTGTCAAATAAATAAATAAATAATCTTTAAAAAAAAATAAAAATAGCATGGGTATTATGAATCCCCTTTTGCCTCTTACTCACAATAAAGAAAGGAAGAAGGCAAATGTCTTCCCCTCCTGGGTGACCTCAAACTAAGTGTTCTTTATTGACAATCAGGTTATGTAGTCTAATCATGCTTCCTGAATAGGAGCAGGATAACTAAACAAATCTCAAGAAATGGGATTCTATCTATTCTTTCTAATATTTAGACCAAGTACCTACAGTGTACCAAGTGCCTATTCATACCACCTCAATGAGTTCCCCAAAAGATGAAATACTTTCCAAATGAATTATCTCTTGATTGGTGCCAGATTAGAATGGAAAGGCCAGCAAGGCCACCTTAATCTCCATCTCAAAAAAGGGGAAATATTTTTTGGCTCTATTCAAGAGACCCTTTCCTCTAGACTGATTTCAGCATGTTTTGATGATTCATTGTGGAATTCATTTATCATTTGCAGTAGGAGAAAGCACCGTTAGCCAACAGCTCAGAAAAAGAGAAAAAAGGTTGCATCATTGGTATCCGGTTCCCAATGGACTTAGTGGGCAGAATGCAGTAAATGAGCTTTGGATTCTTCTCTTTTGAGTTCTTATCCCCCATCTCCTTTCTGAAGGGTTCTGTGATCATTCGTTATGTCAAGTCTCTTGGTCGTCCATTTCATATCTTATGTGAACCCTGACAGCACTGTACTTTCTTGGGCTCAGCTGAGCAGTCAGGGGTGAAGAAACCAAGAAGTGTGCTTATGCTTACTATACCCCAGACATCCTGTGTATTCCATTCACTGTCTCATAACCTTATCAGGGAGGTAGTAGTTCGATCAACATTTAACAGGTCAAAAAGCTGAGGTTGAAAGAAGTTAGGTACTTCCCCAAAACTCACGTAGCTCATCAAGTACTTGAACCCAGGGCTGCCTGGTAACAAAGTTCATGCTTTTCACCTCTGAGGTTTGGCTTTTTCTTTGCATGTGAGCTTGATGTCATTTAGAAGACTTTGACATTGTCAGCACTATTTTGTATACATCGAATTATATGTATCTATAATTAAGATGATACCTGCTTATCCAGATGATTTCCACAAATCGTTTCTGAACAAGATGAGGTGTGAGTGAATAATACATCCTGCATAAAATGTTTGTGGACCAGTGAGATGGCTAATTAGGAACTGAGCTTCTTCCAAAGGGTTGTCCCAATGCAAACATAATGGAGTTCTTTACAGCACCTGTGCCTGGAATCAGAAGATGCATTGAATGTCCAGGCTTTCTCCATCAGTTGAGGCTTTTAGTGTGTGTGCTTATTAGATTTAAGAGGGACATGTTTTGACCTCCTGATAAAATAAAAATCTTCTAAACAATTTGGTTTCAATCAGGTTCTGCTATATCTTTTGAAAGTAATTTGATGGAACTGAAGTCAGGGCCTTGTATCCCAAACTTTGCAGGTGCTTTAGTACATTTAAAAAAAAAAAAAATGCTCTGCTAATGAGGATGCTGATTGGCGGTAAGAAATCCAAGATAGAGCCTTACTGACGCTTTATACGCTGCTTTAATTATTACAGTAAAGTGATAACAAAGTGCTAAGTCACCAACTTAGGCTATCCATCCCATGTGCTCCCCTCCTGCCCCCACATTAAATGTTCTTCTGGACAACATTGTTTCAGCACTTTCTAAGTACATTTCATTGTGACAAGTTGTATATTTGCTACATGGCTCTTTGCAAAGCAAATAAGCTACAGGAGCTCTGTTCTGGGGGCTTCTGACAACACTGTTTTGGGATACTCTGGTCCCAGAGGGTGAGTAGGTGTGACACGTTTTATGGTGAGCACACCCTTAAAATCCCAAAGATGGTCTTGGTTGATGTTAGGCAAGGTCAACTTGCTTTTTGTTCTAATGAAAAGGTAGGGCATCCCAGCTTCTGGTTATAAGAATCATTTTTCTCTTTTCCTTCTGCCTCTCTTGGTGCCTAGTACAGTGTCTGATACACAGCAGATATTTTTTTTTTAAAGATTTATTTACCTGAGAGAGAGCATCTGTGAGTGGGGCACAAGTGGGTGGAGGGGCAGAGGGAGAGAATCTTCCCATAGATACTGAGCTAAGCATGGAGCCTGACTCGATCTCACAACCCCAAGATCATAACCTGAGCTGAAACCAAGAGTCAGATGCTTAACTGACTGAGCCCCCCCAGGCTCCCCAACAGCAGGTACGTCTACATTTTTTTTTTCTTTTCTCGTGGAAAAGATTTTAAAGTTGCATGGGAGGAAATCTACACATGTAATTCAGAGGAGGCTGAAAGCTCTTCCAGAAGATGGAAAATCTTTGATTGGTTTGAATCTTTAGTTAGTGAATATTTATTAAAGAATAATGTATTATGGGGCAGCTGGGTGGCTCAGTCGTTAAATGTCTGCCTTCGGCTCAGGTTGTGATCCCAGGGTCCTGGATTGAGCCCCATATCAGGCTCCCTGCTCTGCGGGAAGCCTGCTTCTCCCTCTCCCACTTCCCCCTGCTGTGTTCCCTCTCTCACAGTCTCTCTCGCTCTGTCAAATAAATAAATAAAATCTTTAAAAAAAAAAAGCATAATGTATTAAATGCTTGACATGGGTCGGGTATCATGGAGGAGGGATGATGATAGATCTATTTTTGCAAAGCATCTAATAAACAGTGGAAGACCTATAGATGGATAATAGGATGATCCTGCTACCACTTTTATGATTACTTATGCCTACCATTTATTGAGCAATAATGAGATGTCAGGCCCTCTTCTAAGCCATTTCTATATGACCTCATTTAATCCTCAAAATGGCCCTATTGAAGTAGGCACCATGATTGTGTCCATTTGACAAATGAGGAAACTGAGGCACAGAGAGGTTAAGTAACCTCCTGAAGATCACACAGTTGTAAAAGAAGTAGCTGGGATTTGAATCCAGGCAGTCTGACTCCAGCATCCATAGTTGTAGAGCTGAATGAAGTCTGTTGGTAAGATGGGAGAAATAGGAGGGGGGGGTGTTGCCAAGGGGTCCTCCCCCCAAGTTGTGGGTTAAAGTAGGCTTCCCAGAGTTAGTGGTATCGGTGTTCAGTCTTAGATGATGGGAAGAGCTAGCCAAGTGAAGGAGGAGGTAGTAGAGGCTGTAGGAGTATTCTGTTTGGATGGTACACCGTATACAGCATTGGTCATTGTAGTTGGGGGATGTGTGTGTGAGTTTGGGGTGGATGATACAGGTACATTGTGAGAGACAGATATATAAGTCTTTGTTAAACGATGCTATTAAATGAATTTCCATTTTATAAATGGTGGGGAGCCATTGAAGTGTCTTAATCAGGTGATAGGATAAAACTGGAATTTTTAGAATACTGAGTTAGACTCCTGTGTAGAGACAGGTAGGAAGGGCAGATTAGAAGACTGTGTGCAGAGAATAACAAGGAGACCTTGCTGCAGCCCACAGAAGGAGTGAAGGAGACTCAGACTGGGGCATGAAAAGGGGGCAGTTTTGAGGGAGATCCGAGGGATAGGATCAGTGGGAGCGACTGGATGGACAACAGAAATGACTGAGAGGACAGAGTCACATTTTAAAGAAGCTTAAAGTGTGAATTTCACAGTTTCTTTTCCAGCCCAGCATTTGCTTGTTCTCACAGTTCATTTCCCTATAGAAAGAAAAAGGCAAGTTCAGTGTCAGAGGAACAGTGTGTATCGTTCTCCATGCCCTCCTGGCCCCTGTGGCTTTCTTTTAGAATGCTCTAGTTTCTTGAGTTCACATTACTCTTGGCATGCTCTTTCAGTAGACTTCGTATGTGTGCAGTCTTTAAAGGACAGCAGTGCTGATCCCTCTAATTTGCCATCTAATTTGCCATCGGAAGGGCATCAGCAGGGTGAAAGGGATTCTGTGAATCTTCTCCAGCATCATGGGTGCTGTGTGCTCCCTAGCTGTTAAGACTGAATGTGTCTTTACCTCCAAATAATCAGATTTAGACTTTATTTGGATACACGTAAACACGTTTGGAATTGTGTACAATGTAAACCTTCATATGTGTGTTTGGGAACAACAAAGTTATTTCCAGCAACCTTGGGCAGTGCATTTCCATAATGGAAAATTCTATCCTTACACATACCATAGTGTTAAAGAGAAACGTATCATTTGTCCTGTGAAAGCCCTGCCTTGCGCTTTTGCTCTGTGCTTTGTTTCTGGAATACCCAGACAACAGAAGCTGTTTCTGTGAAGGGTTTCTCTGCTGGCTGATAGGTTTTTATCTGTTGCTCCAGTATGAAAATAAATGTATCACATAAATGTCCCTCATTAGCTGACAGTCTTGCTTTTTATGTACAGTCCAGGTTTGCAAATGGTAAATTCCCTGCCTGTGTAAAATTTTAAAAATCTGTACTAATTACCTAGTACTTTCCCTCCTCCCCCTTTTAGCTTTGTAATGTTTGTTCATTCAAGTGTGAGAAAGATAGAACCATGCTCACTATGCTTGAAAAATTTTCCTAGCTTGGAACTCTTTGAATGTAATGGAGACTCTTTTAGAATCGTACCATATCAAGGATAATACTGACGTCCCCCCATGGGCAATGACTTATCGTATTCTTTATGATACAGCATTGCCTAGGCAGTGGGGAGGAAGCAGGCGGCATATTATAAAATGGGACCCTATTCGTATGAGAATAAAAAAAGATAGAAGGAAGAATAGAAGAACAGAAGAAAGACCTCTGTTTCTGGAGTGAGCACTAGCTGCTTTATTCACATTCTCTTATGTGACTGACCTTCCCAAGAGATGAGCAATGGGGTGATTATTGCCAGGTTGACGAAAGTGAACTTGGGAAATTAATCTAGCTGTTCTTGTCCAATTCTGTTACAAAGAAAGGATGGAAATGATTTTGGATCTAATGTTTCCTTTCCAAAGTTGACGCTCTTACCCGGTACACGTAATTGAGGATACGTGTGGGACTAGTTGAGGGGGAAGCACAGGAGGGAGGCAGGGAAGAGGAAGAAGGAAGGGAAAAGATGGGAAAGATAACAGCATAGGAAGGCTAGCTGCTTTGAACCAGGAGAGCCACGAATACGTGATCGCTCACGGGTGTGTGGTTCATCTAGCAATATGAGGCAGGTGAGGAGATTGGCGGGGCTGCTGTGTGTTTTCAGTTATTCAGGGATGGCAGCTGATAAGCGCTCTGACATCTTTAACATCTACCTTCCAAGTTCCCCCAGGGGGATAATAGCCACCCAGGAGAGGCAAATTTCATAGAGGAATGGATGCGTGTGGGAGAATGTTGTGAGTATGGCTACGTGTGACGCCCGTCACTGCCTCTCTCCTTTCACAGACCGGACCCACCCCACAGCTCTGCCTAACTGCGAGGGAGGCAGGTGGATGGGCTGTGTACGGGTCCCGGAAGATGAGGAATGCGTGGATTTTGCGGATCTATCAGCCGTAGGTCACAAGCCCCTATTAGAATCACGCCTCCATGTAATTATTTGTATCTTCCATTCTCTTTGCTTTGTGAGAGAAGGATAATTTCTCTTATATTACAAAGCAAAGAATTGAGCTTCGGGGAGTAGCCCAAGGTCATGTGACTTGTAATTAGTAGAGCTGAAACTCCAGCATGGCTCGGTTTCATTCCTGAGCCTCGTTCTTTTTTCCCATCGTACCACATACATTATTACCGGGAGCTCGCTGGCCACAGTTGAAGTCCTGGGATAAGGATCAACCCCAGAAAGTAAGATCAAAATCCCAATCCTGGGCTACTCAAAATACGGTCCCTGGACCAGTAGCATGGAAAGCACCAGGAAGCTTGTTAGAAATGTGCATTTTAGTCCTCACCCCAGACTTGTTGAGCAGGACTGGTCATTTTAACAGGCTCGTGATCTGGACGTAGGGCAAAGCCTGAGAAGCCTTGGACCTGGGTCCTATAATCCAGCTTTTCAACCGGATCCTATTGTGTGACCGTCCCCTTTCTCCTACACACGAGAAGAGGTAGATTCACTCTGTTAGTCACGGGCTATAAGCAGTTGAGCAAAATTTCAGCCTTTATGTGGCGTAAACATGTTTAACCTAAAAAGGACTTAGCAACATAATATCGAATGACCGCTCAGCCCAGTTTTTGAAAAGCCTGAGCTGTTTCCATAGATAAGCCAAACAGGCCTGAGCAAAACAGAAGAAAAGAGAACTTCGCTGTTTGGGTTTGTGAACAACAATTTGATTTTTCTAAAAAGAGCAGCTTTGTTTCTTTTCCGGAGAACCTGAGTCCTGCGTTCGGAGTCTCAGCCCGAGCAGTTTCCCTGCTACAGTTTTTCGTTAGGGCAAAAACAGATGAAAGACGTGCACCATGAAACCATCTGCCCTCCGATTCCAAACTTCCCACAGTGATCCAATTACTAGGGTTTCGACTGTTAACCTTGAGCCACAGTTACAAAAAGGCCACTGTAGGTTAGATTGTTAATAGCTGATGTGCTTCAGGGAAGGTCTTTCCTGCGGTGAGACCGGTTCCCTTAGGAGTCTTACGGTACTCACTTCCTTTAAGGCACCATTCACTGAAGAGGATGAAGGCAGGGGGATGTCCCCTGTCGAGGGCCCCAAGTGCCGTGTCAGATGACCGTGGACAGCCTGCCTGTGTAGGAGAAATGGAGCCTGAAGTCCATGCTTCGAAGGTGCACAGGCCAGGCACTACTGTTTTGAAACCATGATATAAAACTATTTTCCAACAGTTCTTTTCTCTTGGTAATCTTCCTCCGCGTCTGTGCTTTCTTCCTTAAAAGAAACAGATCAGGAACAGTACTACTGTTCTAGCCCAGGACCACACGATTGCCTTAGAAGGTAACCTTATGCTATTTTTATTCAATTAAATCTCACAAGCCACTCAGCGAATGTTTCCATCTTATTTTCTTGGAGATCTGGACACCGAGAACAGAAACTTGCTTAAGGTCAGGGCGAGCAGCATTCCAGTGGTGTGGAATCTCCCTGTTACATCTGTACTTAGAGAGCTCTTGGTGGGTGGGAGGGACGGCTTGCAAACCGAAGACTTTACAACGTGGCAGTGCCCTTCTCCCACCGACTGAAATGTTCTGTAAATCAGGGAAGGTGTTTGCCATGCCCAAGCCCGTATACTTCGTTCCAGTCAAATTGAAAACGAGTTGGTATTGATGTTCCACTGGCAAGGCTTTCAGGCAGGATTGGATGTCTGAGAACGGCGTGGTGCGTGAGGGTGTGCACTGCTTACACAGGACACCCAGAAACTGAGTTATTCTAAGTTTGCAAGTACTTTTACTCAAGACAAGCGCAGTAACTCTATTGATGAAGTTCCAAAATGGCATGCTAGGGAATCTTGGAGCAAAGGTGTTTGCTTACTGATTGATCCATGGTTCTATCCAGCAGGTGCTCGCAATGACAGTAAGAGCTACCTTTCGTGTCATGCTTTGCTTGGTACTGGGCACTGTGCTCAGTCCTCTGCATGCACTGATGTAATACCACAGTAATAGGAACTTAGGTAGATACTGTTGTCCGTAGCATGCTGCTTAAAGGGGTTACGTAGGATCTTGCAGCTAGCAGAGATGAGAGTAGGGGTTACACTGTCATCCAACACAGTCATTCCTATGGGTTTTTCATTGACAACAGACATGAAAATGAACGTCATCCATACGTGCATGACTGTCATGGGGCATCTCAGGCAAGGACTACTCATTCCCTCATCCATTTCATCTGTTTAACAAGCATATATTAAGAATTTACCATGTTCCAGGAGAACATAAAAATGAGAAAGATTCATGGGCCCTGCCCTTTGGAGTTTCCCATCTAGTTATAAGTTTTACTGTATTTCCTTCCTTCGGTGGTTGCATGTTAACGAAGATTGGTTGTACGCTGGACAGCTTCCGTTAAGCAACAAGGCTGATAACTCTGTGAAAGTGTGGGGACCAAAATTTGGGGTTTGGCACCTCGCTAGAGAATGAGAAGATCTCTAAGGGCAGATTATAAAATAAAACCTAAAACGAAATGCTTTGCTTACTAACTCGTTCTTTTTCCTGTTTATTTCATCTCTAGTCCTTTGTTGGCAAGTATTGAGTTCCTACGTGTGAGGTGTTGTATGGGGTATATACAAAGATGAATTCAGCTTCCTCTGTGTCTAAAATTTCTTTCAGGCTTTGACATGAACTTGAAATGATTCTAGCAGGGTACGTGGGTGGCTCAGTGGGGTGAGCCTCTGCCTTCAGCTCAGATCATGATCTCAGGGTCCTGGGATCAAGCCCCACATTGGGCTCTCTGCTCAGCAGGGAGCCTGGTTCGCCCTCTCTCTCTCTGCCTGCCTCTCTGCCTACTTGTGGTGTCTCTCTCTCTCTCTCTTTCTCTCTGTGTCAAATAAATAAAGTTTTTTTAAAAAAATATTTATTTATTTGAGAGAGACAGAGGGATCACAAGTAGGCAGAGGCAGGCACAGAGGCTGGGGGGAGTAGGCTCCCTCTTGAGCAGAGAGCCTGATGCGGGGCTCGATCCCAGGACCCTGAGATCATGACCTGAGCTGAAGGCAGAGGCTTTAATCCACTGAGCCACCCAGGCGCACCCCCCCTTTTTTAAAAGAAATGATTCTAGTGCTAGATGGAAAGGTTCATCGCCTGGGAGGGGTACGTATAAAGGGCTGTGGGTTTAAGGGAAGAGAGAATGTGAGAGCAGCTAGAGGAGGACAGGCAGGACTTCAAAGGACAGGCAGGATTATAAGATGGGAAGCTTAGGTGAACGGGGGTTCACTTCAGGCAAAGAGAACAATGGGGAAGAAAAGTCCGGAGAAGAGTGAGCAGCAAGAAATTAAGCTGAACTGTGAGCTATGATAGTAACATCAGGGGTACCAAGAGTCGTCTTAGCTAGCAGCTTCCAAGAGCTCGTCATCATGTTGATAATCTCTTATGGAGATTGGAATATTTTTCAGAAAGCTAAATAAGATGTGATCATTTAAAAATTTAATGCATAAAATTATAAAAAGAAAACAAAAAACTTGGCAAGAAACTTTCACCCGGATGAAACCCCCGGCTAACACTTGAGTATTTTCCTTCATATCTTTTGCATTTTGTTGGTGTGCATCTTTTTGAATAGTCGACATCATGGATTACGTTCTACTGTTTAAAATACCATCAGGGAACTGTGTTATGAAAAGCTCTTCGGAACCGTCACCTTTAATGGCCTTGTCCTGTTCCCTCTGGTGGCTTTGTCGCAGTTGACTTTACTCACCCCATTGTTGGAGGCTTAGGGTGTTTCATGTTTTCCACTGTAAACAGACTGGCTGTTGGCCAGCTAGCCCCTTTGTATTGTGCAGATGGTAAAGCCAAGATACCGAGGCTGAGATGGGGACTGGCTTGTTTGACTGCTAGGCACCAAAAGGAACTGAGAGACTCATGTACACAAAAAATCAGCCCTCTGACTAGAGAAGGGAGCTGTGGAGTTTCTGGGGGTAAAGATTAATTCACCATTGGGACATGTCCCCTGAGATGTTTGATCTGAGTTGGACCCCAAGAAGGAGATTTATTGACTTTCAGACCCAGGGTCATTTGGTTACTCCCATTTCCCAGGGGAGTTTGGGCCAAAACATTGGCTCTTCACATTGGATTCCCAAGTTGAGATGAGGAGGCAGGGAGACCCTTCAGAGGTCAAATATGTTCTGCTCCCTTCTTTGACCTGAAAGATGGAATGTACCGGTGTGATAAGGAGGGTAGGGAGGGAGGAGAGATGCTTTCCTAGTGTCAGTAGATTTCTGTTTCTATTAGTTGGAGCCAGCAACCAGGAAAGCGTTCTCCTCAGGAAGAAAAATGAGAAGTAAAGTCATGCCTGCCTTGCTTGGGTTTTCAGAGTCACCAGATACCCGTGTTTCTGACTTGTTTGTTGTATGCTGTGAGTCTGACCTGTTCTTCATTGGTTCTTCTTTGCTTTGGCCCCAACTTTCCTTCATGAAAGTTCACTCCAAGAGAAGGTCATTGAAATAGGGGGAGACACAAGTCCTCACTGAGTATGTTCCAGTAAATCCAGTCAGTCCCAGCAGATGGGTGTATCAGAAGTGTGGTTCAGTATTCTGTATGTTCATAATAACAGTGCCTGAAGATCTGCTCGTTTTACAGCTCAGCAAAGGAAGGAGACAGAAAGGAGACTATTAGCTTAAGGCAAAGACACATCTGTTCCATGAGAACTCCCCACCCCACCCCACCCCCACCCCCTGCCAAAGAAAGGTATACCACATTTTATATAATAGATGCTGCTTTGAACCTTTCTTTGGAATTTCCTATGTTAAATCATGCTCCAAACTTTCTTAGAAACTTCACTTTTTAAAAGAACCATTCTATTAATTTTTTTGAGAGAAAGTGGAATTCTCCATTCTGAGATGAGGCGGGCTTCATTCAGATATTGGCCCCATCATTTAATAGCTTTGTGACTTTTTGGACAAATGACTAAATTGCCCCAGACCTTAATTTCCCTATGTATGAAACAGACACAATAATAGCACCCATCACACCGAGTACTGATACAGATTAGATATGAGAAAACAGTTTAGAACCCAATGGGAAATAAATCTAAGTACGTGAAAATGCGACTAATAATCTGTGAATGATCCAAGTGATATTCTGCATGCAAAAGAAAAATTTGCAACCATACTTATCCGGCTATGAGTCAGGTCTGTAAGCTAGGCACTTGAGCACATTCATAACAATTCATGATATATTAGGTTAAAATGATAGAACGAAAACACTCCAGCCTGGGAGAGTCAAAAATCAGTCAACTGAGCCGTGAAGCTTGAGAGATCTCTAAACTGAATTCTAGAATGTTTATGTTTATCACATAATAATCATATTACTTAAACTTGCTCACAAAGTGTAGGTTCTTGTATTTAAATATGATAATCTGTGTTTAGTTGGAAATGTGGAGCTGAATGAGTTTGTGAAGTTAAATTGAGAATGAGTTATATTTAAGGTCCCCTGGAAAACTCTATCATTAGATGGCTAATATTCCTTATTTAGCTTAATTGGGAAAAAGAAATATTGAAGCATTAAACACATTCAAAAATGTCAATAAATACTACATAACTACATTATTTATATGGGTACCAGTTTACAAAGATCAGCCATGTGGGTGAAACAAAGTAAAACATCCAGAAGTAAAAAGTGCAGCTAAATATTGTAAATGGCCTTTTTTACAGTCCCTGCTGTTCTAACACCCAGATGCCCTAACGCAGAGCCTTCATGATTGTTATTTATCACCTAATCTTTGCCCTACTTATTCCTGTGAACAGAATGGGAGCCATAAACAAGAACCATTTGGGAGAATGCAGAGCCTGACATCAAAGGGATGTGGAGTACAATGTAGACTTAGGTTTTGTTACCACATTGCATAACGGAGTCATTTCTTTCCTCTTGCAACTATTCCCTCTTCCTCTAAGCATCTCTAATTACCTCATAAAATACTAGTCACTCTGCTAAGTACAGAGTTTGTAGAAGCAGGTGGGGGAGATTCAAAGACAGGTAAGGTACAAACCTCTTCACGTCAAATTGTTCACAGTCAAGTGGACAGATTTGTGCTCCTAATAATTATTGTCTTCCAGAAAACTGATGTTGCTGTTTTAAGTCCTGGCTTGAAACAGTCACAGGTAGCTGAATGTGATTTTATTATCCTCCCTTACTCACACCCCAGATTGCTTTGCTGGTTTCTCACTGCTCCTTTATTTATTTGTTTGTTTGTTTGTTTGTTTGTTTATTTTTCTGGACTTCATTCTTCCCTGGATCTTTTGCATCCTTTTTAAGAGCAGTGTTTACATAACATAACTTGCACACTTCCTTCTAGAGTCCTGTAGAGAACTCTCAGCCCACCCATCCTTGTTCAGGAGGTGTAGCGGTTAGCATTTGCCATTAACAAACCACCCAAGAATTTAGTGGATTTAAATAATACAACTGTTACTTGTCACAGTTCTGAGTATTCATGTGGAGGTTTGATTAGTCTGGACTGGCTCAGCTAGGACTGCATGATCGAGGATGGCCTTGAATCTTGTATTCTGGCTCTCAGCCAAGATAACTGGTTTGTTGGAGCCTTCTCTCCATGTGGCCTGTCTTCTTCCAGCAGGCTTCCTAAGTCTTTTAACAGAGTAGTCTGAGAATTCCAAAGAGAAACAAGAAAAAAAGCCCAATGTACAAGGGTTTGTACATGCTTTTCATGTGTGTCTGATTTGCAACAAAGCCAAGTGTCATGCCAAACCCAGATCCAAGACCCATGTGGAGAAATCATCTCCACATCTTGGTGGGAGAAGCTGTAAGATCACATTGCCAAGGGTCATGATACTGGGGCGGGAGAAGAATTTGTGGCCATTTTTGCAAACTATCGATATTGGCTGGAGAAGGAGCAGTATATGTTTTAGCCCAAAAGGGTCCCCCCTCGTCTTTGGTCAGAACCCCTTGGCTGGACCTAGTCACGTGGCACCTTACTGAGGTTAGAGGCCAAGGAGGATGGAAAGTAAAGCCTTTTGTGCAATTACATGTTACACTGTCTCAAATGATATTTACAACTGGCTTCTTTACTCAACAAAAATCCATTCAGGCCTTTGAGAGTCAGATTCTGAGACACCAAGAGTTTCTGTCTTCAGGCTTTCAGAGGTTGGAGATGAATCTTTTAATGATAATGTTTTGAGAGAGGGCAGAGAGTTGTATGAAGTGGTTTGTGGTTTTAGAAGCAAAATGATGGTAGAGGTCACCTCTCTTGTCTCTAAATTCTGTAAAATATTTTATTGCTTGTGTTGAATTATCTACCTACCTCTTCTTCCCTGCTGGATTGGGTTTCTAAGTGTGGGGCCCATGACTTCCCTGCTATCACATTCTAGATAATGTCCTAGTCGAGCAGGGACACAGTGACAGATAATCCCTTGGGGAAGAGGCAGAAGGCTATATTTAACCCTAGTGCCCTCATTTATTCCTTTTGCATTGGAAATGTTAATGTCCCATTTAATTGTTTACTGTCCCTGAGTCACCAACGTAGAGTCACCAACATATCAGGCCACTGAAGGTTTGGATCCCTCTGTTAATTCCTTCACTGCAAAAAAGTCAGAAGAGGGAGGCATTTATTCGTTCTATACAAGTATATATGAAACACCAACTTGGTGTCACACATGTTTTATATGACAGAAATGCAGCAGAAAAGAAGATAGATGAGGTTTCTACTCTGCTGGAGGGATATAGACTACAAAATATATAAAATAATAGATACTAGATGTTGATGTGTCTTATGTAGCAAAATAGAACAGGCAAGGGGAGAACTGCTGGTGGTAGGAGGCATGAGGTACTATTTGGTAAATGAGTGACCAGGAGGGGCCTCTCAAGTGTGGTGACATGGGGACAGTGATCTGCATACAGAGAGCCATGCAGTTAGTCATGTAGGGAAGAGCTGTGTATGCAAAGGATAGAGAACCAAAGGTTTTGAGAATTACATGGGCTTGGGGAGATAGAGGGAAGAAGGGGACATTGTGCATTTTTATCCTAGGGCCTTTTTTCTCCCTTTCCTCCAATAGTAAACAGGTTTTTCACCTTGATCCCTCTGCGAAAAATCTACTTTCAAGATTGACTATCATCAAAACCTACAAAAATAAATACCATATTCAGACATGTGTAGAAACACTTCCTTCTATCAGAAATAGTTCAAGGATGGATAGACTGTATCTTTTGCTGTTAATTCTAGTCATTTTATGAGATCTGATCCTTTTAAAAATGAATCCCATATTTATGTATTGCTTTTATTATAATTTAGGTTCTCAAACAGATAGGTTTCTTTGACCAAGTAGAGATAGCTATACTTCAGTAGATTTAGAAAAACCCAACTAACTGTATGTTATAAGTAAAAACAAACAATTATTGGCCTTAAATGACCTTCCTGTCATATGGCTGCACATGGGACAATGCAGAGGAGGGAGCACTGACTTTCTGTGTGAAAACACAACTGGCATTAATATATTTTTTTCCTTTTCTTAAAAGATTTTATTTATTCATGAGAGAGAGAGAGAGAGGCAGAGGGAGAAGCGGGCTCCCCACAGAGCAAGGAACCCCATGCTTGGATCCTTGGACCCTGAGATCCCAGGACCCCAAGATTATGACCTGAGCTAAAGGCAGACGCTTAACTTCTTAACTAACTGAGCCACCCAGGCATCCCAGTATTTTCTTTTTCACAAACTCATTTTTTATAAAGAAAATCATCAAGCACAAAGAGCCATCTGTATAAGTGTGGTAGAAATATACTTTTTAATTTGTTATAAAAGTAACAATAAATACAGACAATGTAGAAATTTTTAGGATATTTTAGAAATATAGTTAATTCCTAATGGTTTTTTTTTTTTTAAACCAAGCCAAACAAGCCTTGTTGTGAACATACTAATTTCTTTCCAGGGGAATTTGGTTATAACTGAGTTATTGTTTTCATGTGACCAATTTGGGCATTTTCAGTCAAAGAAAAAATTAAATTATCATTTTTACTTGCAGTGGCCCTCAGTACATAAAACCTGACCCTCATTCCCTTTGCATAACCTACTTTTCCTAGTCTTGGAATTCATAGAAAACCTGGCAGTTGGGGCACCTGGTTGGCTCAGTGGGTTAAAGCCTCTGCCTTTGGCTCAGGTCATTATCCCGGGGTCCTGGGATTGAGCCCCGCATTGGGCTCTCTGTTCGGTGGGGAGCCTGCTTCCCCCACTGTCTCTGCCTGCCTCTCTACCTGTGATCTCTGTCTGTCAAATAAATAAATAAATAAAATCTTTTAGGAAAAAAAAAGAAAACCCGGGGATTGGCAGAGGTTAGAACGCTCTGTGGCTGCTAACAGAATCAGTATCTATTAAGAAATAATTCTGTAAGTAATGTATAGGGAGCTTCATTGTTCCAAGAGCCTTCTATGGATGTATTCTCTTCTCCCTTGGGAAACCCTTTCAAAATGAGATGATAAGCATGTCCATCTTCAGTCAGGGAAACTCCTCGAAGGGTGATTTGTGGGATTCTCCTTTGGTTTCATGGTAATTGGTTGAATCAGGTCTTAAAATTAGTCCTTTCCACTCAGTGCACTCTTGTCCACTAGATTGAGCTCCAGTGCCTCAAGTAATTGTGAGCTGTCCTGTGTAGGTGTGTGTATTGATGCAAATTTGAAAATAGGCTAGAATTTAGGGTTTGGGTTCTCTCCGCCGCTTACTGTGTATCTCTTGGATGCAGATGCCTTCAACTGGACTTAATAATCAAGTAGGCTGAAAATATAACTAACCTATAAAACTATGTGTTGTGTGCCTCCCTCACACTTTAAAAAAAAAAAATTGCAGAGGTGAGTCCTTATTTAGCATATCAGAAAGCTGTTATGATTATGGTGGAAGAGGCTGGAGGTAGCATTTAGGGAAGATTCTTTGGCTTCTGGTTTTGCATCCCTAGCATCCATTTCTGCAGGCTTTTAAAGCCTGTCTTCGTTGCGTAAGAATAGTTGAGACCCAACATTTCATTCTTCTGACCAAGAAAGGAAATGCCAGGTCTGCTGCCTATCACGTAAGCCTTTGAACCTGATACACTACTTTGCAGAGAACTAAAAAGGTACCTTGAGGTACTACATCTTCTTTAAAATAGTCACGAAATGCAGTGGGAGTCCATCTTTACGACCCACTCCAAGGAGGTCATCATGAGTCATGACCTTACAGGGAGAGGATTTGAATCAACTATTAAAATCTGCAGGAAACAAAATAACCGACGGGAGGGTCTGAGGTCCACTGAGAGGGCATTTTCATGAGCCATCAGCATCTGTGTTAGACCCTCCATCCCTAGAATCTGTACAGTCATGTAATCAGGAATGTTTCCAGGGCCATCTTTCTGGGCACAGAGCTGCAGGCCAAGGGATGTCTTCAATCTTTTGCCTGTGAGTCAAAGAATGACTCTACTTATGGGGTGTCTGGTGAAGTGGTGGGGGCTCTATAAATTTCAGATGGTGCTTTTCTCTCATCAGGGAGCATCGTCATTTTCCAACGTGTTTGTTGTCAATGAAGATTTTATTTTTTAAAGAAACCCTGACGTTAATTTCACACACTGCCAAAGACAAGGCTTCCATGGTCTGATTATGTCAGATCAACCTTACGCCTTCTTTGAAATACAAGAGTCTGAGAACTTAGGAGAGCAGACTCACCTGACCCAGGTATAGACACACAAGACTTATCTCTGTTTAATCATCATGCATTCATAGGTGATGATATCAGGGGATGGAAAGGGTTGCATGGATAACTCAAGTTATTATTGGCACTTGAATTTGCGTTTGTCTTAAGAATACCAGTTGACTTCAGTCAGTGCCAACGTAGACCTTACCTGGGCTGGTGGCTGATTCCTTTGTGAAATGAACAGGCCAGGGCACAAAGAACTGTTTCTGATAAGCTGCTTCACACTTTCAGAATATATTTAAAGTTAATCTTTAAGAACTGATATGGAGGGGCTCCTGGGTAGCTCAGTGGGTTAAGCCTCTGCCTTCGGCTTGGGTCATGATCTCGGGGTCCTGGGATCAAGCCCCACATCGGGCTCTCTGCTCAGAGGGGAGCCTGCTTCCCCCTCTCTTTCTGCTTACTTGTGATCTCTCTGTCAAATAAATAAATAAGTCTTCAAAAAAAAAAAACGAAAAAAAAACTAATACAGAATAATGTTATTTTATTTTATTTTATTTTAATTTTTATGAACCACAGTTTTATATCACTCTGTTCATCTGATTTGAAATGGTTGAAATGTTTGGAGAATGTTAATATTGAGCCATGCCAAAACCTTAATAAACTTAGTCATGAACTAATATTGCAGGCTCATGTGGGATTTCTGTATGCTAAAATGGTTTTTAATATTACAGAAATGCAATAGCGACCTTTCCATAAAACCTTAATAAAATCACTTTGTGATATAAACTGCAGAAGAGACGGGAACTTTCTGGAACGAGAAACGAGAGTATGCATGACTTCTCTGCATTTCCTGGTTTATCTTATATCTCCCATCTTCTGATCCCTTGTGTTTTTCTTTCCAAGTCAAACAGTAATTTGAATAATTTAAACTAGAGAGCAGACGCAGAATTTTCAAAGACCTAGTTTCCCTTTACACCGGTATCATTTCAGTGCCGCTGATGTGCCACTTGTCTTGATAATTCTAACAGTCTCCATGCTGTTCGAAACAACTTAACAGATAGAAAATCTCACCCCTAAGTTTCAGATATTTAAGATTGAAAATACAGTTCGGGGATGACATGTAGCAGCTGCTTAGAAGCAAAGCCATCTACAGTGGCTTAGGACAAGTGTTGAGTAAGATTACCATATCCAGTTTATAAAATTAAAGTGATGGATGTTTGGCAAACAAATTGCAACTTCCCAAAATTTATATGTGGTCTGCTATCCTGAAATTGAAATTCTTTGTTTCCCAGAGACTGGCATATGAATGACCAAAAATGACCAAAATCTGAAGCCCATGACTTTGAGCTTATAATACATTTTACTCTAGTTTAGGGTGGAAAAAATCTTAATAAGTATAGTCAGCATGAATCATTGTTTTCTAAACTGCTTTCTGTGGTCTTTTTGATGGCTTGACTCTTGGAAGACTCAAGTTCATAGATCAAAGGCAATGGATGTTTAAGGAGTAGAAGGTTGTGCCTTTTATTAAGTTGCAAGACTGTTTGCAAATACAAAGCTGGACAAGTGTTTCAGAAACAATCAATCATTCTGTATCTGTTTATCACTTGAATTTATTTTCAAGATTTTATTTTTAAGCAATCTCTACACCCAATGTGGGTAGAGCTTGAACCAACCCTGAGATAGAGTCATACGCTTAAAAAAAAAAAAAAAAAGTCATATGCTCCACCAACTAAGCCAACCAGGAGACCCAAATTTTAATTGATATTCTTATACAGAATAAACATCAAAAAGCATTTCACTTCATACTTGCAGTTGAGAGAATGTTTAAACTACTTTGGGTCAGAGGAATCTGGAAAGAGACTGATAAGACGTAGAGATGGGCTAGCCCTACTTTATTTTCTGAAATGTTCTCACCCAGTGCACCAATCCTTTTATAACTTCCGAGAAAAGAGGAGCATCTCTGACCTTAAGTGATGAGAAGCATCTACTTTGAAATCTGAAAATTCATAGTTGTCGTTTTTCAATAATTTTCTTATTGATTTAAGGTCTACATTCCGAAGACCGCTAATCTTTGGTACATGGTTTTTCCCTTGAATGAATGCAACATGTCTATATTACTCCCTCTTCCATATGAGTGAGTTTCAGTACATGCTGTCTGTCAGAATGGGGATAAAATGGGAGTTGGACCAGCAGTTCAAGGATGTGGTTCTTTCCCAGTTCCACCAGTAGGGCTGTGGGACTCAGCCAGTTCACCAGTTCTTGCCTTCTCTTCCCACCCAGTTACAGGAAGAGCTCAGATTAACTCTGACATTCCCAGAAACTACTTTTATTAAGTGTTGCTTAAATGGTGCGACTTCTTTCACCAAGTCTCTGTTTTGTTGACATGGTTCTTAAAATTGTGGCACAGGGTTTACAAAATACTGTACAGCAGTGGTGGGATCTAAAAGACTTTGCTGAGATGGTTCTATCTCTTCTTTGAGCTCTTGTCTTCCCCAAGACTGCCCTGGGGTATAAACAATGACCTCTTGACCATTAGCTCATGAAGGTTGTAGTTCACTGAAAGTTCAGATGGTTTTCATATAAAAAAGCCAGTTTTCAAAAGTTTTTATTTTAATTCCAGTTATTTAACATACAGTTTTGTTAGTTTCATCTATGATATATGACTCAATAATTCCCCCTTATCACTTACAACGAGTGCCCTCCTTCATCCCCATCACCTATTTCCTCCAACCCACCGCCCCCCCTCCCCTCTGGTAACCATCGGTTTGTTCTTTATAATTAAGCGTCTGTTTCTTGGTTTGTCTTTTTCCCATTGCTCATTTGTTTTGTTTCTTAAATTCCACAGATGAGTGAAAGCATATGGTATTTGTCTTTCTCTGACTTATTTCCCTTAGCATTGTACTCTAGCTTCATCCTTATCATTGCAAAAGGCAAGATTCCATTTTACTGGCTGAATAGTATTCCATTCTGTATATACATCACAGCTTCTTTATGTACTCATCATTGGACAGATACTGCTTCCCTATCTTGGCTATTTTAAATAATGCTGTCATAAGCATAGGGGGGCATGTATCCTTTTGAATTAGTGTTTTTATAGCCTTTGGGTAAACACCCAGTAGTGCAAATACTAGATTGTAGGGTAGTTCTATTTTTAACTGTTTTCCACAGGGGCTGGGCCAGTTTGCATTCCCACCAACTGTGCATGAGGGTTCCTTTTTCTCCACATCCTCACCAACACCTGTTGTTTCTTAAGCCAATATTTTTTTTTTAATTTGGTCTTGTAGTTCCTTTTTTTTTTTTTTAATCTCCATGAAGATCTTTGTGTTGGTTACTTTTACATGGATCTTGATAGTTTGACCCATTTTTCCAAGCAATTGTTTTGTAGCAGTGAGCTGAGCTGGGACCTATCAAGACATCCGAAGTGCTGGGAGCAGAGGTGGAGATGTCTTAGAAGGCAGTTGAACATGAGGAGTGGAATTCAGGAGAGGAGAAATGAATGGTGATACCACAGATCACCGCAGGAGGGAGAATGAGAGCAAACAAAGATGGAGGACAGGAAGGGGAATAGGCACATGGGGAAAAAGGAACAGTTGGGTATAGGGTGAAGAGAGAATTTAAATGCTGGAGAGGTTTAGAAGCCAACCTCTAGAAGACCGAGAGGAGGGTATTGAGTTTAAAGACTTAAAGGCCCACTTTCTCAAAAAGTCATTTTGAACAGTGAATTTGAGGTAGATTTCATATTTTAAAACATTTATGGAAAAGTAGTAGTTAGGATATAGTGACATGGAGCACAGCTTATTTTTATTATTTAAGGAAAATTGGCCATGGAAGCATGTAATGTAGATGGCCAAAATATCCCTTAATGATAGCATTCCTGTCTTTAAAACTTCAGTAGACGTTTTGTCTGCAAAAACCTGATTTAACGGGCACCTGGGTGGCTCAGTGGGTTAAGCCTCTGCCTTCAGCTTAGGTCATGATCTCAGGGTCCTGGGATCGAGCCCCACCTCGGGCTCTCTGCTCCGCAGGGAGCCTGCTTCCTCCTCTCTCTCTGCCTGCCTCTCTGTCTACTTGTGATCTCTGTCTGTCCAATAAATAAATAAAATCTTTAAAAAAAAAACAAAAACAAAAAAACCTGATCTAACTCATTCATGCAATAGCTGTAATTGGATTGTCTCCTTTCTTGTTTTATCACGAGGGTTGATTTCAGTTAGGGCAGAAGAAAAATAAAAATATATATCAGGGCTTACTCACCCTTGTGATTTCATCGAAGTTAAATATAAACAACCACACTAATTTTGTTAAAATGCCCACCACAGATATTCTAAAATAGCATCATAGGCCAGTGAATGTCATGGACTAACTGGTTCGATCCTGATTTTTTGATAAAACTGAGTTTTCTGTTACATTTAGAAGAATCTAAGAACAGAACTAAGAATTAAAGATACATTGATTCTTTTAAAGTGAAAATTACAAAAGCATTTAAAAAGAAATAAAAGGAACTTTAACAATATAAAACTTTTGAACAATTTAAAATATAAAAAATATAAAATACCTCCTGATTTGGAAACTGGGATAACCAGGATCTCTGTCGGGTGAGTCTGAAGTGAGAAAGTGGTTATTGATACTAATGTAGTCATCTCCTTTATGAAGGCAGCCCCTATTTGTGGCTGAACTACCTTTTATTAAAACAGCTTGAATACAACCCCAAGAAAAGACTGATTTCCTTCGTTGACGACAGAGGCCCTATCTTCAAAACTGTTTTACTGAATTTAAAGAACTTTCCTCACGAGGACCAGGGCCAGACAGTGAGAGTTTAAAATCAAAAGGCTTTAAGTGCTAGTTCTTACTGTAATTTGAGGGAGTCTAAGCTTTCTGAGCCTTGCTTTCCACATTTGGCGGCTGAGTTATGGTTTCCAACTTGAAACGAGTTTGTGAAAATACTGGGTAAAATGTAACTATCACATAAATGTCAGGAGCCCTTATTGGGAGAGCTGTGTGATCAGTGGCATTAGCCCCCAGCACCTGCGTTCAGGGCTGAGTGGTGGAGCCACATCCATTCCTCATTACTTCAGGAAGTTCCCTTCTCTCGCCTAATGAGAATGTCATTCTCCTAGTCCCAGGGTCAGGCCATTGACTTCTTCCTGGTGTCTTTGAAACTTGCCTGCAATCTTGTAGCGTTTTAAAATATACCGGGTCAAACTTTACCTCTGAAGAAACAAAATAATTGATTGCAGACACAAGAACCCAAGCGATTTTCAGCCATTTTTCTTGTTAGTGCTGACCCTGGAGGGTGTGGGGGGCGGGGAATCCAAGGGTTTGTCCAACAAAGCGGCCGGGAATTTCATTCAAGAAGCTCTGTTTTTTGCTCTTTTTCCCAGCCTGCTGATATGGCTTGAATTAGAAGCTGGAGACATTTGCTAAATTAAAATACGACATGAACCCTTGGGAATTGCTTCACATCCGACTTCTCTGACCTCTGATATCCTTCCCATTGCCTCCAGGCTTTGTGAGAGGGAGGGATGTTTTTCAGTTTCTATATAAGCAATGGAAGCAAACACATTTTAAAATAATCCAGGAGAAGCACACATCATATGAAAGGAACAATTATTTGGAGGCTGTTGACCTTACCAGAATTGGGCAAGCTTTTGGCATCTTGAAAGTCTGCTTTGCTACTGAAGAGCTGTTCTAGAAATGTCACCGTGTCATTATCTGGTCAGCTGCTCTTCAATACACAATAGTAGTGCATTGTTTTTAATTTTACTTGGAGCCATCTGAATGTGGCTTTAATTTTAGGAAATAAAACCTATTTTGAGAAGGACATATACTGTTTTTAAATAATATCTACATTTATTTGAAGCCCACATAATATTTAATCAAACCGATTAGAGCTGGAAGAGATAAAAAAAAAATGACCGTTTCAGCCTCTGATTTTTACAGACAAGGAAGCTAAGGCTCCAAAAGCTTAAGGGTCTTTCTCAAGGACGCCACAGCTAGCTGGGACAAAGCTGGGACTGAAAACCAGGTCACCCATCTCCGACTGCCCCCTCTTCCATTCCAGCAGGCTGTACAGGTCCTATTAGTTTAGTATTAATTGAGGAAGCAATGCAATATATAATTAAAGTCAGACCTACTTTTTAGGGTGTGGCCAAATTACTTAACCATAAAATTTGGATCGTCATAATTCACTTTTCTAATGTCCATTGTAAGACCTATTTCAAAGGGTGTGAACACCGGTACTGGTATTACTTAGGCAAATAACAATAATAAAACATGAAATGTTCAGTCTCCTGCTGGTCTATCAGACAAAGTCCAAGACAGTGTATATTCTAATATGTATATCCAGTTCTTTTTTTAGTAAGCTCTACACTCATCGTAGGACTTGAATTCACGCCCCTGAAATCAAGGGTGGCATGCTGTAATGACTGAGCCAGCCAGGGGCCCCATAATATGTCCACCTAGTGTTTATGTACCCTCTTGCTTCCGTAAATCAACACCCAGTAAATTCTCTGCCTCGTTGGAAATCATGATTCATTATGATGCCACATCTGGAAAAAAATTAAAAAACCTGAAAACATAACATTTCTTCCACAAATGAACTGAGGTTAAAGATTTTGCTTCTTTTTCCTTTCAGATGAATTGTATAAAAATTGCATTAAAAAACAAGGAAGAAAGGTTTGTGGATTTTTAAAGCACGGGCACAAATAGGAAAAAAAAAATCAAGCCTTATAAAACCTCAAATTCCAAGTCATTTTTTGTCTCACTATCTCTATGAGTTCCAGCTCTATCCTTAGTTAAGGCATTTCAAGAATGGAGGTGGAACAATTCTGAGCATGTAAGGAGATCATTAAATTTGTGTGAGATTTGAGTTTATTGAGATTACATCTCTTTGACCACAGGTTATTTTCAGGTCCTATGGTACCTCTGTGTGTATGAACATAGAAAACTGTTAAATTTGGATACCTTTTAGCTCAAAACCTAAGGAAAAATATTTTCTCCTTTTATGGTCTGGACTCCATTCCAATACACCGCCTTATTCTTTATCCTCTTCTTATGATTCCTGTGTAATAATAGCAAAGGCCTATTTATAAATTTGCTTGGAGAACACTTAAATATCAGGAATCTTGATTAAATTTAAGAGCCCGTTGTTCTGCGTGTGTTTATTTTAATAAGAAAATAGTTTTTAAAATAAAGGATTTCTCAAGCCCTTGAATTTGTGCCTGCTCCTAGGCCCAAGCAGTTCCCCTGTTTTTGTGAAGTCCTGTCTTGAAGTCATCAAACTTATCCCAAGCACATGCCTGAGGCAACATTCAGATAGATTATTCAAGCAAAGATAAAATAAAAATCTTTCCTTTGAAATATTCAGATAATTAAAGCTAAATCAAGCCTCTAAAGAGGTACCACATTCATGTTGGTGATGCTTTGCCTAATAATTGTGGTAGAGACAGTCCGAGGGCAAATGAAGGTCAAAGTGTGGAGGGCTGAGCGCAGGAGAGGAGGACTTTAGGAGCAGTCTGCTGCCATCCGCTGAAGAGGCAGCTTCTATGGAAAAGAAAACCACACACCCCATGAGGGCTTGTCTAGGGTGTGTTCCTACCTTTGAGGACCCAGGTGCCCATCTGAGTCATCCTCAAGGAGGTTCAGTGGTCAGAGGTCCAAGCTCCAGGGTGGGACACAGCGGAGGGAGGGGTTGGAATGTACAGTCCGCCAAGAAGTGAGTCTTGGGACCAACCAGCTGCAGAACCAGGTGAGGAGTGCAAACTCATTCCACAGCTGAATTCCAGCCAGGCACCAAGGGGGGCCCAGGGGACAGCAGGGTATGAGTTGGGAGCAAGAGTCTGGGAACAGCATTTCGGGATCTTGGAGGGAAGGGCAGGTGTCCACAAACATGGGACTGACATGTGCATTTGGGTAACAGGGGAAGAGCTTATTGTCCTTGGCTGCTCTTAGTCTTGGTTGGGAGTTCTTCCATAGAATAGTCTTTCGTTCATCCTATATTTACTGAGTGCCCTCGGTCCCCAGCTTAGGATCGTTCACCTTATGATTTTTCTACTTTACAGCGGTTTGAAAATGAAACGCATTTAGTAGAAACTGCATTACACATTTTGAATTTTGCTCTTTTGCTGGGGTTGGGGCTGTGCAGTATAGCACTCTCTTGTGCTTCTGGGCTGTGCCGTGAGCCACAGCTCCCAGCCAACCACCCCACTCTGGGGGTAAACAGCTGATATGCTCGGAACCATTCTGTACTCGTACAACCATTCTGGTTTTCGCTTTTAGTGAAATAATTCACATAATAAATCACAGGAGATAGTCAACGCTTTATTATCAGAGAGGTTTATGTTAACTGACTTTGCCCAAATGCAACTAATGTTAAGTGTTCTGAGCAGGTGTTTTTTGTTTTTGTTTTTTTTTTTTGAGATTTTATTTATTTATTTGACAGAGAGAGATCACAAGTAGGCAGAGATGTAAGCAGAGAGAGAGGGGGAAGCAGGCTCCCTGCTGAGCAGAGAGCCCGATGTGGGGCTCGATCCAAAGACCCTGAGATCACGACCTGAGCAGAAAGCAGAGGCTTTAACCCACTGAGCCACCCAGGCGCCCCAAGTGTTCTGAGCAGGTTTAAGGTAGGCTACACTAAGCTGACATTTAGTAGATGGCCAATATTAAATGCATTTTCCACTTAAGATATTTTCAACTTAGGGTAGGTTTATGGGGATGTAACCCCATCATGATAAAGGAGTATCTGTAATAGCAAACAAAACTGGTCTTCCCAGAGTTCCTCCTACAGTGAAGACAGAGATACCCAGCAACTTCTTACAACATAGCAGGGTGAGCTCTACAAAGAGGGAAGTTCAGAGTGTTTAAGTGAAAATACAGGAGCATAACCTAAAGTTTTTTCAGATCCCTAGAGGACAAGCAGAATTAACCAAGCTGAAAAGAGAAGTTCGGAAACAGAAAGGGAAGAGAAAAATGCAAAAGGCTCAGTATATTTGGGGCAGTGAGTCAAGTCTGATAAACCCAAAGAAGAATGTAAATGGCAAAGTGGTCCTTTTTTGAGTGTCTTTTGGGATGCTGCTGCTTTTCATGGCTGCCCAGGGTACATTTCTTCTAGAACCCTCATTTTTTTTTTTAAAGATTTTATTTATTTATTTGACAGAGAGAGATCACAAGTAGATGGAGAGGCAGGCAGAGAGAGAGAGAGAGGGAAGCAGGCTCCCTGCCGAGCAGAGAGCCCAATGCGGGACTCGATCCCAGGACCCCGAGATCATGACCTGAGCCGAAGGCAGCGGCCCAACCCACTGAGCCACCCAGGCGCCCCAGAACCCTCATGTTTTAATGTGGTCTTTCTCCTCAGCCGTTTGGTTTAATTGCAGCTTCTTAAAGATTGACTTTGCTGGGTGAATCTTGAGTCCCCCCCCCACCTTTTGTTTTGTTTTGTTTTTTGAGTTCTAAGGACAAATGTTAGCATTCATAGTTTGTAGTTCTCAGGGACCCTAAAGGTCTGGGCCAGAAGAAGGAAGTGCTTAAAATTACTTGGCAAGTGACAGCACTGTCTGCATTGTAGATTGAAGAGCTGGGTTTTTGGTTGTCACCCTTTGTTTGCTTTCTTCAAGTCACCTGTCACCCAGCTGGTTTCTTCAGCCTTAACCCTAAAAGATGAAGCTTGAAAAAACTGGTGAAGGAAATTACCCATTTACTTGGGGCCATATTGGTATCTACTCTTGATCTTGATGGGGAATTAAGTACCAGGACCTAGAATTTCTGTATCTCTGATTTTCCATGGCCTTCCTGAGACAGGTGTACATTCTAGACAAATGAACTGTCCTTATTTCTCACCTGAGCTTTAGTCCCAAATCCCTAGCAGGTCTCTCTCCCCATAGATGAAGATTGAATGATCCTTTTCCCTTCCTTTTTTCCCCCCTTCACCTTTTTCTTTGTGATGAAGACTGGATGCAGGGCAGTTGTTCTCAGACTTTACCTGATGTCAGAATCGCCATGCCTGCTGGACACACCATGGACTTTTGGGCCATACCCCAGAGTTTCTGATTCAGAAGGTCTGGGTGTGAGGCCTGAGATTTTGCATTTGTAATCAATCAATTCCCAGATGATGTTTAATGTCCGGGTAACACACTTGGAGAACCACTAGTCTAAACAAGCCCACGAGACTTAAGCCTTCTCTGGTTTTTCCCTGGGTGCTCCTGCCTTGTGTCCCCACCTGGGCTATCCAGATATTATCATCAGGAGCTCAAAGAATGTTCTAGTTAAGAAGAAACAAAGACTGAGGGAGAGATCAGTCCAAGCTCCCATTCTCATAGTCCTCAACCTGGAACCCTTGGGCTCTCCAAGGACAAAGCTACAGACTACTGTCTTAGCTGCACAGTCAAGAACAGCCTCGAGCAAGGTCGAAGAGAGACCACAGTTTGTATTATTTATGTTTAAGCTCCATTGAAATGTACTAAAGGTGCTTCCTCTGTCATGGTGCAGTTTTGTTTTCTATTCCCCAGACCTTATCGGAGCCCTTATTATGGGAATGAGAAGGGAGGAACTCTCTTCAGATGTTGTGGCGCGTGACTAATTCCTGCTACTAAGGGAGAAGTTTCTGTGCTGGTGAGCTATACACACCGCGTATATTCTGTTAGTGCTGGTCTTGAAAATAGTGACAGTTCTTCCACTTATGAGAGAGGGAGAAAAAAAAAAAAAGCCCAGTCCTTGTTTACAAGATGCCTAATTGTTTCTCAGGACTGTTCTAATCCTCAGGGCTGTTGGGTTAACTCTATTTACCTTACATAGTGAGTAGTAATAAAACAACTTTTGCTGTTTGCTGTATCCCTTTAGTCAGTAAAAATACTTTATTTCAGAGGCACAAAAGAAATAAAATGCCTTTACTGTGCAGAATTATAATATGAAAAAAAAAGTCTTGCTGAAATAGATTTGTTGTTACATGAAGTTAATTTATGTATTCCTTTCCCCAGGTTTCTACCACATACTATGTATTTTCATACACTAAAAGTCGATTTATCTTGCATCCCATTAAGCAGAAATTTATTTTTAGAAGTCACGTCTGTAATTCACTACTTAAAAATCATTAATATGCAAATTATATATTTTATTTCTGGAAGATCAAAATACTGGTAAGCCAGGGACTCACGAGACATTTAGGAATCCGACACCTCAGAGGACATCGTAAGCAGATATGCCCCCACTGCCCTCAGCTTCGTTCACCAATATTGCTCCCTAAAGCCAGGGGTCTGTCAGAGCCCTTCAGTGGGAATTAACTGTGCGGGAAGAGATGAGTAGCAAGACCTCATCAGGTCAGAGAATCCCAGTCAAAGACAATGACGTTCATTCACTCATTCATTCATTTAAAGCTTTTATTCATTTATTAGAACACGAGCAGAGTAGGGGAGAGGGAGAAGCAGACTCCCCACTGAGCATGGAGCAGACCACGGGGCTCCTTCCCAGGACCCTGGGATCATGACCTGAACCAAAGGCAGACGGTTAGAGCCACCCAGGCATCCCATAGACAACTACTTTTTTTTTTTTTTAATTAACATATAATGTATTATTTGCTTCAGGGGGACAGGTCTGTGAATCATCGGTCTTACGCAATTCACAGCACTCACCATAGTCCATACATACCCTCCCCAAGGTCCATAACTCAGCTACCCTATCCCTCCCCCCAACCCCCAGCAGCCCTCCGTTTGTTTCCTGAGACTAAGAATCTCTTACGGTTTGTCTCCCTCCCCCATCCCATCTTGTTTCATTTTTCCCTCCCTTTCCCCGCCACAAACCCCCTCTCTTCTCTCAAATTCCTCATATCAGAGAGATCAGAGAGATCATATGGTAATTGTCTTTCTCTGATTGACTGATTTCGCTTAAACATAAGACCCTCTAGTTCCAACCATGTGATTGCAAATGGCAAGATTTTGTTTTTTTGATGGCTACATAGTATTCCATTGTATTCCATAGTATTCCATTGTGTGTGCACACACACAAACACACACATATCACATCTTCTTTATCCATTCATCTGTTCATGGACACCTAGGTTCTGTCCATAGTTTGGCTATTGTGGACATTGCTACTATAAATATTCGGGTGCATGTGCCCCTTTGGATCACTACATTTATATCTTTAGGGTAAATACCCAGTAGTGCAGTTGCTGGGTCATAGGGTAGCTCTGTTTTCAACTTTTTGAGGAACCTCCATACTGTTTTCCAGAGTGGCTGCACCAGCCTGCATTCCCACCAACAGTGTAGGAGGGTTCCCTTTTCTCTGCATCATCACCAACATCTGTTATTTCCTGACTTGTTAATTTTAGCCATTCTGACTGGAGTGAGGTGGTATCTCACTGTGGTTTTGATTTGTATTTCCCTGATGCCGAGTGATGTGGAACACTTTTTCATGTGTCTGTTGGCCATCTGGATGTCTTCTTTGCATATATGTCTGTTCATGTCTTCTGCCCATTTCTTGATTGGATTATTTGTTCTTTGGGTGTTGAGTTCGATAAGTTCTTTATAGATCTTAGATACTAGCCCTTTATCTGGTATGTCATTTTCAAATATCTTCTCCCATTCTGTCGGTTGTGTTTTGGTTTTGTTGACTATTTCCTTTGCTCTGCGAAAGCTTTTGATCTTGATGAAGTCCCAATAGTTCCTTTTTGCCCTTGCTTCCCTTGCCTTTGGTGTTATTAATACAGTTTCAGCCCTCACGGAATTTAAGAGGCTCTTGAAGTACTGACACATGAACTTGGATGGCCTTTTCAAGGGAATTGTCGTAGTCAAACAACCAACATCCAAGGAGCCTTCTGAAACAAACCAGTTCCTTCCCTGGAAAACTATATACTTTGTCATATTCTGATTTCTTTGCAAACTGGTCATTACAGACTGAGTTATATCTTAGTAATCATTCATTATATTCAAATGAAGCTGGTCCTAAATATCCCCGATTACCAAGCATCTTCTAGATGTTTTGTAAAATTCTTAAATAATGAAGCCAAATAATATGGTCATAGTTATCTCCTAATAAATTCATGAAGGTAAATTCATCATATTTTTATCCATATCTTCTATAATAAACTTTAAGAATGTTACATCTGCCTCTTAGTAATGTTAAGGGGAAGAAGGATACAAAGAGCAGATGTTTGCTGTTCTCATTTTATTTCTGTTCAGTGCATGTGTTTTACAAATGCCAGGAAATTATTTTGAACCAGGTGGTGCTTTATTGCTAAAAAATTTATTACATATTTATGGTTAATTTTATAGATTTATCATGGTAGAAGCCTTAAGTTTCTTTGTAGTTCAGAGTTCATTAAAGCCTAAATCCAGCATGACCATAATCTGTTTTCCTTCCAAGGAGAAGTACAGTAGAAGCTTTAGAGTTAATACCCAAGTTTTAATCAGTATTATTAAGTAACTCTTCCAGTTACCAGTCATAATCAGTGTGTGAAGGTTCCAATGTATAGTCAGGATTTTAAATCCTGAAAAGAACATTTTACAGTTTTATTAGTTTCTTCCTGCTCTTTGTACTTGCCAGGAGTTGTGGCAGAAAACATTATTTAAAAACTGGTTTATATGGAAAAAAAAATAAGATTTTTAATGTTTTTAGAGGACATTTTTTCCTGATTTTATAAAAATTATAGTCACTATAAATATTTTAAAACACACAAAGTATTAAAATATCACCTAAAATTCTGCCACCGAGATATACTACTTGTTTATCTTGTGTTTTAGTGTATGTTTTGTTACTCTTCTCTTGTTAAAAAAATGTGTGTGTAAGCAATATGTATATAATAAATACAAATTTGGATCCTTCTTGGATACAGTTTTATAACCAGCTTTTTTACTTGCTGAATAATATATTGAAAGCATTTGTATTTGTTTGAGGGATGTTAAGACTATTTTTAGAAGCTCTTCTAAATTTGCTGTTGTTCAGCAAATAATCATTGAAAGCATTATTTTGGATGAGCACAGAATATTTAAATACTGTAGTATAACCAATTGCTTAGCGATGATCATATAAAGAAGGTATTTTTCCGCCAGAAGTAGCACAACAAGTGTCTTTGTCCACAGATTTTGTGTGCATTGATGGAGGATAAATCTTACTGGTAGAATTACTAGATTGGAGTATGGACACTTCAAGACTATAGAAATGCACTACAAAATTCCTTTTCACCAAACTGTGCAAGAATGCCCTTACCCCTAACCCTCAGTAGCATTGCCAATTATCATTGTTGTAATCCTGCACAATTTATATGTGCTTTTGGAAAAGGCTATTTAATGGCTTGATGAAAAGGAAGGTATTTTTAGCAAATGGGAGAAATTTTCATTAATGATGTAATATATCAGTGTCAAAGTAGGTTCTCCCTTGAAGGGCAGTCATTTATCCAAAGCTTGGGGTGATCCAATGTAGATGTTCATCTGTTTTTAGAAATATAGGGGTATCTTATTTAAATATTGAAGAACAAGACATTGAAATGTGCTTGATAACCAACTAATTCACTTTAAGTCTGTGGAGATTTTATCGCAGCTCTCTATTCGGGATAACAACCTTAGTTATTCTCATCATGGGGTCTGTATATGCTATACTGTAGAAATATCTTTGTTTTCTCAGGCTATTAAAAAAAAAAATTACCCCAAACTTGTGGCTGAGAAACAATAGAAATTTATTCTCTCTCAGTTCTAGAGGCCAGAAGTTTGAAATGAAGGTGTTTGTGGGGCCATCTCCGTCCAGGCGAGGGGGGAGGTTCCATCCCTTGACTCTTTCAATGACTGTGGCTGCCAGCACTCCTTGGCTTTGGGCGGCATCGCTCCAGTCTCTGCCTCTTTGGTCACATTGCGTTGTCATCTTCTGTCTGTGTCAAATCTCCTTCTGCCTCCCTTTTGCGAGGATACTTAGGATGATTGCACTTAGGGCCTACTTGGATAATCCAAGATAATCTCCCCATCTCGAGATCCTTACTTTAATCACATCTACAAAGTCCTCTTTTTCCATGTAAGGTTAAAACTCAGATTTCAGAGATTAGGATGTAGGTATCTTTTTGGGGAACCATTATCCAGCCTACCATACCCAGGACCTTAAAAATACCTGATTTCACGTACTTCTGCCTGTTCACTCTCTACCAGAATATGAGGCATGGGTCCAGAAACAAAAAATTTTTACCAATGTTTTGACCCAAATGTCTGGGGTGGTGATGGGGGATGGGCAGAGTTGACTCCATAATTGATTCAGCGTATCCAGGGTATGTGGTCTTGTAAGTCTATAGGTCTTGAAGGTAGGTCCAGCCAGGGAGACAAGACAGCAGATTTTAAAGATGCAGGGCAGAATAGTCAAATAGAAAGCTGTTCTTCCTCAGTTTCTCCTCACCCAAGTGAATGAATGGATGGAAGTCCAACTTCATGCATAGTGTGCATGTCTTACTTGAACAATTTGATATTTGGTCCCCATTAGTTGGCCTGGGCTCCTTTGTTGACATTATATTAACACTTTCAGTTTCTCATCATCTTCAGAAGGAGCTTTTTGCCACTTGCTGTGAAGCAAGGCCTTCTAGGGAGGACTCCCTTCCTTTCTTGTCCCCTCTCTGCCAAGCTCTGCAGTCCAGGGAGCGTTTCCTCTGCCACCAGTGCGATAGCTAATCCGTTCCAGTTGCATAAGAGTTGAGGAACAATGCGACTATTTAAAAGCCCACTGGCCTCTCTCCAGTAGCTGTTCACTTCAGTGTTTACTCTGGAAAAGGTGCTGAGTTATATATCCATTCTTTGTGTAAATTCTCTTCACTTCCTGTGTCCCTCAAGGAGAAGGAGGACCCTTTCCTGTGGACTCTGTATGGAGAGGTGGTGCTCTATGGAGGTGAAGGAGGCAGTCAAACCTTGGGGGATCTTGTGTAAGTGAGGCCTTAGAAGGCCAACCAGAGAATTTGAGAAGAGGAGGCTTTCTCATGGTACAAGGAAAGCATTTTTTTTTTTTTTAATCAGTTAGCTGGTAGGTGGAGCTTTGAGATGATTGTAAAAAGGGCATAGTCATAGAGTGACCATTACCCCCCTCCCTGCCTTTTAAAATAAGTAACTGTCTCTTTAATTTTCTCTGGAGTCAGCTGGACTGAGACATGATCCTTCCTTTGTTCCCATTTTAAAATCAATTACCTGGATCAAACAGCTGTGAAAGCTGGGCTGACGTTTTTGAGTCTGTAGGTCACGGTTGTACCATCTACATAAAATAAGCCAGCCACTGCTACTAATGCTGGACCCAAGAACGTATTTTGGGGGCAGTACAAAGAATAGCCCCCACATACCAGTTCAAGGTTGAGGTGACTCAGGATACTCCAGTGTCATTTTGTGAAAATGCCTCTTACGTTGTTCAGAAACCCCAAAGCTCTGAAAGAGTAAGCCATGCAATGGGCTACGACCTCCACTACAAATCTCTTTAGATATTGAGGCCAAGAGTTCCCTCCTTCCATTAGCTCCCACCAAAGTCCTTCCCATAATGAGACCATTGTGATGAAATTTGTACCCAAGGTAGAGATGAGTATTTTAATGGTAAAGATAGTAATGAAATCTAAGAAACATAGTGTACTGGGGATTATGTTGTGTGTCCTTTCCCTGAAAAGATTCTGGGAGAACCAGTTAAACCAATGATAGATGATGCAAGTTGATAGAAGCTTTCTTTTCATTTTTAATACAAACATTTCATATCAGTAGCTTGTGGTTGCTGTTTTGTTTTTTTTTTTAAATAAAACCAAAGGGAAATATTAAAAGGTATGGTTGGCAGGAGTGAAAAGGTCATAGAACACAAAGTTCTGCAAAGGAGAGGTGTTTTGCCTTCTGATTTGTGATGTCTGGTCAACTGGGGAAGGCACCGTGTAGCTCTCTCATCTGTCTTCAGTTCTATCACTTAGCTCCCTGTAGTTGGTTATTCTCATTACAGATCACTGAATAACACATCTGTGACAGCCTGAGGGGGTCTGTGGGTCTATTTTGCTCTGCAAATCTGTTTTATGGCATAGAAAGCATGAATATACAGCACTATACCAGAAGCTGGCTTCTAACCCACCTTGGGTGAAGGGGCTGTGTATATATGTCTGTCTCTCCAATACAGACACCAAGAAAAAGACCTGGAAAGACATAGAAAACAACAAACCAATAAGAGTGGAGAGAATTAGGAAGAGAGACCCAATTACAGTCATTACTGGGGATACAGAGACATGGACTGGGAGGAAGCTCCTCTCTCTTCTCACACTGTCTCCTGCCTGGCTCATCTTGGCTTTCCATGGGAAGCCTTGGTGATGACCGATCTCAGCTGCCCTGGTTAGAATGCCCTTTCTTCTCTCACCTGCTTTTAGTCTGGTCAGTAGTGAGTAATGGAGTCATTCCTCCTTCAAAGAGCCATGACTTACTACTTTCTTCTGCTGCTGTTTTAAATTGTTTAGGACTGGGGTGCCTGGGTGGCCCAGTGGGTTAAGCCTCTGCCTTCTGCTCAGGTCATGGCCCCTGGGATCGAACCCCGCAACGGGCTCTCTGCTCAGCAGGGAGCTGCTTCCCCGTCTCTCTCTGCCTACTTGTGATCTCTCTCTGTCAAATAAATAAACTCTTAAATTTTTTTTTTTTCTAAATTGTTCGGGACTAAAGAATCACACATCTGCCTATCTGTAGGATTTCAGCTTTTTTGTTCCTCTTTGAAATTTGCATTCTTTTCTATTTACACAAGCAGCACATAAGTGCGAGAATATATTCCTATAATAAAAACGTGCATCGCAAAGATAGCACTAAAAATACCTTGATTTACAGCTCCAATTTTTATTTCCTTCCCAGGGGTAGATGAATTTCCTTTTTGGGGGTGGAGGGGTGAGAGAATGAGTATGATTGTGTGAGTGGAGGTGGGGCTGAGGGAGAGCGAGAATCCCAAGCAGGCTCCATGCACAGAGCCCACAGAGCAGCACAGAGCCCAACGTGGGGCTCCATCTCCTGACCCTGAGATCATGACCTGAGCCAAAATCATGAGTTCCAATGCTTAACCAACTTAAGCCACCCAGGTAACCCACAAATTTCCAAATGTTTTAATAATTTATCTATATACACATAAATGTGCCTAGAGAAGTACATAGGTTTGTCTCATGTCTGTGTATTTGCATCAGTGGTATTAGGTATTACACTGGTCTTATTCTGTAGCTGTGTATTTAGGTAAATGGTATCACACCGTTCATAGGGCATATCATTCAGTGGCTTCCGGGTTTTATTTAATGGTATGTGTTAGAGACCTTTGACATTCAGGTTGAGTTCCTATTGTATGGTATGCCGGGATATGTGTGTACTAGACTTTTCTCCTTAATCCCTTTACGTAGTGAATCACAAGGATCTGCTTTCAGTGATGAACCATCCAGAATTCTTCTTTTAGCCACTTTCTGGGATAGATTTTTTAATCTTTCAGCTAGAATTTTTGCTTTGTGAGGATTGAACTCTAGGGTCTGTTGGTATTTTGTTGACCTACCTTATGGTGTCCTTGTCAGGACCTGATCATGGGACTTGTGGATTGAGTCAGGGAGTAACTTACTTTTTCCCGTGTCCTGGAAAAATGTTAGGTAAGTAGGATTTGCCTTTCCCTTGAACATTTGTAGAACTCACCAATAGACCCATGCGGGTCTAATCTTTGATTATTTTTTCAATTTCTTCCGAGGTTCAGTTTATGTATTCTCCTTTTTTGAGTTAAATTTATTTTAACTTTGAAAAACCCATCCACTTTATTTAGGTGTTCAGATATTTTGGTTAAAGTTACACGTACTATTCTGTCATGTGTTTTTCTTCTCTTTGTAATTACACCCCCTTGTCATCATGCATGTTGTGAATTTATACGTCTTCCTCATCCTCTTCCTTCCCAATCTTTCTCTCTCCCCAACACTCGACAAATGTTTATCTAGTATGTGAATATTCAGAAAGCAATTAACTTTTACTGATCATCTTAAAACAACTTTTGGCTCTATATTACTTACCTAGGTTTTGATACATAATGCTCCCACCTTTCATTTCTAAGAAGTTTATAATTTTTGCTTTGACTATTCTGTTTTACTGAAGAATTATTTAGAAGTCTGTGTATGTTTATGTTTAATTTATATGCATATAGATTTTATTCACTCTCTCATCAATTTGTAATTTGGCCTAATTTTGGCCAATGAGCATGGCTACCTTAAACTCTGACTTTTGAAAAGACAAAGGTTTCCTCTATGGCCCAATTATGAACTGACTCTGAGATTATTATATGTGTGGGGCGTAGCTTGAATACAAAGAGGGAGTGAAAAAAATATACAATAATAATATATTATCTATTCAAGAGTCAATATTCTGTGTTTTTATATGTGTATATATATGTAAAGAAAGGCAGGGGCATGTTTAAATTCAGTATTATATTTAAATTAAGTCATCTAAATTGTTTTGGTTAAACTAGTAAGTGCAGTATTCTGATCTTCAACATTCTTACATTTTTGTCTCATTCCATTAATTTCTGAGACTCATTCATTGTCTCCTAATATGTTTGTGACTTTGTCAAATTTCTTTGTATTTGACCAGTTTTTCAGTATATGTTCTGATGTTATGTACTCACATGCTTTAATGCTAATGACTAGTAAGTCCCTGTGATCATCTCTTTTCCTAATATGATTTATCACTCTCTCTTGCTGTTTTCCCTGAGTCTGTTTTATCTGCTACATTACTGTGGACACCTGCTTTCTTTCTTCCTAGCATATGCTTATTAGACTGTTTTATTCATCCCTTCATTTTTGAACTTCCTGTATCATTTTTATTTTATAAATACTTCTGGTAAACAATCACAGTGTTACCTAATGTCAAAGCCTCTGTCTTTTCTTTTTTATACGTGAATTTAGCCAATTTATATCTGTTATAACTGGGATATGTTGTCATTTTCTTTTGTGTTTTCCATGTATAGTGTTCTTTTTCCCCCACCTCCCCACAGCTGTTTTCTTTTTAAAGGACACTCGTGTTTCTTTGTTGTGTTCTCTCCCTAATCATGTGCAAGTTTTACTCTCCTTTTTTAATTTCCTCTAGGAAAATTCTTAAATTCTTAAACTTCTATCTTTCTGCCAGTGTCAAGAGTCTTAAATACTGATATTCCACTCCCCAAATGCTTGACCTCCCTTAGGTCCATACTTCCTTCCCTTTCACCACGTGAGCTGCCACAACCTCTGTATTGATATAACCAGCAATTTGGGAGCAAAATTATTATAATTTCTTCATCTTTTTTTTTTTTTTTTTTGTAGAGTAAGTAAAACTTAAGAGTAAACTTTCCCTTTTTTTTTCTTCTGTCTACACTGTCTCCACATTACTTCCCCTATCCCATCTCTACATTTATTTTTCTTCTTGACGGAGCATGTAATACCTTAAGTCTTTCAGAGTAGGTCATTAAATCTTTTGTACCTTGTAAGTCCATAAATACCTCTATTTTCTCCTACAAATTAAACTATTAGTTGATTAGACACGATTTCAAGTCCAAAATTATTGTCCCCCAGAGTTTTGAGGTTGCAGTATTGAGAACAGTATGCCCGATTTCCATCTACCTGTCATTCACCTCTGAATTGTCTTCTCTCTGCGCATCTCTTAGGAATTTCAAAACTTCTCTTCTTATCTCTTGTTTTCAGTGACACCGAAGGTATTTTTAAGTGTGTGTATCTACCCACTCCCCACATTTATGCCGCTCGCATTAGTGGATTTTTTTTTCAACCAGGGACTCAGATAGTCACACTGAGGACTCAAATCTGAATATGCAAATATTCAAATTTCAGAAATATTCTTCCAATGTTGTTTTGATTAGTCCTTCCATTGGCTCTGTTTTCTCTCCTTCTGATGGAAGAAGCTGTTTCGTTGGGTTGCGGTTGAATCTTTGGCTTTCATTTTCCACCTCTCTAAATTGTTCCATTGTGCTTTCTTTCTGTGTTGCATTCTCTGAGAATCCCTGGGCTCAGCATTTCAGCTGAGTTCTCTTTATAATTCCGCTCATCTGATAAGAGATTGATTTCAACAATCTTTTTTAAATTTCTAGATTTCTAGTTAATTATATTTTTGGAACTGAGTGCACTGTTTCCCCCCCCACACTTATGAGCCACACTTAAGCCAAAGTCAGGTTCAGTTGCTCCTGTTAACTCTGTTTTCTTGGGTGTCAGTTCTACTTATTGGGTTTGGTGTCCATCTTCCATGTTCTTTGCATTGCTTAAATATTTGGTAATTCTTGGTTACCTTTTCATTGAAGATTTTCCTTTTCATTTAATTCATTTTAAACCTTTTCACTGAAGATTTCCTGCTTGCAGTTACTAGAGGTAGACCATGGTGGGTTATGCTAAGAAGTGTGGGTAGAAAGAGTGCCCACTTCTTCCAAAGTACAGGCAACCACCCTGAAGAATGTCCATGTTCTCTTTCAGTGTAATATGTGCTGCCCTGTGCTAGAAAGCAGACCTTCTGCAGTCCTCTGAGTGGCCCAAGTGAGGAAGGGGTGAGAGGGCTATTGAGAGAACCAAGAGCAATAAAAATATTTCAGCTACTCCTGTTTGATTCTGCAACTCATCATCCAGTGGACTTCTCTGACCATGCGTCCATCTTAGGCTCATAGTGTAGGCTGGCAGAACCACCCACCCTTAGCAGTAGGCCTCTCCTGTAAATAGGGTCAGGATTGTGGTTTCTCTCTTTTATCTGATGCCATCAGATTAAAATACATACCTTACTATCTTATATGATTTGGAGAGGGAGGGGAAGGTTCCCAAATGATCACCTCTGGTTAATCACCTCTTTGTGGCTATTACAGTTGACACTTGAACAACAGGGAAGTTAGGGGCTCCAACTTTCCACGTGATCACAAATTCACTTATCATTTTTTACTCTGCCAGAACTTAACTGTGAATAGCCTGTTGTTGAACAGAAGCCTTAGCAATAACATAAACACTTGGTTAACCATATTTTGTATATTATATGTAGGTATGTACTGTATTTCTACAATAAAGTGAGCTTGAGGAAAGAGAATGTTAAGAAAATCCTAAGAAAGAGAAAATGCATTTAAGTACTGTGCTATATTTATTTAAAAAAAAAAAAATCTTGTATAAGTGGACCCATCCAGTTCAAACCTGTGTTGTTCAAGAGCCAACTGTATTTCCCCAGGTTTAGAGACAAGGCGAAGGGAAGTTGGAATTGGATGAAGGAAAGAAGAAGAAAGAGACAATTTAGGGGCTTACTCTATGTGTATTAAGAAGAGCTTTCGCAAACGCATAAAGTGATTAACCTTTGATCTTCGCTTGTTTTTAAATTTTGCACACTAATGAGATGTTCTTTTTCATTTTTAGGTCTTGAGTGTAATCATGGCCAAACCTTATGAATTTAACTGGCAGAAGGAAGTTCCTTCCTTTTTGCAAGAAGGAGCAGTTTTTGACAGATATGAAGAGGTAAAGAAGTGTTATTAATCTTTTCTCTCAAAACGTTCTTATAATTATTTCATTTTAATTACAGTAAATAGTCTTTGACATAAGTAAGAACATCTTTGAGATTTATAAGTTGAAATAGTTGGAAAGAGGCAAGTTATGAGATCTAATAATAATGAAAATGATACTGTAATTTATTGAGCACTTACCGTGTGCCAGATATAATCAGGATAATGATGCTATAAATTATTGAGTGCTCACTGTGTGCCAGACAGTCTTCTAAGCACTTGTGTGTATTATTTGTTTAATTCTTCACAACAACCTTATAAGGTTGTTGCTATTATTACCCTGTTTTTACAGATGGGTTTCATGTAGTAACAGTTTTTGCCTAACGAAGTGTTTTTGGCAGGCTTGCTACATAAAACTTTGTATTTGTTGTAAATGGAATAGTGATTGGACTTTGTGCCAGTCATTTGCTTTGCTGGTTTCATTCGTACCAAACAGCTGGATCAAAGCTTAGCATGCCTGGGTTTCTACCATTTATCGTTTGTGCCCTTTGCAAGACAACATGGACTCCAGACTTTCTATAGAGCAGGAGTTTGGGGCCACCAATCTATTAGGGAAGTTTAGGTCTGTGAGTTGAAGCCTCATTAGCATTTGTAAATGGATTGTTTTTCTTGGACTGTACTTGAATTTGAGGTGAATTGGGGAAGGGTGGATGAGGAGACTGTCACCTCTGAGGCAAAGTGAAATGTAAAATTGTTTAAGACTTCATCTCAAGTCATAATTGGTTCCCCTAGAAAGCTCTGGAATGTGTGTGGTGGCTGATTGTGGTGGCCCCCTCAGAGGTTCGGATTGTCAGGCCTTTTCATGAGGTCTGTGGGCTGACGTGATGCAGTACTTGTCGACTTGGTTTTTCCAAAATGTGTATCCTAATACCCTCTAGATTTATGCCATAATTGCTTTGTAAGTAAACAAAATTGAGAAAGGCTAAGGATGGGCCCCAGTGTGGTCACTATTCCTTGTAGTAAATTAAAATATTGAAGTGACAGCTGTTTATAGGACAAACTTGACTCCTTCTGCGAAGGAACAGTTACCTGCATAATTTTGTTATGCGAAGACAGAAAATATTTCACCCCCTGGAGATAACCACTATTAATTCTTTGGCAGTTTTCTCTTAGTCTTTTGTTTGTTTGTTTGTTTGTTCTTCTTTTTTTCTCTCT
Organism: Lontra canadensis; assembly: GCF_010015895.1. Taxonomy (NCBI): domain Eukaryota; kingdom Metazoa; phylum Chordata; class Mammalia; order Carnivora; family Mustelidae; genus Lontra; species Lontra canadensis. The sequence continues at coordinate 11,896,894 of NW_022631010.1, forward strand.
TCCAGAATTGTGACTCTGATCTTTTGAAAATCTAAATCAGAACTTGCTTTTTCTCTATTTCAGAGGCTTCCATAATTCTCTATTGTAAGATAAGATGAAATATAAGGCCTTCCTTGATTTGGTTCCCGCCTAATACCGCAGCCTCATTTCCCAGCAGTTTGCTACACACACACACATTCTGCTTTCACCATAAAAATCCCCTAGCAATTCCCCCAAGATACTGTTATTTTACATGCTTTGTGCATGCTGCTCTCTTTTTCTAAAACGCCTTATTCCTCCTAGTGTGACTGGTGAACTCCTAATCATCCTTCAAAACCCAGATGAGAAATCTCTACATCATTGATCTCTTCCTTGACCCATTCAATAAGAGTTGTTAACTCCTTGGGGCACCTGGGTGGCTCAGTGGGTGAAAGCCTCTGACTTTGGCTCAGGTCATGATCCCAGGGTCCTGGGATGGAGACCCACATCGGGCTCTCTGCTCAGCAGGGAGCCTGCTTCCCCCTCTCTCTCTCTGCCTGCCTCTCTGCCTACTTGCAGTCTCTGTCTGTCAAATAAATAAATACAATCTTATTGATAATTCCTTTGTGCCACCACCAACCTACCTTTGCACATTGTACACCATATTCACATTTTATTTGCTGTTTTTATGTCTCCTACTGTGTTCTGAGTTTCTTGAGGTCAAAGACCATCTTTTACTTATCTTTCTCTGGGGACTAGCAGGAGGCCTGCAACTGCCAAACTCACTGTTGATGTAGCATTACAGAGAATTTTAGATAAAGATGTTTCCAACTCAGTCTGGTTCTATTATTGTTTATTCCTATTGTTAAGTGAAATGGTGAGAGTACTTGATAATCTTCGAGATCTTTATGGGGATCTGAACCTCAATAGACTCAAAACGTTAGGGTAAACTGTATAACAGTTTTCATCTTTTAAATAATAAATGACCAATATCAACAATTTGATATAGTTCAAGCTTAGTACAAAGTAAGTTATTGCAGTTGGCTGTTTTTAATCCACTTTACCCAGTGTGGCAAAGAAGGCCAGGGACTGGCTTAGCACTTACAAGCAATTTTCCCAGGTAAGCCAGGTCCAGGTTGAACACTAGAGGCACCAAGATAATGACCATTGACCCTTGGTTATGAGCTGGTGGGACATCACTCCCAGGAACTACTAGAGTATTATCCTAAAGTTTGGCAGTTTCCTCAGGCAGCATCCCAAGCACTGGAAATCTATAGGATTAATTAAAAATACTGCATGTCTTCTAATAAATCAGAGAAGGTCATTTTGAAGAGATTAAATATTATCACTGGCTGAGTATCTTGGCTACTGTTATGTAAGGAGAAACATATTAGAGGAAAAAGGTGCTATTTTTATGCTTTATCAAGTGAACTGTGATTTGATGAGCTGGAGGTTATTATTTTTATTTCTCAGGATGATTTTCTTTAGCCATTAATCATCACGAGTCACTCATATTTAGAAAACACTGATTTATGCGGGCTCCTAAGGGCCATTGCTTTTCACCCAGGTTCCTCAGAAAATGAGGCAGAGGTCACAGTCTTGAACAAGGATTAAATACAACCCAGCTCAGCTTTCAGCTTTAAGTGATATCTTATCAGGATATAAGCAAAACAAGTTTTCACTTAATAAAGCAGATGCCTCTCTTCATAACAACGTATCAAACAAGAAAGTCACGATATTAGAAACTGGACCGTGGCCACTTTTTATTAGCGTTTCCCGGTCCTGTAAGATTCAGTTCTTTGGAGCCACAGCTGCTAAAATATTAAAGGCGACAAAGTGCAAGTGTAGAAGGTTTGTTTCTCCGGTGTATGTGAACAGCAGTGGGAAATGACAGCTGACAGCAAACGAGAGGAGCAGAAGTTAGAGAAGACACAGCCCGAGTATCCCAAAAACATCATAGCAAAGGGACCATTTACAAAGGGGCATAAATGCCTTCAGCACCATGTGACAACTAACGTTATCATGAGGGCCTGACGGATCAGCCAGATACTCCATTGTGTTCCACGCATGTGTTTAAAGAAGGCAAGGAAGGGGGTCAGGCTGTGGGTGAGCGGGCACTAGATCAGAAAATAAGTGTTGACTAGTCACTATTTTTTTTATGATTTTATTTATTGAGAGAGAGAGAGCGAATGCATGAGCCTGGTGGGTGGGTGGGAGAGGGAGAAGCCGACTCCACACTGAGCAGGGAGCCTGACACGGGGCTCGATCCGCAGACCCTGAAATCATGACCTGACCCGAAGACAGACGCTTAAACGACTGAGCCACCCAGGCGCCCCTTCTCGTCACTGTTTTGAATGTATATGTTATTTTGCCAATAAATGTAATCAGTGCAATTGCATCTAAGCGTTATTTTTTTATTTCTGTATTGCTTTTGAGGTTGGCCACATTCTTAGAGACTGTGTAACATAGCAGTCTGCGTTGTAGCCCCTGGTTGTATTCTCATGCCAGTTGTAAATCTGCTTTTTATCCAAACCTATGTGACCTAAAAGTTACTGAAATGCAAAATGTATTTTGTTTCCTTAAGGGATGCTTGTTTTTCAGTCTTTAAAGCAGAGATTTTTCTATTGCAGAGGTGAGAAATAACAATACCTTTTAAAACACTTGCAACCCAAATGTCTCCCTTAAACAGTCTCCTGATTTTCCTTTAATAACATATTAAAAGACCTAAGACCTTATGCCCTGGCTACACTGGGCCCTCCCTGGTCTTTCCTAGATTCCTACCTGCGGACACTTTCTTGGTGATGTCCCGCATCCTTCGTGCCTTCTTACCTTTCTGTCCCCAGGACTTTGTATATATCATCAACTCCCCAGAGCAAGAGCATTGTATCAAATAGACTTTCACGTAAGATTTGCTGGTAGCAGAGGAGGATTGGAGCACACAACAGGACTCACTTCAAGATTAAACATCAGAGATGGCGCTCAACAAATTTCCTTCGCCAGCCTGGTCAGGGACTGGCTCTCATCGTCTTCTCCTTTCCCCCCTTCTCTTCCACTAAGATGCGTGTTCCAGCTTCTCTTCTTTTTTTAATCTCCTCCTCAGACTCCTTTTCCAGTTTACATATTTCCTCTTTTCCACATGCCTCTTCTCCAGATTAAAAAAAAAAAAAAAAAAATTTTTTTTTTCTTCTCTCTCTTAAGCCAAACAACCAAAACAGAAGATTTTAGTCCCTTCTCATCCTGAGCAGTTTGAAGTGAGAGTGTGAGGTAAAAAAGGGGCCAGACTCTCCTGAGACCTTTGTTTTTATGTAACCTCACATAATCCTTCTAGATAAGTGGTCACCTAGGGAGCTCTGCCTGATGAAGGTGGTCTGTGTCTGTGCTGCCCTTGACCACGTGTGGCTGCCCAGCACTTGAGATGTGCCTGGTGGGGTTGCGGGAACTGGGTTTTTCACTTTAGTTGGTTTTAATCTGAACTTACCCAGCTGCACGTGGCCAGTGCCTGTCTTACTGGGCAGCACGGTTCTAGGCAACAAGCTCAAACGACAACCAGATTTCTCAACAGAAAGAAGGAGCTCTCAGTTCCCTTGGTTGGAATCTACAGTTTGCTTCAGCTATGTCTTCTTGGTGGCAGGTAGAGCTGAGATTTAAATGTCGTACAGATGATTCACCTCAGGCTCCCATCCTTCCATGTCCTGGATCCCCAGGTGGGGGCTACTCCTTTTTCTTACCCATGAGACTTCATTGTCACTGAGGCAAGCTGCCCAGGTAGAGCCCAGTTTTCTGGAAAAGCCTTGGTCTTTGTCCTAGCCCCTTCCACCCTCTACCCTCCAACCCTTCCTCCAACAGACATTTTAGTGGAATCTGTAGGTGCTCCCACCTGTTACCAGGACAAGGGAAACAATTATTGCTGTCATCAGACCCAGTGAAATATCAAAGTGCAGGACCAGGACCAGCCTAAAGTAGGTCTGAGTGTGAGAGGCCAACAGTTGCCTCTTTCCAGGGCAGCTCTGAAATTCAAATGGAGGACCATGTAGCAAAGCTCCGAAAGGCCCAGACAGCCTACACACCCCAGGCTGTTCATCAGGGAAGTGAAGAATTTTCTAAATATAATTTTCAAAAAAAAAAAAAAAACAAAAAACCTAAAAACACAACCCTCATAGAAAGTATTTTGGCTTCAAGATTTATTTAACCCTTCTGTGAGGACACCGGCAAGATGGCAAAGCTAGTTCTAAGAGCACTGGAAGAAGACAGTTGTACATTTGACCCTTGAACAACTCGGGGTGCAGCCCAGACCTCTCTGCCATGAAAAATCCTCATACCACTTTGACCTCCGCCTTCCCCAAAATACTTAGCTGCTAATAGCCCACTGTTGACCAGAAGTCTTACTGACAACAAAAACAGTTGAGTAACACGTATTTTGTGTGTCATATGTATTCTCTGCTGTATTCTTACCATCAAGGAAGCTACAGGAAAGACAATGTTGTTAAGAAAATCCTAAGGAGAATACGTCTACAGCACTGTACTGTTTATCAAACAAAACAGAAAACCTCCACATCTACGTGGACCCATGCTGTTTGAAGGTCAACTATATATAGTTAGGAGAGGGAAGTTAACCCAAGTTTGCTCAGTTCACTACAAAGCTGGTTGCTGTCCTGTAGGACCATGAAACTATGAGTTCTGTGGTTGTCTTTTCTACCAGCCACGAATCCCACGTGTCTCTGTGGACACAAAACAGGTGCAACATCTCTAGCTAACTGCAAAGACTCTGAGTAACTGGTTGATCAACCCAAAGTACATTCTTCTATAGAAATAAATCCTCCTCGGGTAGGCCTCTTAGACAGTGTTCCCTTTGACTGTCCAGGTGATAGTTAAACTTTTATTTATTTATTTACTTACCTACTTATTTTTTAAGTAGGGTCCCCAAGTTTTGGATCGTTTAAACTGAATTGTATTAACAGGATCAGGATATTGGGCTCTAAGAGTGGAGTGTAGAATTTTGCCTGTTACTTGTATTTGCAGGGAAAAATGCTTACAGAGTCACCATGATGGTAATGATAATCATAATATTTAGTGGCTTTTCAACTTTAAAAAAAATTTTATTTATTTGAAAGAGGGGCGGAAACACACACTCACGAGAGAGCAAGCGCAAATGGTGGGATGGGGCAGAGGGAGAGGGAGAAGCAGGCTCCCCGCTGAGCAGGGAGCCCGATGTAGGGCTCGATCCCAGGCCCCTGGGATCATGACCTGAGTCTAAGGCAGATGCTTAAACCGCTGAGTTACCCAGGCGCCCCTAGTCTTTAAAGTACTCTAAAAGGTGGACAAAAATTTAATGATTAGTGAGAGAACTGAATGAACCCTTAATTTTGCCCACACACAGGAGAAATGCAGGGAGGTGTTGGGAGTCGAAATGGTTAGAACACTGGAGGAAAGACCAGAAGATTAATATTCTCCTGGGAGGTATTGCTGATGGTCAGTTGATGGTACATGGAATAGAAGCTCATGGTTCTATTATTTAAAGCCTAAAATTGCAAATCACAAAGCCAAAAATAATATAACTTCAAATTTGGAGTGGGGAAGTGGAGAAAAAGTAGGGAAATGAGCTCAGCCGAGTTTAATTACGGAATTTTCAACCTAGGAACCCATTACTACATGTGCGTGGTGGATATTAGTTCAGGAATTGCTTGTCTTGCCACAAGTCTCACTTTCTTCAAACTCCAGTCCCCACTAGAATTGGATATTTAAAGCAAAACAAAAATGTGTTGAGATCACTTCATTATCCAACAAATTAAGTCCAGACGTCTCATTTTGAAATTTAGCCCGTGGCCTAGGTGCCCCACCACCCTCACCCCGACCTTTCCCCCAAAGTCAAGTTGTGATGAGGAGGGCGGTGGGTCATCCTCCTTGTGGTGTGAGAGGGCTGGAAGGGGTGTCCAGTGCGCAGGGCTGATCTGGGATGCCTAAGAGACCAGACCCCCTTCTGGCTGAGTCTTAATGGAAGGGCCAACCAGTTGATCAAACCACAGCGGAGAGGTGGGTGGAGCCCACAGCTTGCTCAAGGCCATGGGTGTGGGGGAGGGGAGTGGCTTGTTCTTCTAGGGCCGAGGGAAGGGTGCTGGAGAGCAAGAACCGAAGCTACAGAAGGACAGTGTTCACATCATGGAGAGAAGGAAGGGGAGAGGCTAGGTATGAGAACGAATCAGAGGATTTTCTGGCCCAGTGGGTGGAAAAGGTGAAGGAGAATAAAGACTGTAAGGTGAGGTGGGGGTTTCTGGCACCGGAAGCTCGGGTGGTCCCTAAGGGAGGCAGAGAGAAGGGTCAGATTTATGGATGCACTTGGGCTGTTCCTCTTCCTGAAATGAACAGCATTTATCATCGTATCTTCCACAGTACCTAAGAAACATTTTGCTTATAATAGAAATCGCCTAAGTTTTAGTTAAAAATAAAGTGAGCAGAAAGGGAATTGAAAAGCATGAGTAGAGGATGAACAAATGGAAGCACACTCGAGTATGAGAATCAAGGTTGTAGAACCAGGACAAGGAGCGTGGATTTCTTTCTGGTCGTTGTGGGAAGCCATTTCAGCGAGACTGATGTGCTCTGATAGGCATTTTGGAGACACTTTGGTGGCTGTGTTGAAAATGGTTTGTGGTCGGTGTGGGAGGAGGCACGAGCAAAGTAGGTCGGAGATTGGAATGCATGGTTGGAGAACACAAGGAATTTAACAGAAGAAAGGCAAGCTAGAGTCTTACTCCTTCCTCCTACTGGCTGTATCACCACAGACAATTTTCTTTCTTTCTTCTTTTTTATTTTTTAAAGATTTTATTTATTTATTTGACAGAGAAAGAGAGAGACACAGTGAGCCAGGAAACACAAGCAGGGGAGTAGGAGAGGGAGAAGCAGGCTTCCTGCTGATCAGGGAACCCAATGCAGAGCTCGATCCCAGGACCCTCAGATCATGACCTGAGGTGAAGACAGTCGCTTAACCAACTGAGCCATCCAGACGCCTCTCCGTACATAATTTTCTTACCATCTCTGTGCTACAATGGAGATAATAAGGTGGGTGGGCCTAAGGATTTTGCCGTTCTATATTAGCCTGCCTTCAGGTACATTTCTTGTCATCTCAGCCATGTGACTTCTTCCTTACAAGATAAGAAAGTTGTGGCCAGGTGCCTAGGCACTTAGTCAGTTGGCCTGAACATGGAAACAACCCAAAAGTGTACCACCTAACATAGCCAAGTTTTTGCAAAAACACTCAGGCCTGTTCCTTCCTCTAGATCGGATTTAATTTTTTTTATTAATATATTTGTTCTTTTTAAGTCGGTTCCATGCACAGCATGGAGCTTGAACTTATGACCCTGACAACCAGAGTTGCATGTTGTATTAACTGAGCCAGCCAGGTGCCCCTAGACCAGATTTTAAAACAACAGTTCTGATACTATTAACTGTGCTTTCAAATTCCCAAAGCTTAGAGCTCGTGGGCATCCAACCCTGAAGCATTAAGGAAAAGTCTGTATGGTTTGGAAAATTCCAGAAAATGGATATCAAGGCAGAAGACTCTGGTTTGAGCCTTGACCCAGACATTTGCAAGTTATGACCTTGAGCAAGTCCTTTTACCTGTGTGAGTAAGCATCTGTCCTGCGTGTCAGTTTATCCGTGCCAGAGCTTTCTAGTAGGAGTCTGAGTCACCCGTGTGTGTGGATGGGATGTGTCTTCAGAACAAAGGCTCTATCATGGTTGAGACCAGGTCTGTTTTGTTGTGTCCCAGTGCTTATCCAGAATAAAAGGTTCAGCCAATAACTCAAAAGATACCAGTGCAAACTCTTGGCATAAATAATCAGACTTCTAATGTTTCTGCCATAAATGGCTTGAACCTCTCCCCCCTTTCATTTTTTTTTTTTAACCCTAACTAAGAGTGAGGGATTATATAACAGAAGCCCAGGATAATCCCAGATTTTCACTCATAGATCCTTGGTGCACATTTGCTCCTTTATTTGTGGGTAAGGTTAGAAGAGCAATTTCAAATCACAGTTTGCGGATCTGCCCTCTGTCACTATTTGCCTCTGAGTGTGTGAGCTTCAGGAAGAAACCACTCGCTGCCCTTGGTAAAAAAGAAGTGTGCCTTGATTAAACCAATGAAAATATGTATGTTAAATGACAGATTTTCCAGAGTGCTAAGTACAAACCTATTCAAGGACTTGGAGGTGAAGAAGTCTAAAAGTATTGGAACTATAAGAGACAGTTGCCCCAAAGAGAAATAACCAGAGGTCAGGCTTGACCAACCAGCAGGTAAAGTTCCAGCAAAGCAAGGAGAACAAGTGTGAACCTGATTTGAAGTCCCACTAGGAGACAGGACATCAAATCTGGAAGGAGCTTTGAGGCCTGAAAGTAAAGAAAGGCACAACTTAGTAATGTGAAAAGACAAGTGTATAAAAGGATCAGGGATTGGTCAATAATTGTATCAGTTTTTGTTGTGTTGTTACACACAATACAGCACACCAAAGCTTAATGACATAGCAGAGCCAAGCTTTCCTCTGTCCTCTTAGGTTCAGTGGCTGGGGCTAGCAAATTAAAATGACATAAGCCAGATGAACAGGAAGAAAGGCATAAAATTGTGTTGATGTTACTATTTTTACAGGCACAGGAGCTTCACCGGAAAGTGAAAACCCAAAGAAATGGGTAGACTCAGAAGCTTGTATACTGTTTTAACAAAAGATGATAAATTGTGGAGTAGTGACCAGATAAAGGGAAAGAGGATTTGGGCTTCTAGAGGCAATAAATTGTGAGAAGATAGATATATATGGGGAAACAAATGAGAGATAGAGGTTATTTTACAAAGGTTTGTTTGTGCAGACTCATCTTGGTGCCAGCTTTCTGTCTTCATGCCCATAACTCTCTGGAGACGGGATTCATGGCTGCCTTCATTTCTCAGAAGTTTCTGATTTTAAGCAGATGAGGGAAGCTTTGAGAAGGCCTTTTTCTGCATCTGTTGATTCTCAGTTATTTTCAGTTCACCATAATCCATATGCCCAAGTGGCATATTTGGGAGTGATATATTCCAATCCCAAAGTTTAAGATAGCAACCACTTAAATAGCCTAAGATTCTGTGGGTCAGCCATCCAAGTGGAGCTCAGCTGGGCTCACTCAAGTGTCTGCTGAGCTGACTTGGGGCTGGCTGATTTCAGGTGGCCTTAGCAAGACCTTCTCCTTTCCAGTCCACCTGATCTGTCATCCTTCTGCCAACAGGCGAGGCTTGTTGTCTCTTGGAGTCAGCCGTGTTTCTGCTGCATTCTCTAGATCAAAGCAAGTCATGAGACCATCTCAGACTCAGTAGAGACACCTCCTGATGGGAGAAGCTATAAGTCACATTGCAAAGGGTGTGGATGCAGGGAGGCATGAAGGATTGGGCTGTCTTTGTAATCAACCACAGTTCTCTTAGGTACTCTTTATGTAGTAAAGGCTTAGAACAGCAGTCAACATACTTTTCCTATAAGGGACTAGACAATTTATCAGGCTTTATAAGCCACACGGTCTCTGTTACAAATACTTGACTTTGTGGCACAAAAAGTCACAGAACATAGATAATCCATCATTGAATGAATGGGCTATGTTCTAATAAAATTTTATTTTCAAAAACGGGGGCACGCTGGATTTGACCCACAGGCTTGTAGCTTGCAGACGCCTTGCTCATAAGACAAATAATGTTACACAGAAATGAATAACACATTAGTTTGGGTGGTAAGGATACTTTCAGTTCCAAGTAGTTACTTGGAGCCCATTGTTTGCCCTTACAAATGTCTTATTTTATTTTTAGGTTAGCCATTCTCCACTTCTTTTCCCTCTTCTCTAGAATTCTATCAGTTTTGCTGTGCAGTGAACCACTTGGGTCTTTCTTTTCTATAAGATGCCCCAGTTTGCTTTGGTTTTGCTTATTAATTACTCTTTTCATTTTTATGTTTTTTTTTCCCCTCTCCATGAAGTTTCCTTGGGTTTGCTATTCTTCATTTGTTCACAAGGGTAGAAGATAACTTTATCCCCTGTTGGAATAGAAGGACCTCACCCGTGAAATAGCATCTGAGTCAGTCTCCTGGAAAATTCTATGGCTTGAGATGTATTCTGTTCATGGGTGCAAGAAGGTCTGTTTATTGCTGGAAGACGTGAGATGCATCCACGAGGAAACCAGAGAAGGAAACCTGGGGTGGCATAGATTTACAAGGAGCATGTGGAAAAAGAACAAAACAATATACGAAGAAAGTGTATGGATAATGAACCCATAAAATTAAAATAGAGGGGCTGAGAAGCCACTGAAGTGCTAGTTCTTTGTTGCTTCTATTCAAGCTGGAGTATATAGGAAAATGCTCAGTATTAATCCCTTCCAGCCATGTCTGTGGCCACGGGTGAGCAGGTGCACAGCGGCCAGAGAATCCTTCTCATTCGGGGGGATGAGTGCAGCCTTGCAGATCTCCATGCTGATGGTGAGGAGGCTTGAAGGACATCCGGGCTGCATGCTGTTGGCGCATTCTCTTTGGGAGTGTCCTCTGTTAATGCCTGTGGTCTAGCCATTGAATTAATAGAGTTCGTTCAAGGGTGAACAAATGAACCGTCCAGTGAAATATACCACATGTGTTAAAATGAATCCTGTTCAGGTCCCTTCTTGAGTAATACAATTCTGTTTCTTTAAACTCCACTCCATGGGAATGAGTTCCCTGTTCCTAAAAATTTAGGGGGAAATGTTTGCATTGTTGTTACTGATTTCGCTTGTGTTTAGGGAGGGTGCTTTTTTAGTCCTTCCACTAGAAATAGGTGCCATGGCCACCGTGAGCCTCCACGAGGTGCTCTGTAAGGGGTGTTGCTGTTTAAATGCTGAGCAAACACTGTTTCACTTAAACCTCAGAAGATGCTTGCTGTTGGGGCACCTGGGTGGCTCAGTCCTTGGTTCAAGTATGATCCTGGGGTCCTGGGTTCGAGCCCTGCATCGCACTCCCTGCTCAGCGGGAAGCCTGCTTCTCCCTCTCACTCCCCCTGCTTGTGTTCCATCTCTAGCTCTCTCTTTCTCTCTCTGTGTGTGTCAAATAAATGAATAAAATCTTAAAAAAAAAAAAAAAAGGCAGCAGCAACAGCCTGTTGTTGGGTAGATCTCTAACCTCCTTTTATAAACTCTAGAACCAAGGCTTATGGTGGTTAAATACCTCATCTGAGGCCACATAGCTGCTCACAACTGACCAGAAAGATTCCATGTGCTAGCCTGTCATGGTTCTCAAACTGTAGTCCTTGACCAGCTGCATTAGCAGCACCTGGAGTCCTTGGTAGAAATGCAAACTCTTGGGCGCCTGGGTGGCTCAGTGGGTTAAAGCCTCTGCATTCTGCCCAGGTCATGATTCCAGGGTCCAGGGATCAAGCCCTGCAGCATCGGGCTCTCTGCTTAGCATAGAGCCTGCTTCCTCCTCTCTCTCTCTCTCTCTCTCTCTCTCTGCCTGCCTCTCTGCCTACTTGTGATCTCTGTCTGTCAAATAAATACATAAAGTCTTTAAAAAAAAAAAAAAAGAAATACAAACTCTCAGGCCCCACCCCAGACCAACCGAATGAGAAACTCTGGGCGGAGAGCTCCCCCAATCCTTATTTTTAAAGCTGCCAGGGTGATTCTGATGATGCAGTTCAAGTTTGAGAACCACGAGGCATAGAGCAAGTCAGGGAGTTTGGGATTTCCATAGAAGGAAAAAAAAATGCATTTAAAGTTCTTCACAGCTGATCTCCCCCAAACAGGCAATGCAGATAAAGAGGGGGGGACTGTTCAGTAAAAGAAACTTTTCTTTTTCCAGAGGATGTGAATGCATTAGATTTATTTCACTCTTCAGCATGTTTTGCACCTGCCATCAGTCATCATCTTTCAAACCCTCAGATGGCATTAAGGATTAAATGAGATTATTTTCCACATTATACAGAAGAAAGAGAAGCCTAAATCAATTAAGGAATTGCCTTCTATTCAACATGTAGTGATTGCTGGAGGCTGCCTCCAGATCTGATGTACTGACCAAGAGAACACACGTGAATCACAGCTACCTGTATCATGACTTGGGACCTTGAAATGGCTGCCATTTGCAAATGATGAGGTTCAAAATACGGCACCTCGGTATGTTGGATATTTTAAGCAGAAGGAGTTTGAAGGTCATTCAGAAGCATCCCTCCTCCTCCCCCACTCCCAAAGCAGGTCATAAAAAACCCACATGTGAGAGGTGTCCTCCCTATACCTACAAGAAAGAAGCATCCATATCTTCCATGACAAAGGTGCTCTGAGAAGAATCTGAACACACAGGCCTTTCTAAGACACTCCCCACCCCCAGTTGACTACACTTAACCTCATACTCCTTGACCTATGCTATTTCTAATTGTCCACACTATTCATCACACCTAACACAAAAATACTCAGGTTTAGCCATTTTTTTCTTGTCTTCACTTTCTTATGCAGACTATCATGTCACATGTTTAAAAACAAAATTCATCCAAGTAAATGTGAAGATCAAGTTGGCTTCCTTAAACAATTCATGAATTGAGTAACATCCCACCAATCCATCCAGCAAGTAGAAAGGCGCTCTGTTGAGCTGCGGGAAAGGAAAGGTTTCCCGCAAGGAGGGAATGGAAAGGGGGGGATTGTTAGCAAAGAACGCATGGTTTTAGGCAAAGTTGTCTTCCTAAGGGGAACAGAGGGGGTCTACCAGTGGGCTGCCTCCTAGGGCTGACCCTGAAACTCCGGGTTGGCTGGTTACAGGTCACATTACTTTCAGGGTTGAAACTACAGTTACTTTAGGTTTTAAGTCTTGGTTTGCTGACAAGGACCTTCACATAAGTGACCTCATTTGGGGCCTGTGGTTCTTTTTATTATACATAAAACTTAGAGTAAATAAATTTGCATGCTTTTCTGTTGCTGATCTGTCTTTGTCAGTTTAATTTTCAGACCTAGTCAGGGACCTTAAGAGGGTTAAGGAAAACTTTTTTTTTTTAATTTTTTAAGATTTTATTTATTTATTAGAGAGCATGAGCAGGGGTGGGGGGAGCGGGGTGGGACAGAAAGAGAAGCAGACTCCCCACTGAGTGGGGAGTCCAGTATCAGGCTTGATGCCAGCATCCTGGGATCATGATCTGAGGTGAAGGCAGATGCTTAACAGATTGAACCACCCAGGTGCCCCCAAATGTTTTCTTCCCCTCCAGTTTTTTGAAGATATGTATGATATTTTAAAAATATTTATGTATACACACATACACATAGTAATGGAGGCTACTTAACTTTCTTAGTGTTCTGAGGGACACTTATTTGCTGTGTGAGACAAACAGATGAAAAATAAATTCTTTCCATCCTCATTTCCTTAAAAGAATCAAATCAAGAACTCCTGGATATAGTAACATAATTATGGTCTGAAATAAAGCAAATAGGTTACTAATACCTTTACCTTATAATCAGTGAAGATCAGACTTTAACGATAGAAAAGTATTAACCCAGACTTTGTAGTCTCTAACTTTTTTTTGTGGGTGGGGGAAAACTAGGTAAAATGCAGTATATGGAAGGAACATAATATTTTCTTTCAATCAATGAAAATAGACATAAAATATCCTCAGTGGGGAAGCCTATCTTTTAATACTTAATATTGATAGATTAATAAATATGTTTTTAAAGTCCTTACTCTTCAAGTTATAAATAGTAAGCGATTGCTCTGAAATGGTACCTTGTCGGAAACATGTAATGCGTGTGTTGGCTGAGCCAGTATGGTTTCCCAGGTCTGGAGTCTGCCTTGCTCTTTCTGCTAAGGAGTTCCCCTGGAAACAGTTTTGTTGGCACCCCTGTTGCTCTCCTGCTGTGGATTCTCTTCTCCCAGGTACCTAAAAGGACAGATGATCCTCTTAATGGTGAACTGCAAAAAGGAGCCTAGTGTTTGGATCCTCACCAAAGTCGAGCTGCCAGGATATTGTTTGCAATGAAGAAAGGGTTTGTACTAGGGGTATTTAGGGTAAAAATCTTAGCCAGAGAGCTCTTTATTGAAGAGTTTGAAATACACACAGTTGGTTAAGGGCATGGGTTTGGAGTTAAACAGAAATAGCTTTACGTAACTTCAGGGGCTTTCTAGCTCATTTCAAATAATTTCCAAATTCCTTCCTATGGCCTACAGTCCCTCTACATGACCCTGTCACTCTACTGTCCCACTGACATTCCCTGAAAATACCAGACACACTTCAACCTCAGGGCCTTTGCATTTCCAGTCCCCTCTTTGGACTGCTCTTCCCCCTATTACATCAGTATACCCACCTACCCTATACACACACACACACATTACCCTTACCCTTTTAGATTTTTTTACCTTCACGTTGATCAATTCCTGATATATTATTTTTGTTCATTGTGCAAATTCCCCCTAGAATATAGGCCATGAAGGCAGATCCTTTGTTTTTATTTGCTGCTGTATTCCCAGCGGGGAAATTATTCATCACCCAACAGATACTAATAAGCACCCATCATGATCCAACGAATCCTTAGTTACCTATCTGGGACCCCAATTTGGGGGGTATTTAAATGGCCCCTAATTTTTCAGGAATCTTAAGGGTACCAAGGAACAGGAACTGGAGGTCCTTTTCGGGGAATCTGGAGAAGGGTTAGCGAGAGATCCCGTCTCTGGCAGCCATGGAGGTAGGCCACTAACCTCTCCTTCCAGTGGATCCCGCCATGAGCTGTGTGGTCAGTAGGCAGCCTCTAGCTGCCTCAGCTTCTGCACTCTTAACAATGTTCATGCTGAGGTTCCCAGCCAGTGAGCAACATGGCAGAGATTCTAGAGCTGGCCCTTGTCTGCCCCAGATGAGGCCAGTGGATACTCCTTGCTCTGGGAGTTCCATCCACCTGGTGGAGATGTTGTCAGAGCCATGCTGCCGTCGGAGACCCTTCCTCCTTCCTCTCCTCTTTCACAAGTCTTAGTCCCACCTCATGGTTTGAGGGCTCTCCCTGCTTCATCTCCCCTTCCCCTGATGCTGCAGCCCCCTTTGGTGCGAACAACCACATGCTAAGCCTTCAGATCTGCAGTTTTCTACAGCTCTGAGCTCTCTGCAGAATTCTCGAGGTGATAGCAGAGGCCTTTGTGTGCATGGTCCAGTAATTTCTGTACTTCTCTTAGACAATAAAAAGTGATAGAGCCAGGATTGGCCCCAAGATCCAGTGGGACTGTATCTCTGAGGCCCAAATAGAAGCTAGTTCAGAAGACAAAGTGGAAAGGAGTGACATCTCATGCAGTGAGTGTAAAGACAGGCATTTTAAGAAGCTGAATTATTGAAGTAGGAAATGCGTACCTTCAGAGGGCGATTTCATGGATGTCATTTGAGATTCCTTTCAATGACTCTGTTCAGCGTGGACTGTCATCTCCACCCAGCAGTAGCTCAAAACATTCTTCCCTTGACCCACTTCTTCAGATATATGTCTTCTCTGTCACTCTATTTCTTTCTTTCCTTTTTCTCAAGAGAGTGCAAGTGAGTGTGAGCTGGGCAAAGGGGAGGTACATAGGGGAAGGAGAGAGAATTTTAAGAAGTCTCCATGCCCAGCACAGAGCCCTACACATGACCCTGAGATCATAACCTAAGGGGAAACCAGGAGTCAGACACTTAAGGGACTGAGCCACCTAGGCGCCCCTGTGTCGTATTTCTAATCATTTGCCCAGTGCAGTTTATTATTCTGGAACAAATTGTGGTTTAATGAGAAGTGCTTTACTGAAAAGGATTTTCCCGCTTGTGGGCATGCTTCAGGCCCTTCAGCAAAGCACATCTCCTGTTGTTCTTAGAGTAATTGGGTGTGGTGGGAGGCATTAAAGAAAAAGCCATTTCTGATACTCACTCGTTAAAGAAGGACCGGGCATACTGTGTTCAGGAGATGACACAATGGGGGGTATGCGGTACTTGGGGAGAGGTTGAGCCCAACTCTGAACACAAGGAGGAAAGGGGGGCTTATAACCAAAGAGCAGCAGGTGAAGGTCACCTGGAGATGGTGGAGGTTGAGACACCTGATCAGATGGCAAAGGTGCTCAGATATTGAGGGTGGGAGGGTCTGGCCAAAGCAACTTAGCAGGATTCCTGCTAAAAATTGATCACTGACAAGACAGACAGTGGAGGTCTAGTCGGGAAGAAGATTCAGAGGAGCCTAAGGTTTGCTCAAGGGAGAAAAACCTTTGGGGGTAGGGGAAAGGAAATGGGAGGAAGGGCACATTTGTATTTTAATATTTGTTGTAAACGGATGCCTGGGTGGCTCAGTGGGTTAAGCCTCTGCCTTCAGCTCAGGTCATGGTCTCAGGGTCCTGGGATTGAGCCCCACATAGGGCACCCTGCTCAGCAGGGAGCCTGCTTTCCCGCCACTCTCTCTGCCTGCCTCTCTACCTACTTGTGATCTCTCTCTCTGTCAAATAAATACATAAAATCTTTTTAAAAAAAGTTTGTTGTAAACATTTATTACAAAACCAGTTATTTTCCTCCCTGGCTCTGTGTAAGTTGGTCTTCTTTAATTTTTCCTTATTTTAGTTGCTAAGGCTACTAAGTTGCTAAGTTTTGACTAACATGACAGTTTTCCTGTCCAAGTGAGTTACTTTGAGTGACCACCCACTCCTCTTGAAAGCATGTTTCCTAGACTTTGCTCTTCCTTCTGTAAGCAGAGAAGTTGTTCGCTGAATATCCTGGGAATAATTGCTTCAGGTGTCCCATGGCAAGAATCAGGGAGCCTGTCCCATTGTCTTAAGACAACACAACATAATATAACATGACACAACAACACAACACAACACAACACAACACTCTCTTAGAGCCTGACCATCCAGATTTGGCCTCAGAATCTCCACATCAGAGATGCTTCAGGGTGGAAGAGGGATGGAGACAGACCTAGAGTCCAGCATCGCTAAACGGCAGACCTTAAAAATTGAACCCCAGGGATTTAACGTCTTTATCTGGAAGTAGAAGGAAAAGTGGGACTTCACAAGTACTCATGACTATACTATAAACAGAAACAGAGTTTGACTTTTGGGTATCTCATCCATGCGTGCCCTCGGTCTCTCTCTCCCAGATTTAAATCCTACTTGAGCTGACCACAGATTCTCACAGCGAAGGCTGTCAGAGATCTTGTTAATAATAAGTATCATCGGGCCACATGTCAGGGTTTTAAAAAATTCTAGAACATGAAGGAGCAGGAAAGGTGTTGTGTTTTCCCCTTGCTGCTTTTTAGTATCCTTCATCGGCTCTCCCAAGCCCAGGTTGCTTGGAAAGTTGATGATAGTCTTTTTTTCTGAGGAAAGAATAAGATGAAATGAGTGGATGAAAACTTTCCAGTTGATACCAGAAGGGTTCACTTTATCTCTATCATTGCTGAAATGAGCAGGTTATGTGCTCACAGCTGGTTATGGAGGGGGAGAACGTTTCATTTTTGTTTCTCTGGAATTCAGAAGTCACGATAGATAGTGGGTCTCTAGCACCTTGTGAAGTTTGCCAGATGATTCCCTGGGTTGCCCTCTCACCACCTGAGAGTACGATCCACCATGTCAGGGAGGTGCGGGGGTGGAAGGGGGGATGCCCAAGCCCCGCATCATCTCCTTGGGTCACTGTTACCCAGCGTGGCCAGTGAAGAAGGTAGAAGCTAAAACTGTGTTCTGAGGACAGAACCTCTGTGCCTGATATAGCCCGAGGCTAACTCAAGCAGAGAACAAACACAACCTGACTTACGTGGGCAAAAAATGGAATTTCACTGAGTCTAGTGCAATAGAAATTTACAAATGCTGGGTTTCCACCATGCTTAGACTCCCAGATGTGCCTCCTGGGTCGGTGGAGATAAGCACACTGTGATAGCATTGCTCGGAAGGATCCACATGACAGAAATGCTCTTCCCACCACAATGTGGATAGAGCTCACTGCTTATTTCTTATTATCTGTGTCCTCTCGGGCAGCTTGCTTACCTCAGGATCAGTTTACTCATCCATAAAGGTGGGATGGTGGTGTTTACCTTTGTTCTTGGATGATGAATCGTAATTAATACTGGCACAATATTATTATTATTGTGTTATTAATAATCAGTGATAATTTACTAGGGTTCAGATTATGCATCAAGCACTTGAATGTCCAGAGGTAACCTGTGAGATGGGCAATTATTTTTGGTTATCCCTGCTTTTGGCAATGGAGTAATGGAGCCAGCCATAGTTGGATCTGGTCTATCTGACCGAAAACCAATGCAAAACACCCAGTAATTTCTGGGTGCTTTTTAAAAAAGATTTTATTTATGTATTTGATATGGCATGAGCAGCAGAGGGGTAGGTGGCAGAGGGAGAGAGAGAAAACAGACTTGCTGCTGAGCAGGGAGCCCAACATGGGGCTCAATCCCAGGACCCTGAGATCATGACCTGAGCTGAAGGCAGACACGTAACGGACTGAGCCACGCAGGTGCCTCTCTGGTGTTCTTGAAGTGGTTTCTGTGTTTATTTATACACGTTTCTTCCATATTCCAAAGTAAGCTGTCATGCAGAAATAGGCACCACCAGAAAAAAATGAATGGAACCGGGATGTAGGCTGAAGAGAGTGCGGGAAAAAGAACCATGCGAAAGACATCAAATTAGCAGGAAAATGAGCAGGCAGCCACTCTGCGGGCAGCAAGAATGTTCCAGGAAGTTGGAATAAGTGAGCTGTGGAGTGGCTACTTGTGATTCTGGTGGTCAAAGCGATGCAGGAAAGGCAGTTATAGGACTCACCCTGTCCACTAGATTGCAAGGGAAGCAACAGATCAGGACAAACCGTTTTCCTTGGTACTAGGATCCCAGAACACACTCTGACATGATGCGAGGCAGTGGAAAAGCCCCTTCTGTCCCACCCTGGTAATACATACCATCTGTGCAACTGGCGGGCAGTGAGGGATGGTTTGGGGGGGTGTCAAAGGGAGCGTTCAGAAATGGGGTAATTAAACCTCAAAAGCTCCCAGCGCCCTTCTAACCCCAGCGATGGCTGCAGGCATTCAGCGACAGGGAGAACTGTGGGGCCTCCAGATGGGACTGCTGAGCAGTTCCCTGGGCCCATCTCCGATAGTGCCGCTGTCACTTACCAGCCTGGACGCAGGTGTGGTTCAGGGGTGTGCTTCTGTGGAGTGGGCGGTCCCGGCTCTGCCCCACCAGCTGTACCATACTGGGCAAGATGCTTCCTTCCTGCGCCTCGAGGGTCTTCTCTCTCAAACAGGAATAAGCGTAGTACCTCTCTTGTAGGAGTGCGGGGAGGTTAGCAGGTGAATGTGTACGGAGGGCCGGGGGCATCCACCGATGCTCAGTAATACTGCGCATCTCCGCTAGGGGCCGCTGGCGCCGCGGAACAGAAGCGGAACCTTGGGCAGTAGGTGCCACAGACGCATTTTGGGTTGCTTTTCGCGACACCAAGACTATATATCCTTTTTGGTTTCTGGCTGAGCCTTAGAGAGAGGAGCAAAGGTCTGTATGAAATTTGAACAACGTAATCCAGGAGGGACATTCTGCCCGAAGAATCAAAGGCCATGGAAAGGAAGACAAAAGCTGCAAATGCTCGTGTGTTATCCGACAAATCTCTTCACAAGGTGGTAGCATGTCACAAGGATCCGAGGTGGGGCAGCCATGACCGGGGTCCTCCTGCTGCTCTATGGCATGTGAGCTGAGAAGCCCAGAGTCCCATCATTCTCATGAGGTCTATAAATTAGAAGGGAGATTAACACATGGAATGAACATTCTGGATTCTTCCAAGGGGAAAGCAGACACACGAAGGTAAAAACAACTTAAGGACCCATCTGCTACAGCAGTCTATAAATCATTCTGATGATAGAATGTCATCACCAAGGGCTTTAGTTCTAACTTGAAAAAGTAAAATATTTTAAAAAAAATTGTGATTCTATCTGAAAGAGGAAGTGTTTGCAGAATGAGAAAGGATCTGCTGCTGCTAACTACAGAGCTTAGCCAATTCCTCTGGAATAAAGAACTGAAACAAATAGGCCATGTGGCATCACTCGGGCTCTGGGATTCCAGGATCTGATAGAAAGCAGGAGCTTTTGATTAACTATCCCAGACTCCACCTGTATCTCCAACCTAAGGCCCTTCCCAAGCTCATCTATTTTTGTGGTAGGGGTTTATAACATTATCAATGTTTGATAAGAGCCCGCCGCCCCCCGTGGCCTGGCTCTAACTCAGATGTCCCTTGACTCTCTCCAATCTTAATAAAGTCATTTTTTTTCTTCCTGTCGGTTCTTAACAAACCAGGAAACAAGGACAGTGAGCCCCATGTGTCCCCAAAGTTGGAGCCTACAAAAGCAGTGTTCATTTACTGACCATCCAGTCATCCATCGGTGACAAGCAGAGGGGGAGCTGTTTGGTCAATGCTGACAAAGTAGAATAGGCACGGGCTCTGGAATCCAAGAAACCAGTTTGCATCCTGGGTCTGATACCTATCACCTGTGGCTTTAAAGAACTTAGTCTTTTCTGAAAAAAGTTCCCCTTATCTCTACAACTATGTTGTTCAATATGGTAACCACTGACCACCTGTGGCTCTTTATTTATTTATTTTTTTACTCTTTTGTTTTTAAAGATTTTATTTATTTATTTATTTATTTATTTCCGGTGGTTCTTTAAATGAAAATGAATTACAATAAAAAATTCACCTCTGTTGCACTAGCTACATTTCAAGTGTTTCATGGCCCCATGTGGTTCTCATGGCTACCATGTTAGGCTATGCCCATTGCCAACACTTGCATATGGAAAAATCAATCAGGCAAAAAAAAAAAATCAATCTAAAACCTTGCTAAGTTGGCAGATTTAAATGAGCTCATATTTGTGAAATGTCTTGCACCGTAGCCCAAAGTTAAATAGTATGCTGTTTTCTAATAACTACTACAATTCATTCAGCACTTGCCTTGTCCCAGGCACTCGGGCTTTCTCAATTTTGAGAGCTCTGTGAGATTGGTATCCATGTTCTCAACTTACAGATGGGAAAAGTCAAGCTTGGTGAGGTCGGGCAGCAGCACCATCAAGATTCTCCAGCAGATGCCTGGTGGGGAGGCTGGCTTTGGAGCCAAGAACCACCTCCTTTTTTCTTTTTTTTTTCCTTTTGAGGATTTTACTTATTTATTTGTCAGAGAGAGAGTACAAGCAGGGGGAGAGGCAGGTGAAGGGAGAAGCGGGCTTCCTGCTGAGCAAGGAGCCCAATGTGGGACTAGATCCCAGGATCTTGGAATCATGACCTGAGCCGAAGTCCAACACTTAACCGACTGAGCCACCCAGGTGTCCCCCAGCACCACCTCCTATGAGGGTCCTCTTCCTCCTCCGAAAGTAGGGGACTTCTGCTGGAATGAGATCATCCCCACCCCTGTCACTTTTCTGTGTCTCCCAATCTACCCATCAATCACAAGCGGCTAATGTTTAAATAAAGTGGAGTTGATGCATTGATTAGCCAATCCAAAATCCCTATCCCTGGCTGGTGGTAAGACTTGACCTTTTTCCCTGTTTGATGATAGAGACCCCACTGTAGAAAGGTATAGCATTTCGCCTGGGTAAAAATGATGGTGGGCGAGAGGCAGGAGAGCAAAGGTAAGAAAGAACACAAGCAGAATAAACTCAACCACCTGCTATCTAGAAACCCCCTGGTAGTACCTGCATCCTCCAGAGTACTCCCTCTGCCCAGACTTCTGCCATTCCTTATAAGATGGGCTTAAATTTTGTTTAACCAAAAGACTTTTAAACTTGAAACAAAGGAAAAATATTTTAATCTATATCATACTTTTTAAAGATTTATTTATTTGAGAGAGAGAGAGAGAGCACAAGTGGGCAGAAGGACAGAGGAGGAGGGCGAAGCAGACTTACTGCTGAGCCGAGAGTCTGATGTGGGGCTTGATCCCAGGACCCTGAGATCATGACCTGAGCTGAATGCAGATGCTTAACACACTGAGTCACCCAGGTGCCCCAATCTATGTCATTTTCAAAGTGACTTGAATCTTTGAAAGCTAGGTCGTGATATTGAATAATGCTGCAGTGACATGTGTTAAGTGGGAAAAATAGGCTAAAAATAATGTTGAGACACACGGCTTTTAAATATACTCTATCCTTGATGAAATGAGGGAAGTGCTCAGGAAGCCCATCACGGCACAAGCCTTTCAAAGCAGGGATCCTTGAGGCAGAGAAAGTTTCTAGCTATGGTGACTCCAGAAAAAGTGATCCTTCTTGCCTCTCAAACAGCGTGCCCCACCCCGGTTCCCCGCTTGTCCACAGTCTCACCAAAGGAGCTGCTGTACCTTTCATCCTGTCTCTCCCAGTGGCTTGAGGAAAGAGTGAGCTTGGCTGGAGGAGTTGGCCAGTCCTTGAGCTCTAAAGTGTGACTCTGGTGAATTTTAACAGAATCCTGTGAGAACTGAAACTCTGAGCTCCCTGGAGGAAGTTCTGTTATGGTTTGTTTCCTTACTAGAGAATCCCATTCCCATTTGCTAACTGCAAAACAGATTGGCAGAGGAGAAAAAAGCCGGCTTCCTTTCATGACCTCCACAGCCATGCTCCAAGTCTGGAGGCAAGTTCTTCCTGAGAAGGGGACTGAGGGTAGTACTGCCTCTGCCAGGTCATGGGGCCACAACCCACGTTGTGGTCAGTAGGTATCCGTGTGAAATTTAACACAGCTGGTAGGGAAAAAAGACTAAGGACTGTATGTTTGCTCACCCCAAGGGCCAGGTCCTTCTGTGTGTTTCTGGAAGTGGAGACAAACAAAGAGATTGTGTTTCCATTCCTTTCAGATGATTGCCTCATGCTCCCCAGCTTTGTTTTCTGACTATTATGGGTAGTTTGAACACGTTTAGTCTGCGAAACTTGTGGCCAGAGTGGACGACATTACTGTGGGCTTCTTTACTGGGAACCTTGTCTGTAGCATTGGTCAGAGCTTCTTGGAGCTTCCCACAGAGAATTTCTTTTCTGGCAACTGCCTCTCTTGATCCCCAAAGTGTTTTTATCTGTGAACTCTACGGGTTCCTAGTCAATACTATTTTTTTCCCCTTTTTCCTTTTGTTGCTAGGGAGCCCAGAGCCAAATTGGTATCTTCTATTAGGATCTTATGACAAGCCTTTCTGGAGCTTTAATTTTAAGCTTATTTTACTTTACTATCTTACTTGTCTTCTCCTTGCCCACATTCCTTGTCCTGTTTTGAAAATGATTTCTTTGACGGGCACTCAAACAGTGCTCCTGGTCCAAGGGAGTTTCCAGGAGGTGCCTCAAAGAGACACCAAAACTCTGAGATGAGCTTGTATGAATTTAAAACAGGAGCCCCGTGCCAGGCAGACAGCCTCAACACAGTGCCCTTGGATTTGTGCATCTGTCCGTGGCAGCCTTCCAAGGACTGACCGTGATGGGTTCCGGGCTTGCTACAACCCCTTCAATTCAAGTAATTGCTTGTTTATCTGTTTTATAGACTGGCCTGCTGAAAACTATTTTATTTGAAACAGGAGATCATGTGTTCATTGATTTTTTTAGTGCATGAATTTGGTTTCAGGGTGCTTTTGCTGTGCTAGGCACTTGGAATGCAGGTATGAATAAGAATCTCTCAAGGACTCTGCCCTCGTAGATGTTATACTCTGGTGTGAAAACCAGACAATCAACCGATCACTATAATGGCAGACTGTGATTGGTGCAGGCAAGGAAATAATCGAGATACTGTAATAGAAAATAAAAGATGAGATACACTTTAAGGAGGTTAGGAAAGCCCCTCTGAAGGTAAGTTAAGGCAAGGTCCCTAGGATGAAGAGGAGCCAGCTATGCCAACGGCTGAAGGAAAGGATTTCTGGGAGGGAGATGGTAAAGCACAAAGACCCTGAGGCTGGAAAGAACTTGAGGAGTTCAAGGAAAAGAGTTCCCATGGCTATAGTGAAGAAGAAGGAAAGCAATGGAAAATGGCAGGATATACGGTCCGAAGGATCCAGCTTGTCTAGAACGTTTGGTAAGGAGTAGGTTTTACCCTAATTAATGCAGGAATCCACTGAATGGTTTTAATGAACTGATGAAAAGTTTAAAGAGTCCATCTGGCTGCTGTAGGAAGAAAGAATAGAGGTGAAAAGATCAGTCCTTGGGCGTAATGATGATGGTTTGGATCAAGGTGGTGGTGAGATGGAGAAAAATGTATATGCATGAAATATGAAGGAGACTCATTAATGGAAGTGAGGGGGAAAGTCAAAGATGACTCAGTTTCTGTAAATCAGTAGATATGGGGACATTATTTGAACTTAATGTCTTAATGCTAGAAAGGCTTAGAGAGAGGCTAGGGAATAAAGCATTCTGTTATGGGCATTTAATTTGGAGACATCTGAGTGGAGATGTCAAGTAGAGAGTAAAGTTTGGAACTCAGAGAGGACTGGGATGCTGTTACAAATTTGGAAGTCTTCAAGAAATAGATGGTATTGAAACCACGGGGTTAAAGGAGATCTAGGAACATCGTGGCCATGAGAATTCTCAGAACCAAGTCCTGGAAAGCATGTAGAAGCTAAGTATAGAAGGAAGAGAGACTAAAGGAATGGTATGCAACCAAGGTGGGAGAGTGTTTCAAGAAGGAGGGAAGAGTCTACCATTCAGAGATCAAATCAGATGAGAAAAAGAACATGTGTGTGGCATTTGGCTGCATGAAAACCATGGTAAACCCAGCCAAAGAAATTAGAAAGGGAGACAGGAACGGAAGGCAGATGGAAGATCAAAGATAGTCTGGAGGAGAGGTAGGACAGGCAGTGAATATGGGCAAATTTTTCAAGATCTACCCTAAAGGGGATCAGAGACACAAGGTAATAAGTGAAAGAAGAAGTGGGAACAGCTAGAACATGCGCATGCTGCCAGGAAGGATCCAATAGAGAAACGAAAAGCTGATGTGTGTTGGGATGGTGATGAATGAAAGACTGCAGTGCTTGTGTGAGTGAAGGAGGATTGCATCTGGAGGAGAAATGGCAGAGGGTGGGTGGACCTCTATTCAGAGAAAGTATGCTTCATGAGGAGGGAAGAAGGAGAGAGGTGCTCATTGGATGGGTTTTCTTTACTCAGTGAAGCACAGTAATTGCTGGAACTAAAGGAGTTTGAGAAGAAGCCATGAAATAGTCCTTTCATGGGGCTGGGAAACTTTTAAGAAAGAATTAGTAAGTCTGGAAGTCATTGTTGACTATTCATGTGACGTTTGTGATCTTGAATGTCAACTCAAGCTTGTCAATCCAGTTCTGTGATTTTCTTCATCAGTTTCAGTGATAAAATATGGATAAGATGTGACTAAGAAATCAGAAATGAGGTTAGGGGATTGAGGGTATCTGTGAGGGATTGACTGTGATAATGGACCATGGAAATAAGCTAGACAAGGGCGGAAGTAAAAGGAGGGAGAAGTCTGGTGGACGGTGAGTGATCAGCAAGGTTAACAAATAAGTTTTGAAGTCAAATGGATATAGGAGAATGGGTACTGTCAAGGTAGGGACTAGAGAGATCAGGTGACGTGGTCCAAGAGTGGGACATTAGGAATAGAAATTTCAAGGTGGTAGTGATCAGCCCTGGGGGTACTTTGTAACTGACAGAGAAAGAAAGAGAAATCATGACAGTTAAGGATACCAAGGAACTGAAAGTTCTACCTCAAAGTAAGTTGTAAAACCATTCTTATTTATCATGTATATTTCATGGATCATTTCAAATCCTTATTTGGAAAAGGAGAGGGTGCACATAAATAAGTAGTAGCGATGGTAGCTGATTTACTGTGGGTCTACTCTGCAAATGCCATATTAGGACAGATGTTTGAATGTTATGCACCAGAATTCTGTACCGCCATTAAGATACTGCTTAGGAAATCTTCTAAAATGTGTTAATTCTCATATTTTAGTTAGTGATTCTTGTGTCTCTATCAGTAATGATAACAAGACTCCCTGTGGCCTTTTAGTCAAGTTTAATACCTTTTGTGTGGCATGCAACACCCTTCTGATCTAGCCCTATTCATGTGTCCAGTCTTATCTGCTGCTCTTCCCTTGAGATGTTCTGACCACACCAACTCCTCCAAAGTTCCCAATGTCAGGTCAGGTGTACATGTCCTTGCAAACGCTTCTCCCTCTGCTCAGCGTGCTGTTTCACCTGGATAACTACTACCCATTTTCTAAGACCCATCTAGAGTGTGAGCTCCTGGGGCAAGCCTTTTCAAAAAACTTGAACCATCCAAAAGGGCCATCTTTGTGGGTCAAATACTGGCAATGTCATGTTGTTAATAATCTGTTATCACAAATGCATATTTGAGCCATTCATTGCTGATAGTAGCTACCACTCACCGAATTGTAACTGTGTGCCAAACACTTTATATTTATCAACTCACGTAATTCCTACAAGCCTGAAACATATGTGTAAATACCTCCATTAGATAAGGATTCTGAGACTTAGAAGGGCCTTTCTAGGAGATGATAAAAAACAAATGGCAGAACTGGGTTTTGTTTCCAAAGGCAAAGGTCATACCATGCCCCCATTCTTTGTATTTTTCATTGCTATATTTGCAGCGCTTGGCATGCATCTGGCACACAGTTGAAATATGTATGATATTCTTCACCTGTCAGAAGACTCCCCAAACAAATTTGAAGGCTGGCTTTGTTCCAGGCCCCGGGGACTCTAAATCCTGACACCTTATGGTGGCCCAGTCTCTTGACATTGGCTTTACCTTGATGAATGCTGCTGCTTCCCTGAAATTTAGAAAGCTATGTTTTGATGGGTGAAACTATAAGTCTGAACTACCCTTAAAGTCTTAATCCTATAATTACTCTTTGTTTTAAATCACTGCCCTGATCCACATGTGGCAGACAGGCTCCCTATTGTTGGCCCCGTAATTATCAAGGAAGACCACTTCTTTAGATCCTGAGAAGGAAGTGTGGATCTGTTGATGCAGGAATGCCAAGGCTTGGTGCAATACCATCAGAGGGCAGAGGGCATCTGGGTTCATTTCCTGAATACACTTTTTCTTTTACTGATACAGAATTTACCTGGTGCTCATAAGCACAATGGTACTTTCCTTCTAAAGACCAGAAATGTTTTGGAAAGTACAACATAGCTGTCCCAAACCCCTGCATGTGGGGCCTAACATTCCTCCTTCTTTTTTTTTTTTTTTTTTTTTTTAGATTTTATTTATTTATTTGACAGAGAGAGAGAGAGAGCAACAATGAGAGTGGGAATACAAGCAGGGGAAGCAGGAGAGGGAGAAGCAGGCTTCCCGCGGAGCAGGGAGCCCTATGTGGGGCTCGATCCCAGGACCCTGAGATCATGACTGGAGCTGAAGGCAGAGGCTTAACCCACTGAGCCACCCAGGCGCCCCCTAACATTCCTTCTTGATGCAAATTTTGATTCTCTAAGTTTCAGCAGAGTTTCTGGTGTCCAAGACCACAGCAGTAGTTCTCAAACTTTAGCAAGCCTTAGAATCACCTGGAGGGGTTGTTGGAATGCAGATTTCTGGGCCGTGCTCCCAGAGACTCTGGTTCGGTTCATCTGGGCTGGATCCCTAGACTCCACAGTTGAGTCAAGCTGTGTTGACTCAAGATGATGTTGATGATGTTGATGCTGCTGGTCCAAGGACTATACTTTGCTTAGCTCAAAATCCTGCTCGAGTCCTGGTTTAGAGGATACCACATGAGGTTGAATGTAAAAACAAAAATCTCAGAAATTTTCTGAGTAAACATCTGAATGCTGAAAGATGTAGACAAACAAAATCAGTGAATTTAAAAAAATCTGATTTTTTACATATTAAATATAGGCAACAATTGTTCTTTTGTGGAGGGAGACCAGTTGGCTGGAATCTGGGAGTCCTTCTTCCTTCCAGGTCTTGGAAGAACTTTCTTCTCTATGACCTACAGGACATCAGTGTGTTTTGTCCTTAAAGCTACTCTAGAGGAAAATGCTGCATAAAGTTGATCAGTCTTTCAATACAGAAGCGAATGCACAGAGATTTTAAGATGAAACTATTCCATAATAGGAAATGTGGTCATTAGATTTAGGATGCAAAAGGCTGATTTCTCATTTTCTCTCATTTAGAGACTTAAAAGATATTTGCATTTCTATTAGATTCAAAACGGGGCTGAGTCATACAGATCAACACATTTCTTTTTTAACAGGAATCCTTTGTGTTTGAACCCAACTGCCTCTTCAAAGTGGATGAATTTGGCTTCTTTCTGACCTGGAGGAGTGAAGGCAAGGTAGGCAAGTTGTTCTTTCCTGCCGTCTGATTTAAACCCTTGTATTTCTCAACGAGTAGGCAGAAGGCCTTTTAAGGGCATGGACCCCTACACTTACTTATTTATTCAAGATTTTAAAAACGTGCTCCCCTATGGCAGGCATTGGAGATACTGTCCTAGACCTCATAAATTCCAATCTAGGAGAAGAAGGAGGCATTCCAAAAAAAAAAAAAAAAAAAAAAGACACAAGTCACTGAATGTTGTGGAAGAGGGGTCAGGTTGTTACAAGAGTTAAAATAGGCAGATAGGATTTAATCTTGGGAATTAGGAAGGTTTCCTAGAAGAAGAGAGTTTCAAGCTGAGTCTCAGAGCTGCATTAAGAGCATGTTCATCTTGTTACACTCCGGGACTTCACTCAATACAGAGCACAGCGCACACATTAAATGAATCTTTGAACTGAGTTTAAGGAAGTAGAATTGGAATCCTACAAAAGCGCGGTACTCACTTAATATTACATGTACACTCACACATTTAATGCTGTCTTACTCTAAGCACAGTATTATATGCGTAAGATAACAACACTTTATAAACATAAATAATTATTCAGACCTGCATCCACATAGACAAGTATATCTGAAGTGGATGAAACGTTTGGGGTCACAACTATTTCTGATTGTTGGGTATCTCGATGACCGTCCTTTGTTGTTTGCTCCCTCTCTACCTTCCTGTCATTGGCATTGCCTTCAAAATTGCGTCGCCCATCTGTGCCGCAGGTCTGGCAGGATTTCAGCTCACTGCTGTATTATATTCTCTCTTTCCAGGAAGGACAAGTGCTAGAATGTTCCCTCATCAACAGTATTCGATTGGGAGCCACGCCCAAGGTACCCTTGATTGGTGTTTGCTTTTCTTCTAAACACAGATTGACTTAATTGGAAAAGGGTGCTGGGATATTATTTAAGCTTTCACTGCCCCAAACTCATCAGCGGGGAATTAAGAACACACACGGTTTAGAAGTCTTTTCACCTACATCCTTTGGATGGTCTGGATTGCGTTGTATTCAGTTCTATGAGAAGCGAGAAGCGTTACTCACCTTTCAAGGAGAAGATGCTTGCATCAAAGAAACAGTTTCCTTAACTCAGAAATTAATGCATCAAGGGCCCCTTCCCTCTGCTGCCATTTTTTTCTTAAGCAAACTGTGAGTCACTTCTGGCCTGCGGTTGATGTGGAAATTTAAATGGCATGGTTAGTCCCATGTTTGTGCACCTGTGCACGCAGACAGTGGCTCACCTTGGAGGCTCCGTTTGCCTCTGAGAGAAAAAGATGACAGAGCATATAAATCTTCTTCACAGTGATTGACTTGTTTGAATAAGAAGCTGTTTGCATAGTGGTGCTGGGAGTTTGGAAGCTGGCTTTTTTCTAGAATATTAAAGCACAGTATGTATTCCCTTTTTCATAATAGCCCTGCAGGTTTTTAGATGTTGAAAAACAAAATTGTGTGCCTCATTTTGTTTCTGTGTGTCTTTTTCAAAGCTGTCCTCTTTTATGTTAGTTAAAATTTCTGTGTAACTGTTGGCATTTCCTCCTGAGTTTTTTGGAGGACAAAGATGCTATTTTACGAGCTAATTAGGGTAGACTTACACTGTCTCCATTCCAAATAAAGATGCCATGGCTTCTAGGAGGTGAACATACTCACTCTTTGTGTCTGGGTTGCTTGAAAGACTCAATCTTATTTTTTTTTAAAGATTTTATTTATTTATTTGACAGAGATCACAAGTAGGCAGAGAGGCAGGCAGAAAGAGAGGAAGGGAAGCAGGCTCTCTGCTGAGCAGAGAGCCCAATGTGGAGCTTGATCCCAGGACCCTGGGATCATGCCCTGAGCCGAAGGCAGAGGCTTTAACCCACTGAGCCACTCAGGCGCCCCTCAATCTTATTTTTTAATAACCGTTGGTTGCTGGCTGTGCGGATGTCTATGTTTATTGGCATGAGACGTCAGGGACTGTCCTCTGCTAAAAGGCCCCTTTGATATCTGTGGACACAAGCAGGTCCTGGTCAGAGCCTTTCCATCCCATTATCATCTTCCAGGCCTCCTATGGTTGCAACCAAGAACCTAAAGAAAGACCCTTGCACCTAGTTTTCTCAGTCAGTAATATTAGAATACTTTTCTTACCAAATGAGTTCAGGTAGTGTGTAGTGTTACAACTTTTCCTTCTACATGTTTTAGAATAATGCTACATATAAGGGCATTTTTTGACAGAAAGAAAACATTTGTCCTTCTGTGTATTGCACTACTGGGTATTTACCCCAAAGATACAGATGGAGTGAAAAGAAGGGCCATCTGTACCCTAATGTTCATAGCAGCAATGGCCACAATTGCCAAACTGTGGAAAGAGCCGAGATGCTCTTCAATAGACAAATGGATAAAGAAGATGTGGTCCATATATACAATGGAATACTGCTCAGCCATCAGAAAGGATGAATACCCAACTTTTGCATCGACATGGATGGGACTAGATGAGATCATGCTGAGTGAAATAAGTCAAGCAGAGAAAGTCAATTATATGGTTTCACTTACTTGTGGAGCATAAGGAATAACATGGAGGACATTGGAGGAAGAAAAGGAAAACTGAATCGGGGTAAATCAGAGGGGGAGACAAACCATGAGAGACTGTGGACTCCGAGAAACAAACTGAAGGTTTTAGAGGGGACTGGGATGAGGGAATGGGTGAGCCTGGTGGTTGTTATTATGGAGGGCACGTAGTGCACGGAGCACTGGGTGTTGCACATAAACAATGAATCTTAGAACACGGCATCAAAAACCAATGATGTATTTTATGGTGACTAACATAACACAGTAAAAAAATTTTTTAAAAAAGGATAATGCTACATATCAGGGCATTTTTCAATAGAAAGAAAACGTTTGTCCTTCTGTGTATTTTTACATCAAATGAGCATGTTCCCTCCATACTCTGTGATCTAACAATTTTTTCCTATTTGTATACTTTACACAGGATCCCAAAATCCTGGCCGCTCTCGAAGCTGTTGGAAAGTCAGAGAATGATCTGGAAGGGCGGATAGTTTGTGTTTGCAGTGGCACAGATCTGGTGAACATCAGTTTCACATACATGGTGGCTGAAAATCCAGAAGTAACTAAGGTAGCCTTAGTGAAAAAAACCTCCCTTCTCTTTCCCCTCCCTATATGTACATATGTGGTCTGCCTAATATGTTATGTATAATTTTGATTTATATAGTAATATTGTATAATAATAGCTTTAATTTAAAATTTAAAAAACATATTTCCATTGCCTGGGTGGAATGTTGGTGTAGAAAATTCAGCAAGCACAGTACTCTTTGAGTGTATCACCAAATATACCAAGAATACAGGTACGTCTGTGAATATGTTGTAGGAGAAACTAGCCCAGCACCTGTCACACTAGAAGGAGCACAGGAATTGCGGGATTTTGTTAAAAGGAACATGGTGATTCGATGGGTCCGAGATGGCAACAAAATTCTCCCTCCCAGGTTCCTAACTGATACTCATCCCGCTGGTCTGAGAACCATAGTTTGAATAACAAGGGGCTAGATCAGCAGTGCCCAGTAGAAATATCCATCAAGCCACAGATATCATTTAAATCTTTCTAGCAGGCACATTTAAAAAGTAAGAAGGAGCAGGTGAAATTAATTTCAGTAAAACGGTTTGTTCACGATATACCCAAAATACTGTCATTTTAACTTAAAACCCATACAAAATGAATTAATGACATCTTACGTTCTTTTTATAGCACGTCTCCAAGATCTGATATGTACTTTCAATTCAGCCTAGCTATATCTGAAGTGCTTGATAGCTACATGTGGCTAATGGCTACCATACTGGATAGCGTAGGTCTAGATGGTGAAGATATCTGAGCTCCGCCCCCCCTCACCCCTATAAGTTATTACAGTACTGGGTCATGATCTTTTAATACTGTACCCAGCGTACCATTGCCCTGGCAAGTGAGTCTCCAAGAGCTTTTGGCCAAAGCAAAAAGCCTCAAACATAAATCACTTTTCTGCAAGACATTTGTTTTGGGGGGTGGCTTTACCTCTGCACAGAGCTCTCAGTATCTTTCTGTAACAGGTGTGGGAAGGCCTGAGCCTTGATTCTCCTGTTACAGAGACCCAGGTGTGGGGGCTGTAGGAGGCATTTCATTTTCCCCTTTAATGCTACCAGAAGAAACTCCATGTAGGGTTGAATGAGAAAGTCATCATTACACATACCGGGTTTTAGAGCTAGACGGGAATGTACAGATAGGCTCATCGGACAGAACCAAGCTTAGAAGACTTGACTGTGAACCAGAGCTACCCGGTGGCAGAAGTGAGTCCTGCAGACTCCGAGACCCTCTAAGCTCTTTACCCCCAACTCAAAAAGGATGATCCACATTCCAGCGACACAGTCTCGCCTTGGAGCTCCTTACACCTGGGAGTCTGAGGGCCACGCGGACCTACAGATCCAAAATCTTCATTTTTTTAACGAGACTCCTCCCGCTCCCTGCCGCAGATGACTCAGATGGGCAGGGAAGTCCGAGCCACTCCCGGACTCAGACTTTGGAGCCGG
The DNA here is from genome assembly GCF_010015895.1 of Lontra canadensis. Lineage (NCBI taxonomy): Eukaryota > Metazoa > Chordata > Mammalia > Carnivora > Mustelidae > Lontra > Lontra canadensis. The sequence continues at coordinate 11,929,620 of NW_022631010.1, forward strand.
GAATGGGTACTCCACGTTACAGGGGAGCCTTTGTTTCTGCCCCATGGTGGTTTTGTTGGTTTTGTGCTCTTGTTCCAAGTTACCTCGCTTTGGGAGAATAGAGATTGCAAAGCCTTCAAGTTCTTTTGTTATTTTGCTTAGATCGATGCCAGTTTGGTCCCTTGAACCCTGCTGATCTAAACGTGTATTTTTCCTGCTTTTTGTAGTTCACGCCTGCCTCTTTGCTGCAGAGGTCTTTTTTAGTAGCCGTTTGCCATAGCAACATTCAATCCCAGAAGTCCATGCTGACCACTCATAAAGAAAAAGCTTCGTTAATCAGATACAGATGTTGAGCTGCCCCAAATTTTATAAAAAGACCATTCTGTAGACCTGTGTCTTCTGGCTTTTGTCATCTCGTCATGTTACAGGCAGTATGCTTGGGCTTCGGGATCAGGTGGCCTGGGTTCAAAACCTTGCTCTTCCACTAGCAGCTGTGTGACTTAGACACCTGACCTCTCAGTGCCTCATTTCCTTCGTCTGTGAAATGGGAATAATACCAAAGCCTCTGCTGTTAGGCATGTCATGAGTATTGCATGAGTTACTACCTGGGAAGTGGTTAGTGCAGTGTCACTCATTGAAAGCCTTGGATGAGTGTTAGCCCTGATGATGCCAGGGTCCCAGAATATTAGAGCCAGAAATGGAGTTTAGGAAGGACTTCCTACCACATCATTTTTCAGTGAGGCCAAGGAGTTAAAAGAACTCATGTTAGACTACATAGCAGGTAGATCAGAGTCTGGCCTCACACTTGGGCTTTCTGATATCCCATGAGATACTCCTGCCCATCCTACCTGATGCCCTGAGCAGGTACAGTCCTGGAAAGATGGCTCAGACCAGTAAATCTCATAACCCTTTTTCTTTCCTGAGTTGAGTGCTATCAGTCATAGTCCATTTCATTTAACAACCGTGTTCCAAAACCTCTCTTTCTGAGGAGATAGTAGATATGTCTATCTTTGAAGTAGGGGTAAGGAGAGAAAGTTAAGATTTAGGTTTCTTTTTGTAATAGTGTTACCACTGACAGAGTAGGAGATACTGAAAAAAACTCAGTTTTACTACTGAGTCAGTTCTCTAGTTCTGTGTAATTGTTTAGTATAATGATGTAAGTCATTATCTGGTCCTACTCTACAAGTCTTTCAAAATATTCTTTCATATTATCTCAGTAATTAACTCTGTTTTAGCGTAGCCTGTAACTATAACTTTTATAGAAAATAGAAATACATTTGTTTTGAAAGAAGATGCTTTTATGAGAATAACACCTTACCCAGCATTGTTTAAATGGTTTTTATCCAAGGCATTGGAAAAATTTATTCACGGGGTATACATATATGTGGGTAATTTGGCCTGCTTCCTGATTTCAGAACTGAACTGTGCTAATTCATATCCTAATACTTCCTCCAGCACTGACAATATTTTCCCTGTCTCCTCCATTTTATTCCTGTTCCTCTGTATGTGTTCGTATCCCCACCAGAACACGCAAGCCATTGAGGTGAGAGGATTTATACAGAATACACACAGATGTAACAGCGTCAGGTCAGAATGATGGCAGAATTCACAATTCACGTCAGGTCAGGTGAGAAATGTAGAGACAGCCCAGTGTCCCTAAAATGGCATTTATCACTCTATGTACCACTTCAGCCTGAGTACGACCTACGAGTCTAAAGTCATGGTACCGTAGGATGAGCTAACTGCCCTCCTCTTCCTTCCCTGCGTTCCTGGTCAATTTATCACAAGACTCATTTAAAGCAAGTCATCATTTTTCTTAAATAACACTTGCGGACCTTAAACACTTGATTGTTAACTAGAAGCGTATAAATGGGGTTCAGTTGTTGGCCAATCTTTTCAGGTCAGGGATGTAGTATTTTCATGAAGGGTGGGTCTGTGGATTGGGGTCGAGGGAGTTTTTGCCTTTATCTGACCTGTGAAGCATGGTCTCTAATGCCCAGTTTGGTTGCATTGAAGTGAGGCTTTTAAAGACAACCCGTGGAGCAATGGGAGGGCAGAATCCTACAGTTGTAGGACTTCTTTCCCTAATCCTGTAGTTGTTTTGTTCACTCGGTTTGAGAGAAAAAAAAAAAAAAATACGTGATGCAACTTGCCTTTAAAGATATCTTTCCAAAATATCCAACTTAGAGAAACAACAGCCCTCTTTCTTCCCACAAACATATTTCATGGGTTCATATAATTTTTATATCTTTAAGGATTTATCTCTTTATTTGAGAGAGGGAGCGAGCGCTCATGTGTGTGAGCATGAGTGGGGAGAGGGGCAGAGGCAGAGGGAGATAAACAGATTCCCTGCTGAGCAAGGAGCCTGATGTGGGGCTTAATCCCACAACCCCAAGATCATGACCTGAGCAGAAATCTGGAGTCAGTCATTTAACCAACTGAGCCACCCAGGAGTCCCAGTTCATAAAATTTTCAAATTGCAATAGACAAAACAGGTTTGGTAACAAACATGAGTAACTTGTAGTAAGCATGCGAAGTAAAAACCAAGGGTCTCAACATACCCGGACAGTACCTTGCTATGAGAGTTCAGCATTCCCTGGGTGGTCAGAGACTTTTGCTTGTTGTGTGAACATCTGACAAGTACAGGTCTAACCAGTGAGAGAGAAAACGAGAGAGTTTCTAGTAGAGAAGTTGCTTAGGAGTGTTTATCCTATGAGATTCCTGAACCTCTTCTTAATTCCTGGGCTCTTCTGACACTGATGACCTGCCCATTCTGGGGGAAACAAAACAAAACAGAAAAAAAGCAAAACACAACTTTACCAAACCTTTCATCCAGGCAAATGGGCCAACTTTCAGCTTTGTGGGCTCTCCCTGGAGAACCAGCTTTCACACGGAAGAGGAACCTTTCCTGACTTTGAGCAAGACCTTTCATGTTCTTTGTTCTTCCTGTTCCCCGAGGGGGTCTCCGATATTTTTTTTCCTTCTTATTTCAAGTGGGATTTTTAAGAATCAATACATAGTATTTTTTACGTAGTATCTGAGTTTCTCAGAGTTGAGGTTTCAAATAAATGCAAAATATTGTCCAGTATGTATGACTGAAAATAAGGTTGTGCTTTTCTTCCATAAAAGAGGACACAGATATAAGAAAACATCTTTATAGCTCAGCTTGTATGTTCTCTAGCTGCCTTCTCTGCTTTGAGTTAAGAGGTTGCCTTGTGGCTGTACCTCTTTAGAAATTTGATCTCAGTTCTGCTCTTGTTCTCCCCTACAAAATAAATGTCGACTGGTATTGTAAACTTATGTCCAAATCTAGACCCTTCACCCACTGCCCACACCAGCAGCTGAGACCATGGACGCCTTCCTTGTCTCCTGTGTCAGCCCATTGTCGACACAAACCCTTGTCTCAAGAATCTAGCTGCTTCTCACCATCACCGTCACTATAGCGTGATCGAAGCCCGCTGGATTCTCTGCCTTGGCCTGGCCCCTTTGAGTCTATTCTCAAAATAGCAGCTGGAGGGACGCTTTTAAAATCTGATTCAGATTGTGTCACTCCAAGACTTACAAGACCCTGTAAGCAAACCACCTGCACTTCCTTTATCTTTCTCCCTCTTTCCCCTTTTGTGTTTCCCTCCAGTTCTGGGGACTTTGCATTTGCTGTTCCTTTTGTCCAGAACACACTGTTCCCCCAGTTATACTGCTTTCTCTCTCACATTTCTCTCATCTCTGCGGGAATATCGCCTCAGCTCCACATCTTGCCAGCCCGTGGTTCACCCTCACTCCTTATCCTGCTGTATTGTCTTCATAGCATTGATCGCTACGTAGCATTTATTCATTTAGTCCTCTGTGGACATGAGGGCAATGTCCTGTTCCTGCTGCATTCCCAACATCTGGAATGGTTGTGCCCAACTTTTAGTAGGTGCTTAATAAATACCAGCTAAGCTGAGATCTTTCTATGAACAGAATTGATAAATTCTAACCCAGGTGATCGATCGATCTATCTATTTATATCTATCTCTATCTATTTATAGATAGAGATAGATAGATAGATGTGTGTGTGTGTGTGTGTGTGTGTGTATGGTCCCTCTTGCTATAACCTCCAGTTTTGTACCGTTTAGCTCTAAGGAAATTTCGGAAAATGCTTTTTAGACCACAAGCCCGAGAATATGTGATGTACTGATAGTCCAAAGGTCTGGGATTCCATGATGTTATTTTTAGAGTCACTGCAGGAGACAACGGGACTGTTCTTGCAAATCAAGACTGGAGGTTTTCACCTGGTGTCTTTCCTCTTTCCAACTTGGATCATTATTTTTATGCTTGCCTGAATCCTTCCTGTCATTCCAGTTAGAAAATTTAGCTTTCTTCCCCTCTCCTTAACCCTCAGTTAAAAGGCTTGGCCAAAGGATCTTGGCATTTCTTCCTCAAACATATGTGCCTTTCGGTAATAGGTGACTTAGATATGCAGCTTAATGTGCCTAGGAATAAAAGCAGCCATGTGAAGAGATATTTTCCAATCTTTTTCTGATCTGTAATAATACTTCCCCCCCCACCCGGCTCATCCTCCCCTCTTTGCAAATAACATGGAACATTGTGACTGCATTCCTTAGAAAAGCAACTCGGTTTCTCTACTGCATTTTTTTCTCTCTCAGAATGCAACCAGCTTGGAAGGATTATGTCTCTGGCTTGTTGAAGGGAGTTCAGATGTCTTTCATTAAGTTACAGCTGGCGCTGCACAGCAAACTGAAATCACAGAGTCACTGTACATAAGATGGAAATGCAGCCCTCATTTAAAATCCCCCAAAATAAGTGTGTTATTTTATACTAAGTTGAATTTTCCTTTGATTACAAAAATAAGCTGTTTTTATGAGGTTCAAAATGCAAAGATTTGGACTGAATTTAGACAATTTCCAGACTGCTCATTATACTTCGTGCAGGTTGTAAATATTTGGCAAACTCTATAAATTATGCTTTGTAACCAGGTCCTCAAATAAGCCCATGAAAAAGTACTATAGAAATTAAATGAGAAAAATGTTACATGTTCTCTTTCGTATACAAAAAAGATAAAGTCAGGTAGTTTATTAGAGGTAATAAAATCTTATTTTAGTAGATTGGGTTGAAGGCCAAAACCACTTTGCTGAACTTGAATTATGTTGAGTGAAAGGCTAACTGCAAAGTTTCGTGGGAAAGGCCCTGCAGAGCCTCCCTCTCCTCACCTAGGTTTTCTCTTTCCTGCCAAACACAGAGCTTGGAGAGCCCCTACATAATGCAAATTTACCCAATCCCAGAAATCTGGAATTCTGGGGGTTGAGCCCCATAATCTCTCTTTTAAACTAACCTGCCATGGGATTCTCATGCAGGGTGAAGTATGAGTCCTGTTGGTTTAGTGTACAAATGGACTTAGTCTGAAATTGACAATGACTGTGAACTCAAATAATTATTTTGTCAAATTGACTGACCACAGCCAACAGGTTAATCTGTAGACCTGTGGATTCCACTGGCTTAGTCATTGTTCAGAATTCCCTAAGAACACCCAAAAGCACCATTAAAATGAATTCGTGCCCGTGACCTAGCAATAGCTTTGTTTCAGAGCACTCCCTGGCAAAATGATGTTTCTCAACACAGAGTTTTGTGTTTTTTTTTTAAAGATTTTATTCATTCATTCGACACAGAGAGATCACAAGTAGGCAGAGAGGCAGGCAGAGGAAAGGGGAAGCAGGCTCCCCATTGAGCAGAGAGCCCAATGCGGGGCTCAGTCCCAGGACCCTGAGATCATGACCTGAGCCGAAGGCAGAGGCTTAACTCATTGAGCCACCAAG